>NC_003075.7:3984070-5234070 GCF_000001735.4 Arabidopsis thaliana | reverse complement strand
ATTTTTACTATTTCCTTTTGCAATCAGTAATCTATAATCCATAGCCGAGATTTAGTGATCTAAGAGTATGGATCATTCAAACTACAATATACATAACAAGCTCACCGCAGATTATTCAAGATACAACATACTGAAACTTCGTAAGCTTAAATCGATAATTTGTAATAACTTGGAACTTAGATATGGAATTTTGAATCATGCATATATAGAACTTCTGATACTAAAAGAAGGCAAGTGTAAAGTATATTGCATGGAAACGGAAATGTGAAAATTATTTTCTTTTTAGTTAGAAAATAGCTATGTATATAAATACTATTGAAACGCCAAACATCAAAACTATATTTAGAAAAGAAAAAAAATATTTAATACCAAATTAATTAGGTTTTTAAAGTTACTAAAGTAATGCAAAATAAAATAGGGGGAAAATGTCAAAAATGCTTTAACTTTCAAATTTGAGACGAAAAAACTTGAACTTTCCAAAATGTCATATAAATCACAAAGTTTAGTTTGACTTTAATTTTTCCCAATAAAAAGTGAGTTTCTATCGCGTTTCAAATAAAGATTTCTAGAAATCGCATTTTAGTGGTGTCTATATTTAGTGTATGTTTCTAAGACATTCTGTTTTCGAAACGAAAAACAAACCTTAGAGACTTCCATGCAGTCTAACCTCATCGGCTATGAAGGAAATTAAGGCGTAAAGACAACTTTATAGAAATAACTATAAGCCACAATTTGTACAATCATATTTTTTTTTGGCTGTTTGTATAGTGATATTGGCGTTCTTGCAAGCATTCAACAAGGTCAAAAGATACAATTAGAAGCACGTATAATAATTGGAAGAGGTCTTGCAAAACATCAGAATTCGATATATCAAAGTAGAGAGACAGAAAAAGCTTAATTTAAAAATCCAAAAAATGAATCACATAATTAGTGGCACACTTAAAAGAAAGAATATCATATATATAAAAAGCATGACTAAAGAATTCTATATCAGTAACAAAAGATGGCCAACTTTATCCTCATCAATAGGAGGAAATAAAGATGATTTGAACTCTTGGTCAAAGGTAAAAAAAAAAGAACTTGGCTAAATATGTTTATCCTGCTTATTGCAAAGAACTTCATTTGCTTTCTTATCTTACCAAACCATTGCTCACTTCACAATGCACTATGGTGCAAGGTAACCAATAGTCTCAAAAGTTCGAATTCGATACGAGTTAGGAACCCACATCGATAACTTATTAGGTTATACATAAGAGATATAAATCAATCCACTCTAAACGTGTAATCAGGTTAATCTGTCCATCACCAATGACGAAAGAGAAACAGATTATGCGAAAATGCATATTATTTGTACCAACTAAGAGGTACACGAAGGTATGCTCAAAAAGCTAGCTAATTGCTTTATCACCCACCCTATAAAGAATGATAAGAAAAAAAAAAGAGAATGAATCATTCAAGATACGACACTATCATCAAACTTTTGGTTCAACTAAGCAGAAAGATTTTTTGTTTCTAGCGAATATTAGAACATGATGAGAGTATTTGATCAAGACTGATTCTTTCCACTAAACTATAATCCTATGGCTCTCACAACTCAATAATATAGCTAAAAGATCCAACCACTGATTGATCGATAAAGAATTTATATAATATGTAAAAGACTTATCAGGTAGATACATTTACAAGGACGGTGACAAGTGAAGAAAATATGTCGTCGATGCAGGGACCATTTTAAGGCAGGACCTTCAATAGTTTCACTAATCAAAAATGAACCATCTTGTTTTGTCTGATATAGTAATAAGTTATCATAGTATGAATGTAGTAATGTTAAGAAGAGCAAATGACTTTAATCATATAAGCATAAGAGATCTAAATGATTGTGCAACTAGGAAATATTTTAAACCAAGATAATGAGTGCTTACATGAGCAAACTTGCTTTCAGTTTGAGATAGAGAAATAGATTGCTGAGTTGCGAGGTGTTACCGACAAGTTACATCGTAATATGCACAAATCGATAGTACGAATGTAGTAATGTATATGTTGAAAAGAGCGATAAAGGATCCGAGTGATCGACAATAATGATTGCACGACTAGGAAATATTTTAGTCCGAGATAATGAGTGCTTACATGAGCAAACTTAGAGAAATAGAATTCTGAGTTGTAACTTGTAAGGTGTTACCAACAAGTTGAATCGCAGCACCTCTATCGGGAATGACACTGCGTAAAATGTCATGGTCAGTCATGAAAGTTATGGAAAGAATAATGAAGTGTTGCTTGCACCAATCGTAATCTATACTAAGAGTAGATAACGCTTAAAGATATACAAATCAAATTCGTTAATGAAGAACTTGCAGTTACGTGAAAGTAATAGAGATGTCCTCAAATGATTTCAAACTAAGAATGATTAACCTAATAATGTAAGAAAAACATCTCATAATCAAATTGCCGCAACCACAACTTTCATAATCTAAAGAAAGTTCATCAAATCTTTTTCTTCTTCTAGACATAAAGAAACTGAGCAAGTTACGTGGCTAGTAGACGTCATAGTATTGGCAACAATCAGAACCAAAAGCTTACAATGACAATACAGAGAAAAGGAAAAAACGCAAATACGGCGACATTTCTATCAAATCACTCAAGTTAATGGATTAGTCAAAGAAGCAAAATGCAGCAATAGCTTTCTTAAGGGTATAGAACTAGATAAAGTATAGTCAGAAGCAAATCAGCATCGCCGTTTATAAAGCAACTATATTTCCACTGACTTGTAAAGGAAAAAGAAACGAAAGTATGAAGCAAAAACACGGTTCTTGCAGATGAGAGTACAACCTTACAAACGCTTTTGTCTCTTTTTTTCGTTGTCGTGCACGTAATTGATCAACTAAAGGCAGCAAGTAGCTTCTTCTGAATGAGTTCTGCACTTAAACGTGGAGATAACCTCGGTAAAACTTCCTGCCATAAAGAGTAGTAATTAGATATGAATCTTGAAAGGTTTTGCTTGAGTTTAGAACAACACAAACCTCTTTCCCATCAGAATTCTCTTTAGCCAACACTGGTATCTCATACTGATACGCTCGTTCCCACTCGGGATTCGTAGTTATATCTCTTACCTAACAATTCCCAATGAACATTGACAATGAGTAGATTGGTCATGTCCGTTACAAGACAAGACAACGAAATCGTAATCAACAAGGCTCTAATACAATTTTAGGTTTCATAGTGATTTAAAATACCCGATCCAAACCTGACCCGAAATCTTAAAATACCCGAACAGGTCTTAGATTTCTAAATCCGAAATACCCGAACCCAAAAAACCCGACCCGAATACCCAAACGCCCAGGCCTAAACCTAACAATAACATAATCACAACAATGCCACAAAATTCAACTCCAATTTTGAGGGTTCATGTTCAATTGCATCTACTTAATCCAACCAAAATCCTCCATTCCAACAAGTCTCTAATACAATTTTAAAAAGCTTTGAATCATAATTATGAGATTAGATTAGTGAGACCTGAAGAGTAACGTCGTTGAGTGAATCAGGACCGGTGGAGAGAGTGAAGGCAGCGTGAAGCTTCTCTTTAAGACCATCGCAGAGGCAACAACCAGGTTTGGAGTATAGAACAAGCTTTCTCGTGTTTGGTTTCGAAGAAGACGATGATGATAAGCTACAGAACAATGGACGTCGTCTTGCAGCGAATACCAAAGTCGCTGATATCGCTGCTGCCATTTGTGTCTTTGTGTCTTCCACCATTTTTCTCGATTTTCCAAAATTTCTTGGTATTCTTAATGGGCTTTTGGGCCTTTATTCTTTATCAGATGATTTCGGCCCATATATTTTAATGTTCATAATAATTTATCATATGATTCAGCACTCTTAAAGGGCATCCCAGCTCTTATAAAAAGTAGGCCTGGGCTCAAGTATTTGTTACTCGGCAGTTATTCGCTACTCGGCTCGTATTCATCTTGAAAATTCAAATACTCGTCATAGGCAAGTCAAGTAACTTGTCGGTTTATTTTATTATTTGCAAATACTCAGTCATAAAAATGTTTGATACTTGCCTTGTTACTTGTCTCGATTTGATGCTTACCCCGTTACTTGTCTTGTTACTTGCCTTATTTTGATGCTTATCCTATTACTTGCTTTGTTACTCGTTATTTGTACATGTAACTTGTGGGATCACTAACAATTAGATCTGGATATAATTTTTTTCGTATTACTTACCTTGTTAATTGTTGAGCACTGTATACTTGTTACTAAAATACTAATGCTTAAATTATTATAATAGATTTATAATTTTGATTTGGTCTATAAAAGCTAAAAATTCAAAATTTCTTGTAACAAAACTCATTAACCTTAAATATTACTAGATCCTGACCCGCACATACGTGCGGGATTTCATATTTTTGGGATTTCATATTTTTAGTTCAATGTAGATTATTTTGTTATTTTGTGATATATATTATAGTATAATGTATTAGATATCTAAACTCGAATATACGTGCAAAATATATAAAAAAGTAATAGATTTTTAAAATATATATAATATTTTGTTATAAGTAAACTTTGTAATAGTATAGATATTATAAAGGTAAGAGTAACAACCAAAATTCAATTGTGTTCTTGTATAGTTATATTTTAAAATCTGGACTCACACTGGGAAATAACTCAAACTAAAACCAAATTTATATCCTATTTTACACCAGTAATCAAACTATTATAATGCTTTGATTAGTTTAGAAAATTAAAACGTATATTTGACGTATATTTCTTGGAACGGAAAACCCATAATGTGATGTATCTATCATAAATTCTTCGTCCCATAACCCGTCTGTATATGTGAAATAAAAATACTACCAGCGCCCATCACAAATAGAATTTGTGTCACAAAATACGTACATGCAGGGTTAATTTATTTTATATACTGCTCATAACCCAAACTCATACCAGTTGGATATTTAATTTGATGTCCAGTTTGGTTTCAAATTATTTTATATAATGCTTCCGTTTTTTTTCATGTCGCTTGTGTCTCATAATTCCTATTTTCATTTCATTCCATTAAAAGTACGTTCCAAAATTCTTATTTGTTTACCTTTAAATATCATATTATATATGACTGAGTTTTGCGGATTAACATATAGGATGTTAAAGTTTACAAATATATCACAAATTAAAACACAAAAATACCCTTTCTTGATTTTTTTTCCTTCTTCAAATTCAAAAATATGAATAGCATTATAACAAATGTAATAATGTTTATTTCCTTACCTAGATTTTCAATATTCTTCTTTCCCTTGTTTAATCATAATTAATAGGATTTTTGGAATATAATTAAAATTTTGAAATACACCTACAAAAGCAATTTATTTTGCTAGATAATTTGTTCTGAATGAAAAATGTATAATTAGTTTATATTATTTCAAAAGTTTGTGCACTAATATATTATAGATTTATTCTAACAAAAGATCCGGTTGAAAAATAGAAAAAAGAAAACCCAAAATATTTCAAAATTAGTATGTACAATTTATTGTTTAGATATTTCTAAATGTAAGGCATAATGATAATTATTTTAAATTAATTATTTTAGTTTAATTCATAGTAAATATAAATCTTTGTAACATCTTATCTCGTTTTAAAAAATTTTGAAATAAATTTTCGTTTTATATTTCAAAATACTTAACCCAAAATTCTAAAATTGAATTTCTTTATCTATCACAAATTATGATTTTTTTATTCATGATATCAAGCAAGTTTTATGATTTTTTAAAATTTTAAAATAAAACTTAACTTCCAAAATGTTAGTTTAATAATATTGTATAATTTGATATCAAATCTAAGTTTTTTAATTTTTATTGGTTAACAAATTTTAAGAAATAAATTTTATTTTTTCGCCCATAATTAATAGGAAAGAGAAAGTGAGTTTAATTTTGGGAAACTAATAATTACTTAAAAGAATATTACCAATTTTTATATTTAAATATATTAATTTTGTGATTACTATTATTTATATCCTTAATTGAATTTAATTAAAAACACTAACAATCAATGGCATTCTATGTAATATTTTATCCTTCATAAGGTTGTTTATTTTCAATGATTCCCAATTAATAGTATAGATACTTTAAACGTTTATATCATTTAAATTCTAATTAAAATGTTAAATATATATTTGAACCATTTTATAGATAATTACAAATCTAAAATTCAAAAATTCTCTTTTGAATATGCTAAATCATAGTTTAAATTTTATGTGTACTAATTAGAAACAATTAACATAGTTTTGTTAAGGAAAATGTATAAAATCTAAACTAAATGATAATTTGTTATTAAATTAGATTGAAGTTTCCGAATTATCTAATAACATATTACCAAAATAAATAAGTTTACATATATACAATTCAAATTAAAATAGCCTGATATGTTATGGAAATGTTTTTAAATGATTTCCGAAAATATTGTGTAGATATTAATTTATTGATTTAATTCATTTTTTTTAAGCAAAATTCAAGATATTTATTTAGTTGGAGTAATTGTTAATTTACAAAATTACCCATGTAAAAAAATTATTTACTTAGTTTTTAATTACCCTTACAATGTTGTAGTTCACACAATGCTTCCCAATTAATAGTATAGATGTATGAAATAGGTTTTTTCTCTTCCAAATATTTTACGTTCAAGTAAAAGTATTTAATTTTGGCAAGTAACAAAGCGGATCAAGTAACTTGCAAGTAATCAAAATTTAGACAAGTACTTGCTAGACCAAGTACTCGATTTAAAAAGCCAAGTAACAAGCCAATAATCCAATTACTTGTACAAGGCAAGTCGGGTCACAAGTACCTTCAATTTGGCAAGTACTTGCCTTGTGTCCAGCCCTAATAAAAGGACTCTTAACAGACACAAAAATAATTATTTTATTGTAATATTATTATATAATCAAATTTTTAATTTAGAAAAAGTGAACCAATGTATGAAAGACATGTGGCTTAGGTGTTTAGTTGAGTATTAAGAACCCCTCTTCATTCTCTTATTTAAGAGACTTTTTTCATTCGTTTTCTTCTTTTTTCCATATTTTATTTTTTATTATTTGTTAAGAACCCTATTCATCTTAGAACCTCCCATTCTCTTAATTTTATATTATTATTTCTTTTGACTAGTTCTCCCGCTACCACCTGCAAACGCAGCGTTTGTGGATTGTAGCGGTTGTTAGTGATTGACAACAATCATACAAACCGTTGAATATAACTTTGGATCCCTCGAAGTCGCTAGAATTCAAAAGCTCCTTTCGACAAGCTTTTGCTTTTGCATACGATAACAATTGGATTAAAAAAAGAAAGAAATATTATTTGTAATTAAAATATGATATATATAATCCTGTAAATATATTTCTTTCATCCTTGTATCACGTTTCTAGAAAGCTCTAATTAATATTCTGTAATCTTATTCAAATTATGTCTTCCACCCTAACTGATGATAATCAAGAATCAAACATAAGTATCATCTATCTTTTTATTCATTCGTGAGCTCGTGTAACTCTTTGAATATTTTTCATGTTATCGTTTTTTATTTTGTATTGTTTTGACCTTTTTGATTGAATACATGTTTCAATTTGTTTTCTCAAGTTGAAACTCGTTTGGTTAGACAGAGATAACTCATTTCTTGTAAGAATTGATAAAACTAAAAAACAAGCTGGAAATTCTAGAGGCTAAAGTTTGATTGAATAAAGTACTAAGCATCTAATAACAAAATTTATTTATTTTTGAATAATTATTTAGTACTTTATTTATGGTTTTATTTATTAAGAATGTTTAATTTTTCTAATATTATCATAATAATATAATGGTGTTTTATACCTTTTATAGTAATATGTTATATTTAATTTGATCATTTTTTATTTAAATGCAACCGCACTCGCTGGTTTACCAGTCATAAAACTTCCCCAAACGCACACATTTTCAAACGTGATATACCTCGATTGTCACTGCTTTTAACTATAATTTAGGTATAGTTTTAGAGTCCTTTTGTTATTTCTAGAGTCTTCTATAGTCCTTTTCAGGTTTTTACAAGTTTGGTACGTATTTGGAGATAATAGAGCATTCTGGAGCAAAACAAAGATTTTATGCTCCAAAAGAAATCCGGAGACCACAAACCGCGTAGGTGTCGATCGACACCAATATCTGACGGCAGTTCAAAGACGCGTTTAATTGAAGTTATGAAGATTTCCAAATTTGGCCAAGAACTTTCCCTTATTTTTAAAGAATACCGACACGTTTTCAAACATATATAGATTTTAAGGTCATTGTTTAGACCTAAGGTTGAAGAGACTAATCTCCTTTTCTCTTTTGTTTTTGGGAGCCAAAACCCTGTGGAGCTCCTTCTGAGAGAATCTTTCTAAACTATATTCTCTTATTGTTTCTTACATTGATTTCTACTTTAAAGATGTTTTGTTTTTTATGATCATGTCTGAGTAGTTCTTCTGTTGGGTTTAGGGATTATCAATTAGGGATTTGGATGAATTAGTAAATCGAAAACCCTGTTAGGATAATATATTTAGAATTCTTCATCTTTGATTGTTCTTAATGCTATTTCTAGAGTAATTAACTAGAACTTGATTTTAGGATAATAAGTATACCTACCATAGGTACCTGTTATCAGAACTATCTTAGATGAGCCTAGTATTTAATTAGATGCGGACTAACATCGGTTTAGAACTTTAGATACTTATGTGAACTTATCAAACCTGATTATAATGCTTGTTTAGGTCTAGGGATTTACAAGAGAGTTGGGATCAATACTATTAAGCATAATGAGTAACACGGCACATCACCGGTTACTCTATAATAGTGATTTGAGTTCTAGAATAGTTCGATAATAATCTTAATTTACTGCTAAATTTCCTATTCTGATATTTCCTGAGAATTTTCCTAAACCCGACGTATTAATCATCTGAATCTTCAATCTCTTTTATTGCTTTCTTGTCTTTTATTTTATAATATTTTATATTTAGTTTAATTTAAAACTGTTAGTCTATTGTGTGATCTGAGAACTTTGTAGAATTCGATCCCTAAGTGCTATAACAATCTCTTTATTTGAGAGAGTAGTCATTAGGGTAATTTGACTCATATTAAAACGCTAAACCAGTTGTTCAAAACGCTCCAGAACCCTTAAAACCGCAACCGCACGTTTCCGTAAACTCCCGCAACCGTAACTGCACCCGTTGCGTTTAAACTAGTGAGGCTTAAGCCCTGATATGAACTTTTTACTGTTTGTATTTTGATGTGTTTTTTTCTTTTTCACAAGAAAAGTATTGTATTAAAAAAAAAGACAATTACACATGGCCTAAAAGCCCAATAAAAGATTAGAGAAAGTTTTAAGCCATTGAGGTTCATCTAGAATCTAATCTCGCTCACAGGAGAAGAAATTGGATTTTGACTCGATTATGAAACTAGTGTCGTCAAATGTGGGTAGAAACACGTGTCAGATGAATAGTCAAAAGTGAACCGACTTCAACTTTCCCGTCAGAGCTTCGATTTTGGTGAAAGAATCACTCTCAATTTCTAGTTATAATAAAAGTAGAATATAAGTTCGAAAATTTGAAAACAAAAATGTAATTAAATCATAATATAATACTTAACCTAGACAATGCTTGAGTCATTTTCTAGTATTCATAGGAAAATAATTTAACAGTTCAATTTTCACTTCAAAACATAAAATTAGGGATTTTAACTTCTCTCCTTTCATTTTTCATAAAACAATCCTATTTTTCTTTTCTTATCATAATGAAATAATATTCTCTTTCGTAGATCATCCAACTAAAATCAATGATTAGATCAACAAAGGTACTTTTGGGTTGAGATTGTAGTTTTTGGATATTCATTTATTTCTGACTAGTATAAATATATAATAGAGTAAGAAATTGACCAAATATAAAAATAATAGATAAATGTAAGGCTTGAAATATTTATGTTTATAGGAGCGCATGCCTCTTTCCTGAGATGATATATGTATAATATTAAAATACATGTGCTCATTTCGTATTATTTCATACATAACAATAATATAGTTGTTGTAATCCTTATTGTAACCCTTATTGTAACCGCCCTGATTCTATATTATAGCTGACATCCTCAATGTGACTATTCACCCCTTCTACATTTGATAATGCTCTTCCTTGGTGATGTAATGAACTTGCTTTTGTCGAATTAGATACAACTTCTCCAACTTATCATTCAAAGCATTGATCTCCTTCCAAGGCTTCTCATCAGAACCTCTCGAGCTTCTTACAGTCTTCTCAAAATCCTCATTATAGTTCCCATCTGATTGAGCCAGATTCTCTACTAATTCCCAACCTCTTCAACTTCCTTATTCAGGAAATTCCCATTAAAGGTTGTGTCAAACAAGATTT
Organism: Arabidopsis thaliana; assembly: GCF_000001735.4. Classification (NCBI taxonomy): domain Eukaryota; kingdom Viridiplantae; phylum Streptophyta; class Magnoliopsida; order Brassicales; family Brassicaceae; genus Arabidopsis; species Arabidopsis thaliana. Next base: position 5,223,671 of record NC_003075.7, on the reverse strand, counting down.
TGATCTTTGGAAGAGCTCCTCTGTAAAGGGTGCTGAGTAATGATGCCTTCTTGAATCCATGGTATGGACACTGAGTAGTGATGCATTTAAATCTCTGTCATGCCTCACGACAGGATTCAAAGTTCTTCTGGTGGACGCCTGCTATTTCATTTATCAGTCTCGCTGTTCTTGAATTTGAGAAGAACTTGGCTAGGAAGGCTTTCTTGTTGTCATCCCAAGAACCAATGAAATGAGGTGGAAGAGTCTTCTCTCAAAGGTGGGCTTTGTCCCCTAGAGAGAAAGGAAACAGTCCAGCTTGAAGTTATCCTCACTTACTCCATTTATCTTGGTTAAGCTGTAGAGCCTGTCAAAACTATCCAAATGATTGAGTGGATCCTCTATTGGCAAACCATGAAATTTGTTTCCTTGAATCATTGAGATCAATCCACTTTTGATCTCAAAATTGTTATTTTGGACATGAGGTGGAACAATTCCAGTGCGTTGGTGATGATTCTTTGGTGTATCACCATCACCAATATTCCTTTGCAACTCATTTTCATTATGAGCATATGCCATCTCTACTTGATCCTGGTGATCTGTAATGGTATTGGCTCTTTGATCTTTCAATTCGCTAGGTAACTGGTTAATGTTGTTGTTGTAGCAAATGAGATTGTCTGATCCTTTGGATCAAATGTGCATGCAAGAACGATGAGCTTACTCGATCAGAAGTCGAGCTCTTTGGTCGAGCTTGTACCTGCACAACAAAGACAAGTAGATAAAAATAGAAATTAGTATCCAAGATAATGTAAATAGAACTTGATCTCAATGATGCCAAAATCTTGAATGTAAAAAACAAACACCCAAACGGCAACAACGCCAAATTGATACTATGATTTTACTCAGTTCAATTCCCCTAGATAGCTATCATAGTCTTTATATCACTTGAGGTGTCAATCCAATTAGGTGAGATGTTAAGAGACAAGATGTGATCAGATAGATTTTTTAGTAGCTAACAACCTAAAGTGATCATGCAAAGAAACAAGGAAACTACATACCAAGAGCTATCATGCATAAGCTTGAACAAGGAAACTAAACAACTTAGCAATGGTAAAAAGCGATGCAAAAGCAATAAAGTGAAGCAAATAAGTCGAGCTAGAAATCGAGTATGAAGATAACAATTGAAATTCATATAAAAGTCCTAAGGATGGGGTTATTGATTATGGTAGAATCCTTAATATATTTGGACGGCTAAAAAAATCAATCAAACTATCCCTAGACGACATGTTCATTAACAGATTAATCCACTCTCATGATAGAAATCAACTCTCATTGACAAAATTTCAGATTCAACTCTCATTGACAAAATTTTACTAAACAAGCATTAAGATCCAACCTATTAAAGCCAATAAACATCCTCAACATCCAATCTTTTGGGCTAGGAATGTAAATCTTTGAAATTAGTTGGTTCAAAGATTTCATGAAACACTTTGTGGGCATGGAAATGTCTAGGCTCAACTTCCAATTGATCAGAAAAGAAATAACTTGAAGGACTATTAATCAAAAAGGGAAACCATGCAAATAACTATTTAACCACCTAAAGAAACTAAAAATTCCACTAAAAATCTCAATCCAATCCTCAAGAACTCTAAAACTACTCAGACATACTCAAGAACACAAACCCATAAAACATGGAAAAACCAAAAAGTCGTTAAAACTCAAGTATGTTGTAGCTTAGACAGAGATAAACAAGATTACTGAAGGAAACAAATGCAAATACTCAATAGATCCACATGAATTTGGATTAGAAATTGTAGATAAGTTATTGTCCACAGGATAAAAGTCTTTTTTGGTCAATGATCTAAGGTGTCCCTAAAACACAAAACGACAAAATATTAAGTCGGCTTAACATGGGCTGGACGTGTTATCAAGTTTTTCGGTCGAGCTGGAGTAACTCTTCGCGGTTGATCTTCTTTCTTCCTTGCTCGACTTGATGTCGAGTTCCTTAGTCGAGCTCCACTCTATCCGTCTTGCTTTGGTCTTTTCATCGAGCTAGTTCTCCTCCATCATCCTTTGGTTCCAAAATATGCTCAAAGCTCTTGTTCCAAAATATGCTCAAAGCTATGCTAATACATGATTATCAAAATAACAAAAAACAACGCAACATGACTATGAATGCACAAGAACAAAACTAATCTAAATGCAAAGGAAATGTATGCTAAAAACATGTAAAATACAGAGATATCATTCTTCAAAAGCTATACATGCACACTAATTTGAATGGACTTCATAATTCAATTAAAGAAGTATTGTAAGCTTTAACGATCATGACCTTAAGATCTTGAAGATCCATAACATCTTGTATCGATTCTATCTCTGTGGTCACCGGAAGAAAAGACGCCATATTCGATGTGAGCTTGTTAGACTCAAATTTGAAAGCTAACACTTTATTTGCTTCTGAAATAATAAAATTCAGACCTTCGGAGGCAAAAGCTCCATAACCAGATCCTAATCTTCAATAGATGCACACCAATTAGTCATATGGATATATCAATGTCTTCTTCCATACTATTATCACCATCACCTTCCTCGTTGTATGTGAAAGGATGGATACATGTTATATGACCTTGTTTTAGTGGTTTATATTTGTGCGTTTCACTTCAGTCCTCTCGACTCCAAAGATGCAGAAGTGGCATACCATTTTTCATTGCTCTATCATTTTAGCATTCACATCAATTTTTTTTATATGTGTCTTATTTTTTTACTGAATATATTTATTAATTGAAGATTAATAAAACAATAAATATATTAAAAAAAGTTAACAATGTTGTTGTATTTATATATTTATTGAATATTTATAGATTACCAAGCATATAGAAGAAATCACACATGCTTCCTACTTTCAAGACCGATCATAAGTATTAACTAAGACTACTTAAATCTGTAATAGTTATTTAACTTTTTGGGTATTAGAAAATTTTCTCTCCTCTTATGGCGTTGACCTAAAACATTTCAAGTATATTTAAAAGTTCATTCGATAAATAATTATTGTAAAGCCCGTGAACCGGAAAATCGGTTAGGATTTGTATTTAAATCGTCCGGTTTAATCGGTTGGGTTAATTGGAAACCCTAGAGTGTGCCTATAAAAGAAGAAAACTCAAAATTAGGGCTTTAGTTAGCCACTTTTCATTTTATAAAGGAGAAAAAGAGAGAGAAGGAAAAGAACCAGAATCGTTAGGGTTTGGGAGGAAACGGTTTCGACATATCAAATCGTGGTCAAAGTTTTGTGAGACACGTTTTCTCATACGCGAATTAGGACCAGCGAGGATTTTAACTGAGATCGTAGTCTCATCTGGTTTCCGATCGGCACGAGTTTTTGTGGGAAGCTTTGTGATGTCTAAGACTAACGTTTCACCGGAGGGATTTAATAGTTAACGGTTGGTTTGTATTTTAGGGTTTCGTCTTTGAGACTGTTTGTTTCTGTTTTTCATGTCCAGTTTGCTTCAAGGTTGCTTTTGGTTGTGACTTGTTGTAGGACGTTTCTGGACTGTTTCAGACGCAAGGAGAGTCTCTCCTGGGTTTAATTGTTGTTAGAATCAATTTGTTAAGGTGAGTGCGTGACCATGAGCTTATCTGAGCGATTGGGTTGTATGATTTGTTTTGTGTGATGATATGTAGATGTGGTGAATGTGTTTTTGGGTGAAGTGTTCAGTGACTGGTTTGTTTATGTTTGTGGTTATACCCCTTTTATTTGCTTGTGTGTATAGCTCGTAGATGGGAGGATCGCCTCACTAAGTATTTATGATAATACTTACGCATCTCTTTCTTTTTGGTGCAGGTAAAGATAAAGTGTGATCGTGGAATCATAGCAAGGAAGAGAGGATGATCTACGAACTCATTTGTTTATTTTAGTGTTTTGGTTATTGGAACCGGTTAGGATTGTGTTAGGATTGTTAGTTATTCTTGGTTTTGTTGGTTGAATTATTTATTTATTCATAAAATAGTATTTTTGACTTGCGGTTTAATTGTTGCTTTATTGGTTGATTTAATTAAGTATTTATGAGAATACTTAATTATGTTTTTTAAAATAAAAAAAACGGGTCCGGTTGTTTCAATTATTTATATTTATTGATATTTAAGATGAATAAAATTTAAGTTAAATACAAATGTATCAATATTGTATTTTGTTTTTACAAAATATGTTATTAGTAATATCATAATTTGAATTTTAGTAACAACTTCTTCCAATTGATCCTATTTTAAATTTTAGACACATTTCAGTTTTAAAATTACTATATTACAATATTAATCTATTGGGTATTTCTAAAATTTATGAAAGCAGAAAAGTCATATTTTTTAATTTTCAAAGAATATTATATAAGAATTCTTATGATGAGATAATTGGCTCTAAACCAAATGACCAAACCGTAGGAAGAAATAGAACCAGATTACCAAGAGTAATTGGCTTAATCAATTGTTTTATGCAAATAATAAATATTGGTCTTCCTTAGAGCATCCCCAATAGTTAAGAACCATTAACCTTGGACCTTAACAATAATTTCTATTAAATATTTCCTGTTTCTAAGTTAAGAACAAATAAAGGATGCAAATGGTTGCATATGGATGAAAAAATTGAAAACTTCTAGTTGAATGTTTTTGAATAATATACATCTCATTCCTCTGTGAAATAGGAGATGAACAAGCTAAAAAAATAATTCTTTATAATTACTTCATTTTCAAACTTATTCATTTCAAATGCTAAACAATTTGGATGAATGCTCATTCAACTTCTTAATTTTAGTCAACCATTTGTACCCGAAGAGTATCTAAAGAAAAAAGCGCTCGTATGGTTCTTAAGGGGAAAAATTTAATTTTTTTTTGTATTTAGATGTTTTTCACTACAAAAAACCATACACACAACAAGCATTCATAGAAAGAAATAGAACAATTCGGAGACGAAAGTGAAACAAGATTGCCACTTTCACTTTGGCTTTGGTTCCGATGCTCTCCAAAATTAAACAAACACAAGTTTTATGATACTTGCTTTGTATTTTTCCTTTGAAAGATAACAGAGAAACCAAACCTGAAAAACAAACAAGAAAAGCATTCAATAGACCAAACCAATTAACAGATTTTGTCTTGCCAAAATTAAACAAACAAAAATTCATACAAACACTAATTCATTCATACACACAAGTTCATACAAATAAAAGACATAACTTGAAACAGAAAGACATAAATTGAAATGCAACAGAAACACAAATTAAATTTTGTGTTTAAAAACATGTGAGTTATTTGTTTGTCATAGAGAGCACATTCGTATCAAAAAGTGGCTCTGTTTTCAAGAGGAGACTGTCCAGCATCTTGTTCTTAGATAACCCCTCTTTCATTTCGTTATCCTTCTTCTTTATCTCCCACATAGACTGGGAAGCCTTCTCTTCGTCTTCAGTAGTTGTTGGCTTGCTTATAGTCTTTTTTCGTCTTTGCAGGTAAACACCAATAGGACGATGCATTGCTTCGTCAATTCCATGAGAAAGTGGTTGGGGGTTTGAACATTCTGCAGCCTCGTCACACTTCCTTCTTTTTGACATTCCCCTTACTATAGTAGAGGGAGCTGAACACAATTTCTAATCATGGCGAAGCTCTCTCCAAGCATGCGCAAAGGTGAACTTAACCCCATAGTCGTTGTCGTAGATGTTGTGTGCTAGTGTCATGATAGGAACATCATCATACATATTGGTTTCTTCAGTGTAGCTATCTTGTTGACTAGTTAAGAGTTCCACAAAGCTTGATGCATTACTATATGGATATGAATTCATAGCCTAGTTTTGTGGTTGGAGTTAAAAGGAGAATGATAGAACAAAAGGAAGTGTTTTTGGTTTTGTGTTAATGGTGTATTTTAAGTAGATCAATATATAACAAGATGACGAGTTGTTTCTCTCCTTTTTAAAGATATACTTCTTTACATCTTGAATCATAATTTCCCACCATTCATACACTAGATGAAGAGAAGGTTATCAATATCTACAGCTCTAATCACACTATAGATGGAAAAGTGAAAGATAAAGCATATTCAAGCTCATCCCAAAACAGCTCATCTAATATCTTCTTCTAAACTGCAGATTCTCTATCCACACCATCTTCTTTATAATCATCCCATTTAAGACTTATTATCATTTGTTGTAGTCCAGCTTTTTTTTTTGAATTGTTTCAACATCACAACTGTAGAGGCAAACCTGTGGAAGTAAAATTCAGTAGACTTTATATTTAACAATGTACGGAAGATTTAAACTAAACAAAAGATATTACAAACCTTCTAGAAGATATTGTAAGGAGCTTAAGATCACAATGTTCAGTAAACATTACAAGCCTCACTCCATAGTTCATAATGCTATTCTTGATCCACGTCACATTTTCACTTATAAACTTTATCCAATAACAAGCTTTATATACAACTTCATTGTTTCTTGTGCTCAATGATGGTGCACATGTGTTCTTCAACGCAAGGTTCAAAGTATGAACCACACATGGTGTCCAAAAGATAGTAGAAAACTTGGCTGAAATAAGTGCACCGGATTTTACATAATTTGAAGCATTATTGGTGACTACCTGAACCACATTCTCATGTTCAACCTCCTTTATGCATCCTATGATCAAATCTGCAATCATTTCATTGTTTTTTGTTTCACCTTGACTATTGATCGACCTTAACATATCATATGACCACTCTCATTTGCAGCAATCAAGTTAAATATTGGTCTTCCTTGTGGATCCGACCAACCATCAGTACATATACTAACTCCTTTTTGCTTCCTTGTGTTCTTCAAAGGATGCAAATGCATGTCAATGTTTTTTCTTTCTTTTTGAAGAAGGGTAGTGCTCAGAGAATTATAACCAGGAACATATCCTAGAATTTGTGATGCACGTACAAATGAGTTACGATAGTAAGGATTCTCGCAACGTTATAAGACAAACCAACTGTGTAGAACATTCTAGCTATCTCGCCATCACATTGCTCTAGAGTGGAGGGGTATACAGTCATAGAGGTCAATTGACGCTGGTGGAAATTTAAAAAAATAGCTGAAGTCTTATTAAATATATTGATTTTAATCCAATAAGAGTATTGACTCTTATAAAAAGATTACGTTAAAAGACTTATAATATTTAAGCCCATCTAAAAAAGTTTACGTTAAAAGACTTATAATATTTAAGCCCATCAATAACATTGTACTTATATATAGAATTAAGCCCAATAAAATTTGTTTTAAAAGTAAATATACCATAATTAAGCCCATTAAGATAAACTATCCTATTATTTTAACATTTTTTTGTTATTTAAAAAAGTTTCAGCTTCTTCTTCCTTGTTTTTTTTTTCTTTCAATCTTCAATCGTGAGTTCGTGACTTGTGAGATATTAGACTCAACAAAGACTTAACATTGGAATTTAAGATACTTTTATATTATTTTGTATATTATATTTCATTAACTAATTCAATCTAATATTTAAAGAACTTGTGTTTGATTTTAGTTTTGTTACTAATTCTTGCCGATGTTAATCGTTTAGTAAATTAGTACTAGTAGTAGTAGACTCTTAGTAGTCTCGTACCAGTAAGGAATCATATAGTGATTTTGGTTAATAAGAAAAAGGATTCATGAATCATGACTTGGTGACTACGCATGATGAGAGTAGCTGTCCATAATTGGCTATTTTCTCCCTGTTTCATCAATACGGTACAAATTATACAACATAGCTTTATAATTTAAATGTGTGTGTTGTGTATTAATGTGTTATTTGACTTTAGAGATTATAAATATTTAATCTGATTAATAAAAAATTCTTACACAATTTTAAGCAAATAGCAATTGGAGGGGTGTTACGACGTTTTAATCTAAAATAGTTTTATAAGTATGACTAGGTGGAATATATTGTGGAGAAAGAAAATTAATTTTTGCTTGTATTTTTACTTGTTCAGAGATCAAGCTCAAAATCAAGGTGGAAGTGATAGCTTTTTATCAACTAGTTTTTGTGGTTGGAATAAAGGGTTGGATCAACATGCTGGTAGATGAATCTGCTGATCTATCAGATAATGAGCAAAGTCAAAGAAAGGTTTGTTGGCATTATTCACGTTAAGGATACAACTTCTTTATCTCTAAAGTATGCTATTGATTATTTCTTTGCTAAATATGGTTTGAGTTTGAAGAAGGTGAGAGGACAAGGGTACGATGGAGCTAGTAACATGAAGGGAGAATTCAATGGTCTAATGTCACTAATTTTGAAGAAATAGTTCTGCATATTACGTTCATTGCTTTGCTCATCAACTTCAGTTAGTTGTCATGACAGTTAGAAAAAAGAAGTTGGAGAATTTTTTGACATGATTTCTCTTTTATTGAATGTGGTTGGAGATTTTTGCAAAAGAACATATAGGATCCGAGAAATCTATCGGCAAAAAGTGGAAGAAGGGATTAGCAATGGTGAAATAAAGACTAAAACTGGGTCGAATCAATAAATTTATCTTCAAAGACTTGGAAATACTTGTTGGGGTTCACATTATAAGACTTAACTGCGACTTGTTGAGCTGTTTTCGTCTGTAGTTAAAGTTCTCGAGTATATTCAAGATAAACACATAGACTCCACCAAAAGACAACAAGCGTATGGTATTCTCAAGTATTATCACACTTTTAACTTTGTTTTCTATCTATAGTTGATACTGTTTATTTTGGGTCTTACTAATAACTTATCAAAGGCTTTACAAAAGGAAAAACCAAGATATCTTGAATGCAATTTCATTGGTAGAATCCATTAAAAGTCAATTGCAAAAGCTTAGAGATGATGGACAGGATGATTTTATGGCTGAAGTTAGTTCTTTTTGTGAGGAAAATGACATTGGAATGCTCATAATGGAGGAAGAATTTGTTGATCCAAAAAGACCAAGGAAAAGGACGGCCATAACCAACTCGCATCACTATAAGATGGATTGTTTCTACACAGTCTTAGATATGCAACTCTAAGAGTTTAATGACCAGTTTGATGAGGTAAATTCTGAACAACTTATTTGCACATCACCCTTGAGTCCAATTGATTCGTTTTGTCAGTTTGATAAGTGTTTGCTCATGAGATTGGCTGAGTTTTATCCATACAACTTTGGTATTATGGAGCATAAATCTCTTGCTCATCATCTTGACATCTATTTTGATATTATGCAAAAAGATTAAAGATTACAAATTAAAAGAGTCTAGGTGATCTTACTTGTGTGATGGTGGAGATAAGAAAACATTTTTCACATCCTTTGGTATAACGGCTATGAAGCTATCTTTGATTCTTCCTATTGCGACAGCAACCGTCGAAAGATGTTTCTCTGCAATGACTTTCAGGAAGACGACCTTGCATAACTGTATTGATAGATGTGCTTTTAAGTGAGTATCTAATTTTTTTAATTCTAAAATATTTACTTAACACTATTATAAATGAATTGGTGGTACAACAATTTCAAATTATGAGTGAGCATCGAGGGCATCTTTAAGATGTCTATTTTTGTTGAGGTTTTTATGGTTCTAATAAAATTTATGCGTTAGAAGAAAAGTATTTTGACCCCGATGGATAGATTTATGCATTGCTCCCTAACTTCTATCTGAAATGCTTTATCTAAAGGACCCCTTCCTTGTCTTTTCTTTGGATCAGACTCGCTTGTGTTAGGAACTTTATAGCTCATATCATAATCAAGAGAAGAACTACATGATTTTCTTGATGACGAAAGCAATGAAACTTCTTAGGGAGCTGCTCATTTTTTCCTCTTCTTACATTCGTTCTTTGCGCCTAGTTTTGGTGTAACGGCTATATTTCGATTCATCAATCAACAAACTTTCTTAGGTGAGTTTTTTGTTGACGAGTGACTTTCAAGCATCCTTTAATTCCCTTAACTCCCTCTTGTAACAAATGAGTCATAACTCTACTATCTATGAGATCCAACGTATAAATTATTGCAAATTTTGCATTCAAATCTCTATGATCCTTCTCCTCCCAACTTCTCAATCTTTTCCACATAGATCCACATAGGTACTTTATCATCCACAGTAGATGACTCATCAATATTTAGAGGATCTTGACCTTGAGACATACTAGCGATTTCCTTATATATCTAGAAAAGAAAAATTCATACCTTCTATGCATTTAAACAGTAATAATAAACTACGAACAAGTACATATATATTAAGCTAAAAATGAAACAAAACCACAAAACAGAGCACAACAGTTAAACAATTGACAGAGTAAAAAAGTTGTCGTTACAAACAATACTAACAACACCATAAATTATACAAAAAGCAAAGTAAAATTAGACTAATATTCAGAAAATAGATTTGAATTCAAACGGTCAAACGGTCAAAATACAAAAGGCAAAGTAGTATTTTAAAATTTGTAACAATCAAACAGTCGGACCGAGATCAAAATAATTATTACAAATTTTAAAATACTACAAAAATATTATTATTTCAAATATTTCAACCAACTAATCTGAGTTTAGGTTATAGATACTATAACTATATAATATTTATTTTATATCAATCTAATTTATATTATATTTTGATCTAATATTTTTTCTATTCTACTCTTCAGTTTCAAACTCCAAAAATTGACTTATGGTTGCTATTGTGTCGTAAGCAAACATAAATAACATTTTATACTAATCTGTGTACATTATAAGTTATTAAATACAATATATATCACAAAAACAACAAAATAATCATATCTTTAACAAAAAATTATTACAACATATTTCTTAAAATATGAAATCCCGCACGTATGTGAGGGTCATGATTTAGTAGTATTATACATTTGCTCACACCAATACATCTCTAGTTGTGAGATTAATGCAATCTTGAGATAATTTCTTAAAATCTTGATATATGATATTGTATTTTCCTGTTTGAGTATATTTTCCATATATATGGTTGATCTCATTAACCAATTAAAGAAAATATTACTCGATTAGTTAGCATTTAGTTTTAAATTTTTAATAGACTGAAATACCAAACGGAAATTCACTTACCAAAATCGGAATTATTAGCATTTAGTTTTTGAATTTTAGATGTACACTATAAACCCCGTAAAATTAGTCAAAACAATTAATGTGATTTATGATAATTGTAATTAAGGAAAGAAGATATTACTCGATTATTAATTATTGATTAACTGAATCATTAATCTCATTAAACAATTAAAAGAAGATATTACTAGATTAGTTAGTAGTTAGTTTTAATTTTTTTAATATACTAAAAATACCATTCGGAAATTCAGTTACCAAATCAGATTTATTAGCATTTAGTTTTTAAATTTTAGATATACACCATAAATCCCATAAAATTAGTCAAAAATAATGTGATTTATGATAATTGTAATTAAGGAAAAAACCAATTGCGATATATATTTTCGATGCAAAATCTTAAAACCGACCAACTTCTCAATTTTTAATTTAAATCGACAGATTCTACAGCTCCAACTTCTCATAACAAACCCTAAAATTCTAAAAGCTTTCAAATTTATCTCTTGTTTCAATAATTCCGATGGTGAAGAATAAGCAATCGCAGCCTTTGGTTACTCCATCGAATTCGCATCTCTGGCGAAGAAGCCGTTGGAAGTCGTCGCATCAACTTCGAAGAATCAACGAAAACAGGTTAAAATTACACCGCCGGAGTCTTCTAGCGACGAAGAAGAAAACTCAGGTTCTTCATCTGAGGAGGAGGAGGAAGACGATTTTGGTAAGAAGACTCCAGAAACTGCTGTTGTCCATCAAAATTCAGATTAAGAGTTGGAGACTGAGAATGAGTCGCTACTCTTGTGAAGCCAAAGAGGAAGAAGCTTAAGTTGATGAAGAAAGTGATTGGTTCGAGAGGTCGTTTGTTGGTGGTGCGTTTAAGGAATTGGATTTGGGGGTTGATGAAGAGACATGGAAGAAGAATTGGAGGTTGGTACCGATGAAGAAGAGGAAGAGGATAGAAGAAAAGGTGAAGTCCGTGCAAGCTGATGAGCTCAAAACGATGTGGGAGAAGATTGACGTTGTGCATGAAGCGAGATCTTTGATGGCTAAATATGTTTAGTCTTTATCTATTTAGAGATGCATTTGCCTATGTTTTTCTTTTTGGTTTTGTGTTGGAACCTTTATGACTTTCAGGTTTATCTTCTTTTGGAACGGCTAATTAGTTAGTATCTATTGCATCTTTTTTTGGGTCTAAGTAACAGCAAACAATCTCATGGCTATTCATATGTTTTATGTTAAGATGTTTTTTGGATAATCTTTGCTGATGACTAAAGTTAGCTTCTCTGCATCTCTAGCCACACAGTTGAACTGTTTTTAACCAAACAGAGAGAGCAAGAGAAACATGGGAATTTAATGTTCATCGTTCTGCTTATATTTCTCTCTTACATCTTAGAAAGCAAAATCTTCATCTGCAACAACAATAACACTTATGAACCAGAGAGATCCATTTTCAAGCTCTACAGTCTCTGTTTTATGTTTAGTTATCTTTGTTCTTGCTCTTATCATATTGTCTTCCACGGTATCCTCTATTTGATATCAAAATTTCTCTTCGACTTTATTTCCCGTTCCCCTTTTCTTCATCCTCACCTCAGCTCCATCACCTCTTCTTCCTCCATGACTTAATGGGCTTTCTAAGCCCATTCCAACTTCCATTTAGTATGATATTGTCCTTTTTGGGCTTACATGCTCAAGCATGCAAGGATTTGTTATTGGGCTCCTTCCCAAGGCCTCATACGAGTTGGAGTTGGACTTGGATTATATATAAGAAACTCTTTTTCTAAACTTCCGATATGAGAACTTTACTTTGTACCAAACAATCTCCCCTTCAAACCAAAGACCACGAGCTTGGGTCTCCTCTTCAACGAAACTTTAGCACCCTTAACTTGGCACCTTCTTATTCGTGAAATTCTTGAGGCACCTTCTTATCGTGTCATGTTTGATAAATTCTCCCACACTGATCATAGCCTAAGCCCTAGGTCCATTTTTTCAACCTAGGCTCTGATACCATTTAATAGCTTTTCTAAGACCATTCCAACTTCCATTTAGTATGACATTGTCCTCTTTGAGCTTACATGCTCAATCCCGCAAGGATTTGTTATTGGACTTCTTTCCAAGGCCTTATACTAGTTGGAGTTGAACTTGCCTTATATATTAGAAACTATTTTTCTAAACTTTCGATGTGGGACCTTTGATTTGTACCCAACATGACTCAGGTCTAGACCAGACTGCCATCGATACACTTCCCGTGTTCCTCTATGGTGACGTAACCATTAGTCTTCAAGAGCCATTAGTTTTACGTGTTTTAGTAGAAAAGAGAGTATATTTGTCTATTATGTCTTTTTTTTTTGGGCAAATTATAATTTCATTACGAAAGAAATTAGGGTACAAAGCAGAGACTTAAGGCCTCTTTAGCCAGAGCATCAGCTCGAAGATTTTGGGTACGGGGAATGAAATTAAAGGAACAAACAAAGAAAAAAGCTAATAGAGAAAGGATATCGAAGATGATCCCGTGAAGCTCCTTAACTTGGAGCTTCTTGTTGATTGCTTTGACAAAGGTGAGAAAGTCAGAAGCGAAAGAGATGGATTTGAGACCCGACGCGATGGCAACTTCCATGGCTATGAGAGTTGCAATTCATTCGGCAATCAGAGGGGAGCCCATGTTCGCAGCAGAGGTAGATCCATCAAAAAGTCTATGACCAGTGTCATCAAGAGAGATCCATCCGAATCCGGCTGTACCATTAGCTTTCCAGGAAGCATCGGTGAAGCACGTAAAATCCACATGACGCGAGTTAAGGTTTGGGGGATAATTGTGGTTAGCAGGAGAATGGGGAATGGAGGGTTGAGCCGAATGTCATTCCTTTGCCCGCACAATAGCAATTTGCAGAACTTCTTCTTCTGTAATCCTCTTCTTGTTGAATATGATTTGGTTGCATGAAGTCCAGATTGACCAGAAGATCCAAGAGAAAATAGGGCCAGCACCAAGTCCAGTGGGTAGGAGACAAGTAAGCTTGTTGGCTGTAGAGATACCATTCAAGACAGAGGTGATTCCGACACAATCTAGATCAGCTTTAAGAGGGGCAATAGACCAAACATTTTGGGCAAACATACATTGGAAGAGGAGGTGGAGAACCGATTCATCTTCGTCACACCGTGGACACTTACCACTATCCGTGATATATCGATTCAAGAGGTTTGTCCCTACAAGTAAAGCATTCTATCCCGCCTTCCGTAAGAGAAGTTTTGTTTTTGGGGATGTTTTGAGTGCCCATATGTTCGATCTCCAGTTGAAATCTTCTGTTGTAATAATGTCATCAGGGATAACGGGAGTAGTAAATGTCTTTAATGCCTCAAAGTAACCGGACTTAGCAGTGTAAACTTCTGAACTTGTGGGTAGCCAAGCCCAGGAATCCACAGCACCAAGCGAGCTTGGTTTGAGCAGAAGAATGTCGTTTTCATAAGCGGGGATGATCGCTCTGATGAGTTCTGTATTCCAGATCCTAGTGCGAGGAATGATCAAATCCGACACCAAAAGATTGTGTGATGCTTCTGTAAGTGGTCCCATCACAGCTTTCGGGGCAGATAGAGATAGCCATGGAGTTCGCCAAAGAGGAGTTTCAATTCCTGAGCCAATAAGGCGTCCTAGCTGGAGTTTTAAAATTTCCTTGCCCAAACATACACCTCTCCGGCCATGGGAAGAGGATTTTGGTGTTTGGCAGTCTAGAAGGGATTGATTTTTGCAGTATTTCCCAAGAAGAATCTTGCTCAACAGACATGAAGGGTTAGTGAGTATTCTCCAACTCAGCTTGGCCAATAAAGCCTTGTTAAAAGTCTGTATATCCCTGAAACCTAAGCCACCAGACTTAAAAGATTTTGTCATTCGTTGCCAAAAGATCCTGCTCATCTTTTTTTTTCAGGATTTGCATCCGACCAGAATCTGGTTAATGCGGATTGAATGCGTTTGCAAAGTGAAGTAGGAAGTTGGAAGCAAGACATAGTGTAGGTAGGCATGGTGGCCAAGACGGACTTGAGCATCGTGAGTTTGCCAGCAGAAGATAAGAATCTGGAGGACCAACTCAGGACTCGTTGTTTAATCCGGTCAACAATAGAGGTAAACAGATCTTTTTTCTCTCTACCAAAAAGTTGAGGAAGTCCTAAATACTTTCCTTAACCACCCTCCTTATGTATAGCCAATGTTCTCTTGACTCTTTCTCGGCAGTCTAATGGGGTTTTAACTGAAAAAGTGATTGAAGATTTTGACTGATTTATTTGCTTGCCAGAGGCGAGTTCATACTTGTGGAGGATTGCTTTAAGTTTCAGACAGCTCTTGTTGTCTATCCGGCAGAAGAACATGGTATCGTCTACAAAGAGGAGGTGGTTGAGTCTAGGACTGCCAATAGCTACTCTTAACCCAGGAAGGCTTCCATTTGCCTGTGCTTTCAAACCTAACCCTGACAAGACTTCGCTGCAGATGATGAAAAGATAGGGTGAAAGAGGGTCACCTTGTCGGACACCCCTCTCAGGTAAAACTAATCCTTTTGCTTGGCCATTAAGTAGGAAAGAATAGGAGACTGTAGTAATGCATTGCATCAGCCACCCTCTAAAATCCTGGTGAAAACCCATTCTCTCTAAAGTTGCTTTAATGAAGTCTCATTCTAGTCTATCATAGGCTTTACTCATGTCCGTTTTAACTTCCAATGACACTTCTTTGTTGCACCTGAGTGTTTTAGATAGTGAAGAGCTTCATGTGTTATTAGGACATTATCAGAAATAGCACGTTGGGGGACAAAGGCCGATTGGTTTTCAGAAATGCACTTGTGGAGAACCGGTTTGAGTCTCTTAGCTAAAAGTTTCACAATAATTTTGTAATAGACAGAACATAGAGCTATGGGACGGTAATTAGAAACCTTTTGTGGGACAAGGATTTTTGGGATAAGTCTGACATGGGTGTGGTTTATCTTTTGTGGTAATAGGCCTGAGATAAAGAAGGCTTGGATTTCAGAAGTTACCTCATCACTTATCGTATTCCAGTTGGTTTGAAAGAAGCTTGCTGAGAACCCATCAGGGCTTGGTGCTTTGTCAGGGTGAATTGAAAAACAAGCCTGTTTGATTTCCAGAGCAGTAGGTAAGCAAGTAAGAGAATCATTCATATCAGGCGTGATACAAGGTGAGAGAGCCTCCAGAGCAATATTTGTTCTCTCGCTAGCTTGTGAGGTAAAAATGTCTTGAAAATATTATGAGATAACTTTAGTGATTTCCTCTTCCTCATAAACACTTTTCCGTGTTGAGGATTCCAAGACTGAAATATTATTAATAGCTCTTCTGCCTTTGGTGGCAGCATGGAAGAAGCCTGAATTCTTGTCCCAAGAGCCAACCAGAATTGTCTACTTCTTTGTTTCCAGAATTCTTCTTCTTTCTTGTAAGACACTAGAAGTTGTTGGTTTAGAGCTTCAATAGTAACGTGGACATCATTCATTGCATTCTCCAATTGTTCCCTTAGAGAAGTAATCTCTTTTTGGTTGTTGATATGATGGTCTTTGCTCCACTTGATAATTGCAGTTCTGCAGAGATGAATACGATGGTCAATCTTCGCATGCGGTTTTGCTTTCCAGGTATCTAGGACCAGCTTTGTGACTTCAGGATTATATTTAAGACTTCTATCATATCTGAATATGGTTTGTTTTCCTTGCACAAGATCAAAAGAGGTAACCAGAGGGCGATGATCAGATCCTTCAAACCTTAGGTATTCACTGCGGCCTGAAGGATAATCAATTATCCAATCACTATTTGCCATTGCTCTATCCAGTCTACATCGAACATAGTGAGAATGTCTTTTCCCTCTCCAAGATAAGAAGTTTCCTGTATGTTTTAAGTCATAAAGATCGCATGAAGACATAAAGGAATGCAGGTCAGTGAAAGACCCCTTAGAGCGGTCCGGGCCTCCAGTCTTTTCAGAATTGCAGATGATGTCGTTAAAATCACCACTGATAAACCAGGGTCCAGTTCTAGTGGAGTTAAGTCCTGGGGTTCCCCAACCCACAACAGTTCCATCTCACAATTCTCAAGGAAGAGGGAGAGATGGATTCTGAAAATCCACCTTGGTTTTCCTTGAAGCAGGTATAAGATCGATATTTGGTGCATTTCTTTTACTGCTAATTGATGAGCCATACTTGTTAGAATGACTTGTATCAGAGGGTGGACAGACTAGTCCAACTTTAGGATTACTAGGGCCTACAATGGAGGCAGCATTTTTAGACTTGGGGATGGCAACATAAGGCTTTTTGGGGGAACCTTTCACAAAGTTTCTTTTCTGGGACTTTGCTCCCTTCAGGTTGATGGGTGGTTTACCCATTTGTTTTGAAAGAGGTGGCCTCCCACGCCCTCTTTTTGGTTGTTTAACCAAATCTTTGATTAGAGTAACCACAGGTGAAGTGGGACTCTTTGAGCCAGGGGATGTTGAAGAAGAAGGGGTTGCAGGTGCAGAGGCTACAACTGCTTCAATAATTTTATCAGCCTTGGTACTCATAAGGTTATTTGCTTCACCCTGTAGAACTCTTTGTCTTCTAACAGCACTCTCAGTTGGGTCTGCACAAGTGATGTATTGAACTGTAACATCTCTTAGTTCACCAAGTATCTGATCTTTTGAGGGGATTGCAGGGGTTGGTAGGAAGACTTCCTGGGATTCTTGTCTCCCTAAAGGGTCTGGGAGCTGACTTTGGATCTCCAGGGGCACAGGAGATCTTTCAAGAGGAGGTCTCCTTGGCCGGGAAATGTCAGAAACTGCAGGGACTGTTCTGTTCTCACGTAGAGATTTTTCTCTCCATTGGAAATTTTCAGGTGTATGAGCCCTATCCCTGTGGGATCCTGATCTCGATGGTGTTTGAGTTCTATGCACTGGTCTGTCATACTGACGGGGACGATCAAAGTATCCTCTAGTCTCCCTATGCCTCTGAGATCTCTCTGCAGACTGGTAAGGCCCTCCAGTACTTAAGTTTTCCCTGTTCCTCTTCAAATTATTTGTAGCTTCCTGAGATAATCATGAACTTGCAGAGATCAATGGGACGTTTCTAGGGGCAGTGAAGTTATCCTTAGACGTGTAGTAATTTCTGGATACTCCTTTTGAGTCAGTAGAACTAACCGCCTGGGGGGAAAACAGAGGTTTCCCTTTTGAGGCTAGTACTCCAGGGCAGTTTTTGGTTTCATGGGACAGTCTTAGGCAATGGTGACAGTGGTTTTTAAGGTTTTTATACTCCAAGGTTACCAGAGCCTCATTTCCATTCTGGAATTCAACGACAGTGTCTTTTGTTAATGGTTCCAGACCATTAATGAGAACACGAAGTTTTGCAGCAGAGGGGCTGATGTCCACATCCATAATTTTGCCAAGTTCTTCGCCGATAGAATTCAGCATCTCATACTGCCAATAGTGTTTAGGGAGGCCCCGAAGCTCTATCCAGAAAGGAATCATGATGGGAAAGAGTCAGAAATTATTGGCTCCCATCGCTGTAAAATGACCATCCATTGATCATAGTGGTAGGGTCTATTGTCAAGGACCTTCTAGAAATCTTCTTCATAGTCAAAACGAAACTGAAAGCAACATTTTCCAAGATCTGAGCCAATGGCTTTCCCTCTCAGATTCCATCTATTAGCAAGAAAGAGGAATAAAGACCAAAGTCTTTCGGCAGGCGGGTTGGTTAGTCTACCCATGAGGGTTAACTCATTTTCTTCAATGAGCTTAGAAGTATCTAGAAGCTGGTGAGTATAGTAATGGTTGTGGGGTAGTAGGATGGGTAAAAACAGATCTTCAGAGGACTCAATAAATGCTCTCGGAGCAGCAACAAGGTTTAAAAGGTTTAAAAAGTTGTGGAGGCTTAAGCAGGTTAACATACAAGAGAATACCACAGGCACCTAAACACAGTGAAGAGAAAAGCTACCTGAGAAGCATTCTTGTAGTGAGGACGCAGAGGTGAAACAGATGTTAGGATTGGAAGCAAAAGTAACCAAGAGGAGATACTTGCCGGAGGAGACGTCGGAATCACCCATTATCTCAACGGAGTTCATCATGTTTGGGTAATAACCGTTAAAAATTTCTACTTTTGGGATGTAAAAGTAAAATAGATCTGGTTAAAAGCGGGAGACATACTGATAATATCCTCTTTGGATACCGTGCTTGGGAGAGAAATTTTTCCCTAATACTCGAACAATTATTTCTCTATTATGTCAAATATCTCGTTTTGGTGGGAGAAGAAGAAGAAAGAGCAGTACTATATATTTGATTTATTAAACAAAAATAGATGGTTTTAGTATAATTGCTAATAATTTAACGTTTACATTTATACTATTAATTGTTTACATATTAAGATATGACAAAAACAAAATATTTGGATGGAATGTATGTCGAATATTTTTTTGGATATATACTTAATTTATTATATTTGGTAAATGAGAAAATATCGGAATATATTTATAACATTAATATTTTCATTTATATTTTATTGTTAAAGTATTTTGTATTTTTCAATTAATGGCATTCGATTTATGGTGAATTTTTTGTTTTATCTCTAACAAATTGAAAAATACAAAATATTTTGATTTATATTCGAAATAAACATATTTACTGTTTTTTTTTTTTTTTTTGTAGACAAATCATATTAAAAATAAAGAATATTACACTCTTAGACACTTTTTAAAAATTATTTCCGTGTTTAGGCACTTCCAAAGGAGTAGACACTTTCTCTATGTTTTTTTACTAAAATATCCTCTTAACTAAAATACTCTCTCTCTCTCTCTCTCTCTCTCTCTCTCTCTCTCTCTCTCTCTCTCTCTCTCTCTCTCTCTCTCTCTCTCTCTCTCTCTCTCTCTCTCTCTCTCTCTCTCTCGAAAGAGAGAGAGAGAGAGATTTTTTAGTGTGCGTAAGAATCATGGGAGAGAGAGAAAAAGTATTTGAAATTTATGTGTAATACGATGGTCAGCTTTCCAGGTATCTAGGACCAGCTTTGTGACTTCAGGATTATATTTAAGACTTCTATCATATCTGAATATGGTTTGTTTGAAAGAATCATGGGAGACGTTTATGTGAACAAATTTATGTGGACTTGTTATCATGGATATGTTATAGACAAATTAGTATTTGAAATTGTAATTGACGGTTGTGTAACGGATTGTGTTATGGACTCACCATTCTCGTAACATGATTAAAGATAATGAAACGAGATTGACTATTGATAATTGTGTATTTATTAAACCTTCGCACCGGTGAAGAGATTAGTCCCTTGAACTTGTGATCATTTATGTTATATCTTGAGATGTTTGGTATTTAAAATCAAACTTTGACTTGTATTTAAAACTTAAAATCCAATCGAGAAGATCTAGCAGTGTTAAATGAACAGAGCTTTGTGGACAACGATATTTGGACACGTTTCTCTTTACCTTCCTCTCGTACTTTACTTGAACTTGTCTCTAAGTTTGCTGTCAAATTATATGGCTTTTTGAGTATTTAACGTCTCGTCAATGCCAAAGTATTCATATCAAATGAACCATTTCAAGTGTATGATCCAATATAGATTAATTGAACACCAAAAAATTCATTATATGCTTCTATTTCCAATTTTGTGGTATCCATTTTGTATTGTCCATATGAACAATGTACTTTTGCAGGTTTGGTGACCATTTTTGTATGTTGGTTTCCTCTTTTGTACCCAAAATAGTTTCCATCGACTATTAACTCAAATAACTATTTTTTCAATCTCTTTTTTTCAATTGATGGTGTCCATTTAAATTTAATAATTTTGGGTTTTGCTTATCCTTATAAATCATAACTATTCTTCAATTTGTAATTGATCCGTACAAGTATAACTATATATGGTCAACACGAAATGGTCGCTTGTGGATGGCTACTTGTAAAGTGTTAGAGTATACTTTGAGACCTGAGATGCACATCAAGAAACTTGGTTACATATCATTGTTACTTAACTGTCTATACACATATGGATAAATGGTCATAATGGATAATGTACTTTGGATTGACGTTTATTGTTCCTCGTATAAACTTATGTATTAGTATGAAACGATCATGTGAGTCATTAGATGACCATATGGACTAGACTGCTTGGATAGTTTCTTGTTCATGTATAAACTTATGTATTAGTATGAAACTACCATGTGAGTCACTAGATAACCATATGGACTGGACTTCTTGGACATTCATTAATGGACAAGTATGTCTTTGATTTGCTGCGAATGTGTTTATAGCTCGATAAAATTAACACTTTTTTGTTTGCTCATTCAACATTAACATTGGAGTCCAACTCGATCAAATTCTTAGCACCATCATAAAGCTCAATGTTTATACAAGACAAGATCAACTTAAGCCACATTGAGTTTAGCTTTGTTCACTCAATTTTTTTTTTGCCGTCTGGTATAATATTAATTGAAAAGTCAAAACAAAGTATAGAGCATACATCCATAAAAAAACAGAGCATGAAAACTCCAAACAATAACCAAAGGTAAAGAAAAGAAAATTCCAAAGGTAAAGAAAAGAAAATTCCACAAAGTCATCTTCGCTTGTCTTCTTCAATTCTGGAAAGTAACCATCCAGGGCCTCCTCTAGCTAAATAAGATCTGAAACGACCATCCCTTGTCACACTTATAGCAATGTCCCTTTCTATTGAATTCGCCTTTGAGGATGAAACCTTGAAAATGACTCGAAAAAACCTTGGAATGAGTGAATTAAGTAAAACAAAAGGACTAAATCATAGAAATTCTAATGTCATATATCTAAAATCTTCTAAGATGCCTCTCTTTTCTATACGAACTGGCGCAATGGGATCAACATCACACTGATATCATCAAACGAGCCTCGTGAAGCCGAGAGATCAACAAGCTTCTTACAAGCTGCTAACAACAATGGCTTCTCGGTTCGTAAGCAGAAGGGACGAGCAATGTCTACTGCTTCTTGGTTACTTACCTTATCCCATAAACCATGTGATGCCAAGATTAAGAACTCATGGTCATGCTCAACTCTCGAGATCTTTGTCTCTGGTTCAGCTATAACCCATTTCTTAAGTTGAGCATCTCCGATTCCTCTTGGCACAACTAAGGATCCCTGGATTCTCCACAACGTGAAACGTATCAACATATCCTCCCGTGGTTTCAATTCTTTTCCGTTCATCATCTCTAGACGGACAATGATCAGAAAATAAAACTTTAGCTACACCTCCTACACTCATAACAGCACGACAGTCACCGGCGTTTGACACAACAAGGCTCCCTTCGCTAACCAAAGCCGTGACACAGGATGAACCACCCTTAAAACCTTCCTCCTTAAGAAACGTTGCGTCTGTAGTCAAGTAACTACGTTTCCACCGCTTCAGCTATCTCCAACTCGTGTCTTTTACCAACTACTTCTTCTACAATGTTCTTATCTAAGTTCTTAGCTGCAAACTCAGCCGCTTTAACTCCTCCATGACCAACATAGACTCCAAATATTGCCTGCAAATTATCACAAAGCAAAACAACGTTTAGAATACACAATACATAGAGATTCATCAATAACTATACAATTGTATCAAATGATTCTGTAAAACTTCTAATTCTATTTAGAATTTCAATTTTCCCCAAACAACATCATGAAGAATCCTAATTTTAGATAGCTTATTAATCCAATCCCTAAATCCTAATTTGAGCTGTAATTGCTAATCAATTGAATCAAAATCTCCAATTCGATTCAATTCTAAACCTAAATTGAAAAATGAATTTGAAGTTTGAAATTACCTGTTTATGATCTCCATGAAGATTGGTGATAGCGGAGAACCGATCCTCCATAAGAATTTGGTTTTAGAGATGAAGAGCGACACTATATATTATTTATTTTTTAAAAATATCCATTTATTTGCTGTAATTGTGAGATAACTCTCTTTCTCATCTCAAGATCTCAACCGACACGAAATAGAAGGAACATGTATTACACGTGTGTTTTATTAGATAACACAGAAAACAAAACCAATCGAACTGGTTAAACAATTTATGGTTTAATTTGGAAAGGATATAATTGTCTTTTTATCTTCCAGAAACAAGGAAAAGTGCCTGAACCTTGGAAAGTGCCTCAAACGTAAAAAGATTTTCTAAAAGTGCCTAATAGTGTAACATTCCCAAAGGAATAAGATAGTCTAAAAGTGCGTAAACGTGTCACATTCCCTTAAAAATATTGACGAAGCAAATCTCGGAATATATTGGATTATTTAATGTCGTTATTTGTTTTTGGCTTTTAGCAAAAGATTAATGAAGGATCCGAATCAAATATATTTATAATATGTGTTTTCTTAGTATGTTAGTTGGGATTACGGTTAAAATGTATAGTGCATCTAATAAAAGCACGATAAACTATATTATGTAAAATTCAATTTATTTTACTTGATTTTAGACTATATAGTTTGTGAAAAATACAAGAACTCTGGAATGTCGTAAGAGTAGTATATGTATTTAGCCGTTATGAAATAAATACATATGGTTTTAATCCATTCGGTGATTTTTTAAGAAACTAAAAATTTAATTTGTTTAGTAGATTAAAGATATATATGATTTAATGCTTTGTATTTTCTAAATGTACAACTCTTATATCTATTTTTTTAGTATACAATTAATATGTTTGATTTTTGCTGTTTAAAAAATATGGAAACAATAACATACAGTTTATTAAGTTAAAATCTAGATTATAACTATATAATTTAAATTTAAATTATATTTATTTTATTAATATTGTTTGTTTTGTTTAGTGTTTAATATAATATAATTGTATTTTAATTGTTATATTTAGGATTTCATCCGTACTATATCGTTTCGTATTACTATCAATCCAAACCCGTCATACCATCTAATCTCGTTCAGTAAAATTAAACATATCTAATAGATTTCACCTGTGGTATACCGTCTCGTATTACTATCGACCAAACCCGTCCTACAATTAAACATATCTATAATGTTCAGTGAAATTAAACATTTTTTTTTTTGTTATTTTTGTTTTAATAATACTTTAATTTAAAAATATATAATTCAAAGTAATTTATTTTTTTCTTTCAAATGGTTATTTAATTGTTATAAAAATCCATATACTATAGTATTCTAAACTCGTCCCACCATCTAATCTAGTTCGGTAAAATTAAACATTATTATTTTTTGTTCTAATAATATTTTTATTAAAAGATTTATAATTCAAATCAATTTTAAAATAAATCTTTTGAAATGGTTATTTGATTTTATAGATTGTATTTATTATATATATTCTAAACGTTTTTCATTAAATACTCTAAATATTTTATAAACTTTAAATAACCATAATATTTATCTTTAATAAAGTATCATATTAATAAAGTCCTAAGATTTCTCATTTTTAAAAGTAATTAGAATTGATGGAGAAATATTAGATAAAGAAATACTAATAATTAGGAATATTAATTAATTGATAATGATTAATGCTAATGGCATTCTTTGTAAATAAGTTCCAACTTGAGGATTTATTTGCTAAAATGACTGCAAAAATGTATATGTAGATAATAATATTGATAATTAGCCCATTTTGTATATTTAATGCAGACACAAATTATTTAATGCAAAGGGAATTGTAATAAATGCATAAGCAAATGATCTTTTGGCCACAAAATCTCCAATAATGTATATATAGATTAGGTTTTAACTTTTACTTTGTTTACAAAATGAGCTATTTGGCCCAAACATAACTTGATGTATTTTTATCAATTATAAGCCCAAAAAGATGTTTTTGACTTGTTTCATCTTTGATTTACGGTAGAGACATTGTCGATCTCAACCACCGACGCTTCAAAAGCTGAATTGTCCGTTTCCTCCACGTTTCCAAACACATCATTTTAGGAATCGCGATTCTGAGACGATTTCGAGCAATTCCGAGCGTTTCCGTTTCCGCTTCTATGCAGCTTAAACTATTATAGGCTGCAAGCAGATAAAATAAATAAATTAAACAAGCTTTATGAAAAGAGGAAGGTTGGAACCCTAGTTCCACCACTTCAATTAAGAGAGTTACCAATTCCAATGATGAAACTTTGACCAAAAATATTATTTATGTTGTTTGCGGCTACAAGTATGGCCTTGGTCCGCTTGTACCCAAGTATGGCTTGGTCCGCTACCAAAATTACTACAACATATTAACACGTATATTCAAACATAGTCTTGTGTAAAACGATTGTCGAGTTTCTCATTTTAATTTATATAGAAGATTAAAGATTCAACATACAATGCAATGTCGTGGCTCAATTACTTGTCATATTAAACTAAACTGTCATTTTTGAGAAATTACACGTTCGATATTCACATAATTTGATGTCTTCATAAACCATTATATCAAAAAAGGAAAAAAAGGGACTATCTTATGTAATGTACTCGAGAATGCAAAAACGAGAATTTACTGATTCGTCTGGCACGAGGCCCAAAAGGAGGCCGACACAAGACGCCGAGATTTCCATCCCAAAACGAGCCCGTTTTGGCCCAATTCTTCCACTCTAAATCCATCATTAAACAAACTCAAAAGGAGTTTTGCTTGACAACGGTTGGTAAAGCTCACTTCCAAGGGTTTGAACCCATTAGTCTCTAACCACTGTGGCCACGAAGCAAAGCTCTCGACTTCTGCATCATTAGCGGTGATACGCGTCAACCAATTAGCAACCCAAGGACCGATAAAAACACGCTCAACAAAGCCACGGGCCGGGTTAGCGATTGAAAGGCCTGCCTCTAGAGAGTCGAATATGGCTGAGAACTGATGTAGCAAGTCCATAAAACGATATAGAAAACCTTGGTTTCCCATCAGACCAACTTCTTCGTGAACAAGCGTAACAAGTTTCGGGTTTAGAGTTTTAGCTTCCGACAAAAAGGAAATGACTGAACTGGGTGTTTGGTGACTAAACCGAGGAAGATGCAACATACAATTGATTACCACTGCTTCTCCTCTTACAAGTTTCAAAGATGATGTGCTGAATGCATTGGTGTCAAGTTTACAGTGTTGATATGAAAATGGCTGGCCGATAGAATCGGCAAACGCAGTTAGACGCCGCCCAGTCTCTTGGACTGCAGCCACGGATTTTTTACCGTTTGTTGCTCGTGACAAAGCCGTGATTCTAAGATGTTGGGCTGACGGGCCTGTATTTCTAGACACCAAGGCTTGCATCAATGAAGCCCACTGAACGCCTTCATTGATATCGTAATCCACTATATGGATTCGACGTTCATACTTCACAGCTTCAAGAATAGCCTGTGTGGCAGTGAGGTAACCAAAGTTGACATATGGAGACATGTTTTGCAGCAGTTCGAACGCTGAGATCACATCCGCCTGATCATAGACATCATCACGATGTTGTTGGGGACACAGAACACTATCTCGTTCGAGCAACTTTGAAAGTCCGTTGGTGAAGTGAGCAGCTAACCTCTCCATGTTAGTTCGGTCACCAGGAGAAACCAAATCTTTAAGCCTTGCAAGTATAACCCGAGTTAGCTCTCTAGACTTGTTCGCACCAGTTGACGCATCAGCAGCAGCCACAAGTAAGTGAACCAACCTCAAGCCCTTTGATTCATCAGTCTTAGGCTCACCAAAACTAACCCCATCAGCCACAGACAAACCCGTTGACGCAGAGTTACAAAGTCCCTCCTGGTCATGAAGCATTGGAACAGCTTCCGATTCCGGTTCCATCATGGCTCCTTCATCACCCATAATGGATTCAATGACATCACGGAAGTCACAGTCCCAATCAATGTCAAGATCATTCAAGCTATAACCATTCGAAGAGGTGCTTGCAGCCGTGGCAAGCGGGTCAGTGTGGGTAGAGAAGAAGAGGTCCAAGAAGTCCTCGTAAGGATAATTCATGGTCATGCAGGTAAAAATGAAGAAACGGGCAATGCAGAATTATATAGATAGTGTAGTAGGACCCAAGAGAGTACGAGTTCCATATTTATAAGTAAATCTTTGAAGTCAAATGTTGAAACTTGAAAGAACAAAATATATATCTTCGAAGTCAAATCTAAAAGTATATGGTCCCCTTTCAGGGAGGTCGAACAACCTGTGGTCCTTGTAAGAAGCAGCAGGACCACTGTGATCAGGAAAATAAACAAAAACAAGTGAGAATTGTCCAACAATATTAATCCATGTTTATATGTATCAATATGATCAACAGGGAAATTAAAACAAAACAAGTAAGAATTGTTAGACCAATCATACTAATGAACCTCTAATATAACCTAACTAGTGACAATCTAAAATACAATAAAAGTGCACGGACTATATAATTTATATGAAAATACATATTTGCTGAGCAGACAGAACCTAAGTGCCAAACAGAAAAAGACAAGACATTATTGAGATTTGGTTCACATCTAATCAAATTATTCAAGGGACAGCGCAACAAAAAACCAAAATTAAGAATTTAACTAAGAATCATCCCCACAATCTTAAGACCACTTTGATTAGTCTTGTCTAGACTAAGTAAGCAAACAGCAGAACTTATCTCCCTAACCTCTATGACAGGTTTTGGTTTAGAAGTTGGAACAAGTCACAAGTGACACAAGCAGTGACGCAATTTAAGTAGTTTACAAGTTGATTACAAGCAAAAAATCAGATGGTCACTAGTCACATTCAATGTAATTTCACAGATATATATTATCAGACCGTAGAACCAAACCCTACATTCTCCAATAATCCAATTAAATATATGCTTGCGCTTCCATTAATGTCAAAAGATTATACATTTATATCTTTAAATGATTCAATATATGAAGGTTCTTCAAGTTATTTAACAAAATCATGGAGCCTACTTGCAAAGATTTAGTAATAGAAACCCAACAGGTTGGTTTGTACCTTGGTAAAGCATTATATGATGTTTGTTATATGTCCTAACTGATCACGTAGAGGGTAATCCTTTCTGGTTAACCGTGGCGTGAACCGTTCTGGCAGCTGCGACTGCTGAGTCTCCTCGTTTCACTATTTTCTCGAGTTCTTCAACCTTCTCTGACAACAATCTAGCATTTGTGGTTGTGGCATGGACCAACTTGTTAGCAGTCTCTAGGGAAGTGCAGAGCTGAAATAGAATGGGAAGCAAGCAAGTAAGAAACTAATCTACGAATACGTTACTAGCCACAGAAACATTTCATTTGCATTTCCCTCTTCTTAGAAAAACATATCTAGAGAATCCCATATATTGATTTCGTACCGACATGAAAAGACCAAGGACTTTCATCAAAAGGAACAGAAATAAAACAAAAAGAACACATCAAACTCTTTCAATATAAACCATGTCGTCTTATTCATTCACAGTATTTGTAAAATCCATGGCATGGAAAGACTTGACTAAAAAAAAATAACAAGAGATAGTTACCTCTAATGTTAGGGAGGTCCATGAGTGATCAGAACCAGCAAACGCATCGTTAAGTTTATCATAGTTCTCCTGAAACAAATCAACAATTCTTTCAATAGAGGCTTACAAGTACTAAGTAAGAAATTACAGAACAAAATTTCAACAAAAGCATCACTCAAAAATTCACAAGAATATTTCAACATTCCTCTCATGAGAATCAGATACACCTTGATTCAGACTCATAACACAATGATGCATAAAATTTGAACAATGCATTGATATAAAATTGCATAACACAACGAAGATTTCGAATAATCGCACAATTCACTATAATGGATGAACAATGATAACGATTCATGGCACCTAAAAGATCAAAAAACCATTGAATCAATGAAACTGAAGGCAAATTTTGGATCAGAAAGTGACCTGAAAGAGTCGGGTTAGATCCAAGGGTCCAGAGATGGTATCATCAGAGTATGATTTTGATGAAACTTCAGGATTTGGATGATTTTGCGGGGAGTGGCCAGTTTCATCACCGAGATCGGCGAGAAGATCTCCGATTGACAGCAACGGACCTCCGACACCTCTCATTGCTCTCTCAATCTCCGATTTTAATCCTCAGCCCCTATCCTCCAAAGAATTTCTATTTAACCCCTATTATATAAAAAATACTTATTTCATTTATTTACTTTAAATCAAATCTATATTACTAGCTAAAATCCACCTAAATAGACGGGTATAAGATATAAATTTATTCAAATATTTATTAATAATATTTAAATTTTAAATAGTAAATAGTGATTCACACACTTTTTCTAATATTTAATTTAGTAACTTTTGTATTTAATAAAATTTCAATCATATACATTCGATTTTTCAATATATTTTAATTATATATTTATCATAATAAACTATCTTGTTATTCTATACACTCCATCTTTCTTTTTTATAATGTGTATGGAACAAAAAGCATTCTATGATTTATTCATAACATAAAAGTACAGTCGAACACTTTGTAAAAACAACATCTCATGTGTATCCTCTAACAATGTGAGACTTACAACTATCACACAAACATCAAATAAATGCAAACTAAGCGGTAACTAAACTGCATAGTTTGCTAATCCATTCACTATGTGATTAGTTTTTCTATACACATGAGTAATCTTAACTATCTGCTCTCTATACACTCTATCTTATTGATGATATTTGAAGTTTAAATAGTAACTCACATTAATTTAGTATTTCCTTAAACCAAATTTCAATCTTACAAACTCGATTTTACAATGCAATTTAAAAATTTATTTTACGTTAATAAATATAATTTAATTCTATACACTACATCTTATTGTTAGTTTTTTTTTTATTTACGAAAATTATAAGTTAATTTTTTTAGATATAAACATATAAATTAATATATGTAAATATGTTTCTTTTTTTTAGATTCTTTTATTTTATTTTAGAAAAAAGTAAAAAAAAAAAATTAACACATGTCGAAATCTAAAATCGTTAAAATTGACACGTGTCATGATTTTGTGAGTTAGTAACTTTCAAAACTGTACTTCATATAATAAGATAAGGGGGTGTATTCAAATTAGAATTTAAAGTGATTTGAGTTTCCTTGAGTTTTTAAATGATTTTGATGATTTGAGGAAAATTCATATGATTTTTGTAAAATCCATTCAAATCTCACCTTAAACCATGAGATTTGGATTTCTGTATTTTTGAAATCCTCTCAAATCTTCCAAAATCATTAAAATTCAAATCCACAAATTGTTTTCAATTACAATGGATTTTAAGGTGGATTTTGAAATCATTAGTTCAATAACACTGAATTTCATGAGAATTTTTAAAATTCATGTTTGAATAACATTGGATTTATAAATTCTACACAAATCTCTTAAAAGTTGAAATTATTTGCTTCTAAAAGCGTTCACGTGGGATTTAAAACAACGAATCGTGAGTTGTCACATCAATAATTAACATATTTAACATCTAATTAATTAACATTTTTTAAAATAGTAATTAGTTTCTATTTTAAAATAACAAATGTTAAATTTAAACTTATAAAAAAGGAAGCTAAGAAGTTATAATTATGTAATATTACCCTTATAGGATTTTACACAACTAATCCAAAACAGACACATCATAAGTTAATATATTTAAATCTAATTAATTAACATATTAATATATATTTAACCAAATTCATTTCAAAAATAAAATTTAATGCAATTTAATATAATTAATTAAATTACCAAAATTTAAAATTGCTTTATATATTAAAAAATCTATACTATAGAAAAAATTGAAGCTATTTGCTTTTGAGGCGTCCACATAGGATTTTAAACAACGAATTGCAGTTGGACATGTCATTACTTACCATTTTTTGCCATTATGTTAGTTTAAATTTTTAAATTTTAATAAATTTATATACTAAGATATTTATGAAAAGTAAAAAAAAGGATATGGAAATAAGAAAAATTATGAAGAGAGATCAAGAAACAATCGTACGAAAGCTCACAAATTGAAGTCCTCAAAGTAAGAATTCTTATATATCATTTGAACAACGAAAATTGAAAATTAGAATTGTATTTTTTTCTTTTCTTTTTAATTGAAAATCCTACATATATATTAATTGAGATTACAAAAGTGGGTTATCATCTTAGTATCTTTTTTTGTCAACCAAAAAGAAATTTAAGAGTCATGTCATTATTGAATATCTATGTGGAATCTCAGATTTTTTTTAAGTCTTTAAAATAAATATGACCAATTAAGTTTATTTTTTATTATTTAATATTCGATTATATAATATTAATTATTTAAAAATCATTATATTTTGAATCACATTTTTTGTTTCAATTGGTAATCTTGTCCGAGGGAAACTAATGAAGAAACTATATTATTACTCTTAGTTTCTCAAAGAGTTTACCATTTGAGAGCAAATGTTTTGACATGGGATGCATTTGAAACATGTCAAAATACGAGTCCGGTTTCAAATGTTTGTTTGTATATTTGTCAAAAGTCTACAAGAAATTTTAGAACCTTAAGAATTGGTTGTGTTTTTCCTTTTTGGCAAAACCTCTTAGAGAAAGAGAAAACATATTGATCTAAATCTATCGATCCTAATTTCTGATTACCAAATGTTGTATGTTTATTTGGTGAGACAAGTTGAAATTTTTTGCTTATAGTCCAATAATTTCTTTTTTTGTCAACTTATGTTATTTTTGTGGTTATGGCTTCTTCATGACTGCTTGTCTTCGTTCATTGCTTCATTTTCGGTGACATTAAGGTAAAGTTTTGTTGTTAAGGTGTTTCGGTTAAGGTTCTTGTTGTGAACGTTACCTACTTGGTGCATTGACTTGGTTGCCAAGTGTTGAAATGATGCGGTGAATAAGTCTAATTGCTATCGCTAATTCGATGAGCTAGTGTAAAAAATCCACGATTGCTTATGCTTTTTTCCATTAGTTCTCGGAAAATCTGTACGCTTCTATCTTCAGGTTTTGAAGACGGATCTTGGATACTTAGGCTTGTGGCAACTACGATGAGGATTCCAATTCTTCAGTTTTGCTGCAACCACGCAAATATCCAAGCTTCACGAGCCCGAAATCGGTAATTCTACTTGTTACTTGTCCATAACCACTAAGCAGCAAACTTTTGTATTTTGTGTTGTTTTAAAAAAAATTGTAGAGCTTTACAGTTAGTTTCAAATTTTTCTAATTATTATGTCAAATATATAAAGTGCTATAAAATTTCACTTTTTACCAAAAAAAAAAAGATCAAACTATTCGATGTCCTTTTTCATAAAGTAATCAAACTTCAACTACTAAGGTGTTATTCGTTTGTTCATCCAAATGGACCATCTAGATGAAGACATAAAATTATGTTCGTTTAGTGCACTTAAACACATCATTGAGATGAGCCATCAGGATGTATTTGTCAAACTCATCCAAAAAACATCCAAAAATTTGGATGAGTTTAAATGGTGTAGTCAGATAGAGATGATTCTTCCAAAAATTGCAAATATTCAAATTTCCCTCAATTACAATTGGGAAAAATGTCATTTAAATCATCAGTTTACCATTTTCGTTGGTTTAAAGGATGAACTCTAGACATAGTGATTTAAATTCCTAATTTTATGTTGACTTTCAATTTAATCACGAACTCTCGTTAACTAAGTCAATTAACGCACATCGTTAGAAATTCCTTAATCAAAAACCCCAAATCACCAAAATCAGTTTTCAATTTTTTCTCTCTTTTTTTCTTCGGATTCTCTCATCTTCTTCTTTGAATTCAAAGTAATTATCGTCTCTAGATCGACTAATGGCGTAAAAACGAGAGGATTTGTGCCTCAATTGGCTTAGTCAACAAGAATTCATGATTAAATTCAAAGTCAACATAAAATTGAGGATTTAAATCACCCGGTCCAGAGTTCATGCTTTAAACCAACAAAAATGGTAAACTAATAATTTAAATGACATTTTTCCCAATTATAATTATATATCAAATATTGTTAATTTCTCATTTTATATTTAAAAATTCTATATCTGCACTAATTTTCTTCCAAAATATCGTAAATCACAAATTATAATTTTCCGTTAAAATTGCAAAATTGCGTTTTACGAAAATCTTAAAAAGCTTGTTTCCGAACAATTTTTTTGGGTCAAAATTGTGTTTTTTGCGAAAAAATTGCATAATAACATTTCAACGAAAACAAAAAAATCACGATTTTGGCGGAAAAATAACGGAATTGTTTTTCACTATGACCAGAAAAATTGGAGAATAAAGTTTTTGTCAAAACCTTTCAAGTCGTAAATTTCGCTAAAACCGTAATTCTGCCAAAACTATAAAATCATGATTTTCACGGAAAATTATGGAATTATCTTTTCTCATCAAAATCAAAAAATCGAATTATGTTTTTGTCAAAACCGTAAAATCACATTTTTTTCACCAAAATTGCGGAATCATATTTCCTTACCAAAACTGTAAAATCATGTTTTCCCGCCAAAACCACAATATCATATTTTCCACCAATACCGTAAAATTATATTTTCTGCCAAATCATATTTTCCGTAAGAAACACAAAATCTTATATTTTTCGGCAAAACCACAAAATTATATTTTTTTGTCAAAACCCAAAAAAATAATTTATATGTTCAAAATAATAATTTGAAAAATATTTAGTTGTAAATATATTTAAAGCAGTAATTCAATTAATATAGCTAAGACTAAAATTAAAATTAAAAGTTGATTAAAGTATAGATATTTTAGTCATTTTCTGGTTAAAATTATTTAAATAGAGATGAAAATTTATAAAAATTACCCAAACAAACAAAAATTTATTGAATATCCAAAAATGGAAACGAACAATATTTATTAAAACATTTGGATTGAATTTTTTGATAGACAAACCCTTTAACAAAAAAAAAAAAAGAATATTTTGTAGACCAGACCATTTAGATTATAAAACGAATCAAATCATCTTCCTGCCAATTTATTCACGTAATGAAACAGAAATTTAAAGAATGGGAAAACAGAAGGATCACAGTTTCCAATGAGAGTATGCCACGTGACAAATCCACGTAGACGTCGCGAAACTTCTAACACAAACACGTCAAAGAGTCAAAAGAGACGATATAAAATCTACCTTAATCGCTATTTGGAGGATAATTAATTGATCTCTGGAGATTTGCTGTTGACGAATAAGAAGAAGAACCCAGAATTCTACTTTAATGGCGTACGTCGAAGGAGGTATGAGATTCTCTTCTCTCTCTCTGTTTCTTTTCGATTTCTGGATTTCTTTTTTGGCATCAATTTGGTTAAATTCGATCTGATTGTTCGTTTTTCAATCAAACCTGTAATTGTTCTTTCCTTGAACATAGATTCATAACTATTAAGCTTTGATTGTTACAGAATTTGTGAATTTGATGTATATGTAAAAGTTAGGTTTTATATTCCTGAATTTGGATTGATCATGAATCTTTAAATTAGGTCAATTAGATTCATAACTATAGTAATGCTATATTCATTGTCTCTACAGAATTTTTGCTTTAGTATATCTATGAAGTTAGGTTTTATGTGTCAGAATTCGGATTGAGCATGAATGTTTAGAGGGTTTTGAGGTTTTATACGGGATGATGTGTCACCATTATGGGAAACTTTATAGGTTTATGGAAGATGGAAATTAGATAAGGTCAATAATCATTCCATTATTATATGATTCTCAGAAAACTGATATGAATACAAAGCTCGATGAGCATTCCATAGCAGGAGACATTTCTAGACTTTGAATATCTAAATGGCTAAGCTTAAACGAAGTTAAAACTTTTGAGATTTATAGTGGGAAAAGTTAGTGAAAGAGTGTTGATTATGGCTGAGTAATTGTAAGGTGACATTGTTTCTATAAAGTTAGCGTAAAGCGAGATCATGTTCAATAGTTTGTGATCATAGAAGCTCAATTCGATATTAATGTATGACTGTGGACAAGCAACAGCGTTTTGGACAAATGCAATAAGCGCATTAACCGAGTTCGTGTTCTATATTCACGTCTCACGTTCTTCTAGCATTGTAGAGATTTGTCGTCGGAGTTTAGGAGGGATTTTTGGGTCTTATAGGGAATGTAGAAGCTTCTTCAAATCTGTGTATCTTGTTTTTTTGGGGTTTTAATTGATAGCTGGAGATATATTCTGAAAACAGAGATAGATGGTGCATATATTAACTGTATTTGACATTGAAAAACACTGGAACATGTACCAGGTGTGGTTAAAGCGAAGAGGCCAATATGGAGACTAAGGACGATCAAAGATTTCTTCTTGTCCATCATTAATCTAATACAAGTCTTCTTTGTAACCATGTTTTCGGTATGATTCTGCTTTCGTTTCTTGGATTTAGGTTCCATAAGCTGTCTCAAGCTTTGACTGACCTAAGAGTGTTATTGGACAGATGGAGAAATCAGATGCATACAGGAAAGGCTCTAAGCCTAATAAGAAGTGGGGTGGTGGCATGGGTGGCGGTGGTGGTGGAGGCGGAGGCAGTGGCGGTGGTGGTGGTGGTAGGGGTGGTGGACCTCCTCGTGGGGGCCTCGACAATGTTCGTGGTTTGAATGATATCCGTGGAGCTGACCACAGTAAGTCACCCGCGATGAGTTTGATATTTGATTCATTTGATGATAGAAAACACGCATAGACCTTGTGAATGATTTTGACTCAAATCTGATGTTTTTCAGATTCCCTACCTGCATGTGGCTCGTGCTGTGGCTAATCCTTGTTTGTGTGGACAGTGGAGCGCCCAAGAATAAACGAAGGGATATATCATATATTTACATATTACTTAGTGTTGAAAACGATGCTTTTGGAATATGAAAAATCAAAGGAACAATGATTCTGGTGTATTTTGTAATTGGGTCTAATCAAAGCTTTTTGTATTTAGATACTGAGAACGTTTGAAGTCTGAAATTCACCTATAATAGATGTGTCAATTCGAATTCGAAACCTGTGAATAAAGCATAAATGCTGTGTCAGTCATCACACAATTTCTTTGCTTGGTTTTTGTAAGAATCCAAGGTTAATGATGCCAGCAAAAGATTGATATTCCAAAGCATGAGACATTTTTAGACTCTTGAACTTTGCAAGAGTTCACAATTTGAGACTACTCCTAAACTGGACTCTTTTCAACAAAAATCCTCAACGTTTGGTTTCATGAGATAAAAAAAAATGCAAAGGTTTAACTTGATCTTCAATCTGACGGAGTATGTGAATTAGCCCGCAAATCTCTTGCAGCTTGTTTTTTCCCTCTCAAAGCAGTAGCGTATGAAACCTTAACGCCATGTTTTTCTCGAACCAAATCTATGAGGTTTTTCGGTCTTAGTGTATCGAACCCCTCTGGAAAATTCTCTTGCAAAACAGATGCAACTAATTGTGGTGTAGCGACTCTTTTACATCTTCGTGTACTAGTAGTTATCCGAGAGCACGTATGCATCTTGTTGTACGTTCTAACAGACAAACGATCCGAATTCTTACCCTGCGCAACTCGTAGATACCATTTACAACCACTACCACCACGACATTTCAACACGTATAATCCAGGTGATGACTTGATTATAGCAGCCTCAAAATAGTTCAGAAGCTCAGCTTTCTCAACTAAATCTTGAACTTCCTGCTTACTCTCAAACTCTTGACCTAAACTCAAACCAATCCCATCTTCCCATTCAACATTCACAACCTCCTCATCTACTTGTACATCATCAACAAACATCTCATAATTATCCATATACGCAACTCCATCACTCAAATCATTCTCACCATTAACCAACACCGCATCATTCGCAATTCCACTTCTTCGATCGTCTCCCGAAACTTGCTCAATAACAACTTCCACATGCATAACATTCCTCCGCTGATTACTATCACCTTCCATTAAATATCCTAAAACATCTTCATCATCCAAAATATACGTTTGCCTCTTCGGATCCTCTAACAACGGAACGTAACTTAACTTCAACATCGTCGCGGATTCATCTACACTAATCTTCTTGCATACTCTATCAACCAACATGGAATAAGTAAACTCCTCGAATGCTCCTTTCATCACTAAAGTATAGATTTGATCTTCTTTCGGATTCCATCGTATATCATCTCCGTTCTTCGAATAACATCCTCCGTAATCGAAACGTATAATTGTGCAACGACTATCTTTCATTTTCATCTGATAAATTACAAAGAACAATACAATACCAAAATTGGAAACTGAAATTGAAGCCATCGCAAACACAATAACAGAATGAAAGACCAGAAAAAAAGTACCTGGAGATTGAAGTTTAGGAAGAGAGGAGGAGCTCGTGAAGGAAGACGGCGACGACGGAGAAAGTTTCAGATCTGATTTTTTTTTTATCAGCCATTGATCCTAAATTATGAGATTTTTCTTCACACCAATGTTGAACATTGTGCCGTTTTGAATTTCCACAACACAATACCTACCGTTTGTATATTCCTACAATGAACAGCCTGCCGTATTGAATTTCCACAACATAATACCTACCGGAATTTCCACAACATAATATCTACCGTTCTTGTATTCCTATAGTGAACATCGTGACGTTTTACGATCTTCCCTCCTGTATTAAACAGTGTAACGTTTTTATTTTCTAAAATAAACTACCTTCCGTTTTTACTTTTTACGTTAAGACCTTACAATTTGTAATTGTCAATGTCAAGTACCGAATTATTGAAAATTCAGCTTATAGCAGCCACTACCGTATTGAACAGCGTGCCGTTTTCCCTTTACCAAACAAACTACCTACCGTTTTTACGGTCATCAATTCATGTACTAAACAGCGTGCCGTTTTTAGTTTTTCCATAAAACTACCTTCCGTTTTACGTGGAGACTATACAATTTGTAAATGTAACGGAATTGTCAAAAATTTTCCTACTGGAGAATGGTTATGGACTTGAAGCTTATAGCAGCAGGATTACGTCATTGTGGGAAAGTACAAGCCTTTAAGCGTGGAGAATCAATTCAAGCTCATGTAATCAAGCAAGGGATCTCTCAAAATGTGTTTATAGCGAATAACGTGATCTCAATGTATGTGGATTTCAGGTTGTTGAGTGATGCACATAAAGTGTTCGATGAAATGTCTGAGAGAAATATTGTAACTTGGACAACGATGGTTTCTGGGTATACGAGTGATGGAAAACCCAATAAAGCTATTGAGTTATACAGAAGAATGTTAGACTCCGAAGAAGAAGCGGCGAACGAGTTTATGTATTCTGCGGTTTTGAAAGCTTGTGGGTTAGTGGGTGATATTCAGCTGGGGATTTTGGTTTATGAAAGAATTGGTAAAGAGAATTTGAGAGGTGATGTTGTTTTGATGAATAGTGTTGTTGATATGTATGTTAAGAATGGGAGACTTATCGAAGCTAATAGCAGTTTTAAGGAGATTTTACGGCCTAGTTCGACTTCGTGGAACACTCTTATTTCTGGTTATTGTAAAGCTGGTTTGATGGATGAAGCGGTTACTTTGTTCCATCGAATGCCGCAGCCAAATGTCGTGTCTTGGAACTGTTTGATATCGGGATTTGTCGATAAGGGTAGTCCTCGTGCGTTGGAGTTTTTAGTTAGGATGCAGAGAGAAGGACTTGTGTTAGACGGTTTTGCTTTACCATGTGGTCTTAAAGCTTGTAGTTTTGGTGGCTTATTAACAATGGGTAAACAGCTGCATTGTTGTGTCGTAAAGTCGGGTCTAGAGTCTAGCCCGTTCGCAATATCTGCTCTTATTGATATGTACTCGAACTGTGGCTCTCTAATATATGCAGCTGATGTTTTTCATCAGGAAAAACTGGCCGTTAATAGTAGTGTCGCGGTTTGGAATTCTATGCTCTCTGGATTTTTGATAAATGAGGAGAATGAAGCAGCATTATGGCTGCTTTTGCAGATATATCAGTCAGATTTGTGTTTTGATTCCTACACTCTAAGTGGTGCCTTAAAGATATGTATCAACTATGTCAACTTAAGACTCGGGCTTCAAGTACATAGTTTAGTTGTAGTAAGTGGTTATGAGTTGGATTACATCGTAGGAAGTATTCTTGTTGATTTACATGCAAATGTTGGGAATATACAAGATGCACATAAACTGTTTCATAGGCTTCCAAATAAAGATATCATCGCTTTCTCTGGCTTGATACGAGGCTGTGTGAAATCAGGGTTCAATTCTTTAGCATTTTATCTGTTCAGGGAATTAATCAAGTTGGGACTCGATGCTGACCAGTTCATCGTCTCAAATATTCTTAAAGTTTGTTCAAGTTTAGCATCTCTTGGATGGGGTAAGCAAATTCATGGGTTGTGTATAAAGAAAGGTTATGAATCAGAACCTGTCACAGCGACAGCACTAGTAGATATGTATGTAAAATGTGGTGAGATAGATAATGGTGTAGTGTTGTTTGATGGTATGTTAGAAAGAGATGTTGTCTCTTGGACAGGGATAATTGTTGGATTCGGACAAAACGGACGAGTCGAAGAAGCGTTTCGGTATTTCCACAAGATGATAAATATTGGAATTGAACCAAATAAGGTAACTTTTTTGGGGCTTCTTTCTGCTTGCCGACATTCTGGACTACTTGAAGAAGCAAGATCAACCCTCGAAACGATGAAATCTGAATATGGTCTTGAACCGTATCTAGAGCATTATTATTGTGTAGTTGATCTTCTTGGTCAAGCCGGGCTGTTCCAAGAGGCTAACGAATTGATAAATAAAATGCCGTTGGAGCCCGACAAAACAATATGGACGTCTCTGCTCACTGCTTGCGGAACTCACAAGAATGCCGGACTGGTTACTGTAATTGCTGAGAAATTACTCAAGGGGTTTCCGGATGATCCATCGGTTTATACATCTCTTTCGAATGCTTATGCTACGTTAGGCATGTGGGATCAGTTAAGTAAAGTGAGAGAAGCTGCTAAGAAGCTAGGGGCAAAAGAATCTGGAATGAGTTGGATAATTTAGCTATTTATGCCACAAGCTTTTGAACTATCGCTAGCGCAACAATTAGGTTTGTGAGGACTAGGAAGTTATCACTTGCCAGGTCTAGAAAATTGATGGTATGAATTCTAAGCGTGTTTGAACTTTGATCCATATCTCTTCGCTTACTAAAGAGAAGCAAAGTGGTTTCGCAGTCACAGATATAAATAGCTAAATTAGTTTAACTCTCTGACTATTTATGAACAAACAAACAATCATTACACCAGTGACTTGAAATCAAAGCCTGGAGGAAGTTTTAATACTTGGCCTCTTCGGTTTCTTTGACATCTTTCATCCTTACTAATAAGTCTATGTACCCTTTTTACCAATGTTGATAATGCAATTTCACGTCTCTACAGCGCACGCATTTACAGGTTCTGTGGATAAAACTCCCTACTATAAGATGCTAAAAAGTGGCTAAAGACAAAGATGAAGCTTGTACATTAGATGATGCTACTAGTCGCTCCAACCATATACATTTTGCTTCAGGCAGCTACAGTATATGTGATTCGTCACTAAATTTTTTGCACCACCGGACGTTTATTTCATGAGCAACCGCCGTGACGTGATTCTCTCCCAAATATATTCGAAAAGCTTCTTCGACCTCATGTCTCTCTGGATGACTCCAAGTCAAAGATTCTTTAAGGTTCTTGAACATATGTTTACCCTTTTCTTTTTAGTTGGCTATGAAAAACTTCAAAAACCTCTAATGCTGGTTAAACAAATCATTGTATATTCTTTTACAAACTCTCTCATTTTATTGAAAATATGAAATTTAAAGTTCCTCTAACTTCGTGTATCATTTGTTAGTTTCCAATGCATTTGTGGCTTATATGTGAGTGATTGGTTGAGCTGTAACTATATAATTTTTGCTCTAGAGATTTTGTTGTACTTGTCTTTGCTGTAGCAGTAACTTATTATTGTTGTAAGTTTTTTACCTTAAATATTTAGAGAAAATGGATTAGTAAATATAATAGTTTTAATAAAAAAAATTTTATAGTAAATAAAATGCCTTGTATTACTAATTTAAATAAATATATTATGATGGTATAAAAATAAAAAGTCCTATGAATTCTTGATAAATCTAATTTTACCTATGATTATTCCATAAATTCATTGCAATATCATCTCGAATTCCTTCCATATATTGCCTAGAATCAAATATTTGACCATCGTCTTGTACTTCGACCTCTTCTTTCAATGATGGTTGATGATTATCATCTTGCTCCCAATTTGCTTCAAAATCGGGATCTAGTATATTTGATTTTCTTACAAAGTTATGTAGTGCCATAGTTTCTACTACAAGTTTTTTTGTTGTTCGGACATCATACCTTGCTCGATTGTGCATTATCTTCCATTTTCCTTTCCACACTCTAAATGTTCTTTCAGTGACTAATCGAAGTGAAGAATGAAGTCGATTAAATTTTTCTTTATAATTGTTGGGTGGTGCTTGATTTTGAAAATGGCTGGGATGATACTGAGATTGCCTATATGATATGAGATATCCACGATGTAAACCATATCCTGAATCAACAAGATAATATTTACTTATAGGTGGGTGTGAAAAATTTGGATCGCCTTGCATGGCCAATGCGAGAACCTTTGCATCATGTGCATAACCAAGTACACCAACATATATATTTATATATATGTAAAGAACATGTCTAAGTTGCATATACCCATAATGTTCATGCTCCATTTGTTTTTTCTATTCCAGTATCGTAGTTGTTCTCTTTGTATTCTTTTTCTTTGATTCTTTAATTTTAACTTATTCTCAAAATAGTTTATAAATCGTGGCATTTAATTATCTTTGTATATTCTCGAATTTGTTGGATCTGATCGGTAACCGAAAGTTTTACAAGTTTTTTAATTGTTAGCTGGAGTTGTTAGCTATTAGGAAATAGTGCAAAGCTATAAAAAAAATGGTATAAGAAAGTTGTACAAAAAAATAAGATAGAACTACTTTTAAAATTTTACTCTAATTGAAATATTATAATGGTTCATAAAAGAAATAATATCAAGAGTTTAGAAAATATAAAAATGAAAATAAATAAATTTTGTACATAGAAATGTACTTTAGTATATAACTAACTGTATATGAAAATTTAAAATTATGTTATGACAATTAAATGGTTCTGATAAAAATTAGATTATATATAATGAACAATATATGATTGGTAAGACAAAGAATATGAATTTAAGAGTCCAATAATTATGTTGTTAAAAAATAGTCCAATAAAAATAATTGTTTACTTATTATAAAATAAAAACAGTAAAACTGAATTACTAAATTGGTTTTAGTAATTTTTCTCATGTTAAATATAATGTCTCGTACTTAGTATAAACTTTGAACATACACAAACATATAAATAATTAAATTAAGTACGAGTTTCTCATAATAAATTTGTTATTTGATTACGTATATCTGCCCATTCTTTGTAATTTCCCTTCAATGTATTTATCTTGTTTTTAACCTTTATCCAACTATCAAGATGTTTTCCCGTTCTCTTTAATAGTTCGCTCTAATACGATTTTGATGTGTGTTTTTAGACCATATGTATTATAGTCTACTTTAACAAGCTCAACTTCATATAGTTCAAGCATAATACTCTCTTCAGAAGGCAACCAATATTCTTTCTAAAAAAAATGAAAAATATCTTTGTGTATATACATATGAATCGTATAAATGGGATATTAAAAAATTATTTAACTTACATTCTTTCGTCGACGTGAAGAGGTAGGAACTTCATTAGGCATACTGTAAACAAAATATTAATTATGACAAAATCAATTTAATACAATTTTGTCATAATTTATATTTAACAATAATAAATAATTTTAATTATAAAAATAGTACAAATGCGATCTTATATAATTATTTTTACATTTCAACAAAAATGTAAATCATTACAAAAATTATATTATGAATGTATGAAAAATAAAATTGAATGTGTTATATATGACAACTATATTGTAAATAAATAAAAATTATATTCATATAATTATTTTTTATTTTAGTTGTAAATTAGCAACGTAAATGATATGTCTATAATTTGCATGTTTTACACATCCTTTTATCACCATTTTGAGTCTAGTTTCATCCATCTTTCATAGCATTCACCATCATTTTTGTACATTTTGCATCTTTAGTCGAGTGTAGGACTAGTCTTGCATACATTCTGCATTCTGGAGTTGTTTCAGGTGTTTTGGAGCTATTGGTGCTCAGAAAGAGGAAAAACAGAACAGAAAGTCACACTTCCACCAACATACTCGATCACCAATAGCAGAGAAGGAAGCAGTCAGCTCAGCAGTCCATCCAGACACTTCTACTCGATCGCAGAGGAGAGCAGGCAGTCCATTATGCCAGATATACTCGATCGCAGAGGAGAGGAGGCAGTCCATTCTCTAATTCTACTCTATCGCAGAGGCGACCAGGTAGTCCACTTTGCCAGTCCACGAGTTACACTCGACCGCAGAGGAGAAGAATCAGTCCATCCTGACAGCTGACACACTTACTCGATCACAGAGGCCAAGAAGCAGCCCAGACCATTCTGTCA
The DNA here is from genome assembly GCF_000001735.4 of Arabidopsis thaliana. NCBI lineage: Eukaryota > Viridiplantae > Streptophyta > Magnoliopsida > Brassicales > Brassicaceae > Arabidopsis > Arabidopsis thaliana. The sequence continues at coordinate 5,180,240 of NC_003075.7, read as the reverse complement.
ACCAACCTACTCGACCACCACCTCGACCCTCTGATCAATCCGCACTCAACCAGACAACCTGAGCATTGGAAAGAGAAGAGAAGAGAAGGCCCATTCGAAGCCCATTAGGAAGCCCACTTTGAGTCGACACTCTTGATCACACCGTCCATGGGCCGTTAAGTGGGCTCGAAGCCCGCTTTCTTATCTTAGTATAAATAAGTCTCTAAGGGTTTCGCCCTGAGACATGCACTTTTAGAGACACGAATTTCGCACTATTATTCAGCAACCGCTTTCCATTCCTGCAACTTCGTATTTCGATTTTTCTTCTAAGTTATTCAGATTTTGCTTTCATTTGCTTGTTCATCTTTGTTTCATTCCCTTTAATCTTTTAAGTATGCAATCTTCAATCATTTCTATGTTATTGTCTTTAAGCATGTTGTCTGAGTAGTGATTAGGATTTCTGAGGATGGGATAGAGTAGTTGTGGAACCCCTGGTCGAATCTGTTGGTTAAGTGTAGATTTATTGAATCCCTTCTGGATTAGTTGTGTTTATTGCTTATTCCTTTCTGATCAACTGGAATCCGATCCCAGACGTTCCAGCGCCCAGAAGGCGTTTAATGGAACGTTGGATCTACTAATTCCAGTGATAATCGTCTCTATCCCAAGGGATTGGCCGTTTAGAGCGGTTATTGGCTTTAATAGTTGGTTCTTATTGCCTGCTTAGTTAGAGATCGCTAATGGGAATTAGGTCAGTGTCTAGCTATGCTTGAGGATTTCTATCACGGGAGTGAATTAATCTGTTGTTGAACATGTTGTCTAGGGATAACTTAATTGAGATTTGTTAACCAACTGAATTGATTAGGGAGACCACACTATTCAATTACCCCCATCCTTAGGAGTTTCTCATCCATTTGATTTCTCTGTTTACTTATCTGCTTCATTCACTTGCTATTGAATTTTGGTATTTTTCTGTTTTCAACCATTCTACTCGATCACACCAGTCTACTAACAGTGAGACTGCGTGATAGAGTAAACTGGTCCATTTCTGCATTTTCACTCTCTGTCATCCTGTTGTACTCGATCACAGGGTCCCTTCTGGTAATCGACCATGCGATCGAGTATATCAGTCATTTTTGTGACTTTTTACTGTTTTCTGCATCAACACTAGGACTGTTAGAAAACCAACCAAATTTTGCTTGGCTTGACTTAGCAACTTCTGATCATATCTCATCTGTCTGCATCACACCCATTTAGATTGACACCTTAAATACTACAACGACAGGATTAGTGTTTTATGATAATTGAGCATAAAAACATCGTATCAGTAAATAAATTGTAAATATTAATTATTACCTTGATCGCATATAACTGAAAATGAAATAGTGTCTTCTACTTTTGTTTTTCTAGATTGTGCTGAGAAATGAAAATCACTCGTTTGTGAGAAGGAACAATTGGTTTATAAACTTTGCTTCGCTTTCTTTATATAGGAAATAATGTTATACTTTATAATATTTATTTTATTAATAAAAAATAATTCAGATAAAAGAAAATTTGAGCAGTTAATAGCGTTACGCAAGTATGACTCGCGCGTTATCTTTTAACGTGAATGATTGTTTTCTTTTTTATTTAACATCAATAATTTTTTTTAAATCGAGGAGAAATAGAGTTTCTTGAAGATAGTGGAGACCGGATATAATTCATAAATTATTTAATATTACATAGTTATTTTTATTGATTTTATTTGTATAGCTTTTAGCAACACTCTTTTGACTAGTAGCTTTCATTTTAGTCACCAATCAAACCCGTTATTTTTCGAATAGAAAAATTCTTTCTAATGCCCTTTTCACACTACCCCTTTTCAATTCTACCATTTTCATTTATACCCTATTAAAAATTTCAATGACCATTTTACCCCTATTTGTAAATTGATTTAGGTTAACAAAATGAAATATTAATATTTTTCGCCTAAAATATTTCAAAATAAAATTTCCCGCCAAAATTTTTCCGCCAAAAATTTTCGAAAAAGAAAATTCCCGCCAAAATGTTTTTTCAAAAACATTTTCCCCGCCAAAAAATTCCGAAAAAAATTTTCCCGCCAAAAAACAATTTTCCCGTAAAATTTTTTTTTTGGCGGGAGATAGATTTACAAGGGATTTTAAAAGATTTACAAGGGATTTTAAAAGATTTACAAGAGATTTTAAAAGGGTTTAAAAGATTTATAAGAGATTTTAAAAGGGTTTTTAAAGATTTACAAGGGATTTTAAAGGGTTTTAAAAGACTTACAAGAGTTTTTTTAAGATTTTTAATGGGTTTGAAAGTGTTTTAAAAGATTTACAAGGAATTTTTAAAGGGTTTTAAAAGATGTACAAGAGTTTTTAAAGATTTTAAAAGAAATTATAAGAAAACCCTTTAAAAACTCTTGTAAATCTTTTTAAAACATTTTGTAAAGGTTTAGAAGAGTTTTAAAATGGTTCAAAAAAAGTTGCAAATGTTTTAAATACTTACAATTCTTTTTCTAAGAGTTAAAAAATGCTTGTAAAGACTTTATAAGAGTTAAAAAATGCTTGTAAATTCATTTTATAAGCTTTTAAAATCTCTTGTAAATCATTTCAATACCACTTACTTATACTTAAAAAAACATTGTAAACCACTAACCCTTTTTAAAAATCCTTGTAAATCATTCTATGCCACTTACTTATGTTTTAAAAACGATTGTAAATCATGTTTTACCCTTTTATAAGCTTTTAAAATCCATTGTAAATCATTCAATGCCACTTACTCATGCTAAAAACGATTGTAAACCATGCTAACCCTTTTTAAATCCCTTGTAAATCATTCTATGTCACTTACATATGCTTTAAAACGATTGTAAATCATGTTTTACCCTTTTATAAGCTTTTAAATCCCTTGTAAATCATTCAATGCCACTTACTTATGCTTAAAAACGATTGTAAATCTTGTAAAACTATTGTAAAAAGTTTTAAAATAATTTACAAAGGTTTAAAAAGGGGTTTTAAAGTTTTACCTATGTTTTTAAAGACTTTATAAAGATTTTAAGAGGTTTTAAAATGATTTACAAGGGTTTTTAGTAACTACCAAAGCTTTTAAAAAACTTTACAAGGTTTTTTAAAAGAGTTTTTAAAAAATTTACATGCTAAAAAACGATTGTAAACCATGCTAACCCTTTTTAAATCCCTTGTAAATCATTCTATGTCACTTACCTATGCTTTAAAACGATTGTAAATCATGTTTTACCCTTTTATAAGCTTTTAAAATCCCTTGTAAATCATTCAATGCCACTTACTTATGCTTAAAAACGATTGTAAATCTTGTAAAACTATTGTAAAAAGTTTTAAAATGATTTACAAAGGTTTAAAAAGGGGTTTTAAAGTTTTACCTATGTTTTTAAAGACTTTATAAAGATTTTAAAAGGTTTTAAAATGATTTACAAGGGTTTTTAGTAACTACCAAAGCATTTAAAAAACTTTACAAGGTTTTTTAAAAGAGTTTTTAAAAAATTTACAAGGATTTTTAAAAGCATTTTTTTTGGCTAGGAAAAAAAATTTACGAGAAAATATTTTGGCGGAAATTTTTTTTTGGCTGGATTTTTTTTTTGGCGGAAAAAAAAGTTTGGCGGAAATTTTTTTTTGGCGGGAAAAATAAATTTGGCGGGAAACTTTCAGTTTCCAATTAGATGTTCTTATTAGATGAGGGTAATTTGGTCATTCTGTTCAAGGGAATGAATATTTTTAAAAATGAACAATATAAAAAGGTATTGTTGCAAAAGAGTAGTAAAAAAAGGGTAGTTTTGCAAATCTCCATTTCGAATAAGGTAATATTTCAAAATCAAATTTGTTAGCTTTTCTTAAATTTCTGCAAATCTTAATTTTTTGCAAAAGAAACAAGTTTAGATATCAATGAAATGATATTATGGATATTAATAAAGATTTAGTTTAAGAAATCTCTAAACAAAAATATAAATAGTATTCTACATTTCCATTTTAATGCTGATTTAGACCATGTCCATCAGTGTTTCTAATGGGTTTCTTATCTGAAATCCTAAGGAATAAAAGCCCAAAATTAAAGAAAAACTCAACAAAATTATTAGGATGGATCCTAATTTTAGGTTTTTTAGAAGTGTTTAGAAACTCAGACGTGGCCGCTTCTGAGAGTGAAAATTTAGGCAAAACAAAAAAAAATCATGCTCTGCGTGTTTCTCTTTCCATTTCTCCTATCTCTTTTCTTTGGTTACTCTGACGACGAAATCAGGCGATTTGAATCGATTTGATAAGAAACTATGGTGTATCGGTCATAAAATTGGGAGACAGTCTCTTTGCTCCAATCTCTTTCTCATGGTAAGTATCTCTCTGTATTCATGTGAGGATTATTTGATGTGATCGCATTACGATTTCGAGTCATCTAATCAGCAATTTATGGTTAATATATGTGGTTATATGCTTCAAATTTCACTCGATTACAAGTCTGTTTTGATCTGAGACTTGTTCTACTATGTGTTCAAGTTTGACTCTGAAATTTTGTTCCAGAATGAATCTTAAGTATACAATTTCGTTTTAGTTGCTACGGTTTGATGATGAGGATGTGGAAGAGAGCTATGTAAGGTCTGAGGGAAAGATATGACGATGTTGAATCACATGTATATTTCTCCTACATTTTATCATCAAACTCGCTACTCTTTTTCTTCGATTTCGTTAAGCTAAATTTTGTTCTGTTTTACAGCTTGGCAATGGAGGAGATGGTGTGTTTAATGGACCAGATGAGGCTCCTATGTCTTCACTTAAAGATCACGTGCCTAAGATAATGGAGAAAGGTGAGTTTGATGAGATTGTTGATAAAGAGATTTTGAATGATTTGGGTGGGGATGATGATTTGGTTCTGAGACGGTCACATGTTAAAGTGTTCTGAAACCCTCTTAATTAGTTTTATTTTTCTTGTTAGTTAATGTATTCTTGAAAGAATGATAATCTCTGAGAAGTTTTAGTGATGTCTCACTGTGTTTGAGTTCTTTGATAATGTGATCAATGTAACATTGCTTTAAGATTTTCTATGTGGAAATGATGCCTTAAGCTCACCATTGTAGTGTACATTCCTTTGAAGCTTCCTTATAAGAATGTGTGATGGAATCGAGAACTCGAGACTGTCTTTCTCTGATTTTTTTTTGCTATCACTTGTTCTTGTGCATGAGTTCCCTATTACTTTTGGCGAAATATAACCATTGTAGTTCAATCTCTAAGAGGACGACACTTTGAATTGATGTATTATGATGTTTTGCTTGACGATAATAGTGTCACTTCAAATGCAGGACTTGGCACGAAATAGTAAAGTTAGTACACATATGTTTTCAAGCACAGTGTTGTACCCACACAGCATCATATCTTCTTCTTTGGGTTTAAGAAAGCCGTGTGGTAGTAGTGAAGGCAGTTGCAGCAGCAGCAACCATGAAGAGGAAGATGGAAGAAGCTTAATGAAAGAACGACTTCAACGGTGGAAGCACTTCTTGTCTATGACATCACCAAAAGACAGACTTTTGATAATGTCTTAAGGTGGCTACGTGAACTAAGAGACCATGCAGATTCCAACATTGTGATCATGATGGCTGGGAACAAAGCTGATCTAAACCACTTGAGATCAGTAGCTGAGGAAGATGGTCATAAGACAGAAAGTCTCTCTTTCTTGGAAACATCTGCTCTTGAAGCCACCAATGTCGAGAAAGCATTTTAAACTGTTTTAGCAAAGATTCATCAGCAAAAAAGCTTTGGCTACTGAAGCTTTGATAATTTTTATTTGTAAGAATTATTAAGTTATATCAAATTATAATTATATCAAAAAAAATTTTAAAATTTTTAAGAAACTCATTTAAAGATTCTACCATTGGACATTAAAAACTCTAAAGATTCATCAACAATCCTAAACTAAAAAATTATCAAAATTTAGTATTATAAAATGTTAAGGATTCCTTTTAAGAAACTAACCAATGTACATGCTCTTAATAGTATACATCTAGGGTAGAGAGCGTATTTTAACTCCTACAATTTCGACGATGCTTTTTCCTACCCATAGAATGAGATAGTGCTTATTTCAATCTTAACCAGTAACGAAATTCAAATTAATTACGTGAATTCTTACTAAAGTGCTAACCATAAAAAATGCTGACGAGGCATGACTTATTTACTCACTCGACTAAACACAACCTTTTCCATGTCCATTGGGACTGGTCGTTAACATGTTACATATAAATAGGCTTGTAACGTTACGATAATCTTGTCCAATTACTCTACAACGAGGCATATCAAATTGTGCATCTAGGAATATTAAGTTATGATAAATCCGCTATTTTTCCATCCATGGGCTTGATCGATGATGTTCATGGCTAAGGGTGGTGATGAACTAGTCTCGTCTTCAATTGGTTGCTCCAATAACTGATTGAGTATGTTCTTGAAGCTTCATTCTGTACAATAAGCATGGTCGGAACCTCAACATTTTCGGCATCCTTACTCGAGTAATTATTTGGGAATGCAATGACTAACCGACTCACAGGTAGAAGCATAAGTACACTTAACAAAGGGTAGCCACATCTCTTTCACATAAGTAACTTTCTTCCTTTTGCTTATTCAATATAGCCATGTATGATTTGGAGCACATTCTTCCACTTACAAGGATTGGACAAATTTGGGTATGACGCGAAACTATTTCATGATATACAAAGAAGAAAAGAAAAAAAGAGACTAAAGGTAAAGGTCCTGTAACGTGAAATGGCGAGTAAAGAATAATGAGATGAAAAAGGAAGAAAAATAATAGAAGAAACGAAAACGTAATTAGAAAGGAAGATAGGAGGAATTTAATACTTCGTGATTCAAGAATCGATGTGAATGGTAATTTCGTTTTACTCTATCATTTGTTGATCGGAATCGATGTGGCCGAAGATGTCTGGACAGTCTACCCATGATCCATCCTCTCGGGCTTCCCAGTAACCTCCTTTGTATCGGTAAGACTCGCTTCCTTTCTCCTTCATGAACCACCTCGGCTTCCATCCTCTCTCCTGCATCTTCCTCGCCTGTCTCATCACACAGCCCAGTTTATAGCATGTGAGTTCTAATTCATTCTGAAAACCGAAACAGAGGAACAATACAATAAAAAAAGTTTGACTTGTATTACCTGACGTTGTCGCTGTTCCAGCCGCAACTTTTCTGTGTTGGCCATTTCAAACTCTCCGTTCTCGAGATACCTCTGGTCCGGTCGCAGCCTTGAATCCGTTGGTGGCAGCCTCTCCTACATCCATCACTCCTTCTGGTCAGAATGTCTCTCCAAAACATAATTTAAGAAATTTAAACAGAATTCTCTGCGGCATTCACCTTAAGCCCAGGTGTAAGCTCATTCAATGTGATTGCAAAACGTGTTAGATTATACTTTGTTGCGTTTCCAGGAGGTTTGCTCCGTTTCCAGAGAAGTTGAGCTCCTGACATATCTTCACTCAATTTCCCTTTTCCAGAACAATCACCCGTCACAAAGTGTATGCTCTCATCCCATTTCCCAAACATAGTTGCCACTGTCTTCCCACTCTTGTTTTGAACTATACCATGAACCTGTGATAAGGACAAGTTACTTGGTAGATCTCGGACCATCACAACTAGAGGTGGACATAAGAACCTAGCAAAGTATCTCAATCGAAAGCAATCTTTACTTTTGAAATAGAACAGTAACAATACCTTATTCCAAACCGAACAACACAGACTGAAGTTCTTTAATCACAAAAAGTACGGTTTATATAATACTATACCTATAGAATATGAATTTCATACGAAACGGAATGTCCACTCCTAATCACAATACATGAACACATCACTAAAGTTAATACGTACCTGATGAGGATTTCGGTCTATGATGGACTGCTCCTTGAATTTAAGTTTACATGAGTATTCTGCACTACCCTCAATACGCATAGTACCATAGTGATCACAGTATAGTTTACCAAGTATGAGATTGTATATTGATGTAGTCACCTACAAGTGTAAAGAAAGGGTATATTAGTGAACAACGAACATATTAAATGATTATTTGCTTGGTAAAAATTTGATTGATACCTTACTCCACTGAAGGATTTCTCCATCATCAAATTGCAAAGTCAATACACCAACAGGATCAAGCTGAATAGATCGACCCCAGAATTTGCTCCTAAGATTGCTGTCTCCCCAGAATTTCCATCCGGTGCCATCACAATGGCATGCGACAACCATAGGATGATGACTGACCTGACACCAAAAGAAATAAGAGGTCTGAATAGCTATAGATAATAATTAAAACATAGAAAAGAAGATATGTGTGTTGTGAACTGAAACCTTTTCTGAAAAAAATCGAAGGCCTTTGTCTGGATAGTCTGCCTCGTATGTTTCACCTAACAATGGATTAAAAGGTTTGCAAATTCTTCCTTCAGTTGATGCATACCCAGATACAGCAAAAGCAGCTACATTAAGTATCCTCATGAGGCTATTTCCCTGAAAAACGTTTCACATACTGAGCAATATTCAAGATGCTACCATAAGGGTTTCAGATGGGACAAGCGTTCAGATAGTTTACCCTTTTGCCATATTCAAATGCTCGGTCAAGAAGGTACGAATATTCCAAATCCTCAAAACATTTCTGTAAAGAAGAAAGTGGCTCGTTGAAGTAAACAGGAAGACAGACTTTTGTGAGATCCTTCCCTATATTGTCTTTGATCATTGACCAAAGGCTAACACTTTTCTCTTTTTCAACCGGATCAGGTAAATTCTTCCTCCTTTTGACGCGAGGATAATTGCATCCAATAGACTTGATGGAAGGATCAATATCATCTTCAGACTCAAAGCCATCTTCATCGGACGAAAATGATGATGTACGAAAACCAGAACCACTACTCTTGAAAGAACTTGAAGAAAGAAAATCACGTGTATCAAAAAAGGTATTTTCTTCCTCATCAAATTCCTCCTCGGCGGCATCACCTCGTTCATTATCATCATCAGACTCAGTGGCAGTGCCTTCTGAGATAAATATAAACCAAGTCAATTGCAAACTCGAATCAAAATACAGGTAAAATGAAACAGTTATATGCAGGAATGCTAGGCTCAAGAATGGGAGGCTTGGTAACTCACCACTGAACTTCTCGTGTCTTAATTCACCGGAACATCCATTATCAGCCTGTCTTTGACTTTCATCTACAACTGTGTTCTCAAGATCTACCTTTTCTGTCTAGAGAATAACGCAGAAAGAGCAACTTCTTAGCAGAGTTTAGCCGGAGAGAGAACAATAAACAAACTAGTAATACTAATGAACTCTATTGTAAAGTTTGCAGGATTTCTAAAGCACTATAAACACATAAGAAAAATGAACAATTTTCCCTCCAGTACAACACCAATAGATCATAACAGGTCACTCCAAATCAACATTACCATCCCTCACAGATTACAGCAGTCAACACAAAATCTAAATTAAGAAGTTTGAGAAGCTTTTTGTTGTTAAAGTTGTAATACCTCCAACTGCCTAAGAGTATCAATGAGAAGCCACTGCTTCTGTTTAAGAAGCACCAGCTGGCTCTGAAGTGCTGAGAACTCAGACTTCATAATTTGCTCACAGTCCTGAATAGCTAACTCACTTACTCCTTCCTCAATCAACCTTAACCTAATCTTCTCCGTCGACATAGCCAAATTGTTAGTCGGAGCCATCAACTCACTATTAGACATCCTTGGAAACATATCTTTAACAGCTTGTAAAGCCTCAACCCAAGTTGTTCGGTCCTCTCGCGTCTCCGCACGCAAATGAAGCCTCTTGGTACCAGTAAAAATGGAAAACCTCTTATCATCTGATCTACTCTCTCTAACTGAAGAAACCTACACAAACCAAATACAATCAAAATGAAATCATTCAAACCAGAGAACCACACATATGGCTATGAAAGACATGATCGTGTATCGAACCTTGAGATGGACTTCTCCGAATGGCTTGCGACGAAGCTGGCAACTACTACTGCTACCGCCACGGCGATTATGCCTAGAGATCATACGAGCAGACTCATCTCCAATGACTTTAGATCCTTTCTCAGTTTCAGGACTAACAAAGATCTTATCAGGTCCATGAATCTTATAATAAGAAAGAACACCATCTTGCAAAACAAACCACCTAGGTCTCCATCCTCTACCATAATTCACCCACTTATACAAAATCCCAGCAATTCCATTCCCAACGATATCGTTAATCTTAACATCAACCGGTGGTTCTCTAACCGCCGCCGGCAAAGCTAAAACGCGTTGCCCCAATCGATCCGTTACATCACTCTGGTGATGATTAAACGAGAGACTATGAATAAGATTGTTATTGAATTGACCTGAATGATTATAACTTTGAGAAGCAGATCGAGTTATAATCGGTTCGGATCTCGCCGAACCAAAATCGGCGGCGTAATTCGGTAGAGGCGGTTGTGGTTCAGGTAACGGAGGCATCGAAGGAGAGTGATCGGAGACAGTTGTAACGCAACAGAAGGGATGCATGTGGTTCTAAGATGAGAAATCGAGACCGTTGAATCCGGTGATTGTGACGGTGGAGACGGTGGTGGAGAGGAGGAAGAAAGTAGCGTTCATGGCAGAGAGGATTTGGAGGATTTGAGAAGAGAATTTGTTGAAGAAGAGAGGTTGTTGAAAAAAATTGGTCAGAGAAGGAAGCGAAAAGTTCGGTAGCAGAAGAAGGAAGAGTCACCGGAGAGGCCAAAGTTTTTTTTTTTTTCGTTTAAAAATTTTAATTTACTAATTTCGTTTTTTTATTAATATTGGAATGACTTGAACGAAGAGGACAGAAAAATCGGTGCCGTTGTTGAGGTGTTGTTTGCTGACGTGGCGAGAATCGAATATGGGCACTAAGTTTTTTTTTTTTTTTTGTAATGAAATATATTAAAAGTATTTAATAATAATATTCTCGTTAAATTAAGCAAATCATTAATTTCAGTTTTAGAATAAGGAAATTTTGCACGTCACTTTAAGGAATGTAATTAATTTTAAGAACAATAACTAGTTTTCTATACATCGTTTGTTGATTGATTTAATATGAAACACTATTCAAATGTGATCTTAAGGAGAGATTGTAATCATTTAGATTTGATTTATTTTCGAAAATCTTTAATTAAACCATTGATTCGATAATTTATTAGATGAGATTACATTTGATTAATGCTTTATATCTTAGCTGATTCTCTTGATTATTAAAAATATGCATAGTACTCGATTGAATTATTTTCATATTTTTCAAAATTTTCAATGAAAATTAAAATATTTTATCTGCTTTTTTCATTATGGTTGTTAATGTTCGTTTCACAAGCTTTAATGGTATCAAACTTTTACTCTTTTGAGGGTGTGGAGAAGTCTCCCAATGAGAGAGCTATGTTTCATCATGATGATTTTCTCTCCTAATCTTCATCCGAATAATCCCTAACACCATCTCAAGCACTATTAGGGATCTAATGTTATTTCGTTCGAGAATGAAGACAAAAAAGTATGAGGTTTAAAATTCATTCGTCTCTACGCTTCCCCAATATTTAGAGGCAGTTTACCATCTGCGTTTTAAGATCGATAATCTCTAGAAGGGATGATTGGCTCGGGTGGTGATGGGGCAAGATATGGTCTCTAACACGAGGAATGTGTACGTATATGGGTATCATTGTAAATCGGGAAAGAGTAATAGTCCAGCTAATCTATAACTTCGTGAACAAATCCTTGCGGTGCACAATAGGGACTTTCTAGTAATGCGACCTTCACTATGAGACTCTCACTTGAAGGAGCAAGAATCATCTTCATGAAAAATATTATGCCATTTAGAACATCATAAGTAGAGTTTCTAATACGTTAAAGAGATCCACACAGTCTCACTAGTTGAGATTTGTGTATTCTTCCTAAACCTTAAGGGATAATGCATCTACTCAAATTGTAATTTAGATTCTTGAAACCGGAGCATTAACTGCTCGAATACTCGAAAGTAGTTTGTGACAAGAGTTTCCAAAGTTGCAAAAGATCTCTTCCATCTAGAGTTGGGAGGGGATGACTTCTATGTGAATCCAAGATATCATGGTATTAAGAAACACATCTACAACATGCATCTCTCCAAATCAAAGAACCAATGGTTGAAGTAGTATGGCTTTTTGTTGAGAATCTTATAGGACTCTTTGAAGAAATGGTAAGATCATCAATTCTCAAAAAGCCAAAACAAAGTTTTCTCGAAAGCATGGGAAGATGAGTTGGGAAGATGAGTTCTAGTTAAGTCACTAAGAATGTGAGGACGTATTCGGAGGACCAAAAAGCTCAAAGTTAAAGTGATGTAGTAACTTAGCCGTTTATAAAGGGAAAGACGTACTATTTTAAGAGGAATTTTGAAGAAAGTTACCAATTTTAAAATTTAAAAGTATGTGAGATCTGCTTTTTTGAAATAAAATAATTTATTAAGTCTTTTTATACATAGAATATATATTCTTTTTAATGAAATTCTACCTAAGTTTTATTCACAAACATTCACTAATATCATTTATACAACCGTTTTGGTCATATAAATAGTTGTTGAGTTTTGATAAATTGATAAAAAATTATTTTACCTAATAAAATTATACAAAAATATTAATTTGTTTTTTTGCTAACTATATTATTTGAAAGAAAATTAGCTACATGATTTTCTCCTAAAACATTCATTTTGCGAATTATATCTAAAAAATTTAATCGTCTCTCAAACTTGTCAATACATTGATTTCAAATCCCGACCAACAATAAACTCTCCAAACTCAAACCAGATCGATCTATCTAACATTTTAAAAAATTCCAACCTAGATCATTCACGTTCTTAAACAACAACAAATCACAACTAGCTATATATCGGCTTGGCTCAGACAAAAATAAAACAGTGCAGTTCCAAGAATATGTTCAAATTGCAATATACATTTCTCATAATTAAAACATGTTTCTTTACCAAAAAAAAAAAAAAAACAACCGTTAGACACATACATGTGTACACATGTCCCTCACGCCGCTATAAATATTTCAGACCTCTCCCTACTCTCTCATAACCCACCCAAAATATCACAAGCACCGACTAAAACAATTCGGATCTAAACCCGACCCGGTAAAACCAATCCCAAATTTTACTCCGTTGTGAACGCATCAAACCCAGAAAATTTCTTCCTCCGATCTCGCATTCTCCACTTCCATAATCCCCAAAATTGTTTCGTTGATTTTTCCACAAGATGAAGCTAACGGACAACGAAGAGATCACCATGAACGGAACTCGAGAAATGGAGACGACAGAGCAAGAGACATCGTCGCCGTGTTCGTTAGTAATCGAAGCTTTTCCGGTGAAGAAATCCATTATTGTAGGTTACGCTCTTACATCAAAGAAGATTAAGAGCTTTTTACAACCAAAACTCGAAGGTTTAGCTAGGTTTGTGATTCTGATTTTTAACCCTAATTTTATTGTTTGTGCTATCAGATATTATTTAGGACTTAATCGAGCCAATTTTGAGGAAAACTGTTTACAAAAGTGATATGTACCTGTTCGGCACGAATTTTTTGTGTCAAATAGTCGGCTTTGATATTATTTAGGACTCAAATGAGCCAATTTAGAGGAAAATTGTTTACAAAAGTGATATGTAGCGGTTCCGCACGAATTTTTTGTGTGTCAAATAGTCCGCTTTGATATCATTTGCTTTCATGCATATTGTTAATGAACAAATTCTCAATTTTTTAAAATTAATTTTCATAAGAATATTCTCTTCACTATTTAATTGTTTGATTTTTCTTTTGGAATCTTTGACCTTCTATTGATGAAATGGTGTTACTATAAAGTTTAGTTACTGTAGTTATGTGTTTTGTGCAGGAATAAGGGGATATTATTTGTGGCAATAGATCAGAATAAGCCACTTTCAGAGCAGGGTCCGTTTGATATTGTGTTGCATAAGGTTAGTTTTATTGGATCTTTGTTAACCCTGTTGGTTTTCTGATACATTCATCTTATTTTTGCCTATGGTTTGTCAGAAGATATGTCTTGGGAACATCCCCTGCTCAGGTTGTTAGAAACTAACCTTGTTTTGCGTCTTCTTGCTTAGCTTCTTTTCATTGATGCCTGATTATTCTTATTTGGTGTTTGTTTTTACATGTACTGGCAGCAAATTGGAAAAGAATGGCGTCGAATTCTCGAGGTTAGTCTTACGATTGTTTCCGTTTTTGTATTTGCTGTGGCACATTCTATAGCCTAAGATTATTAGATCATGTATGTCTGTCATTCTGTGGTGATGAGTACCATGTTGATGTAGTTATGTTATATAAGCCTTTGTTAGATGAGAGATGGTGGTAAATTGCACAAGTTAGCAACTAGTTCCTTTTAATTTCTAAATCTTGTTTCTCAATGGAAATTTTTTTCCAGAGCTTTTACTCTTTCCTTGTCGTGAGTCATTAGTTGATACAAATTGAGGTTGAGACTACTGCAAGTGAGAATATTTCTACTTCCAGAGGCATAGAACTGTAACCTCTTCAGGTTTTCTAGAGTTAGATACTAGTAATGTTTTTTGAATATTGGGTTTACATGTTCCTGGTAATAGTTGAATGCAAAATCATTTCATCTTTAAGTAGAATGTAATGCTCTCTTGTCTACATATATAAGAGCCATCATCTGATTTCTCGTTGGGGAACAAGACATTTCACATCTCATAATTGCTAGAAGAATAGAAATGAAAGTATGCTGTTTGGTGTAGAAAGTAATCGGCGTTTCTGTGTGTTTAGATCCTAGAGCTATTCAGATCTCAGGAGATCAGACTATGAATCATTAGAATGCCAACTTCTGAGTATAGTTGAATGCTAGATTTATACTCTTCAGATAGTATATACTGATGATATAGAAAAGTGTCTACAATGAAACTTTAGTTGCAAAGTGCAAGTTTCATCAGTAGATTAGTTTAATTCTTAATCTTAGTTGCAGGATAGTGAAGAGTTCAACGTTGGGGATACAGTTTTTAGACTGACACTGTCGCTGTGTTAATAATAATATCAATGTAGATCAATATCTCAGGAGATCTCAGCAATACAGAGATAGAAGTTTTCTGTTTATGACCATTAGCAGGGATGCACTTTTGGGTGTTGAAAAGTAGACTATGTGTGAGCATAACTGTTTCTAATAATTTCAGGAATTTAGGCTAGCACATCCAGATGTCACAGTTCTTGATCCTCCAGATGCAATACTACATCTCCGTAATCGTCAGTCAATGCTTCAGTGTGTTGCGGACATGAATCTGTCTGATAGTAATGGTAAATATTCATGTGTAATCACTTGCTATTTGCTGTTAGGGACGCTAAGGTTAAAGATTTTATTAGTAGAGTTCTGTGTATCTGAGTAGTAGAAGTTGCTCTGATTGTGCAGGACGCGTTGGTGTGCCCAAGCAATTGGTAATTAAAAAGGATGCATCTTCAATTCCGGAGGCTGTCAATAATGCTGGTCTGAGACTACCTCTTGGTATGATTCCCTCCTTATGTTCTGTTAATGACTTTCGTTTAGCTTCATGTGGCATCTTGTTGTCTATCACAAAAGCCACCATGGCCTGTGTTTGTTCAATTGGTGGGTGGCTGAAGTTTTAGTTGTGCATTATTAATGGATCTATAAGTAAATTATTTAATTTGATGTTTAAAATCGTAGTTGCAAAGCCATTGGTTGCTGATGGAAGTGCAAAGTCACATGAGCTTTCGCTGGCTTACGATCAACACTCCCTTCTGAAGCTCGAGCCTCCTCTTGTTCTTCAGGAGTTTGTTAACCATGGTATGAGATTTTAGTGGTTATCATTGCCTGTACTAGAACTTAGATAATTTGATTACCTATCTAAATGCTTGGCTTTCGCAGGAGGTGTTCTTTTCAAGGTTTACATTGTTGGGGAGGCTATTAGAGTTGTCCGGCGCTTCTCCCTACCTGATGTCTCTAGACGAGAACTCCCCAAATCAGCTGGTGTATTCCGCTTCCCACGGGTCTCTTGTGCTGCAGCTTCAGCTGATGATGCAGATCTGGACCCGAGCATTGCCGGTAAAATCCTCTTCATCATCAGTAAAAATCGTCTGCATTTTTCCTTTGATGAGGACCTAACAATATCCTCATTCTCGTTGCAGAGCTTCCACCACGTCCTCTGTTGGAGAGACTGGCAAAGGAACTCCGTCGTGGATTGGTATGTTTCAGTCCTCTCTACTATATATCCAAGCAGGAGTATTATATCAAACTCTACTGATCTCTAATTTGTTGCAGGGTCTAAGGCTGTTCAATTTAGACATAATTAGAGAGCACGGGACAAGAGATCGGTTTTATGTGATCGACATCAACTATTTCCCAGGCAAGTTTGATTTCCACACATTTTTTGCAATAGACTATCACAAACATGTGGTTTAAGAACAAAAGAACTTGCGCAGGGTACGGGAAAATGCCAGAGTATGAGCATGTATTCACTGATTTCTTACTGAGTGTGGTACAAAGCCAATGTAAGAAACGAGCTTTGGCAGATCAATACTAAACTCAACGGAGAGACCATTGTTCCTCCCCAAAGAAAAAAAGAAGATTAGTAGTCTATGCAATTTATTTCTGTACAGGACAAAGCACCGATTTCCCTCGATGTTGTTCTTTAGCTTCATTGTGCTGTACAAAAGAACAATGGAAGATTGCATTTAAAAGAAAATCCTTGGGACCTTTAGAGATTTAAGGATAGAGAATTGTCTGAATCTCACTACAATGTCACCATATCAAAAAGTGAATAGACCTTATGTCACACACTACTCATATGGGCATGGCTTCACTTTGTGACTGCTTCTATCTTTTGATTTGGTTGGCTTTGTACTATTTTGACCATAAATGTCATTTCTTTTGGTTTTAATCTGCTCTTATCTTTTGATCATGTCCTTGTTAGTTTGTTTGAAACTTGGAGTTTATAGTTTGGATCAGTTTTGGATGCACTCTTTTATGAGTAATCTTACAAAATTTACATCACAAATTGTTGATTATTGACTCTTTTATATAAAGTAGCTTTTAAACCTTATCTAGTACAACAATTTGGTTAGATCAATGTGAACCTTCTGAGGATAGAAACCATTTTGAAACCTTAAAAAATAGGTTTACTTGCATTGTAAGGTTTAATAAACACAAGTAGGAAAACGAAACCTGAGCTTCAGCTTTGAATTCTTTCGTTCTTTCACATGGTTGTCTATGACAACAATTGAAGCCTTCTATTTTAATTCAAGCAAACTACACTTTCCTGGGTTTAAGACAAAGCAATTGTAGTTTCTCTTTTTCTTCTTCAAATCACAAAATCAATAATGTTATTTTTTTCAAAGTATTGTGTCTAGCTCTTGCTTGTCTTGGAGTTCACTTGAAACTCTCTATGTTCTGTCTTTGACATAGAAGCATATATTATATATATATATATATCAGAGCAAGTTCCTCAACCCAACCAAAAAAACTAAAACCTCAAAAGCTTTTTAACAATTATCTTCTTTTTGTGTGTACTTAATCTTCTTCGCTTGGAACTTGCTATGGAGAAGAATACAAATACGAACCATACAAGTGATGATAATAATGATAAGGTTGTCGATATTTAAGCTTCTTCTTAACAATAGTGCGCTAATGTTTCTACAAGCTAGCTAACTAGAGTTATTTTGTATTTACGTCTGGCAGAATCACACTAACGAAGAGCAGGAGAAGATCATCTTAAACCCTAATTTTGAGGATGGCCTAAACAACTGGACTGGAAGAGCGTGCAAGATTGTCTTACACGAATCCATGGACAGTGGGAAGATCGTACCGCTCTCGGGAAAAGTTTTCGCAGCAGCAACGCAGCGTAAAGACACATGGAATGGGATTCAACAAGAGATTTCAGGAAGATTCAGGAGGAAGCGTGTGTATGAAGTAACAGCGGTAGTTCGAATATTTGGCAACAATGTCACAAGTGCAACAGTACAAGCGACTCTCTGGGTCTTAAACGCAAACAAACGTGAACAATACATAGTCATTGCCAAGTAGGTTTCACCTTTTTTCATCTTCTCCATTACATAAGTATCTTGATATAAATTCATTATACTGATAGAGTTTGGTATGTCAATGAATCATATTAGTGTTCAAGCAACAGATAAGAACTGGGTGGAGTTGAAGGGTAAATTTGTAATCCATGGTTCGCCATCGAGAGTAATACTATACCTTGAAGGTCCACCTCCACGAGCTGACATTCTTCTCAACAGTTTAGTTGTTCAACATGCTAAAAGGAATCGTCCATCGCCTCCTCCTTTCTACGAGGTTTAGTCCCTTTACCAACTAAACTAAATGACACTAGACTGATGGTTCTTATGGGGATACTAATCTGTTTTGTTTGGCAGAATCCTGGTTTCGGAGTCAATATAGTCGAAAACAGTGAAGTTTTAGATGGGGGAACTAAACCATGGTTCACTCTAGGGAACTGCAAGTTGAGTGTTGGACAAGGCGCTCCGCGCACTCTGCCTCCAATGGCGAGAGACACGCTAGGTCCTCACAAACCTCTAGGTGGAAACTACATCGTTGTGACTAACAGAACGCAGACTTGGATGGGTCCTGCTCAGATGATAACCGATAAAATCAAACTCTTCTTGACATATCAAATCTCAGCTTGGGTCAAGCTTGGTGTGGGAGTAAGTGGTAGTAGTATGAGTCCTCAGAATGTGAACATTGCACTTAGCGTCGATAACCAATGGGTCAACGGAGGACAAGTCGAGGTCACAGTTGGTGATACATGGCATGAAATAGCCGGATCTTTTAGGCTAGAGAAACAGCCACAAAACGTTATGGTTTACGTTCAAGGTCCTGGAGCTGGCATTGATTTGATGATCGCGGCTCTGCAGATTTTCCCCGTGGATCGTCGAGAACGTGTCAGATGTCTCAAAAGACAAGTTGATGAGGTTCATATTCTCTTCAAATCTCTCTTAGTTATACAGTTTTAATAAGTTAATGACTTCAAGAATGTTGTTACTTGGTAGGTACGTAAGCGCGACATCGTGTTGAAATTCTCAGGACTAAACGACGACGAATCCTTTGATTTGTTTCCTTACATAGTGAAAGTGAAACAAACATACAACAGTTTCCCAGTAGGAACATGCATCAACAGAACAGACATAGACAATGAAGACTTTGTAGATTTCTTCACAAAGAACTTTAACTGGGCAGTGTTCGGAAACGAGCTCAAATGGTACGCGACAGAAGCGGAACGTGGAAAGGTAAATTACCAAGACGCAGACGACATGTTAGATCTCTGCATTGGCAACAACATAAACGTTAGAGGACATTGTATCTTCTGGGAAGTTGAATCCACAGTTCAGCCATGGGTTCGCCAGCTTAACAAAACCGATCTTATGAACGCGGTACAAAAGCGTCTCACGGATCTTTTGACGCGGTACAAAGGTAAATTCAAGCACTATGATGTCAACAACGAGATGCTTCATGGTTCTTTCTATCAAGATAGACTTGGAAAAGGTGTAAGAGCACTCATGTTCAATATTGCACATAAGCTTGATCCATCTCCTTTGCTTTTCGTTAACGATTATCATGTTGAGGACGGGGATGACCCGCGTTCGTCTCCCGAGAAGTATATAAAACTTGTACTTGATTTGGAAGCTCAAGGAGCAACTGTAGGAGGGATTGGGATCCAAGGACATATAGATAGTCCTGTTGGAGCTATTGTTTGTTCTGCTCTTGATATGCTCTCTGTTCTTGGTCGTCCCATTTGGTTCACAGAGCTTGATGTCTCTTCGAGTAATGAATATGTTAGGGGAGAGGATCTTGAAGTTATGTTGTGGGAAGCATTTGCTCACCCTTCAGTTGAAGGTACCATTTACTTCATTTTTCCCAATTTCATATATATATTTTCTTAAATTACTACACAAGTTAGATATACCTAATTATTACTACTAGTTTAGTATTTCTATCAAATTGTTTGTTAGGATTTTAACCAAATTAAAATTCAAAAGCTTAGATGTAAGATATTTTTAAAAGATAATTAGTAAAATAGAAATGGGTTAGTTTGTTATATAGCTAAATAGGGAACCAAAATTATACTCCCTCTGTTCTTTTTTATTTGATTTTCTAGAAAAAACATTTGTTTCAAGATAATTGATGAATTGTAAATTTTAATAAAAAATAATTGAATATTATTGGTTATAGGTTATATGAAATTGTAAAAGACAAAAAAAAATATATTTAAAATCAACTTTAATATGTTTACTTTAATATGTGTGTTTTTCCAAACTATCAAATAAAAAGGAACAGAGAGGGTACTAAGAAATGGGGTGACAAAACCGTAAATAAATAGTGTTTTTCATGTTATATAAAAATTAGTGTCATATCTTAGAAAATAGTGTGTTATTGGATAAAATTTCAAGATAATTGAAAACATCCACAAAATTTAAGTTAGTTTTAAAAGCCAACTTATTTAATAATTTGCAATCTATTGTTTCTGCTAATAAGAGGTCAGAAATTTGACTATACAATACATTATGCGCTATTTACTGCATATTCATCTTTTTGTTTATTTAATCTCAAATGAAATGTTTGGTGGAGAAATGATATAAAGTTATTTCTCAAGTCATTTAATTTGCATTTTCGTTTTTCAGTATCAATAAATTTATATAAGAATCGTTTTTTTTTTTGGTATGTGAGAATCTTAATAAGATATTTATATTTTGGGATACATATTTGATGTTAATAGGAATAATGTTATGGGGGTTCTGGGAGCTATCTATGAGTAGAGAGAACGCGAATCTGGTGGAGGGAGAAGGAGAAGTAAACGAAGCCGGAAAAAGATTTTTAGAGGTGAAACAAGAATGGTTATCTCATGCATATGGGATCATCAATGATGAGTCAGAGTTCACATTCAGAGGCTACCATGGGACTTATGCCGTCGAAATTTGTACTCCAGCTGGGATTGTTCTCAAAACGTTCGTTGTCGAAAAAGGAGACACTCCACTTGTTATCTCCATTGATCTCTCTTCTTTGTGATGTTTGTGTATCCTTTCCTTTTTCATTTAATATTTGGGTGGTGATTTGTTTTTTGTGGAGCATGTAACATATGTACACAAAGTTATGTTATGTCTTTGTTTTTGATTGTTTAATACAATTGCAATAAAAACTTGTGAATATGATTGTTAATTGTTATAAAAAAAAATTGTTTGGTGTAGTGGCCTAATTCTACCTGGATCGGGAGAAGTCCAGTCTGTAGTATTTCGGTGTGTTCCTATCGAGACTGACCGGATCAGCCGATAGGGTATTATCAAAAAAAACAAATTGCTTGAATTTTATGGAATTGAACTTGACTCTGCTACTAGGGAAGTCTTTGCTTAGCCTGTCATATCTTCGTATTCCCACATAGAAGCGGTCCGCTACTAGGGAAGTCTTTGCATTGCTATGTTGTCTAAACTAGCTTGGATTTTACTTCATCAGGAGACTGGTAATATCCCGGACCTGAATAGCTAGAGAAGGTGAGTCGTGTGACGTTATGGTCATAAATAGATAATATGACGTGATGGTTGTGATTGGGTTGATTAGTTTGATCTTAGGGATCCTTTTTTATTGTGTTTATTGTCAATAGATTGTATTATTACACTTCTATGGTTAATCATGTTTCCTTATCTTTTTGAAGGTATAGAGGCTATAGATAATCATTGGACAAATCATTACATTGGTTGAAAAACTAAGTACACATGTGTGATCAAAGGATTAAGTATGTGTGTAAGATACTAAGATTATAATGTTAAGAGTGAAGATGTTAGTTATTTAATACACACTAGTTTATGATGTGTACTAGGATGATATGTTGTCGTTGACCAAATTATACACCTTCGATTCTCTTTGTGCATGATCGTTGTTACCTTTGAGCCTAGCTACTGGAGAGGAAAAGAATATTTGTAGTAGATTTCAAGTGTCTCTTCCGGTTGTTCCATTTTTGTCTACGTTTCCGCTAAATGCTTATATTTTATGCTATTATATTTAGTAAAATATACTTGTATCGAAATTAATATTTGTTACATAATCCCTCTCTTCTGCGTAGTTTATTTTTTGGGTTTTATTCTTGTTCTTCAAATATTGATGTAGTGAAAAACGTCATTATTATTTAAAGTTGTGACCAATAGAAAGAAGACACTAGAGAAACTAATATTATTAAACTAGTAAAAAAATAAAAAATATAAAAAATTATTTTTTCTTATTTAGTGTGAAAAACCTGAAACATTAATTTATAAATAACAGAAGAATTATAATTTTCTTATAAAAAAAAACTTTTAATAAATATAATGCTAAAATTTAGCTCAAACTTTGTCAACATCCTTTGTTATTAGCTAACATCAACTTGTTATTTTCTTAAAAACAAATATTCTCATCACCATTTACCAAATTAACTCAATAGAAACAAAAACAGTTTTCATTTCTTTTCTTTTTTTCCGTTTTGCACTAAAATTAATTTAATATGGAATGTGGAATGTGGGCCAATGAATCTATAAAATATATAACAATATTAGGAAAAAAATAGTAAATGCAATAATAAATAAAAAGATAGAGAGGAACAGTAAAGGACAGTCCTTGGGACTAGACTAAGTGGGAGTGATGAGAAGAGGAGGCAGTCTCTAAAAAGCTCTTTTCTTTTCCTTCGTCTGGTAACTTTCAGATCCCAGTTTGTTAGTATCTCTGTCGTCACATAAAAATAATTGACCTCTCATCTTTTTTTTTCGTCTCCTTAAATCTAACCCCATTCTATTATTTACTTACATGTCTTGTGTTGTGTCCCTTGCTCTTGATTACCACTTATAGAAGTAATCAATCAAACTAGAGTTTACTTTCTTTCACCTTTTTGGTTGCATATTCAATTCTATCTTTGTTATTCATAATGCACTCTAAATCCTAATATTAAAACACAACACTAGTTTTGACCGTTGAATGCGTTTAATCTAATAGGCTTACGTCCTTGTCTTTATCTGTCGGCCAAAACATATTTAGATTCTTTAGCTTTTCACAAAATCTTAATTACTATGTTAATCAATAAGCCAAAATATTCTCTGATTGGTAATTACTAGAATGTCTTTTACTTTATTTTAATTTTCAAATCAACATAACCATATATAATAGATAAATTTTGTAGTCCTATTTTGTATGCTTAGTACATATATTAAAAAAATGTTCTACCTATATTTAGGTAAAAGCAAAGTAAAAAGGGGTTGTTTAGCTTCTCTTTCACATCAATAAATAATATGCTTAGCAGTTGTATAGATTGAAATCATGGACTACAAAAAAAAAGATAGCTAAAATATGTGAATGATATGTTTCCACGATAATACTATATTACATATATTAATTGCATCACAAGACAAACAGCATCATGCCTTTGTCTACATGTCGGTTTATAGTTGCTCCATCTTTTCTGTTATAAAGTATGATCTCCTTTCATTACTATGTCCTAAGTGGTAACAAACTAACAATCCATCGCTTGTTCTTCTTGGTTTTTTTTTTTCTTTTCATTTTATTACATTGCTTCAGTTGTAGAATCCTTCACTAGTCTATCTGTCTTTTTCATTGGATTACATTGTTCAGTATCAATACTTTTCTAATAGAGCATGTACTATTCATGTGTGGCCTCCTTGTAGTTCAACTTTAGTCCTAGTGTAATGCTTCTAGAAAAATGAAGTTGCTTCCTTGTTGGCTTAAATGAAAGTTATTCATATGTATAAGATGTTGCATGTCTCGTAAGTAGATGAAAGAATAATGCATGGTGCAATAGTTTAAATTAAAGTTGGCCAACCATGTAAGAGAGAAGTTATTACCAAAATACTTTAAGATTTTTGAAACTTCTATTGCATGGGAAATTCATAAATCAAATATGTTAACAAAAAGTGATTTGATGAAAGTGCGTAAATCTTCTATGTCAAAAATGTAGAACTTTACTTAAACTAATGTTACTATTATACTTAAACTTGGCCGGTTCGGTAAATCCGGTATGTGTAACATACGAGAATACAATGTTAGGGATTCCACAACTCAACAGACAAAGCACGAAATGAATCAGAGCATCATATTGGAGTTGTTGCAGAAAGAAACAAAAGGAGGAAGGCTGAAGGCAAAAGTAAAAAGAGGAAAGGTATCGAGTGGAGAAAGCCAAAGACCATCATTTCATGGACTCCTATCTTACATAGCACATGTATATCATATATATATATATATACACACACATGGATATATGCATATATTATATATGTCAACTCCATTTATAACCAAAAACAAGAGCAAGAGGATCCATCGAAGTTTAGCCCAAGGCACTTCTACTTCTTCAAATAGTGCAAGAAAAAAGACCACCCACCAAAAAGTCTTGGATTCCCATTTGTTGATTATACCTTTCTTTTTTTTAATATAGGTTTTTGAATATTTTTTAAAAATTGTAATAAATGATGATGATGAATTGATGATGATGTGAATAGAGTTCTGACAGAAGATGGGGTCCGTCTATAAATGTCCCATCTCTCCTTTTGTAGCGCGCATCTCTCGGGGGACTTGTATTTTCTGTCTGGCCCAATGCTTCTCTCTCTCTCTACCTCTCTCACATGCAAATCAGCAATGACAACAGTCTAAAGTCTTTCCTTTCTTTTTCTTTTTTTGTCAACAAGTGAAACACTAAACCAAACGTCTTTTCTTCTTCTGTTTTCTTATAATATGTTTTGTATTTTCGGTGTGTGATTAGTGATCTTTGGATGGTATAAGAAGTCTGTGCTTTGTAGTTTTTATGAATCGGGTAAGAGAGAGATACCAAAGTGGAAAAAATAGACAGTTAAACCATTGTATGGCTATTTAAATTTAACTTGGTAATTTGTTAGTTTTTGAGGCAAAAAAAAAGATTCCGCTTGTAGTGCGTAGGGTAGTTGATGATCAGGATCTTAGGACATAAACTCGCATAAGTTCTAGGTTAGGTTTGATTGAAAACAAAACAGATTACTTGGACTTTTAAGTTTTGTTCCATGTGTTTCATCTGAAGTAATAAGTTTGCACAAATTATTACCAAATAGTCTGCCCATGTCCGAATTAGTTGGGTTTAACTTGGAACAATAATGCCAATAAAAAGACGATAAAAAAGGTAATGGACCAATAAATAAATTAAAAATAGTTAAAAAAATTGAGTTATTTGTCTTAATAAAAATTAAATATCAGAACTATTTTCTATTCTTAATTCAACTTTATAAAAACTTTTTTAAAAGAAAAAAAATCTATACAAAGTTTTCCTGCAAATATAGAAAACATTTTCTAAAATAAATTGTTGTATGTTTTGAAAAGACAAAGAATTTTAGCAGTATTTTGAGTATTATACCTATTTTGTTTTTTGGACTAGAGTATTATACTAAAATCAATAAGTTGGATACTTGATTTTGTTTTTCTTTTTTCCTTTTTGATGGTTTTGTTTCATATTTCTATCTTGTGTTTCATATAATAAGGACATCTATTTTAATTTTTACAATTTATCACATTTACTAATAATGTTCTTAAGAAACCAACAATTATTGAACCACTATTTTGTTACTGTGCAGTCATTTATTTTCTTTTTCTCTTACTTAATTGTCTATTCTTTACCACCTAAACACTTATTGCCAACCCACTAAAAGATAATAAAAATTTGTTTTCTTAGTTATCTTATGCGTATTTTGAGTCTAATTAGTCAATACATGTTCTATCTGTAAGAAATGGGCTATATAGAGTAGTATTAAAAAAAAAACTAAATCATTTTTAGGGTGATTAAAGATACATTTATATTTCGTATTTTATCTTTAAAATATCAGTTTGTAAGATCTAGGAAAAATTGATAATGACAATAAATATGCATGTTTTTATATAAAATAGCAAAGATAAAATTTATGTTGGTAATGTTTAACATTTGTCAAAAGAACTGTAAATACTTTCAAAATAACGATTTTTTTATTGGAAAAATTGAACCTTTATACCTCAGAAAAAACAAAAACAATATAATTCCACATATGAAATATTGCTCCCTATATAACTGTGGGCAACAATAATATATGAATTTAATTTTTTAAATTAATACATAATTTTTACTGTAGATGATTTATGTTAATTAAAGGAGATGGTTGGTTGGTGGTCTTTTCAAAAATGGAATAATCACAGTTTCTAACTGTTAATAAGAATGCAATAAAGTTCTAAAAGATACTAATTCAACAATAACATCAACTAGATATGTTTTATCTAGGTTGTCAATTTCTTTTGTTCAGTTTAATAATCATTTTATATAAACAAAATCACAATATCCTTATGAATGTAAAATCTTTAAAATAGTCTTAGGTTTTCAACTTTCTACCATCACTGTAATTTAAATTCAAGTTTTCATAATTCAAAAAAATAAGTTATGAAAACAATGATTATTTTCCTAAAATTATATTTAGCGTGAAAATCGCCAAAATGTCAATACATAAAAATTAAAAAAAAACTGAAATTCAATTTCTACATATATTTACTTATAAGTAGATCTATCGATCTGTTTAGGTACTTAATAATAAAAAATATTTTGGTTCACCGCTAAAAATAAACTAAAATGTTCACCTCCTTTTATTCATGCTAATAAGAATTTACCATCTAATCAAAAACTTAAACTTATTTAACTATTAAAATTCATATGTCACCAAAACAAAATTATGTATCAGTTTGGATTGATAGAATTAGAATTTAGATTTTATAATTAAATAAAATTATATATCAGTTTAGGTTTATTAAAGTGTGGTTAGAAATTAAATTTTATAATAAAATAAATTTATTTATTTATTAGATAACAGGTTTTGATTGATAAAATAAAATAGGGTGAACAAAATAGTTAATTGTGACAATTTAGATAAAAACCCGAAACATAAAACCTACACGAACACAGATGATGATTATAGATAGACACATGCACGCACGTGGGCTGAAGCAGGAGGAACAGTAATAGGTGTAGTCAGTCATTTTTTTCACTTCATTGCACTGCCAAATCTTTTGATCACTGTTAATCGTTGAATAAAAACATCCAACGCATAAGTCAATCCCCTACTCTCACTTCCACTGCCTCTCTTTCTTTCTTTCTTTTTTTTTCGTTTTCCACTCATTAACCATTACTTACTGACTCGTAGTTCTATTTTGGCCATTTATTACCGTCAGTTCTTGTAACCTGGCCAATTTGCAAATATGTACTTTATTTCTAGATTTGATTAGCTTATCATCTCCTTTTATTTTCTTAACATTTGACCATTGATTGAAAATGATTGATAAGTAGCTATGTTGTATTTAGAGATTAGTTTAATTAGTGTATCTCTTGAGTGTTTTATTGCAGGTTTAGATAACCTCATACAAGTCGTTACATAGTTATGAGTAAATGAGTTTATTAATAAATTTAGAGAACAATCTATGCCTACCGGTGAATTTTTATATAATAAATTGAATGTTTTATTTTATTGTTATAATTGACTTTCTAATCTAAAAGATAGAATTCTATGAAATTGTACACACTTTTGAAAACAATTTTTTTTTTAATAGAAAATTATAAGAAATTAGATCCATATGGTTATGGGTATTATAATATTTTTATTTATATATATATATATATATATATATATATATATTCTTCTTGCATGACCATATTAATGAGAATATTGGGATCAGAGACTTATTTATAGTGTGTTTTTAGTCTATTGCACTTGTGTTTTGGAATATTATGATATTTAATTCAAAGATGTACCCTTAATGAATGATCTTTTATGATGTCAATGTTTCAGCATCTTATACTGAAACAGAAAATAAGAGGAGGTCTTAAAGGAAAAGAAAACATTTCGAATGCAAAAATTTAACCTTTAACATTTTCGATTTTTTTTAATGAAATTCTAATAATATTGGTTCTAAGCAGCTGATTTTATTTTTTTAATAGTAAGAAATAATATATGTATACATATATATTTAAATATTTACTATCAAAATTTCCGGCATAGCAAGTCATAATTTGTAAGAAATCTTACATTTTGTTGTTTACAAACTCTCACAAGTCACAATGTAAGTTTCGGTCTAGTGCAGTGATGAGGTAAACAAAAAAAAAAATCTATCGATGAGCCAACTTTTTGATCTAGAGCCCTAGGATTTGACGATTTATATATAAATAAAACCCTAGGATTTTCGTTTCTTTTTGTATAAAAATGAATTCATAGGCACTCTATACGTCTCATGAATCATGAAATATAAATCGAGATTAAATAGAAAATTGAATGTTGACCGTGGAACAGAACAAGTGTTGAAAGAAGTGTGTTTGCAGCATGGTCTTATCATAGAGCCAATAGTTGGAAATTAGCAGAATATCGTATAATATCCACTATCCTGTAAAGCATTTTTATAATTCCTTTTTTTTTTCTCGGTTTCTAATGTAATCTTCTATCCGATAACAAATATTCGGATAGTGTGATCTCTCCACTAATATACATACGAAATTACGAAAACTAAAATTATAATTTCATCGATTTGATTAAACTCCAAAAACATCCAAGTCTTGCATCAAATATGTACATTTCTATCATATTGTTTATAATTCTTTTTTTGTTATCCGTAAGTTTTAGGCAGAAACCCGTACAGTGAAACCGAGGACCAGAACAAGATAAACGTAGTCCCCTCTCCTAAGTATAGAATTATAATGTGACACATGATCACAATTTGTTGAACGAACTCTATGTTCAACCACTAGACTACAAATTCTTGGGTTTATATCGTATTAGAAGTATATATAAATCATACATATTTTTTTTAAAACTTTTTTCTTGACTATTCTTTTAAGAAAAAAAAACATTTCATTACTAGAAAATAGTACAAAATATATCATTCAACCTAGCAAGAAACCATAGCCTGAAGTAGCCGCGAAGACCTAGTTGCTTAAACACTGAGTGGTTCATCTTAATTCGAATATTATAAACCACATTTTAATTAAGTAAATTACTTAGTCTTGTTCTAATGTATAAAATAGCCTATGAGAGGAAAACAGAAGAGAGAAGCCTTTGCCTTATCTCTTGTCCCTTCTCTCTTACCTTTATTTTAATTTTCAAATATTTCTTTTTGCTCCCAAAGCAAACGACGTCTTGTCAATCCACTCAAGCCACCCAACTTCTTCATTATTGTTAATCTCTCTCTCTCTCTCTTTCTCTCTTCTTCTCTCTTTCTCTTTTTTTTTTTTTTATTTTCTTCTCTTCCATGTCACTTCCTTGACGAATTCTATATACCTAGTTCGTTTTTTCTTCCTCAAATATATCTTTTTCAATTTATTTGGTTTTTCTTTGGGTGCAACTTCACCTCACAAAATTTTCTCTCTTTTTTTATATTAATTTGAGTTAGGCCTTTTTGATTTCATAGATGAGTCGTCTAGTCGTCTGGATTTGATGTGGTTATAGTCTTACAGAGACCTTTGATTGAAATAAGAACAAAAGCAAGAATACATACATCCTCTTCATCTTACACCCATCCTTTTTTATTTTTCTAGGGTTTTATTTTTTTTTAATTTATTTTTTTTCTTTGATTTTTATATTCTCTCTCTCTCTCAAATCTTTACTCATCTGGGTATGGAAGAATACCAGCATGACAACAGCACCACTCCTCAAAGAGTAAGTTTCTTGTACTCTCCAATCTCTTCTTCCAACAAAAACGATAACACAAGTGATACCAACAACAACAACAACAATAATAATAGTAGCAATTATGGTCCTGGTTACAATAATACTAACAACAACAATCATCACCACCAACACATGTTGTTTCCACATATGAGCTCTCTTCTCCCTCAAACAACCGAGAATTGCTTCCGATCTGATCATGATCAACCCAACAACAACAACAACCCATCTGTTAAATCTGAAGCTAGCTCCTCAAGAATCAATCATTACTCCATGTTAATGAGAGCCATCCACAATACTCAAGAAGCTAACAACAACAACAATGACAACGTAAGCGATGTTGAAGCCATGAAGGCTAAAATCATTGCTCATCCTCACTACTCTACCCTCCTACAAGCTTACTTGGACTGCCAAAAGGTTTGGTTTTATTCTTATTGTTATGTTATAATATATACTCTTTTTTTAAAGATATAATATATAGTTATGTGTGACATATATATGTATGTTCATGGGTCATGGTTTATATAGATTGGAGCTCCACCTGATGTGGTTGATAGAATTACGGCGGCACGGCAAGACTTTGAGGCTCGACAACAGCGGTCAACACCGTCTGTCTCTGCCTCCTCTAGAGACCCGGAGTTAGATCAATTCATGGTTCATTACTAACCAAAGTTGAATTTTAATTAAATGGGTCGGTTCTTTGTGTGTATATGTGTTAGAAGTCTTGATTTTCCTTTTTTATTTTTTGGTATGAATAGGAAGCATACTGTGACATGTTGGTTAAATATCGTGAGGAGCTAACAAGGCCCATTCAGGAAGCAATGGAGTTTATACGTCGTATTGAATCTCAGCTTAGCATGTTGTGTCAGAGTCCCATTCACATCCTCAACAATCCTGGTACATGTCATCAATCTCATATACATACATATATGCACATGTAAGAAATGGCTGGAGAAAACAAAGTGTAGTGGCAAGGTAGGGCTAATGATGGATTGCATAAATTGGCATGTTTCTTTGGTTCATGGTAAATTGTTGTAACATTGAGATATTAAAAAAAAAAAAAATCATAGTCTACATACATTTTCAAATGTTAATTAAGATTATAAGATAATTAAGATAATTGAGATGCATTATTGTTGGAAAGTATGTAAGATACAAATAGGTGTGCATATTTGTTCTTGTTTTCCCCATTGTGGAATCCATCCAAAGATGGGTGGGGCTTATTTTTGTTTTTTTTCTTTTCACTCGGCCCAAAAGTACTATCACAAGAACTTTTGGTGCTGCTCGTGAAGATTTATTTGGGACATTATCTTCTTCGATTTCGTTATGCTAAAACATCAAAATCTCTACTCGGATTAATTAGTCTAATCATAAAGGTAGATGACTAGAATGTTGTTAAATGACTAAACCATTTAACTTCATGAAATATATTATGTTGAAGCAGATGGGAAGAGTGACAATATGGGATCATCAGACGAAGAACAAGAGAATAACAGCGGAGGGGAAACAGAATTACCGGAAATAGACCCGAGGGCCGAAGATCGGGAACTCAAGAACCATTTGCTGAAGAAGTATAGTGGATACTTAAGCAGTTTGAAGCAAGAACTATCCAAGAAGAAAAAGAAAGGTAAACTTCCTAAAGAAGCACGGCAGAAGCTTCTCACGTGGTGGGAGTTGCATTACAAGTGGCCATATCCTTCTGTACGTATAAATTTTCTCTCATCTCTCTTTGCCCTCATATTTTTTAAAATATATACTACAAATTAAGTGTTTTAAAAACCTATCTTTAAGCTAGCAATTCCCTCTGAAGCCGCTATGTTAGGCCAAGTAGGTACTTGCATGACCGATTTTGTGTTTAAATCCTTGTACGGTTTCCAACAACATGGTTTTAAATCCGAATGCTCACAACACTAGAATTAGTCACTAGGATACATATCTTAGTCATGGTGTTCTAACCCTTAACATACTATTTTCTAACACGTATATCAATCACTTTTTTTTAAAAAATGTAAGTTTGTGATGAAATTTTTATCCATATATTTTGAAACAATTTAATTTTTTTTGTAGTTTTAATTAGTTTGAAATGAAATAACTAATCTAACCGACTGTAATGATAGTGAAAAAAACATGTTTAATATTGGTAAATATAAATGACATGTTGTTAAAAAGATAATAAGACAACATATAGTTAGTCGTTACTTGATGTCAAAGAAAAATGAAGTTAGTCATTTTACTTAGAGAATCGTTCAAAACAACAAACTTTAGGTCATTTTCCATTTTTATGTCTAGAATCATTTAAAAATAATTTTCGATTATCTCTAGCATTGCTTTTTATACATTGATTACTACATAAATGAAGATGGTTGGTTTGAGTTGTGTGGCAGGAGTCAGAGAAGGTAGCGTTGGCGGAATCAACGGGGTTAGATCAGAAACAAATCAACAATTGGTTCATAAACCAAAGAAAGCGTCACTGGAAACCATCTGAAGACATGCAGTTCATGGTGATGGATGGTCTGCAGCACCCGCACCACGCAGCTCTGTACATGGATGGTCATTACATGGGTGATGGACCTTATCGTCTCGGTCCATAAGACATCCAAAAGCTTTAGCCACATAATAACAACCTCTCGTTGCTTTCTTGTTACAACTCATGTTTTGAATTCCCCTACATCAGTTTGCTACTTATAGCTTTCTTTGTTTTCACGCCTTTTGTAATGTCTTATGTCGTTCGGGGAGTTTGAGACTTCCTAGTCAGAAATATCCCTTCATTTTATTTTCTCTTTTTTTCGGTGTATTTTGTTTTTTTGTTTTCTCACTAATGTTTTTATTTAATAATGTGTGAAAGGAAAATGCTATTCTGAAAAGGTGTTGCTCCATTTTTTTATTTTATATGGCATGAAATGTATGGTTTTGAAAGACAAAACCCAAATTGATCTAATGGATTCTTACATGCCTTTCCACAAGCTAAAACAAAATCCACAAAATGTAAAACATCGATAGTTGATAAGTCTCAAAACCATCTTTGCTTCGAACACGGTTTCAGGCATATATTATGACTTATGCGAAAGCATTACATCATAATACATAGGTCATGGAATCACTACCAGAAAAAAAAAAACTATTGTCGAAAGATTAAGTTAAAGATTCTCCCTTTGCACCCACTCGTCATCTGATGCGGACATCCAAATTAAACCAAACCGGGACCATACCAAATCAGCCGGTACATTTATCAAACCGATTGATGAAGAGCATTTTGGAGGACTCTTGCCCAATTGGAGTCTCAATCAAGCACAAGGCCTAGGGTTAATTATTCACCAGCAAATTAATTCTAAGAAGACTAATGATGATTCAAGAAGGGTCAAAGACCAGCGAGCCGAGTCACCATATTGTGGGGATATGACCGTTGCACTCTTTTTCCCTTATCTAGGGTTTGTCCCAATGGGTTTACCTAGAAAGGTTTTTAACGAGGCAACATCAAGTCATCAAGGAATCATTTACCAAGCAAATGATTCGAAGATATCAAAAGTACATATATTTGATGTACTTGCTAACAGACCGGCTGAACTACTTGCTGAAACTACCTTCTGAAGTACCGCACGAAATGAAGCCAAACAAGGAAATCTTCCTTATTCTACACTTGGACGCACCTCAAAGCTACATATGGAAACCAGGAGAACATCTAGACCACACAAGACTTATACCACACGAACTTTGGTACATCTTACCACACAAGAACCCGCTGAGCTACTACTTGCCATATATGGAGCCGAAGGAGATCGATTACCAACAACTCTTTCCTTCTTTGTTTGTGCGCTTATGTGAGAATCTTGAGACCCTCCAGAACCTTCCAAGACGTCACAACTTCCTCCCCAAGTTGACAAGATACAAGGCACATCTCACTTGCCTTATTTGGACATATTCTACAATTAATGTCCAATATTTTCATTTATGTTTTGTTTCTTTCATTAATGCCTTAGAACATTGTATTCAGCTCTATATAAGCTGATTTCTCATTCATTGTAAAGCAACCCTTGATCATTTTAAAGTAACAGAAACGTTTTCTTGTCAAAGTTGAGTCTTTGTCATTTGTTCTTTAGTTCTTTGTGAGTGAGTCATGAAGTACGTCAGGAATCTGCGGATTAAGTTTGTTGAGTGATTCAACATCCTTCATTCGTTCATTGATCGAGTGAGTCGATTACCCAACTGATTGAGCGAGTCAATCACCCAACTACCCATCAATTCCCCTTGAATCGATCCCACACGAGAGAAGCGATCGCCAGCGTGTTAGATCACCACCTTCATCATCCCACCTTCCGCGTGGCAAGTTTGGAACTCTTGCTCATCAAGTGATCAAAGGATGGATTAGCTCCAATTCTTGCATCATCATCCTTTTTTTTTTACTAATGTTTTTAAAGAGTTTTTTGCAAAACTAGTCATTTTTGAAAACTTAATTAAAAATATAGCATCAATCACGAATTGGTCAAGATTTTATGTTCTTTTATTATGTTCCAAGATGTATTTCATCTCTACTTCACTCTGATTACATTTAATCTAATTAATGAAAGTTGAGTTGAAATTTTTTTTTAAGAATATAACATCATATATATATATATATATATAAATTAAGAAAATTGCATGTGAAAGGTGAGAAAAAACAATTTTAGTGTAGAGTTGTTGGTGAGATGATTTAGTGACACTTAGTTTAGTTTTCAACTATTTGTATTTTGGGAAATTTGAGTGTATAACAAAAAAAAAACTTATATTAACTAACTAGCTATTCTAACTATAAGACTATAATATTCTATGTATAATCTATAATAATGCCATATTTGCCCCATGTTGTAGGATACATAGTTCTTTTATTTATTTTTTAATTTATTTTAAATATTTATCTTTCTTCTTCTTCTATTCTATCTTAACAAAACAAAAATTATAAGTATCCACCATCACGAAGTCATAATAATTATTTATCACTGTCACTGTCACAACCGTATCACCGCAACCACCTCGTCACCGTCACTATTAGTGCCACCACTATCACCGTTACCGTCAATATCACCACTACGGTTTACCTTGGTTGCTTGGATGCCAATGTTGTATCCCATAAAGTATAATTTTTTTGGATCGTATCGATTTAACTCCATCATTTATCATTATCACTGCCATAACCATATCATCGCAACCACCACCGTCAATGTCACCGTTAGTGCCACCACTACCATTAGCATCTACCACCAAGTCACCATGATCATTTATCACTGTTATTGCCACAATTGTATCGTCGCAACCACCACCGTCTACATCACCGTTAGTATCACCACTACCATTGTCGTCATCACCACCACCGCTACCGTCACCACTCACCACCACCACCACCGCTACTGTCAACGTCACCACTACGGTGTACCTCGGTTGCTTGGGTTGCCAATATTGTATTTTATAGGTTATAGTTTTTTTGGATCATATCGGTTTAACTCAATTCTTTGTCTACTGTTCGTTTTATACTATTTAGTTTCATTCTATATTATTGTATTTGTGTATTTTAGACAAATATTATTCATTATTTTAATAATTTGTATCAGATTTCAAAAATTTAAATCATGTTATACACACAAAAAAATCTATGTTTTACTAAAAATTGTTAAATGATTTAATCAGTTATTTTTATGAAACTAATTCAACATTCAAATCACTTGGGGAAAATATCAATTTTGCCATCTCATCATTATTTTCTCTCTTCATGTCATCATTATTATCTCTCTTCTTCCACTCTTATATATTAAAGAAACTAGGGTTCACCCCTAGGGGTAAACCCCTTTATTCACCTCCTTTTGCATTAACCAATAAAAACATACCATGTCAAGTCCTATTTAAATTACATAATAAATTAAAGCTATAATTATAAATCCAAACCGATATATAATCTCGTTTAATTACAAAATCTAAACCCTAATTCTCCTTTGTAAACCCAAACCGTCATTTAAACTCATTTAATCGTAAAAAAATTAAACCCTAATCGTATTTTCTAAACCCTAATTGTAAAATCTAAATCTGTTTATAAACCTAAACCAATATTTAATCCGTTTAATTATAGAATCTAAACCCTAATCGTATTTTCTAAACCCAAACCGACATTTAACCTCGTTTAATTATAAAATCTAAATATGTTTATAAACCTAAACAAATATTTAATCCGTTTAATTATATAATCTAAACCATAATCGACTTTCTAAACCCAAACCGATATTTAACCTCATTTAATCATAAAATCTAAACCCTAACCTTTTCTAATTAACCCAAATCGATACATAATTTTGTTTTAGTGGCAAATTATTTTATAATTAAATTAAATTCTTTTATTATTATTAGGTGTCAGATTTTAATTGGCTAAAATAAAAGAGGTGAATATAAGGGTTCATCCCTAGGGGTGAACCCAAGTATTTTTCCTTATATATGTCTTCTTTATTCTTTCATTATGTGTGTCTTCCACGCGTGTACATCCTACAGCTGCAACAAATGAGAAGGACAAAATAGACTTTTTAAATATCATTCATGTTATTTACTTAGTTTATAAAATTCTGGTGTTAGAAATTTAGTTACTTTTTTCAAAATGGTTACTTTTGCAAAAGATCCTTGTATTTTGTTTTGCTATATATCTTCTCCAAAAAAGTAGATTCCAATTCTGAAATTTATTACACAAAAATGTATGTTTTCTTCAACATACAACATGATTTGAATTTTTAAAATCGGACTTGAATTTATAAAATAGTAAATAGTGTTTGTAAGTAAAAATATTTTGTACTATTTAAGATGTAAAGGAATAATATGATGTACTATACTATTTTCATATATCATTCAAACATTGTAGTGTTTTTACTATATACTATAGTAGCGGTAGTAGAGAACACATAATACTAATTAAACGTACGACGAATAAAAAACGTTATAATATAGGGAACCCAAACGATCAAATTAAACAGATACTATTTACATAAAATCTATACTATTTGTAATCAACTAATGAAAAATTCATTTGTATAATAAACCTCAGACACTAACAACGGCGACATCTTGACTAAAGTTTTCAAATTAAAGAGGAGACGATACTTTTTTTCACATGGTTATGATGACACAAAGTCAACAGAGATTCCAATTTTACGGCGAGCTCCGTCTGAGTGATTTGAGGTTGCAGGGAGGAGAAAATCGAAAACAAGTGGTATGAGTCTAATCAAATTCAGTCGAATCAGAGTAAACAAAATCCAAAATCATGATAGATCTTCAATTGACTGATTTCGAGTTCTCAGTTTCATTTCCATGGATCTAAGAAATTAAAAATTCTCAAATTAACTTTGGTGGAAAAGTGATAATTAATAGAACATAATTTGGCAAAAAGATTTCACCGAAGTTTGCTATTATTATCCAGCAGACAGAGAATAAAAATTTGTCGGAGTTAGGAACGAAGGTTGTTACGCTAATGGTTGAGTTTGTGGCTAATGATGTTGTTAAATAATAGAGTGAGTCAGGTTTTGTTGATTCCATCTATTCTTTTGATAGTTTTGATTTTTGTTGAGTTGGTGATCTATAAGCTTTGTAGAGAAAAAGAGAAGTAGATAAACTAAAACAAAGAAAAGAGATAAAAGGAGCGTGAATTTCATAAAGGCTAAACTTGTATTTATTACAGAAAATATAAAGAATATCTCTTCTATTTTTTTGAAGTGCTAGTTTCTTAATTAATTTTTTTTTTTGGTTATAGACTCAAATGTCCCTTTTTTTAATGACCTTTAGTATTTAACTTTTGATCTTTTTCAAAGTTTTTCATGTCTTTTCCTCCCTTTAAATTTGTTTCTTCTCAATTTTCTATATATTAATTAATTTCTTATAATAATTTTTTATTTATTTATTTACACAATAGTTTAAAAAATTCAGTTATTTTGACAAAAGTAAGTTCAACATCTTATTATATAAAGCTTGATTTTCAAAGTTAGTAATTACTATGATCGTGACACGTGTTAAATCTATTAATCAGATGTTGACTTGTGGATTGAAATATTTAACTTTTCTCAATCAGAGATCTTTCCGACGGTCATATCTGTCAAAAAACCATCGAAAAGACCTCTTTCTGACTATTTATGGAGAGATGACACTTGTCAGCTCTAAAGCGTTGGAAAACTAAATCCGCCAAGAATTCGACGGTGATTTTCGACGGCTTCCTGACTGGTAAATTACTGACAACATTCTGAGCATTGTATTCTATTGGGATGTTATCATCGAAATGTTGTCGGTAAAGAACAAACGGTTGTCTAAGAATTTTTCGACAGACTTTCAGATGAGAAACCGACGATTTAGCGTGACACGAATGTCTAGTATTCCCAAAGACTTTCCCGACAGTTGTATTATCGACGAGATCTCTGACGGATTGCCAATGAAGATTAATGGTTAAAAGTCTTGTTATTCCTAACCGATTCCCAACAGACATTGAATATTTTCATTATAATTTTTATGTTATTTTATTTTGTATTTAATTTATTTAGTTATTAATTATAAATGCTGATAAATAATTTAGAATTCATAAACTTGAAAATCCAGAATACAGTAAACAAATATTCATAAACTTGAAAATCAAAAATACAATAATACAAAATATTTATAAACTTAAATATAAATTATTTAAATTTTGTTTATACTGTATTAAAATCAAACGAAAAAATCTTAGCACAAATCCATAATAGTAACAATAAATCCAAAATTTAATTTATTTTAATCAAATTGGATTTTAACCCAATTCTTAAAAACTGATAAAACTCAAAAACATCACAAATTCTAGTTTTTATGTTTCAATTCGTATCTAACCATCTAACCTAAGAACTACACCTTCGGAATCCTAAAATCTAATATAAAAATGAAATAGATAGCTCAAAATGATCAAATTCTCAAGGGCTCTTCAAGGGGGCAAGAGTATTCTCAAATGCTCTTCTTTAAAATGAAATATCTTTCTGAATTTTTTGATCGAAAAAGAGAAAAGATTCTTAAGCCTTAAGAACATCAAATATTTACGATCCAACCAAGGTAAACAGATCACAAAATATCCGAGTCCATTCTAATTGGGGTGATTCGTAATAAAACCTAAGTAAAACACTTTTTATTTATTATTCTCTAGGGTTCAACAGACCTGACGGTTCTTTTAGATAAAAATATTTCGTCAACACCATTTGAAAGCAACAATCTAGGGTTTATCTATTTGTTTCTCTTCTATTTTCTCAAAGTTGATCTTGGTATACCTAACGAAACCTAAGTTATCGTTTTTTTTTTAATGAAATCGCTTGATTTTCGTTTTGGGATTTATGATTGAAATCGACTGAAATGGAGTAACCCGATAGAATGGAAGTGCTAATCAAAATGGTTTGGTTTGTAGGTTTGGGAGTAATGCCTTGAATAAATAACGTTGGTGTATCAGCGGTGGCGGAAGTGTTTTATGAAACAACAAATTCAATCTCTAACAGCGATTCAACGGTATGAATTTTAAACTATGCACAACTAGCAAATTGTGAAACTAAAAAAAATCTTAAACTATAAAGTATATCTATGTATGAACTATATATATCTATGCTGATTTCTAGCTTAAAAATATATGAAACTAAAAGGTATATCTATGTATAAACTAGGTATATTTATGATGAAATCTAACTTAGAAATTTTTGAAACTATAAGTATATCTTTGTATAAACTAAGTATATCTGTGTTGGAATCTTACTTAGAAAATTTTGAAACTAAAAGGTTTATCTATGTATAAATTAAGTATATATATGTTGCTTTCTTAATTATCAATTTGTTGATTGCATGATTCTGATGAGGAAACTGAAGCTCTCTAACTTCTTAGAATATACTTCAGTCCGAGTGAGTATACAAAGCCATTAGAGATTACATCAAAGTTCTATATTTATAAGGTAGTGGGATTATTGGAGACTCATCTTAGAGGCTTTAAGTTGAAGTGGTTTTTGGATCACCCACAGTTCAGACACTTCTTCTAGATTCACAAGTACCCAAATCATAAGGTGATGGGTATGTAGCAATTATATCTTCACACAGCATGTTGAGAGCAGAAGAGGGAAGTTTGGTTTATCGTCTATGGCATTCTGATTCGGTATTTTCTCCAAGAATTTGCAATCATGTCAGGATTATACTGTCATAAATATCTAAAATCCATTGAAACCCTAAGCAGTAGAGAGTTTGTTGGCAAGCATTTTTCACTCAAAGCAACAATACAATATCTAGATGGGGAGGCAAAGTTACTATCAATGAAAAAACCTTTTGATGCTTGTTTGAGAATAGTTGTGCTCTACATTTTATATAGCGTTATTGTTGGAAAAGATAAGACAGGAGAAAATGCACCAAGTGTGGAGAAGTTTTTCTTTAGAGTCGTGGCCAATCTAGAGTTGTGCAAATCATTCTCGTGAAGGAGATATGCATTTGGTGAAAATTTGAGAAACATGTTCTATTTGATGGACACATGTAGAGGAAAAGTTGGTCCACAAAAGGTGTTTCCTAGTTTGTTAGAGCAGCCCCATTAGAGCACCTTAATTAAGGATTATTTAGAATTTTTTATTACTAAATTTTGAAAAAATGGAAGTTTAGAATTTTGTTGAATCCTGATATTTTTATTGTCCAATGGTGGAGTTCTTAAGCGGGTTTTTTAAAAACAAAAATTCAAAATATAATATTATAATATTTTTTTTCACAAAACATAATAATTATTAGAAATATTAAAATTATAAACATACATAACATAAAAACAAAACAAACATATAGAAATGAAAAACTTGAATGACGATAAGAGTTAAGCTTGATTCAGACCAAATTTTTGCCATATATGTTCAACCAAATCAGCTTTCAAGTATTCATGCTTAGTCCGATCACGAAGTCGGGTTCGAGTGACCATCATATTACCAAGATTTGAAAGCATATCTATAGAATAGGTGAAATCCACTTGTGAAGAACTAGCTGATTCCGGATGTGCGAAATCGGATACATCATACTGAGTGTACCCATCTCGTTCGTCTTCTACTATCATATTGTGAAGGATTATACATTCTCGCATAATATTTCCGATTTTTACCTTATCCCAAATAAGAGTAGGATGTTTTACAATAGCAAATCGAGCTTGCAAAACTCCAAAGGCACGTTCAACATTCTTACGGCAAGCTTCTTGATTTATAGAAAATAAAGAATCTTTTCATCTTGTGGAAGTGAAATAGATTGGATAAATGTAGTCCATTTAGGATAAATTCCATCAGTGAGATAGTAAGCCAAATTATACTCATTCCCGTTGACTACATATCTCACTTTCGGAGCACGACCTTGTAATATATCATCAAAAATAGGTGAGCGATCGAGAATATTGATATCGTTTAATGTACCTTGAGGTCCAAAAAATGCGTGTCATATCCAAGGATCTTGGGAAGCAACAACTTCTAAAACTAATGTTGGTTTTCAAGATCCACGTGTATATTGCCCTTTCTAAACTGTGGGACAATTCTTTAACTCCCAGTGCATACAATCAATATTTCCTATCATCCCGGGAAATCCACGTATCTCTGCAATATGGAGTAGTCGTATATGATCTTCTCGTGTGGGTCTTCTTAGGTACTCATCCCCGAAAAATATATGATTCGTTCAACAAAATTTTTCAAACATAACATCGAAGTACTTTGACCAATCCGGAGGTATTCGTCTACCGCATCAGCCGCTAAACCATACGCCATCATACGAATTGCTGCTGTAGCCTTTTGTAGTGCCGAGAAACCGAGTCTCTGGTAGCATCTCTTCTTTGTTCAAAGTATGAAATTTCATTGGAGAGTCGATCAATAATACGAATGAACAATGGCTTGTTCATTCTAAAACATCGTCGAAATATATGCGGAGGAAATGTCGCATCTTCTCTGAAATAATCATTCCATAATTGGATGTGTCCTTGCTCACGGTCTCTTTCAATATAAGCTT
This sequence comes from Arabidopsis thaliana, assembly GCF_000001735.4. NCBI lineage: Eukaryota > Viridiplantae > Streptophyta > Magnoliopsida > Brassicales > Brassicaceae > Arabidopsis > Arabidopsis thaliana. The sequence goes on along the minus strand of NC_003075.7, from coordinate 5,138,562 downwards.
GTTTATTGTTGGCTCGGCTTGGTGACGATCTCTATAATTCTCTAAGGCTTGATCGATATAATGCGAAGAACCTGTCATTTTGGAATAAGTAGAATTTGTTGGAGTTAAAGAAAAGTGTATTTGGGGTTTTGGAGTTGAAGAGCAGTAAAGAGTGAAGACGATCAGATAAAGAAGAAGAGCGATACATGGTTGTATATATAGAGAATATTTTCTAAAAGTTGAGACAATAGTATTGTGTGGTCTCAAACACAAAAGAACAAAACACAAAACTAGTGGTGTGGGTACAAAAAAAACAAAACACAAAACTAGTGGTGTGTGTACAAAAGAACAAAACACAAAACGAGTTAATTGATGTCGATAAGAAGCTTTGTCCACCACCTAGTCAATTGATGTCGGTAAGAAGCCTTGTCCACCACCTGCAAACACAAACAATATAAGCCAACATTCATTAATACTAGTTAAATTGAAAATGAAATTCAACATTACAAACACATAAACCGAAACAAAACAAACACAAATACTTAAAACAAACACAAGAGCATGAAATTGAATACATTACAAACCACATGGACTTTGCTGCAAACTCATGTAACCGCAAACACAAACAATATAAGCCAACATTCATTAATACTAACTAAACTGAAACTGAAATTCAACATTACAAACACATAAACTGAAACAAAACAAACACAACTACTTAAAACAAACAAAGAGCATGAAACGGAACACATTACAAACCACATTACATAAACTGAACACATTAATAACTTAATTCAATAGATCAGAGATTAGCTTGTTCTTAAGAGTTATCTCTATGTCAGTTAGAGGCTCAGTTTTGGCAAAGATTTGTTCAAGCAATTTAGTCAGACCAATATTCTCTTCTCTTCTCTTCTTTGTTAATTAGCTTCTCTCTCGCCGCCAAATCTTTCTCCTTAATATCCCAAATAAGTTGTAACTCTTTCAGATTGTCACCAGACGCACTACTCGGCTTGGCTTGGAATTTGGTATTAGCTGCCTTAACTCCAGGGGAACGAATTTTGCTTTGGCTTTGGTTCTCTTCAATGCCAGCTGGAACACAGACACTTTCTTCTCTTTGTTGTTCTTTGCACTTTCTTCTCTTTGCTGTTCCTGTTGTAGGAAACTCACTTAACCAGTTCTGCTCATAGCGAACCGCACTCCAAGCATGTTCAAGGGTGAAATTGGCGCCATAGTCCTCGTAGAAAATCTGATGAGCCAAGTTCACCAAATCATCATCATTTTGGCCACTTGTTTGGTGTTTGGTTGCAGGCATAAAGCTTCCCACATACTTGTTCACACCCTCATTTATTTTTGCAAATTTCTGTTTACAGCATAATGTGCTTCTTTTTCAAAAACCTTTGAGCTTCTGACTTGTAGCAAAATAATCAGTTATGCGTTGCCAGAAGGTTCTAGACTTTTGCCCGTTGGAAACAACATGATCCTTGGACGTGTTCAGCCAGCTAGTTATCAGGACCAAATCTTCTATTAGAGACCATTTGCGTCTTGATTTCCTCTCTGCAATTGGCGCTTCATCTTTCTCTTGATCATCAAACCAATGTACTAAACACATGGACATCAGATGATCCAAGTTCTATGTTAGGTGGAAAACGTTCAAACTGAATTGGTGGAATGGTTTGATTCTCTTGAAAGATGATTAGGGAAAGATTTAAAGGAATCCATAACCTTGTTTGGTTTGGTTGTTAAAAAGATAAGAGAAAGATTTTTCAGCTTGAAGTTATGTGATTTAAACTGTGTTTTTCAGCTTGAAGTTATGTTGTTAAATAGATGCGGTTTTAGAAGCTTCAAGTTAGGGTAGGGTGTTAAGTTAAAGCTCTTTGATATTGATCACAGAGAGCAATAAATCACATAGAGCTTTTACTTACACTTAACCTACCAAGCATTCAATAAAATAGACCATAACTATGATAATACTTTTACCCAATGTAAACCACTCCAAAATACACTAGTTAACATGCATTTATCACAGTTAAAAAACAGTTAGCTTTTATTGCTTAGACCAATTCAGAGAAATTTTGAGCGCAATAACTAAGAGAGAGCTTTTAAAAGCTTCAAGTTAGTATTAGGTGTTAGAATTTTTTTTTTTTTTTTTTTTTTTTTGATCAAAGGTGTTAGAATTTTATTTAACCATAGAGAACAAATACTTTCTTCTAAGCATTTAAAATATTAATGTAATGCTATCTCAACTCAAAAATATATTGCATTTAAACAGAGAAACAAATAAACTAATCAAAAGCAGACAACAAATAATCAAAACCGGACATCAAATAATCAAAAGCAGACATCAACTAATCAAAAGCAGACATCAAATAATCACATATCAAAAGCAAAATCAACAAATCAAACTCAGACAACAACTACTAGATGAATTAAAGAAGGCTCAGTTCTACCTTCGTGTTATCAAGAAATAGTGCAATCTGTAGAGCGTGGTAAGGGCCAGGACAGACAGGATATCAGAAATGTACTTCTGCAAACATAGCAAATGTAATTTTTAAGCCATACCAATATAAGAATTGTTAATAACTTGAAATCAATGATGACATACCTTGAGATTAGAATCAGCCATTGTTTCATGAAACGCTTTAAGAGTTACATACTGGGGACGCAGAAACTTTAGTGGTTTGGGAACTGAAGTCATTGAACTTGTTAAAGCTCGGATTTCCTGCCTACAAAACCAAAAAAAAATTAAAAACTCCAACAAGGGTAGAACACAAGGAGCAGAAAAGAAAGAAAAACTTTATAAATTATGAGCTTCAAAGACAGTAATCTGAAAACCCGAAGCTAATCAAGTCAAGAATTACCTCATACTCTCAAGAGCAGCCTTCTGCAAGTCCGGATTAGGATCCTGAACCATCTCAACATAGAGCTTAAGGTTCTGCTTTAGTTCCAAATCCTCTTAAGACTACAATCACAACCCAATGTAAGTCGAGTCATTAGTCCTGTGAACATATATAAAAAAAAAAACTCTCCTCACAGCACAAGTTAGCAACTTTTTAATCCGGCTATACTAATGACGAACAAAACATTCACTTTGAACATGCTTATTGTTTTGTTTTTGTATATCTCCTTATGCTTTGTAAAACCACGTACAATACTGTAATTGATATGTTCTCGTAATAAGAAAAGAATACGAACCCACTTAGTCTTCATAATTAGATTCATCATATCGAATCAAAGATGAAAAGATTTATTACAAAAATAAACCAAATTAAAACCGATAAATAAGTTTTTTTCTACTATAGACACAACATTCCAATTGCCATGGTGATTGAACAACCATAGGAAAAAACGATTATCATCTTCATTTCTTCTCTCTTTGTTCTTTTCCATCCTCTCTTTGTTCATTTCCATCTTCATCATTCTAACTTCCTCTTTGTAACGCCCGTGAACCGGAAAATCAGTTAGAGTTTGTTTTTAAATCATCCGGTTTAATTGATTGGGTTAATTGGAAACCTTAGAGTATGCCTATAAAAGAAGTAAACTCGAAATTAGGGCTTTGGTTAGCCACTTTTCGTTTTATAAAGGAGAAAAAGAGAGAAAAGGAGAACGAGCAGAATCGTTAGGGTTTGGGAGAAATCAGTTTCGTCATATCAAATCGTGGTAAAAGGTAACGAAATTTGGCAGAGTTATTCCCAAGTCCTTTATCGTTATTCTCCAATTTACAGAATTGGATTTGGATTCAAATTGGTTGAGTTATTCGCAGTTTCGTGAGACACGTTTTCTCAGACGCGAATTAGGACCAGCGGAGATTGAAACTGAGATCGTGGTCTCGTCTGTTTTCCGATCGGCACGAGATTTTGTGGTCAGCTTTGTGACGTCTGCAGCTAGGATTTCACCGGAGAGATTGAATAGTTAACGGTTAGTTTGTATTTGAGGGTTTCGTCTTTGAGACTGCTTGTTTCTGGTTTTTCCTGTCCAGTTTGCTTCAAGGTTGCTTTTGGTTGTGGACTTTTTGTAGGACGTTTCTGGACTGTTTCAGACGCAAGGAGAGTCTCTCCTGGGTTTAATTGCTATTAGAATCAATTTGTTAAGGTGAGTGCGTGACCATGAGCTTATCTGAGCGATAGGGTTGTGTGATTTGTTTTGTGTGATGATATGTAGGTGTGGTGAATGTGTTTTGGATGAATTGTTCAATGACTGGTTTGTTTGTATTGTATTCGTGATTATACCTTTTTATTTGCTTGTGTGTATAGCTCGTAGATGGGAGGATCGCCTCACTAAGTATTTATGATAATACTTACGCATCTCATTGTGTTGTTGATACAGGTAAAGATAAAGTGTGATCGTGGAATCATGGCAAGGAAGAGAGGATGATCTAGGAACTCGTTTGTTTTATTTTTGGTGTTTTTGGTTATTGGAACCCGGTTAGGATTGTTAGTTATTCTTGGTTTTGTTGGTCGAATTATTTATTTATTCATTAAATAGTATTTTTGACTTGTGGTTTAATTGTTATTCTATTGGTTGGTTTAATTAGATATTTATGGAAATATTTAATTATTTTTTTTAAAAAAAATGGGTCGGGTTGTTTCAATTTGGTATCAGAGCGATTACGGTTCTAAGATGTGTAGAAAAATTAATTGATGAATTATTTTCCTGTTGATTGATGTGGGATGAGCTAGGGTGTTAGCATATTGAGGATTGATTATGGAGTGTTTAGTCAATTGTGTGTTGTTGGAGTTCTAGCATCATCTTCTCCAAGCCTTAAATGAGATTCCACGGTAAGTTGTTTGTGATATATTCGTTTGTTTTAGTTTCTTAGCCATTTGTTTTTGAGTAGCGCAGATGGTTAGAGGAGCTGGAGTTCGTGGTCGTGGTCGCGGTCGTGGTCGCGGTAGGGGACGAGTCCTCGAGGGTACCGGCGAGAGTGATGGCCACAGTGCCACAGTTGAGCAGAGTGGGTTCGCAACCTGAGTTTGTGGAGCCCGGGGTTAGGAACGGTCTTGGTGCCGATATAGCTGGTGCAACCGGAGTGGGGGCTGGTGGTGTCGGTACCGGTGTGCATGCCGTTGGTGCTGAGGGCCCAGGAGTGATGTGTGCCGCAGCCGGAGGAGCCCAGGTTCCAAAGGTTGGTTTGGCGGGCCTTGTGAGGCAGTTGTTGGAGCGGTTACCAGGTTTGGTACCAGTGGAGGCTCCAGTTGCGCCACGAGCGGCGGAGGTGCAGCAGCGGGCTGCGGTTGCTGAGAAGGTTCCATCTTATTTGGGGATGATGGAGCAGTTGCAGAGGATTGGCACCGGTTATTTTTCTGGTGGTACTAGTCCTGAGGAGGCCGACAATTGGAGGTCGCGGGTTGAGCGGAACTTCGGTTCAAGCAGATGCTCGGCGGAGTATCGGGTAGATCTAGCAGTGCATTTTCTAGAGGGGGATGCACATTTGTGGTGGCGGAGTGTGACTGCCAGGAGGAGGCAGGCGGATATGTCTTGGGCAGATTTCGTGGCTTAGTTTAATGCCAAGTACTTTCCGCAGGAGGCGCTCGACCGTATGGAGGCGCATTTTCTTGAGCTGATACAGGGTGAAGGAGGACCTTCAGAGGTAGGAGGGGGGAGTGAGTCCAGCGGTACAACCGAAGAAGACTCAGCAGCAGGTGGCACCTAGCAAGGGCAGCAAGCCTGCGCAGGGGCAGAAGAGGAAGTGGGATCATCCTTCCAGAGCTGGACAGGGTGGTCGTGCAGGATGTTTTTCTTGTGGGAGCCTTGACCACAAGGTGGTGGATTGCACGCAGCGAGCTGAGACGAGGGAGTGCTACCACTGCAGGGAGAGGGGACATCTCATGCCGAATTGTCCTAAGGTGCAGCGGATGGCAGTGGCAGTGGTACAGCCGGCGGTGCAGCACGGAGCGCAGGTGCAGCAGGGAGTGCAGCAGTTGGCACATATTGCAGCGGCACCGCAGGGTTACACTATGCGTGAGATAGGCGGTACTAGCAACAGAGCGATTACTGGTATGATTTCTGAGACTCAGACTTTGTGAAATATTTCTGTTGTTTTGGATATCATTATTTTGTGATGAATGTTAGGGTTCTTAGCACATGAGGTTTGTGTAGGGACCTTATTAGTGGGCGGTGTAGAGGCCCATGTGTTGTTTGACTCTGGAGCATCGTATTTTTTCATTACCCCGGAGAGTGCCTCGCGCGGCAACATCCGTGGGGATCCTGGTGAGCAGCTTGGAGCCGTCAAGGTTGCTGGAGGGCAGTTTCTAGCGGTTCTGGGGAGAGCGAAGGGTGTGGATATTCAGATTGTAGGGGAGTCAATGCCAGCAGATTTGATTATCAGCCCTGTAGAGTTGTATGATGTTATTCTGGGAATGGATTGGTTGGATCATTACAGAGTACATCTTCATTGCCACCGTGGGAGAGTTTCTTTTGAGCGGCCAGAGGGAAGGTTGGTTTATCAGGGAGTGAGACCTACCTCAGGGAGTCTCGTCATCTCAGCAGTGCAGGCAGAGAAAATGATCGAGAAGGGATGCGAGGCTTACCTGGTGACGATATCTATGCCGGAGTCTGTGGGGCAGGTAGCAGTGAGCGACATTCGGGTTATTCAGGACTTCGAGGATGTGTTTCAATCGTTGCAGGGATTACCACCATCACGGTCTGATCCTTTCACGATTGAGTTGGAACCAGGGACAGCGCCGTTGTCTAAGGCACCCTACAGGATGGCTCCAGCAGAGATGGCAGAGCTAAAGAAGTACCTAGAGGATTTGTTGGGTAAGGGATTCATTCGTCCTAGTACTTCACTTTGGGGAGCGCCGGTGTTATTTGTGAAGAAGAAGGACGGGAGTTTCTGCTTATGTATTGACAACCGGGAGTTGAACCGGGTCACTGTGAAGAACAAGTACCCTTTGCCAAGGATCAATGAGTTGTTGGATCAGTTGAGGGGTGCTACTTGTTTCTCCAAAATCGATTTGACGTCAGGTTATCACCAGATCCCGATAGCGGAGGCAGATGTTCGCAAGACTGCTTTCAGGACGAGATATGGACATTTTGAGTTCGTGGTGATGCCTTTCAGGTTGACTAATGCACCTGCAGCGTTCATGAGGTTGATGAACAACGTGTTCCAGGAGTTTTTGGATGAGTTTGTGATCATCTTTATTGATGACATTCTGGTGTATTCTAAGAGTCCTGAGGAGCATGAGGTACATCTGAGGAGAGTGATGGAGAAGTTGCGGGAGCAGAAATTGTTCTCTAAGTTGAGTAAGTATAGTTTCTGGCAGAGAAAGATAGGTTTTCTGGGTCACATTGTTTCTGCAGAGGGAGTTTCAGTGGATCCAGAGAAGATTGAGGCTATCAGAGATTGGCCTAGACCGACGAATGCCACTGAGATCAGGAGTTTTCTTGGGTTGGCAGGGTATTACAGGAGGTTCGTCAAGGGGTTTGCGAGTATGGCACAGCCGATGACTAAGCTGACACGGAAGGATGTTCCTTTTGTGTGGTCACCGGAGTGCGAGGAGGGTTTCGTGAGCCTGAAAGAGATGTTGACGAGTACACCAGTGTTAGCATTGCCAGAGCATGGAGAGCCTTACATGGTGTATACTGATGCCTCGAGAGTTGGTTGAGTTGTGTTCTGATGCAGCGTGGAAAGGTTATTGCTTATGCATCACGGCAGTTGAGAAAGCATGAGGGCAACTATCCTACTCACGATTTGGAGATGGCTGCAGTAATCTTTGCCTTGAAAATTCGGAGGCCTTATCTTTATGGCGGGAAAGTGCAGGTGTTCACGGATCATAAGAGTTTGAAGTATATCTTCACTCAGCCAGAGCTGAACCTGAGGCAGAGGCGATGGATGGAATTGGTGGCTGATTATGATCTGGAGATAGCTTACCATCCCAGTAAGGCTAATGTGGTTGCAGACGCGTTGAGCCGTAAGCGCGTGGGTGCGGGTCCAGGGCAGAGTGTTGAGGCCTTGGTGAGTGAGATTGGTGCTTTGCGGTTGTGTGCTGTGGCACGAGAGCCATTGGGATTGGAAGCTGCGGATCGAGCAGATCTTCTGACTAGAGTTCGGTTGGCTCAGGAGAAGGATGAGGGGTTGATTGCGGCTTCTAAGGCAGAGGTCTCTGAGTATCAGTTTGCAGCTAATGGGACTATCCTTGTGCATGGGCGAGTTTGTGTGCCTAAGGATGAGGAGTTGCGACGGGAGATCTTGAGTGAGGCTCATGCGAGCATGTTTTCCATTCATCCAGGAGCGACTAAGATGTACCGAGACCTCAAGCGGTACTATCAGTGGGTCGGGATGAAGAGGGATGTAGCTAATTGGGTTGCAGAGTGCGATGTTTGCCAGTTAGTTAAGGCTGAGCATCAGGTGCCAGGTGGCATGTTGCAGAGTTTACCCATTCCTGAGTGGAAGTGGGATTTTATCACGATGGATTTTGTGGTTGGGTTGCCTGTGTCGCGAATCAAAGATGCTATTTGGGTGATCGTGGACCGTCTGACTAAGTCAGCACATTTTCTGGCCATCAGAAAAACCGATGGAGCGGCGGTGTTGGCTAAGAAATATGTGAGCGAGATCGTGAAGTTGCATGGAGTACCTGTGAGTATTGTGTCAGACAGGGATTCCAAGTTTACTTCTGCATTTTGGAGAGCCTTTCAGGCAGAGATGGGTACTAAGGTGCAGATGAGCACGACTTATCATCCACAGACAGATGGGCAATCTGAGAGGACTATTCAGACGCTTGAGGATATGTTGCGGATGTGTGTCTTGGATTGGGGAGGTCATTGGGCGGATCACTTGAGTCTGGTAGAGTTTGCTTATAACAATAGCTATCAGGCGAGTATTGGGATGGCTCCTTTTGAGGCGTTGTACGGTAGGCCAGGTAGGACACCGTTATGCTGGACCCAAGTGGGGGAGAGGAGCATATATGGTGCAGATTATGTTCAGGAGAACACGGAGAGGATCCGGGTTCTTAAGCTGAACATGAAGGAAGCTCAGGATCGACAACGGAGTTATGCTGACAAGAGGAGGAGAGAGCTTGAGTTTGAGGTTGGGGACAGGGTGTATCTTAAGATGGCCATGTTGCGAGGTCCGAACAGGTCTATCTCAGAGACTAAGTTGAGTCTGAGGTATACAGGTTAGAGTTGTCTGATGTTATGCGTGCGTTTCACAAGGTCTTTCATGTGTCGATGCTGAGGAAGTGTCTTCACAAGGATGATGAGGTGTTGGCTAAGATTCCAGAGGATCTTCAGCCCAACATGACTTTGGAGGCGAGACCAGTGAGGGTTCTCGAGAGGAGGATCAAGGAACTTCGGCGGAAGAAGATTCCTTTGATCAAAGTCCTGTGGGACTGCGATGGTGTGACAGAGGAGACTTGGGAGCCAGAGGCGAGGATGAAGGCAAGGTTCAAGAAGTGGTTCGAGAAGCAGGTTACTGCATGAGTTTGCCTTTCCTTGGTTTCCAGTTTCAGTGTTGTTGAGTTTTTGAGCTTTTGAGTTGTTGTTCTTATTTCTCTTTCATTTGTATTTTCGTTGGAGTTGTAACGATCATAACAGTTGATGATTAATAAGATGAGTATTTTTTTTCTTGGATTTGACTTGAGTTGTCTTATTTAAGAATGTGTTGTGCGGTTTCCAAAAATGGAAAGTTTCCTAGAAAGGACTTGTCTATTTTTGGAAAGTTTGAGTAAACAACCTAAGAGAAACGTGTGTTTACGAGATGGCCGGGAGTTGGTCATAAGGATATTCTCGAGGGGATATGATGGATGGTGAGGCATAGAGGTGTCTTACGCGAATCCATGAGAGAGTCTGGAGATATGCTCGAAAGCGTTTAGTATTGTTGCTCGAGGGATATGAAGGTCCCAACGACTCGTGAGGAGCGGGGTATGCTCCTGAGGTACCGGTAACTTGAGGGACATGGTGTCTTTAAAGTACGAGGGGTACGGTGGCTTCGGGTGACGATCCGAGAGCACGCTTTAGGGTGACGACCCGAGAGCGAGTTTTGTGGTATTATTTTCTCCAAGTGTCGTAACTCGATGACTTTGTGGCTGAGAGGGAGCCTACACAACTCAGGGTTTGACTTTGAGTGGGGAAGATAATATGTGCGATACCCGAGATACCGTAGGCCGAGGCCTGAGAGTGACGGTTTATGCTCGAAGATTGCGGTCTGAGAGTGGAGAGTGAGTTGTGAGCAACAATGACTAGTAAATCGTGAGTATATCGACTGGATAGAGAGACCTAGAAGGGGTCTGGTTGGAGGGAGTGCGGACTGTAGTGATGGTTGCACGGAGTTCCTCGGAGTGGAAGGGTGAAGCTAGATTCGAGGACGAATCTATGTTAGTGGGGGAGAATTGTAACGCCCGTGAACCGGAAAATCAGTTAGAGTTTGTTTTTAAATCATCCGGTTTAATTGGTTGGGTTAATTGGAAACTCTAGAGTATGCCTATAAAAGAAGGAAACTCGAAATTAGGGCTTTGGTTAGCCACTTTTCAGTTTATAAAGGAGAAAAAGAGAGAAAAGGAGAAGGAGCAGAATCGTTAGGGTTTGGGAGAAATCAGTTTCGTCATATCAAATCGTGGTAAAAGGTAAAGAAATTTGGTAGAGTTATTCCCAAATCCGTTATCGTTATTCTCTAATTTACAGAATTGGATTTGGATTAAAATTGGTTGAGTTATTGGCAGTTTCGTGAGACACGTTTTCTCAGACGCGAATTGGGACCAGCAGAGATTGAAACTGAGATCGTGGTCTCGTCTGTTTTCCGATCGGCACGAGATTTTGTGGGCAGCATTGTGACGTCTGCATCTAGGATTTCACCGGAGCGATTGAATAGTTAACGGTTAGTTTGTATTTGAGGGTTTCGTCTTTGAGACTGCTTGTTTCTGGTTTTTCCTGTCCAGTTTGCTTCAAGGTTGCTTTTGGTTGTGGACTTTTTGTAGGATGTTTCTGGACTGTTTCAGACGCAAGGAGAGTCTTTCCTGGGTTTAATTGCTATTAGAATCAATTTGTTAAGGTGAGTGCGTGACCATGAGCTTATCTGAGCGATAGGGTTGTGTGATTTGTTTTGTGTGATGATATGTAGGTGTGGTGAATGTGTTTTGGGTGAATTGTTCAATGACTGGTTTGTTTGTATTGTATTCGTGATTATACCTTTTTATTTGCTTGTGTGTATAGCTCGTAGATGGGAGGATCGCCTCACTAAGTATTTATGATAATACTTACGCATCTCATTGTGTTGTTGATGCAGGTAAAGATAAAGTGTGATCGTGGAATCATGGCAAGGAAGAGAGGATGATCTAGGAACTCGTTTGTTTTATTTTTGGTGTTTTTGGTTATTGGAACCCGGTTAGAATTGTTAGTTATTCTTGGTTTTGTTGGTCGAATTATTTATTTATTCATTAAATAGTATTTTTGACTTGCGGTTTAATTGTTATTCTATTGGTTGGTTTAATTAGATGTTTATGGAAATATTTAATTATTTTTTAAAAAACAAAATGGGTCGGGTTGTTTCACTCTTCAAGAACATTGACTTGAAAATCCAACTGTTCTATCTCATTCGTAAAAGCACCATCTACCCACTTAAACACATGGTTGATGTTCATAAGCTACATTTGTGAAATTATTAGAGTTTATAAGCTTTTACCCGTTCATAAATTGTATAAAGCATAAAAAATAAAACCGGTAATAATGACGGTAAGGATTTGGATTTGATCGAAATTTTTTTCTCAACGATTCCATCGCCACACCAACACTGCTTTGGAATTCCAAGAACCTTTAGTCTTGGTCGGGCAACAGATTTTTACACGAGTTCGCAGCTCCCGAGAGGTGGCTCATAATTTTCTGAATTTTGGATCTTCAAATTCATGAAATTTTTTTTTACAGTTAAACCAGTTTGTACTATATAGATCTTGAATTTTAAAATCGTGAATAGTCAATTGAATATCAAATATCTATAATTGAAATAATAATTGAATGTAAAATATACCTAGAAATCGAAATACTTATCTGAAATCGTCTCCTAATATTTCCTCTTTTCTCTTTTCTTTTTCCTTCTTCTCATTCAATTAATTTTGTTTTATGTTGCAACAGGAATGAACAACAAATAAAATATTTTATTTGTAATCATAAAGATTAAAATTCAAATTTAAATTTAGGGGAAATGGGAGAAAATTATTTTAAAATATTTTAAATTTTATTGAAAAAATCTTTTAAACATCAAAGAATATTGTGTTGTCATTAATTTCTTGGGTACACATGGCGCCACAAAAAGTCATATATCATACATATACAACATATGTGGTACATATATACCGTGGGTCCCCTAATAAAAAATTGCATAAAGATTTTCCTAGTTTCTAAGTTGTACCCTTATATACACACAGTTTGACTTTTGGGAGGTTTTGGTGTTTATTTAGATATACTTAGATTAAAACCAAACATATTTATTTAAACCAAAGATTGTTGATGTTTTAGGTATATTCCCCATAGTGTTGACAATGTATTAGATGAACAATTCTACTTGTAATTGAATTGCACCTCCACTATTATATAAAGCTTTTACGGTTCTAACAACAGACACAACCCAACATGTAGCGACAGTACATGAACAAAAATAATGGAAATCAAGAAAAGCTTGATAACAATATATCAAATGATCACATGAGTCAGAAAACAAAATATGACCACATGAAAAGCTTTATAAAAGTTTGTGACATCATTTATTAGTTAACAATACCTCAGTACCCAATATCAATATCAATATCATTATGATTAGTTTACTAAAAACAATGTTTAGCCAATATCAATATCAATATTATAACAGTTTGTGACATCGTTTATTAATTAACAATACATTAGTACCCAATATCAATAACAATATCATTACAATTAGTCAACTAAAAATAATGTTTAGTGTGTACTATGTAGATTAAATGGTTTATTTTCTTTTTCATAAATGGTAAAGAATAAAGCTTTTGAGTTTGGTATGAATAATGGAAATATTGAAGTAAATTGAAAATCCTTTTAATTGATGATATTCTTTGGTTTTGTTATCAATGGAAAAAATTGATATACAATGATTTTATGGTTAAAATAGACATAATAATTAAATGATAAAATACTTGCAGTTTGAAGCATAACTAATTACCTTGAAATCCTTGATTCACCACATATCCGATAACACCAGGGTAATCCCTCCAATCCCGAAACCCATCCTAAGTATATAAAAAAACTAGTCTTATTATTATAAAGAGAAACTAAAATTCTTAAGAGAAACTAAATAAATTCGATCCTAAGTTGTCTCCTCCTCCAGCAAGTAGTATATGTTCTTGAACCAAATTGGATCTGCAATAACAGCTTCAAGCTTAAATCAAAGTCACTATATAAGGGTTTTTATGACATGTTGGCGATTCCTTCTATGTTGCCTCCATCTCCAATGATGATGTAACCAGAGCATTTTGATCTTTCATTGGAGTACTCATTCCATCAGTGATATTGTACTGAATGTTGGACACACGCTCTGATCGCTCGTAGGCATTAACATGACCAGCAAAGATCATATCGACTTTGTTTTTGATGAACCATGGCTCGAACTTAACTCTCATGCTCTCACCTTCCATATAGTAATAATTGTTGTTGTTGTACCATGGAACGTGAACCAGAACAATCAGCCACGAAGTCTCTGATCGGTTAACTTTCTCGAGCTCATCCAAGAGCCAGGAGTTCTACGGTGTGTATTTGTCTATGGTAAAGTGTCACAAAAGAAAAACATTAACATTGTAATATAGAGTAAAATATAATAAAGTGTGAGTCTTAGATCGTACCATAAGCTGAGTAAGAGGAGAGTACGATGATGCAAGTCGAGGCTTGTTTGATTGAGTACCAAAGTGGAGATGTACTCTATGAGGCTCTGTAAGGAACGTGGTAGCGGTTCTTGTACGACTTGAAGGGTTGAGTCTCCCCCTACAAGCGGATTTAATGTTTTAACACTAAACCTAAAAAAGTTTGAAAATAAATATACAGAGTGGATCTTACTATGCTCTAAGCGTAATGCAACTCGTGGTTCCCTGCAGCCCAAATCCAAGGCTGATGCTCGGCGCTTGGTTCCACAAACCTGCCGTGATTACCATTTTATTTGGTCTTGGTTAGGATGGTCATCAACATAAGACAAATCTCCACCAAAAAGCACCACTAGGCCTTTTGGATTCGACATGTAGTTGTACAATTTATGGTTTAGAGACATAGATTTGTCCAAGATCACCTAAAAAAAAAGTTAAGGTTACTGATATTAGGTTCAAAACATTTAAATCATAGTTGAAACTTGAAACTCAAAGCCTATTCACTAAAATAAAAAACACTCTTCTACGACCTCTAATATATCAAATATAGCAAGTCATATTTGTTAATACATAATAGTATAATCGTGAAGTAATAACGTTCATATTGATTTTTACAAGTTTAGAAATATATGCAGTCCTGGAATAAATTGGAGTAGTAGAACGAGAAACATTAAAGCACTTATTGAAGACGAGTCTTTAATATCTCTTAATAACTCTTAGAAAATCTTTGTAATTTTTTAATCTTAAAATAATTAAATTATATTTAATTTTCAACATAAATCCTTAAAATCCCTAACATGACTCTGTTGAAACTATGAATCTGTGGACTATATACCTATAACACCAAATGTGTAGGAAACATCTGGACCAACTTTTGGAGGAGTCATGAAGTTGAATTGTCTAGTGGAGCTACCAGTTCCAACTTTATGGAAATATTTAGTTTTTTACTTAGAAGGAAAAAGAGAGGTTACTTTACTTACAAATTTATATATATATACATATATATATATATATTACTTGGGATATAGTCAAATAAATTTATAATAACTCAAGCCCTTTTATTGTGGCATGATGAAGATAACCATATGTGTAATCAAAGTATCTATAGGACAAAGTTGTCGCTATAACATTCTTATTATCACTACAATCACTACTGGCAATTCAATATGTAATGACATTAGAACAATATTTATTTAATGGCGTTACCCACGAGATGATCACACCTTGACCATCATGATCTCCTTACATTATGTGAACATGAGAAAGAACCAAGAATGAAAGCTCCAAGTGATGAAAGAAACAAATAATATGTAAACGTGATTTTATAAAGAAAAACTGGAATCACTTGCTCTGGAGCGTTATAGTGGTAGGAGGGGAAAATGTTTTGAGTGGCATTTCTTCAGATGGTTCCGATACTCGGACATAGGCACTGTGACTCCAGCTTGGCTAACGACAAAAATGCTTAATAATGCAACCACAAAGCATACAAGTGCTAAGTGATTCAACCCCATTTCGTGTTTAGAAAATTCTAATAGATTCTGCTTTGTAAATGATAATTTTTACGACGGGATCGATGTGAAATGCAAGGTATATGCTTTTGACGATGATTTTATTTGAAAGAAAATAAGTTAGAAAAGTATTCTAAGAATTATTCCTCTTTTTCATTTTCAAACAAAAAAAATCAGAGAGAATCATACAGTTTTTTAATTTTTTCTCCCAACAACTATTCTTATTATAATTTTATGAAAACTAATTAAAAAATATTTGAAGAGCCTCAAAGAGAATATATATTCATAGAAACAAAAAAGGAGATAAGATCATGTCCAGAAAATTTTATACCCCGTTAGGATATCAAATATTTATACTGTTTTTAATGATTTCCCATTATATTGGTTTATTTGTTTTCATAACTTCTTATACTTCTTATATTAGTTGTTAGCCCACGCGACGTGTGAGTTGTTATGTATAATTTGTGATTATATTTTTTAAGTATTAAAATTGACGCGTGGGTTGTTTAGTATAATTTGTGATTATACTTTTCTAAGTATTAATATTAATGTTGGTTGTTTTTTTTGGTAAGTAAACTATATGTGATAGTATCTATTTTTAAAATATTGTTGTTTTTATTATTGGGTCGAATACCTACATTAAGTATTGCTTCAGTGATTCTTTCTAATGGTTCCACGCCAATTCCATCTATTTTTCCTATAACACAATTTCTATATAATTTTATTTTATTTGGTTTTGTATTCCACTCTAACTTTTTCAGCTATTGGACCTTTTCCTCTATGTTTCTGTTGGCTATCAATATAATTGCATACATATATGTTGCTTCTTTGTGTGATGAATTTGTTGTTTTACGCATCTTCTCCATTCCTGAGTTTATGTTGAATTTTAAGAAATATTTAATCATACTTTGGAAGTATAGTGCTTCTGTGTTTCCGTGTTTTGCACATTCTTCTATAAGATTTGAATAAAGTTGCTAGGCTTGCCTTGGTAAAGGCGATATTGGATGCAAGTGTAATTGTTTTTACACGTCTGGTGTTTTTGACGCTTTGTAAAACAGAGGTGCAGAAATGATTGCATCACCAAAATCGTGATGTGAAGATTCACCAACTTTTGCTAAGATTTCACTTATTAGTTCAATCAGTAAGTTGTCCATCCTTGAAAGAACGGTATTTGGTAGTGCCATATCTTCTAAACATGGAATAAAATATACTTTTTGATTACTTTGCGATTATGAAATTGTGTAAATTGACTGATGGAACAAAAGTAAATAATTAACTCTATTTTAAGGAAATACATGTATACAAGTAATTCAAAGGACGAAATTGAAATTTTTCTTGCAACACGTTTTGTACATGTTTTTATTCTTACTAACACTAATATTTATATGGGTAGGTGTATGCTTGTTGTAAGTAATTTTTATATGGGTATCATATAGGCTTTTTGTTAGGGATATATTTGTTATATACGTTGATATTTGTTTAAATAATATTTTGTGTATATTCTTCTTAATTTAGTTGATATCTGTTAATAAATACTGGTACAACCCTATTTTTATTGTTTTTACTATGTTTTAGATCTAAGTTTTTGAATCTTTCTGTTATTTCTAAAGTCATGTTATCAAGTTCTTTTCTAGCAACCAAGTCTTTTCCAGAGCACTTTCATAATCTATTCATCCTCTGTTTTCTGAGGTTCATCAGAGATTTTCAATAACAGTGATGAGATATTTTCTAACTTTTTTCTCTATTGATTTGTTTATGCTTTCTTACTCATACATGTTGTTTATTTTATTCATCATGTCTGAGTAGTCTGCTTGTTAGGGTTAGGGTTTCTCACTAGGGATTCATATGATTTGGTAGATTACCCCTTTGCTATGTTATATATAGGATTCTTCATCTTTAGTTGTTCTTAATGTTAGTTCTAGAGTAATTAACTAGAACTTGATTCCAAATAATAGATATACCCACCATAGGTATCTGTTACCATAACTACTATTTGATGAGCCTGGTATATAGGTGTCTAATAAGAACCGGCCTATCTACTAAGGTGAACTTATCGAACTCGTTTAGCATGCATGTTTAGGTATAAGATTTCACGGCACATCACCGGAAATCTTAGCTCTAGGCATAATGAGTTTCACGGAACATCACCGGTTATTTTGTAATTAGAGTTTGAGTTTAAGACCATCTCCAATGGTCACCTCTATAATTTCTCTATTTTAGAGGTGACTCTATTAGAGGCATTGTGCTCCAATAGTCACCTCTAAAATAGAGGAAAAATAGAGATGAATAGTAGACATCTCTATTTATAAAGACAAAAAGTAAACATCTCTATTTTTGAGGAAACTCTATTTTAGAGGTGACCATTGGAGCACAATAACTCTAAAATAGAGTCACCTCTAAAAATAGAAGAAAATATAGGGGAGACCATTGGAGATGCCCTAAGAACGTTTCGATAACAACCTAGCTATATCTAGATCTACTAATCATTTGTTTTTTGAGAATACCCTAAATCTGACGTTTTATTATCTTGAATTACAATCAACCAACCTACTATTTGCTTATTTACTTTTTATTTTTATTTTCTTATACTCTTCTAACTTAATCTTGACACTTAGGCTTATTGTGTGAACAAAAAAACTTTGTGGAATTCGACCCTTAAGTACTATCGACGATCTCTTATTTGAGAGAGTGGTCTTAAGGCAATTTGACCTATATCAAATTTTGCGCCGTTGCTAAAGTTCTTCCGAATCACCTTTAAGCTTAGTTTAGAGATTTCGTCTAGTTTTTATTTTTCTATTGATACTCACGCGTTTCTTGTTTTTCTTCTTTTATGTGTTTCAGGTGTATGTCTAGGCTCATACGAAGCACTAAACAGAAGGACCTGATCAACTTATCTGTACTTGATTTGGGAATACTCGAATACACCAACCAAAAAACTCAGAAATTAGCAATGGTTGACAGAGTCATCAGAGCTGATGAGCAAAGAGTTTTACGGGATGGAGATGGGCAAGCCTACAATGTGGCTGGTCAGAGATTGGATGACCATGGACTCATCACCCTTGAGAACATCAATGAGGAACAAGCGCGCCTCAACGCGCAGTTGGCTGCTAGAAACGCAGCAGGGCTCAGTGTCAAGGGACACTAATTGGGTGTCGATCGACACCTACGGGATCAGAACGAAGAAGAGCTCGGTGTCGAGCGACACCACCTAGGTGTCGATCGACACCAACCAAAGGTTCCTGCCGCAGCTAATCCACTAGCTGTTGAACCACGTCGTACTCTTGGGGATTTCAACAAGCTTGACCTGTTCTATGCCAACCGCTCAGCGATCGTACCCCCACCCTTCTAGAGGAACGACTATGAGCTGAAGCCTGACTACTTTGCACTAGTAGGCCAACACCCTTTCCATGGTTTATCTCACGAACAGCCAATGGACCACATCGAGCGTTTTGAGGACCTCGTTCTGAGCATTAAGGCTAATGGAGTCTCTAAAGACTACTTACTGTGCAAGCTTTTATAATACCCGTCTCTCTCAACCTTGAGACGGCGTACTTTCATCTTTTCCATTCATTTATTCAACTTCTTCAAATCAAGTCTTGAAATAATATATCATAATTTCGGGAAACTTTCTTTTATTAAGAATCAGAAATAAATTGTTTCAAAATAATAGCATAATTAAATTAAAATCGTTGGATAAAAATGTATGAAGAAACCGTGTTTAGAAATATAAGAAATAACGATAAATCAAATAAGAACCCAAAGTCCCCGAAATAACACCAAGCGAGCAGCTACTCAACATTCTCTTCCTCACCTGAGGGAAAAGAAAAGGGGTGAGTAATTAACTACTCAGTGTAGACAGTCAAAACTGTCCACCGAAACACAATAACAAGATTATACTTTCACACAATATCCATTTCATAAACATAGACCCAAACAACAAGCATATAGCTTAAACTTTCGTAGTAAGCTATAACAGACAAGCTTCTGTCTTCCTTACCGCAAGATCTTTTACTTTCTTTTTTTAGTTTTTAAAATATTTTAACTTATGGCTCCTCAAGCCTATTTATGGAAGACCACGGCCCGTACCTCGATCCTTCCTCTCATTGCTCGTCAGCGATTAATGACCTGTAATGAACCCGTAGGTTCCATTACAGTCCAACATCCTCAATCTTATCATTTCTTTTAATATCATTATTCTCTTTTATTTACTTTTTTCTATTTTTATTTAAAAATACGTCCTTAAAGACGTCAAGCAAATCAATACGCATATCACGCTAACAACCTAACGCATAATATCACACAATACATATTATAATATTTTATCAATTAATTTCTAACATTTAACAATCAGCACCCAATGTCTAAACCTATACAAATGAACTTCAAAAGTACAAAAGTAGAAAGGTGATACTATATTTTCACAGATCCCGCCCTCACCTTAGCAACTCGGTTGGATAACACAATTTAGGACTAGCAACAACAGAACCGGCTCAATAACGATCTCAATCTGCAGCGGTTTAGATAACCGATCAGAGATTATTTTTCATTAATAATCTTGATTAAAATTAATAACCAAATCAGATTCTAAATCTTAAATTGATTCGGTATAGCTTTAATTAAACTAATTAGAAGTGATTTACTAAATTATCAACCAAAACTAATAATTTAATAATGCTCAACGGACGACGTACGTAACACCACGGTCCACACTTTCCTCCCATGCACGTTACTTCCGGTTTAGCAACAATTAACCAACACTCTAATAGCTAAACCAATGAACCAAGTCATCTTCTTCTTCCTCACAACACAATTTCACGTAACCTCTAACTCAACAAAAGATTAATTGGTTTTAACTGGTTTAGATCATGGTTTAATAATCAAGGCAAACATAACAACAACAACAGATACGAGACAAGGTTGATGAGTTACCTTCCTCAACAAGCTTTCTCGTCGGCTTCACGTGACGGGACGAACAGCGAAGTGGAGGGTTTGTTATCACAGATCTGTGATGGTTAAATCCATGATTAGATTTGTTCAATAATCCCAAAGAAACTAAGAGATCAAAACCAGAATTGATTCTCGTGCGTTACCTCTCCGGTGAGGATGATTCACGCGGTGACTCCGGCTCAACACAACAACTATCTCCGGTGGTCTGAGTGGTGCTACGATGGTTCACAAAGGAGAGTTAGGTTAGGGAAGAGCCAAATCAATTCCCAAAAGAAGAGGCTTGAACTAAATGAGGTGAGACTTACCGAGGTTGCCGGCTTAGGGTTCTGACTTGATTTGGAGTTTGCGTTCTCCTTTTATAATCACGTGAGGACAATGAAGTTTTACTTGTGTTTAAATAGCTAGCGGGATTGGTTTGGGCTTTATTGTCTAATTGTAAAATAGGGGTGTTACAATTCTCCCCCACTACAATCATTCTTTCTGATTCCCATGACAACTCTTGAATTCCATCCCTTTCCCAGCAAATTTGAATCGACTTAGCTTTCTTTCCTCTCGTGAACCATTTCCTCTATGACTCACAATTGATACCGTTTTTCCTTTTATCGATAAGTCCAACTCAAGATCCTCTGGTGGCTGTGAAATGATAAGCTCTGGTTCTGTGACAACTTTTCTAAGCACCGATATGTGAAATACATCATGAAATGCTGCCAAATCTGCCGCTAGGTCCAAACGGTAAGGTACAGCTCCAACTCTCTCTATGATAGGGTAAGGACCCATGTATCTCAGCTTAAGTTTTCCTCTCTTAGCCCAACGGTTCAGTCCTTTGAACAATCTCATTTTAAGATACACCAAGTCACCAATTTCAAATTCCAGATCTTTTCATTTTAAGATATTTTTCCCAACGTCCTCCCCAATCCAGCATACAAGCTTTAAGCATGTCCTCCAAAGTCTGAATCGTCCGCTGAGATTGATCATCTGTCTGAGGGTGATATGATGTACTCAAGTGCACCTTGGTTCCCAAAGCTTTCTGAAATGCTTTCCAAAACAACGATGTGAACTTCGAATCTCTGTCAGAAACAATGCTTACCGGTACTCCATGGCGTCTCACTATCTCATCCATATACTTTTGAGCTAAGCGGTCAGCTGTGTCCTTTTTATTGACTGCTAGAAAATGAGCTGAGTTAGTAAGTCGATCTACAATTACCCAAATTGCATCCTGCTTACTTGCTGTTCTCGGGAGTCCAGTAACAAAATCCATAGTCACCATATCCCATTTCCATTCTGGCAATGGTAGACCTTGTAAAAGTCCACTTGGAGACTTGTGTTCTGCTTTTACCAACTGACAAGTCGTTCACTTTGCTCCCAGTCAGCAACCTCTCGCTTCATTTTAACCCAATGATAGTACCTTTTCAAGTCCCTGTACATTTTGGTAGACCCCGGATGAATAGCAAAACGTGACTGATGCGCTTGTCGCAAGATCTCTTCCTTCTGATCTTTATCATCTGGGGCGCATACTCGGCCTTTAAAAACAAAGGTCCCATTCTTCGTAATATGGTAACCTTCAACTTCACTTTCCACTGATTTCTTTAATACAACATCTTCTTTCTGTGCCTCACGAATTCTCCAGAGTAAGTCAACTTGGTTTATCGCTTTCAAGCCAACTACTTCATCATCCACTGAAGCTTCACAGATATTGAGACTTGTCAAAGCTGAAACAAGCTCTTCAACCTCTTTGGTTGCATTCACATCATGTCTCCTTCTGCTTAGTGCATTTGCCACCAGATTTGCTTTTCCTGGATGATAAGCAATATTCAAATCATAGTCTGCAAGAAACTCCGTCCATCTCCTGTCTTAGATTCAAATCTGCTTGGGTGAAGATATACTTCAGACTCTTATGATCAGTAAATATTATTGAGTGTATTTCGTATAGTTGATTAATAGATTATGTACTTGAGGTTACGGTTGTAATATGTGTTTTCTTAGTATGTTAGTTGGCCTTACAGTTAAATTTATATATTATTTAGTGTACAATTACTATGTATGATTTTTACTATTTAAAAATATAGGAATAATAACATATAGTTTATTAAGTTAAAATTTAGATTATAACTAAATAATTTAAATTTAAATTTGATTTGTTTTATTAATATTATTTATTTTGTTTAGTGTTTAAGATAATATAATTGTATTTTGATTGTTATATCTATGAATTCACTCCTGATATACCGTCTCGTACTATCGACCCAAACCTGTCCTACCATCAAACTTTGTTTAGTAAAATTAAACATATCTAATGGATTTCACCTGTGGTATACCGTCTCATATTACTATCGACTCATATTCGTCTTACCATCTAACCCTGTTCATTGAAATTAAACATTATTTTGTTATTTTTGTTTTAATAATACTTTAATTTAAAAAATATATAATTCAAATCAATTTAAAAGTTTCTGTCAAATAGTTATTTAATTATTTTAAAGTTTATATATTATAATATTTTAAATACGTCCTACCATCTAATCCCGTTTAGTGAAATTAAACATTATTTTATTTTAATAATACTTTTATTAAATTTTTTATAATTCAAATCAATTTAAAAGTGTTCTTTCAAAGGGTTATTTAATTTTTATAGATTTCACAAATTATAAATATTCTATAACATTTTTTTGTTAAATATACTAAACGTTTAATAAACTTTAAATAAATATAATATTTACCTTTTAGTAAAATAAAATATTAATAATATCCTAAAATTTCTCCTTTTTTAAAGTAATTAGAATTGATGGAGATATATTAGATAATGAAATGCTAGTAATTAGAACCATTAATTAATTGATAATAATTTAGTCC
Source organism: Arabidopsis thaliana (assembly GCF_000001735.4). Taxonomy (NCBI): domain Eukaryota; kingdom Viridiplantae; phylum Streptophyta; class Magnoliopsida; order Brassicales; family Brassicaceae; genus Arabidopsis; species Arabidopsis thaliana. Next base: position 5,115,470 of record NC_003075.7, on the reverse strand, counting down.
AATGGCATTCCTCGTAAATAAGTTTCATCTTGAGGATTTATTTCATAAAAGCAGTACACCGCGGAACTATATTGTTTTGAAAGAAAATCAAAATATAATTTTTTTAATAAATTATCTAGAATTATAACTTATTGTTTTTTATTTTGATTTAGTTCTAAAATTGTTTCATGATACTAATATATACCTAAACCCCTTAGACCCAATAACCCAGTCCAACAAAAAGAATAAAAGATACTTTTATTTCTTTTTAATAATACTTGATATAGTCTCGCGGTGTATTACGGGTTAAATTATTTTTCTTTTTAGTAATACTTTTATTTAAAAGAATATAAATCAACTCAATTTAGTATTAGTTAGTTGTGATTAGCTAGATCTGTATCATAAAATCTAAAATAACAACAATAATATTTGAGAATAAATTTGTTGCAAACACATACTGTATATAGGATCGTTAGTAACGTTAAATGAATAGTTTCATGCGTAAACACATTCTGCTAATGTACATTGGTTAATTTTAATAGAAAGATAGAACAAATAACATACTATGAATTAAAACTGATGTAGTTATAACACAACCCATCAAATTATATGCAGACTATGAAACTAAACTGAAAATCTAGTTCATGATGCAATTTCCACAACACATATAGTAACAAAGTGCGTCAATTACCAGGTTTGATCTATGAACTCCATTTCTCTTCTACCAGTTAAACACCAAAAAAAACGAATACGATTTTCTGAAATAAACCTGATGAACTTTGATAAAACAACTGGATCATAAAATAGATGTGCCAAAAAATTAGCTCTTAAATTCAACAACCACGGAAAAAATCAAAAGAATAGAAACCAAAGAAATACAGAAAACAAAAGTAGTGCATTGAGTGATGGTAAATAAGGTAAATGTAAATGCTAAAGAATTTTGTAGCTTTGTGTTGGGTGATGGTAAATGGCGTGGTAGTGCATTGTATATGTAGGAAAACTAATTTGGTTATTAATTTGTAGCAATTAAAGGAAAATATTCTTTGAAGCAAGAAATTTGGAAGCAAATCTTTGAAATCGTTTGGTTTTTAGGAATATGCTATTATTATGCGTTTTGATGTGGCATTAATATGTTTCTTTAAATTGTTTTTGTACCGATATAGAGGGAAAGAATATATAATCGGATGTGGTGAGATATTACTTGATTATACTAAGAAACAAAATCGATTAATATGGTATATGGAGAAGAGTCATGAATAAGTTCAAAATTATTTTGGTAGAAGTAAATGATATCGAAAATTATGGATTGCATTTTTTTAAGTAATCGTGGAGTTAATATAGAGAGATTTTAGGCAATATTTTGGTTAGGTAAATATTTGATTTAAAATGTCGTTTGAAAATAAATGCCAATAACATTGAATAGTAAATAAGTGTCAAGTACATGATTTATTTGCTAAAATAGCTGCAAAAATGTATATATAGATAATAACCAGAATAACTCTTTATTTGATTAGAGAACTAAATTGACATAAATTTTGTGTATAATGACCAAAACTCTTGATCTATTTTTTCTGGAATTTTAACATTTGAAATCAAGAAAATAAATTAAAAACAAATACAATAAAAAATGAGGCCCAAAAACACTGAGTTCATCAGTCTCATATTTTTTAATCTCAAAATCGTGATTAACGCCGACGATAAGAGAAGAACCCTAGTCTTCTCGATTTGAAAGGAGCATCCAAAAGGAAGAAAACCAAAAAAATGTCCCACGGTTGCAAAAGAGAAAGGAGGCCACGTTTTTTTGTAAGGAGGCCATGTTTTTTTAACCAAAACCTTAGTGGTATCTTGATATTAATTTATTTGAGAGTTAAATATGGTAACTGATTTTAAAAACTCTGTCATAACAAACTAAAACAAAACAAAAAACTGTCACAATAGTTTGTATTATTTTATTACTAAAAATAATAGAACACCAAAACTACAAATCGGTTACTATTAGGATTTCAAATTACAAATTGTCGTAACATAAAATATTCTTAAGGTCATTCTAACAATTTTTTTCTTCTTCATTAAACCTGTCATTAAACGATAAATTTATGGTAATATAAACTTAATTTGTCACAACATAAAACAACTTTGTCATAAAACAAAACATTATATTTTAAAAACTAAATTTGCCATCAAACGACATATATCTTTTATAATTAGAAAAATCTGTCATAACATGAAATTTGTCATAACATTTAAAAAATTTGGTTATCGTTAGACGTCATTCTAGTAGTTAATTTTTTGTCAACAAATCTGTAACAATATGACAGATTGTTTGTACAAAATTATAAATCTGTCATCACTTACAGTAAAAAAACATCTATAAAAAAACATGTCTGTCAAATTAAATGAAAAATCTGTCAAACAAATTTAATCTGCTATAATTTATAAATTTGACATAACTATCTTTTAATAAATTTGTCAACCAAATAAGTCGGCCAAAAAAATCTGTTACAATAAAAAAGTCTGCGAAATAAAAATAAATATGCCATAACTAAACAATATATTTTATAAAATGGATGAGATGTTTTTAAAAGGTATTTTTGTATTTATTTTATTTTTTACACATGAGAAAAGGGTATTTTAGACATGAAAAAAACTATTTAACCCCAATATTTTTTAAGATAATCTAGTAATTAATCTCATTATTTGGATTAATCTAGTTTTTTCCCTTGTTTTAATTTGCCATAAATATTTACTCTATATTTCTATAACATGTATTTATTTTTAAGATTATTATAGAAATTGGAACAGAGAAAAATATTTCTTTCTTGTGAACGAGAGAATCTCAGCATATATCTCATTTTTTTCGCTGGGTATGTACAGAATAATACATATGTTGCATAAACAAAATCAAGATCACACGACTGAATTAATAATTACCATATTTTTGCCTTAACAAACATTGATTAGTTTTCTTAAGATCATTAGGAGTTAACACAGTTCCTAAAATATGTCTAATGTAAAGAAAGTGATCAATTATTGATGCGTTCTAGACTTTCATCTTCTATGTAAATTTGTTCTTCTAGTAAACATTTTCTGAATAACTTACATATGGAGATAAAGCATGAATCAGTCCGTGGATGTCCACTAAATTAAATGACAAGTTGTTGAAGTTTAGTTCGAAAGTCTTTGTATTGAGATGTACCAATTAAAAGAATTTAAATAATGCCATCTCAAACTGTATAGTATTTCTTAGGCCTTGTTTGTTTGATCATTTGGCATTTACATCCAAATGATCCATTTACATGATCCATTTGGATGATGCATTTGAATGATGTTTGTTTGATCATTTAGTATTTTATCTAAATGATGCATTTAAATAAATATTTCTTTGTTTGATCATTTTGTAATTCATATACGTTCTCATTCTAATAAAAATGACTAAAATACCCATGCTATAATTTTAACAAATGAAAAATATTTAACATCATTACCAAATATAATTTTAATGAAGAAATGATTTTAAAGTTTTGGCGGGAAATGTGATTTTGCGGTTTTGGCAGAAAATATAATTTTACGGTTTTAGCGAGAAATATGATTTTGTGGTTTTGGCGGGAAAATATGATTTTACGGTTTTGGCGAGAAAATATAATAATACGGTTTTGGTAGGAAAATATGATTTTAACGTTTTGGCGGGAAAACATGATTTTATGGTTTTGGCGGGAAAACTATAAAGTAAAAGAATTACATGTTTCGAAAATATTCTTATTTTGGAATGTTCCTTAAAATGGTTAAAGAAATACTTTATTACTAGATTTTAACCCGTCATATATCGCGGGGCTATATATTTTTTTAAAAATAACAATTTCATTTGTTAAATAAATTTAAAATACATATGATTTAATTTTCTGTATTTTCTAAATGTACAACTCTTATATCTACATATTATTTAGTGTACAATTACTATGTTTAAGTTTGACTGTTTAAAAATATAGAAAGAATAACATACAGTTCATTAAGTTAAAATCTAGATTATAACTAAATAATTCAAATTTCAATTATATTTGTTTTATTAATATTCTTTTTTTGTTTAATGTTTAAGATAATATAATTGTATTTTGATTTTTATATCTAGTATTTCACCAATGGTATCCCGTCTCGTATTACTAACGACTCAAACCCGTCATATTATCTAATCTTGTTCAGTGAAATTAAACATATCTAATGGATTTCACCCGTGGTAAAACGTCTCGTATTTTATCGACTCAAACTCGTCTTACCATCTAACCCCATTCAATAAAATTAAACATTCTTTTGTTATTTTTTTTGTTTTAATAATACTTTAATTGAAAAGATATATAATTTAAATCAATTTTTTTTTACTTCAAATGGTAATTTAATTGTTTAAAAGTTTATATATTATAAATATTATAAACCCATCCTACCATCTAATCCCGTTCGGTAAAATTAAACATTATTTTTTCTTTTTGTATAAATAATACTTTTATTAAAAAAATTATAATTCAAATCAATTTAAAAGTTTTTTTCAAATTATTATTTATTTTTTTTAGATTTCACATATTGTAAATATTCTAAACGTTTATTCCGTTAAATATTCTAAATGTTTAATTAACTATAATATTTTATCTTTTAATCAAATATATATTAGTAATGTCTTAAGATTTCTCATTTTTAATTAATTAGAATTGATGGAGATATATTAGATAAAGAAATGCTACTAATTAGGAATATTAATTAATTAAAAATAAATAATGTCAATGGTATTTCTTGTAAATAAGTTCCAACTTAAGGATTTATTTTATAAAATACCTGCAAAAAAGTATATGTAAATAATTTATATGTTTAAGTATAAAAAAAGATTAACTAGTATAACTAAGTTTCTTTACTTCTCGCAACTCAGATTCCTCTAGTTAAGGTTTTCATCTCACTCCTTTTCTGTAGCTTTATTTTTTTTTAATTAATATATTTGAATATCAAAACAAGTATGTACTAGTACTCTTTTGGGCTGATGTTTCAAATTTTTATCATAATTTTCTTTCTAATATGCTCTCAAATACCGTTGTTGCAGAGACAACTTTTGGGTTCTTTATTGCGAATCTATAATGCCACCCCAATTTTAACCATCAAGGTAAACCTTTTTAATTCTTCATATTTCTGTTTAATCTTTTTTCAGATCTATAATTAATGATGTAGGTCAAATTGCCCTAATACCATTCTCTCAAAATAAGAGATCAATTGTCGTATTTATGGGTTGAATTCCACAAATCTCTCGGATAACACAATAGACTAAAATTTCGAATTAAGCTAAACAAAAGATAAGACAATAAAAACAAAGCAAAGTAAGAAAATAACAGATGATGGGGGTTGTAAGACAAGATAATAAAACATAAGGTTTAAGGTATTCTCAGGAAAAAATGATTAGTAGATCTAGTAATAGCTAGGTTGTTATCGAACCATTCTTAAACCCAAACTCTAATATTAGAATAATGATAACACTGTATTTTACTCATTTTAGGCATGTGTTTTTCATCATTTAGCTTAGTGATCACTCATTGTTTCATATCATTTTGCATCACATTTAGCTTATTTTGCATACTTAGGCATTTACGATCATCTTACATACACATTGCATGTTTTGGTGTGTTTTCAGGTTCATAAAAAGTTTACAAGGATTCTACTTAACCCTCTACTCTATCCAACCCAGAGGGAAGCAGCAGAGCATTCTACTCGACCAGTTCACTCGATCCAGACAGCCACAGAGGAGGCTGCAATTCACTCGACCCCTTTACTCGATCAAGGCAGCCTCAGTGGAAGCAGCAAATTGATCTTCGGATCCTCCTCATTCCCCACTCAACCAGACATCTGAGCATACAGATAGGAGAGGAAGAAACATCTACTCGACCAATTGATCACTCGGAGCATAAACACAAAGGCGCAAACTTTACAGCACCCTCCTTACTCGATCCCCAAGATCTAGCACTCGCCCAAACCACCTCAAGTCTCTTGTCTTCTAGTGAATCTAGGGTTTTCAACATTTCACTATAAATAGATCACTTTGGGATTTGTCCAAAGGATCTAGCTTTAATCCTTTAGTTTTTCTTTGTGTTCTTGAATCTTCAAAACTTAATTACTCTTCATCTATTTCATTTTTGCACTTAGTTCTTTTAGTAAAGTTGTTTAGCTTGTTTAGATCTTCATTTTGATATGATTTCAGTAATTTCTGGGTTTGTGTTCTTAATTGTGTTGCTTGAGTAGTGATTAGGGTTCTTGAGGATGAATTAGATTAGGGTAATCTCTAGGTTAGTCAGGTGGTTAAGATTAGGTTAGATCCCTTCTGGATTCGCGTGGACCCTATGCGTTTTTCGCTGGTAATGTCGAGATTCGATCATAGACGTCCAGCGTCCAAAAGATGTTCAAATGGATGTCTGATCTACGAATTCCAGAGATTTGTAGACTTGACCAAGACATTGGCTAGTCCGCTTATTGACTTTGGTAGATTGTTGCTTAAACCCTTCTCTGCTATGTTTCATCAACGAGAGGTGAGATTAGGAAGTGGTAGAGTTATGAGGGTCTCTGTCATGACAGTGGATTGACCCGGTTTTTGAATCTATCGTCTAGGGTATCTACCTTTCACCTGTTAGCCTCCTGATGAACCCTAGAGTTGCCCTTATCAATGAATCCATCCTTAGGACTTCTATTCTTCTTAGATTTATTTGTATTCACCCCTTGATTGCACTTTTATTTACCTTTTATTTGTATCCCCTGTTGATTGCATTTTAGTTCTGCCTGTTGGTTCTACTCGACCCAATGATCGAGTAGGGCTTTTAAAAGTTCTTTTTTTGTTGTTTGAATCTTGACCTAGGATTGTTACTAGAAACCCACCATCACTATAATCTGGCTTGACTTAGTAGCTTCTGTACACATCTTGACTGGATTGACACCCCCTATACATGCATCGACATCTTAGTGTTTAAGGAGAATTGAACTGAACCTCACATTCAGCACACAAGTAGGCCTAAAAACCTACTTATCAATTTGGCATCATTTCCAATTCATTGTTGCATTGTTACATTCAAGATATTTGAAAAAGTTAAGATCAAGTTCTTTTACATTTATCAAGTTACTAACTCATATTTTCGTCTGCTTGTTTTTGTGGTATAGGTACTAATCTTTGTGCATGCAAACTCGATCCAAAGGTTCTGCACACCTACTACCTTCAGAGACAGAATTGATAGAATAGCTCGTGAGTTACAAGAAACCAAAGCAAAGGCAGCCTCTGATCAGCAAAGACCAGCTGCTATGGATCAACAGAACAGACCGGTTGATGTTCAAGACCCACCTAATGTTGATCAACCAAGAAATATTGGTGCTCGTGATGCCCCAAGGAATCATCACCAAAGACAAAGGATAGTGCCTCTACCAGTTCAGAACAACAACTTTGAGATCAAGAGTGGTCTCATCTCCATGATCCAAGGAAACAAGTTTCATGGTTTACCTATGGAAGATCCCCTGGACCACCTTGACAGCTTTGATAGGCTCTGTGGCATTACCAAGATCAATGGTGTCACTGAAGATATGTTTAAGCTCAGATTATTTCCCTTCTCTTTGGGAGACAAGAGACACCATTGGGAGAAGACTCTACCCCAGACTCCATCACCTCATGGGACGATTGTAAGAAAGCTTTTCCTGCCAAGTTCTTCTCTAACGCTTGCACCGCTAGATTGAGGAACGAGATCTCAGGCTTTACACAGAAAAACAATGAAACTTTCTGTGAAGCTTGGGAGAGGTTTAAAAGCTACACAACTCAGTGCCCCCATCACGGTTTCAAGAAGGCTTCATTATTGACCACACTCTGTAGAGGAGCTTTATCAAAGATTAGAATGCTTCTCGACACTGCCTCAAATGGAAACTTTCTGAACAAGGATGTAGCAGACGGATGGGTGTTGGTCGAAAATCTAGCACAATCTGATGGGTGCTACAATGAAGACTATGATCGCTCAGTGAGAGGAACTGGAGGAACAGAGGATAAACAGAGCAAAGATATCAAGGCTCTGAATGAAAAGCTAGACAAGCTATTGCTCGCTCAGAAGAAGCAGATACACTACATCACTGATGAAGAGCACTTCCAAATGCAAAAAGGGGGGAATGATCAAACTGAAGAGCTGTGCTACATCCAAAACCAAGGAGGGTTCAACAAGGGCTACAACAACTACAAGCCCAACCCAAACCACTCCTACAGAAGCACTAATGTAGCTAACCCCCAAGATCAAGTGTATCCACCACAACAGAATCAATCTAAGCCTTTTGTTCAGTACAACCAAGGTTATGTCCCTAAAAAATAGTTTAATGGAGGCTACCAACAGCAGAATCGGCCACCAGGGTTTATTCAACAACCACAACAAGCCCGAGCAGCTAGAGATCCTTAAATTAAGCAACTCATTCAACAAATCATTCAAGGACAAGCTACTGGAGCTATGGCTTTTGACAAGAAGATAGCTGAATTACACAACAAGATCGATTGTTCTTACAACGATCTAAACGTCAAGTTCGAAGCTCTGAATTCAAAAATCAAGTATGTGGAGAGTCAATTTGCATCAACCTCTGCTCCGAAGCATCCTCAACAACTTCTAGGGAAAGCAGTTCAGAATCCTAAGGACTATGCTACTGATAATGCTATCACCATCCACCAAGAAGATGAGTCTCCACCAAATCATCAGACTCCCAATACTTAGGACAATATGATTCAAGAAGGGGGGGGATTCAACTCAAATTGCTGCACCTGCCACCCAGCAATTCATCTGGACTATAGAGCACACACCTTTGCTGAATACTCACCATTATGGAAAAAAATTCAAAATTGAAAAACTCAAGAAACATGAGAATCAAGAGATGATTAGCAGTGCCACCACCCAAGAAACTTCCAAGAAGAAAGTCATCCAAGAAAAGCTTGATGATCCCGGTTCATTCACTCCGCCATGCTCTCTAGGACCATTGACATTCAATAGGTGCCTTTATTATTTGGGAGCATCTGTTAGCCTTATGCCTCTCTCTACAGCTAAAAAGCTAGGGATCATGGAATACAAGTTCTGCAACTTAGCTTTACTCTTAGCTGATGGTTCTGTTGCACATCCTCATGGTCTAATAGAAAATCTGCCTGACAAGATTGGAAATGTTGAGATACCTACAGATTTTGTGGTATTGGACGTAGATGAAGAAGGCAAGGATCCCCTGATCCTAGGCAGACCATTCTTAGCTTCAGTTGGAACAGTCATAGATGTCAGGAATGGAAAAATTAATCTGAACCTTGAAAAAGGCATCAAGATGAAGTTTGACATCAGAAAAGCTTCAGGGAAATCAACAACAGGAGGTCAGAGTTTTGGGATTCAGGACATGGATGTTGATGAAGAAACATAAGCTGGAACCCCACTAAAAGTTAACTATACTTCTCAACTCAGCAAGCTCAAGAGAACTATTGACCACAAGAAGAGAGCAATAGAAGGGTTAGCTCAGACTGAAGATCCTACAAGAAGATGACTGGTATGAGATGAGAAAATAATTTAAATGGCAAAGAAGAGTCATAGAGGGATTATCTTCAAGGGTGATGAAGCTGAAAGATCAACTATAGATGTTTGAAAAAAGAGTTAATAAGTTTTCAAATGGTATTGATACAGAAAAGATGGAAACTGCACTAGCTATCAAGGAGGACGAAGATTTCACAACAGAATGGTTTGCACCAGAACATCAGAAAGGAGTCACTTAGAGGAAAAAAGCCTAGAGAGCAAGTTGTTGAGTGAGGAGGAAACCCCTATTCCGACTTATTCTCCAGGAGTGCCTAAATAGTCCACAAACCCCTCTACTGAAGAAGAACACTTGATTCATGATTCTATTGCTGAAAAACTCCTGGAGCTCTGGATTGGATATAAAGCTTAAGAGGATACAATTGGAAAGTTAACTCACAAGATGGAAGAGTTCAACAACACCATTCTGGAACTTCAAGAAATGGTTAAAGGCTACCCCAGTTTTGAATTTGAGGATTGGTCAAAGGAACCTGGTTCAGAAGAAGAAGACTACTCTGCTGATCAGAAAGAAGTTTATTTTGAAGGAAAATCAAATATGTACTCATCATACCATATGTCCAGAGAGGATGCAGAGTATGATTCGGGCACTGAAAATTCAACTACTGAAGATGAGGACTTTTCTGTTCCTCTCTTCAACCTTTTTTCTAACTAAGTCTGTAAGAATCAAGCTTAGTGACTTAAAACAAGCTCACTTGGGAGGAAGTCCCATGTCTATCCATGTATATAAGTATCTATTTTCCTTGTTATTTTTGATATTTGTGTTTAAGTGTTTCAGGTTTATTTCTTTGACCATGATGGAGTCAACGGTCAAGTAAATTCAAACCAAGTCAAGAAAAATCTCAACCGTTGATCGAGTAGAATGAGGTGGAGTGTTTTGAGCCGTGCGATTGAATGACTAAACATGGAAAATCACCCTCACCGTTTGATCGAGTGACCAAGGGAGAAGCATTCTCCACCGTTTGATCAAGTATTTCGCACTTCAAGAGGATGCTCAATCCTTTACTCGAGCTTGAATGATTCGGCGACCAAGGAGTGAGGTCGAGTGGCCCACATGTTCCCCTTCACTTCATTACTCAATGGACAAACCATTTACCCATGCCTCTCACCATTTCCAACTCGCCTTTACTATCCTTCCAAAGAGAATCCGAAGGCCATCCTCCTCCACCCATTGAAATCGCCAAACCACTTTTGAAACTCTCTCTTTCATCATCTCATTTTCACAAACTCTATATCTCTCACAAAGCTTCAAAATTTTCACCCCAAGCTCTCCCTATCACTCTTCAAGAATTCGTTCTCCCCTTCACCAATACTTCACCAAAGTCACTGATCACTCCAAAGTTTATCCTCAAGCATTCAATCGGTATAAAACTCAAAATTTCATCACTAAAGAAACCAATTCCCTTCCACTTTGGTACCGCTTCGAGAGTTGTTCTTGTTTGCCCTGTTGAACCTTACCACCAATCTCTATGGATTCAAGAAGAAAGAGTTCATCTCGAGCTAGAAGATCGTTCGTTGATAACGAAGAGGTTGAGGCGTTTGACATGAGTGGCATGACTGAACGCCAAACTCGCCAAGCTCGCCGTACTCAAAGATCAAGCTTGATTCAAGGTGGAAGCTCAAGCCGTTCAGCCAGGCAAAAAGAAGAAGTAGCTCGGGGAAAGAGGGTCGTTGAGGCTGAAGAAGAACACCATGAAGAGGCAACCTTTGAAAAAGTGGTTACTGAGGAAGAGGTTGAGATCATCGGGGATGATACACCAGCCCCTGTTGGGAGAAGAAACCGGCCAAGGAGGAAGAGAGAGCCAACCCCGAGCGAGTACTATCAATACTTGAAGAAGTTGAAGTTTGAGGAAACTAGATACCCTCATAAGGAAACGATGCAAGAGCTTGGTATTTGTGGTGATGTGGAATACTTGATGGAATTTGCCAATCTTGCAACATTCACGAGCTGCCAATGTGGGGGATATAAAGAGGAGAGCTGCCAACTCCTTGCAACCCTCAAGGTTGATTTCTATGTTGACGATTCAGAGAAAGAAGAGAGAGGAGGTCCTGGTTACATAACTTTCAAGGTTAGGGATGTCGAGTATACACTTCATATTCGCCATCTTGATACCATTTTCAGGTTTCCAAGTGGAGAAGGAATCCGCTAAGACTATGATCAAGAAGAGTCGAAATCTCTTTGGAAAACAATCGCTGGTCCGAAGCCCTTCTCGCCAACCAAGAGCAAGAGTTCTTCAATCCGAAATCCCGTGATTAGATATCTCCACCAATGCATCGCCAATACCTTCTTTCCAAAGAAGACCACCGGATTTATTGGTGAAGAGGAGCTATGCATGATAGACCAATCTTTGGTCTTCATTTTGAGAGAGACAAAAGATGGGAGGAAGATGGCGGGTGATAGAGCAGACACTTCGCTGAGTGTTGTTCTCTTGGATCACCTATTTTGCTACAAAGAGTATGCTACAACCATCCATCGCTCGGGAATTCGCGGAAGTCTTTATGTTGGTGGTCTCTTAATGCCAATACTGGGAGCTGTGGGGATGGAATTCAGAACCCTTGACGTGTTGCCTAAGTTCATTGACCTCGACTATCTCAAGGGGAAGGATTTTCTTGAGAAAACAACTCCGGCGGATCGCTATCTCTTCAAGTTCAACCATCCATAGCTTGGACCTTCTCTGTTACCCCTAACATGCGAGAACCAGACTTCGGTGAAGACAAGACGCAAAATCAATTTCATGCCATCTCCCTCTACCTTGAACATCGACATTGGAGGAGCTCGAGAAGATGAACTAGAATATAGTCCAACTGACTATGAGCAACATGAGTACTTTACTCAAGCTGATTATAAGCAGCAAATCGAGTTTGAGCAACATATTGATCAATCGGAGCATGGGACCAGCGAACAAGAGCAAGCTCATTATAAAGAAGGTGCTGACCAAGGAGGAGATGAGATAGCTGTAGTTCACAAGAAGCTCGGTGTGCTTGAAGAGCTTAGGAACCTTCACAGCAAAACAATGAAGGGTTTCAAGAAGAAGATGAGAACAATGAAGAAGTCGCTGAAGAGTATGGCTGCTCAACTCAAGGACTTCCAGAGCAAGCCAAGGCCAACGTCTCCCACTCCCGAAGTAAGAAGAAGCGGTTCAACGAGCTCAACTGCATGGAGAGCTGAAAGGATCGATCAACTCTGAGCTACATCTTTTGAGCCTCGGGAAGTGATCTCCGAGTTGAGAGAGCCAAGGAGTAGGCAGAGACGAGCTTCCACACGCTCGACCGGACAAAACGAGCAAAACCCTCCCGCCTCAACTTCAGCCCCTGCCTATACTCAAGAGAGTATGGACGATTATGTCTCCATCTACTTCACCTGATCACTGAGGTAACACCACCGCAACCATTGTACATACCATTGGCTTTTTATTTTTCTTTGTGTGTTTTGTGTTTTGGTCTTGAATTTTTCCTCAGATTTTTATTACACAAGGGACTGTGTAATTTAAGTTTGGGGGAGGGTTCAAGACATGTTTAACATTGTCTTCTCTTTTCTTATTTCAAATTTTGCATCAATCTAAGGCATAGAAAAAAACCATAAAAAATTTGAAAAAAATTCAGAAAATGATTTCACAAAAACTGAGTGTCATGTAGATTGCATTTCATTTTAGGATTGTATATAGAGTGTTTGTATTTTGAATTGCTCATTTGCATAGGGGAAAATGATGATTTCAAACCGATAAGCATGTTTTAATTCAATGAAGTAAGTTCAATGTTCAGGTTGTTCGTTCTCTGTTGCATAACCGATTGTATCTCTGAAGTAAGACCGCACCCTGCTTTGAATTTACAACTTGACTATATTGCTTTGATTCAAAACTCGCTTATCTGATGCCATTCCCTATCTATTAGAACTTGAACTGAATTTGCAATTATCATGTCTATGCATTGTTTGTGAAGTCATGGCTACCATATACATACTTGGATTATCTTATTCACTTCACCACCCTCTGTTAATCCAAGTAGCTGACTCTCATTTTTAGAGCAGTTTCCCATACCCTTAGCCTAGCCTTATTTCAAACCAAAGATCATTTGTGTGTGATTGTGAGGTCTTTTTCGATTGAGCTTGGTATAACGTGTTAGGTATGAGCCGACAAGAGCAGTCTTTCATGTAGACCTAGCCCACGCTTTTTGGGTTAGCTAGGACTAGGTGGAGACTTGTATTTGGGATTGGGATTGTGTATGGATTGCATGGGAAAGAGAATGAGAATGATAAGAAAAAAAAAAAAAAAAGAGAATAAGAGTTTAGAGTTCTAAAGGGGGATACAAAAAAAGTGTTAGTCTAATAAAGAGTTTGGAATTCAAAGAAGTTAGGCATTGTGATTCAAAGAAAAGGGTAAAACGCCCTCTATGCTAAGATTAGAAGAAAAGCCTTAAGTTTGTCGAAGTATAAAACCAAACCGCTAGACTCTTAAATCGTTTCAAAGAGAACCCCTTAGAACTTGAACCAAAAGAGAGAAAGAATGAGAAAAAGGGTAGAGATAGGACATCTATGGGACTGGGATCATCTTCTGAGCTATCATACTATATCATTGGGTAGATGAGAGTCTGTTCTTGTATGTGTCCATTGGCTTTTACCTTTAGCATTCTGCTGAACGTCAATCTTTTCTCTGAGAGTCCCCTGTTACTCGACCAAATCACTAGAGGGACCATTTTTTGTCTCTTAGCCTAAGCCCAAAACCAAGTGAGTTCATAACCATTGCATTGCTTGATCCACTGTTCGTGCTTAAATAGATTAAGGCAGGTTGTTAGGTTGCATTGTGACGAGTATGGCTAACGGTTTTAAGTAAGGGTCTATCACTTTGCAACCTAGAATTAGCTACCTGGACATTGAGCTTACCTGTTCTATATGCATGCTTCGATTTTTGAATCCCCACCTTCAAACCTCTCTTTCAACTTAAGATTTTTTGTTTACTCGAGGGCAATCAAGAGATAAGTTTGGGGGAGTTGATAACACTGTATTTTACTCATTTTAGGTGTATATTTATCATCATTTAGCTTTGCATTCGCTCATTCTATCATATCATTTTGCACCATTTTAGCTTATTTTGCATACTTAGGCATTTAGGATCATCTTGCATACACATTGCATTTTTTGGTGTGTTTTCAGGTGCAGAAGGAGCTCAAAAGGATTCAACTCGTCCCTCTACTCTATCCAACCAGGAGGGAAGCAGCAGAGCATTGTACTCGACCCACTCACTCGATCCAGGCAGCCACATCGGAGGCAGCAATTCACTCGACCCTCTTACTCGATCCTTGCAGCCTCATAAGAAGCAGTAGATCGATCTACTCGCCCCTTCTACTCGTTCCTATCCTCGACCCATTTACTCGATCAAGGGTGACCAACTCTACAAGACTTGTTGATCTATCAAAGCGTCTTCGGATCCTCCTCATTCCCCACTCAACCAGACATCTGAGCATACAGATAGGAGAGGAAGAAGCATCTACTCGACTAATTGATCACTCGGAGCATAGACACAAAGGCGTAGACTTTACAGCACCCTCCTTACTCGATCCCCAAGATCGAGCACTCACCCAAACCGCCTCAAGTCTCTTGTCTTCTAGTGAATCTAGGGTTTTCAACATTTCACTATACATAGATCACTTGGGGATTCGTCCAAAGGATCTAGCTTTAATCCTTCAGTTTTTCTTTGTGTTCTTGAATCTTCAAAAGTTAATTATTCTTAATCTATTTTGTTTTTGCACTTAGTTATTTTAGTAAAGTTGTTTAGCTTGTTTAGATCTACATTTTGATATGATTTCAGTAATTTATGGGTTTGTGTTCTTAGTTATGTTGCTTGAGTAGTGATTAGGGTTCTTAAGAATGAATTAGATTAGGGTAATCTCTAGGTTAGTCAGGTGGTTAAGATTAGGTTAGATCCCTTCTGGATTCGCTTGACCCCTATGCGGTTTTCGCTGGCTAATGTGGAGATTTGATCATAGACGTCCAGCGTCCAAAAGACGTTCAAATGGATGTGTTATCTACGAATTCCAGAGATTTGTAGACTTGACCAAGACATTGGCTAGTCCGCTTATTGGCTTTGGTAGATTGTTGCTTAAACCCTGCTCTGCTATGTTTCATCAACGAGAGTTGAGATTAGGAAGTGGTAGAGTTATGGGGGTCTCTGTCACGAGAGTGGATTGACCTGGTTTTTGAATCTATCGTCTAAGGTATATGTCTTTCACTTGTTAGCCACCTGATGAACCCTAGAGTTGTCCTTATCAATGAATCAATCCTTAGGACTTCTATTCTTCTTAGATTTATTTGTATTCACCCCCTGATTATACTTTATTTACATGTTATTTGTATCCCATGTTGATTGCATTTTAGTTCTGCATGTTGGTTCTACTCGACCTAATGATCGAGTAAGGTTCTTAAGTTCTCATTTTTACCTGTTTGAATCCTGACCTAGGATTGTTACTAGAAACCCACCATCATTATAATCTGGCTTAACTTAGTTGTTTCTGTACACATCTTGATTGCTAGCAATAACAGTGGACTGGATTGACACCCCCTATAGCTGCATCGACATGTTAGTGTTTAAGGGGAATTGAACTGAACCTCACATTCAGCAAAATAAGTAGGCCTAAGAACCTACTTATCAAATAATCGGTGGTGTTCCGTGAAATTCACTATGCCTAGAGCTAAGATTCCCGTTGAAGCTGTGAAATCTTATACTTAAACATACATTATTATCATTAGTTCACCTAAGTATATAAACCCGAGCCCTTCTATGAGCCTACCTGTTTTTTCTTAAATACTAAGGCTTATCTATGATAGTTTTGGTAACAAGTACCTATGGTGGGTATACCTATTATCTAAAATAAAGTTCTAGGTGATCAATCTAGAATTAGCATTAAGAACAATCAAGATGAAGAATCCTACAGATCACCGAGCTAGGGAGCAACCTACTAAATCATCTAAATCCCTGATGAGAAACCCTAACCCTAACAAGAAAGCTACTCAAACATGATCATATAACACAAATCATAGTCTGAGTAAGAAATCAATAGTCAATATATCAAGAAAAAGAGTAAGAAAGATCTTGTCTAAAGGGAGTCTCCACAGGGGCTGTACTCAAGTTCGCGCCTCTTCCCGGCCGAACCTCTTAATTTTTCGCGATTCAACATAAAATTTCCTTTACGAGGCTAAATTCTATAATCGCTCTCTTATTACACAGCGGAAGTCTTTCTAACTTTGATTTAATTCTAACCAACTCTTGTACCGGTTTCATCGTCTTTGTCCCTTAGACTTAGATCGATCCTTTACTCGGTCAAGACATGCATATTGTTCGCTAACCATTCTAGGCCTAACAATCGCATATTCCTTTATCCTATTTTCACGGTCAATTCCCAAACGTCTATCCTAACTAGTAAGCTAGATCGTTACATACATTGGCCAATATGCGGATTTGATTCCTTAGCCCGTTTGTCGCCTTATTCTATTCATTCAACGATTCGTATGCGATCGTGTATTGATGGACCAATCCCTATCGTTACTTAGCCATACAACCAACCAACCCCACTGGTCTAAGTACAACGATAGAGATTGGGGATAGTACGATTCCCTTGGTTCACGATGGCCGAATCAAGCCAATTGGTCCATCCGTTCTCCAAACGTACGTCCCTCCGGCTACATGGTGAACGATTGAGCCCTCGGCTTATCGAACTATCCATGTTTCCGATCCGGTCGTTTAACACTACGACCGCTCACGGTTTACTAACCGTTTACCCGTCCGGTCCATGG
Organism: Arabidopsis thaliana; assembly: GCF_000001735.4. NCBI lineage: Eukaryota > Viridiplantae > Streptophyta > Magnoliopsida > Brassicales > Brassicaceae > Arabidopsis > Arabidopsis thaliana. The sequence goes on along the minus strand of NC_003075.7, from coordinate 5,098,118 downwards.
TGGTCGATAAAGCTTTCGGCTTAATGATCCATCCATGCGGTCCGAATGATATCCTTATCACACCCAAGGGTCCGTGGATTCATCCACCGGATCATCGTAGGCTAGCCCATGAAATCCTTCCTCCGTCGGCCTTAGGTTTGCTCGCAGGTCCAACATCCGTTTTGTCCATCGAATCCCACCGTGGACTTTCCCGTTGGTTATCCGTCGAGTCACCATTTGGTCTTACCGATCTCCGATCGGTTTCACCATGGCTGAGGAGATAGATACATGAAGTCAGCCGCGATATTGGTCCTATATGGTGAATCACGTTCCTTACCCATTCTTGGTGCTTTCTCCCTTTACCGGTAAGATTGCATCCATGGGCGACCCTTGGGTGTGTTCGGATGCACTTATCCTTGTGCTTCCTCGAACACTTTTCTCGATCCATCCCATCCGACGATCGATCGGTCTGTCCGACCCATTCCGTCTGACGATCGGCCTGTCCCTTCGGACCCGTCCGACGATCGGTCTCTCCGATCCGATCCGTCTGGCCGATCTGATCCGTCCCACGATCGGTCTGGCTGATCCAATCCGACGATCGGTCTACCAGATCCGATTCGTCTCTAAGACGAATGGTCTACCCTCTCCATCCTCTACACTCCGTTGAACCGTTGGAACGGGAGGTAGCATGCACATCAGTTCGGTCGAGTTATACTCGCCGAGCCGCACCCCCTTTCCGACCAACAACTTCAGGATGTGTTGGGACTGTTTTAAGAATGTTTTGTGGTGTCTGGATGTTGTGAGATGATGTGAGATGATGCCTTGGGGGTCCTCCCTTATATAGGGGGCGAATGGATGCTTCCCGAAGCATCATATCCGTTCCTTGCACCCTTCCGAAAGGTCACATCCGTTCCTTGCATCCTTCCAAAAGGTCACATCCGTTCCTTGCATCCTTTGGGCGATGCAACCGTTCATTGGTACCCGCTCGACCTTACACCTTTTGACCGAGACACCTCTTCACCCGTGAGCTACCACAGTCTACTAGCTCGAGTGTCAGCTGACCGGACCACCCAACTAGGTAAGTACACGATCAGCTCACTGAGCTCAATTGAGTTGTCGGTCAGCTCACCTTGCTGAGCTAGCTAGTCTTCCAGCTGGTTTAGCTCACCTAGCTTAGCTAGCTAGTTCATCCTAGCTTGTCCAGCTCACCTAGCTGGTTCAGCTTGAACTTTCTCGTTCTTCCGACTAAGTATTTTAGTCCGTTTCTTGACCATGGTCTAGTTTTCTCCTAAAACAACCTGGCCTCTTTATGAACGCGGGACGCGGTCGTTACAAGTTTGCTCCTAGGGAATAAAAGAAATAAGGAGATTAGCCTCTCCCAGCTTAAGTCTAAACAATGACCTTTATATATATATATGACCTAAAACGTGATGGGTCTTCTTTAAAAATAAGGGTCAAATTTAGAAATCTTTAAAACGTCAATATGTTGCGTCTTTGAATAGCCGTAAGGTATTGGTGTCGCTCGATACCAGGGATGGTGTCGTTCGACAACTACGCGATTTTTAGTCTTCAGATTTCTTTCTGCAACATAAGTTCTCTGTTTTACTCCAGAATGCTCCATTATCTCCAAATGCATCTGAAACATGTAAAGACCTGAAAAGACTAGTCCATTATCTCCAAATGCATCTGAAACATGTAAAAACTAGAAAAGACTCTAGAAATAACAAATAGACTCTAAAACCTATACCTAAATCATTGCTAAAACCGATAAAAATTGGGATATATCATCTCCCCTAGACTTAGCTTTTGCTTGCCCTCAAGTAAAACATAAAAGCCGAACCCGTGGAAGAGGTTTGAAAACACAGGAACTCCTAACATTCTCTAGTCTATTGCCATGATCATACTAACCAAATCCATATGCCTAGTAGTTCTAATCATATCCTAACCAATATGTACTTCTCTACAAGCTTACAACATTCTAGATTCCATACCTAAGTTCCACCACTATATCCACCAGGTTTTCATCGTTGGGTCTCATCAAGCAAGCTAATATTAAAGAACCTTCTAGACTCATTCATGTACTATACCATGATAAAACGACCATTCTTTATATTTTATTTTCTTGGTATTCTTTCTCTCCCCTAAACTTATTCTTTTTGAAGAGTAAACAAAGGGGAACTCGAATGCTGGATTGACACCCTCGACATATTTACATCCTTTGTAATTGATTATTCCTAATAATGTACAATAATGGGGTCATGAGAAACATTCCTACCCTTATACACTACCGAAAATCATATCAATCTCTTGTTTTTTTTTTTAATAAGGGGAGAGAAATACTTTTCTTTTTCACATTGGTCTCAATAGCAGGTATGAACAAGGAGTCAAATTCTATGAACACTAACCGTTTTGATGAGGTAAAAGGAAGAGCAGTGAGATTAGCTCCAGCCTTAATAGATTGTGTTGGAAACCAGGATATCCTCAAGTCTATTGGTTTGCCATCTGGATTTTCCAATAGTCGGATTGAGTCGAACGACCTGCAACATTAATCAACCAGCAATAAACTAAAGAATAGAGATCAGAATTCCAAACAAAATTTTGACTCAATAAAACGACTCGAAAAAGAAAAGAAGAATAAGAAGAAGACTCGTAAAGAAAAACGTAGTTCGTAAGCGCATCCCCCAAAATTAAACGTCACTGTTCCCAGTAGCATTCAAATTCGGAGTAAACAAAATAAATAAAAGAAAAAACGAAAAATAAAAGAAAAATAAATAAAAAATCATACCAGTGGGTTGCCTCCTACTAAACGCTTAGTTTCAGTCATTAGCTTGACTTTAAAGGATTTCTAGAATCTGGTGGTTCAAAAGGTGGAAGTAAATACCGTGGAGAAAGACCTCTCATCATCCATGTTGGTGTATAAGCTGTTAGCGCATTAGGTCTATCTAGGACGAGAGGAGCATCAGCAGGGTGGGAGTCAGGTATGGGAGGAACACTCCTTTTTCCTGCACAATCATAAAAAGAACGAACAAGCACTCGACGAAAAACTCGTAGCTTGCATAACTGTAAAACAGTTTTTGAAAATTTTAAACTCTTATTGATGACATATGGAGGTTAAAGAGGAGGAGATGAGTACCTTGGTCGTTTAGGAGGTGGATGAAGGAGTAGAGGTATAGTGGGTGACATGACAGTAGTGGGTGACATGACAGTAGTTCCTAGACTTATAGAAGTGATTCGACCTTGAAAAGTACCTATATTAAATGATTCTCTCTCAACCAGTGATGGGTGTCGATCGACACTCGTGGTGTGTTGGTCGACACTCGTGCTACAACTTGTCTTCCCTTAACATGTCGATAATTTAGCTCTGAAATCTGTTCTGAGACGACAATTATCTTCCTTATGTCTCCTTGATTCTATGGAGCCTTGCAGTGCTCCTCCTGAATATGTTGCGTATACTGTTGAGGCATAGGACAAGAAATTTCAGGTGTGTAGACTAGTTCAACAACAGGTGGAAAGTCAAGGATGATTGGTGCAATCAGCATCCATGTCAATCGGCATTAGGTGAGTGTCGGTCGACACTACTATCTGGTATCGATCCTTCTCTGTCAATCTCATTTGATTCTTCTCCGTCGAACGTCGACATTGGCTCTATTTGGTACTGGTGTCAATCGACACCCAAGTGGTATCTGTCGACACTATAGATGGGTGTCGAGTGATTCTAAAGTTCAATGTCGAGCTTGATCGATTTTGCTTCGTCACAGCTTGATGTCTCATATATATGTGATGGTGTCAATCGACACCATGGGTTAGTGTGGGTCGACACTACCTCTACAACGTCAAATTCGTCACTCTCCTCAACTTTCAGGAACTCATCTTCACTTTCCATCAAAGCAACATGCCAAGAAGGCGTGAGTCTTCTCTCAGTCCATCTAGGGATATATCTCTCTAATATCTTCTTCTGGCCTTCCAGAATCTGTTCGGGCAATGATTCTATCTTGCTTCTTTGTGCGGGTGGAGGGGGGGCTTGGTAAGAAGCAAGATCGTAGTTTCTTGTGAAGCTGAAACTACTGCTATACTGAAAAGGTTGCTGGAACTGAGACTTGTGAGTGTAGTTAGGTTGACCATTCCCATAGACACCTATATTGCCTCGTTGGTGTTCTAGTCTCTGATTCTGATAACCTCTTCCACCAACATAATTGACATCTTCCACAAATAGATTGTGGACTACGTCAAGCTTAGCCATGAATCCAACAATCTTACTCTCGTTCATGTTCTTTGGTTGTTTTCGCTTCTGCGATTAGACAAACACATGAAACACACAAGAAAAAGAAAAGAGAAAGACTAAGTAAATAAATTACTACAAGAATATGGAGTATTTATAGCACTATAATATAGCAGTTAACCATGTTCTGCTATAATTTATCACCCGGCTAAACTTTTATAGCGTTTGGTAATTTCAAAACGCTATAATCTCGTACCCGGGAAATAAAAAATGACGCGGGCCATGTTTTTGGATTTAGGGTTATTGTTCTATAGCGTTACCATTAATTAAACGCTACCTAATGTAATAGCGCGGATTAATTTTGTTGCCCGCCGAAACAAAAAAATTAGCCTCAAAATAATCCTAAGTACTGAAAAAACTATTCCTACTCTTTGTTCTTTCTCGACTCTTTCTCTTCCTCGACTCTTTCTCTTCCTATTCGTGTTCTTCCCTATTCTCGTCTTCTGCTCTAATTGATTCTTCTTCTCTCTATCTCTCTTTGTGTTCGTGTTCTTGCTCACTGACTCTGTTCAATCTCTCTCATAGACGCTCGCTACTCCTCAGCCTCTCCGTCACAGACCTGTTTCTAATTTGAGAAGGTTATGTGCCTTTTCTAATCGATTTAGGGATTGCATGTCCCATTAAACTTGTTTGAGCATCGATTTGGGGTTTTAATCAGTTTTAGGGTTTCGCTTTTAGGTTCTCAGAAGCTTTTGGTAGCCGTGTCTCGAAGATTTCAGTGGTAACCGCCTTGTCTCTATTTGACAGGTATGTTATTTTGACTTAGTTTGAATCGATTTCTGTAGTTCTTAGTTTGCATATATCGATTTGAGTATTCACTTGAACTTGAGGATTCACTTGTATTGATTTGAGTTTCTAATAGAACTGAACTTGAGTATTCACTTAGCTTGTATCGATTTTCAATGTCATATAGCTTTGAACTTGAGTATTCACTTGTATCGATTTGTGTTTCTTATAGAATTGAACTTGAGACCATTCACTTGTTTCGATTTTGAACTTGAGTATTGATTTTAAGATTTGAACTTGAGTAATAACACAGAACTTGAATTGATAGTGAACTTGAGTTTATGAAATTTCTTTGTGGAGGCCTACACCATCTGTTTACACACTTGGTGAAGCTTTGGGGAACAAGATTGCTTGGCCTTTTGATAAGATCATCTTGGACAGTGATGTAGCTTCCCCTTCTGAGAATCAGACTGCAGGATCTTCGGTAATCTTCTTCCCATGTCACTTGTCAATTATCTAGTAAGATCACTCACTGCTCACTTATTATTTATGCACCATTCTTTAGGCTAAAGATGCAACACCAGTTAAGATCAAGATAATGGATTGGAATATTGCTGATTCTGTTGTTGGTGAGGGTCGATTGTGTTCAACAGACAGACACGAACTTGTGAACAATATGCCTCTTGGTCCTTCTGCTGCAATTGTTAAGGTTAAGAAGGTGTTAAACAAAGCAGCATATTTGTGGAGACCAAGTCCAGGAAAGTTTGTAATGGGAGATGTACTACATAAGAACATTGCGTGGCCACTTCATAGTATACAACATGTGAATATATCTCCTATACTGGATGAAACAGCATCAGCAAATAGAAGACCATCACCTCCATTGGTAACTTTCTGCACTTTAACTTACATGCATATGAAAGACCATCGCTTGAATATTGCACTTTAACTTGGTATTATTTGCACTTTCTGCACTTTAACTTGGTATTATTTTGATTCATGTAGAGCTTGAGTAACAGTACTGCTAGCACCAGCAAATCTGCGAAGAAGAAATGCATCATGTTAGATTACAAGAACGGGAGAGAAAGAGTAGCAGAAGGAAGAGTATGTACCTCTAACCCTTCAGACACAGTCCATCATATGCCCCTAGGTCCAAATGCGAGCAAGGTATGTGTAGAAGTTTCAAAGATTGGAGATGCTGCTGTGTGGAGACCAAACTCTGAAATTCAAACAATTGCAGATGCAGTAGGTAGTATTGTGGCTTGGCCTACTGATAAAATCATGTTTGTGTAAACATTATGTTGTTTTTGTTGTTTTTGTTTGTTAAGTACTTTGACAATTCAATGTAATTTGGGATCTTGAATTTTATATAATATGAATTTATGAATTTCTTTCTGAATTTTGTTATGATTTCCAAATAATATGAATTTCTTTCTGAATTTGGGATTAAAATATAATTTATGAACTGGAATTAATTGGAGAAATATTGCATAATTAAAATGCCATAATATATAAATATTGCAATTAACTAAATGCTATTGTCTAATTATATGTAGCAAATTCAATATGCTATGTATAACAGTTATTTATATCAGAAACTAATCGCTATTAAATAATTAAAGATTACAGCAGAAAAAGCGCTGTAATAAAGGAAATAATGATAGCAGAACAAAAAAGCGCTACAATATGTCTCCGACCTATTATGACGGACGATGATAGAGCGCTTTTAATAACGCTATGGTATAATTAAATAGCGTTTTTCGGGCGCTACAAATGCTCCATATTCTTGTAGTGAAAAGAAACACAAAAACAAAAGCTAAGACAAAATTCTAATCCTAATCTAATGGTGAATCGTACAGAACTTCGGGAACTGTGCCAAATTAGATGTAGGTCAAATTGCCTTAAGACCACTCTCTCAAATAAGAAATTGATTGTAGTACTTAAGGGTCAAATTTCAAAAACCTCTCGGATCACACAATAGATTAAGGTTTCAAATTAATCTAAACAAAAGATAAGAAAATAAAAAGAAAGCAAAGTAAGCAAATAGTAGATGATGGAGGTTGTAAGTCAAGATAATAAAACGTCAGGTTTAGGGTATTCTCAGGAAACAAATGATTAGTAGATCTAGTAATAGCTAGGTTTTATCGAAACATTCTTAAACTCAAACTCTAATATTAGAATAACAAGTGGTGTTCCGCGAAACTCACATTGCGTAGATCTAGTAATAGCTAGGTTGTTCCGCGAAACTCACTATACTTAAACATGCATTATAATCAAGTTTGATTAGTTCACCTAAGTATATAAACCAGAGCTCTTCTATGAGCCTACCTGTTCTTTCTTAAATACTTAGGCCCATCTATGATAGTTCTGATAACAGGTACCTATGGTGGGTATACATATTATCTAAGATCAAGTTCTAGGTGATCAATCTAGAACTAGCATTAAGATCAATTAAAATGAAGAATCCTAAAGATAACCTAGCAATGGGGAAACCAACTAAATCATCTAAATCCCTAATGAGGAACCCTAACCCTAACAAGAAAGCTTCTCAAACATGAACATAGAAACACAAATCATAGTCTGAATAAGAAATCATTAATTTGAATAAGAAATCAATAGTCCATATATCAAGAGAAAGAGTAAGAAAGATCTTCTCTAAAAAGAGTCTCCACATGGTTTTGCTCCCAAGAACAAAAGAGATAAGGAGATTAGCCTCTCCAACCTTAGATCTAAACAATGACCTTTAAAACTATATATATATATATATATATATATATATATATATATATATATATGTGACCTAACACGTGATGGGCCTTCTTTAGAAATAAGGGAAAGTTCTGGGCCGAATTTGAAAATCTTCAAAACTTTAATAAGTTGCGTCTTGAATTGCCGTTAGGTATTGGTATCGCTCGACACCAGGGGTGGTGTTGTTCGACACCTACGCGATTTTTAGTCTTCGAAATTCTTTCTGCAGCATAAGTTCTCTGTTTTCCTCCAGAATGCTCCATTATCTCCAAATGCATTCCAAACGTGTAAAGACATGAAAAGGACTAGAAAAGACTCTAAAAATAACAAATACACTCTAAAACCTATACCTAAATCATAACTAAAACCGGTAAAAATAGGGATATAACAATTAACCTTAAAGAATTCATTTAAGCCCTGACGGTGATCTAATACAATAATGTAATAATTCGAAAAGTGGTGATGTAATCATTGAAAAACAAGAATTTATAAGTCTGGTGTTGTTGAGGTATGTGTACCTGGTCTGTATGAGAAGTATGATCCATTTGTTTTGACAATGCAAGTAAATTTTTTTTTCGTATCTATTGATATATCCCTATTTTTACTGTTTTTAACTACGATTTAGATATAGGCTTTAGAGTCTTTTTGTTATTTCTAGAGTCCTTTTAGAGTCTTTTTAGGTACTTAATGGAAGAATGACGATAATAAGACATTTTGGAGCAAAACCTGAAGAGAATAAGCCAATGGACGAATTCAGTTTCAGATCAAGTCGAGAGTGTCGATCGACACCAGTTGCGGCTCAGTAAAGTCCAAGACGGTTTAGATTTTAAGAATTTGAAATTTGCCCCAGAAGACTTTCCTATATATATAGTTTTAAATGTCATTGTTTAGACCTAAGGAGTTTTTAGCAACCTTTTATTCTAGATTTTTATACTTTCGAGATAAGCTATTCATAAATTGGATCCCTGTTTCCAGAGTTCATTATAGATTTTAATATAGTGAAGAGATCTTTTCTAACTCTTTTCTTCTTATTGATTTTTTTTATGCTTTCTTATTCAAACATGTCTTGTTATTCAATGATCATGTATGAGTAGTCTGCTTGTTAGGGTTAGGGTTTCTAAATAGGGTTATAGATGATTTAGTAGATCGCCCATCTATTAGGATATCTGTAAGATTTTTTATCTTTGGTTATTCTAAGTGCTAGTTCTAGAGTACCTAACTAGAACTTGATAAATAATAGGTCTGCCCAAAAAGGCATCTATTACCAGAACTACTATTTGATGAGCCGAGTTTATAGGTGTGTAAACCCGATTAGCATGCATGTTTAGGATTAGGGATTTGCCAAGCAAACGCTGAGAATCTTTAGCTTTATTCATAGGGAGTAATGCCAAGTTAATGCTGGGATATTCTATAATAGTTGTTTGAGATTAAGAACGGTTCGATAACATCCTAGCAACTATTAGATCTACTAATCATCTGTTTTCTGAGAATACCCTAAGCCTAACGTTTTAATTATCTTATTTTAGAACCCCATAATCTACTATCGCTTGTTGCTTTCTTTAATTATCTTACCTTTGTCTAGCTTGATCTCGATACTTATGTCTATTTTGTGAACAAAAGAGCTTTGTCGAATTCGACCCTTAAAAACTAACGATCTCTTTTTTTGAGGGAGTAAGCTTAAGGTCAATTTGATCCATATCATCTTCGTATAAAATGACGTACTAAATAATGGTTGGTAGTAGTGAAAGACTATCCAAGAAATCATTCAAAATTCCGCGATAGTCATTCCATTGAATGTAAGTTCACTAATTTTACATAGAGGACATCTTGAAGACATTCCCGAAAATCCACCATGTGAAGATTCTGAAGATCATGATACCGATCTTGAGATGACGGATTCAAAAAGTTCCAAAGAAGAATAAGACCATTACAGAGAGGATTATTCTCTTGGGAATTTATGTTTTACTAGATTGATAACCCGTGCTTCGCTCGGGTGTTGGTACCGGATCCCGCACCGATAGTCCAGGACAAACCAAAGATTGCCATGTAAGAAGAAAAGGGACCCACATGAAGCACAACTTGGAATGAGTCCCGAAGTTGGGTGAAGAATGTTGTGAGGTGATCACGTCGCGAGATAGAGACGAGGCCGATATGAGAGCAGTTTGGTTTAGATATGTTGGGGCGAGTGTTAAAGCCCATGAACGTCAAAGTCAATTCAAATTCAAACATTGAGGCATTAAGTCTGAAGCAGAAGCATTAAGATTAGATACCACATTCTTGTATAAATAATGAAGGTCTTGAACCATGTAATATACACACGCAATTCTCCTAGCAATTATACTATAGCCATTTTTTATATCAATCCAAAAGCTCTTTACATCCGATTTTTGTCCTCAAGATTAACCCTTCTCAAAAATTAAGTAAATATTTGAGTGTGTGAATCCGACATCCATTTTTTTTATTACAAGTAAACATGCAATTTGAGACTCTTTTTTGTGACTCTTTTTATGGTCGCAACTATTTGCGACGTTGTAAATACTACTTTGTGACTATATAACGACCGACACGACATCAACGCAAAATCGTCGCAAATGTACGACTCCATTATATAGTCGAAGAATGGTCATAAATAAGCGACGTTTGTACGATTCATTTGCAACGTAGTAGAAATACAATTTGTTTTTTTTTGAAGTTTCACAATTGTCACAAAAGAGTTTTAAAGTTGTGGCTGTTTTGCCTCGTTTTAGCCACTCTTTGAGAAATTGCAATATAAGAATCTAGAATGATTAATATGTTAAGTAACCATATTTTACCAATTATTTGAGGTAATATACGTATAGATTCTTTCTATTTATTTTTTATTTTACATGTTTTAAAGCAAATCTTTTTGAACACCAAATCATATACAAGATATGTTACATAAGCTTTTCAAAGAAAGGTTAATACCTTATATATGTTGGAAAACAAACTTATGAAATAATCTTTGTATCTCCTACAAAGAATGATATACATCATAATTGGACTGTAACTGATTCAAAATACTCATTATTAATGTAATTAGATCTTAAAATTAAGAAATCTTAAATCTTGGCTTGTGACTCCTATGCTTACGTCGCAACGAAGTGGCTCTTTTGCGACGACTTTGCCATTCTTTAGCGACTCCTCGAGATTTAAATTTTACAGTTTGATAATTTAGAATGATTAATGTTAACTAGCAACCATTTTGGCATTGATTTGAGCTAATAAATTGATAGATTCTTCTTTAATATATTAGTTTTACATGTTTTAGACTAAATCTTTGTAAAAGCCAAATCATGTAGAAGATGTTACATAAGTTTTTAAAATAAATGTTTCTAATCTATGTAAGTTTCAAAACAAACTTAACCAATGATTATTTTCCTCTTAAAACGGAATCTATACTTCAGAAATGGTCTGTTAGTGATCATAAACACTTATAACTAATGTATTTACATCTTAACCTTCAGAAATGTTAAATAATTGTTTGTGACTCATATCGGTGGTCACAAAATAGCGACGTGTTTGCCACTACCTTACGACGAATTTGGTGACAAACATTGAGACCAAATTGCGACTATTGTATTTACGCGAAAATATTTTTAGGGTTTTGATTAGGCGGTAAATTATCCCTCGTGTTTTTTCGTTTGTGACTAAGTTAAGACTAATGTTTTTTGCTTTGTGACGACTTTGCGACTCCTTTTATTTTATTACTAACCACTGAAAAGTCACTTTCCTCATTTTCTCTATCTCGAATTCTCGACACTAAGAATTTCTCTGGGGTTTCTCTCCTCAAACTCGATCTGATTCTTTTGTTCTAGGGTTTTCACTCAATTGGATCTTTCTCAATCTCCTCTCTCTCAATTTGATTATTTTGTTCTCCGTGATGGTTGCTGGAAAGGGGAAATCAAGTAGAGGCCATGGTGGGAGAACCGAAGGAGGTGAGAGAACTGGTGGGAGAACCGGAGGAGGTGAGAGAACCGAATGAGGATCGTCATCTCATGCCTCCAACCCTTATTCTTCGAACGCGACTAATTCAGTGACTCAATCATCTAGAGCAACGCTTCCTTCTCAGTACCCAGCGAGGTCACAAACACCGACTCCTATTTCTTTGCCATCACCGCAAGTCGCTCAACAACATCCTCTTAATTATCAACAGCCGCCTCCTTATCAACATCTGCATCCTTATCAAGTATGATTGATTACCAACTTGTTTTATGTTTGGTCTTTGTTTCTAAAGGGATTTTATCTAAGCTTAACTTTCTTATCAGATTCCTCAGCATCAAATTCCTCCTTATCATATTCCCCAACCTCAAATGCCTCCTCATGAAAACCCTAATGTTGACTCTGATGCTGACAACGAACCACCGATGGACTATGACGAGATGGTCGAGTATATGTTGGGTCTGCCTGGCCGAGAGCATCTTCCACGTCTTAGTCGGACCCAAATTCCAGGCGTTGAGACTATATGGTATGAGATGTAGTTGCTTAGATTATGAAGCTTTTGTTGTGTTGAGAGCATCTCTAAATGTTATATCGTCATTATTTTAGGTTCTAGCTTGATAAATTTGATGGACCTTACTATCATTAATGTATATTTGTTTTGATGTAATAGGTTTGGCAGAGACAAAGGGAAATTGTCTAGGACTATTGCTGGAATATTTCGGGCCAAATTTGATGGACCTTACTTTAGTTGGAAGGTGACTCCTATAAGCATTCAACAGCGATATTTCAAAGCATTTGCGGTAATGTTGATTCAGCTTTGAATCTTTGATAGTTATGCTGAATTGAATCAGCATCTGTTATACTAATTCATACAAATATGTGTAGGGGAAGTTCAACTGGGATATCGGACTTACCGAGCTAGTGAGAGAAGGATTCTTGGTGATCGCAAAGAAAAGGCTTAAAGGGATTGTTAGCCAAGCAAAAAAATAGTGGTGTAAGGCCGTATTGGATTGTCAAGGAACTGTGGACAGAGATGTGGATTTACTGGAACACTCCGGCTGCTATGGGAAAAAGCTCAAATGCATCACAGTGTAGAAACAGTGATCGTGGTGGCCTTGGAGTCCACAAACACGTATCAGGACAAAAATCATTCATGCAAGTTCACCAAGAGCTGGTATAGTCTTTCACTTTTATTTCAAATTTTGCACTTAGAACACTGATGTTGTTATCTCTCATCAGTGATTTTAATGATGTCTATGTATCATTATAGGAGGAAGAATTGGGGCGTCGTGTGTCTTATGGAGAAGTGTTTATGAAAACACATACAAGGGCAGATGGTTCTTTTGTCGATGCTAAAGCCAAATAAGTAGCTGAGGTCTATGGGAAGAGCATAGAAGAGAGAATTTCTTTAATGGAAGAGGATGGTGTAGCAAATTCAGATAATTCCAATCAGTAGTCAACTCAGCGGGAACTCAACATTGACGAAATGATTGACATCTTTCTCAAGGTAATTTTGAGTAAGATTTTGTCTTTTAATAATATAATCAGTCCATGTTTGATGATTAGTACTTGAATTATTCTATCTTTGATGAACATGATTATTACTTGAATGATTCTATTTGCTAATATGGACTCCATATACTTGATGTTGCTTGAATGATTTCCATAGTCAGTCTTTTGTTTCATATACTTAATGTTGCTTGAATTTGTCATTTTTGTATGTGTAATTCGTCTTAGATTGCTTATGTATCTATTTGATGGTTTGTGAATCATTACTTTTTGCTGAACATGATTATGTATTTGATCTCTTTCTGTTTGTGAGCATGATTTTGTTTTGTTTTTCTTAAGTGTACTGAAACAGATGATAAAGGAAACTATTTTGGCATCAGATCTCTTGTGGTGACCCTTAACAAAGGGAAAAGAAAAGAAAGCTATGCAAACATCTCTTCTTCCTCACTTACAGAGCTTCATGATCAACTTCGTCAAAAGATGGCAGAGCATGACGAAGAAAATGCTCGACGTGATGCAGAGCAACAACAATCTCAAACTCGGATCGCAAACTTGGAGATGCTTGTATCGTATTGGAAACAGAGTGATCCTGCGTTTGCAGCTTTTGTTGCATCTCAGCCACATCCAACTGCACCAGCCACCACACCAGCCACCACACCAGCCGCTAGTGCAACAACCACAACACAACCTGATACATTCCTGGACGTGGATGTATGCTCCAAGGACTCACTTTGTTGGTTTTGAATTGAAAATGATGTACTTGATGGTGAATAATAGATGGATTTGGAACAAAGCGGTGGAAAGACGATAAACCGGGATGAAGACGAGATTGAGTGGATGCAGCAGAATGAAAGGGGAACGAATTGTACTTCCAAGAGTGATGAAAGACTCTTAGACTACTAGCTTGGATCCAACTTAGATATTACACACTAAGAATAAAACAAGTTGAAAAGATATTATGATCAAACTAGTAAAAGAGAAGGTTTTTGATTAAAATGTTTGCAAATGAGAAATACAATGAGTTTATATAGGAGAGGAGGAAGAAGGGGAAGAGGTGAGAGAAGAAAGACATGCAAGAGCATGCACAAGTCCACACTCATGCAAGCTCATGCAAAGAGTTTTGGAAATAACAAAAGCAATAAATGCAGAGTTTGAATAGAAAAGAGAGAATGGGCCAAGGCATTGTGAGTGGGCCTTGGACCACAAATTGGGCTGATAAAGGGAGGCTTGAAAATGTTACTTAGGCCTCATTAAAAACCTTGTCAAGAAAACCCATTGGGACAAAACTTGACAAGGGAAAAAGAGTGCATAAGCAACACTTAACCCTTTACCGAGCCTCTTGAGCCGTGATCACTATGAAGGAGGATTGAGCCACGTCTTCTTGATTCTTCTTTAGCTCCCTGAGTAGTCCATTGATAGCTTGGTTGAACTTCTTGGATATTGATCTTGTTAGAGGACCCGCCGGAACGATTAATGCTTCCTCCGGTACAAGCTGCTCCTCGTCTTCTTGTGGTTCAAGTGGTTTGGTTGCATTGGTCATGTTCTCATCATCCTCTCCCACTTGAAAAGGATTTGTTCTCAAATCTGAAGTATCTGCAAAAAATGGTTGAAGATCAGAAACGTTGAAACTACCATTCACATTATACTTACCTTGGAGATCGAGTTTGTAGGCGTTGTTGTTGATCCGTTTGAGCACTTTGAATGGTCCATCGATTCTTGGCATTAGCTTGGATGATCGCACTTCCGGAAAACGTTTTTTCCTAAGATGAACCCACACTTGATCGCCTTCGTTGAAGATGACTTCTTTTCGACCTTTGTTTGCATACTTCTTGTATTGCTTCGTTCGAGCCTCAAGATTTAGTACCTGTTGTACTAAATCGTCTTTCTTCTTACCATCAAGACTTGATCTTTCACTCAAAGGTAAAGGAATTAGATCCAAAGGAGATGTGGGTTTGAACCCATAAACGATTTCAAAAGGAGAAAACTTAGTCGCGGAATGTCTCATTAAGCCACCTCCATGAGCTTCCCTTAGAAACAATTCTCGCAAAGAAGAGTGAGGCACACAAAGTCTATTTTCAAAGAATAAATACCCATCATGTCGATAATATTTTCCAAAGGTAAACTTCTCACAAGATTGAAATATTTTGCTAAAATCAGAATCATTAGCATACAAGTCTTTTATTTGCCCAAAACCCAACAATCTTGCATCCAAAGAAGTAAGCAAAACATACCTCCGAGATAATGCATTGGCTACAACATTATCTTTACCTTTTTTTGTACTTAATCACGTATGGAAAGGTTTCTATGAATTCGACCCACCGAGCATGACGTTTGTTGAGCTTTTGTTGACCCTTTAAGTGCTTGAGAGACTCGTGGTCGGTATGAATGACAAACTTTTTCGGCCATAGATAGTGTTGCCACGTTTGTAGTGCGCGGACCAATGCGTAAAGCTCCTTGTCGTAGGTCGGATAATTGAGAGTCGCTCCTCCTAACTTCTCACTAAAGTAAGCAATGGGCTTGTGATCCTGCATCAAAACAGCTCCAATACCTAACCCGGAGGCGTCACACTCAATCTCAAAACTTTTCATAAAATTAGGAAGAATTGGAACGGAAGAATTAGTAAGCTTCTCTTTCAAGGCTTGGAAGGCGTTTTCTTGTGCATCTTCCCATTTGAATCCAATGTCCTTCTTGATAACTTCCATAAGCGGGGCGACAATGGTGCTGAAATCTTTGACAAATCGTCAGTAAAATCCCGCTAGACCGTGAAAGCTCCTCACCTCGCTCACATTCTTAGGGTTCGGCCATTCTCGAATCGCCTTGACCTTTTCTTCATCAACCTTGATTCCATCTGCACTTACAACAAAGCCTAGAAAAACAAGATTATCCGTGCAAAAGGTGCACTTCTTCAAGTTCGCATAAAGTTTTTCTTTTCGAAGCAAGTCCAAAACGAGTTTAAGATGCATGACATGATATTCCAAGTTTTTGCTATAAACCAAGATGTCATCAAAATAAACAATAACAAATACTCCAATATGCTTCCTAAGGACATGATTCATCAATCTCATGAAAGTGTTAGGTGCATTTGTTAACCCAAACGGCATAACTAACCATTCATATAATCTTTGTTTAGTTTTGATAGCCGTTTTCCATTCATCACCTTCCTTCATCCGGGTTTGATGATAACCACTTTTAAGATCAATTTTTGAAAAGATGCTAGAACCATGCAATTTATCAAGCGTATCATCTAATCGAGGGATAGGGTGGCGATACTTAACCGTGATATTGTTGATGGCTCGACAATCCCATCTTTCTTTGGTACTAGTAAGACCAGAACGGCACACAGACTCATGCTTTCACGAATATGACCTTTGTCCATAAGCTCATTCACTTGTCTCTCGAGTTCCTTTGTTTCGGTCGGGTTGATGCGATAAGCTGGTCAGTTTGGTAGAGCGGCTACCGAAACGAAGTCGATTTGATGCTCGATCCCACTGATGGGTGGTAAACCTATGGGATTGTCTTCTAGAAACACGTCCTTATACTCTTGCAAAATCAACTCGATCTTACTCGGTAGCACCGGTACGGGATTAATTGAACAAATAAGTGTTTCTTTGAAAACAAAGAGTAAACTATTTTTACTTACCTTGTTCTTGCCCTTTGTATCGATTGGTTCGGTTGGTTTGATGGCCCGTTGTTTCATACTTAGCTGGTCTAGATACACTTCGTGCAGAGTCATCGGGATGAGAGTTGTCTTTCGGCCATTGTGTTCGAAGGTTTGTCGGTTGGTGAAGCCATCTTGAAGAACTTTCCGATCCGATTGCCATGGTCGTCCGAGAAGGATGTGACTAGCGTCCATATGTAGAATATCGCACATGATCTCATCATGATACTTCCCAATTGATAGTGGTACCTTGACTTGTTCTTTGACGGACATCTCACCCGTTTCATTACGCCATTGGAGCGAATACGGTCTCGGGTGTTTAAGCACTTCTAAACCAAGTTTCTCGACCATGTTCCTACTCGCAATGTTAGTACAACTTCCACCATCAATAATTAAACTACATACCTTATCTTTGACCAAGCAACGTGTATGAAACAAGTTTTCCCTTTACGCTTGTTCCTCGGCCTTTGTTAGAACACTCAACGATCTTCTCGCAAACTCTCCTCTAGCGGGGGATTCCACATCTTCTTCCATTGAGTCTTCTTCCGCACTCTCATCTTTGGATTCTACTTCGCCATTGTCTCTATGGACCATGATCCTTTTGTTGGAACACTTGCTCGCATAATGCCGAAGTCCTTGAGACTTAAAGCATCGTATATCTCTAGCCCTCGTGATTACTTCCTTACCCTTTCCTTTTGGATCTAAATCGACCGGTTTTGGCTTGACGAACGGCTTGGAATCGTTTTGATAACCAAACTTCTCTTCCTTTTGATAACTTGGCTTTCCCGAGCTGTAGTTGGTCTTGGTGTGACTTGATCGGGCGTTCTTTCTCTTGATTTGCTGTTCGAACATGACCGCTTTGTGAAGCATCTCCTCAAGCTCCACATAGTGTTGAGTTTCTAGACGGTCTTGGATTTCTCGGTTAAGACCTCCCATGAATCGGGACATGACCGCTTCTCCATCTTCTTGAAGATCAGCTCTTAACATAAGGGTTTCCATTTCCAGAAAGTATTCTTCAACGGTTTTGCTTCCTTGAACCAAATTTCTCAACCGCTGATGTAGTTCACGATGATAGTAACTCGGCACAAATCTCTTTCGCATGACGAATTTCAGCTGGTTCCATGTTTTGATCGGATAGTCTCGGGTACGTCTTCGGCTAGTAACAAGTTGATCCCACCAACTTAAGGCATAGTTGTAAAACTTAGTAGCCGCAATTTTAACCTTGTTGGACTGAAGACATTCTTGACAAAGAAAGACTAACTCAATTTTTTGCTCCCATTCCAAGTAAGTATCCGGATTGTCGGTTCCATGGAATGCAGGAATTTTGAGTTTTAGGCCTCCCAAGGGATCTCTAGGTGGTGGTCTCTCTCGTCGATGCCTACGTTGGCTACTGTGAGAGGAGGCGTGACTATAGTAATTTCTTGCCTCTTCATCTTCCCTTGGTTCTTCTTGTCTTAGACATGGATTTGCGTCCGGGTTGACTTGATGTAAGTTTAGAGCACTAAGCTTTTCATCGATTAATGTTGCCATAGCTGATGTGACTGTTTTCAAAATCCTCCTTTCCAAGCTAGAGGCAGATGACGCTTCATCTTCTTCACTTGTCACCATTGTACCTGAAAAATTAAAAATTTAACAAGTAAAACAGTCCAAAAACAGGCAAATAAAAACGGATCTGAAAAATTATCAAAACAACTCCAAGAATACTAGACTCGTAAACGGTTCGAATGCAATTGGTTTCACAATTTTTGAATGAGCCAAATATTTTATAAAATTCACGCAAGATTGAACGGAGATCTGAAAGAAGAAAAACAGAAGTTTAGGGTTGGAACTTCAAAACCTGATAACAAAGTGGCTCTGATACCACATGATACATTCCTGGACGTGGATGTATGCTCCAAGGACTCACTTTGTTGATTTTGAATTGAAAATGATGTACTTGATGGTGAATAATAGATGGATTTGGGACAAAGCGGTGGAAAGACGATAAACCGGGATGAAGACGAGATTGAGTGGATGCAGCGGAATGAAAGGGGAACGAATTGTACTTCCAAGAGTGATGAAAGACTCTTAGACTACTAGCTTGGATCCAACTTAGATATTACACACTAAGAAAAAAACAAGTTGAAAAGATATTACACAATTTTCGGATCAAACAAGTAAAGGGAATAGGTGAGAGAAGAAAGACATGCAAGAGCAAGCACAAGTCCACACTCATGCAAGCTCATGCAAAGAGTTTTGGAAATAACAAAAGCAATAAATGCAAAGTTTGAATAGAAAAGAGAGAATGGCCAAGGCATTGTGACTGGGCCTTGGACCACAAATTGGGCTAATAAAGGGAGGCTTGAAAGTGTTACTTAGGCCTCATTAAAAACCTTGTTAAGAAAACTCACTGGGACAAAACTTGACAAGGGAAAAAGAGTGCATAAGCAACACTTAACCCTTTACCGAGCCTCTTGAGCCGTGATCACTATGAAGGAGGATTGAGCCACGTCTTCTTGATTCTTCTTTAGCTCCTTGAGTAGTCCATTGATAGCTTGGTTGAACTTCTTGGATTTTGATTTTGTTAGAGGACCCGCCGGAACGATGAATGCTTCCTCCGGTACAAGCTGCTCCTCGGCTTAAAGCTGCTCCTCGTCTTCTTGTGGTTCAAGTGGTTTGGTTGCATTGGTCATGTTCTCATCAGAACCCAACACAGGAGAAACCATCCCACCCACAACCACCACACCATCAGGAACCGTCGCAGCCACAGAACCTACTTCACTTTCTCCATCTTTTTAAAAACTTTAAACCTTCTCTTATGAACATGTAAGGCATTGTGGTTAGCAACATTAGAGCTTTGGGTAGCAACATTTTGGCTAATCAAATTTATATGAGTTTGGTTTTTTGTTATTAGCTTTTCAACAAAAAAAGGTAATTTAAAATAGATTAGCAAATTAATTTACCTAATTTACTGATTAGGTAACGAATTAGCATAATAAAAAAGAACTTAAGCGTCACAATTTGGTCTCTGTTCAAAGCCTGCAAAACTGGTAACAAATTGGTCGCAAATTAATCTGTGTCCCTAAGTCGTCGTAAATATACGACAATTAACCACTGTCGCAAAACTGTCGCTTATATACGACCGAATATATATGTCTCAAAGGCGTCACAAATTGACGACGCAATAGTGACCGTTTTAATTAGCGACCGTTTTATAGCGACTAACATGTATCGTCTCACATTAGTCGCAAAGTAACGATTTGCGACGGTTTAAGGATTCTTTTGGGGGTTGCAAAAGACATGTTTTCTTGTAGCGCGCCGCCTGTGGGGACCGAGGATTATTGAGTTGTCAGATCTCTTCTCACCACATTTTTGAGGCAAGCATCAATGGCCGAAGAAAGTTCCATGAATGCATCATTTGCCGAAACGCTCAAAAATATTCAGGAAAGGATTTCGGACATGACGCAAAAGTTCTCGGATGTGGAGAAAGTTGTTAACACACTGCAAACAAGCCAGATATCTCTTAGCCAAAACGTTAGTACTATACAATCTCGTGTTCGGTCTTTGAGTACAAGAAACCCTCTAGGAGTCCGAAGGAGCATGTTCAGTTTGCCGGGGTCTCGTACCAAGAATGGAACCAGTGGCCAGACTACTCCTGATGCTACAAATATAGTAACTCAATCGGAGGACTCGGAAACACAATTCGGAGATGATGTCGACTAGTAGATCAACTTGAGCAAGAGAACCCTGAGCAGTTCGAAGCTATGAAAAAGGTTAGCCGCAAATTCAAAGAAATGAGATCGAAGTTCCACTAGGCCACCAGTTTGGAGCCAAACATCGATCGAGTTATTGAAGAAACTAGGCGAACCCCTTTCACCCCTCAAATTCCAAGCTTGAAAATCAGAGATTCTCGAAAGCTCAATCTTGAACCATACAATGGACTGGAAGATCCTAAGAGTTATCTCGCAGCTTTCCTTATTGCTGCCAAACGGGTTGATCTGGATGAAGACGAGGAGTATGCGGGATTTTGCAAACTCTTCTCTCGAAAATCTGTGTGGACAAGCATTGATATGGTTCATCCAGTTGAAGCAAGGGTCGATCAGTAATTTTAACGAGCTGCCAGCTGTGTTCCTAAGGCAGTACTCCATACTTATGGATAAAAGCACCTCAGACACTGACCTATGGAATCTATTGCAAGGACCAAACGAGTCACTTCGTGCTTTCATTACAAAGTTCAAGGGCATGCTTTCCAAGCTCCCAAGGGTACCATAACAGTCAGCTTTATCCGCTCTTCGGAAAGGTTTGTGGCACGACTCAAGGTTCAAGGAAGATCTAATACTTCACAAACCGGATATGATCCAAGATGCCTTGTTCCGCGCCAACAACTGGATGGAAGTAGAAGATAAAAAGAAAGCTTTGCAAAAAGGAATCAACAAGCAAAACCTGCGATCACCTTCCCTACAAAGAAGTTCGAGCCTAGAGAATACCAGGGACCCAAAAATTTCGGAGTGCACACCTCCAACAACAACGTCGGGAAGCAATTCCAAAGGAAAGGGAAGTCTAACACGTAGGTCCAAGATGAAGAAAATCAAGGGGATCAAACACGTTTGAGTCTAAGACGAAGGCCAATAAAATTTGAAGCAAGGTAGTACACAACGAGAAGACTGATGAAACACTCGAAGGAAGCAAAGAGCCAATTATCTCGGTTGAGGAAGTAATTCCCGAAGAAACATTAGAAACTGAGCCCCTTGTTGAAGATGAAGTTCTTGAACCCAACGAGCATCTCGAACCAAAGCCACTGATATTTTACCAGATAGATGATAAGTAGGTTTTTACGCCTACTTATGTGCTGAAGTGTGATGTGTTCAGTTCAATTCCCCTTAAATACTAACATGTCGATGCAGCTATAGGGGGTGTCAAACCAGTCCACTGTTATTGCTAGCAATCAAGATGTGTACAGAAGAAACTAAGTCAAGCCAGATTATAGACATGGTTGGTTTCTAGTAACAATCCTAGGTCATGATTCAAACAACAAAAATAAGAACTTAAAAGCCCTACTCGATCATTGGGCCGAGTAGAACTAACAGGCAACAAATTGAAGAACTAAAATGCAATCAAAAGTTGACACAAATAACAGATAAATAAAAGTGCAATCAGGGGGTGAATACAAATAAATCTAAGAAGAATAGAAGTCCTAAGGATGGATTCATTGATAAGGGCAACTCTAGGGTTCATCAGGTGGCTAACAGGTGAAAGGGAGATACCTTAGATGATAGATTCAAAAACCGAATCAATCCACTCTCGTGGCAGAAACCCCCATAACTCTACCACTTCCTAATCTCAACTCTCGTTGATGAAACATAGCAGAGCAGGGTTTAAGCAACAATCTACCCAAGTCAATAAGCAGTCTAGCCAATCTCTTGGTCTAGAGTCCATAAATCTCTGGAATTCGTAGATCAGGTGATATGTCTATAATTTGCATGATTTAGGCATTCATTCTTCACCACTTTGTCATTGTTTCATCCACATTTCATCTCATTAGGAGTCGTTTTAGTGTGTTTTGCACACTTAGGACGATTTTGCATTAGGATTGCATGTGCATTGCATATTTGGTTGTTTTCAGGTACTTTGGATGCTTTTGGAGTTCAAACAGAGGAGAAATAGAACAGAAAGTCAGAATGCCCAATGACGCCTTCAGCAAAAGTACTCTATCGCAGCCTCGGAGCCCTGCCAGGGCAAATCACTCTATCGCAACCCCAAAGAAGCTAGAAGCTAAGTTTCACTCAATCGCGAAGCCGGAGGAATCACCCCATAAGAACCACTCAATCACCAGGAGGCCTATCTGCTCGTTCTGCACTCAACCAGACAAGCTGAGAACAAAGAAGAGAAGAGAAGCCGAAGAAACCACTCGATCACCACCTCATGACATCCACTCGATCGCACTCGATGACAGGGTCGCTGGACCATTCAATCTCGACTTTACTACATCTCACTCGATCGCAAGGCGGAGCTCCTGAAGCCCAGTTTGATCAAAGACATACTCGATCACAGGGAAGCTCATTTCAGCCCATTAGATGCCAATGACACATTCGATCGCAGGGTCATGACGTGAAGATTCGCTATATATCTAGTTTCCTTATTTGTTTCATTTCTCGCTTATATAAACTGCCTCTTAGGGTTTTCCCTAGGGCATCCTTTGTTATTCCGTTTTTCATTCACTTTTACATTTTTGCAACTTTCATAGCCGCAGTGTTTCTCCTGCGACTCTGTATTTTTACTTTCAAGTATTTGATATTTAGTTTTCGTATAAGTCTTACGTCATTTATGTTATCATGTTTTCAATCGTTACTTTGCTATTGTCTTTGATTATGTCTGAGTAGTGAACCGTATTTCTGAGGATGGGATAGATTAGTTGTGGTTTACTTGGTCGTTTTAGGTGGTTGAGTTTAGAATACTAGAATCCCTTCTGGATTAGTTGCGCTTATTGCTTGTTTCACTGGTTAATGTGGAATATGAGTCCAGACGTCCAGCGCTCAGAAGGCGTTTAATGGGCGTTGGATCCTATAAATTCCAGAGATATCTGACTCTACCCCAAGAGATTGGCTGTAGAGAGGGTATTGGCTTTAACATGTTGATTCGATAATGCCTGCTTAGTTAGAGATCGCTAATGGGAATTAGGTTAGTGTCTAGCTTTGTTTGAGGATTTCTATCACGGGAGTGAATTAATCTGTTGAACTTGTTGTCTAGGGATAGCTTCTTTGAAGATTTGTCAACCACCTGAATAGATTAAGGAGACCACACTATTCGATTACCCCATCCTTAGGAATCGTTTATCCATTTGATTGCCTGTTATCATTTTTGCTTTGTTATTCACCTGCCTGTTATTGCTATTTCTGCTTTTATTTTCATTTCCTTTCTGTTATTGAATACTAGGACTGTTAGGACCAACCAACTCTCTGCTTGGCTTGACTTAGAGCTTTCTAATCATATCTCATATGTTTGCATCACACCAGATTGGATTGACACCTAAAATACTACAACGACAGGATAGTTGTTTGAGCTGGATTCCCCTCCAGGAATCCACCTGCGAAAATACCAAGCCAGCCAACAAAAGCCCACCAATCCCACTAAGTAGAGGACCTACGCAGCTCACGAGCCCACATACGCGAATGGGTATTTGGGCCAGATAACCCAGTCAGCTGATGAAGGGAGATAAGCGAATAATGACCTAGGAACTGACGAGGAGATATTCACGGAGCGGACCTGATATCTCAAAACTGACCTACCGAATATCCAGGAGGATCTCCGCAGATCCCGGACAGAGCTACCACGTGCGTAGACCTATATAAGGGAGCAAGGACGACTTGGAAGAGACATTCAATCTAGCTTACATTCACACACACACTTTTACACTTGTAATCTCTTTTCTCATTGTAAAAGCTTTGTCAAAATCAATACAAAAGTCCATTCGTTCTTAGCAATATAACTCTCAAGGTTTCAGTGAAGATCTAGCCCTCCTTTCTCATAATCTTAAATACAAATCTCTAATGTGGATTTCAGAACCCACATTTGGCGCCGTCTGTGGGGACGGAAATAGATCATTCTAACACCGAAACTAACACATCAATTGTGACCAACGATCATGGATCCCAATTCATCCAACACATCGGGATCTGGCTTACCAGTTCAGATCCCAAACGATGACGTTACGGACGGGCACCTCCCAACGGATCTCCCTCCCGGAGCCCAGGTTGATGCTATCCATAACACTGACACAGAGAACATCTCCCAAAACTCGAATTCTTCTGGATCTGACCAAATCACTCTCCCTCCGCAAACAAGGGGCGGAGAACGAAACGTCACGATACAACCTCCAAACGGAGATAACTCGGCCAACCTATCTAATCAGGTCCCCTCGCGACCTGCCAGCGAATTGGCCGAGCTCCGCGCAATGATCATGAACTTGATCAACTTAACAAAAAACCAAGAAATTGCGCATCGCAATCTCGTCGCAATTATGGGTCAGCAGAGACGCGATTCCACTCGCATGGCACATGAGGTAGAGCGCGATATCGCGGGTAAGGAGATTCCCCCCCCCCCCCCCCGCGAAACTGGGATTCCTGCCCAGGTCCCCATAGATCTGACAGGTACCGTCTCCCCGGCCGATCCTACTCTGAGAACTCGTTTGGATTTCGCCTCGATAGACGTCTCACCTCCTATCAACCGGCAGGTCGCCTTTTTACAGGGACCTACGAACGCTCTAGTCGAAAACCTGGCAACAGTAAACAAAACAAGCACAACGCCTGCCTTCCCAAGGCTACCGGCCCCACCTCTATTACTGATGGTCTGTTCACCCCCTAGGTACACGTGGAGTAGAAACCAAACAACCGCATCCAGTTCCCGCATTCCCGGAAACTCAACGCAACAACGGACCTCTATCGCTAATCCGCCATCCGTTCCCCGGATACCAGGAAGCGACCTCCTTAATAGTCCCCAAGCACCGGTCGATCCGCGTAACGTCGTGGATATGGAAACATTCCGCAATTACGCAGCTCAAACAAACGTGAACATGGCTCAAATGCATTCTCGAATGCACTTAGCAGTGAGCGATGCCGTTCACGGATAGGATCGCTCGCTTTAGCCTCCGAGACGTCGAGCGACCAATAGGCTCATTTGAGATCCTTCCGTTTCGCTATAACACGAGCGTACCTGACAGACGAAGAAAACGAAGCAGGTCATTGCCGTTTCTTCGCAGAAAACCTCGTAGGTCACGCCCTCAAATTATTTGCTAGCCTCGAAAGGGACTCCATTGATACCTTCGACCAGCTCACCGCCGCTTTCTTAAAACAGTATTCGGTACTTATCGAACACAGGACGTCTGAAGCCGACCTCTGGAGTCTCGGTCAACTTCAGAACGAATCCCTGCGATCTTACGTCAAAAAATTCAAAGCAATCAAGTCAAAAATTGCAAACCTAAACAAAGAGGTAGCCATAGCAGCCCTTCGTAACGGCCTTTGGTTCTCCTCTAGGTTCCGTGAGGAACTCACTGTTAGGCAACCAGTCTCTTTAGACGATGCCCTTCACAAAGCTCTCCACTTCGCCAAAGCCGCAGGAGCTCACCGTGCTGGCCTTACGATTCAAAGAATCTAAAATGCAAAACGCTCCCCTTGCAATTCAGAAACCCTTCAAAAAGGAAAACCAAACGCAGGGGCAACATACCTTATTCGCAATAGACGAGGCAGCTGAGGACGAGAGTCCAGAACTTGACCTCGGAAAATATTGCAAGTACCACAAGAAAAGAGGACATTCCACCGAGGAGTGTCGCGCCGTTAAAAAGTTAATTGCAGCTGCGGGAAAGACTAAAAAAGGTTCAAACCCCAAAGTTGAAACCCCTCCTCCCGACAAACAGGAGGAGGAGCAAACTCCCAAGCAAAAGAAACGGGAACGAACACCGGAGGGAAGTGACTCTCCCCCACCTGCTAGGAGAGAACGCATAGACGTAGTCTTTGCAGAACTCGATCTAGGTGGTGAGACAGGAAGGTCAGTCACCACACCTCCCCCCGCCCCGCATAAGAAAAACATGAGGTTTCCATTACGCCTCTCAAAATTCTGCTGAAGCGCAACCGAGGAATAAGCCTCGAGGTAACCTCACACGAACTCAACGTCGATCCGACCTACCGACCTATAAAGCAGAAACGTCGCAAGCTAGGTCCCGAGAGGGCTAAAGCTGTGCACGATGAGGTCGATCGATTGCTCAAGATCGGATCGATAAGAGAAGTAAAATACCCTGACTGGCTCGCCAACCCGGTCGTCGTTAAAAAGAAAAACGAGAAGTGGAGAGTATGCATTGACTTTACGGACCTGAATAAGGCATGTCCTAAAGACAGTTTCCCACTCCCACATATCGACCGACTGGTTGAGGCCACTGCGGGACACGAACTATTGTCCTTCATGGATGCATTCTCCGGGTACAACCAAATACTTATGCGCTCAGATGACCAAGAAAAAACAGCTTTTATAACTGACCGAGGCACCTACTGTTATAAAGTAATGCCCTTTGGTTTAAAAAACGCTGGAGCTACTTACCAAAGATTGGTGAACAGAATGTTCGCCGACCAGCTTCGTAAAACGATGGTGGTCTATATCGACGACATGCTGGTCAAGTCAGCTCGCGAAAAAGACTACGTCCCGCAGTTAAGAGAATGCTTCAAAATCCTCAACAAATTCGAAATGAAGCTAAACCCCGAGAAATGCTCTTTCGGAGTTCCCTCAGGTTAATTCCTCGGATACCTAGTAACCGAAAGAGGCATCAAGGCCAATCCTAAGCAGATTGCAGCCTTCATCGACATGCCATCGCCAAAAACGGCACGGAGGTCCAACGACTAACCGGCTGTATCGCCGCCCCCAACAGGTTCATATCCAGGTCCACCGATAAATGCGTCCCTTTATATCAGCTCCTCCGAAAGGATAAAAAGTTTGATTGGAACGAGGACTGCGAGCAAGCCTTCAAACAATTGAAAGCGTACCTGTCCGAAACACCCATACTCACAAAACCTGAAGAAGGAGAACCGTTGTACCTGTACACGGCAGTCTCCCGAACCGCGATAAGCGGCGTCCTGGTGAGAGAAGATCACGAAGGACAGAAACTGATCTATTACGTTAGTAAAACGTTGATAGACGCTGAAACTCATTATCCAGCAATGGAAAAACTGGCGCTGGCCGTAATCATGTCCGCTCGAAAACTGAGACCATATTTTCAATCACATCCCATCGTAGTGATGACGTCTCAACCAATCAGAACTATTCTGCACAGTCTGACTCAATCAGGTCGACTTGCAAAATGGGCTATAGAACTAAGTGAGTACGATATAGAATATCGCACCAGAACTAGCCTGAAAGCACAGGTCCTAGCCGACTTTGTAATCGAGCTCCCGTTAGCGGACCTGGATGGAACCAATTCCAATAAAAAATGGCTCCTCCACGTCGATGGCTCCTACAACCGACATGGATCCGGAGTAGGAATACAACTCACCTCCCCCACCGGGGAAGTCATCGAACAATCGTTCTGACTCGGATTCAACGCATCAAATAACGAGTCTGAGTACAAAGCCCTCATTGCTGGCATTAGGCTAGCTCAAGGAATGGGAATCTGCGATATACACGCCCATAGCGACTCCCAACTCGTCACCAGCCAGTTCCACGGGGAATATGAAGCTAAAGACGAGCGCATGGAAGCGTACCTCGAACTAGTCAAAACCTTGACCCAACAGTTCGAGTCTTTTGAACTGACCAGGATCCCCAGAGGTGAAAACACCTCTGCAGATGCCTTGGCAGCTCTCGCCTCCACGTCAGATCCTTTCGTCAAAAGAATTATCCCAGTTGAAGGAATAGAACACCCGAGCATCGACCTAACGGTCAAACACGCTGAAATGGAAACCTCGGCAACTTGCAACTTTACGCGAGTAACCCGAAGCACCACCGCCGCGGCTAGAACCATTGCAGCAGCCGCGGAGGCAGATGCAGCGGAGGAAGAGCCGGAGCTCGGAACCCCCGAACAACTTGCCTCGTACGAACCTGAACCGTACAACAACTGGAGAATCCCAATCATCGATTACATCAAACGAGGGATCACACCTCCCGACAAGTGGGAGACCAGAAAACTCAAAGCCTAGAGCGCAAGGTACTGCATCATGGAAGGGAGACTGATGAAACGCAGCGTCATAGGTCCCTACATGGTGTGTACCTATGGGCAACAAACGAAAGATCTCATGAAAAGCATGCACGAGGGGCAATGTGGTAGCCATTGTAGTGGACGTACCCTCGCCCTCAGAATTAAAAAGCAAGGTTACTTCTGGCCAACAATGCTAGCCGATTGCGTAGCTCATTCACTCAGGTGCGATAAATGCCAACGACAAGCACCTACTCTTCATCAACCTCCCGAGGAAATGTCGTAGGTCCCATGGAAGCCTCCGGTGGGAAGAAGAGACTAAAAAACCTGCTGGTCCTCACCGACTATTCTACCAAATGGATTGAGGCTAAAGCCTTCCAACAGGTAACCGAGAAACAAGTCGAGGACTTCCTATGGGAAAACCTCGTATGCCGACACGGCATACCTTATGAGATCGTCACCGATAACGGGACTAACCTCACCTCGGGAAAAATCAAAGCATTTTGCGACAAGTGGAAGATCCGTCTTACCACATCCATCCCCTGTTACCCACAAGGTAACGGACAGGCAGAAGCCGCCAACAAAGCTATACTTAGCAACATCAAGAAAAGACTTGATTCAAAAAAATCAATGTGGTCCGACGTGCTCCACGGAGTTCTCTGCGCCTACCGAACTACACCTCGCAAATCAACGCAAGAAACACCGTTCTCCCTCCCTTATGGTTTAGAAGCAGTAATCCCTGTCGAAACCATAGTACCAAGCGTGAGAAGGACCGCCAGTCCTGCTAATTCGGACCTGAACACGCAAATTTTACAGGACAACATGGACTTCATCGATGAACGCAGAGATCAGGTAATGATCCGAGTTCAAAACTATCAACAAGCTGCCGCCCGCTACTATAACTCCAATATCAAAATTCGGAGATTCGAAGTGGGAGAGCTCGTCTTACGAAAAGTGTTCAGCAACACGAGAGAGCTAAACGCTGGAAAACTGGGAACTAACTGGGAAGGTCCCTATCGAATCACCGAGGTGGTACGTGACGGTGTCTATAAGCTCGTAAAAGTTATCAACGGAGTACCTGAGTTACGGCCTTGGAATGCCATGCATCTCAAGAAATACCACGAATAAGTACTCAAAAACAATCGAACTACGATAAGGCTTGATCCCTTGGCAGGGTACGTAGGCAGCTCCTCCCAAGAGCGCAGCCACCAATTCAATCAAATCAAAAGAGCTTAATCCCCTAACCAGGTATTCAGGCAGTCACCTCCGCAAACGCAATTACCATCTCAACCCTTCTATCTGTAAGACAAAACTTCAACAAGGGAAATGGACATCGCATCTCTCATCAACGAAGATCAGCTGCTCACCTGACAGTTCAATCTCCCTTCAGTATTGAGCAGGTCCCTGCTCGATGACCAAACGCCAGATCGTCGCTTGCTTTACCTCCTTTTGTACTTAACGATTTCGAGATAAGAATAAAAGGAAATTTTGATACTCATTATCATATTTCGCAAAAAAAAAAATCATTTACACTATGATTTAAAACTCATTCGTAATCTTACGATACCTAAAGCCCAACACCCGAACGTTGGCGGATCCATTTTGTGATCTCGCTTCCAAAAAGTTGACAGTGAACTAAAACTTATAAGAACACATCACTGCGGCTTCATTGGAGCTCATCTACTACAACCAAATCTAACTCTTTCGCTATCAACGCATAACATAGTAAACAAGGAAGAAACGAAGGTTTCATTCGCGACCTGGCGATACCACAAGCCCAGCTCCCAAAATCTGGCAGGTCCCTTGTGTGACCTCACTTCAACAGGTTCCCAAGATAAAACAACTCAAACTCATTCAAAGTTTTAACCTTCGAGGAACATACCATATCACGTCCAAAATGATTTGGACGTGAAACAAGTCCAATCATTATCCGGAACATGGACAAAGCGAGGTGGTCTCGCACCAAAATCAACGAAGTGTCAACACTCGAACGAAAGACAGAAAATACTTGTTAAAAAGGGTAAAAGCCTTCCCAGGCATTCGAGTACTTAAACGAACAATGGATAAAAGCCTTCCCAGGCACCAAGTTCAAAAGGAAATAAACGAAAGGATAAAAGCCTTCCCAGGCATTAAGTCTGAAACAAAACACGAAATCCTAAAACAAACAAGGAGCGAAAGTGATCACTCCCTCGATTCTCCGGCTGGTGTAGCGAAGACAGTACCAGAACCCTCTGCGAGACCTCTCGGAAACGCGTCTTTGTTGCTCCCGAACTCATCCAAGCCAATTGGCGTCCCTTGCTCGTCGACGTCCATCGGACGTACCACCGAAATCTCTGAAACTTGCGGGAGATCCAACTTGCTTAGAGTAAAATCTGATACCTCCTTCGACTTGCACCGCGCCTCTAGGTCATCCTTCTCTGCTTGCAGTCGAGGTCTCTCCATGTTCAGATCAATAGCAGCCTTAGTGATCTGGTCGATCAAAGCCAGGTTCGATTCCACCTCAGCCGTTTGCCCCTCCAGTACAGTGCATTCCTTTTTGGCGACCCACTTCTCCTTGATCCCAGCCAGCAGCTTCGAATACGCAGCAGCCAGCTCAACCTTAGCATCGTGAACCGCCTTCTTCTCCCCTTGTGCAACCGAAGTCAGGTCCACCACCTTTTTGGAGAGCTCTTCCCTCTTCTACTCCAAGCGATGGATCTGGCTCCTCGTGGTCTGCTTGTCGGCTTGCAACCCCCTGATCTCCATCTCCATGAACCCGATCTTCTCAGCAAAACCTTTCTCGAGGTCTTTTGAAGTGGACAGCTCCATTTTCAGCCTCTCGATCTCCGCCTGAAATAACAATCAGGTCAGAATCATCAAATCATCGACGAATTATTTATAAACAAGTCAAAACCGAGGTGTACCTGGAACGAGACTTTGCGATCTTGACCAGCCTTCACACTTGACGTCAGCTCCCGGATGAGGGCCTTTCCTTCTTCAAGCTCATTCGCCGAGGGGACCTGGCTTAGACGCTGCTCATAGAGAGCAACCAGCTTGTTTGTGGCAGCTATCGCCTACCAAAAGCAAAACAGAAAGTCACAACTAGCGAAAAAATATAAATTAGAAGGAGACAGTTATCGATAATTACCTGGCCCTCCTTCGCCATCATGTCAGCATAGGCCGCCGCCTCGGCTATGTTTTTCACTCCAGGAACCTGACAGTTCCTCCCTATGATGTGGCGAAGCAGGTTCGCTAACCCAGCCTCGTCCTCAACGATCGGGTGATCACGGTCGTGATTGTAAGACCAGTGGAAAGGCCTGCTTCCCGCGGATCCTCCGCCGGAGTTGGATGTCTGCCTCACTTCCTGAGACCGGTTTGAAGACCGGCCCCCACCTCTGGAGCCTCGTCCTCCGCCATGGGACCTGCCCGAGGATCGCCTAGCCGCAGACGCAGCTGCCTCCGGAGTAGCAGCCGCAGGTTCCATCCTCTCCTCTCTAGGAGAGGCGACCCTCTGGTCGCTCACGACCAACTCAGCCGCCGGATTCACCTCCGGCTGGGTCCGAGCCCTCTTCGGAGAGGACGGTGCACCATCAGGACGAACAACTTCAGATGGCCTAGATACATGAGCGACCTGATTGTTATCCGGTTGACCTGCTGCAGCTGAGGTCCCGATGTTGACCTCAGGAAGCGAGGGATGAGATGCTAAGGCAGATGCGCTGGAAACAGCTAGAGTGTTTCGAGCCGCGGTCACCGCGGCAGACAGATCACCAGCACGAGCAGGAGCCCCGGCGTTGGCTCCTTGAACACGAAGGCTTGGGCGCCTCATTCTTCTGACGAGCGGGAGTTCTGAAGTGGAGTTGGAATCAGGAGGAACTGAACAAATAGAGCACGACATTTGTTAGTTAGCAATTCGAGTTGCACAGTTGTCTCGATAACTCGTTCATTTTTAAAAACCAAAGAAAATATAACGGAACTCGTACCTATAGGCAGATCAGCCTCGGGAACAGGTTCAATACGCGGGACCTCTTTGATCAGATCTAGCGGTGCTGCTGGAGGAACGATTGCGGGAACTGCTGGAGCTACAGGAACTGCTGGAGCTACGACAAGAGCAGCTATGATGCGATTTCTGCTGAAAGTGGACCAGTTAGTCTGACCACGTTGGAGAAGGGTTAACAGCTCAAGTTCCGTCTCCGAGAGAGTAACTTCCTTGGTCCTTGCTGCAAATCATAAACAACAAGCAATTAGTTTCAGTACTAACGATTAGCAAAAGCAGTCAAGGATTCAACATAAACAACAAGGAAAAATCAAGAGGCTGAGGTCTCCATCTCACCCAGGTTGGTAGACCAGGTCCTTGTTATCCTCGCGGGATCAAAATTGCCAACTGAATGACGATCTACTCTGAAAAATAAATACTTGGATCGCCAATTGGTGTCTCGACAGGCTTTCAAAACCGCCGAGGACCAGAGATCCGGGACGTGCACTGATGTAGTACGTCCCTTGGTCACTCCTAGCATTGGTCTTGACCTGGCAGAGCTGAAGCAGGTCATGGCAGCTGAATTTTCTGTTTACTTCCCGAGCCCGGGTGAATAACGCCAGCACATGGCAGACGAAGTTCGGACACATCTGGGGAAAGGCGAGGCCGAGACAGTAGAGCATCTCGAGAATACATGCCGGAATTGGGAAGAATAGGCCGTATTTCTCGAAGAAATTGGCATAAGCGCAGCACCACCCGACCGGCACGTTCTCAGGATGTAGCGGTGGCCTTGGGAGTATCATATGTACCTCCACCGGAACCTGGCATCTCCTCCAGAGGTCGACCAGGTCGTTGTTCATCATCGGCGTGCCTCCCCCTTGCTTGGCAACCTTTTTCTTCTTCGGTTTGTCGGCTCTGGTTGACGGCGGACGAATTAGACCCATTCCGCCTAGGGTTAAGGCGCGTCTCTGTACTCGCGGCGGTGACGCCGCCGACCTTGTCTCGGATGAACTCGAATCATCGCTGTAACAGTGGTTGCTCTTGTTCTGAGAATCTTCGAAGTCGCTCATCTTTGGGTTTCGACGGAGAAGGGCGAGAGAGATGAAAGAAAAAAGCAAAGGAGGCAGATCGGGAAGGAGGGAATAGCAGAGAAACGAAGGAGATAGCAAAAAAATAAAAACGAGATTTTTCTACTTCTACAAAACAAAGCGCAGTAAATAATAAAGGAGGAGAGAAGTTACCTTGAGAGTTGTGTGAGTTGACGTGACGTCAAGTGGAGAGGTGGAAAGTTATTTAAAGCCATCATCACCACGATTTTCGAGATTGCAGAAATCTATTATCCGCGCCTGATCTGGACCGTCAGATGCGGTGCGCTGAAGAGACGCTCCAGCTCGGCCGTCCACATCAGCAGCGACTTATCTCGCGTATCTTCTCGAAAGTTTTTGGTTAAAGGAATCTGAAATGAAAACGAAATTGTTGAGTTTATCCTCAAAACCGACTGATCTAACCACATTTATCCTCTCGTCAAGAATATTTTCGCAATCTTACTTGACCTATATGTCCGCTCATCGAGTTCGCCTACTCACTCAATGGGCTGGGGGGCAAATGTTGGAGCTGGATTCCCCTCCAGGAATCCACGTGCGAAAATACAAAGTCAGCCCACAAAAGCCCACCAAGCCCACTAAGTAGAGGACCTACGCAGCTGACGAGCCCACATACGCGAATGGGTATTTGGGCCAAATAAGCCCAGTCACCTGATGAAGGGAGATAAGCGAATAATGACCTAGGAACTGACGAGGAGATACTCGCGGAGAGGACCTGATATCTCGGAACTGACCTGCCGAATATTCAGGAGGATCTCCGCAGATCCCGGACAAGGCTACCACGTGCGTAGACCTATATAAGGGAGCAAGGACGACTTAGAAGAGACATTCAATCTAGCTTACATTCACACCCACACTTTTACACTTGTAATCTCTTTTCTCATTGTAAAAGCTTTGTCAAAATCAATACAAAAGTCCATTCGTTCTTAGCAATATAACTCTCAAGGTTTCAGTGAAGATCTAGCCCTCCTTTCTCATAATCTTAAATACAAATCTCTAGTGTGGATTTCAGAACCCACAATAGTGTTTTAGGATTAATGGACTAAAATCCTATTATCAATTTGGCGCCGTTGCCAGTTTGGTGTTTGTTTGCTATATTTGAGATCATTAGAAACGTTAAGATCAAGTTCATTTTTGTTACACAAGTTACTAACATTGTGCTTCTTCTGTCTTTGTGTTTCAGGTACCTTGCAACCTGCTTTACAGACGCATCTCTATTTCGTCTGTTATAGCCCAGCTGCTATCTGTTGCATGCATACACGGTCACAAGGAAATTAGAACCTCCTATTCAACGATAACATCGACCGTATTGCTCGCCAACTTAGAGAACAGACAGAAACAGACACAATGGCTGACATTGTAGATGAGCAAGAGCAACCTACCAACATTGGTGCTGGTGACTTCCCTCACAACCACAACCGGCGTCATGGAATTGTTCCACCTCCAGTACAGAACAACAACTTTGAGATCAAAAGTGGTTTCATTGCAATGGTTCAGGGGAACAAGTTTCATGGCCTGCCAATGGAGGATCCGCTAGATCATCTTGATGAGTTTGAAATGCTATGTGGCCTTACTAAAATCAATGGAGTTAGTAAAGATGGTTTCAAGCTTCGCTTGTTTCCATTCTCACTTCGAGATAAAGCCCATCTTTGGGAAAAGACGGTACCCCAGAATTCAATCACGACCTGGGATGACTGCAAAAAGGCTTTCTTAACAAAATTCTTCTCCAACTCCAGAACTGCAAGACTCCGGAATGAGATATTCGGATTTATTCAGAAGCAAAATGAAAGCTTCTGTGAAGCTTGAGAGCGATTTAAGGGTTATCAAACCAAATGCCCTCATCACGGATTTAAGCAAGCTTCTCTTCTCAGCACACTCTACAGAGGCGTCTTGCCTAAGATAAGGATGTTGCTTGACATCGCTTTAAATGGGAATTTCCTGAAGAAGGATGTTGAACACGGGTGGGAGCTAGTTGAAAACTTTACTCAGTCAGATGGCAATTACAATGAAGACTATGACAGAAGCATCCACACCAGTTCTGACTTTGATTACAAGCACCATAGAGAGATGAGAGCTCTCAATGACAAACTAGACAAAATTGTCCAAATGTAGCAGAAACATGTTCACTTCATCTCTGAAGATGAATCATTCCAAGTACAAGAGGGGGAGAATGATCAGTGTGCTGAAATCAGCTATGTTCAGAATAAAGGTGGCTACAACAAGGGTACAATAATTACAGACCCAACCCTAATCTGTCATATAGAAGCACCAGTGTCGCCAACCCTCAGGACCAAGTCTACCCTCATCAGCAGCAGCAGCAGAACCAACCCAAACCGTTTGTTACTTACAACCAAAGCCAAGGGTTCATTCCAAAGCAGCAGTTTCAGGGAGGATATCAACAACAACAGCCACCACCTGGTTTCACACCACAACAACAACAAGCACCTTGGCCTCAGAATTTAGACATAATGACTATGCTCCAGCAACTCATTCAAGGACAAGCCACATGAGCAATGGAAATCGCTAAGAACCTGGCTGAATTAAACAACAAAGTCGACCGACAAGGTGTCAAACTGAACAGTAAGTTTGAATCACTAGGCACTAGGATGAGATATGTGGAAGGCATCCTCGCTTCACCATCTGTTAACAACAACCCATGCCAGCTTCCAGGGAAAGCAATCCGGAATCCAAAGGAGTATGCCACTGCCCATGCCATCACTATCAGAAATGATCGAGAGCTGCCAACTCGACATGTCCCTACATTAAACACTGAGGACAGTGTGATTCTAGAGGGGGAGGATTTTTATCAAGATGATGTTTTGGCTGAGAAAACAATCGAAGAGGCCATCCTTGACAGTCAAAGCACTCGACCACAAGCTCCTCCAGCTACTACCTTCGTTGCAAAACCGACAGCAGCAAAAGACCAAAGATACAGTCTTCGTGCCACCACCTTACAAACCTCCGCTTCCATTCCCTGGTCGATTTAAGAAAGTTCTGGTTGCGAAATATCGAGACCTCCTGGAAAAACAGATAAAGGATATGCCTTTAGTGGACTGTCTCGCGCTAGTACCTAACAAGCACAAGTACGTGAAAGACCTGATTACAGAAAGGATCAAAGAAGTCCAAGGAATGGTGGTATTAAGTCATAAGTGTAGTGCAATCACTCAAAAGAAGATTGTTCAAGAAAAGTTGGAAGATCCAGGATCTTTTACTCTACCATCCTCCATTAGACAATTGCCTTTCAACAATTGTCTATGTGATCTAGGAGCCTCAGTCAGCATAATGCCGCTCTTTGTGGCAAGGAAGCTAGGATTCGTTCAGTACAAGCCTTGTGACCTAACCTTGATTCTTGCTGATAGGACTTCAAGGAGACCTTTTGGCCTGTTAGAGGGTGTGTCAGTAATGATTAATGGAGTAGAGGTCTCTACTGATTTTGTTGTGCTTGAGATGGATGAAGAATCTAAGGATCCTCTGATCTTAGGAAGACCTTTCTTAGCTTCAGGTGGAGCAGTCATAGATGTTAAGAAAGGAAAAATTAATCTTAATCTGGGGGAGGATTTCAAAATGAAGTTTGAAATCAGGGACACTATGAAGAAGCCAACAATAGAAGGACAAACCTTCTTAGTTGAAGAAATGGGTCAGCTAGCTAATGAACTGTTAGAGGAACTTACTGACAAAGATCACCTTCAAACTGCTTTGACCAAAAGTAGTGAAGCTGGATTTCTCTCCAGTGAGACCTTGAGCTATGAGATGTCATTAGACTCACACAACAGAGTACCAGGATCAGAGATCTTTAAAGGTGTCATTGTGTTAGAAAGAGAGGATGTTGCATTGAACGAGGAAGGCTCAATTGATACTCGACTAGAGTGCTCAACCAAACAGCTAAAGTCAAGCATGAGGACATCATATGATTGGTTAGAACTCAAGGAGAGATCTAAATGGCATAATAGAGCTATAAGAGAGCTAACACACACTGTGAAAGAGCTGAAAGATCAAGTCAAGGAGCTCCATGGGAAAGCCAACAAAGCACCACTCGACATCAAGGACTTCCCAAATGATGAAGTTATTCCTATGGTTAGAAAAGAAGGATGTGAATTCACATTAGAACTGTCTAGAAAAGACGACTATCCAGATGATGAAAAAGGAGCTTACCAAGAAAGGGCCATTGAGTACTCAATTACAGACCTTTCACGAGAGCATGCTGAATTTGATGTTGTATCTACTAAGGAAGCAGAGGAGACGTCAACTCTACTCTATCACCCTCCTTGAGCCTAATGAGTGTGAGGAGTCAAGCTAGAGACTTAAAACAAGCTCACTTGGGAGGAAGTCCCATGCCTATCCATGTATATAGTTTTTTTTTTTTTTTTTTACTTTTGATTTGTTTTGGTTTTGGTTTTGATTCTCAGGAAATGAATAACAGCTGGAGTAACAGCAGGGATGCAACCGGTGTTCAAATAAAAAAAATCAATTTTTTTTATGAATTACTCGATCGCATGATGAGAGTAAAAGCTCGAGAGTGCGATCTACTGGTTTTGGGACAACATCTTTCTCAACAAAAATGTCAAACTACTCGATCGCAACATGGAAGTGGTGTGATCGAGTGGTCTCTTAGTGGAATTGCCCAAACCACTCAATCGCAAGGAGAAGTGAAAATGCCCGACAGGACTTCAATGACAACCCGCCTGAAGACATGCCATCCAGCTGCCACGACTTTCTCCCACCAAGGCAATCCACCTATCAACAAAGGGACCACACCGTTCCACAAGTTTCCGCAAGGCACTCGTCTCATGAGCCAATGGAACACAAGAGGAGGAAGAGTGCTAGAACTGTACATTCATCAATTAAGGGTCGAATAATGTCGGGTCGTAGAACACATGAGCGACGTGCTTCACAACCTGCTGGGGTTGCGATCGAGCATAATGACGAGGAGATGGCGGAGCCACATCAAGAACCGGTCATGCTTGCTGAGTACACTCAAGCAGATATGGATGACTACATCTCCAGAACATTCTACTGAGGTAACACACCAAAACCCTTTGTAAATACCGCTTTTGTTTTTGTTTCTCTGTTTATCTTGAATTCTTTCACAAATTTTGATTACACAAGGGACTGTGTAATTTAAGTTTGGAGGAGGGTTCAAGACGTATTTGACTTGTTTTTTGTGAATATTATTTGAGTCTGCATATCATCTAAGTCATAGAAAAAAACAAAAAAAATTGAAAACAATTTTGAAAATGAATTCCACAAAAACAGAGTTATCATTTAGTTGCATTACATTTAGGATCGAGTCTAGAGTGTTTCATATAGGATTGTTGCATATCCATAGGGGATAATCAGGAAATAGCCTTGTAAGCATGATGATTCACTAAAATGAGTTATTAGTTCTCTGAGGCATTTGAATGACTTTGAAGTAAAACCGCACCATGTTCTATAGAAACCACTCGATGCATGTCATGACACCTTTCCCTGTCAATTTGAACTTGAATCTGACTTATAATTATCATGTTTGCATCGTTTTTGAACTCATGGATAGAATACTTATTTTGATTTTATTTAACTTATTCACCACTCTTGTTAATCCAAGTTGCTGCTTCTATTATTGGAGTAGTTCCCCCACCTTTAACCAACCCTTCTTTCAAGACATGTTATTTTGTGAGAGCATGTGAGGCCTATTTTTAGGATTGAGCTTGGTATAACGTGTTAAGGTTGAGCCGACAAGAGTAGTATCCCATGTAGTTCCAAAGAAGAGAAGAGAAGCCGAAGAAACCACTCGAACACCACCTCATGACATTCACTCAATCGCACTCGATCACATGGTCGCTAGACCATTCAATCTTGACTTCACTGCATCTCACTCGATTGCAAGGCGGAGCCCCTGAAGCCTAGTTTGATCAAAGAGATACTCGATCACAGGGAAGCTCATTTCAGCCCATCAGATGCCAATGACACATTCGATCGCAGGGTCATGACGTGAAGATTCGTTATATATCTAGTTTCCTTATTTGTTTCATTTCTCGCTTATATAAACTGCCTCTTAGGGTTTTCCCTAGGGCATCCTTTGTTATTCCGTTTTTCATTCACTTTTACATTTTCGCAACTTTCATAGCCGCAGTGTTTCTCCTGCGACTTTGTATTTTCACTTTCAAGTATTTGATATTTGGTTTTCGTATAAGTCTTACGTCATTTATGTTATCATGTTTTCAATCGTTGCTTTGCTATTGTCTTTGATTATGTCTGAGTAGTGAACCGTATTTCTGAGGATGGGATAGATTAGTTGTGGTTTACTTGGTCGTTTTAGGTGGTTGAGTTTAGAATACTAGAATCCCTTCTAGATTAGTTGCGCTTATTGCTTTCATTGGTTAATGTGGAATATGAGTCCAGACGTCCAGCGCTCAGAAGGCGTTTAATGGGCGTTGGATCCTATTAATTCCAGAGATATCTGACTCTACCCCAAGGTATTCGCTGTAGAGAGGGTATTGGCTTTAACATGTTGATTCGATAATGCCTGCTTAGTTAGAGATCGCTAATGGGAATTAGGTCAGTGTCTAGCTTTGTTTGAGGATTTCTATCACGGGAGTGAATTAATCTGTTGTTGAACTTGTTGTCTAGGGATAGCTTCTTTCAAGTTTTGTCAACCACCTGAATAGATTAAGGAGACCACACTATTCGATTACCCCATCCTTAGGAATCGTTTATCCATTTGATTGCCAGTTATCATTTCTGCTTTGTTATTCACCTGCCTGTTACTCCCATTTCTGCTTTTAGTTTCATTTCATTTCTGTTATTGCATACTAGGACTGCTAGAACCAACCAACTCTCTACTTGGCTTGACATAGAGCTTTCTAATCATATCTCATCTGTTTGCATCACACCGGATTGGATTGACACCTAAAATACTACAATGACAGGATAGTCGTAACGCCCGTGTCCCAAGTTAGGGAGTAAACAAGATCTCTCATCCGCCGAATTCGAGGACGAATTCAGTGTAAGGGGGGTAGACTTGTAACGACCGCATCTCGCGTTCATAAAGAGGCAGGTTTGTTTTAGGAGAAAACTAGATCATGGTCGAGGAACGGAATAAAATACTACGTAGGAAGAACGAGAAAGTATAAGCTAAACCAGCTAGGTGAGCTGGACAAGCTGTATGAACTAGCTAGGTAAGCTATGTGAGCTAAACCAGCTGGAAGACTAGCTAGCTCAGCTAGGTGAGCTGACCGACAGCTCGACTGAGCTTGGTGAGCTGATCAAGTACTGACCCAGCTGGGTGGTCCGGTCAGCTGACACTCGAGCTGGTGGACTGTGGTAGCTCACGGGTGAAGAGGTGTCTCGGCCAAAAGGTGTAAGGTCGAGCGGGTACCAACGAACGTTTGCATCGCCCAAAGGATGCAAGGAACAAATGTGACCTTTCGAAAGGATGCAAGGAACGGATGTGACCTTTCGGATGGGAAAGTCCACGGTGGGAACCGATGGACAAAACGGATGTTGGACCCGCGAGCAAACCTAAGGCCGACGGAAGAAAGATTTCATGGGCTAGCCTATGATGATCCAGTGGATGAATCCACGGACCCTTGGGTGTGATAAGGATATAGTTCGGATCGTATGGATGGATCAATAAGCCGAAAGCTTTATCGACCACCATAGACCAGACGAATAAACAGTTAGTAAACCGTAGGCGGTCGTAGTAAATGACCGGATCGGAAACATGGATTGTTCGATAAGCCAAGGGCTCAATCGTCCACCATGGAACCGAAGGGGAGTACGTTTAGAGGACGGATGGATCAATAAGCCAAGAGCTTGATTCGGTCATCGTGAACCAAGGGAATCGTACGATCCCCAATCTCTATCGTTGTACTTAGACCAGTGGGGTTGGTTGGTTGTATGGCTAAGTAACGATAGGGATTGGTTCATCAATTCACGACCGATGACGAGTCGTTGAACGAATGGAGTAAGGCGACAAACGGGCTAAGGAATCAAATCCGCATATTGGCCAAGGTATGTAACGATCTAGCTTATTAGTTAAGATAGACGTTTGGTAATTGATCGTGAAAGTAGGATAAAGGAATATGCGATTGTTTGGCTTAGAATGGTTAGCGAACATATGCATGTCTTGACCGAGTAAAGAATCGATCTAAGTCTAAGGGACAAAGACGATGAAACCGGTACAAGAGTTGGTTAGAATTAAACCAAGGTTAGAAAGACTTCCGCTGTGTAATAAGAGAGCGATTATAGAATTTAGCCTCGTAAAGGCAATTCTATGTTGAATCGCGAAAAATTAAGAGGTTCGGCCGGGGAGAGGCGCGAACTTGAGTACTACGTCGCTGGACGCCGAGACGTCCGGGACTGGGTCTCACAAGTTGGTATCAGAGCATGCTTGATCCTAGGATGGATAGGTGCTCGGGAAAACGTCATAGTAAGGTTTTGGCGGATAAGGAAGTTGAGGGATCGATGTGTTTGGAAACGGAAACAGTTACCTAACTCACGATCAGGAACCAAGATATTATCCTTGTTGTCAAAACTTAAACATGACGGGAAAATGGGTTGATATATTCGGAGATGGACCGATATCAATGAAATTTGGATCTAGTCGGAACTTGACTAAGATCGGGTACAGACTTAGTCAGGATTTGACTATTTCTGGGGTTTTGATCTTATCGGAAATTGACCAAGATCATGGAAAAACGACAAGGTCGGAAGAGACCTATGTCGGGAATATTGACCGAGTCCGGTGGGGACCAGGGTCGGATATATTGACAAAGTCAGAAAAAGACTTAAGTCGAGAATATGATCGAGTCCGGGAAAGGACCAGGATCAAAAATTTGATCGAATGTCGGAAGAGACAAAGATCAGAAAACATTGATCAAGTCCAGGAAAGGACAAAGATCGGGAAATAATGATCGAGTCCGAGAAAGGACCAGGATCAGAAATTTGATCGAATGTCGGAAGAGACAAAGATCAGAAAACGTTGATCAAGTTCAGGAAAGGACACAGATCGGAAAACGTTGATCAAGTCTAGGAAAGGACAAAGATCGGGAAATAATGATCGAGTTCGGGAAAGGAACAGGATCGGAAATTTGATCGAATGTCGGAAGAGACAAAGAACAGAAAACGTTGATCAAGTCCAGGAAAGGACAAAGATTGGAAAACGTTGACCAAATCCAAGAAAGGACAAAGATCAGAAAATATTGATCAAGTCCACGAAAGGACAAAAATCGAGAAATAATGATCGAGTCCGAGAAAGGACCAGGATCAGAAATTTGATCAAATGTCGGAAGAGACAAAGATCAGAAAACGTTGATCAAGTCCAGGAAAGGACACAGATCGGAAAACGTTGATCAAGTCCAGGAAAGGACAAAGATCGGGAAATAATGATCGAGTCCAGGAAAGGACCAGGATCGGAAATTTGATCGAATGTCAGAAGAGACAAAGATCAGAAAACGTTGATCAAGTCCAGGAAAGGACAAAGATTGGAAAACGTTGACCAAATCCAAGAAAGGACAAAGATCGGAAAATATTGATCAAGTCCAAGAAAGGACAAAGATCGAAAATAATGATTGAGTTCGGGAAAGGACTAAGATCAGGAAACTTGATCAAGCTCGGAAATAGAGATTTGATCAGGAAACTTGATCAAGCTCGGAAATAGAGATTTGATCAAATATGATATCTAAAGTCTCGGAGAGACTAAAGATGGGAAAACGTTAAGGAGTAAACAAGATCTTACATCCGCTGAATTCGAGGACAAATTCAGTTTAAGGGGGGTAGACTTGTAACGCCCGTGTCCCAAGTTAGGGAGTAAACAAGATCTCTCACCCGCCGAATTCGAGGACGAATTCAGTGTAAGGGGGGTAGACTTGTAACGACCGCGTCCCGCGTTCATAAAGAGGCAGGTTTGTTTTAGGAGAAAACTAGATCATGGTCGAGGAACGGAACAAAATACTAAGTAGGAAGAACGAGAAAGTATAAGCTAAACCAGCTAGGTGAGCTGGACAAGCTGTATGAACTAGCTAGGTAAGCTATGTGAGCTAAACCAGCTGGAAGACTAGCTAGCTCAGCTAGGTGAGCTGACCGACAGCTCGACTGAGCTTGGTGAGCTGATCAAGTACTGACCCAGCTGGGTGGTCCGGTCAGCTGACACTCGAGCTGGTGGACTGTGGTAGCTCACGGGTGAAGAGGTGTCTCGGCCAAAAGGTGTAAGGTCGAGCGGGTACCAACGAACGTTTGCATCGCCCAAAGGATGCAAGGAACAGATGTGACCTTT
Organism: Arabidopsis thaliana; assembly: GCF_000001735.4. Taxonomy (NCBI): domain Eukaryota; kingdom Viridiplantae; phylum Streptophyta; class Magnoliopsida; order Brassicales; family Brassicaceae; genus Arabidopsis; species Arabidopsis thaliana. The sequence goes on along the minus strand of NC_003075.7, from coordinate 5,054,302 downwards.
CGAAAGGATGCAAGGAACGGATGTGACCTTCCGGAGGGATGCAAGGAACGGATGTGATGCTTCGGGAAGCATCCATTCGCCCCCTATATAAGGGAGGACGCCCAAGGCATCTCAGATCATCTCAGAACATCCAAAACACCATAAAACATTCTTAAAGGAGCCATTCTTGGAAGAGGTTTAAAAGCTACACCACTCAGTGCCCCTATCATGGTTTTTAGAAGGCTTCATTATTGAGCACACTCTATAGAGGAGCCTTACCAAAGATCAGAATGCTACTTGACACCGCCTCCAATGGAAACTTCCTGAACAAGGATGTAGCAGAAGGCTGGGAGTTGGTCGAAAATCTAGCACAATCTGATGGGTGCTACAATGAAGACTATGATCGCTCAATGAGAGGAACTGGAGGAAGTGAGGACAAACAGGGCAAGGATATCAAGGCTCTGAATGAGAATTTAGACAAGCTGCTGATGGCTCAGCAGAAGCAGATACACTACATCACTGATGAGGAGCACTTCCAAATGCAAGAAGGGGGGAATGATCAAACTGAAGAGCTGTGCTACATTCAGAACCAAGGAGGGTTTAACAAGGGCTACAACAACTACACGCCCAACCCAAACCTCTCCTATAGAAGCACTAATGTAGCTAACCCCCAAGATCAAGTGTATCTACCATAACAGAATCAGTCTAAGCCTTTTGTTCAGTACAACTAAGGTTATGTCCCTAAACAACAGTTTAATGGAGGCTACCAGAGTTCACCACCAAAGTTCACTCAACAACCACAACAAGCCTCAGCAGCCCAAGATCCTGACACAAAACGAATGCTTCAACAAATCTTCCAGGGTCAAACTACTGGAGCTCTAGTTCTGGAAAAACGATTGGCTGTGATTAATACTAAAGTCGACTGTTCCTACAATGAATTAAGAAGCAAATATGAAGATCTCACATCTAAAATGACATACATGGAACGTCAAGCTATTTCCAATACCTCATCAACGTATCCAGGGCAACACCCAAGAAAGGCCATTCAAAATTCTAAGGAATATTCCCACGCAGTAACACTCCGTCGTGGAAGGAAATCGATCAACAACCAGCCAACAGAAAAGATCACTGAGGACAGTGAAGTTCAAGAAGGAGAGGACCAACATCAAAACGAAGTTCAAACTGATGAACCAATTAAGCTTGATCAACCCTCAGACTCACTCGACCCTCTACTCGATCGAGCAAAGCCAACTTTTGAGGAAAGGAAAGCAGCGGCTTCAGAGAAAAATAAAGAATTTTCTCCGCCACCCTTCAAACCGACTATGCCTTTCCCAGGAAGATTCAAGAAGGAATTAATAGAAAAATACAAAACTCTATTTGACAAGCAACTAAAGGAGATTGAGCTAAGAATACCATTAATGGATGCTTTCACACTCATTCCACACTCCCACAAGTACCTCAAAGATCTGATTATGGAAAGAACCAAGGAGGTACAGGGAATGGTGGTAATAGGCCATGAATGCAGCGCTATCATCCAGAAAAACATAATACCAAGAAAGTTGGGAGATCATGGATCCTTCACCCTACCTTGTTCAGTAGGACCACTATCTTTCAGTAAATGCCTATGTGATTTGGGTGCCTCAATCAGCCTCATGCCCCTATCTGTACCCAGAAGATTGGGTTTTAGTAAATACAAACCCTGCGGTATCCAACTGATATTAGCTGACAGATCAGTCAGAATACCTCATGGAGTTCTCGAAGACCTGCCTGTTAAAGTCGGATCAATAGACATCCCTACTGATTTCGTAATTCTGGAGATGGATGAGGAGCCAAAAGACCCATTGATCGTAGGAAGACCATTCCTAGCTACTGCAGGAGCTATCATCGATGTCAAGAAGGGAAAAATTGACCTAAACCTGGGGAAAGAGATGAAAATGACCTTCGACTTTAACAAGGCTATGAAGAAACCAACAATCAATGAACAAGTCTTTTGGATCGAAGAAATGGATAGATTGGCTGACGAATTACTGGAAGAACTTACAGAAGGAGATCACCTAGCAAGTGCTTTAACCAACGATGGAGAAGAAGGGTACCTACACCTAGAAACCCAAGGGTACAAAGAGTACCTTGACGCCCACATACCAATGGAAGGACCAAAAGAGTTTGAGGAATTGATCGTTCAATGGAAGGACCAGAAGAGTTTGAGAAATTGATCGTTCTCGCAGAAGAAGCAGTATCAGGATGCACCATGAGCCTAATCGCTGAAAAAACAAACTCAACTGAGATACTCTACCATGGAGGGGAGAATATAAGTTCAGATGACTGGTCAGAACTCAAAGCCCCAAAGGTTGACCATAAGCCTCTTCCAAAAGGTTTGAGGTACGCGTTTCTCGGTTCAAATGATACTTATCCCGTCATTATTAATGATGGACTAAGTGATGAACAAGTGAACCAGTTGTTGAATGAACTTAGAAAGTATAGGAGAGGAATTGGGTATTCTTTAGCTGATATTAAAGGAATTTCACCTAGTTTATGTACTCATAGAATCCATCTTGAAAATGAATCATATACTAGTATAGAACCACAGAGGAGATTAAAATCCAAATTTGAAAGATGTGGTTAAAAAGGAAATTCTTAAATTGCTTGATGCTGATATAATCTACCCAATTTCTGACAGTACATGGGTCTCTCCTGTGCACTGTGTACCCAAGAAGAGAGGAATGACTGTAGTTAAAAATGATTTAGATGAGCTCATTCCCACTAGAACTATAATAGGACATAGAATGTGCATTGATTACAGGAAACTAAATGCTGCAACTAGAAAGGACCATTTTCCCTTGCCATTCATTGATCAAATGTTAGAAAGGCTAGCTAACCATGTTTATTACTGTTTTCTTGATGGCTATAGTGGTTTCTTTCAAATTGCAATTCACCCTAATGATCAAGAAAAAACCACTTTCACCTGCCCCTATGGAACCTTTGCTTATAAGAGAATGCCTTTTGGTTTATGTAATGCTCCTGGAACTTTCCAGAGAAGCATGACTTCAATATTCTCGGATTTTATTGAGGAGATAATGGAGGTATTCATGGACGATTTTTCAGTCTATGGATCCTCTTTCTCCTCATGTTTGTTAAACTTGTGCAGGGTTCTAGAAAGGTGTGAGGAAACCAATTTGGTACTCAATTGGGAGAAGTGTCACTTCATGGTTCAGGAAGGAATTGTGCTAGGGCATAAGATTTCAGGTAAAGGGATTGAAGTTGACAAGGCAAAAATCGATGTCATGATTCAGCTGCAACCCCCAAAGACAGTTAACGATATCAGGAGCTTTCTAGGCCATGCAGGATTTTACAGGAGGTTCATAAAAGATTTTTCAAAGATTGCTCGACCCCTCACTCGATTGCTGTGCAAGGAAACTGAGTTCAACTTTGATGAGGATTGTCTCAAAGCTTTCCATTTGATAAAGGAAGCATTGGTGTATGCCCCTATCGTCCAAGCACCCAACTGGGACCAACCATTTGAGATCATGTGTGACGCATCCGATTATGCAGTTGGAGCCGTCCTAGGCCAAAAGATTGATGGCAAACTTCACGTCATCTACTACGCGAGTAGAACAATGGACGAAGCTCAAACAAGATATGCAACCACAGAAAAGGAGCTATTAGTTGTTGTTTTCGTCTTTGAGAAATTTAGAAGCTATTTGGTTGGTTCCAAAGTGAAGGTCTACACAGACCATGCAACACTAAGGCACATTTATGCCAAGAAGGAAACCAAGCCAAGACTTCTGAGGTGGATATTGTTGCTTCAAGAGTTTAACATGGAAATAATTGACAAGAAAGGTGTTGAGAATGGAGTTGCAAACCATCTTTCCAGGATGAGGATTGAAGATTCAGTCCCGATAGACGACACTATGCCTCAAGAACAGCTTATGTTCTACGACCTTGTTAACAAAAGCTTCGACACGAAGGACATGCTGGAAGAAGCATATGTAGTTGAAGAAGAAAAGTTGTCCTGGTATGCAGATTTAGTCAATTAGTTGGTAAGTGGTATGATCCCCAAGAGTTTGGATGCATATAAAAAAAGAAGTTCTTTAGAGACATCCACCATTACTATTGGGATGAGCCGTACTTGTATAAAAAGAGGAGTGATAGGCTATTCAGGAGGTGTGTCTCTGAAGGGGAAGTTCAAGGTATACTAGGACATTGCCATGGATCCACCTATGGAGGGCATTTTGCAACCTTCAAGACTGCTCAGAAAATTCTGCAAGCAGGTCTATGGTGGCCCACAATGTTTACGGATACTTAGGAATTTATAGCGAAATGCGATCCATGCCAAAGAGTTGGGAACATATCCAGAAGGAATGAGATGCCACAGAATCCAATTCTTGAGGTAGAAGTTTTTGATGTGTGGGGAATAGACTTCATGGGTCCATTCAACCCTCCCTCATATGGAAATGCTTATATCCTGGTAGCAGTGGATTACGTCTCCAAGTGGGTGGAGGCAATAGCAGCACCAACCATGTTGTCTATGATCAAGTCCTGAAAATGTTCAAGTCCGTTATTTTCCCCAGGTATGGTATTCCGAAGGTAGTGATAAGCGATGGAGGCTCACATTTCATAAACAAAGTCTTTGAAGGTTTATTGAGAAAGCATGGGGTTAAGCATAAGGTTGCCACTCCTTATCACCTTAGACTAGTGGTCAAGCGGAAGTATCAAACAGACAGATCAAGGCTATACTCACAAAAGTTGTTGGTGTCTCAAGAAGGGATTGGTCAGCTAAACTTGATGAGACTTTATTGGCCTACAGAACCGCATACAAAACACCTATGGGGAGAACCCCATTCCAGATGCTCTATGGGAAATCTTGTCATCTACCAGTTAAAGTGGAATATAAAGCCATTTGGGCAACCAAAATTTTGAATTTGGAAATCAAGGGAGCTCAAGAGAAAAGAGCTGTCGACCTGCATGAACTGGAAGAGATTAGGCTGGAAGCATATGAGAGTTCAAAAATCTACAAAGAAAGAACAAAAGCTTTTCATGACAAAAAGATCTCACCAAAAGATTTCAACATTAGAGACCAAGTTCTGCTTTTTAACTCCAGACTCAAGGTGTTTCCAGGAAAGCTAAAATCCAGGTGGTCTGGGCCTTTCACCATCAAAGAGGTACTGCCATACGGGGCAATTACTCTTACTAAGGAGGGAGGTTTTGAATTTAGTGTGAATGGGCAGAGAGTCAAGCGTTATATGGCAGACTGCCCTATTCCTGAAGGAACTACAGTTGACCTCCAAGAACCCATCAATGCCTAAAATAGTAAGAAGTCTAGCTTAAGACTTTAAACTAGCTCACTTGGGAGAAAATCTCATGCCTATCTCTGTACATATTTAATTTTGATATTTTGATATGCTTTTTAGTGTTTTTGAAATTCAGGAAATAAATCAGGATTTGTAGCGCTGTTAACTGTGTGATCAAAAAATATGTGCAACAGAAACAATTCTACTCTATCAATTGGTCGAGTAAAATTGCATCACCATTTTACTCTATCAATTGGTCGAGTAAAGCAACTAAACGACCAAGCTTGGTGATCGAGTGACCCACTTGTCTCTCCATCATTCTATTACTCGGTGGACAAAGCCTTTACCCATCATGCTCAATCACTATTTGGTCAACACCCTTATCCCAACAAAGAAAGCACAGGAGACCATCCTCCTCCACTCATTCAAATCGAAACTTAAAGATAAGTTATCATCTCTCTCACTTTCTTCTTTTGAGCGCACCTAACCATCATCTCTCTCACTCGATTCCTTTGCCCAAAATTTCAATCTTCACTTTTCTTCAAGAAATCGTCCATCCCCTATTTTACTCAATCCAAACTACAAGTGTTTTCTTTCTTTGAGACTCACTTACTAAGCTTTAGCTTTGATTTCTGAGAGTTTAGCTTCACCATGAGTTCGAACAGCAACGAATCCTCCATGGACGCCGATCTCAACGTGGATGAGGCCGAATCTTGGTCTACTAGGCCTCAGAGGGAGATGGAAGAGTATAGGCGGTTCAGTCAACACGACACCAAGGTCCTAGCTCGTGATAGAAGAAGAGAGGAAATTGCAAGAGGTAAGAGAGCTATGGCTGAAGAGAGAAGTCTCGTCGATGAAGACCTTGGTGGAGATGAAGACTATGTCCCCGAAATAACTCCAAGAGCCACTAAGTCCTTGATGAAGAAGACTAAGCTATCACCGGAGGGATACTATGAGCTTTTGGCACCTCACGATTTTCTTGGCACTCGATACCCCCACTCCGAAACAATGAATGAGCTTGGGATAACAGAGGATGTCGAGTACCTCTTTGAAAAGAGTGGTCTTTTGGGTCTCATGTCCAACCCTCACTCAGCCTACAAGACAGAGGGGTTCAGTTTATTGCTTCGCTGGAAGTAGAGTTGTTTCAAGGGCTTTCTAGCCATGAAGCAAGAGAAGAAGGGCTTGGGTATATCACATTCGCAGTCTATGGAAAAGACACGTTTTGGCTATCAAAACTCTTGAAGATATGTTTGGATTCCCTAGAGGGACTGATGTTAAACCCAAGTTCAAGAAAGAGGAACTCTTGGATCGTTGGGTAACAATAGGTGATGACGCCGTATTCTCATCCTTAAGGGCCAAGAGCAACGCAATCCGAAACCCCTGCATTCGGTACTTCCAGAAAGCAATGGCTAACGTCCTCTACGCAAGGAAGAAGACCGGACCAATTAACAATGGCGAGATACAGCTGCTGGATATTGCCCTAAAAGATATCCTAGTCTACACCAAGAACAAAGTGCCTATGAAGGGTGACACCAACGACGCTTCACCATCAATGTGTTTATTGAATCATCTTTGTGGTTTCAGGAAATGGGCACTAGCAAATAAGCAGAAGAGAACCATTTCTATAGGAGGGGTGATAACACCTATACTAATGGCTTGTGGAGTGCCACTTCAGTCGACTCCCTTTGTCCCTAGATGGATCGACATTCCTCATCTGAGATGGGCTTTGTTTATTGATCATCAGAGTCACGAGGGGATGCATATTCTCAAGTTTCAGCTCAGAACGGAAATGGATGCGAGGTTTCTCCTACCCAACCAAGAGCTCACAACCATCACAGTGAGGGGTAACATAGATTTCAACCCGCCTAATGAAGAACTCTTCTTCATGGAACAAGCACCCCCGACGAGAGAAGCTCCAGTCATTGAAGAAAGGGTTGAGAGTGAAAGAGAAGCTGAGAATGAAGACGGAGAGGAGATGGATTGGGAGAACTACAATGTGAGTAGGTTCCATTTTGAGGAATACAAACCACCACCAAGAGTGAGTAAGAGTCTGACTGTTGCGCATAAGAATATTGGTTCGATGAGTGCTTGGAATAAGTTTCAAGACAGGATGTTGAAAAAATGTGGCAAGGCCATAGCTGCAATTCAGGCTGTACTAAGCTGTTCATCTTCAGGCGCTACCATGGTGAGAGAAAACCGCCCTGAAGAAGTGGTTTCAAGAAGGCATAGAGTTTCACCTTCGAGACAATCTGCCTATGAGCAACGAGAGGTATGTCGCCCTCAAGCTCCTGCACGACATTCATCTCATGAACACCACGAGCAGAAAAGAAGGAGAAAAACAAGAATTGTTCGGCCAAGGAGCAAGGACCTTCTTATGTCCAGCAGAAGATCACTCGACCAAGATACTCGACGCGATATTGAGCAGAGTGTCAAGTAGGATCCGTGGGTTCAGAACGAGCAGAATGTTGAGCAAAATTAGTGGGATCAAGATGGGCAGTACTCGGTAATGAATTGGCATGCTTACTATGGCATCAACGAGCATGAACCTTCACCTGAAAACTGAGGTAACACCACCTCTCCATTGTATATACTATAACATCGTTTTCATTTTTATTTTTCTTTGTGTGTTTTGTGCTTTGGTCTTGAATTTTCTTTCAGATTTTTATTTCACAAGGGACTGTTTAATTTAAGTTTGGGGGAGGGTTCAAGACATGTTTAACATTGTGTTCTCTTTTCTTATTTCAAATTTTGCATCATCTAAGGCATAGAAAAACCATAAAAATTTGAAAAATTTTCAGAAAATTATTTCATAAAAAAAAGAGTGTCATGTAGATTGTATATCATTTTAGGATTGTATATAGAGTGTTTGCATTTAGGATTGCTCATTTGCATAGGGGATAATGATGATTTCAAACCGATTAGCATGTTTTGATTCAATGAAGTAAGTTCAATGCCCAAGTTGTTAGTTCTCTGTTGCATAACCGATTGTATCTCTGAAATAAGACCGCACCTTGCTTTGAATTTGTAACTTGACTATACTACTTTGATCGAAACTCGCTTATCTGATGTGCTAAGATTAGAAGAAAAACCTTAAGTTTGTAAAAGTATAAAACCAAACCCGCTAGACTCTTAAATCGTTTCAAGAGAACCCCTTAGAACATGAACCAAAAAAGAGAGAAAGAATGAGAAAAAGGGTAGAGTTAGGAAATCTATGGGAATGGGATCATCTTCTGAGCTATCATATTATATCATTGGGTAGATGGGAGTCTGTTCTTGTATGTGTCCGTTGGCTTTTACCTTTAGCATTCTACTGAAGCTCAATGTTTTCTCTGAGAGTCCCCTGTTACTCGACCAAACCATTAGAGGGACCATTTTTGTCTCTTAGCCTAAGCCCGAAACCAAGTGAGTTCATAACCATTGAATTGCTTGATCCACTGTTTGTGCTTAATGAATGTTAAAGGGAATTGGTTGATGTGAATGCTTGAATAGATTAAGGCAAGTTGTTAGGTTGCAATTGTGACGAGTATGGCTAACTTTTTTGAGTAAGGGTCTATCATCTTGCAATCAGAATTAGCTACCTGGACATTGAGCTTACCCATTTTATAGGCATGCTTCGGTTTTTGAATCCCCACCTTCAAACCTCTCCTTCAACTTAAGATTTTTTGTTTGCTTGAGGGCACGCAAGAGATAAGTTTGGGAGAGTTGATAACACTGTATTTTACTCATTTTAGGTGTATGTTTATCATTATTTAGCTTTGCATTTGCTCAATGTATCATATCATTGTGCACCATTTTAGCTTGTTTTGCATACTTAGGCATCTAGGATCATCTTGCATTCGCATTGTATGTTTTGGTGTGTTTTCAGGTGCAAAAGGAGCTTAAAAGGGCTCTACTCGATCCATTCACTCGATCCAAGCAGCTACAGAAGAGGCATCATCCTACTCGACCTCTCTACTCGATCCAGGATGCTACAAAGGAGGCTGCAGTTTACTCGACCCTCCTACTCAATCAAGGCAACCTCAGATGAAGCAGCAAATTCAACTACTCGACCCTCCTACTCGATCCATTACTCGATCCATTTACTCGACCAAGGGTGACCATCTCTACAACACTTGTTGAGATATCAAAGCGTCTTCGGATCCTCCTCATTCCCCACTCAACCATACATCTGAGCATACAGATAGGAGAGGATGAAGCATCTACTCGACCAATTGATCACTCGGAGCATAGACACAAAGGCGCAGACTTTGCAGCACCCTCTTTACTCGATCCCCAAGGTCGAGTATTCGCCCAAACCGCCTCAAGTCTCCTGTCTTCTAGTGAATCTAGGGTTTCCAACATTTTAGTATAAATAGATCATTTGGGGTTTGTCCAAAAGATCTAGACTTTATCTTTCAGTTTTTCTTTGTGTTTATGAATCTTGAAACTTAAATTACTCTTAATCTATTTCGTTTTTGCATTTAGTTGTTTTAGTAAAGTTGTTTAGCTTGTTTAGATCTACATTTTGGTATGATTTTAGTAATTTCTGGGTTTGTGTTCTTGAGAATGTTGCTTGAATAGTGATTAGGGTTCTTGAGGATGGATTAAATTAGGGTAATCTCTAGGTTAGTTAGGTGGTTAGTGTTTAGGTTTATACCCTTCTGGATTCGCTTGGCCCCTATGCGGTTTTTGCTGGCTAATGTGGAGATTCGATCATAGACGTCCAGCGTCTAAAATAACGCCCTGCTCTGCTATGTTTCATCAACGAGAGTTGAGATTAGGAAGTGGTAGAGTTATGGGGGTCTCTGTCACGAGAGTGGATTGACCTGGTTTTTGAATCTATCGTCATGGGTATCTACCTTTCGCCTATTAGCCATTTGATGAACCCTAGAGTTACCCTTATCAATGAAACTATCCTTAGAACTTCTATTAGATCGATTTTCATCCCCTGTTGATTGCATTTTTATTTACCTGTCATTTGCATCCTCTATTTTCATCCCCTGTTGATTGCATTTTAATTCTTAATTTTCTCACCTGTTGGTTCTACTCGACCCAATGATCGAGTAGGGCTTTTAAAGTTCTCATTTTTACTTGTTTGAATCCTGACCTAGGATTGTTACTAGAAACCCACCATCATTATAACCTGGCTTGACTTAGTCGTTTTTGTACATATCTTGATTGCTAGCAATACAGTGGACTGGATTGACACCCTCTATAACTGCATCGACATGTTTGTGTTTTAGAGGAATTGAACTGAACACACACTCTTCAGTATAAGCAGACTTGAAAAACCTGCTTATCAGTTGGTTCAAGTTCTTGAGAGTACAAACGAGTGATTGAGAGTTGTGAGAGAAACGTTTAATCGAAGATCGGAGTTGTAACAGATTGGTATCAGAGCCTGGTTATAGGCAAAACTCCATCGATGGCGATGTCAACGAAGGTAGAGATCAAGACCTTTAATGGCAATCGTGACTTCTCTCTTTGGAAGATAAGAATCGAACCTCAACTTGGTGTTCTTAGATCAAAGCCTGCATTATCGGATTTCACTTTAACCAAGTCAATTCTGGTGGTAAAGAGCGAGACGAAAGAATCAGAATCTGAAGACGATGAAACATTGTCAAAGAAAACTGAAAAAGTTCCAGATCCGATTAAGTTTGAGCAGTCAGATCAAGCAAAGAACTTCATCATAAATCACATCACTGATACAGTTCTTCTTAAGGTTCAACATTGTGTTACTGCTGCAGAACTTTGGGCAACATTAAATAAGTTGTTCATGGAATCATCGTTACCTAATCGGATCTATACTCAACTAAGGCTTTACTCATTCAAGATGGTTGATAATTTGAGTATTGATCAAAACACTGATGAATTCTTGAGGATTGTTGCAGAATTAGGTAGCCTGCATATTCAAGTAGGCGAAGAAGTTCAAGCAATCATGATTCTTAACTCGCTACCTCCAAGCTATATTCAATTGAAGCATACTCTGAAGTATGGCAACAAGACTCTCTCAGTTCAAGACGTGGTGTCATCTGCAAAATCACTTGAACGTGAACTGTCTGAGCAAAAGGAAACAATTAGAGCACCTGGATCAACGGCTCTCTACACTGTTGAAAGAGGCAGATCTCATACCAAGAACACTCAGGGTCAAGGAAAGGGACATGGCAGGTCAAACTCTAAGAGTCGTCTAACTTGCTTGTTCTGCAAGAAAGAAGGACATGTCAAGAAAGATTGCTATGCTAGAAAGAGAAAGCTTGAGAATGAAGGAAAAGGAGAAGTAGGTGTGATTACTGAAAAATTGGTATATTCAGAAGCATTGAGTATGTATGACCAGGAAGCAAAGGACAAGTGGGTTATAGATTCTGGATGTACATACCACATGACATCTAGAATGGATTGGTTTTCAGAGTTTAATGAGAATGAGACTACTATGATTTTGCTTGGTGATGATCACACAGTTAAGTTAAAGGAAAGTGGCTCTGTGAAAGTTAATACTCGTAGTGGATCCATCAGGGTATTGAAGAATGTCAGATTTGTACCGAATTTAAGAAGAAATCTAATTTCCACTGGTACTCTGGACAAGCTTGGTTACAAGCATGAAGGTGGAGATGGTAAAGTCAGATTTTACAAGGAAAACAAGACTGCTTTGCGAGGTGACTTAGTGAATGGATTGTATGTCTTGGATGGACACACTGTGGTTAATGAGAAGTGCAATGTTGAAGGGTCCAATGAGAAGATTGAGTTGTGGCATTGCAGACGTGGACATATGAGTTTGAATAACATGAAGATTTCAGCAGAAAAAGGACTGCTTGAAAAGAAACACATTAGGGACTTAAGCTTCTGTGAGAACTATGTTATGGGAAAGTCTAAGAAGCTGAGTTTTAATGTTGGGAAGCACATCACAGAGGAGGTTTTAGGATATATTCATGCTGACTTATGGGGTTCACCAAATGTTACTCCTTCACTGTCAGGAAAACATTATTTCCTCTCCATCATAGATGATAAGTCCAGAAAAGTTTGGCTAATGTTTCGGAAAACAAAGGATGAGACATTTGAAAGGTTCTGTGAATGGAAAGAGCTTGTTGAGAATCAAGTAAACAAGAAGGTCAAGATACTGCAAACTGATAATGGTCTTGAGTTCTACAACCTCAAGTTTGATGAGTTTTGCAAGCAGAATGGTATTGAGAGGCATAGAACGTGTACCTACACTCCTCAACAAAACGGTGTTACTGAAAGAATGAATAGAACCTTAATGGAAAAGGTAAGGTGCTTGTTGAATGAGTCAGGTCTTGAAGAAGTTTTTTGGGCTGAAGCAGCTGCTACTGCAGCTTACCTGGTGAATAAATCACCTGCTTCTGCTGTATATCACAATGTCCCTGAGGATTTGTGGCTTGACAAGAAGCCAGGATACAAACATCTGAGAAGATTCGGGTGCATATCATATGTACATTTGGATCTAGGGAAACTAAAACTGCGGGCACTAAAAGGAGTTTTCTTGGGGTATCCACAAGGTACTAAAGGGTACAAGGTGTGGTTATTGGATGAAGAGAAGTGTGTCATCAGTCGGAACATAGTGTTTAACGAAAGTCAGGAGTACAAGGATATAAGGGAGAGCAGTGAACAGCCTGTGAAAGACATAAGTGACTCAAAAGGTTACAATGAGTTTCAGGTTTCAGTTAAAGAACATGGAGAGTGTTATAAAACAGGTGGAGTTACTATAGAAGAGATTGACCAAGAGTCTGATTCAGAGAACACAGTAACTCAAGAACCACTCATTACAAGTATTGATCTCAGTAACTATTAGTTAGCTAGAGACAGAGAAAGAAGAGCACCAAACCCACCTCAGAAGTTGGCCGACTATACTCATTTTGCTTTTGCATTGGTTATGGCTGAAGAAATTGAGTCAGAAGAACCCCAATGCTACCATGATGCAAAGAAAGACAAACATTGGATCAAGTGAAATGGAGGAATGAAAGAAAAAATTGATTCATTACTCAAGAATGGAACATGGGAGATAGTTGGCAGGCCTAAAGAGCAAAAAGTGATTAGCTGCAGGTGGATGTATAAATTGAAGGTATTTCAGGAGTCGAAGCTCAGAGGTATAAGGCTCGGTTAGTAGCCAGAGGGTTTACACAACATAAAGGAATTGATTATGAGGAAGTGTTTACTCCAGTGGTCAAACACATTTCAATCAGGATTCTCATGTCAACTGTTGTGAAAGATGATATGGAGCTGGAACAGATGGATGTTAAAACAACATTTCTGCATGGAGAGCTTGACCAAGTACTCTACATGGAACAACCTGAAGGATTTGAAGTAAATCCAGAGAAAGATAAGGTATGTTTACTAAAGAAATCACTATATGGCTTGAAACAGGCACCAAGGCAGTGGAACAAGAAGTTTCATGCTTTCATGATGAGTCTACAGTTTGCTCGAAGTGAACATGATTCATGCGTGTATGTGAAAGAAGTTAACTCTGGTGAGTTTGTTTATCTTCTACTGTATGTGGATGATATGTTGTTAGCTGCTAAGAGTAAGTCAGAAATTAGCAAGCTTAAGGAAGCTCTCAGTCTGAATTTTGAAATAAAAGATATGGGAGCAGCTAGCAAAATACTCGTAATTGATATTATCAGGAACATGAAGGAGGGTACTCTTCGTTTATCTCAGACGAGATATGTTGATAAGGTGATACAGAGATTAGAATGGCAGATGCTAAGGTAGTGAGTACTCCAATGGGAGCTCATTTCAAGTTAATATCAATCATTGATGAGATTGGAAGTCTGGATCCTGAAGTGTTTCCTTATTCAAGTGCAGTGTGTAGTGTGATGTATGCCATGATTGGAACTAGACCGGATGTTGCTTATGCCATGGGTTTAGTGAGCAGGTTCATGAGTCGACCTGGTGAGATGCACTGGGAAGCAGTAAAGTGGATATTAAGGTACTTAAAGGGCTTAAGAGATTTGAACTTGGTGTTTACTAAAGGAGCTAATCTTGAAGTACAAGGCTATTGTGACTCTGATCATGCTGCAGACCTAGACAGAAGAAGGTCGATCAGTGGATATGTTTTCACAGTTGGAGGTAATACTGTGAGCTGGAAATCAAGTTTACAGCATGTTGTAGCTCTGTCTTCTACACATGCTGAGTTTATTGCCCTTACTGAAGCTGTAAAGGAAGCAATTTGGATTAGAGGGTCGCTAGAAGACATGGGATTGCAGCCAAAGCCTGCAATTGTGTGGTGTGACTCGCAGTCAGCTATTTGTTTGTCAAAGAACAATGCCTTCCATGATAGAACGAAGCATGTGGAAGTCAAGTTCTACTTCATCAGAGACATCATAGAAGCTGGTGAGGTAAAGGTCAGGAAAATTCACACGTCTATGAATCCTGCAGATATGCTCACAAAGTGCATACCAGTAAAGAAGTTTGAGGATGCTTTAGACATTCTAAAGCTACTCAGGTAAGACTCTTAAGTCTTGTTGCCGAAGGTTAAATTCATGAAGTGCAGTTCACTAGGAGATGATGAAAAGTAGAATCAAGGTGGAGTGTTGTGGGATTCGGTTCTGATTCAACTTTAGCATTCGGTTTAATGCTTGGTTATTGAGGATTGAAGATCGGTTTACAGAAGTCGATTGAATCACATTGGAAGCTGGTTAAATGAAATACTCTTTTCGCGAGAGAGGGTTTCATTATGTTGACTCTATATAAAGTCTTCTTCTTCTTCTTCATTGTATTCATTCGAAAGTGAGAGTTTGTTATTCTGTTGTAACAGAAAGCTGAGAGACTCCATTGTTGTGAGCTCGAGCTTGAGACTTGTTCATCTCTTGATTTTCGTGGATTGCCAAATTGATTCGACCCCAGACGTAGACGTGATCACATCGATCCGTTGAACTGGGTAACAAATCACTTGTGTGCTCTGTTTTCTTTCTCTTTTAGTTGGTTCAAGTTCTTGAGAGTACAAACGAGTGATCAAGAGTTGTGAGAGAAACGTTTAATCGAAGATCAGAGTTGTAACATCTGTTTAATCTTTTTTCAAATCTATAATTAATGATGTAGGTCAAACTGTCGTAAGACCACTCTCTCAAATAAGAGATCGATTGTGGTATTTAAGGGTTGAATTCCACAAAGCTCTCGGATAACACAATAGATTAAGATTTTGAATTAAGCTAAACAAAAGATAAGAAAATAAAAACAAAGCAAAGTAAGCAAATAACAGATGATGGGGGTTGTAACAATCAAGATGAAGAATCCTACAGATAACCGAGCAAGGGAGCAACCTACTAAATCATCTAAATCCCTAATGAGAAACCCTAACCCTAACAAGAAAGCTACTCAAACATGATCATAGAACACAAATCATAGTCTGAATAAAAAATCAATAGTCAACATATCAAGAAAAAGAGTAAGAAAGATCTTCTCTAAAGGGAGTCTCCACAAGGTTTTGCTCCTAGGGAACAAAAGAGATAAGGAGATTAGCCTCTCCAAGCTTAAGTCTGAAAAATAACCTTTATATATATATATGACCTAAAACGTGATGGGCCTTCTTTAAAAATAAGGGTCGAATTTAGAAATCTTTAAAACTTCAATAAGTTGCATCTTTGAATTGCCGTCAGGTATTGGTGTCGCTCGACACCAGGGGTGGTGTCGTTCGACACCTATGCGATTTTTAGTCTTCAGATTTCTTGATGCAGCATAACTTCTCTGTTTTACTCCAGAACGCTCCATTATCTCCAAATGCATCCCAAACATGTAAAGAACTGAAAAGGACTAGAAAAGACTCTAGAAATAACTAATAGACTCTAAAACTTATACCTAAATCAAATGCATCCCCTAAACTTAGCTTTTCTTTGCCCTCAAGCAAAACACAAAAGCCGAACCCGTGGAAGAGGTTTGAAAACACAGGAACTCCCAACATTCTCTAGTCTATTGCCATGATCATACTAACCAAATCCATATGCCTAGTAGTTCTAATCAAATCCTAACCAACATGTACTTCTCTACAAGCTTACAACATTCTAGATTCCATACCTAAGTTCCACCACTATATCCACCAGATTTTCATCGTTGGGTCTCATCAAGCAAGCTAATATTCAAGAACCTTCTAGACTCATTCATGTACTATACCATAATAAATCGACCATTCTTTATATATTTTTTTTGGTATTTTTTCTATCCCCTAGACTTATTCTTTCTGAAGAGTAAACAAAGGGGAACTCGAATACCGGATTGACACCCTCGACATATTTACATCCTTTGTAATTGATTATTCTTAATAATGTACAATAATGGGGTCATGGGAAACATTCTTACCCTTATACACTACCGAAAATCATATCAATCTCTTGTTTTGTTTTTTTTAATAAGGGGAAAAAAGCCTAAAAAATTATGGTTTATTTTTTATTTGGCCGTTTAATACCTATAGTTTTAAAATTGGAATAAAAATATCTAAATTATTTTCTGTTACCTTTTAAATTCATGATCTTTTAAATTTTGGTAATTTAGAACCTGCGACTTAACATCTGTTACTGGACGTTACGGAAGTCGTTGACGGTGTTAAATTTAATACTTTGAATTTACTTATATATATACAATTAGTTATGAGTACATTACGAATATATTTTCTTGGTCTAGTGGTAACCTGGGTTTAGTTTAACCCTATGTTAACGGGTTCGACGCAACTTACAGCCTATTTAGTTTTTTTTTTTTTTTTTTTTTTTTTCCTTTTTAAATTTCATTTCATCTTCTTCACCTTTCTACAATTGATCCCACCACTACTTTTTCCTCCTCAATTCCTTCACTCCCCCAACGATCTCCACCATTAAACCAAAATCCCTAACTCTCTGTTTATCCTACCTCCCATCAATCACATATCTCTCCATCACCACCAATAACATAAATGATGAGAATTGAATTGAAAAAAATAAAATCAATTACAGTAAAAGAGGTGAAAACCCGAACAAGATTGGGATTGTATTCAGGTTGAAGATGAGGAGAGGCTTATAGAGATTATCAAGCAAGCGTCAAAGGTATGGTTTTAGGACCAATCATCGAAGGGATTGCGTCTCAAAGATCTATGAGCAAAACCCCAGATGAAATTGGACCAAGTTAAAAAAATAAAAAATAAGTAGCAGGTGGACTCGAACCCAGAAATCAAGAATAAATTGATTTGGGTGTTACCACCAGACCAAAGCAATATCAGCAAAATACTTCGTAAACATATTGTATATATATATATGTAAACATGTAGGGTCAATATTTAACGCCGTTAACGACTTCCGTAACGCCTAATAACAGATGTTCGAAATTACCAAAATTTAAAAGATCATGAATTTAAAAGGCAACCAAAAAAAAATATAAGTATTTTAATTCCAATTTTAAAACTACAGGTATTAAACGGCCAAATAAGAAGTAAACCGCGATTTTTTAGGCTTTTTTCCCTTTTAATAAGGGGAGAGTAATACTTTTCTTTTTCACATTGGTCTCAATAGCAAGTATGAACAAGGAGTCAAGTTCTATGAACACTAACCGTTTTGATGAGGTAAAAGGAAGAGCAGTGAGATTAGCTCCAGCCTTAATGGATTGTGTTGGGAACCAGGATATCCTCAAGTCTGTTGGTTTGCAATCTGGATTTTCCAATAATCGGATTGAGTCGAACCTGCAGCATTAATCAACCAGCAATAAACTAAAGAATAGAAATCATAATTCCAAACAAAATTTTGACTCAATAAAACGACTCAAAAAAAAATAAGAATAAGAATAAGACACGTAAAGAAAAATGTAGTTAGTAAGCGACTCCCCCAAACTTAAACGTCACTGTCCCTAGTAACATTCAAATCCGGAGTAAGCGAAATAAACAAAAGAAAAACAAAAAATAAAAGAAAAATAAAAATAAAAATCATACCAGTGGGTTGCCTCCCACTAAACGCTTAGTTTCAGTCATTAGCATGATTTTGCAGGATTTCTATAATCATGTGGTTCAGAAGGTGGTATTAAATACCGTGGAGAAAAACCTCTCATCATCCATGCTGGTGTATAAGCTGTTAGCGCATGAGGTCTATCTAGGAAGAGAGGAGCATCAGCAGGGTGGGACTCAGGTATGGGAGGAACACTCCTTTTTCCTGCACAATCATCAAAAGAACGAAAAAGCGCTCGACGAGAAACTCGTAGCTTGCATAACCATAAAACAGTTTTTATAAATTTTAAACTCTTATTGATGACATATGGAGGTTTAAGAGGAGGAGATTGGTTCCTTGGCCGTTTAGGAGGTGGATGAAGGAGTAGAGGTATAGTGGGTGACATGACAGTAGTTCCTAGACTTTTAGCAGTGATTCGAGCTTGAAAAGTACCTATATTAAATGATTTTGTCTCAACCAGTGATGGGTGTCGTGATGGGTGTCGATCGACACTCGTGGTGGTGTTGGTCGACACTCGTGCTACAACTCGTCTTCCCTTAGCATGTCGATAATTTAGCTCTGAAATATGTTCTGAGACGACAATTGTCTTCCTTATGTCTCCTTGATTCTGTGGAGCCTTGCAGCGCTCCTCCTGAATCTCTTGTGTATACTGTTGAGGCATAAGACAAGGAATTTCAGGTGTGTAGACTAGTTCAGCAACAGGTGGAAAGTCAAGGCTGATTGGTGCAATCAGCGTCCATGTCAAGCGGCATTAGGTGAGTGTCGGTCGACACTACTATCTGGTATTGATCCTGCTCTGTCAATCTCATTTGATTATTTTCTGTCGAAAGTCGACATTGGCACTGTTTGGTATTGGTGTCAATCGACACCCAAGTGGTGTCGGTCGACGCTATAAATGTGTGTCGAGCGATTCGAGAGATCAATGTCGAGCCTGGTCGATTTTGCTTCGTCACAACTTGATGTCTCGTATATATGTGATGGTGTCAATCGACACCATGGGTTAGTGTGGGTCAACACTGCCTCTACAACGTCAAATTCGTCACTCTCCTCAACATTCAGGAACTCATCTTCACTTTCCATCAAAGCAACATGCCAATAAGGCGTGAGTCTGTATTCAGTCCATCTAGGGATAGGTCTCTCTAAGATCTTCTTCTGACCTTCCAGAATCTGTTCGGGCATTGATTCTATCTTGCTTCTTGGTTCGGGTGGAGGGGGGGCTTGGTAAGAAGCAAGATCGTAGTTTCTTGTGAAGCTGAAACTACTGCTTTTCTGGAAAGGTTGCTGGAACTGAGACTTCTGAGTGTAGTTAGGTTGAACATTCCCATAGACACCTTTATAGCCTCGTTGGTGTTTAAATCTCTGATTCTGATAACCTCTTCCACCAAAATAATTGACATCTTCCACAAATAGAATCCAGCAATCTTACTCTCGTTCATGTTCTTTGGTTGTTTCCTCTGCTGCGATTAGACAAACACATGAAACACACAAGAAAAAGAAATGAGAAAGACTAAGTAAATAAAAAGAATAACAAAAACAAAAGCTACGACAAATTTCTAATCCTAATCTAATGGTGAATCGTAGAGAACTTCGGCAACGGCGCCAAATTAGATGTAGGTCAAATTGCCTTAAGACCACTCTCTCAAATAAGAAATCGATTGTAGTACTTAAGGGTCAAATTCCACAAACCTCTTGGATCACACAATAGACTATGGTTTTAGTCTTCAAATTTCCTTTTGCAACATAAGTTCTCTGTTTTCCTCCGGAATGCTCCATTATCTCCAAATGCATTCCAAACATGTAAAGACCTGAAAAAGACTAGATAGACTCTAGAAATAACAAATAGACTCTAAAACCTATACCTGAATCATAGCTAAAACCGGTAAAAATAGGGATATATCAATTAACCTTAAAGAATTCATTTAAGCTCTGACGGTGATCTAATACAATAATGTAATAATTCTAAAAGTGGTGATGTAATCATTGAAAAAAAAGAATTTATAAGTCTGGTGTTGTTGAGGTATGTCTATCTGGTGCGTATGAGAAGCATGATCCATTTGACTAGAACTTGATGATAAATAATAGGTGTGCCCAAAAAGGATCCATTACCTTTGTTCTTTCATAATCATGTTCGAGTAGTTTTCTTGTTAGAGTTAGGGTTTCTCATTAGGGTTATAGATGATTTAGTAGATGCCCACTTTTTTGGTTATTTGTAGGATTCGTCATCTTTGGTTATTCTTAATGCTAGTTTTAGATTGGCCACCTAGAACTTGATCTTAAATTATATATATGCCCAAAAAGGTATCTATTATCAGAACTACTATTTGATGAGCCGAGTTTATAGGTGTGTAAACCCGATTAGCATGCATGTTTAGGATTAGGGATTTGCCAAGCTAACGCTGAGAATCTTTAGATTTATTCATAGGGAGTAGTGCCAAGTTAATGCTGGGATATTCTATAATAGTGGTTTGAGATTAAGAACGGTTCGATAACATCCTAGCAACTATTAGATCTACTAATCATCTATTTTCTGATAATACCCTAAGCCTACCATTTTTATTATCTTATTTTAGAACCCCATAATTTGCTATTGCTTGTTGCTTTCTTTAATTATCTTACCTTTGTTAAGCTTGATCTCGATACTTATGCCTATTGTGTGAACAAAAGAGCTTTGTGTAATTCGATCCTTAACAACTAACGACGATCTCTTTATTTGAGGGAGTAAGCTTAAGGTCAATTTGATCCATATCATCTTCGTATAAAATGACGTACTAAATAATGGTTGGTAGTAGTGAAAGTCTATCCAAGAAGAATACTTGAAGAAATCATCACACAACAAGCAGCAATACAGGAAGATAACAACGATCTTCAAAATTCCGCGATAGTCATTGCATTGAATGTAAGTTCACTAATTTTACCTGGAGGAAATCTTGAAGACATTCAAAATTGTTATCTAATGAAAGCTAGGTTGTTATCTAATGAAAGCTAGGTTGTTATCGAACCATTCTTAAACTCAAACTCTAATTATAGAATAACCGGTGGTGTTCCGCGAAACTCCATATATCTATAGCCAAGATCAACCGGAGAAGCCGAGAAATTATCAACCTAAATATGCATTCTTAACGAGTTCGATTGTTCACTTTAGTAGATAGGCCGATTCTTATTACACATCTATAAACCTGGCTCATCAAATAATAGATCCAACTACAGATACCTATGGCGGGCATATCTATTGTCTGGATTCAAGATGTAGTTAATTACTCTAGATCTAGCATCAAGCATAATTAAAGATGAAGAATTCTATAGATAACCTAGCAAAGGGGGCAATCTACTAAACCATATGAATCCCTAATGAGAAACCCTATTCCTAACAAGCAGATTACTCAGACATATTGATTGAAGCAAACAACATAATTGAGTATGAAAACATAAACACAACAAATAGATTAAGGGAAAGAAGGGATCTCTTCACTGTATTAAGATCTGAATCAATCTCTGAAAACACTCGATGAATAGCTTATGTCTCTCAGTAATAGGGTTTGCAAAAAGCTTGATAAGAACTTGATAGAAACTTGATAGAAACTCGATAATCAAAACTTACGTCTAAACAATGTATATAAACACTATAAAACGTCTACGGACTAATAATGTAAATAGGGAAGTCTTCTGGGGCAAATTTCCTCTTATGTAAACTTGAAAGCGTCTAAGACTTTGCTTGACCAAAACTAGTGTCGATCGACACCAGAAGTGTGTCGATCGACACTCCTCTTAATCTGGAACTGAAAATCCTCCTTATCTTCCTTTTCCTTAGCTTTTGCTCCAAAAATGTCTCCTTATCTCCATTGTTGTCCCAATACATAGAATACTTGAAAAGACACTAAAAAGATTCAAGAAATAACATAAAAACTCAAAATCATATACCTAAAACATAGATAAAATCAGTGAAAATAGGGATATATCATTGGCCAACACATTTGTGGTCTAAAAGAAGAACGGGAAAGATAGGGTGTGCATTGACTTCACAGATCTCAATAAAGCATGCCCAAAGGACAGCTTCCCACTTTCGCATGTAGATCAGCTCGTAGAGTCCAACGCTGGGAACGAGTTTTTGACATTCATGGATGCCTTCTCGGGTTATAATAAAATTATGATGAGCCCCGAGGACCAGGAATAAACCTCATTCATCTTAAATAGAGGTATTTATTGTTACAAAGTGATGCCTTTTGGTCTCAAAATGTAGGACCAACGTATTAACGATTGGTGAACAAGATATTCCACAAGCATCTCGGGAAAACGATGGAAGTATACATAAACGATATGTTGGTCAAATCATTGAAGAAGGAAGACCACATTCAGCATTTAGAAGAATGTTTTGAAATTCTCAATCAATACCAGGTGAAGCTGAATCCGGCAAAGTGTACTTTCGGAGTTCCTTCTGGGAATTCCTTGGTTACATCGTGACTAAGAGGGGAATTGAAGCCAATCCAAACCAAATCAATGCTTATATATCCCTATTTTTACAGGTTTTAACTATGTTTTAGGTATAGGTTTTAGAGTCTATTTGTTATTTCTAGAGTCTTTTCTAGTTCTTTTTCAGGTCTTTACATGTTTTGGATTCATTTGGAGATAATGGAGAATTCTAATGGAAAACAGAGAATTAATGCTGCAGAAGAAATCTGAAGACTAAAAAATCATGTAGGTGTCGAACGACACCACCCCTGGTGTCGAGCGACACCAATACCCGACGGCAGTTTGAAGAAATAACTTATTGAAGTTTTGAAGATTTGCAAATTCAGCCCTGAACTTTCCCTTATTTCTAAAGAAGGCCCATCACGTTTTAGGTCACATATATATAGATTTTAAGGTCATTGTTTAGACCTAAGTTTTGTTTTGATTGAGAGAGACTGTTTTTGAGAGAAGAATCCAACCCCTGTAGAGAGGATTCTAGACTCCTTTTACTGTTCTTCTTATTATTCAATGCAATCTATTCAGACTTTGATTTGTGTTTCTTTAATCATGTTTGAGTAATCACCTTGTTGGGTTTAGGGATTCTTAATAGGGATTTAGATGGATTGGTAGATCGAAAACCCCTTAGGATTATTCTTAGAGTTCTTCATCTTGATTGTTCTTAGTGCTAATTTTAAATTGATCACCTAGAACTTGATATTAGACAATAGGTATACCCGCCATAGGTACTTGTTATCAGAACTATCATAGATGAGGCTAGGTATTTAAGAAAGAACAGGTAGGCTCATAGAAGGGCTGTGGTTAGATACAAGGTGAACTAATCAAACTTGATAATAATGCATGCTTTAGTATAAGATTTCCTGGCTTCTCTAGTTATCTTAGCTCTAGGCATAGAGAGTTTTGCGGAATGCCACTAGTTATTCTAAAATCATAGTTTGAGTTCGGGAACGGTGCGATAACAATCCTAATATTAGCTAGATCTACAATTTAACTATTTTCCCAGACAATTCCTTAGACCCCACGCTTTAATCTCCTACATCTACAACTCATTTTATTTGCTTTATTGTCTTTTACTTTATTCTATTTGTCTAGCTTAATTTAAATCATCATAAGTCTATTGTGTAAACATCGAGAGCTCAGTGAAATCCGATCCTTAAGTGCTAACGAGGATCTCTTATTTGAGGGAGCAAGCTGAAGGCAATTTGAGCTATATCAATTTGGCGCCGTTGCCAAAGTTCTCTTTGCTTCACCATTAGACTATGTGTTGATTTAAGTCTAGACTTTTCTTTTCTTTCATTACTAATTCAATTTTTCTTTTCTTTCTTTTGTTTCTTGTGTTTCAGGGGCTTTAGGAACTGATTCACGACAATGGTAGAACTTGACAGTAGTGTCGATCGACATCACCTGGGTGTCGATCGACACCATCCGCATACTGAACTAGACACGATAGGAGATTTCAACAGGGCTGACTTATTCTACTCCATTCGTTCAGCAATTCAATCCCCCCCTCCCCCCGCCTTTGAAAGGACCAATTTTGAGCTGCAACCTTGTTACTTCGATCTTGTTTCTCGAGAAAAATTCAGAGGTACTGATAACACGGCTTTTAAGCCCGTTTTAGCTATTTTTTTTTTATGTTTCAGAGAGCATTTGGTGCCATTCTAGAGCCAATAAGAGGAGAAACATGTATTCTAGGTGCCAAGAAGGTTTTAAGAGTTTTGAAGCTAAAAGTATCAAAAGACGATCATTCCAGTGCTTTGGAAGTTTAGCATCTGGCCAAGGTCTTCCCGGACTCGGCATGAAGATATTTGGGTAGAAGAGTCAAGATTCACGTCGAAGTCGAATCGAGGCAATCCATGAAGCCGTTTGGAAGATATGATCCAAAGAGTTAAGACATGTCAAGAACCGGCCGTTTAGAAATAATAAGTCCAAAACACATCCGACGATGAGACTTGAACCCAGGCAGCTCCGAGTAGCTCACCACCGACCATTAGGTCACGCGCAAGTCTTTCCCTTTTTGCGCCTCCGCCTTTAGGCTGTTGCCCTAAAGCCCACTTCTCGACGTTCTTACCTCTAAACCTAATTCTTGGGCCTCAAGTATAAATACTTGATCTAAGACCTAACCCTAGGGTGTGCCTTCATCACCAGCGAACCCTAGCCGTCGCCAAGAGCTGCCTCCTTTCCGCCGCACCTCTTGAAGCTTGAAAAACACCATCTCTCTCTCTCTCTTTCTCGTTTTTGTGTAAGACTCTTTAAGGTGGAGCTTTGCCTCTTGTATTCTACATTCAAAGAAGTAATCTCTAAAACCTTTTTAAGTTTTATTCATCTTTTATTTATGGTTTACTCAACCCAACTTTGGATTAGCTCCTTTGCCATGAGCGAGTAGATCTCTAGTTGGGTTTGAGGGGGTTTTCAAAGGGGAATTCATGGGGACTAATAGATCAAAGATCTAGGTTGGCGGTTTCTATGGCTTTGTTTGATCGTTTACGTTATTCCTTCTAGTTGAGTTTATTCTTAATGCTTGTATGTCCGGAACGCCACCTAGTACTCGCCTTTAGGTATTTCATTCTTTGGCAAAATCTCGTTTGAATGCTTGACCTAACTCAACTGAATAAAAAACTATAACCGTTGCATGCCCGTCGAGTGAAAGGGACTTATGAACTAGAACCGAATCTGAACCTAATGCTTTGATATTGTATTTTGAAACCATGTTAGCACCTACTAGCCGATAGGGCAACTGAGTACGCAATATACTAGTGATAAAAGCCGGTTTTCATTTAGTAGCCGTTAGGATTAGCTGGTCTTGATAGAGTTTCGTATGTTCGGGAATGTGGAAGTAAACAAACCTTGCCATGTTATCACCTAGTTTGAGATCTATGCCTTATTATTGAACCATGAACATCCGGAGAAACCCCCGATGACCTAACGCTTTTCTCTTATAGTTTATCGTTTAGTTTAGTTAGTAGTCTCTTAGTTTAGTTAGTCATAGCATACAAAAACCCCCTCTCTTTATTTTGGTCCTAGCTTCCCTCTCTTCTTAAGGATTTCTCTTAACTACTTCTCTCCTTGTGGATTCGATCCTAAAATACTACTCCGATATACTGTGCACTTGCAGTAGTCGTGTGGTCTTTCAGGTAAAAGTCTGAAGCTAAATAAAACACGCATCAGGTACTCGAGATGAATCACCTTTAGATCACTTAGAAGTATTCAAAGATATTGTTTCAAGCATCAAGGCAAAGGGTGTTCCAGCTGATTCTCTACTCTGCAAACTCTTTCTTTACTCTCTTGATGGAGACGCATCTATATGGCTAAAGCTGTTGAGGCCGAGATCTCTAACCACTTGGAAGGATACAAAGACCACTTTCATCAACTACTTTTATGATGACTCGATGTCTCAAGCGCTGCGAATCAAGATTTCTACATTTTCTCAAGAACCAACATAAGCTTTCCAAGGTGCTTGGTTTCGATTGAGGACCTACTAGAGAGATTGTCCGCATCATGGGTTCGCTGAAGGACAACTTCTAGGTATCTTCTTCCGAGGAATTGATTTTCATTACCAGAAAGTTTTGGATGCAGCGAGTAATGGGAATTTCTTGACTAAGAATCCAAATGAAGCAACATTGCTAAAAGAGAACATGGCCTACAGTGTTAGCATAAAGAGCAGAGATACTTAACGCAAAATGCTAGCTGAAACAATTAAAACCAAGAGAGTTGAACAAGAAGAGATCTGTTTTGCTAGCACATCGGGCTATGTAGAAACGAGTGACATCCATCATAGCCAAGCCCACCCACCACCCCCTTCACTGAGCAGATGGAAGTAATACTAGAATAGATCCTTACTCTTTACTCTGCAATGGATATACGCTTCAGTGCGATAGAGAGAAGAATTGATGCAGTAAGTGAATCAGTCACTGCAATTGAGGTAAAGTTTGCAAATCAGCAGCAACTCTTAGATAGTACACTTGCTAGAAGGAGAGAAGGTGTAACGACTGTGAACCGGAAAATCGGTTAGGATTTGTATTTAAATCGCCCGGTTCAATCGGTTGGGTTAATGAAAATCCTAGAGTGTGCTTATAAAAGAAGGAAACTCGAAATTAGGGTTTTAGTTAGCCACTTTTCGTTTTATAAAGGAGAAAAAAGAGAGAGAAGGAGAAGGACCAAAAACGTTAGGGTTTGAGAGAAAACAGTTTCGGCATATCAAATCGTTCTCAAAGGGAACAAAATTTGGTAGAGTTATTTCCAAGTCTTTTATCGTCATTCACCATTTTACAGAAGTGGATTTGGATTTAAATTCGTTGAGTTATTCTCAGTTACGTGAGACACGTTTGCTCAGACGCGAATTAGGACAAGCGGGGATTGTAACTGAGATCGTGGTCTCATCTGATTTCCGATCGACAGGAGATTTTGTGGGAAGATTTGTGACGTCTAAGGCGAGCGGTTCACCGGAGGGATTTGATAGTTAACGGTTAGTCTTTATTTTAAGGTTTCGTCTTTGAGACTATTTGTTTCGGTTTTTCATGTCCAGTTTGTTTTAAGGTTACTTTTGGTTGTACGATTTGTTGTAGGACGTTTCTGGACTGTTTCAGCCGTAAGGAGAGTCTTTTCTGGTTCTAATTGTTGTTAGAATCAGTTTGTTAAGGTGAGTGTGTGACCATGAGCTTATCTGAGCGATTGGGTTGTATGATTTGTTTTGTGTGATGATATGTAGGTGTGGTGAATGTGTTTTGGGTGAATTGTTCAATGACTGGTTTGTTTGTGTTGTATTTGTGATTATACCCTTTTATTTGCTTGTGTGTATAGTTCGTAGATGAGAGGATCGCCTCACTAAGTATTTATGATAATACTTACGCATCTCATTGTATTGTTGATGCATGTAAAGATAAAGTGTGATCATGGAATCATGGCAAGGAAGAGATGATGATCTAGGAACTCGTTTGATTTATTTTTGTGTTTTGGTTATTGGAACCGGTTAGGGTTGTGTTAGGATTGTTAGTCATTCTTGGTTTTGTTTGTTGAATTATTTATTTATTCATAAAATAATATTTTTGACTTGCAGTTTAAATGTTGCTTTATTGGTTGGTTTAATTAAGTATTTATAAGAATATTTAATTATGTTTTCTTAAAAAAGGGTCGGGTTGTTTCAATTTGGTATCAGAGCAATCACGGTTCTAGGATGTGTAGAAAAATTAATTGATGAATTATTTTCCTGATGATTGATGTGGGATGAGCAAGGGTGTTAGCATACTGAGGATTGATTATGGAGTGTTTAGTCAATTGTGTGTTGTTAGGGTCCTAGCATCATCTTCTCCAAGCCTTAAATAAGATTCCACTGTAAGTTAATTGTGATATATATGTTTGTTCTAGTTTCTTAGCTTAGCCTTTTGTTCTTGAGTAGCCCAGATGGTTAGAGGAGCTGGAGTTTGTGGTCGTGGTCGTGGTCGCAGTAGAGGACGAGTACTCGAGGGTACCAGCGAGAGTGATGGCCACAGTGCCACAGTTGAGCAGAGTGTGGGTTTGCAGCCTGAGTTTGTGGCGCCTAGTCCCGAGGACTGTCTAGGTGCCAATATAGCTTGTACAGCCGGAGTGGGGGCTGGTGGTGCCGGTGTGCATGCCGTTGGTGCTGAGGGCCCACGAGTGATGGGTGTCGTAGCCGGAGGAGCCCAGGTTCTAGAGGTTGGTTTGGCGGGCCTGCCGAGGCAGTTGTTGGAGCGGTTACCAGGTGTGGTACCAGTGCAGACTCCAGTTGCGCCACGAGTGGCGGAGGTGCAGCAGGGGGCTGCGGTTGCTGAGGAGGTTCCATCTTATTTGAGGATGATGGAGCAGTTGCAGAGGATTGGCACCGGGTATTTTTCTGGTGGTACTAGTTCTGAGGAGGCCGATAGTTGGCGGTCGCGGGTTGAGCGGAACTTCGGTTTGAGCTGATGCCCGGTGAAGTATCGGGTGGATTTAGCAGTGCATTTTCCAATCGGGGATGCACATTTATGGTGGCGGAGTGTGACTGCCAGGAGGAGGCAAGCCGATATGTCTTGGGCAAATTTCGTGGCTAAGTTTAATGCCAAGTACTTTCCGGAGGAGGCGCTCGACCGTATGGAGGTGCGTTTTCTTGAGATGACACAGGGTGAGCGGTCGTCTCGGGAGTATGACCGGGAGTTTCCATGACTATTGGTGTATGCGGGTCGGGGCATGGAGGATGACCATGCCCAGTTGAGGAGGTTCTTGAGGGGACTTCGGCCGGATTTGAGAGTGCGGTGTAGAGTGTCGTAGTTCGCCACGAAAGCGGCACTGGTGGAGACGGCTACTAAGGTAGAGGAGGACCTTCAGAGGCAGGTGGTGGTAGTGAGTCCAGCGGTACAGCCGAAGAAGACTCAACAGCAGGTGGCACCTAGCAAGCCTGCGCAGGGGCAGAAGAGGAGGTGGGATCATCCTTTCAGAGCTGGACAGGGTGGTCGTGTAAGATGTTTTTCTTGTGGGAGTCTTGACCACAAGGTAGCGGATTGCACGCAGCGAGCTGAGACGAGAGAGTGCTACCACTATAGGGAGAGAGGATATCTAAGGCCGAATTGTCCTAAGCTGCAGTGGATGGCAATGGCAATTGTACAGCCGGCGGTGCAGCAGGAAGCGCAGGTGCAGCAGGGAGTGCAGCAGAATGTGCAGCAGTGCACATATTGCAGCAGCACCACAGGGTTACACTACGCGTGAACTAGGCGGTACCAACAACAGGGCGATCACTGGTATGATTTCTTAGACTCAGACTTTGTGAATTATTTCTGTTGTTTTGGATATCATTGTTTTGTGATGAATGTTATGGTTCTTAGCACATGAGATTTGTGTAGGGACCTTATTAGTGGGCGGTGTGGAGGCCGATATGTTGTTTGACTCTGGAGCATCACATTGTTTCATTACCCCCGAAAAGTGCCTCGCGCGGGAACATCCGTGGGGATCCTGGTGAGCAGTTTGCAGCCGTTAAGGTTGCTGGAGGGCAATTTCTAGCGGTTATGGGGAGAGCTAAGGGTGTGGATATTCAGATTGCAAGGGGAGTCGATGGCAGCAGATCTGATTATCAGCCCTTAAGAGTTGTATGATGTTATTCTGGGAATAGATTGGGTGGATCATTAAAGAGTACATCTTGACTGCCACCGTGGGAGAGTTTCTTTTGAGCGGACAGAGGGGAGGTTGGTTTATCAGGGACTGAGACCTACTTCAGGGAGTCTCATCATCTCAGCAGTGCAGGCAGAGAAAATGATCGAGAAGGGCTGCGAGGTTTACCTGGTGACAATATATATGCCGGAGTCTGTGAGGCAGGTAGCAGTGAGCGACATTCAGGTTGTTCAGGAGTTCGAGGATGTGTTTCAATCGTTGCAGGGATTACCACCATAGCGGAGGTAGATGTTTGCAAGACTGCTTTCAGGACGAGATATGGACATTTTGAGTTTGTGGTGATGCCTTTCGGTTTGATTAACGCACTTGCAGCGTTCATGAGGTTGATGAATAGCGTGTTCCAGGAGTTTCTGGATGAGTTTGTGATCATCTTTATTGATGACATCCTAGTGTATTCTAAGAGTCCTGAGGAGCATGAAGTACATCTGAGGAGAGTGATGGAGAAGCTGCGGGAGTAGAAGCTGTTCGATAAGTTGAGCAAGTGAAGTTTTTGGCAGAGAGAGATGAGTTTTCTGGGTCATATTGTTTCTACAGAGGGAGTTTCAGTGGATCCGGAGAAGATTGAGGCTATCAGAGACTGGCCTAGACCGACGAATGCCACTTAGATCAGGAGTTTTCTTGGGTTGGCAGGGTATTACAAGAGGTTTTTCAAGGGGTTTACGAGTATGGTACAGCCGATGACTAAGCTGACAAAGAAGGATGTTATTTTTGTGTGGTCACCGGAGTGCGAGGAGGGTTTCGTTAGCCTGAAGGAGATGTTGATGAGTAAACTAGTGTTAGCATTGCCAGAGCATGGGAAGCCTTACATGGTGTATACCGATGCCTCGAGAGTAGGTTTGGGTTGGGTTCCGATGCAGCGTGGAAAGGTTATTGCCTATGCATCGCGACAGTTGAAGAAGCATGATTTGGACATGGTTGCGGTGATCTTTGCCTTGAAGATTTGAAGGTCTTATCTTTATGGCGGAAAAGTGCAGGTGTTCACGGATCATAAGAGTTTGAAATATATCTTCACTCAACCAGAGCTGAACCTGAGGCAAAGGCGATGGATGGAGCTGGTGGCTGATTATGATCTGGAGATAGTCACATTTCCACCAACATACTCGATCACTAGTAGCAGAGAGGGAAGCAGTCAGCTCAGCAGTCCACCTAGACACTTATACTCGATCGCAGAGGAGAGGAGGCAGTCCCAAATGCAGTTCTACTCGATCACAGAGCTAGAGGAGTCCATCCTGACTATTCTACTCGATCGCAGAGGCGACCAGGCAGTCCACTTTGCCTGTCCACCAGTTCTACTCGATCGCGGAGGAGAAGAACCAGTCCATCTTGACAGCTGACACACATACTCGATCACAGAGGCCAAGAAGCAGCCTAGACCATTCTATGTTATTGTCTTTAAGCATGTTGTCTGAGTAGTGATTAGGATTTCTGAGGATGGGATAGAGTAGTTGTGGAACCCCTGGTCGAATATGTTGGTTAAGTGTAGAGTTATTGAATCCCTTTTGGATTAGTTGTGTTTACTGCTTATTCCTTTCTGATCAACTGGAATCCGATCCCAGACGTTCCAGCGCTCAAAAGGCGTTTAATGGAACGTTGGATCTACTAATTCTAGTGATAATCGTCTCTATCCCAAGTGATTGAACGTTTAGAGCGGTTATTGGCTTTAACAGTCGGTTCTTATTGCCTGCTTAGTTAGAGATCGCTCTTGGGAATTAGGTCAGTGTCTAGCTATGCTTGAGGATTTCTATCACGGGAGTGAATTAATCTGTTGTTGAACCTGTTGTCTAGGGATAGCTTAATTGAGATTTGTTAACCAACTGAATTGATTAGGGAGACCACACTATTCGATTACCCCATCCTTAGGAGTTTCTCATCCATTTGATTCCTCTGTTTACTTACCTGCTTCATTCACTTGCTATTGAATTTTAGTATTTTTCTGTTTTCAACCATTCTACTCGATCACACCCTGCTACTAACAGTGAGAATGTGTGATAGAGTAAACTGGTCCATTTCTACATTTTCACTATCTGTCATCCTGTTGTACTCGATCACAGGGTCTCTTCTGGCAGTCGACCCGACGATCAAGTATATCAGTCATTTCTGTGACTTTTTACTGTTTTCTGCATCAACATTAGGACTGTTAGAAAACCAACCAAATTCTGCTTGGCTTGACTTCACAACTTCTGATTATATCTCATCTGTCTGCATCACACCCATTTGGATTGACACCTAAAATATTACAACGATAGGATTAGTGTTTTAGGATAATTGATCTTAAAAACCTATTATCAATTTGGCGCCGTTGCCAATTGGGTGTTTTCTTTGCTATATTTGAGATTTTCGGAAACGTTAAGATCAAGTTCTTTTGTTAAGAGGTTACTGACTCCATGTCTTTTTCTCTGTTTGTGTGTTTCAGGTGCTCACATTCACCAGCTTCCCTGGACCAGTCTCTGATTGGTCTGTTCAAGCTGTGCTGATATCTATTGTATGCAAACACGGTCTCAAGGACATCAGAACCTCCTCTTCAAAGACAACATCGACTGCATAGCTCGCTCTCTAAGAGAACAGACACATACAAACACGATGGCTGACGTTGTAGATGAGCAAGAACTGCCCAACAACATTGGCGTTGGTGACTTCCCACACAACCATAACTTGCGTCATGGCATTGTCCCTCCACCGGTTCAGACAACAATTTTGAGATCAAGAGCGGTCTCATTGCTATGGTTCAGGGGAACAAATTTCACGGCCTGCCAATGGAAGACCCACTCGATCACCTGGACGAGTTTGAAATGCTTTGCAGCCTAACAAAAATTAATGGAGTTAGTGAAGATGGTTTCAAGCTTCGCCTGTTCCCGTTTTCACTTGGAGACAAAGCCCATCTGTGGGAGAAGACGCTACCCCAGGGATCAGTCACAACCTGGGACGACTGCAAGAAAGCCTTCCTGGCTAAATTTTTCTCCAACTCCAGAACCGCTAGACTCCGGAATGAGATATCTGGATTCACACAGTAGAATGCTGAAACCTTCTGTAAAGCATGGGAGCGCTTCAAACGCTATCAGAC
Source organism: Arabidopsis thaliana (assembly GCF_000001735.4). Classification (NCBI taxonomy): domain Eukaryota; kingdom Viridiplantae; phylum Streptophyta; class Magnoliopsida; order Brassicales; family Brassicaceae; genus Arabidopsis; species Arabidopsis thaliana. Next base: position 5,021,471 of record NC_003075.7, on the reverse strand, counting down.
CAAATTGCCCTCATCACGGGTTCAAAAAAGCTTCACTTCTCAGCAGTCTCTACAGAGGTGTTCTTCATAAGATTAGGATGCTTCTTGATACCGCTTCCAACGGGAACTTCCTCAACAAAGATGATATGGTTCAAATTACCTAGAACTACTCTCTCAAATAAGAGATCAATTATAGTATTTTAGGATCGAATTCACGGAGTTCTTTTGTTCAAACAATGAGTTAAATGTTGAGATTAAGCTAGCAGAGTAATAGTGAGAATAAAAGAGAACAAAGTAAAAAGACAGGAGATTGATTTGGTTGTAAACGATTTTAATAAAGAGCTAGGAATAGGGTATTCTCAGGAAACTATTGGTTAGTAGATCTAATGAAAGCTAGATTGTTATTGAACCATTCTTAAACTCAAACTCTAATTATGGAATAACCGGTGGGCGTGCCGCGAAACTCCCTATATCTATAGCCAATAATAACTGGAGAAGCCGAGAAACTATCAACCTAAATATGCATTCTTAACGAGTTCAATTGTTCATCTTAGTAGATAGGCCGATTCTTATTACACATCTATAAACCAGACTCATCAAATAATAGATCCAACTACAGATACCTATGGCGGGCATATCTATTGTCTGGATTCAAGATCTAGTTAATTACTCTAGATCTAGCATTAGGAACAATTAAAGATGAAGAATTCTATAGATAACCTAGCAAAGGGGGCAATCTACTAAACCATACGAATCCCTAATGAGAAACCCTATTCCTAACAAAGCAGACTACTTAGACATATTGAATGAAACAAACAACATATTTTGAGATAAAAAGCATAAACATAGTAAATAGAGAAGGGGAAAGAAGGGATCTCTTCACTGTTTATAGATCTGAATGAAACTCTCAAGAATAATCGATGAATAGCTTATGTCTCTCACAATAGGGTTTTGCAAAGAACTTTATAAAAGACTTGATAAAAGAAACTTAGGTCTAAAAAATATATATATAGACCCTAAAAACGTCCAGGGACTAATAATGCAAATATGGAAATCTTCTGGGGCAAACTTGAGCTTCTGAAAACTTGAAAGCGTTTAGGGTTTTTGCTGGGCCGAAACTGGTGTCGACCGACACCAAGAGTGTGTCGCTCGACACTCATCGCTGATTCCTGAACCAAAATCGTTCTTAGTTTCCTTTTCCTTAGTTTTTGCTCCAAAATGTCTCCTTATCTCCATTGTTGTCCCATTGCATAGAATACCTGAAAAGACACAAAAAAGATTCGAGAAATAACATAAAGACTCAAAATCGTATACCTAAAACATAAAGAAAATCGGTGAAAATCGGGTTATATCAACTCTCCCAGACTTAGTTTTTGCTTGCCCTCAAGCAAAACACAAAAGCCGAACCCGTGAAAGAGGGTTTTAAAACAAAGGAACTCCCAACATTCTCTGGCCTATTGCCATGATCATCCAAACTAAGTCCATATGCCTAACAAGTCTAATCAAATCCTAACCAACATGTACTTCTCTACAAGCTTACACAACATTCTAGATTTCATACCTAAGTTCCACAACTATATCCACCAGGCTTTCATCGCTGGGTCTCATCAAACAAGCCAACATTCAAGATCCTTCTAGACTCATTCCTGTACTATACCATGATAAATTGACCATTCTTTATATATATATATATATATATATTTTTTTTTCGGTGTTCTTTCTCTCCCCAAACTTATTCTTTTTAGAGAGTAAACAAAGGGGAACTTGCATACTGGATCGACACCCTCGGCAAAAAACATGAGAAATATAGATCATGATTCCTAACTCCACTAAGCGCTTGTTTTGAGTCAATAGCTTGATTTGGCGGAGTTTAGGATGTGGGTGGAGTGGTGGTGGTGGATTGCTGCTGCCTCCTCGCCTTCCAAGGCGGTGTGTAAACGGATCTGGTTGGAGCAGCTTCTGGTGTCGATCGACACTCAGGGGTGTGTCGATCGACACTCATCTCATCACCTGCAAAAACAACAGGAGAAACAAGCTTTCGACGAACTCTAGGCTTGTTATCTTGTGAAGCAATCTTCGAATAATCCAAAGAATTAATCAAAGATAAAAAAGGAGAAGAGAGAGAAGAGAACTTATCACAGAGATCTTCAATTGGTGTGGACTGAAGAGAGTGTGCAGAATCCTCTGTCTGTGAAACCCGTGGGTGTCGATCGACAGAGTTAGTGGTGTCGATCGACACCGTTGCTCTGCAACTCTCATTTGCGAGCTGGACGGGTTGGAGCGTTATGTGTGGCTCTGTGGTGGGATTCTGATCAGAGGAGGTGTGTCTGTGCGGGAGGCAATGCAATTGATAGGCTTAGTAAGCTCTGAACCATCCATGTCAAACTCCATCTCTGAATCACAACCTTGAGAGAGATTCTCCCTCTCTTCACATCAAACCTAGCACCAGTTGTAGCTAGGAATGCTCTTCCAAGGATAAGGGGATCCTTGGGTTCCTTCTCATAGTCCAGGACCACGAAAACAGCAGGGATTATGGAGTTACCAACCTTAACAGGAACATCTTCAAGGATTCCTTCAGGGATTCGCTTGGAACAATCCGCGAAGAGAAGAGTGATGCGAGTAGGTCTGTAGTGAGTCATGCCTAGTCTCTCAGCAACAGACTTAGGCATGAGGTTGATGCTTGGAACCAGATCACACAAAGAGCGGCTGAATCTGCTTGTGGAGATAGAGCAATCAAGGACAAAGCTACCTGGATCTGGAAGCTTCTCAGTGGTTTGACCAGGAGTAATGGTGCAGATGTACTCAGTTATATCTACTCTTTGTGCCTTCTCCCTCTTGGCCTTAGGCAGCATGATTGCACTGATGTCTCTGGTAAGCAGCTTTGCTTCATCTGAGCTAATTCCATTGTCAACAAGTCGCTTGACATACCTGGTGAGTGAGGAAGAAGATGTCTCAGAAGCATCTTTAGGAAGAGTATGGAGGATCTTTTCGATTATAGTTGTGCACTTGGCAACATGAAACTCCTGCTTAGAACGACGCCTCCTCGGATAGGGGACATGAGGGGTGTAGACAGACTCGGGCTGCATAGGTACTTGCACCTCACAAGGTGCAGTTCGGATCCAGTGTCGATCGACACTAGAGGGGTATCGATCGACACCGTCGTATTGGGTCGTCTCTGAGAAAAGCGTCCCATATGGTGTCGATCGACACAGGAAGGTGTCGGTCGACACCATCTCTACAACTGCGAGCTCCAACTCGTCTTCAGTGTCCAATTCTTCCCACACATCATCTCCTTCTCTGATCAAGATGGCATTACAGCTCTTTCTTGGGTTAGCATCAGGATTACCAGGAAGAAAACCCTATTGTCTCTTGATAGATTGTGCTGTTTGAGCGACCTGTACATCTAGCTTCTTCAAGTGAGAGCTCAGATTGTCAATCTTCCCATTAAGATCTGTGTAGAGAGCTCCACAACAAGCTTTGTTTGGCTCTCCAGAATCTGGTCAAGCATTGATTCCATTCTTGTCTCTGCTGAGGGTGGAGAAGGGGCTTGGTAGGTTGAATTACCATAGTTCCTCTAAAAGCTGCTTTGAGGAAAGGTCTTCTGGAAAGCAAGCTTTGGAGTGTAGTTGGAGGAACCCTTGTTCCCTGCAAATCTGTTGCCACTAAAGTTGTCTTGTGGCTGCCCAAACTTCCTGTATCTCTAACCATATATGTAGAAGACTCCTTCCTCTAACTCAGGCTCAGGCTCAATAGTCTCTTCCTCAGCTGCAAAGTGGACATGCTTCTTCCCTGTGAGCAAGTTATGAACTGAATCCAGCTTAGCATTCACCTCTGCCATCTGATTTCCTAAAATAGCTCCAGCAATCTTCTTCCTCTCAAAATCAGCATTCTTGGTACTGTTGCTGCAAGCAAGGTTCTCTATCAGGGCTGTATCATCAGCTGGGTAACGTTTGTTGAAGTTACCATTGCTTGCTGCATCTAGAGCTAGGCAGAAGAGGAGGCCCATTCGAAGCCCATTCGAAGGCCATCAGGAAGCCCACTTTGAGCCGACACTCTTGATCACGTCGTCCATGGGCTGTTAAGTGGGCTCGAAGCCCGCTTTCTTATCTTAGTATAAATAAGTCTTTAAGGGTTTCGCCCTGAGACATGCACTTTGAGAGACACGAATTTTGCACTATTATTCAGCAGCCACTTTTCATTCCTACAACTTTGTATTTCCATTTTTCTTCTAAGTTATTCAGATTTTGCTTTCATTTGCTTGTTCATCTTTGTTTCATTCCCTTTAATATCTTAAGTATGCAATCTTCAATCGTTTCTATGTTATTGTCTTTAAGCATGTTGTCTGAGTAGTGATTAGGATTTCTGAGGATGGGATAGAGTAGTTGTGGAACCCCTGGTCGAATCTGTTGGTTAAGTGTAGAGTTATTGAATCCCTTCTAAATTAGTTGTGTTTACTGCTTATTTCTTTCTGATTAACTGGAATCCGATCCCAGACGTTCCAGCGCTCAGAAGGCGTTTAATGGAACGTTGGATCTACTAATTCCATTTATAATCGTCTCTATCCCAAGGGATTGGCCGTTTAGAGCGGTTATTGGCTTTAACAGTCGGTTCTTATTGCCTGCTTAGTTAGAGATCGCTACTGGGAATTAGGTCAGTGTCTAGCTATGCTTGAGGATTTCTATCACGGGAGTGAATTAATCTGTTGTTGAACCTGTTGTTTAGGGATAGCTTAATCGAGATTTGTTAACCAACTGAATTGATTAGGGAGACCTTACTATTCGATTACCCCATCCTTAGGAGTTTCTCATCCATTTGATTTCTCTGTTTACTTACCTGCTTCATTCACTTGCTATTGAATTTTAGTATTTTTCTGTTTTCAACCATTCAACTCGATCACACCCTGCTACTAACAGTGAGACTGTGTGATAGAGTAAACTGGTCCATTTCTGCATAATCACTCTCTGTCATCCTGTTGTACTCGATCATAGGGTCCCTTCTGCCAGTCGACCCGACGATCAAGTATATCAGTCATTTCTGTGACTTTTTACTGTTTTCTGCATCAACATTAGGACTGTTGGAAAACCAACCAAATTCCGCTAGGCTTGACTTAGCAACTTCTGATCATATCTCATCTGTCTGCATCACACCCATTTGGATTGACACCTAAAATACTACAACGACATGATTAGTGTTTTAGGATAATTGATCTTAAAATCCTATTATCAAGGATCCGGGTTCTTAAGTTGAACATGAAGGAAGCTCAGGATCGACAACGGAGTTATGCTGACAAGAGGAGGAGAGCTTGAGTTTGAGGTTGGGGACAGAGTGTATCTCAAGATGGACATGTTGCGAGGTCTGAACAGGTCTATCTCGAAGACTAAGTTGAGTCCGAGGTACATGGATCCATTCAGGATTGTTGAGTGGGTGGGACCAGTGGCATACATGTTAGAGTTGTCAGGTGTTATGCGTGCGTTTCACAAAGTCTTTCATGTGTCGATGCTGAGGAAGTATTTTCACAAGGATGATGAGGTGTTGGCTAAGATTCCAGAGGATCTTCAGCCCCACATGACTTTGGAGGCGAGACTAGTGAGGGTTCTCGAGAGGAGGATCAAGGAACTTTGGCAGAAGAAGATTCCTATGATCAAAGTCATGTGGGACTACAATGGTGTGACAGAGGAGACTTGAGAGCCAGAGGCGAGGATGAAGGCAAGGTTCAAGAAGTAATTTGAGAAGCAGGTTGTTGCATGAGTTTGCCTATCCTTGGTTTCCAGTTTTAGTCTTGTTGAGTTGTTGAGCTTTTGAGTTGTGGTTCTTATTTTCTTTTATTTATATTTTCGTTTGGAGTTGTAACGATCATGACATTTGATGAGTTATAAGATGAGTATTTTTTTCTTGAACTTGACTTGAGTTGTCTTATTTAAGAATGTGTTGTGCGGTTTCCAAAAATGAAAAGTTTTCCAGAAAGGGCTTGTCTATTTTTGGAAAGTTTGAGTAAACAACCTAAGAGAGAGGTGTGTTTACGAGATGGCCAGAAGTTGGTCATAAGGATGTTTCGAAGGGCATATGATGGATGGTGAGGCATAAAGGAGTCTTACGCGAATCAATGAGAGAGTCTGGAGATATGCTCGGAAGCATTTAGTACTGTTTGCTCGAGGGACATGAGAGTCCCAATGACTCGTGAGGAGCGGGGTATGCTCCTGATTTACCGGTAACTCGAGGGACTTGGTGTCTTTAGAGTGCGAGGGATACGGTGGTTTCGGGTGACGATCTGAAAGCACGCTTTCAGGTGACGACCCAAGAGCGAGTTTTGAGGTATTATTTTCTCCAAGTGTCGTAACTCGATGACTTTGTTGCTAAGAGTGAGTCGACACAACTCAGGGTTTGACTTTGAGTGGGGAAGATAATACGTGTGATACCCGAGATACCGTAGGCCAAGGCCTAAGAGTGATAGTTATGCTCGAAGACTACGGTCTGAGAGCGGAAAGAGAGTTGTGAGCAACAATGACTAGTAAATCGTGGGTATATCGACTGGATAGAGAGACATAGAGGGGTCGGTTTGGAGGGAGTACGGACCGTAGTGACGGTTGCACGGAGTTCCTCGGAGTGGAAGGGTGAAGCTAGTTTCGAGGACAAATCTATGTTAGTGGGGGAGAATTGTAACGCTCGTGAACCGGAAAATCAGTTAGGGTTTGTATTTAAATTTCCCGGTTTAATCGGTTGGGTTAATGAAAATCCTAGAGTGTGCCTATAAAAGAAGGAAACTCAAAATTAGGGCTTTAGTTAGCCACTTTTTCGTTTTATAAAGGAGAAAAAGAGAGAGAATGAGAAGGACCAAAATCGTTAGGGTTTGGAAGAAAACAGATTTTGTATATCAAATCGTTGTCAAAGGTAACGAAATTTAATATAATTATTTCCAAGTCTTTTATCGTCATTCTCTAGTTTACAGAAGTGGATTTGGATTTAAATTCGTTGAGTTATTCGCAGTTTTGTGAGACACGTTTTCTCAGACGCGAATTAGGATCAGCAGGGATTGTAACTGAGATCGTGGTCTCATCTGATTTCCGATCGACACGCAATTTTGTGGGAAGCTTCGTGACGTCTATGACTAGCGTTTCACCAGAGGGATTTGATAGTCAACGGTTGGTATTTATTTTAGGGTTTCGTCTTTGAGACTATTTGTTTCTGTTTTTCATGTCCACTTTGCTTCAAGGTTGCTTTTGGTTGTGTGACTTGTTGTAGCACGTTTCTGGATTGTTTCAGACGCAAGGAGAGTCTTTCCTGGTTTTAATTATTGTTAGAATCAGTTTGTTAAGGTTAGTGCGTGACCATGAGCTTATCTGAGCGATCGTGTTGTATGATTTGTTTTGTGTGATGATATGTAGGTGCAGTGAATGTGTTTTGAGTGAATTGTTCAATGACTGGTTTGTTTGTGTTGTAATTGTGATTATAACCTTTTATTTGCTTGTGTGTATACCTCTAGATGGGAGGATCGCCTCACTAAGTATTTATGATAATACTTTCGCATCTCATTGTATTGTTGATGTAGGTAAAGATAAAGTGTGATCGTGGAATCATGGTAAGGAAGAGAGGATGATTTAGGAACTCGTTTGATTTATTTAAGTGTTTTGGTTATTGGAACTGGTTAGGGTTGTGTTAGGATTGTTAGTCATTCTTGGTTTTGAATTATTTATTTATTCATAAAATAGTATTTTTGACTTGCGGTTTAAATGTTGCTTTATTGGTTGGTTTAATTAAGTATTTATGGGAATATTTAATTATGTTTTTTTTTTTTAAATGGGTCGGGTTATTTTAGAAAGCAACCTCACAACTGCTTGCCATGCTATTTTGACGCACAACAAAGAGGAGTTCATCGAAGCTGAGAAGAGCCAGGTCGATTTTGATATTACAAAGGCAGTGTCGATTGACACCAACCAGTGGTGTCGTTCGACACCAACAGCTTTACATGAGATATCAACAACTGATTCACAGAATCGCTTGACACCAATCGACGGTATCGACCGACACCAATGCCCAATAGAGGAGGAATCGATGTTTGACAATGCAAAATCGAATGAGCTTGATACTAAAGAGTCAACACACGACCAGAGTGTCGATCGATATACTCCTTGCATCGATCGACACTGGATTCGGACTGCACCTTATTAAGTCTGCATCCCAATGCAGCCAGTATCCGCCTATGTTCCTCGTGCTTCATATTTGAAGAAGCGTCAGTCTAAGCAGGAGATATCAGAGGAGAAATGTGAGGCCATCATGGATAAAATTCTGACTCAGCTACCACCAGTTGATTTGGAGAAGCTGTCACCTCCACTTCAGAGGTATGTCAAAAGAATGGTCACTAATGGTGTGAGTGCTGAAGAAGCAGGATTGCTAACCAAAGTCATTAGTGCGATTCTGTTGTATGAGTCTCGGAAGAAGAAGGAGAAGAAGCAGAATTTGGTTGTCTCCGAACAAGTTAGTGCAATACTTCAGACTGTGGGTCCGGAGAAGCTACGCGATCCAGGAAGCTTTATACTCGATTGCAATGTATCTAAGGAAAGGTTTCCTCACTCTCTTTGTGATCATGGCTCTTTAATCAACTTGATGCCCCATTCTGTTGTAGTGAGACTTGGGATGCTAGATTTCAAGCCTACTAGGATTACTCTTCTCCTCGCTGATCGCTCAAAGAGAATCCCAAAGGGTATACTAGAAGATGATCCAGTGAAAGTAGGAGAATGTTTGATTCCAACCGACTTCATGGTTTTGGAATCTGAAGAAGAACCTTCTGATCCTCTTATACTGGGCAAGCATTTCTTGGCTACTACTGGTGCTCAGATTGACGAGAAATAAGGCCAAATTGCTTTGAATGTGCGTGGTGTGGTTATGGCTTTTGACATGGATAAGCCGAGGAAGCCGCTTATGATTGACGACCAAGCATTCTCTATAGAAACCTTTACAGACACTGTTGTTGAGATAGATGCGGTACATGGTACAAGCAAGCAGCCATAAGAAGCAGCGGACAAATTGGTTGATGGAGATCGATCTGTAGAGAAGGTGTCGATCGACACCATCACATGTGTCAATCGACACACCACACAAACTGCGGCAGACATGGTACCTAAAGCTGCATTTCAAGTTGAGACAACTGCTGCTATTCCAGCGACTACTGTGACAACAACCATTGCACCTCTACTAATCTATCTACCTCCTGAACATCTCAGCAAGCCACGAGTTTCTCATCGAGCGCTTCTTTGTTCTTTTGATGACTGTGCAGGTAAACAGGGTATACCACCCATACCTGAGTCTCACCCTTCGGATGTTCTACAGTTCATAGGTCAACCTCACACGCCAACTGTTTGTACGCCACCTTGGATGATGATACATTTTGCTAGGGAATATTTACTGCCACCTTCTGATCAACCTGATCCCCAAACTCCATCAAAGTCAAGCGATTGACTATAAACAAGCGCTTAGTGGGAGGCAACCCACTGGTAGGATTTTCTTTTTATTTTCCGTTTTTCTTTTATTTTTCTCGCTACCTTCGGATTTGAATGCCACTAGGGACAGTGTCGTTTAAGTCTGGGGGAGGCGCTTACTAACTACGTTTTTCTTTTTGAGTCTTATTCTTATTCTTATTTTTCTTTTTGAATCGTTTTATTGAGTCAAAATTTTGTTTGAAATTATGATCTCTATTCTTTAGATTATTGACTAGTTAATTAATGATGCAGGTTTGACTCAATCTGACTATTGGAAAATCACAGATGGCAAACCAACAAACTTGACGATATTCTGGTTTCCAACACAATCCACTAAGACTGGAGCTAATCTTACTGCTCTTCCTATTCCCTCATCAAAACGGTTAGTGTTTATAGAACTTGACTCCTTGTTCATACCTAATAGTGAGACCAATGTGAAAAAGAAAAATGTTCCCCTTATAAAAAAAAAAAAAAAGAGATTGATATGATTTTCGGTAAGAATGTTTTTTATGACCCCATTATTATACACTGTTAGGAATGATCAGTTACAAAGGTTGGAAATATGATGAGGGTGTTAATCCAGTATGCGAGTTCCCCTTTATTTACTCTTCAAGAAAAATAAGTCTGGGAGAGAGAAAGAATACCAAAATAATATAGATAAATTTTTTTTATAGAATTGTCGATTTATCATGGTATAGTACAGCAAATGACTCTAGAAGGTTCTCAAAATATTAGCTTGTTTGATGAGATCCATCGATGAAAGCCTTGTGGATATAGTTGTGGAACTTAGGAATGGAATCTAGAATATTGTGTAAGCTTGCGCATAAGTATACGTTGGTTAGGTTTTGATTAGAACTGCTAGGCATATGAATTTGGTTAGAATGATCAAGGCAATAGAATAGAGAATGTTGGGAGTTCCTACGTTTCAAACGTCTGGGGAGTTGATATATCCTCATTTTTACCGGTTTTATCTATGTTTTAGGAATAGGTTTTAGAGTCAATTTGTTATTTTTAGAGTATTTTCTAGTTCTTTTACAGGTCTTTACATGTTTGGGATTCATTTGGAGATAATAGAGCATTCAGAAGGAAAACAGAGAACTAATGCTGCAGAAGAAATCCGAAGACTAAAAATCGCGTAGGTGTCGAACGACACCACCCCTGGTGTCGAGCGACACCAATACCTGACGGCAATTCGAAGACGCAACTTATTGAAGTTTTAAAGATTTCCAAATTCGCCCCAGAACTTTCCCTTATTTCTAAAGAAGGCCCATCACGTTTTACGTCAGCTTCATGCACCTTTGATTCATTAACCTTCAGAGTTGTTTTCTTCCATCTCCGCCCCTTACACGTTTATGAGGTGGTCGATGGATATCATTGGACCATTGCATAAGTCAACTCGGGGTGTGCAATATCTTTTGGTTTTGACGGATTACTTCTCAAAGTGGATTAAAGCTGAAGCTTACGTTAATATTAAGGATTCGGCTATGAAAACTTTCATATGCAAGAATATCATATGTCGACATAGTGTCCCATACGAGATAGTCACCGACAACGAACCACAGTTCATTTCGCACGAATTCGAGGCCTTTTGTTTGGATTAGGGAATTAAAAGTTAGTTACTCCACTCTGCATTATCCGCAAGGAAATGGACAAGCCAAAGCTGCAAACAAGACAATTATGAGCAATCTTAAGAAACACTTGAATCATTTAAAAGGAGGATGGTACGATGAGCTCCAACCCGTTTTGTAGGCTTATCGCACGACTCCTAGGTGGTCTACTGGGGATCGAGACTCAATTTTCTTTGGTGTACGGGATGGAGGCAGTGGTCCCGGCCGAACTAAATGTTCCCGGACTTCGGCAAACAGAAGCACTGCATATTACTTGTTCTAAGTATCCATTCGTCAGCATTTTAGTATCATATCACCACTGTTTCATACCATTTCACATAATTTGTCATCACTTTGCATGTTTAGGATAGTTTTGCATGCATATTGCATATTTGTGTTGTTTTAAGGTTATTTGGAGCTGCTGGTGAGCTAATTGAAAGAAGTGGATCTGAACCAATCAACATACTCGACCACGAGGTCGAGTAGTGTCATCTTGGCTTTCCTGAAGTACTCGGTCACGACCTTCGCAGCTATCCACTCGACCACTACATTCTTACCCACCACGACCCCTTGGTCGAGTAGCAGTCATCACAGTTTCTCACCACCACTCGACCGCCTGGTCGAGTAACACCATCTCCACTTTTCGCCATTCACTCGATCACTGCCACTCGACCCCAGGGTCGAGTACCACCATTCACTCTCACTCTCTTTCTCACTCTACCACCAAGTCGAGTTCTACCATCATCCACCACTCGACTTGATACTCGACTGCCAGCTTTAGAGTCTTCTCTATTCCGCACTAACCCAGACATTCGAGCATAAGGAAGAGATGAAGGCTCCAGCTCATCACTCGACCCATCACTCAAGTACTAGGGTCGACTACTGTTCTTAATCCATCCCAATACTCTGCCGTTTTGAATATTAGGGTTTTGGAATATTTTGCTATATGTAGGATGTATCTTTTATTCTCGAGACTAAGTTTTATTCTGCAGCAGTTTGTGTTCTTGACATTTTGTAATCCAGATTTCTGTTAATCTATTCAATATTTTCTTTTCATTTCGTTTACTAAGTTGTTCATCCTGTTATCATCTTGTTATTACTCTGTTGTTATGATGTTTTCATACATGTCATCGTTTATTTTATCTGTAATGAAGTCGGAGTAGTGACTATGTTTCTGAGGATGGGTTAGAGTAGCTTAAAATCCTTGGTTTGCTAGGCGGTTGAGTTTGATTTATATATCCCTTCTGGATTAGTTATTCTTAATGCAAATTGCTTTCTGATCAACTGGAATTTGGGCCCAGACATTTCCGCACCCAAAAAGTGTTCGACGAAATGTCTGAACCACTAATTCCAGTGATACGTGGCTTTGTACCAAGGTATTGATTACAAGGAGCATTTTTGCTTTAACTTGTTGATTCATAATGCCTGTTAGGTTAGCACATGTCAATGGCGATTGAGTCTGGGACTAGTTTAACTTGAGGATCTTTGTTGCGGTGGCACTTAGATTTGGTTATTGAACTTGTTGTGTAAAGACAATGTATTGTGCATGTCAATCACATGTAGATTAAGGAAACTTAGCTACTCAATTACCCCATGCTCTTGAATTTCTATTCCATTTGATTTCTTTGCTTAAATTGCTATCATTTACTTGTTTTTATTGCCTCATGTTTAGTTTTTGCATTTTTCGCCTGTTATCACTCTGACACTTGACCACCCAATTGTCTGGCAACAGACTGTGCAATCGAGTACTCCTGTTACATTCTCTGTCTGGTTTGCTAGGTGGTCGAGTGTTTTCATTGTTTCTGCTTGAATTTCTGTTTCGTGCATGTTCATTTAGGACTATTAGAAACTCAAAACCTGTTATTGCTTGGCTTGACTCTGTGAAATCTGATTGCATCTTGATTGATAGCATTACACCCATTTGAATTGACAACCTAAAATACTACAACGACATGATTAGTGTTTTAGGATAATTGATTTTAAAAACATATCATCAATTCGCTAGATACCATCAATGAAAGACAGATCAAGCTTTGATACGAATCCAAATCTATCAGCAGGCAGAAGCTCGATATTATAATGCTAAGATTAAAAGCAGACCTTTCTTTGTAGGAGCTTATGTCCTGAAACGAGTCTTCGACAATACAAGGGAGGACAAAGGAGGCAAGCTCGAGATTAATTGGGAAGGACCTTACATCGTCACCGAAGTGGTCCGGAACGGCGTTTATAGGTTAAAGGACTTGGAAGACAGACCAGTCCAGCGGCCTTGGAAAGTGGTCAATTTGAAGAAATTTTATGTTTAGTAACATGCATTTTATTTGTGATGTACATGAACTATGATGTGGCTTGATCCCGCAATCTGTACGTAGGCAGCTCGGAAACAAGTTCAACTACTAATACAAATTAGTTTTATTGATAAAGAAGTTTGACTGTGCGAACATACGCGGAAAAAGAGTTCGACTGTGCGAACATACAAAGCAGAAAAACAAAACAACGATTATTCAAAGATAAGCATGAAAGGCGAAGGATGGCACATTTCTAATTATGATATCCTTCTTGATGAGCAGAACACCTGAACTCCAGATCCGGCTAGGTCAAGAACTCGCATCATATAACCCGGGATGTCTGCGAATTCAGAAATTCCAAGTTTGAGCCAATCTCCGAGATGAGATGTAAGGGTATGGAGGTCCCTTCAGATCTTGGTAATCCTGCGCCCCATCTGGTGAACCTTTTTCCGAAGCTTCCTCCTCTCGAGTGTGAATTTCTGGTGTCAAACTGTGAGCTTCATGACGAACGCCATCGTGAGCTCTTGGTCCCGTTCTGGAAGGCCTTTGATCAAAGCACATGGAGTTTGGATTTGAGATCGGAAGAAACCTGGAGATGGAGAGGGTCCTCTTTCTGGCTCATTTGGGATATCTCCATCCATCATACCGACAATAGAAAAATTTGGCATAGATTCCGAGCACCAAAGGTTGAAATCCATATCTGCAAAAGAGGGAAAGATGGAAAATAAGACAAGGTTAGAGCAATAATTTATAGGAGCAACGTATCCCTCAAAATCCATTTTTTTCCATCCTAGAATGGAGCGATTCGAGGGAGAATTTATGTTGTCCAGCTAATCATGCCTTTAAATTTGTAATCGAGAATATACCAAATTAAAAGGTAGTAAAAGTTTTCCATAAATAAAAATGGGTTGAAGCCCGTTACGAGTTCAACCGAAGTAAAAGCGAGTTAAAATAAAAAACATTAGTTCGGGGACATTTTTGGAAGAGGCTCAGGAACAGACTCCTTCATCGCTGGTTCAGCATTCGAAGTGGACGTTTCGTTCTTATCATCCAACTTGGGCTTGGTTTTGACGTGTTTCCAGGTGTTGCTGTCTTCTCCTTCATCATCATCTTCGCTTTCAGAAGGGATCACTTCACCCGACGCAGACGCAGGTCCTGAACTTGACTTCAACTGCGGAGGTACATCCGAAGCATGGTCGGGATCTTGGCTACAGAATCGAAGTTCCTCCACTCCCATTGAAAGGGATCGCTTTCCAGAGCCCTCACATTCCTTTCCACACAAGCGATGCGCGCCTCAAGCATCTGCCTCTTAAGACCCGAGCGCTGCCTCTCATCGCACATGCGGTGGTGTTTATCGATAACCTAACATGGAAAACATGTGAAAATAGGGAGAGAGTAAAAGAGTCTTCAAAGAGAGCGGTTACCGACCTTATCCACGAAATCTTACGCCTCTTTCTTATCCTTCAGAGGAAAGTGGAAGGCAACATGTGGGAACAAAACACCGGACAATTCAAAACCGTCGCAGGACAGGAACAATTGGCTGACCAGCTCGAGAGGGCAAATTGTGGACGCGCCTTCTCTCTCCATCTTTGAAGTATCATAGAGGGAAATTTCAGAAATAATGTTTGGAGGGAGTTAAGTTGACTAGAGTTTCTTATTTATAGGGGCTTAGGGTTACCTTGGAACCAGAAGCTCAATAATGGTGGCGTGTCAGAATGGATTAAACCATTTTTAGAAATCGAGAAAGTAAAATTATTGCCTTAATGGCGTGTAGTTTTTACTATTTTCGAAAAACAAAAAAGAAAAAGCAATCGTCACATTAAAGATAATGGCCCATTAATGTCGAATAAAACAATCAAGGTCTAGGCCCTTACATTTACCGAATTGACTAAGTGGGGAACTCGTGTTAAGTCGAGCTCAGTTCTCGCATTTTATGAGGAAGGTCTAATCAACCTAAATTCTCAAAGCCTAACCACAAGGTCAATTTCTAAGAGTGTGGACTTTGCAAACCCGCATAACAACTGAGAAACCCTCTATGGAATAAAAATTGAAAGGTTTAAAAGCCTCCTCAAGCAAACAGCTTGTTCAAGAAATTGAGCCTCCATAGGCAAAAACTAACTTTTCAAGAAATTTAAAATAGGCTTTTAAAATATTTGGGACATGCCCCAGTTTAAAGTGGTCACAGCCACTACGAATCAGTTGCCATCTCGAATTCTTTCAGCTACGAAAGGATCTTTAATGAGCTTTTGTTCGGCTGAAGGTTCATGAGCGGTTTCTAAAACATTCTCATCATTCAAGACCATCACCGGATCGTTGTTCACAATCAAAGGCACCTTTGGTTGGATAGAGTTGTATTTGATGGTTGGGATCAGTGTGATAGGCACCCCGGCCTAAGAAGAAATATTCAAATCAATTAAGAGCGTAAAATACACAAATAATAAGTCTTGAAAGTAGAAAAACTCACAACCCAATCAAGTCCCGTTTCACCTAATGGGGGTGACTCGGTGAAAAATTCTTCGTAAAGTTGAGGATCAAAGGGTGAAGCAGGGAAAGCCGCAAGACGTTCTTTTTTGTCTTTCAAAGTGGCATTCAGCTTGGATCTCTCTTGCTCCTCAAGAAAATCGTCATCATGAGTCTAATCCAACTAGAGTAGGTTGCTCTTATACTCCTTGATGTCCGATTCGAGCTGCGATTGAGCCTTCTCAGTTTGAATAAAGCGGATGGCCCCCTCGATCAGCTCCATTCCGTGATCTTTAACCTCTTTTCTAGCCTTCGAGGCTGACTTTGCCAATTCGGAATCCCTTAGCCTGACAAGCGCCTTGTATTTGAAGTCGAGCTCGACGAGTTGGTTGTTCGAAGCATCGACAGCCAATTCGGATTAACAGAGTCTGTCTTGAACACCCAATAGTTCATTCTAAAGGCTGTCATATCCACCATACTAGGCTTGCACTTCCTCAATTCGACACCACCTAGGTGTCGCTCGACACCAAAGAGGATATAGAGCTGCAACTATTGCAAATGGACGTGCTATTCAACTTGATGACTACAACACGCCAGATATGTTCTATGCTAGTCATTCCAGCTATTCTACTCACCAAGCCCACCCTCCACCCACTTCTACGAGTATGATGGAATACATGCTATAATAGATTCTCAAGAGCCAAGTGATGACGAATGAAAGGATTGATGGTCTGTATGATGATATACAAGACTTGAATGCTCGATTCAACAAAGAGGATGTTATTGTAGTTCAGTCAAGGAGTGAAATTCAGCACCAGACCTCTGAGAAACCCCACACGACTGCTTGCGACACTTATTTACATAACCACTCAACACCAAGTCTCAGTGTTGACCAACACGACCTTGGTGTCAATCGACACTCATCAGGAACAGACCATGATTCAACGTTTGAAGGAGCGAAATCGAGCAAGCTCAACACCAAAGCGTCAACAACAGATGATAGTGTCAATGAACAATGGATTGATGTTGAGATAGCTATGTTCATGGTACAAGCAAGCAACCACAAGACGCAGCTGACGAAGCAGTTGATGGGAATCATCTGCAGCAATGGTGTTGATCAACACCACCACCTGTGTCGATCGACACCCCACAAAGGCTGAGTCGGAGTTCCTTATTAGAGCTGGTTTTCGTGTTGAGTTCACTGGTGATACTCCAGGCACTACAGTCACGTCACCCACTGCACATATACTCCTTGATCCACTTCCGAAACGGCAAAGATACTCATCTCCTCCTCTTAAACCTCCAGATATCATCAATAAGACTTTGAATTTTCCAGAAATTGTTTTACAGTTAAGCAAGCCACGAGTTTCTCGTCGAGCGATTTTTCTTTCTTTTGATGATTGTCTAGGTAAAAGGAGTAGACCACCCATACCTTTGTCCTGCCCTGCTGAACTTCCTCACTTCCAAGTTAGACCGCACACACTGGCTGCTTATACGCCACCTTGTATGATGCGAGGTTCTACTACAAAGTTTTGCTTCCACCATCTGATCCACCTGTTCCTCAAACTCCATCAAAGTCAAGCTATTGACTCTAAACAAGCGTTTAGTGGGAGGCAGCCCAATAGTATGATTTTCCTTTTATTTTTCTTTTATTTTTCTCGCTTACCCCGGATTTGAATGCTACTAGGGACAGTGACGTTTAAGTTTGGGGATAGTGACGTTTAAGTCTGTGGGAGGCGCTTACTAACTACATTTTACTTTTTGCGTCTTATTCTTACTCTTATTTTCTCTTTTTGAGTCGTTTTATTGAGTCAAATTTGGTTATGAACAATGATCTCTATTTCTTTAGTTTATTACCTCGTTGATTAATGCTGCAAGTTTGACTCAATCCGACTATTGGAAAACCCAAATGGCAAACCGACAGACTTGAGGATATCTTGGTTTCCAACACAATCCATTTAGGCTGGAGCTAATCTCACTGCTCTTCCTTTTACCTCATCAAAACGGTTAGTGTTCATAGAACTTGACTCCTTGTTCATACATGATGTTGAGACCTACGTGAAAAAAAAAAAGTATTCCTCTCCCCTTATTAAAAAAAAGAAAGAAAGCAAGAGATTGATATGGTTTTTGGTAGTGTATAGAGGTAGGAATGTTTTCCATGGTCCCATTATTATACATTATTAGGAATGATCAATTACGAAGGTTGGAAATATGTCGAGGATGTCAATCCACTATGCGAGTTCCCCTTTGTTTACTCTCTAAAAAGAATAAGTCTAGGAGAGAGAAATAATACCAAAAAAAGTAATATAAAGAATGGTCGATTTATCATGGTATAGTACATGAATGAGTCTCGAAGGTTCTCGAATATTAGCTTGCTTGATGAGACCCAACAATGAAAGGCTGTTGGCTATACTTGTTGATAGGGGGCAGAAGCTACAAACTGTGAAAAGGGGAGGCTCTGTTTTCGGATAGCAAAACAGAGGGGATGAAACATGACAGGGGAAGAGAGGGAATGAGAGATGGTAGTGATAATGGATGATGAATGCGAATCAGAGAGTCGAGCTCGTCACGTAGGGTGCAAATCCTCCTTGCAAGGCCTTTTACAAAGCTCTTAAACATTCGTTTTTGTTAAATCAATATAAAAACTGAGTTACAAAGATTCTATTTAAAGAACTGAGAAGATAACGACTAAAACGTGATAACACCAAATCAAAGAAGACTAATCCTAATAACGATTTAAAGTTATCAAAACTGAAAAAGAATAAAGATAAACCAACACTTGCAATCGATGAAGTCGCAAACGTGAGGCCCACATAATGAAGATTTGATGCCCAAATATCAAATGATGCGCTGCATCAAGTCTCCCCGGGTGAGAGAGGATTCGACCCCGAATCCAACGGCTCATTGTCGCCACGGAAAGAAGACAAATACTTGACGTTGAAGACGTCCGATGTACGCATATGGTCCAGAAGTCGCAGACGATAAGCATTGGCATTGATGCGTTCTAGCACTTCAACAAGACCTATCTTTCGAGACTTGAGCTTGTTGTACTCTCGTACTGGCAATCTATCCTTGGTGATGACTACCCAAACTAAATCTCCAGGTTGAAAAA
This sequence comes from Arabidopsis thaliana, assembly GCF_000001735.4. Lineage (NCBI taxonomy): Eukaryota > Viridiplantae > Streptophyta > Magnoliopsida > Brassicales > Brassicaceae > Arabidopsis > Arabidopsis thaliana. Next base: position 5,002,555 of record NC_003075.7, on the reverse strand, counting down.
TCAACTCCCTTTGCGTATGATATGCAGTTGTCTTATACTTTAACGTTGCTATCTCCCAATTAAGTTTGGCTTGACGATGAACCTCCTGCAACTCTGTAACAAAATCAATCGCCTGTCCATGAAAGTGTAGTAAGATCCAAGGGGCAGCGAGGAATCAGTCCATAAACCACACGAAATGGTGAAAACCCCAAATTTTGATTAGAGGCATGATTGTGGGCGAATTCCGCTTGACAAAGCTTCACATCCCAACTCTTGATATTGTCACCCACCAAGCACCTTAACAAACCACCAAGGGTGCGATTAGTAACTTCGGTTTGTCTATCACTCTTCCGGTGATACGCAGAGCTCATGTCAAGATTCGTTCGCAGCAACTTCCAAAGTGATCGCCAAAAGTGACTCAGAAAACGTGTGTCACGGTCCGACACAATTGAAAGCGGTAAAACATGTAGACGATAGATTTCATGAAAGAAAAGAGTAGCCACACTACTTGCATCTGTCGTCTTCTTGCAGGGGATAAAATGTTCCATCTTCGAAAAGCGATCCACCACAACAAAAATGGAATCATGACCTCTTTGAGTTCGTGGAAGGCCCAAAATGAAGTCCATGCTTGTGTCGGTCCAAGGCAGTGTAGGTAAATGCCAGCATTAAAAGGTTTCCCTTTGGTTTGTTGACACAAACGACAGTGTTCCACAAATCTCTCTACATCGCGGCGTAACGTTGGCCAAAAATATAATGCGGTGACAAGTTGCAATGTTCGATCTCTCCCAACATGACCTTCATTGTGTAGTTCACCAATAATTTGAAGACGCAGGCTGCACGCTGGTACACACACGCAAACCCTTGAACAAGAAGCCATCTTGAATTGAAAATTCAGAGAGAAGTCACTGCTCTATACCCGGGAACAGTTGCATGTATCGATGCTAGGTGAGTATGGCGTCGGCTGAGGGCGTCTACAACGCGATTGAGAGTGCCAGCCTTGTGACGAATGGAAAACGTGAATTATTGGAGATAAGCAATCCACGATGCGTGTCGAGACGATACCTTAGTGTAACGCACGTGTCCCGAGTTCATAAAGAGGCTGGTTTGTTTTAGGGAAAAACTAGTTCAGGGTCGAGAAATAGACCAAAAGACTTAGTCGGAAGAACGAGAAAGTTCAAGCTGAACCAGCTAGGTGAGCTGGACAAGCTGGATGAACTAGCTAGCTAAGCTAGGTGAACTAAACCAGCTGGAAGAGTAGCTAGCTCAGCTAGGTGAGCTGACCGATAGCTCGAATGGGCTCGGTGAGCTGATTGAGTACTAACCCAGGTGGATGGTCTAGTCAGCTGACACTCGAGCTGGTGGACTGTGGTAGATCAAGGGTGAAGAGGTGTCTCGGCCAAAATGTGTAAGGTCGAGCGGTTACCAACGAACGGTTGCATCGTCCAAGGGTGGAATTGGTCGAACAGCTACGATTGGAAAGGTGCAACACTTCAGAAGGGTGCAAGGAACGGATGTGATGCGTCGGGAAGCATCCATTCGCCCATATATAAGGGAGGACGCCCAAGGCCTTTAGGAGATCAACCACACATCACAAATAGTCCAAACACACCACGAAGTTGTTGGTCGGAAAGAGGGTACGGCTCGGCTAGTATAACTCGATCGAACTGATGTGCATGCTACCTCCCGGTCCAACGGTTTGATGGAGTTTAGCGGATGGATGGGGTAGACCGATCGTCTTAGAGACGAATCGGATCTGGTAGACCGATCATTGGACAGACGAATCGGATCTAACGAGGAGACGGATCGGACAAGACCGGGAATGGTGTTCGAGGAAGCATAAGGAGAAGTGCATCCAAATACACCAAAAGGTCGCCCATGGATGGAATCTTACCGGTAAAAGGAAGAAATCACCAAGAATGGGTAAGGAACGTGATTCACCCTATAGGATCAATATCGCGGCCGCCTTCATGTATCTATCTCCTCAACCATTGTAAAACCGATCAGAGAACGATAAGACCAAAGGGTGACTCGACGGATAACCAACGGGAAAGTCTACGGTGGGAACCGATGGACAAAACGGATGTTGGACTCGCGAGCAAACGTAAGGTCGACGGAAAAAGGATTTAATGGGCTAGCCTACTATGATCCGATGGATGAGTCCACGGGCCCTTAGGTGTGATAAGGATATCGTTCGGATTGTATGGATGGATCGATAAACCGGAAGCTTTAACGACCACCATGGACCATACGGGTAACGGTTAGTAAACCATGGGCGGTTGTAGTGTTAAAGGACCGGATCGGAAACATGGATGGTTCGATAAGCCGAAGCCTCGATCGTCCACCATTAAACCGAAGGGACGTACATTTGGAGGACAGATGGACCAATAAGTCAAGAGCTTGATTCAGCCATCGTGAACCAATGGAATCATACGATCCCCAATCTCTATCTTAGGACTTAGACCAGTGGGGTAGGTTGGTTGTATGGCTAAGTAACGATAGGGATTGGTTCATCAATGCACGATCGGATATGAATCGTTGAACGAATGGAATAAGGCGACAAACGGGCTAAGGAATCATGACCAATATGTATCAGATATGGAAAAGTTCAAGAAACAGCTTATGGAGTTATTTGAGAAAGGTTTTGTTCTATCTAGTTCATTTTCTTAAGGTGCACCTATATTGTTTGTGAAAAAGAAGGATGGTAGTATGAGGTTATGTATTGTCTACCGACAGTTGAATCAAGTGACAATAAAAGAACAAGTATCTTAGGACTTAGACCAGTGGGGTAGGATGGTAGGATTGATGATCTACTTGATCAACTTCAAGGAGCAAGTTGGTTTCTAGATTGATTACGACATGTCTATCATCAAGTGCGAATACAGGATTGTCATATATTTCTAAGACAACGTTTGAGACCAAATATGGACATTTTGAGTTTGTGGATGCATTTTGGTTAACTAATGCTCTAGCTATATTCATGGATTTGATGAATAGAGTATTTAGACCGCACTTTGAAAAATTTGTTATAGTGTTCATCGATAATATTTTGGTGTATTCAAAGAGTTAAGAAGAACATGTTGAACACTTGAGATTGATACTTCAGAGATTGAAAAAAGAGCAGTTGAAAGGTATTGTTGTAGATCCTGCTAAAGTCGATGTAGCAACTAAGTGGAAGCAACTAAGCAATTCTTTTTAGAGATTCGCAGTTTTCTGGGTTGGCAGTATATTACTGAAGGTTATAAGAGAATTTTTCTCGAATTGTTAAATCACTCGCATAATTGCTTTGCCAATGAACTAAATTTGTTTGGAGTGTCTAATGAGTAGAGCTTTGGAGCACTAAAGAAAAGGGTGATATTGCAGAATTTGTATCAGAGTGTTCGGTATGCAAGCATGAAAAAAATTGAGCATCAGAAGCCTAGTGGTAAACTGCAAATGTTACCTATTCTACAGTATAAATGGGATAGAGATTCTATTGATTTTGTTGCAGGGCTTCCAGGGTCCCAAAAAGGAAATGACTCGATTTGGATAATAGTAGATTGACTCTCTTAATCACCCCATTTTCTACCAGTAAAGAAGACATTCTCTTCATGCCGACTAGGAGAGATCTACGTGCGAGAAATTGTGAGGTGGCATGATGTCGTGAGTAGCATTGTTTCTTGCCATGATTGAAAGTTTACTTCACATTTTTGGTATAGCTTACATCAGGCATTGGATAAGCGACTAAAATCTATGGTTATCATCATGAGTCAAATGGGCAGTCTGAGAAGAATATTCAAACATTAGAGGATATGTTAAGATCATGTGTTTTGGATAGTGATCAAGCATGGGAGAGATCGTTGTCAATGGTTAAGTTGCTTATAATATTAGCTTCCATGCAAGTATTGGTATTGTACCATACTAGGATCTGAACGGTAGGCCATGTTATATACCTCTATGTTCGGTAGAAGTTGGAGAAACTATTGTAATTTGCCATGAATTAGTTTTGGAAATCATTGAAAAGTTGTGCTAATCAGAGATAGGATTAAATCTGCCCAAAACTATCAAAAGAGTTATGCAGATCGTTGAAGACGTGATTTGGAATTTCAGGTTGGTGGTAAAGTGTTTATTAAAGTTCAACATATGAAGGTAAGTTCTGAACTGGATAGTCAGGAAAGTTAAAGTTGCGCTGTATAGGCCCTTGTATGAATCTCAAGCGTGTTGGAAGTGTAGCTTATCGCTTAGAATTACCTCTAGAGTTGAGGCATGTGCGTAAAGTTCTTTTCACGTATCGATGTTAAGGAAGTATCACCATGACCATTCTCAAGTTGTGAACTTTGAACCTCTAGAAAGTCAAGAAGACATGAGTTATAAAGAATAATAGTCAATTCGGATATTAGAGACTAGAGTGAAAGAGTTCAGGAGAAAAACTTTTGGGACTTGAATATAAAAGGTGAGTAACTTAAGTGCGTAAGAAGCAACATGGTAGTTGAAGTCTACTAGAATCTCTGAATTATAAGCCTTGAAATGTATCACATCTCCTTCAGGTTGATCTCTGAATTCGAGGACGAATTCTTTTAAGGATGGTGGAATTGTAACACCCCAAATTTGAAAAACAGAAAAAGTTATATTTTGGGTTAAGTTGATCATTTAAAAACTGTATGACTTCAGGAAGATTTCTGATTGATTCAAAAGTCCAAGGCAAAATCTCTAAATAAAGAAAGGTTAAGCGACTAAACTCCAAAAACGAAAAAAATGAGGGCAACTCGGGTTCATCGTTCCGAAATCAGAGGGATATATCGTGCCGATTACATAGTCAATTGGAGGTTTTGACGAGATTTCAAGACCTTTCTTCATCAACTTCGATTTGATTATTTTTGGGCAACTTGTGATCGAATTTTGTTGTGAGTTAGGTTGATCGTGCTTCTCCATATTAGAGCTTTAGTTTTGGGTTGTATTCAGCTTTGGTACAAGAGTTTGGTAAGCCTCATCTTCTTCCTTATTCAAATTTTATCCGTGGAAGTGAGTTTCAAGCTCTTTAATGGTGGATTTCGTTTCAGGAAGAATTAAAACTTGATCTATACCTTGTTAGAAAGTTCTCTTCAATATGTAACCAACGCCGCTGAGAATTCACCAAACAGAAGTCGAAAACGATCGGAATCTGATTGGTAAATATTTTGATTTGTTGATTCATAGTTAAATCGGGATTTATTTAAGCCGGTTTTAAGGTTTTATAACCGGTTCTGGAATGTTATGTCTATGGAAAATACTCGTTTGAAATCTAATTTAGAATTGATTGAGTTTTGATTTTAAACTCATAGCAATTCTGACCGATTCGGCTCTTTTTAAACCGGTTTTGGCAAATCAAATACTTGTTCAAGATTTCACTTAAAAGTATCTTTACAATGGTGTAGTTTAGGTATTTTTCTGATTAACGGTTGAATTTAGGTGAATTGTTTGGTGGTTTGGAATGTGTACGGAATTACCGTTGATCACTCGTTCGATCTGAAGATATGAATATCTTTGTCAGGTGAGTTCTAACTCCCATTTAAATTAGGAGTGGGAAAATTAATTAATTAAATTAGTTGCATGATAAGTTGTAAAGATGGATTTGGTTATCTAGATAAACTAATATGAATATGATTTTTGGTAATAACATATGTTATTCTGTTTAGAAATAAAATATGGTATTCTGTTAAGACTGATACATTCGTATAATATGTTAGGTGTGAGTTTAAATAATCAATTAAATTATTTGAAGGTTAATTTCCGAGAGTTTGTTTGTTTGATTCGATAATTAATTTGGATATTATTATGATAATAAGATATGTTATTCTGTTAAGACCGGTATCAACATGGCACTCTGATTTAGCTAGCTCTATTGGGCAATCTGTGGCGGCCGGTATCGCCAACAGATGTATTAAGTATCCTGTTAGTCTGTTAGTGGTATTGAGGTCGATTAATGTCGTAGACCGTACTTCTTTATCACCTCGTTAGGGGCTAGCATCCCTATCGAGTATATTATGTAAATATTCTGTTAGTATATGGTTTGGGTCGACTAATGTTGGGGTTGTGCCATTCCGACGTGCATTGTTGGATACATGGTCGTTCTGTTGTGATGTTATTATTCTGTCTGATGATATTATTATGTTCTTATGATTTAATTATGTATTTTGCTAGCATAAGTTCTAATGTGCTTTACTTTATTTAAAATTAATTGAATTGAAACTATGTTTGTTAGTACCAACACGTGAACATTATTCTGTGCGGGATCAGACCGTGTTGGTACTTGTTCTTCGGGTTTATATTTTCATTGGGCAATTTTTCGCTCACATAAGTTCTGATTCCATGTAAAGGGCATTGACGAGGAGCGATATGCAGCTGAGCTTTAGAGTTTGTTATTCGTAAAACGAGACTTGGTAGATTTTGTAAAGTTTAATTTATTTTGTTTTTAAGATTTGGAGTTTACACAAGATTACAACTTTATATATTTTTAAAAAATTAGTATTTTTATTATAATAATATTTTAAAGATTCTTTTGAATTTCCGGAGACGTTACATACATGATAAAAACGAAATTGTATAATTCACCTAAACGAACATGTTCAGTATATATGATATGCGGTTACGTTAAGTGTGAATTATAACTAAAAATATTTAATTTGTTAAATATAATAATAAAGAATGTGTGAATGTTGTTAATGGTTAATAAAAGTACGAATATAATTAAATAATTGATCTAATTAAACATCTTCACGTGAACGCCATGATTGTCGATTGTTGTGTATTTGATTAATTTGTTCATATGAAAACGTTTCATTATTAATCAATTGATATATGATATCTGTTTGTGTATATTATATTGACATATCCATATAAAATCTCGTAGTTAGAATTATATATTATATATATAATATGTGTATGTAGAATTATGGTAAGTATAGGATTTTGATTTGGAATAGTTTTTTATGCAAAATATTTGTTAGCATAATTATAATTATTATATATCGACTTATGATTTATGAATTTTTAGAAGGAAAAAGTTAATATTCGATAGATCCTAATTTCATTAGGATAAGTTCAATTATAATATATTCTAATTTGATTAGAGCTATTAAAATTTAATTAAGATTAAATGTTAAATAAATAATAATTTTAATGTGATTAAGATTAATTAATTTTTTATAATTCAAATAAATACATATTGGATGTAAATTAGTTATATTTTATTTATATTAGATATAAATTTTAAATATAAAATTGAGTTATAAAATTTATTCCTCAACTAATATCAAATATTTGATGTCTCTCCAATTTTATAAACTTTTAAAACTTAAATTGTTGTATGGCGGGTCTGCGAAAGCAGCGGTCTGCAATTGTTTAAAAGTGAGACAGATGGTAATGGTTACCATATGAAATAAAATTGATTTACTTGACTATGCTATCAAAACGGTTTTGGGCTTAGAGACATAGGGTTGGATAAGACATACGATGTCATCCACAATCAAGAGTTATATTGGATATAATTAGCAAGGTGTTGCTTACCTAAATAACTAGATATTTAGGAGTGGAGCCAAAGCTCACTTGGATTCTACTTAAATATGGATCATTGTACTCATTAGAGAAAATTTGTTTTGAGTATAGTGTTAGTTTTCTTAATTGTTGAGAATTCTAAAATTTATGAACATCATATTAATTTCTGCTTTTCTTTTTCGACAGTTATGTCAAACCCTCAAAGTTCCTATTCAGTTCGAGATATTCTTGAGAAGGACAAATTGAATGGATCAAACCCTCCTGAATACTTGGAAGATCTGGAGAAGAAGAAAACATTCAAGATTTCTTCTTCTGGTATCTATGTTATAGAATTAAATATTACTACTTCTGGTTCTACTCCTTGGGTATTCGATAAGTGCTTAGAGGCCGCAAAATCCGAAATGGAATCCATGTCACAAAACAAAGTATGGACTTTTGTTGATTTACTTGATGGCGTAAAAGCCATAGAATGTAAATGTATATTCAAGAAGAAAATTGACATGGATGATAATATACAGATATACAAAGCTAGACTGGTTGCGAAAGGTTACAAACAAATTCATGGTATTGACTATGATGAAACCTATTCTCCAGTCGCAATGCTCAAGTCCATTCGGATTCTCTTAGCAATTGCTGCTCATTATGATTATGAAATTTGGCAAATGGATGTGAAAACACCTTTCCTTAATGGAAATCACGAAGAGGATGTGTACATGACACAACCTGAAGGTTTCACTGTTCTTGAGTCTGCTTGGAAGGTATGCAAGCTTCATCGTTCCATTTATGGATTGAAGCAAGCATCTCGGAGTTGGAATATTTGTTTTAATGAGGCAATCAAAGAGTTTGATTTCATTAGAAACAAAGAAGAACCTTGTGTTTACAAGAAGACTAGTGGGAGCGCAGTCGCATTTCTGGTATTGTATGTAGATGACATACTGCTCCTCGGAAATGACATTCATTTGCTTCAGTCTGTTAAGACTTGGCTTGGAAGTTGTTTCCCAATGAAAGACATGGGTGAAGCTGTCAATATTCTTGGAATAAGAATCTATAGAGATAGATTAAACAAAATAATTGGACTAAGTCAAGATACTTATATAGATAAGGTCTTGCACATGTTCGATATGAATGATTCTAAGAAAGGCTTTATACCAATGTCTCATGGCATAACTCTTAGCAAGACTCAGTATCCTTCGACGCATGATGAGCGAGAGCGGATGAGTAAGATTCCATATGCTTCTGCTATAGGATCTATCATGTATGCTAATCTTTGCACTCGCCTGGCTGTTGCATGTGCTTTGCATGACGAGCAAATACCAATCTGATCCAGGTGAAAGTCACTGGATAGTAGTCAAGAACATTTTTAAGTACTTGAGAAGAACTAAGGATAAGTTTTTTGTCTATGGAGGAAGTGAGGAACTTGTTGTGAGTGGTAATACTGATGCCAACTTTCCAACTGACAAAGATGATTTCCGATCACAATCGGGATTTGTCTTTTGTCTCAACTGAGGAGCAGTGAGTTAGAAGAGTTCCAAACAGAGCACTGTGGCAGACTCTACAACTGAAGCTGAGTATATAGCTGCTTCTGAAGCGGGTAATGAAGTTGTTTGGAATAGGAAGTTCATTACTGAACTTTGTGTGGTTCCTAGTATTTCAGGCCCCATTGATCTTTACTGTGATAACAATGGTGCCATCGCGCACGCAAAAGAACCTGGATCACACCAGAATTCCAAACACATTCAAAGGCGATATCACCTCATTTGTGAGATTATTGATAGAGGTGATGTGAAGATTAGCAGAGTTTCAACGGATGCAAATGTTGCTGATCCTTTTACCAAACCTCTTACACAGCCAAAGCATGAGAGTCATACTGTTGCGATTGGCATTAGATTTATAAAGATATGATCTTATTTTTAGTGGGAGGTTTTTCTTTTATGATATGATGTTCATGTTAAAATACATTTGGATTTATTTTCAGATTAATGAAATTTGTTTCAGTATTATTTATTTATCTACTCTATTATTTGAGACGTACGTTAAGTGATTCTCAGTTAAAAAAATTTTTTACCTTTAAATCATATGTTTAAAATGTTAATGTCATGAAAAAGTTTACCTTTTACTGAGAATCACTTAAGTTACGTTATAATCTTGGCCATTCGATTGAATTGTTTGTGACCGTCCGATCTCTCGCCTTCACTTAAAAAACACGCGTATCCTTTTGACCCGGGTTTAAAACTTTTGGGTCATACGTTATAATCTTGGCCATTCGATTCAATTAATTGTAGCCATTGATTTTTTTTCAATAAATCCTACAACAAGATTTTTGGAGAGAGAATTTTTATTTATTTCCAATTAATATATTCCCTTATTCAATACTATTCATAATTACGTGGGTTTAAAATTGGAAAACTAATTATACTCATATATCAATAATATTTATTATATTCTAAGAGGTTATTAATCCAATTAATTTTTTTAAAACATTTCATAATCAAATCTGCGTTATTTATAGATATAACATTATAAATATCGAATTAATAAAGACAGTGATTGGGCGCATTATAAATTGTTTAAGGAACAGGGATGGAACAAGATGGGATTTCTCCCTCCTATATAACAAGAGATAAATATCTCTGGGCCTATCGAAGATTTGTTTTATCAGTATAAATCGGAGTTTGATAAACATGGTCTAGCTGAATAAGGATGACAATTTCTTGCCTTATGCTGAGATCGAGATATAGAGACAAAGGGATTATGGGAATAGATGATTCCAGTACAAGTGGGAGATTGTTGGGAATGTCCTGAAATCAGTTGTACTTTACCCTAGTTAAAATTGTAATATCGAGGTTTGACATTTGTATAATATTAGGTGGTTAAATGTTTTGCTAGAACCCGCTTATAATCTATGAGTCAGAACTCATTGCTAATATTGTACAAACCTACAACGTCACACACCTACGCAAACTGGATTAATGTTGGATTAATAATAATATAATATATATGTTTAGCCTGTTCGTTTGGTTACCGCTTGCGGTTGCGGCAGCGACAGCGGCAGCGGCGGCGGCAAACACTACCGCAGGTTGTTGTTCGTTTCGTCGCCGCAGACGCTGCGGTTGCCGCTGCCGCCGCCGCAGGTTTATGTTCGTTTAGACATCGTTGCCGCTGACGTTGCCGCTACCGCGGGTTTTTGTGTTCGTTTCTATGACGCATCAACAATTTTACATTTAGTTTTTTATTTAAATTTTATAAAGTTATATAAATATATTTTGAATAAAAAATGGGATTTAAATATATATAAATCCATAAGAAATATATTTTTAGCTAGTAATGATTTTTTGTTAAATATATAATTATAACAATATAATTTATGATAAACCATGAGCTAAATTTAAACAAAAATAGTCATGATAATGAAGAAGATGATGAAGGAGAAGTAGAGAAGGTCATGAAAAAAGATAATGATTTTGATCTTAATCTTGCATTGTAATAATAGTATAAATACACTGTTTTGTGAATAGAAAACAAATCTCTCTTAATTACATTATTAAAAGAGTGACATTGCAATTACACATAAACCACTGAATCATCAAGTCAAAAAAGCTGCAGGTGAAATTGCAATTGATGAATGTTAACTTCTCAACTTTGACAACATAATCCAAAGGAAGAGGAACGAAGGTTTTGATAGGACCATAGAAGTGAGGGAAGTTATTCACTTCATCCACAACTTCATAGATAAATCTATCTCCGAGCTGCATAAATAGCACATAAGACAAACAAAACATGTCAATCTTTCACTGCCACAATTTCTTGAGGCTGCATATTCAATATAACCATGTTAGAAGCCACCAATTTGGTTAACCAACCTAAATATTACAAACACAAAATGAATACATCCAATGGCTATATTTAGCCTACCACAAAGACATTCATATTTACCTCAGCTAGCTCCTCTTCATGCTTGACTGAGGTTATATCAAAGGTTAAGCACGTTTATGCTCAACCTAGCCACTCATTAGCAAACTGATTGACGAAAACTCTAAAATAAAAACCAAAACACTTACATCTTTAGCCATCTTCTTTCTCAAAACACTTGAGTTGTAACCTGAAAAATCATCAAAACCCAAACAAACAAGTTATAAAACTATAAATCATTTGACTTGAAATTACAGAAAATAGAACAAAGAGCAAAGAGAACAATTATTAGACACTCCACAATTATTTAAGGAGACACGGAGAACTCTACATAAGGGCAAAGATTTCCTGAGAAGAGAAACACCATCACTATAAAATGTTACATAGGAGGAAATGGCAAAACGTTACCCTTTTCTTAGGTAAGCTTTGATTAATGAATGATCCAACTCAATTGCTTTGTTCGCATCTGCCACAGCCTCTGCTCATTGAGAAACAAATCAGACCCAAATTTAATCCAACCAATAAAGTTCTATATACAAAGTTGACTAACAAGTAACAATGGGAATGACAATTCGGAGAATACTATCCTCAAGCAAGATATAGTTGAAATAAAGACTAATCACAATGGCTGACAAGTGTATAAACCATGCTAAGAGAAGAGAAGCAAAAGACCTCAATTCAAAATTCAAAGAGAAGAGCACAAAGTAAATCAAATTCTCAGAACCGTTTAGATTTGAGCTAAGCAGAGAACTTTAACAAAAACCCATAAACATAAGATCAAAAGAGAAGAGAAGAGTCAAGAAAGAGAACCCATTTCAAAAATTATCAATCTCACATGAACAAACCTGATTTCGTCGATGTTCAAGAACAGAGGAGCTTGATGAACAGAGGAAGCTCGAGGACGATGATGAACAGAGGAAGCTCGTGGGGAACAAGCTGCAAATTGCCGAGAGATCTATATTACCCAAGAGAAGAAGAAATTTGTTGATGAAAAAGCTGCGTTTGCCGCAGCATTTTTAGGTTAGGTTTTTGTGTGTTTCTGAAAAATATTGAGGGCATTTTTGTCCTTTTCCACGTCAATCGCAATTTAACGCTAAATTAAAACGGCATCAATAATTTCTAGCCGTAGGTACTTGCATTTGTCGCAGCGTTTGGCCGCAGCATCTTGCGTCCACCAAACGAACATCATCACCTGCGGTTGCCGCTTCCGCAAGTAGCTGCGGCGACCAAACGAACACACTAAATATATAAGATACACATATATATTTGTAGTTGTGCATATATAATAAAATGTTTATTATACTATATATGTTATATATGATATAATATGTACGTTAATTTCAAAAGGGAAGTAAAAGAGTTATTGGGCGTTGGCCCATTATTAATTCTAATTAGTTAGGGTTATACGTTTGGCTATATATATATGATATATTAGCAACGTTTGTGAAATTTACTTTTGATCACAAGAATACTAAAATATAAGAGACAAAAAGTTTGTCTAAAGTTTTGAGATAAGATCTCAAAGGAATTAGCATTCCAGATCTGATCCAGTTTGTGTGCGTGTGGATACCGGTAGAGGCAGAACACTTGGGATGCGAAAATAATCTCGAGATATATGGTTCACCTTTCCGCTGCAGAATATCCAGGTATATTCAAACCATAAGATCTAGATTTAATTCTTTGTTTACACTGCTCTTGCTCTTGGCAATTGAATTCGTTATTAGTATTTATAAATCGTTATAAACCGCTACGAATTCCTTTAGTTGTCTTCACATATCAAGTCAGATCTGAAACTTTAGAAAAATCTTCTCGAACCGGTTGAAGAAGCTTAAATAAAATACACACAAAAAGCCATTTAAATCTATATGTCACCATTCAATCTCAAGACAATAAAACCAAACACCTCGTCATCAATTTTAGCTACATATGAACTACACACTACAAGAAAACAGGCAAACGACGACTACGAAAGGCGACTAACAATGTAGTCCTCCTTTTGTGCGACTACTTTACGACTGATGGACGACGATGTTACGACAACAGATAAATTGGTCGTTTCGTAGTCGTATTTTAGCGACTACAACAATTAGTCGGTCAATGGTCGTCCAAATACGACTATTTGACGACGACATTACTAAAGGAAAAAAGTAGTCGTAAAGTACTCGTACATTGACGACTACACTTCCGACTTTAATATTTAGTCGCAAAAAGGCGACAATTATACGACTACCTTTTGTTTGTCGTCAAATAGTTGCATAATGGTCGTATAATATGGTTGGACAACGTTTTTCGCGTTGCTGGGTAGGTACACCTAATTTTGTAGCGACTACAGTGTGTAATCGTAAAATAGTCGTAAAATTCCTCTATATAATGCACGACACTCTTCATTCTCATTCACCAACAAATCAAAACAACATCAAATAAAAAAAAACGATTTCAAAGAAAAAAATATAAGTTTAGTTTATGGTATATATAATGGCGGGAAACTACAATTATGGCGGTGGTGGCGGTTTGTATCGAGATTGGATGTACAAGAGATTTGATGAAGTAACGGGAAATTTGTCAGCAGAGTACGTCGCATGAGTAGAAGAATTCATGACATTCGCTAATAGTCAGCCTATAGTACAGAGTAGTCGAGGTAAATTTCATTGTCCTTGTAGTGTATGCAAGAATGAAAAACACATCATCTCAGGTAGAAGAGTTAGTAGTCATTTGTTAGTCAAGGATTTATGCCTAATTATTATGTTTGGTATAAGCATGGAGAAGAACTGAATATGGATATAGGAACTAGTTACGCGGATAGGACGTATTTTAGTGAGAATCATGAAGAAGTGGGTAATGTTGTAGAAGATCCATATGTGGATATGGTGAATGATGCATTTAATTTTAACGTGGGGTTTGATGATAACTATCATGATGATAGTTATCATCAGGATGGTAGTTATCAGAATGTGGAAGAACCGGTCCTTAACAATTCAAAGAAATTCTACGACTTGTTAAAAGGTGCAAATACTCCATTGTACGATGGTTGTCATGAAGGCCAGTCGCAGTTATCCTTAGCATATCGACTCATGAAAAACAAGGCGGAGTATAATATGAGTGAAAAGTTGGTGGATTCCGTTTGCGAACTGTTTACATATTTTTTACAAGAAGGAAACCAGGCTACCAGTTCACATTACCAAACTAAAAAGTTGATGCGCAATTTAGGACTTCCATATCATACAATTGATGTTTGCTCGAACAATTGTATGCTTTTCTTGAAAGAAGACGAAAAATAAGATCATTGTTGATTTTGTGGCGCACAAAGATGGAAGCCTAAAGATGACTGTCGAAGAACCAAAGTACCATATAGTCATATGTGGTATCTACCTATTTGAGACCGGTTAAAAAGAATGTATCAGAGCCACAAGACAGCTGCAGCAATGCGATGGCATGCTGAGCACCAATCAAAGGAGGGAGAAATGAATCATCCTTCAGATGCGGCAGAGTGGAGATATTTCCAAGAGTTACATCCCTGGTTTGCTGAAGAACCTCGTAACGTTTATCTCGGGTTGTGTACTGATGGGTTCAATCCTTTTGGCATGTCTCGTAATCATTCGTTGTGGCCTGTGATCCTGACTCCATATAATTTACCCCCTGGTATGTGCATGAATACAGAGTACTTATTTCTTACAATTTTGAATACTGGACCAAATCATCCTCGAGCTAGTCTTGATGTCTTCCTCCAACCTCTTATTGAGGAGCTAAAAGAGTTGTGGTCTACTGGAGTCGATGCGTACGATGTATCATTGAGTCAGAATTTTAATCTAAAAGCAGTGCTACTATGGACGATAAGCGACTTTCCGGCTTATAGCATGTTATCAGGATGGACTACTCATGGTAAATTGTCTTGTCCAATTTGTATGGAAAGTACAAAGTCTTTTTATCTACCCAATGGACAGAAGACATGCTGGTTTGATTGTCATCGTAGATTTCTTGCTCATGGTCATCCATCCCGTAGGAACAAGAAAGACTTTCTGAAGGGAAGAGATGCTTCTAGGGAGTATCCACCTGAGTCTTTGACAGGGGAGCAAGTTTATTACGAGCGGTTGGCTAGTGCAAAAACGAAGGACGTTGGTGGGAACGGTCATGAAAAGAAAATGCCAGGCTATGGAAAGGAACATAATTGGCACAAGCAAAGCATTTTGTGGGAGTTGTCTTACTGGAAGGACCTCAATCTTTGACATAATATTGATGTGATGCATACAGAGAAGAATTTTCTTGACAACATTATGAACACTCTCATGAGTGTTAAGGGTAAATTAAAAGATAATATCATGTCAAGATTGGATATCGAAATTTTTTGTTCTCGGTCAGACTTACATATTGATAGTAAGGGTAAAGCTCCATTTCCAGTGTATACATTAACATAAGAAGCCAAACAGAGTTTATTGTCTTGTGTGAAACATAAGGTTAAATTCCCAGATGGTTATTCTTCAGATTTGGCTAGTTGTGTAGACATGGAGAATGGAAAGTTTTCAGGCATGAAGAGTCATGATTGTCATGTTTTTATGGAGCGACTACTTCCATTTATCTTTGCTGAACTCCTTGACCGGAATGTCCACCTTACATTATCAGGTACAATAAATGTTGTTTAAGTTGCCACACTTTTATAATATATATATATATATATATATATATATATTTATTTTAGGAATTGGGGCATTTTTCCAGGACTTATGTTTGAGAACTTTACAGAAAAATCGGGTTCAAATTCTCAAACAGAACATAGTTTTAATAATCTGTAACTTGGAAAAGATCTTTCCACCATCATTTTTTGATGTTATGGAACACCTACCTATCCATCTCCCATACGAAGCTGAATTGGGTGGCCTTGTCCAATATCGGTGGATGTACCCATTTGAGAGGTTTTTCAAAAAGTTCAAAGAAAGATATGTGGCAGGATTAATTGTTGAGTCATATATCAATGATGAGATTACTTATTTTTCAGAGCACTACTTTGCCGATCATATACAAACAAAATCAAGGTAAATATAATTATTTATTTTATGATGCGCAAGCTATACTTAAGAATTAAAATCAATTACATGGATCAGGTTAACAAGATTCGATGAAGGAGAAGTTCCTGTATATCATGTCCCTGGAGTACCTAGCATATTTATGCACGTCGGCCGTCCAAGTGGTGAAATGCACGTGGAATGGCTTACAGAGAAAGACTATCAAAGCGCACATGCATATGTTTTAAGAAATTATGACTATTTTCAACCACTTGATAGATATTTTTAATCACTCCTTAATTTAAAATTTCCATTATGATAACTTTGATTTATTTATCTTCGTTTGTAAATATAATATGTACGAGGATTTTCTTACAGTGAAATATCCAACTTTGTCCGAAAAAGAACTCTACGCGAAAAGAGCTGAAGAATATTATCTATGGGTTAAAGAATATGTAAGTCTACATCATTTTAGTAATTTTCAAAAGTAATCATTTAAATTAAGGTTGGCCGAATTTTTCACCCTCTACTATTTACAATCTCAACATTTCCCCCTGAACTTTTTGCTCATTGAAATATCACCATCAACTAATATATTCTCAAAATAACTACATGTACTCTTGGATTCATGTGAAATACTACGCCTCCAATTAAACCAGTGATTAAACTGGGATTAACCATAAATCCGCGTTTACTGTACCGCGATTGCGATTTATCCGCGTTTATGGTTAATCCCTGTTTAATCACTGGTTCAATTGGAGGCGTAGTATTTCACATGAATCCAAAAGTACATGTAGGTATTTTGAGAATATATTCGTTGATGGTGATATTTCAAGGAGCCAAAAGTTCAGGGTGGAATGTTGAGATTATAAATAGTAGAGGGTGGAAAATTCGGCCAACCTTTTAAATTATGTTGATATTGATATTGTTTATTTATTATGTAGGTAACATATTGAAACCCTACTTCTCCATTTCCTACTTTGGTTCAAGAGATTGTACATGGGCGTTTAAAGAAGGTTAAAACTTGGCTAATGTATTTCACGCGAGGGAATTTGTTTCATACGAATAATCATGGCGCTGGACGAAAAACATGTAACTATGGGGTATGTGTTAAAGGAGAAAATTACGCGGATTCATCTGATGTAGCGGATTTCTACGATACTTTAACTAATATCATAGAATTCGAGTATGAGGGCATTGTCAATTTGAAAATCACACTTTTTAAGTGTAAGTGGTATGACCTTGTGATTGGTAGAGGCACTCGGCGAAGCCATGGTGGCGTTGTAGACGTTCTATCATCTAGGAAATACAATAAATACGAGCCATTTATTCTAGGTACATAATTAAGAATACATAAAGTTCTCTGTTAATTATTAAATAATTTTGTATATCTATTAATATGTATAACTTGTGTATGCAGTATCACAGGCAGATCAAGTTTGTAATATTCCGTATCCATATAGAAAGAAACCCAAAAAAATTTAGCGAAATGTTTTAAAAGTGAATCCTCGGGGAAACTTTTCTGAAGAATATGAAAAACAATGATCCGACTCTTTTGCAAACAGAAAGCGATGAAGCTGTGTTGCTAACTACAATTGAAGATCTAATACTACACAATCCGGTATTACGATGTCAGAGATGCTGAACTAGAAGATGAATTCTGATGTAATTTATCGTCTTCAGAAGAAGATGAAGTCGAAGATGTCGGAAATGCTGAACCAGAAGATGAATTCTGATGTAATTTATCGTCTTCAAACGAAGATGAAGTCGAAGATGATAAAGAGTACTAAATGTGTGCTTTATTTGTATATTTATTTTTCTATTTACTTGAAAAATGTTGTTTAAGAATATATCATTTAATGTTTAATTATTTGAATAAATATTATAGAAACCTTATAATTTTCATGAATATTTATAAGTATAATTAATTTGTTGGGCTTTCAACATCCCAAGCCCAAGCCCAAACCCAATAAACTTAACGACGAAAATACGACTAACAGACGACAGACGTTTAATGATATTGGGCTTTTAAATTTTGTGCCCAAACCCAAAAGAATTAACGACTAAAATACGACTAACGTGCGACAGACGTTTTATTTGTTGGGCTGTTAAATTCTGAAGCCCGAACCTAATGATGTTAACGACGATAGTACGACTAACATGTGACACACTATTAATTTGTTGGGCTTTCGAATTCCGAAGCCCAAACCCAATAAAAATGAACGACTATCCAACGACTATTTGGCGACAATTGTCTTTATAGTTGGGCTTTTAAATTTCGGGGCCCAAACCCAATTATTTAGTGATAAAAATAAAACTAAATTGCGACTACCTGTATAAAGAAAACTCTAATTCGATCGATTCACTTCTTATTTCATCCAAACAACACTCTGCTTCTTCGATCTTCTTCTTCAACTTCTTCTTCGATCCATTTCGAATCGACTTCTCCTTCTTCTATCTGTTATTCGATCTTTTATTCGTCTCATCTCTACATAAACCCAATCGAGTTCTTCTTCTTCTTCTTAGATCTGATTTGATTCGAATCATCTTCTCTTTCTTCAATCTCTTCGCTTTCTTCTACTCTTCGATTTGTTCTTCGTTTGAGTCTTCTTCGATCTCTCTGTCTCTCTTCATCGATGCCTAACGCCAGTCATGGAGGTTCACGAAAGCGGAAGACAACCCCCAACGTTACTCAGAGAGCCGGAGGGTCAACAACGCTTGAAAGGCCCTCTTCGGTGCCTCAGCAGTACGACTTCACTTCGGCGCTGGCGCCTCAAACCGCCAAAGCCTCAACGTCAGCCCCCACTACCGCAACTATCCGTCGCCGCAGCAACTATTCTCCACCACTCAGCGTGTAGATCCGCCGCCGCTGCAGCAACTATTCTCCACCACTCAGCGTGTTGATCCGCCGCCGCCGCGATCTAAAGAGGTGCAGTTTAATCCACCGCCAGAAGCTTCTCTAAACCAAGAGCAACCGGAGTCTCCAAATCCCAACTCTCAGGCACACAACCATCCATCTTCTCAAGGCAACAACTTTCAAGAGGGAGCTCCTCAATTGTTGCCGGAGCTACAAGAAGACTCGGCGAGGGCTCTCAATGACATACTTATGGTTTCTGGGAGGGAAACGTGGACCACCGTACTGTCTCCTATTCCCAAGCCGAAGACTGAATATCTTGTGTTAGGTTGTGTCTTGGTTAGCTTGTGTTAGGTTGTGTCTTGATTAGCTTGTGTTAGGTTGTGTCTTGATTAGCTTGTGTTAGATTGTGGTGGATTGCTCTTGTGTCCACTTCGTTAATCTGTTGTGAACATAGATTGTGTCTTGATTTGCTTGTATTAGATTGTGTCATTGGATTGGCTTCTTGCTCTCTTGTGTTCGCTTGCTATCTTGTGTGAACTATTTTGTGTGAACATAGACTGTGTCTTGATTAGCTTCTTTCTCTCTTGTGTTCGCTTGCTATCTTGTGTGAACTATCTTGTGTGAACATAGATTGTGTCTTGATTAGCTTCTGTAATATTTTGTCTTGATTAGCTTGTGTTAGATTGTGGTGGCTTGCTATCTTGTGTGAACATAGTGGTCATGTCTAGAACCGCTTGTGTTCTGTTGTGGTGGCTTGCTATCTTGTGTTCTATTGTGGTGGCTTGCTCTCTTGTGTTCGCTTGCTATCTTTTGTTCTGTTGTGGTGGCTTGCTCTCTTGTGAACGCTTGCTATCTTGTGTGAACATAGTGGTCATGTCTAGTACCGCTTGTGTTCTGTTATGGTGGCTTGCTCTCTTGTGTTCACTTGCAATCATGTGTTGTCTTAAGTGGTTAGATTGTGTTGTCTTGCTTAGATAATCTAGCTTAGACTGTGTTCTGTAGTCATCTCAGTTTATATGTTGTGGTCTATTCTTTCTGTTGAGTTATTTCACTAATGTAACATGTTTTTTTTCTTTCATTGTTTCATGTGTTTGGAGGTTTACTTGCGACTGGGGATCAAAGTTGGTTAGAAAGATGACTCGGATTTTTACACAAAAATTTAATGCTCCCTACTATAACTGGTCATGTGTGCCATTGGATAAAAGAGAGAGGTTATTTCTAGAGTTTGCAGTAAGCTGTCATGCATCTCTCTTACTTTCTTAACTTTACAGCTTAATCTTTTAAATTTCACTAACTAAATCTACTCTTTTTTTGTAGAAAACTCACAGTTGGGATCCCTTAATAACAGGGACACTGTAGTATTACTTCAATGAGATCTGTAGACGATGCTTGAAGGACATGGTTAGCATTGCAAGGAGAACTCGAGAGCAGCCTCCATAGATTGGTTGAACTCTGTGGGGTGTTATGTGCGCTTACTGAGACACCGAACCAGCTCAAAAACGGAGTTGGACCTATTACAAAGCTCGTCTCTCTGACCGTAACGGTCTCGGTCCTCACATCCACTTCTCTGGGCCAAAGTCTTACCAAGAAATCCAAGACGAATTGGTAAGTGTTTTTGTTACCTCTTCAGTTACCTCACATGTATGTTTTTGAGTATTTGAGCTGTGTTGGTTTCATTGTAGGAGGAGAAATCCGGAAGAACGGTCACTCTTTATGAGGTGTTTGTAGAGACACATACTAAGTCGGATGGTACGTATGTTGATCGGAAGGCGGAGAAGATTATTCAAATATATGAGTATAATGTGAGAGATAGGTTGTCACAACTAGAGGCGAAAGCTTCTGTTGTGTCTGATGGCACTTCACGACCTCGGGAGCTGACAAATGAGGAGTATACAACCATCTTTCTCGAGGTAAAATGTTGTAGTCTAATTCCTAGACTTTGAGTTTATGATTATTCTGTCACTAATCTCTTTTTTATTTCTTTTCAGTCCACCGAAAGGGATTCAAGAGGCAATTCTTATGGACTTGGGAGTCTCAAAGAAACATTAGGTTGTGCGAACCACAATCTCCCTGGAGAATCATCATCATCCTTTCTAGATTTAAAAGAACGGCTGAAGGAAGCGCAACGCAAGATTGAAGAGCAGGCTGCCTACAATGAGAAGCGAGATTCTGAGATTGCTGCGCGTGAAACTGAGATAGCCCGAGTCACGGCTGAGCAAAAGAACAAGCTCAAACACTTGTCCTTAGTGGAGAAGTATCCCCGACAAACAGATCTGCAATTCCTTAACTTCATTGCCTCTCAATCTTCGACATCCACAGAGCCTCTACCAGATACTCCACAGAATGATCAATAGGTTTAGATTTCAGTCCCTTTTCCCTTGAACTTTGAACTTTGAACAATTATGTGTGTGTGTGTTTAGAACTTTGAACATTAAGTGTAAGTTATGTTTTATGTATTTGATAGGATTTTCAATAATAAATGTCTTTTTTTATACTTTGTAGTATTTCAAACAACAAACAAACCGAATTCACAGAATCGATGACCAACCAACAAAAAATCAAGATACGACCAAATTCTTATTCGGAAACAAAACGTCGTCGTAAAGTCGTCGTAATATAGTCGCAACATAGTCGTATTATAGTCATAACATAGTCACCAAGATTATCGACTATTAGCTAAAAGCTTCACTAAGTCGTTAAGTGATCGTACAAGCGTCGTAAATTAGTCGTTAACAATTAAGTGACTACGATACGACAAACAGAATAGTGCCCACAATTCAGTACAATTGATCGTAAGATAGTCGCCAAGTAGTCGTCAATAAAATTACCAGAATATTACGACTACAAGAATCATACCCCATATACAGTTTAATTGATCATACAATAGTCGCCATATGGTCTCCAAATAGTATGACTAATCAACGACTATTTTTTGCCGACTGTGTAACAGTCGTATGTTAGTCGTAAACTTACGACTCATATACGACTACGGTACTTAGCGATTATGTATATAAGACTATGGTGTTTAGTCGTCTAATAGTCGCATAACTTCCGTTTACGACTTCCATTGTAGTTGGTAATCGTCTGTTTTCTTGTAGTGACACGTTGCCATAAAGAGGTCATGTCATGACTATTTTCTCACTTTCCTTTGCCATATTTGATAATCCAAGTTTGTCTTATAGTGTTAACCGAGTTTCTTTCTTTCTCCGTCATTTTTATATGGAAATCAACCCTCTTTGTATCCTAAATTTTTGAAGTCAATTGTTCATAATGCAATGCAAGGAAACTACATCAATTAAATTTATTACCTTTTATACGCCTTTCCAATTTTAATTTTTTTATATTGAAATTCATATTCAAAGAAGAACAACTATTTCCCAATTTCAACACAAGTCTTCTTACCTTTTCACTGATTAGATACCATCCAACCGAAGTATATGCAACCTAAGTTAAAAAAAAAATACGAAAGTTGCCTCATTATCCATAACTACATCCACTTGTCCTATAACACAAACAATTTAACTATATTGGCCAGGAAAGCTTCCTAACACGATCACTTCCCAAGATTTATTAGCTTGTGACACTTCTAGGACAAAAACAGTTAATGCTGCATTCGTTAGAACCGCTGAATAACAATTTAAAATAATTTATTTTAAAGTACTACACAATTTGTTTCCCACCAAATCGCATGTAACCTCAAAGACCTAATCATTGCCTATGTTTTTCTAAGATTTGTGCAATTTAAGACCAGCATAGCCACCACATGCACTCAATTGTTGACAATTTCAGACATATACTCGATTTAAGATCCACACAATTAGAAATTGTTCAAACCAAAATTCTTAATGCTACCAAATTGAACATTACTAGCGAAGTGTATAGCTAATAAAACATGTGTGCTTATCGTCGATCCTTCTTCTTTAAACCCAAAATTTACCTCAATCAAGGTCAAACGATTTATAACTGATATGAAAGAGCATAAACTTCTACGTAAACAACATTAGATCATCTATAACATCATACAAAAACATATGTTTTACGGCTCATCGAATAGATTGAGCAGAAACAACGCGACTAAGAGAGAAGTGCCCATAATGGCAAAAGCGATGAAAAAAAAAAGAAAGAGGCGCCATTAAGAAAAGTAACCAACCCTAACTGTTACCGACGACTCAATTAATATTTATATTAATCAATAATAGTGACCAACCCTAACTGTTTCTGCTATATACTTAGAAAATTATGATAGAATGAGATGCATCATGTTATTATTTATACTGAAAAATATATGGTAAATCGAACATACTTTTTTGTTACTATGTGTTTTTTTTGTTAAAAAAGAAAAAGATTAACAAAATAAGAATATAAATTTATTCTATTCCACATATGTTTTTTGAAAAATTTACATATTTAATTTTTTTTTCTTTTTTTGGAATAAATATCTTAATATATATATTATTATAATTTAAAAATACTCAAACCTTTTCCACGGGTTCGGCTTTTGTGTTTTGCTTGAGGGCAAGCAAAAGCTAAACCTAGGGGATTTGATATACCTCTATTTGTACTGTTTTTAGCTATGATTTAGGTATAGGTTTAAGAGTCTTTTTGTTATTTTTATAGTTCTTTTTAGAGTCTTTTCAGATACTTAGACGAATGGGACAAGAAAGGAGATAAGGAGGCATTATGGAGAAAAAACTGAATAAACTAATCTGAAGGACGAATTTAGTTCGAGATCAATCGAGTGTCGATCGACACAAAACTAAGATTCGGGAAAATCTTATCTCCACCACGAAATAGAGCAGCCTCCCTTTGTCGCCACCTTCGACAAGACTCTCAAGTCCATTGGATTTCCACCTCGTCGATCCAAGCTACCAAGTCATCGTCCCTTGAAGATCCTCATTTTTGTCTTCATTGCTTTCTCTTTTCTCTTCTTCTCTTCTCTATTCTCTACTTGTTAAAGGAAGAAGAATCATAACCTTTGGATTTCCAAAGAAGATCTCTAACCCCTTTTACAAAACCCATATTCTTATATGCAATCTCTTATTCATATGATGTTGTGTTCTTTGAGTATGTGTGAGTAGATCTCTTTTTGGGTTTGATGGGGTTTCGAAGGGGATTCATGGGGATATTAGATCTTGTTTACGTTGGCGATTTCTATGGTTTTATTTGATCGTTTACACTATTCTTTCTAGTTGAGTTTGATCTTAATGCATGTATGTCCAGCACGCCACCTAGTACATTATCTTAGGCGTTTTATACTTGGTAGAATCTTGTGTAATTCGTTTTAACCTAACAATGAATGAATATGGTGTTATAACATGCGATAGTTGAGTTATAGGGCTTTATGGACTAGAGTGAAAATTGAACTTAATGTGTCAATCTATGTGTCGTTGCTTGCTCTCAGCCTAGTCACCATAGGGTTAGTTGAGTAACGGAGTATAAGGAGATTAGTTGGTTCTCGGCCTATACACCATAAGGTTAGCCAAACATGAATGAGTTTCGTATGTCCGAGAACTTGGAAGAAAACAAACCTAACCATCTTATCACCTAAACTTGATTCTAACCTTTTATTGTAGAACCAAGATACCCGAAGAAACCCTAGAGAACCTAATGCCTTCATCTTATCGCTTACACTCGCTTTCCCATTGCTTTCTTTCATTGTTTTCTTCATTGCATTCTTTTACATTCATTGCACTCTTTACTTATTTGCATTGCATACTCCAAACCCCCTCTTTTGTTTGTCTTGGCCAGGTCGTCTAACTTGAATTCTACCTTGAGCTACACTCCATGTGGATTTGATCCTAAAATATTACTCCGATTGGTTGTGCACTTGAAGTAGTCGTGTTATCTTTCAGGTAAAAGCCTGAGGCAAAATAAAAATGCATCATTCACACATAAAGTAAAATTTTAATTCATTATAATAGAATAATATCAAACATCAAAATACAATAATATTTACATACATTTAAGTCTTGAAACCGTAAGTGAAAAGCTAAATCGTTCAAGTCTTCAAACCTTAATTGGATGAAAAGCTTAATTAAACAAGTCTCAAAAGCATAAAAAGAGAAGGAAAGTAATCCAAAAGAGAGTACAAGACTTAAAACCCAGCACATCTTCATACTCCTCACCATCAGGATCAAGATAGGTGGGTCGATGTCAACTCCATCTTGGTCATGATCAGCATCTTGAGTCTCCATGTTGTTGTTAGCACATTCTGGAATGGTTACCGAAGCGTCAGTTTCTTGTCTTCGCTGTGTCAAGGCAAAGTTTGATGCACCATTTGCCATGTATTGTTTCATGGACTTCAAAATAGATGCTAGCTGCTCTTGCAAGGTTATGACTTGACGTTCAAGAGTGATTCTACCCAAAGCACCAGTTACTGAGCTTTCACCTCGCTCGCATGTACTAATTCCTCCAACACCAAATATTCTTCTATTTTGAGGTGTTAGAACGTGTAAGAAATCAAAGACATCAATCAGAATAGGTTTGCACCATATAAACAACTTCAGTTTTTAAATCACTTAATTGTAATACGATAAAATAGCACAATCATTCAAAAACAAACAAATGCTCAATAATTATACACAAGGAACCCAATAAATGGGCAAAAGTATATGAACGTTGTTTAACTAGTGAAATATTTGAGCTATAATTTTTAATCACTTCTCAAGAAAACCAATCAACAACAATACCCCTTTTTTTTTTATGTCAAAGCAATTTCATTGATTAAATAGAGTTGTTACAGGGATGTTGGTGAAGCCAACTAGGAATGAGTTCCAGAATTAGAATAAAAGCAAGATGAAATACAACAAAATTTTGCCAAATCATGCTCTATCTTATTACCCTCCTTCTTGATGAATTTATACTGGATGCTATAGAATTTTGCTGCCCAAAACTGAATAGTTGTTAGTAGATTCGCTAACGAACAATGGGAAGTAGAGTTAGTAACTAGGTTTATCAAAGTTTGACAATCTCCTTCCATGATGACAGGTATATAGCCTCAAATCCAAGTTTGTCGAAGTGTTGCCAATAACGCCTTTGTTTCTGCCTCTAGCGGTGTGCTTGTATGGTCTAGTATCATCGAGCCCCAATGTTCAGGTGTCCCATTGTGGTTTATGAGAATCCAACCTCCTGTTGCCTTTAGGTCCTTCACATTAAAACTAACATCGAAATTGCATTTTATGTATGGCATCTGTGGATTTATCCATGTAGTATTCTTTGTTGCATTCTTTCGCTTATGTTATCTTCTTGGGACTTGAGTTTGAGTAGCGTTAAACAATTCTTTCGTTTCAGCCTGAGCCCTTAGCACTGTTATTGATGGACTTTCTCTAAAATTGTTAAACACCACGTTGTTTCGTGCTTTCCAGATTTTCTAAAGCAACCAGAATGGAATAAGTTTCTGAGAATCTGTTATCGTGTTATTTTGGAGAAGTAGTAGGATTTTTGAAATGTTGTCTTCAATGTTGTCAGAAATTAAGGTGCTCCCATAGATTTGTGAATCAGCTAGACGACAAGCCATTGTTGCAAAAGGAAAAATGAAAAGTGTGTAATTTATTGATTCATTCTCTCTTCGACATCGTGGGCATCCAGGGTCTATGCGCATTCCCCTCGTGGTTAGGCGTTCCATTGTTGGTATACCTCTAGACAGTATTCGCCATAGAAAATGTTTTAGCTTTGGCATGATTGGCAAGTTCCAGATTTTGATTTTTAGTTCCACTGAACCATGGGGTTTATCCATTGTAGGAATGCTGTCTAACGGGTCATGAGTTAGTAACCAATAGCCCGAGCGGACTGTATAGTTACCGTGAAAAATTAACTCCAAATAAGATGATCCGGTTTACTTGTTTTTGAGAGATAGTTGCGTTGAATATAATCATGATCACTTTGATCCACATATTTTATCAATTTAGCATCATCCCAAAATCGGCTTGACCCTCTATGCTGGAATAACATGTCAAGTGATAACTCTTTGTATTTTTCTTCCGTTTTCAAAGGGCGAGGAGGATGAGAATCAACGACATTGTACTTTTAATAACCAGTCAAACATAAATATGAGTCCAAGTGAATAATTATGTTTTACCAATATTTATCTCAAACCATTCAAGCCCATTCTGTTTTATCAATATTATCATATTCTAAGCATATTTATCAAATTCTAAGCACATGAATAATTAAAGTTTTTATCTTGTAGAATATCTCGTCTTCGTCAAGACAAGTCAGGACTGTGGAATTGGTGCTATCAGTAGAAGGATCATCAGAGTTTATAGAGCATGATCTTGTCGCAATGTCTCTGAATTTCTTCATCCAAGGCCTTTGCCTTCTCATCCATGTATGTGCCATCCGCTTTACGATGAGTCTCCCTAAGGATTGGGAGCATAGAAGGCTCAACAACTTCCCTCGCCGTTGTAGAAAACCTGTAGAACACATTATGGATACGTTTACTTATTAACAAGATAACAAAAATGTAATAAATTTGGATTCACTTATGATTAGGTTTCGGAGTGTTCATAAGATCTAGCACCTGCTTTGTGTCGATGTGGCCCAAACCGTCACGGTAGGAGGGTCGATTGGCAGAGGCTGTCTTGCTTCTCTTCTTAGCTCCATTTATGCTCCAATACTCCAACATAGCCTCCCATGTGTCTGCACTTATCCAATCAGGTTTATTCCTTGAAGATTTAGCCTTAAAGATCATGTCTCTAAAGCATACAACAACTACATGATACTAGAGGTGATACACATCATTCAAAGAATTGGATCCCAATAGAAAGATTTCTGCGAAAGGAGAACAAACAATTTAGTTTACAAATTAGAAGATAAAGTAAGTTTTATGAAGTATTTGGAAAAATATATCAAACTTACAATGAAGTCCCCCATCATTGGAGTATAGCATGATGGGGAAAAGTTGATATGTTGAACCATGGACCATCAAAGTGTCTTCTTATTGTAGCTACAACTGCACGTGAGGACCATTATCGACACCAAACCTTAAATCCAGAAAATTAACAAATTAGACACACAAATAAGTTTTGTTTCACAAATAGACAAATAAGTTTTGTTTCATAAAAAAATTTAGTTAAATATAGAAAATGTCGTTTAGGGTTAAAAAGAACACTCTCACAAGTTCTGTTTTACTCACATTTTCTACTCTACTCAAGTAAATGTATACCAATTCACAATTTTTGGTCTACTTAAGTAAATAACAAACAATCAATTTGCTTATGTCATATATATAAAAACTAAAAACACAATTATTATCTTGATCCAAATCAGTGAACACAATTATATACAATTTCACAAGTTCTTTGAATATTCAATCGGTGAACCAAATCATATTTTCTGTCCTACTCAAGTTAATAACACCATGCACACAATCACTTTTCTTATCTCATATATATACAAGAAAGACATTCATACGTACCACAAAGTTCCATCTGGTCTATCCGGGTGGGGAAGCGGCATCAATGTCCTTACTTCTTGAGATAGCAAGGCGTCAATGTTGATTTTCCTATGGCTACCCCTTCTATTGCCACTGCCACGTCCCATAACTGCGGCCAGAATTCTTCCTCTTCCACGGTAACCACCACCAATTCCACGGTCATCTCCATGATCACCACCGTGGCCATCTCCACTGTCACCACTGCGACCATCTCCACGGCCATTACCACGTCCACCAATTTCACGACCATTACCACATCCACCACAGCCAGAACCATCAGATCCATAACCTCCAGAGCCGGAACCACTGTTAGGAATCATCTTGCACAAGATACATCGAGAAAACGAGTATAGTTAGTAGGGAAAAAAGAAACAAAAACAGTAAGGTAAAATATCGTTGTTTAAACTGAAATTTTTTTAAAGAAATTGTTTTTTTTTTAAGTACACTAGGTTTCTATAAAAGATCTCAAACTCTTCCAAAATTCAAATATTAAAAATCTTATATTTCAAAACAAATACCTCTTATTAAGAAACCACATGCAAAATTTATCTTTGAAAAATAAATAAGAACTTAATAATCGAAAAGAAGAAAATCTGGGTTTCGAAAACTCACACTTACCTTAAAGATGAAGGAGTAGAAGGCTGAGAAAACGTCGGAGATGGAGTGATGACGAGAGAGACAGATCGTTTAAACTGGATTGAGAGGGTACGGTGGTCAGTTCGAGAGAGAGCGTCGGAGATGGAAAGAATATGATCAAGACAAGGTTAGAGATGGAGGATTTGTGAGAGAGGCGAGTAAATCGCCGGTGGTGAGAGCAATATTGAGAAATGACACAAGAGAAGAGAAAAGTTAGAGTAGCCAGTGAAAGCAAACTAGGGTTTACAAAAAAAAAGATGATCGTCCCTTTGTTTCCTCTTCCTCTATTACGCATATTAATGAGGCATCCAAGATTAATTTAAATTTAAAATAATTTGCTATCAGATAAATGAATCGAAATGTGGGTAAATGTAATGATTATTTACCATGACTTTTTCGCATAATGAAATGACCACGGTAAGACGAGGCAACTTCAGAATGAAAAACACGTGGAGAGCCTTTTAGCGGGCATCTCAAGTTATTTGTTACAAAATTCATTGTTACTAATCTATTGAGTTAATTAAATTTTCACTTGCTAGAAGCCCATGACGGCAACCAGCCCAAATAAATGACAAAAATGATAGTAACCCAACAAGTCCATGACGGCAACAAGTCCAAATGGAGTAATCAATTTTATAGTTTTTCAATTAAAGTACCAAATCTTTGTTCTTTGCTCTAATCATTAGAAACAAATAAGAGGATGAACCAGATCATGTTTCTGATTACAATAAAACTCTTAGTTCCTTGATAAAAAAAGTGAATTAAATTAATAGTTCAAAGACTTGCAAAACCTGTTCGTGGCACTACCAACACTTTCATACAAGTTGGTAAAGAATCATGTGAGTTAAAAGTATAAAGAATCCACTAATAAACGAAGATAGGAGAATTAATAAGGTAAACAAACACAGTAAGGCTTTTGGAACTCGATTCTTATTTTAAAGAGATCAGAACCATCAGAATACAATCAAATACATGTGTAAAGAGCGAGAAGCACAAACAGAAATAAATCAAAACCAAAACCAGTCAAAACATTCTATCAGCGTTTACAAAATAGTTTTTCGATAAAGCAGAAAAGTCTCTTTTATGTATCCAACGATCTAAAACCTATAGCTCAGTCCTATATTTAAATGAGATAAGTAGATAACCTAGACACTGAACAAGTAACATCATTAGAGAGCATCTCATAGTGTAGGATTTGCTCTAAGAACATATATCACAAATTAACAAATCAGCACTTAAGTTTTTACAGACACATTTATGTTCTCTTGTTAAGTGACTTATTTTTGCTTAATTTAGAAAAAAAAACCTTAACTCAAGGGCAATAAACAAGTGCCCAAAATTCTTCTAAGTTCACAAAATTATTAAATGATGAAGGAATCTCACTACTAAGTCCCGAACTTCCAATGTTTACATATCATTATTAAATATGCGAATCAATCCCAAATTCTTTTCGCAAAAGCATTTTAGTTGAAGTCTACTCACTATACCCAAACTTAAATTGAAGAATCAGTTACCAAGCTCCAAGCCCCCAACAAATTAAATCCTTTGATTCAGCCTCACCGTTCCATTCCCACCAATCCTTTCCAAGTTATTAGTAGTCCCAATAAATCCAGACCCTCTCTAGTGACTCGGAACCATAAAACCAGATTTATCAGCGTTCCTTTTATTTGTGGATGAAGTACTGTATCCAAAACATGAATCTTGATAAGCACGAAATAGACTTATCAAAGAAATAGCAGAATTAAGATGAGAATTAGAAGATAGAGATGAGGTATCAGAAGAAATTGAGAAAGAAGATGATTGTTAAGTTTAATTGATCCTTCGATAAATGTTTTCAGAGAACAAGAGAGACTAAATAAAAAGATGATGATGATAAGTTCTGAAGCCTATCGAAGAATAAACTTAACCAGAAAGAAGAGAAATGTGCGGTTAATGGCGGAGAAGAAGAGATAGAGAGATTTAGAAAATTTTGATTAATTGATATTTCATAAGATAAAAACCTAATGATGAGACATCATAGTTTAAATAAACAATCTAAGGATTAAAACGACATAGTAATAGGATAGAGATATTGACTTAACTAAGCTACCCCTCGATGAGCTTGATAAAAGGTTTTACTAACAAGGAAAATAAGGGATTTTCGAAGAAAAAGTATGGAGCAAGTGGAAAGTTTGAAAATTAAGGCACGTATTGATTAGACAAAACAAAATCATAAGAGGATGGAAAGAGACACCGTGAAAAAGAAATATGTGAAAGATTTTTCACAAGAGGTGAAGTGAAAAGGGATTAAAGTGTGTTTGGTCTGTGAATCGTTAAAGCAACAAGGACATGGTTTGATGGTGGTGTTCTTAATCATATATCAATTTGGATAAAGTTCAGGAAGATATAAGTTGAGGTCTTTCAGTCTAGAGAAGACTGACTGTGAAGAGGATCTAAACTGCAACATCAAAGGAGAGAAGTGATAGAGCTAAAAACCAATTCAGAAGCTAAAACCTTTTATTACAATAAGAGAAAAACAAACAGAGAAAAAGCTTCAAAAAAGAGTCTCTCGCTTTGGGCCTAGCCCAAGTTATTTATGCTCTCCCTTCAGCCCATTACCCAACCTTTTGAAGCCCATGAGGATCTCTGCTGGATTAAGCCCACCTCTTCTAAGGCCAAGGTCTGATCTTAATTATGTTATGTGAAGGCCAATTTTATTGAACTCATTCTCATTGACAGAGAGCAGTGGACGCTTTCATGTGATGGTAGTGATGGATTTAGATTGGGATTGCAATTATTTTTCACGAAACCTGGTTGATAGATTAGCTCGATTGTTTCTTTTGTTTCATTGCAAAAGTCTGATCGTATGTTATCTAATCCCTTACCGCGAAAGTCTGATCGTATGTTATCTAATCCCTTACCGCAAGCCATTATCTGATCTTAAGTACCCCACAACCCCATTTACCTCACTGTGTTGGATCATGATTTCGCATAGAGCTACTGCAACTTCCATATGCGAATCCAACCTGTCCCCAAAGTCTTTCCCCAGTAAGGAAAACGATGGTGTTATTCACCACTTTAAAAGGCTAAGCTCGAAGAAAACCGGCATTATGATCCCGCTTCCAAGGAAAGAGGATTACCGGAGCTTCTTCACAATTCCACCCTTGTTTCCTCTGAATTTCAAGATGTATCAAGTGCCAACCATCAACCCTAAGTATCTTATTCAAGAAACTCGACTTTTGAGAAAGAAAGGCATTATGATTCCGTCTCCAAGGAGCGGTGATTACCAATTCTTTCTCACTCTGTTATCTCCAACCACACCCGACTATAGTACCATAGTCACCAATCTCTCTACCGATGAGCTAACTCATGTAGCTCTTCCCGTGTCTACGAGTATCTCGGCTAGGGACCGTCTCTCAACGTCACTTTGTCTAATGACTGTGACCATTGCCTCGTCTAACGCTTTGTCGATAGATGACTCTTCAACAACCTGTGATATCCCTTGTGCCAAGCTGCCATCTAGGTCTGGCCCTCAAGCTCTCATGGACTCTTTGTTGATTTCTACTAGCTATCTTTGTGTAGCTTTTATCTTAACCTTTGCTTGTTGTTGCTACCTTGTTTTAAGCATTTCTATCCTTGTATGCTTCAGTATTTGTAAATGATAATAGGTTTTTAAGATCAATTAATCCTAAAGCACTATCATGTCGTTGTAGTACTGAAGGTTGTCAATCCAAATGGGTGTGATGCTAACAATCAAGATGTGATCAGAAGTCACTAAGTCAAGCCAAGCATAACAGGTTTTGGTGTGTTCTAGCAGTCCTTAGTGAACATGCAGAAAACAGAAAATCAAACAGAAAAAGTAAAACACTCGACCAACACAGCTCTTTGCAGAGCACTGGGGGAGGTCGAGTGACAGGTCGAGTAACAAACAGGAACTGAAACAGGGATACTCGACTGCACAGTCTGTTGCCAGACAGCTGGGTGGTCGAGTATCAGGTCGAGTAACAGTAAAGAATTGCAGAAACTAAGCAACAGATGACAGGATGCAGTACAGAGCAGTAGACTAAACAATAAAATCAATCAGATAAAGAATTCCTAAGGATGGGATAATTGAGTAGTTTCGTTTCCTCAGTTTACAAGTGATTGACATGCTCAATAAATTAACCCTAGACAACAAGTTCATTAACCAAATCTAAGTGCCACCGCAACAGAGACTCTCAAGCTAACCTAGTCCCAGACTCAATCACCATTGACGAGAGCTAACCTAACAGGCATTACGAATCAACAAGTTAAAGCCAAAACGCTCCCTGCAACCAATACCTTGGTACAGGGTCACGAATCTCTGGAATTAGTGGTTCAGACATTTCATCGAACACCTTTTGGGCGCGGAAATGTCTGGGCTCAAATTCCAGTTGATCAGAAAGCAATAGGCATTAAGAACAACTAATCCAGAAGGGATCTATCAATCAATACTCAATCAACTAGCATACTGAGAATTCTACACTACACTAACCCATCCTCAGAAACCTATTCACTACTCAGACATCATAACAGAAAGCATAAACGTTGAACAAATTGAAAACATGATAACAACAATGTAACAGCAGGATGATAACAGAATGAACAACAGTAAACGAAATCAAGTACAGAAACTGAATACTGAATATTGAATAGATAAAGAGAAATCTGGATTACAAAAAGTCTAGAACACAAGGTCTGCGGAAATAAAACTAGGTAAAAAAACTTCTTGTCTGCGAAAATGAGAAGTACATGCTACTTATAGCCAAATATCCTGAAACCCTAATACTCAAAACGACGAAGTATTTGGACGGGTTAAGAACTGTACTCGACCCAGGTGGTCGAGTGAGAGGTCGAGTGAATAGCTAGAGTCTTCTTTTCTTCCTTGTGCTCGAGTGTCTGGTTGAGGGCGGAATGAAGAAGGCTCTGAAGCTTGTCATCGAGTATGCAGTCGAGTGGTGTGATGGCGATACTCGACCTCTAGGTAGAGTGATGAGGTTGAGTAGTGGTCTGGCAGTGAAGGTGAAGGCACTCGACCTGGGGGTCGAGTGATGTGATCGAGTGGTGTCAGAAGATACTCGACTTCCAGGTTGAGTGAAGAGGTCGAGTGGTGGTGATGAGGGCACTCGACCACGTGGTCGAGTGGTGAAGTGAAGTGGTGATGTCCTCTGCTCGACCTGGGGGTCGAGTGGTCTCTTGAGATCTTGAAGCTCCTACTCGACCTCTTGGTCGAGTGGTTTGTCGTGATCAGGTCCGCTTCTTCCAGATAGCTTGTCAACAGCTCCACATCACCTGAAATCAACGCAAACATGCAACATGCATGCAAAACTATCCTAAACATGCAAAGTGATGACAAATGATGTGAAATGGTATAAAACAGTGATGATATGATGCTAAAATGATGACAAATGGATGCTCAAAACATGCAAAATACACACTTATCAACTCCCCCAAACTTAGTCTTTGCTTGCCCTCAAGCAAACAATCAAGAACAAGCTGGAAGTGAGGTTTGAAAGCGGGGACTCAGAGCCAAAGCACCAGATAGACTAGATGAAATCAATGTCCAAGTTGAAAGTTCTAAGCTGCAAGATCGAATTCTACTTAAAAACGTTAGCCATGCCTCATCAATCAATCAATCCGACTCATATGCTCGACCTACACAAGTTTTCAAATCTACCAATCCCTTTAACATTCATTAGTTCTGGAACGTGAATCAAGCAATGCATCATCAAAGAACTCATTTGGCTAAGGTAAAAGGTCAAGAGACAAAGATGGTCCCTTACAGAATAGGCTTTAGTAACAGGGGATCTCTCAAAAAAATGATTAAGCTTTAGTAGAATGCTAAATGTAAGTCCCAAGCTATGCATACAGAGATAAGATCCCATCTACCCAGAGTACATCAAATGAAGCTCTAATGGTAATCCCACCTCCAATCCCAATACAAGAACTAAACTCTACCCTTTTCATTCATGAATCTTTTAAGCACTTTTTCTAATCATTCTTTTCTTTTCTCTTAACTCTAGGAGAAGCTTTCTCAACACTTTGTTACATCTAGCGGATTTGGATTTCTTTAACAACTAAGGTTCCTGTTTTTAACATTTTAAAGCCAAGGGCTTTTGCCCATCTCCAATAGCTAACAAGAACTCTTTCTTTTCTTTACAAATCCCAAAACCTTTACTAGACTTTTTCTGCTTCTTTAGCTTACTTCACCTAGAGTCTTCTACCTTTTCTTATCATTGAATCAACCCCCTTTTTTTTCTTTTAAACACATCCCAACCCAAAGTATAAACGCCCACTTAGTCCTATCTAGTCCGAAAAATGCGAACTAGAACTACATGAGACACTATCTCTATCGTTACGAACCTAACACTTTCTACCAAGCTTAATCGGAATAAGACCTCACAAACACTCAAAAGTGATATAGGGCTTGAAAGAAAGTCTAGGTTTGGGTTTGGGTTAACTGCTCTAATAAGGAGAGTCAGCTACTTGGATTAACAAGAGTGATCAAAATGAATAAGAGAATCCAAGTATTTTAGGGTATCCATGAGTTCAAATTTGATGCAGACATGATAATTAAAGATCAGATTCAGGTTCAAATTGATAGGGAATGGTATAAGATCATGACAGTGTGGTCGAGTAGAGCAATCTAGGCATGGTTCAGTTTTATTTCAAATTCATTGACTACGCAACAGACAACTAGCAACGAGGACACTGAGTTTATCCGGTGAATCAAAATGCTTACAAGGCTATCTCATCATCATCCCCTATGCATATGCAACAATCCTAAATGAAACACTCTAGACTCGATCCTAACTGTGATGCAACTACATGAACACTCTTTTTTTTATGAAATCATTTTCTGAAATTTTTCAAATTTTTTTGGTTTTTTCTATGCCTTAGATGAATGCAGACTCAAAATTATACACAATGCAACACACACTTCCTGAGCCCTCCCCCAAACTTAAATCACACAGTCCATTGTGTGAATAAACTTGGAAGAGAGTACTCAGGACAAATCCAATCACAGAAACAAAAAATGAAGAAACAAATCACAACATACGGTATAATACAATGGTGAGGTGAGGCACTTACCTCAGTCGAAGAATGAACGTAGTTGCTCGTCAATGGCTGCCTGCGATTGCTCCTAGGCCATAGACGAACCGCCTTGTTCTGTATCAGCTCCAGCAGGTGGGTACTCGACCTCATCAGCTTTGTGGCGGCCAGCACAGCTCTGAGGAAACTCGACCTCTCTCCTCTGTTGCGGCCAGCACCGCGGTCGCGTAAACTACGAGACTGCAGAAGTCGTCCGCTCCTACTGCTAGATCGAGTGAGTGTGGTCCTCCTCTTCCTCCCAGATTCACGAGGCTCAAATGATGAATGCCTCGCAGGGACATGCGAAATCTCCTGCTCTCTAGGCTCAGGCCTGCGCCGACTTGGCTCGGGCGCGTCATATCTCCTCGAAGGCATGTCCTGAGGGAGATGTCCCTGCGGAATAGCTGTAGTGGAAGAGGAGCAGTTGAGCTTGTCCTTCAGAAACTTGATAGCCCTTAAGCACTTGGCGAGTAGCTTGTCCTATTTCTTTCACCACTTCTGCAGCTTGCTGTTGTTCCTGTGAGCTTCGCTCAAACTCTTGCTTTCCCTCGCAGGAGGTATATGCTCACTGAAATGATACATGCTCGTGTCAAACTCCGCCTCATCTATATCATCCGTCTCATCAACATCTTCTGTTGTAGCTCCTTCGGTGTGACTAAACTCCTCGGTTGGCGGACTACCCTCGAAATAAAGATCTTCAAGCGCAGGCTTGAAGTCAATGTTCCTGCCCTCAAGAATCCTAGTAGCGTCAATGCAGGGGAGAAGAATGTTGGCGATTCTAATCGATGAATGCTCGAACCTGTAGCGGTGAAAGTCGCCAGCCATGTCAAACTCCAAGAACTCACATTTGCGCAAATGATCCAAGTCCATCATCCTCGGTGCTAAACCTGGTTCCTTGAGCGGGACTCCACAAGCTTCCAGAATTGGCGTCACAACGCCACCCACGCATACTGCTCCTCTCACCTTCTTCTTCCCGTTTGTCAACGCCCACTTCCTGTATCCACACAGATGGATCAACAGAGGCATTACTGGTGGTGCGTTGTTGAGATCGCCTCTCAAGACATTCTTCCCCTTCGTCCGGCGGAGAATCCCTGTAAGTGCATAATCTATCATCTCCATGTCCGTGTTAGACACGGTGCCTGTAGACTCCATGGAGTAAAAGACGTTGGTGACTGATCGCTGAAAGTAGCGGATCACAGGACTTCGGATTTGGTTGCTCTTAGACCGCGCCGAGTTTAGCGGTAGATTGTTCCCTATAGTGGCCCACAAATCCTTAAGCTCCTCTGTCAAATCTGGGTTTGGTTCCCTTTCCACTAGGGAAACCAAACAGTTCTTCTAACTTCTTGATCAAAAGCTGATACCGCTGTTCATTCACTGAGAACGTCAAGAAGCCTAATCCCATGGTATCCAGCTCAAAGTCTGTGAGTGCTTCATACACCTCCACTTGCAGCGTGGAAAGAAACTCGATTGTCTCCTCCTTATAGGCAGGGTAAGGGTAAGACATGAGTGTCTCCAAATGACACTTCTCGAACAAATGCTGCACGTCCTCTAGTAACCCTAGCTGGGCTAAAGTCTCATAACACGGATACCTCGTTCCCCAGAAATCATTCATCTCGAAGAATCTGATATACTCCTCCACTGTAACCTCGTCGGATTTGTTCAGCAGCTTCGTCTCCCTGCGCCATGACTCTGGCTCATACTCAGTCTCGATATCCTCATCAATCAGCTCATATCTACTTGACATCGCCCTCTTTCCTCTGGCGATTTCAGCTCTTCTCTGATTACGTCGGGCTGTAGAGCGTTCGAATTCATCCCTGAAGCTCTGGTAAACATGTTGCTCTCTCGGTCTAGCGGACCAGGACTCAGCTTCATCTACATTGTAATCAGGGTCCATAGAGGATTCTCCGATGTAGTTACTCATGATGAAACCTTAAAATGGACAAAACTCAAAAATAAATGTTAATACGTTAGTAACAACAAACCAAAAACACAAACCAACCAAGTGAACCGGTCGAGTGATTTAATAGAGTAAATCGTCGGTTTTTAATTTTTTTTTTTCGGTTGATCGAGTGATTTTGCTTGGTCGAGTGGTTATTGACAGCCGAGTGAAGCTGTGGAGCTTGAGTGGTGAAAACGACGAGGATTGGAGTTGAATCGAGTGAACTTGGGGAAGTCGAGTGATTAAGCGATGAAGAAGATGGTGATTGGGGATCGAGTAAAGTGGAGCTCGCGGAAGAAGAGAAGACGGCGGTGTGAAGCGGTCGAGTGGTTGTGGTAGTGGAGAGGTCGAGTGAAGGTTGTGAGGATGACAATGGTGATGAGTGGCGGTCGAGTAGCAAGTGGATTGGGGATGAGCTGCGGCGGTGATTCCTTCAGGGCGAATGATGAGGCTTGGACGGAAGAGAAGGTGATGTGAATCGAGTGTTTGGTGATGAGAGACGAGCTTGAAAGAGATGGCGTGAAGCGGTCAAGTGAAGTTGAGACGATTGAGAGGTGGTGATGGCGAGGAGCGGTCGAGTGGTAGCTCGAGACGGTGGTGAAGAGGCGAGAGAGAAGCGGTCGAGTGCGTGGTTAAGAAAGATGGTGAGGTCGAGTGCTGCTTTGGACGGATGATGATGGAGAAGAAGTCGAGTGTTTATGCGAACGGGGAGCTCGGTCAAGTGGCGAAGAGGTCGAGTGTATGTGGCTTTGATGAGGATGGGTTTGTTGGTTGTGATGAATAAGGGGGGAATGGGGTCGAGTTTAATAGGTGTGGGGATGGTGATGGCGTCGAGGTCGAGTAGAAGGTGAAGATAGGATAAGGTGAAGAGGTCGAGTAGCTAAGCGAAGAGAAGTTAGATTTCTTGTCTTTTGGTGGTGTGCATGGGAGACATGGGCGGCAGCGGCGGATCCCATAGTGTCTTCTTGTCTCTTCTCTGTTCACTAGAAAACCTCCAGGAAGACAATGGCTGCTTCTTGTCTCTTGATAAACTTCCTGGAAGACTCTGTAGCTTCTGTTGGTCGAGTAAAACGATGATTAAAATTTTTTTAGGTTTTTAAACATCACTCGTACTCGACCAATATACTCGATCTCTACGCCATCAGTAGAGTAAAAGTTTTGAATTTTTACTCTACCTTCACGTTACTCCTTTCTTCCTGAGAACCACAAACACAACCAAAACAAATCAAAAAATAACAAAAAAGTAAAAATTATTTACAAGGATAGTCATGGGACTTCCTCCCAAGTGAGCTTGTTTTAAGTCTCTAGCTTGACTCCTCACAGTTATCAAGAAGAAAATGAACTGTAGAGAGGGTCAGCATAATCCTCTCTGATACCATCATCATGCTTAGTGTCCTCCCTGGAGAGGTCTGCAGCAGAATACTCAATTCCCCTTTCTTCAAAATAGGCTTCCTTCTCTTCTGGAGGGTAATCTGTCTCTTGAGATCATCTTGAAGTGAATTATTTTCTCGGAATAGTGTTAATCCTGCCTTTAGGTTGAGCTTCCTTCTGCATCTGATTTAGCTTACTCCTAAGTTCCTCAATAGTGTGGGCTAGCTTCTCTATAGTTTCATCTTGCTTATCAGACCTCTTTTTAAGTTCTTTCACTCTTTCAGTCTCATATCCTTCTCCTGAGATCGCTCTATCATTTCCAGAGGTTCTTCCATCTTCAGTTGACCCTTGTGGAGTTTTGTTGATGCCAAACTGCAACTTGATATGCTTTCCAAGGTTGAGACTTATTTTCCCTTCCCTGACATCTATCACTGCTCCCACTGAAGCTAAGAATGGTCTTCCCAGTATTAAGGGATCC
This sequence comes from Arabidopsis thaliana, assembly GCF_000001735.4. Taxonomy (NCBI): domain Eukaryota; kingdom Viridiplantae; phylum Streptophyta; class Magnoliopsida; order Brassicales; family Brassicaceae; genus Arabidopsis; species Arabidopsis thaliana. The sequence goes on along the minus strand of NC_003075.7, from coordinate 4,962,358 downwards.
TTATGCTCTACTTCCATATCCAGCACCATGAAGTCTGTAGGCACTTCTACTCCATTAATCATGAATGGTAGGTCTTTCAGCATGCCGAAGGGTTTTCTAGAAGACCTATCCGCAAGGATCAAAGTCAGGTCGCAAGGTTTATAATGAATAAACTCTAACCTTCTTGCCACAGAGAGTGGCATCAAGCTAACAGAGGCTCCGAGATCGTACAGACAATCGCTGAAAGCAAATTCCCCAATGGAACATGGTAGAGTGAAAGATCCAGGATCTTCTAACTTCTCTTGAACAATCCTCTTATCAACAGCTCGAGATGGAGTGGCATCACTTTCATCATCCGAATCGTGATACATCTTGATCCTTTCCAGTATTAAATTTCTCACATCTTTGTGAGGATCATGAATCAGGTTAAGAACTTCCATTAGTGGCATCACTGCTTCAATCTCGTCCAACTGCTTCGCTGCAATAGACTTGTATCTGTCCATCCACGCTTTCCTGAATGTCCACGGAAGAGCACGTGAGGGTAGTGGAGTAGGTTTGAATCGTTTTACCATTCTCTCGATTATGGCGGCCTTCTCTTCCGAGGTGGATTGAGTGAGATGGCGAGAACCAGCGGAATGGTTGAATTCAACAACAGAGACTTCAACCTGAGTACAAGCCTCCCCTTCTTGAACATCACTGTCTCCAGTGACGAAATCAGGGTCAGGTCGAGTTGGCAGCTCTCGATCATGGCAAATGGTGATGGCGTGAGCAGTTGCATACTCTTTTGGATTCTGTATGGACTTCCCTGGAAGTCCTGTAACTTTTGGTGTAGAGGTAGATGCTGATTGGCCTTCCAAGTATCTGACTTTGGTATTCAATGCCTCCACTTTGGCATTCAGGTCATTGTAGCTGCAGTCCAGCTTATGGTGCAATTCAGATAATTTCTTAGCCATTTCCATTGAGCTAGATGCTTGTCCCTGTAGCAGCTGCTGGACCATCTGTTTCATTTCAGCATCAGGAGCAACAGGACCTTGGTTTTGCTGAGGTGCAAACCAAGGTGGTGGTGGTTGCTGGTAATTCCCCTAGAATTGCTGCTTAGGAACGAAACCTTGGTTGTAGGGAACAAAAGGTTTGTTCTGACCTTGTTGTTGCTGTGGAGGATACACCTGATCCTGAGGATTAGCAACGTTGGTGCTGCGGTAGGAGAGGTTGGGATTGTTAGTTTTGAAGTTGTTGTATCCTTTGTAGCCACCCTGGTTGTTGTTGATGTAGCTGACTTCTTCCAACTGGTTACCCTCCCTATCTTGGACTTGATACTGCTCGTCATCAACAAGGAAGTGCACATGCTTCTACTGGCTAAGAAGAATCATGTCCAGCTTGTCATTCAACGCTTTGATCTCCTTCCTGTGTTTGTCATCAGAGTCAGCTGTTCCTCTGACGGTCCTATCACAGTCTTCGTTGTAATTGCCATCTGATTGAGCAAGGTTCTCAACCAATTCCCAGCCTTCTTCAACATCCTTGTTCTGGAAATTCCCATTGCTGGCGGTATCCAGAAGCATTCTGATGCGTGGTAGGACTCCTCTGTAAAGAGTGCTGAGCAGAGAGGCTTTAGTAAAGCCATGATGAGGGCATTGGTTGGTGTAACCCTTGAAACGCTCCCATGCTTCACAGAAGCTTTCACCAGTCTTCTATGAGAAACCAAAAATCTCATTTCTAAGTCTTGCAGTTCTGGCATTGGAGAAGAACTTTGATAGAAAAGCCTTCTTACAATCATCCCAGGTGGTGATTGAGTCATGGGGCAGATTCTTCTCCCAGATGTGTGCTTTGTCGCCCAAGGAGAATGGGAACAAACGGAGCTTAAATCCGTCTTCACTGACACCATTGATCTTTGTTAGGTTGCAGAGCCTATCGAATTCATCAAGGTGGTCGAGTGGATCCTCCATTGGCAAACCATGGAATTTGTTCCCCTGAATCATCGAGATGAGACCACTCTTAATCTCGAAATTGTTGTTCTGGATAGCAGGAGGTGCAATTCCCTTCCTCTGACGGTGATCACGTGGTGCATCTCCAGCACCAATGTTGGTAGGGCCATTTTGTTGATTCTGTTCTTCAGCCATAACGAGTGGTTGCTGAGGTACAGGGTTGACTGTGGTTCTCTTTTTTCTGATTTCGCGGGCTGTGCGGTTGATGTTGTCGGTGAAAAGGAGGTTCTGGTTGCCTGTTGATCGAGTTCGCATACAGAAGAGGTGTACCTGGATCAAGAAGACAACAAGAAGAACACACAGTTAGTAACTAAAAAGAAAATTGAAAAAGAACTTGATCTAAGCAAGTCTGAAATCTTAAATGTAACAAACAAACACCCAATTGGCAACGGCGCCAAATTTATAATAGGTTTTTAAGATCAATTAAACCTAAAGCACTATCATGTCGTTGTAGTATTTTAGGTTGTCAATCCAAATAGGTGTGATGCTAACAATCAAGATGTGATCAAAAGTCACTAAGTCAAGCCAAGCATAACAGGTTTTGGTGTGTTCTAGCAGTCCTAAGTGAACATGCAGAAAACAGAAAATCAAACAGAAACAGTAAAACACTCGACTAACACAGCTCTTTGCAGAGCACTGGGTGAGGTCGAGTGACAGGTCGAGTAACAGACAGGAAATGAAACAGGGATACTCGACTGCACAGTCTGTTGCCAGACAACTGGGTGGTCGAGTATCAGGTCGAGTAACAGTAAAGAATTGCAGAAACTAAGCAACAGATGACAGGATGCAGTACACAGCAGTAGAGTAAACAATAAAATCAATCAGATAAAGAATTCCTAAGGATGGGATAATTGAGTAGTTTCGTTTCCTCAGTTTACAAGTGATTGACATGCTCAATAAATTAACCCTAGACAACAAGTTCATTAACCAAATCTAAGTGCCACCGCAACAGAGACTCTCAAGCTAACCTAGTCCCAGACTCAATCACCATTGACGAGAGCTAACCTAACAGGCATTACGAATCAACAAGTTAAAGCCAAAACGCTCCCTGCAACCAATACCTTGGTACAGGGTCACGAATCTCTGGAATTAGTGGTTCAGACATTTCATCGAACACCTTTTGGGCGCGGAAATGTCTGGGTTCAAATTCCAGTTGATCAGAAATCAATAGGCATTAAGAACAACTAATCCAGAAGGGATCTATCAATCAATACTCAATCACCTAGCATACTGAGAATTTTACACTACACTAACCCATCCTCAGAAACCTATTCACTACTCAGACATCATAACAGAAAGCATAAACGTTGAACAAATTGAAAACATGATAACAACAATGTAACAGCAGGATGATAACAGAATGAACAATAGTAAACGAAATCAAGTACAGAAACTGAATACTGAATACTGAATAGATAAAGAGAAATCCGGATTACAAAAAGTCTAGAACACAAGGTCTGCGGAAATAAAACTAGGTAAAAACACTTATTGTCTGCGAAAATGAGAAGTACATGCTACTTATAGCCAAATATCCCGAAACCCTAATACTCAAAACGACGAAGTATTTGGACGGGTTAAGAACTATACTCGACCTAGGTGGTCGAGTGAGAGGTCGAGTGAATAGCTGGAGTCTTCTTTTCTTCCTGGTGCTCGAGTGTCTGGTTGAGGGCGGAATGAAGAAGGCTCTAAAGCTTGTCATCAAGTATGTAGTCGAGTGGTGTGATGGCGATACTCGACCTCTAGGTAGAGTGATGAGGTCGAGTAGTGGTCTGGCAGTGAAGGTGAAGGCACTCGACCTGGGGGTCGAGTGATGTGATCGAGTGGTGTCAGAAGATACTCGACTTCCAGGTTGAGTGAAGAGGTCGAGTGGTGGTGATGAGGGCACTCGACCACGTGGTCGAGTGGTGAAGTGAAGTGGTGATGTCCTCTGCTCGACCTGGGGGTCGAATAGTCTCTTGAGATCTTGAAGCTCCTACTCGACCTCTTGGTCGAGTGGTTTGTCGTGATCTGGTCCGCTTCTTCCAGATAGCTCGTCAACAGCTCCAAATCACCTGAAATCAACGCAAACATGCAACATGCATGTAAAACTATCCTAAACATGCAAAGTGATGACAAATGATGTGAAATGGTATAAAACAGTGATGATATGATACTAAAATGATGACAAATGGATGCTAAAAACATGCAAAATACACACTTATCAGTAAACTTGTTTCCGTTGAATGATTGAAATCAAGTTGCTTGACAAAAAAGAAAAAAAAAAGAGTCTCTCTTCCCTCGGTTAAAGTAATAATCCCAAAGCTCTCTAAGGTTTTTAATAACTAAGTTTTGAACACACACGTAGAAAAATAAAAGTTCACCTACAACTAAGAGATTTTCAAAAGAACATTGTGATGGTCTCTCCTCCACCTCTTCCACGAGGATTTGTTTTGTCAACAATGTTGATTCAACTACTGAATACTTGACATGGTATATACTTATATTTGAGATATGTTTGGGTACATATTCGAGTTTGGGTTCAGTTTTTTCGAGTTTTGAAGTATAGACCCGTTCGGGTATTTTGAAAATTATGGGTTCGGATAAGGTTTTTTGGGTCGGGGTCGGGTCGGTTCTTCGGATTCGGCTATTATGCTCGGGCCTAAAGGTAAACCAAAAAATTGAAAGCAAAAAATAAATGTCATTGTATTTTAATGATACCATAACACAATTGTTTTTTAACATATCACAAATTTCCTATTTAATTTTATCTTGAATGCAAATTACTTTATTTTTCTTCAATTGAAATTTGGTTTGTAACATATCTCACAAATTTGAAAATATTAATTGAAAGTATTATTAAATTGTATTAGAAGAATTAGCCATTATGTTTATAACGAAGTAGTTTGATATATTTATATATACATATTCACAAATCATCTTTTTATATCATATCACTATCTTCCCTTTTATCATCATTTCTAACAAAACTTTATGATCTCATGTTGCAGTAGACAATTAACTATAGTAGAAACATAAACACCTTTACAATTTTATGATATAACAAATATGTCTTGACTCTTGAAAGATAATTATTTAATATAAACAGTAAATTTGTTTAATATGACATATAAACAGTTTTATTTGGAAGATTTGCAAAACTATCTTTTTTTTACTACCCTTTTGAAGCAATACCCTTTTATGTTGTCCATTTTTAAAAATACCTCTTCCTTTGAACAGAATGACCAAATTACCTTCATCTAATAGAAACATGTAATTGAAAACTGAAATTTTTCCGCTAAATTTTTGACACCAAAAAAGTTATTTTTTCCGCAAAAAACAAATTCCGCAATACCTTTTTCCCGCAAAAAAAAAATTCCAGCCGAAAAAAAAATTCCCGCCAAAATTTTTTCCTTAACAAATTTTTTCTCAGCCAAAAAATGCATTTAAAAATCCTTGTAAATTTGTTTTGGCGGGAAATAGATTTACAAGAGATTTTACAAGGGTTTTAAAAGATTTACAAGGGATTTTAAAAGGTTTTAAAAAGATTTACAAGAGTTTTTAAAAGATCTTCTTGTAAATTCATTATAAATCTTTTAAAAACCCTTGTACATCTTTTAGAACCCTTTTAAACCCTTTAAAAATCTCTTATAAATCTTTTAAAACCCTTTTAAAATCTCTTGTAAATTTTTCAAAATACTTTTAAACCCTATAAAAATCTATAAAAAACCTTTGTAAATATTTTAAAGCCCTTGAAAATCCCTTGTAAATATTTTAAAACCCTTTTAAAATACCTTGTAAATGTTTTAAAACTCTTTTAAAATCCCTTGTAAATATTTTAAAACCTTTTTTAAACACTTGGCTTCCTCTAATTCATAATTCGGTTCTAGATGTACGACATCCTTGTGATGAACATGCTCTCCCCGCACTTTAGACCACTACGAACGACTCTGCATGTGGAATTCCGGACCTCCGATAAGCTTTGTACCATTAATCTGCAAGAAATCGTGTTCTCTGAAACTCGAGCCCTAGACATAGTGTAGAAGTATTAATGAACCCTTGGTTAACCATTGGACTAAGGGACTTCCACACTCCTCCATCGTTTAGACAATATACTTGTCTTAACAGCTTCTTATGCGAACATTTTCATTAGGATTGTAACACCCCGACCATCATCCTTGGTGGGCCCCACATTCTCTCTTGGTTTGTGGGCTCATCCGTATCCGACGTCCGGTCCACTACCATAAGGCTTTAAAGGCTTGTGTAATGAAACTACAAATAACTATGTGATCTTTCTCCATATTGTTTCCTCTCTTACACGGTTTGGAAAATCACTTCTTCGAAAATCACCTATTCTGAAATTGCTCCAACATTAGCACATTTTAATTGTGGAGTTCTTTCCGGATATTTGACCGAAAATATAAGTGTACTTTGTTGACATCAAATCAATTTTTTTAAAGCATGCATTACCGTATTCTTGAAACTAGGATGTTACAAACACCCCCACTAATAGCTCCTAAGAGAAATGAGAAGTTCATAAAACAAAATTTAACTCGATAGTGGCATATGAACCGACCAAAACGAAAAAAACAATTATAGTTACCCAAAATTAAGTGGCACAGAAAAAAAAACAAATGAAGCAATAATATAGAGATTGGGTTTTCTATGACCAAAACAAATGATAAATTCTAAAATGCATTGGTTTCTCTAATCGAGAAGAGCCTCGCGGAGATGTTGTACCAAAAGATTGATTCAATCAAATAACAAATGATAATCGAAAATGGAAATTGATGTAATCATAATAACCAAAACGGAGTAAAATTTGATGCCATGAAACAATTGGAGTAAACATCTATAATTCAATTTGAAATTAAATTGAGAAAAGAAGCTTGAAGCTTACCTTAAAAAGTTGATCAAAATTGAGATAAACCCAAAAATGGAGGCACATAGGCGATGATCCAAAAAGGAATCAAAGATGTTGTTGACACATGAGAGTTGGGTGAGGGATACAATTCGAAGTCTTTTTCGGCGGAGAACACAAAGTTGTATTTCGTCAAAGCTCGATTTGTTTTGATTCGGGTATCCATCATCGTATTATTGGGCTAAGCCAATAAGACATCATTAACCTTATTATATAAAATATGAATCATAGGATTGTGTCACATGTCAAGTCTATCAATCAGATGTTTACATGTGTTGGAAAAAAGTTGACCAGTTTTTCTCTTAAAGAAATAAATAAAACTAAAACAAGAAAGAAATCTTATTATATAAAGTATGGATTTTAAAGTTAGTAACTCATACGATTATGCCATATGTCAAGTCTGTCGATCAGATGTTGACATGTCTTGGAAAAGAGTAAACTTTTTGTTCTCTCTTAAAAAAATAGAAAAACTCACAAAAGAAAAAATTTACATATACTATGTGTAAATCTAAAAAATTAAATTTTAATTTTACTAACCAAAAGGAAAATTAACAAATGTTTTTTGGTCAATTAACTTTAGCATGTACTTATTTCTTTCTAAATCATTTAGTATGAATAATAACTAACAAAAATGCAATCTGATATTTGTATTGTAAAAAATGTTTGTTTTCCAAATATTTTGTGTATCTAGGAAAGCTCTACCCAAGATTAGAGGATCCTTGAGTTCTTCGTCATAGGCCAAGACTACAAAATAAGTAGGAATGTTGCAATTGCCAACTTTCACTAGAAAGATCCCGAGGAAACCTTCATGGACTCGTTTGGAACGATCCGCGAAGGGAAGAGTTATATGTGTTGGCCGGTAGGTAGTCATGCCTAGTCTCACAGCAACAAACATGGGCATCAAGTTGATGCTTCATCCCAGATTGCATAGGGAGTGGCTGAACACTTCCGATGATATTGAGCAACTGAGGACAAAACTCCCTGGATCAGGCAGGTTTTTTGTGATCTGACAATCGATAATGGACCTTACATGCTCAGAAAACAATACCTTCTTTGTCTTGTCCTTCTTAACCTTTTTCAACAAAATGGAACTCATGTCTTTGGTTAGCAAATTCGCTTCCTCGAAGTTGATTCCATTGTTGACTAAACGTTTAACGTATCATAGAAGTTGAGTAGATGAATACTCCTAAGCATCCTTCGGAATAGTAGTCATGATCTTCTCTATTATGGCTCTACACTTTTTATCATGTACATCCTTTTAGATCGACGCTTCTTCAGATACAGAACTTTAGGAGTGTAAACTGACTCTGGCTTCGTTGGAATGAAAACCTCATAAGGTGCAGCTCATACCCATTGTTGATCGACACTTGGAGTATGTCGATCGACACTCTATGCTTTCGTCAATCCATCTCTCTTAATTGATGACAAGTCTACATTGTTGAATGTTGACGTAGGCTTGGTATGGGTTTGGTGTTGATCCACACCCTGATGGTGATAGTCGACACTAGCTTTGATTGTCAATCGATGCTCACGTTCTCTATTCGAGAAAGCTTCATTAGCAGATTCGTCACACAAATGACCATATGGTGTCGTTCGACACTAGTAGGTGTCGATTGATACCAGCAAGTTCCATCTCGTCTTCTGTATTGAGTTTTTCCCAAACATTGTGTCCTTCTCTGACCAAGATCACATTGCAGCTCTTCCTTGGATTGACATATGTTGTTTGAGGAAGAAAACCCTCTTGTCTCTTAACAGATTGAGTAGTTTGAGTTACCTAAACATCGAGCTTCTTCATGTGTGAGCTCAAATTGTCAGTCTTGCCATTCAGATCAGTGTAGATGGCATCAAACTTCCCATTGAAGTCCACAATCAACTTGGACTCTCCTTCTAGAATCTGCTCAAGCATTTATTCCAGCTTACTCTCAACATTGGGTGGAAGGGGGGAAGGGCTTGATAAATTTGGGTGAAGTTACTCTATGGATATGTCTTATGAAAAGCAGGCTTTGGAGTAAAACCCAAAGAATTCTGGTTGCTTCCAAAATGATTACCATTGTAGTTGCCCTACGACGGACCAAACTTCATGTATTCCTGACCATCAATGTAGAATACGCCTTCCTCTAACTTAGACTCAGGCTCTATCGTCTCTGCTTCTGCAGCAAAGTGGACGTGCTTCTTCAATGTGAGTAAGCTATGGACTGAATCAAGCTTAGCATTTACCTCAGCCATCTGATTTCCTGAAATAGCTCCTGAAATCTTCTTCCTCTCGAAGGTATTATTGCTACTAGCGAGATTCTCTATCAAAGCTGTAGCATCTGCAGGGTACAAGGTATTGAAGTTACCATTGTTCGTTGAATCTAGAGCCATCTAGTATCTCCAATCTACTCCTCTAAAGAAGGTTCATAGAAGTTGTACCTTGATGAAGCCATGATGCGGGCAGTCTCTTTAATACTCTTTGAGGCAAACCTAGACAGCCTTGAAAGCTTCTTCAGGTCCTTGAGTGAAGGTAAAAAGCATATAGCGCAGCTCTTCAGACTTAGCATCATCATAGAGGTTTTTCAAGAAAGCAATGTTGATGCTTCTCGAGGTGGTAAGCGAACCAGCTTTCAGTTGCTTAAGCCAAGAAGTGGCTTCCCCAGGAAGTGAGGAAGAGCTTGCACATTAGGTAGTCTTTAGAGACTCCATTAGCTATGATGTTCAGCACTAGATCTTCAAAGCGCTCGATGTGGTCCATTGGCTGTTCGTGAAATAAGCAATGGAAAAGGATGCTGATAAACTAAAGCAAAGTAGTCAAACTTAAACTCATATGTGTTCCTCTAGAAGGGGGGAGGGGGGGTACTCTACTGGTAGCTGATTAGCTGCGTCTGGAATTCGTGGGTGTCGATCGACTAATAAGCTATTTCCTCAGAATACCATAAGCTTGACATTTTTATTATCTAAATTTATATGCATCCAATCTGCTATTTGCTTGTTTTGTTTTCTTTTTATTGTCGTACTTATTGTCTAGTTTAATTTTCAATACTTACACCTATTGTGTGAACAAAATAACTATGTGAATTCGATCATAAATCCGGGTGAAGTTACCATTAATCCGGGTGAAGTTACTCTATGGATATGTCTTATGAAAAGCAGGATTTGGAGTAAAACCCGAAGAATTTTGGTTGCTTCCAAAATGATTACCATTGTAGTTGCCCTACGACGGACCAAACTTCATGTATTCCTGACCATCAATGTAGAATACGCCTTCCTCTGACTTAGACTCAGGCTCTATCGTCTCTGCTTCTGCAGCAAAGTGGACGTGCTTTTTCCCTGTGAGTAAGCTATGGATTGAATCAAGCTTAGCTTTTACCTCAACCATCTGGTTTCCTGAACCAGCTCTTGCAATTTTCTTCCTCTTGAAGTCTACATTCTTGGTACTATTGCTATTGGCGAGATTCTCTATAAAAGTTGTAGCATTTGCAGGGTACTTGGTGTTGAAGTTACCATTGCTTGTTGAATCTAGAGTCATCTGGTATCTCCAATCGACTCCTCTAAAGAAGGTACCTAGACGTTGTACCTCGTTGAAGCCATGATGCGAGGAATCTCTTTAATACTCTTTGAGGCGAACCCAGACAACCTTGAAAGCTTCTTCAGGTCCTTGAGTGAAGGTAGAAAGCTTATTGCACAGCTCTTCAGAATAAGCATTATCGTTGAAGTTGTTCAAGAAAGTAATGTTGATGCTTCTCCAAGTGGTTAGCGAACCAGCTTTCAGTTGCTTAAGCCAAGAATTGGCTTCTCCAGCAAGTGAGGATGGGAAGAACTTGCACAGGAGGTAGTCTTCAGAGACTCTATTAGCCTTGATGCTCAACACTAGATCTTCAAAGCACTCGATGTGGTCTATTGGTTGTTCGTGAAATAAGCCATGGAAAGGATGCTAGCCAACTAAAGCAAAGTAGTCAGGCTTGAACTCATAGTCGTTCCTCTTGAAAGGGGTGGGGTGGGGTGGGGGGGGGGGTTACAATTGCCGATCGATTAACATAGAACATGTCAGGCCTGATGGAATCTCCAAGAGTATGACGAGGTTCTACGGCTTGTTGATTTGCTGCGTCTGGAATTCATGGATGTTGATCGACTAATCATCTATATCCTAAAAATACCCTAAGCTTGACGTTTTTATTATCTAAATTTTTATTATCTAAATTTTTATCCATCCAATCTGCTATTTGCTTGTTTTGTTTTCTTTTTATTTTTGTACTTATTGTCTAGTTTAATTCTGAAGACTTATACCTATTAGGTGAACAAAAGATCTTTGTCAATTCAATCCCAAAATGCTGCAAACTGACCTCTTAATTTGACAGAGTATTAGGGTTAATTTGATCCATATCAACTAGCATTAAGAGTAATAAAGATGAAGAATCCTACAGATATCCTAGCAGGTTGGAAATCTATTAAATCATTTATAACCCTAATGAGAAACCATAATCCTTACAAGCAGACTACTCAGACATGATCATAGAAAGATATAACATGTTTTGAGTAAAAACGCATAAAGTAATTAGAAGAAGAAAAGAGTTTAGAAAATATCTCTTCATTGTAACGTATTGAAATATTTGATGAAACTCTAAAAACAGGGTCTTCAAGTGTATTAATAGCTTAGTCTCCAACGATTAAAAGCTTAGAATAAAGTTTAAGTCTCCAAAAACGTGTAGGAATTAATAATTTAAATAAAAAATAATCTTATGGGCAAACTTCCAATTCTTCAAACTCTAAACCGTCTTGGAGTTTTGCTGGGCTGCAAGTGGTGTCAATCGACACCATGAGTGTGTCGATCAACACTCTCGACTCGATCTGGAACTAAATTCGTCCTTCAGCTTAGTTTCTTCAGCTTTTGCTCAAAATGCCTTATAATCTCCATTCTTGTCTCTTTCTTTTAAGTACCCGAAAAGACTCGAAAAAGAACTCTAGAAATAACAAAAAGATTCTAAAACGTATACCTAAATCATAGCTAAAAACAGTAAAAATAGAGGTATATCAACTTCCTCCATCACTTATCACAACTATTGGGACTCCAAACCTTGGGAATATGATGTTTTTAAACAACTTTACTACCACGCTAGCATCATTGGTGGCGCTTGGTATGGCTTCCACCCATTTAGAAACATAGTCAATCGCAACAAGAATGTATTCGTGAGTACCTGACTTAGGGAATGGTCCCATGGAATTGATTCCCTACACGTCCAAAACTTCTACTTCTACTATGAAGTTTTGGGACATCTCATTCCTCTTGCTTATGTTTCCCATTCTTTGGCAAATGTCGCATCTGGCTATGAAGGAATTGGCGTCTTTGAACATATTGGGCCACCAAAATCCTGCCTGTAACATTTTGAAAATGGTTTTGAAGGTTGCAAAGTGACCAGCATAGTAAGAGCCATGGCACCCGTGGAGAACTCCCTCAACTTCTTCTTCAAGAATGCATCTTCTGAATAAACCGTTCGAGCATTTCTTGTAAATATAGGGTACATCCCAATAGTATCTCCTAACCTCTCGTAAGAACTTCTTCTTTTTGTAACCAAAGTATTGTGGCAGTTCTACATCCGCTGCTAGGTAGTTCACATAATGCCTAAACTAAGGGTATTGAAATTCTTATACCTTACACATGATGATGTAGATTCTAGAACTCCTGCAATAGGCACTCCTTCCTTAGAATAAGAGCTAAAACTTCCTTGAAAGTTTTTACAGCGATGCTCATCAAACCTATGAGTTCGCCAAACCTTGAGGGTTAAGTAGTTTCTCCTTCTTCTCTTAGGGAGGTGTCAAGACGGTTGTTGTTTACGCTAGCAGCCATGTTGCTAATAAAAAAACAAGCTTCCTCAATCTTCTTCTTAGCAAAGTTTCCATTACTTGCGGTGTCTAGAGAGAAGCTGTATTCATAGTGAACTCTTTGGTTGAAAATATTCATCATGTGACCTGATATAACCTTGTTTTTACTGATTTTAACTATGTTTTAGATTTAGAATTTTGAGTCTTTATGTTATTTCTCGAGTTTTTTAGAGTCTTAGATATTCTATGCAATGGGGCAACAATGGAGATGAGGAGACATTTTGGAGGAAGAGCTAAGGAAAAGGAAGGTAAGGACTTTCAGTTCCAGATTCGGTGAGAGTGTCGATCGACACACTCTTGGTTTCAGCCCAGAAAAGTCCATGACGCTTTCAAGTTTACAGAAGTGGAAATTTGCCCCATAACGTTTTATAGGGCATATATAGTTTTAGAGGTTATTGTTTAGACTAGGGGTGTCAAAATGAGCTGATAGCTCATGAGCTGGCTCAACTCGGCTCGGTTATTCATGAGCGCCAGTTCTATTTTTAAGGATCATTTAATAAATGAGTTTAATCTCACGTGTTATACGAGCGAGCTTTAATGAACATGAACTAGCTCATGAGCTTGGTTTTCTTGAAGTAATCATATATATGAAAGGAGGCTAACTCTCTTCCACAACTTGACACATCAGCACATGAGAGCTTGCCACCTAGACTTCATAAAATAAGTAATACATAAATAGTAATTAATTCAACATAACAACTTAAATAGGAAGATATAATTAATCAGAATTTGAACCATCTCTCTTTTTACATTTTTTTAATTCAAAATATCCTCTTTCATTTTGAGATCCACTTAAGTGGCTAAAATGATCATAAAATTCAAACATGCTACATATATTCCTTGCCTAAAAATTAGACGATTATTATGAAAGAAACTAAATGAATATGCAGATTCAATATATCTAAGCTTTTCGAGATTTATGCTAAGAAAACCAGTAATTTAAAAGATGTTTGAGGAGCTATCTTTATAACTAATACGTAGGATATAAGATTATGACAAGAACTTAACTAAACTTTCCAAGAACCTCAAGTTAAATATGTTTAGATTGAATATGCAGAGACATGGTTAATAAAGACATGTTATATTTTTAGTGTAAGAAGGAAATTTTTTAAAATTTCACCGTCTCACAATCTAAACATATAACCAAAAAAATAAGGATATATAAAATATTTTTAAAAAAACTGAGAATCTAAAACAACAATAAAAAACAACTTAAACACATTCGTTTTTCAGATGAACTAATATAGTTGGACTTTTCAAAAACAATTACAAATCATATTTATGTTCAAAACCGATGCATTCAACTTTACTTTATATGAACAGACATTATATAAAACAATTTGTAAATTGTAATACATAAGCCCGCACGTAGTGCGAGTACTCATCTAGTATATACAAAAAGTCAACAATCAACGTATATATATATATATATATTTTTCTATCAAAAATAAAAATATATTCAGGAAAATATATACTCCCTCTGTCCCATGAAGAAGGATTTTTTAGAAATTTCACATTCTTTAAAAAATAATGTATAATGACAATTTGAACCTCTTTATACTATTTAAAATAATAATTATTATTTATCTAATTATCTAATAAGGGTAAAACAGGCAAACAGTTCTAAAAATTTACATTGGAAATATAAAACTTCTATCTAAGTGGGACAAATTTTTTTTTTAGAAAATTCATTTTTATGGGACGGAGGGAGTAAGTTACATAACAATTTCAGAAAATAAATATTAATAATATACACAAAATGTCAACAATGAAAACATATATCTATATATATATATATATATATAAATATATATATATTTTATAAAAATAGAAATATATCTTAAAAAATATTTAATTTACATAACAATTTTAGAAAATATAATTTTTTTCATTTATTTGCATTACCTCTCGAAGTAGCTCATTTAGCTCGCGATCTAGATGATCTGAGTTTGAGTTTGTATTTTGAAGCTCGTATAATAAATGAGTTGAGAGATATAAGCTATTCTTCCCTTGTTCTTCAGAGATTCATTCAGTTCTCAATACAGTGAAGAGATCCTTTCATACTCTAATCTTATTTGCTGTGTTTATGCTTTCTATATAAATATGTTGCTTGTTTCAATCAATATGTATGAGTAGTTTGCTTGTTAGGAATAGAGTTTCTCATTAGCGATTCATATGGTTTAGTAGATCGCCCCCATGTTAGGTTATCTATAGAAATTCTTCATCTTTAGTTGTTTTTAATGTTAGATCTAGAGTAATTAATTAGAACTTGAATACATACAATAGAAATACCCACCATAGGTATTTGTAGTTGGATCTATTCTTTGATGAGCTTGGTTTATAGTATAATAAGAATCGGCCTATCTACTAAGGTTAACAATTTAATTCGGTTAGAATGCATTTCTAGGTATAAGATCTCTCGACTTCTCCTTTTATTCTTAGCTATAGGCATAGTGAGTTTCGCGGAAAGCCATAGGTTATTCCATAATTAGAGTTTGAGTTTAAGAATGGTTCTATAACAACCTAACTTTCATTAGATCTACGAACCAATAGTTTCCTGAGAATACCCTACGCCTAGCTATTTATTTTAATCGTTTCACATAAAATCAATCTGTTATTTTCTTACTATGTATATTGTTTATTTCAACCATTCTCTGCTAGCTTAATCATGACATTCAATTCATTATGTGAACAAAAGAACTTTGAGGAAATTTGATCCTTAAATACTACAACCGATCTCTTATTTGAAAGAGTAGGTTTAAGGCAATCTGAAGCATATCAAATTTGGCGCCGTTGCAAAAGTTCTTGGGAATCACCATTGAGTTTAGTTTAGAGATTTCGTCTAGTTTTTACTTTGATTTTGTTACTCACGCGTTTCTTGTTTTCTCTTTTTTGTGTGTTTAGGTGTATGCCTAGACAAACAAGAAGCACACAACAGAAGGAGCTGATCAACTTGTCTATTCTTGACTTGGGAAAACTTAAACGCACCAACCGCAAAACTCTGAGATTAGCAATGGCTGACAGAGTCATCAAACTTGATGAGGAAGGAGTTTTGAGAGATGAGGATGAGCAAGCCTACAATCAGGCTGGTCAGAGATTGGATAATCATGGACTCATCCACCCTGATGACGCCAATGAGGATTAGGCGCGGCTTAGTGCGCAATTAGCTGCCAGAGACGTAACAAGGCTCGATGTCGAGCGACACCAACTTTGGTGTCGATCGACATCAACCCCAGATTCCTACAGCTATTCCTCCAGCTGCGGAACCACGTCGTAATCTTGGGGATTTCAACAGGCTCGACCTGTTCTATGCTAATCGATCAGCGATTGTACCCCCACCTTTCCAGAGGAACGATTATGTGCTGAAACCTGGCTATTTTGCTTTAGTTGGCCAGCATCCCTTCCATGGCTTGTCTCATGAGCAGCCAATAAACCATATCGAGCATTTTGAGAACCTCGTTCTGAGCATCAAGGCTAATGGAGTCTCAGAGCACTACCTACTGTGCAAGCTCTTAACTTACTCACTTGCTGGGCAAGCCGCTTCTTGGCTGAAACAACTAAAACCACGTTCCCTCAAGACTTGGAGAAGCATCAAGATAGCATTGTTGAACAACTTCTATGATGATGCTAAGTCTGAGGAGCTGAGAAACAAGCTGTCTACCTTCACCCAAGGTCCAGCTGAAGCTTTCAAAGCCGCTTAGGTTTGTTTCAAGGAGTATCAAAGGGACTGGCTGCATCATGGCTTCAGTGAGGTACAACTTCTTGGTACCTTTTTCAGAGGAGTAGATTGGAGATATCAGATGGCTCTCGATGCAGCGATGCAACCGCCTTGATAGAGAACCTAGCTTGCAGCAAGAGTACTAAGAATGCTGACTTTGAGAGGAAGAAGATTGCAGGAGATGTTTCAGAAAATCAGATGGCAGAGGTACATGCTAAGCTCGATTCGGTTCAAAACTTGCTTACATGGAAGAAGCATGTCTACTTTTCAGCCGAGGATGAGACCATTGAGCCTGAGAATGAGTCAGAAGAGGGATTTTTCTACATAGATGGATAGGGCTACAAAAAGTTTGGGCAGGTACAGGGCAACTTCAGTGGCAACAGGTTTACACGAAACCAGAGTTCCTTGAGCTACATTCCAAAGCCTGCCTTCCAGAAGACATTTGCTCAGAGCAACTTCTAGAGGACTTATGGTAATTCAGCTTACTAGGCCCCCCTCCACCCTCATCAGAGAGCCGAATGGAATCCATACTTGAGCAGATTCTTGAGAGAAACTCCAGGCTTGTTGTTGAGTTTAATGGCAAGTTGGATGCTGTCTACATAGATCTTAATGGGAAGATCGACAATCTGAGCTCTCACATGAAGAAGCTAGATGTACAGGTAGCTCAAATTGCACAATCCATCAAGCAACAAGAAGGTTTTCTTCTTGGAAACCGTGATGTTAACCCTAGGAAGAGCTGTAATGCCATCTTTGTCAGAGATGGAGATGATATCTGGGAGGAATTGGACACTAAAGACGAGTTGGAGCTTGCAGCTGCAGAGCTGGTGTCGACCGACACCTACCATTGTCGATCGACACCCTATGGAACACTGTTTTCAGAGACGATCCCTTACGATAGTGTCGATCGACACACACCTTTTCTCGATCGACACTGGGTCTGGACTGCACCATATGAGGTGAGAATCCCGATGCAGCTCGAATATGCCTACACTCCTCATTTTCCTTATCTAAGGAAGCGTCATTCTAAGTAGGAGTTCCACCCTGCTAAGTGCACAACTATCATTGAAAAGATCCTCACCTCACTTCCTAAGGATACACTGAGACATCCTCTGCTCCACTCAAAAAGTATGTCAAGCGCCTTGTTGACAATGGAATTAGCTCTAATGAAGCTAAACTGCTGACACGGGACATCAGTACCATCATGTTGCCTAAGGTCAATAAAAAGAGAAGGGATAGAGGGATATGGTTCAAATTACCTAGAACTACTCTCTCAAATAAGAGATAATTTCAGTATTTTAAGATCGAATTCACAGAGTTCTTTTATTCAAACAGTGAGTTGAATGTCGAGATTAAGCTAGCAGGGTATGAGTGAAAATAAAAGAGAACAAAGTAAGAAAACAGCAAGATGATTTGGTTGTAAACGATTAAATAAAGAGGTAGGAACAGGGTATTCTCAGGAAACTGTTGGTTAGTCGATCGAATGAAAGCTAGGTTGTTATCGAACCATTCTCAAACTCAAACTCTAATTATGGAAGAACCGGTGGCGTTCCGCGAAACTCCCTATATCTATTGCTAAGAATAACCGGAGAAGCCGAGAAATTATCAACATAAATATGCATTATTAACAAGTTCGATTATTCATGTTAGTAGATAGGCCGATTCTTCAGATAACCTAGCAAACCATATGAATCCCTAATGAGAAACCCTATTCCTAACAAGCAGATTATTGAGACATATTGATTGAAACAAGCAACATATTTGAGTATGAAAGCATAAACACAGAAAATATAGAAGGGAAAAGAAGGGATCTCTTCACTGTATTAAGAACTGTATGAATCTCTAAAAACAATCGATGCATAGCTTAAGTCTCTCAGTAACAGGGTTTGCAAAAGCTTCAATAGAACCTGAAAGAAACTTGATGATAAAAACTGGATGATAAAAACTTAGGTATAAACATTGTATATAAACCCTAAAAACGTCCATGGACTAATAATGCAAATAGAGAAATCTTCTGGGGAAAATTTCCTCTTCTGTAAACTCAAAAGCGTCTAGAACTTTTGCTGGGCCGAAACTGGTGTCGATCGACACCAAGAGTGTGTCGATCGACACTCCTCGCTGATTCCTGAATCCAAAATCGTCCTTAGCTTCCTTTTCCTTAGCTCTTGCTCGAAAATGTCTCCTTATCTCCATTGTTGTCCCACTGCATAGAGTACCTGAAAAGACACTAAAAAGCCTCGAGAAATAACATAAGGACTCAAGATCCTATACCTAAATCATAGATAAAATTAGTGAAAACCAGGATATATCAACTCCCCCAGACTTAGCTTTTGCTTGCCCTCAAGCAAAACACAAAAGTCGAACCAGTGGAAGAGGTTTTGAAAACAAAGGAACTCCCAACATTCTCTAGCCTATTGTCATGATCATCCAAACTAAGTCCATATGCTTAACAAGTCTAATCAAATCCTAACCAACATGTACTTCTCTAGAAGCTTACACAACATTCTAGATTCCATACCTAAGTTCCACAACTATATCCAACAGGCTTTCATCACTTGGGTCTCATCAAACAAACCAACATTCAAGATCCTTCTAGACTCATTCATGTACTATACCATGATAAATTGGCCATTCTTTCTATATTTTTTTCCTTTTTTGGTGTTCTTTCTCTTCCTGATACTTATTCTTTTTAAAGAGTAAACAAAGGGGAACTCGCAAACTGGATCGACACCCTCGGCATTTTTCTAACCTTTGTAGTTGATCATTCCAAATAATGTATAATAATGGGGTCATAGGAAACATTCCTACCCCTGTACACTATCTGAAAGTCGTCTCCATCTCTCATTATATTTTTTCCATTTTATAAGGGGAGAAGAACATATTCTTTTTATCACATTGGTCTCAATATCTTGTATGAACAAGGAGTCAAGATCTATGAATACTAACCGTTTGAAGAGGTAAAAGGAAGAGCAGTGAGATTAGCTCCAGCCTTAGTGGTTGAGTTGGAAACTAGGATATCCTCAAGTCTGTTGGTTTGCCATCTAGATTTTCCAATAAACAAGAGAAATATAGATCATGATTCCTAACTAAACTAAACAAAACGTTTTTTTTTTTTTTTTTTTTTTTATATGACTCAATAAACTGAAAAACTAAAAATAATAAGAATCAAAAATAGAAGCATCATTAGTAAGAACCACCCCCAGATTTAAACGACACTGTCCCCAGTGGCATTCAAATCCAGAAAAAGCGGGAAAAATAAATCAAAAACGAAAGAAAATAAAAGAAAGGGAAAGAAAAAGTAAACCAGTGGGTTGCCTCCCACTAAGCGCTTGTTTTGAGTCAATAGCTTGACTTGGCGGAGTTCAGAATGTGGGTGGGGTGGTGGAGGATTATTGTTGCCTCCTCGCCTTCCAAGGCGGTGTGTAAACGAATCTGGTTGGGGCAGCTGCAGGTGTCGATCGACACTCAGGGGTGTGTCGATCGACACTCATCTCGTCACCTGCAAGAACAACAGGAGAAACAAGCTTTCGAGGAACTCTAGGCTTGTTATCTTGTGAAGTAAACTTCAAAGAATCTAAGGAATTAATCGAAGGTAAAGCATGAGAAGAGATAGAAGAGAACTTATCACATAGGTCTTCAAGTGGTGTGGGCTGAAGAGAACACCACCCTTCCTGTCGATCGACACCCTCAGGTTTCACAGACAAAAGATTCTGCAAACTCTCTACAACCCAAACCCATTTCAGACCTCTATGATAAGTTCTCCTCTATCCTTTTTCCTGTTTTACCTTCGATTAATTCATAAGATTCTTCGAAGTCAGCTTCACAAGTTAACAAGCCTTGAGTTCCTCAAAATCTTGTTTCTTTTGTTATTCTTGCAGGAAATGAGGCGAGTGTCGATCGATACAACCATCTGTGTCGATCGACACCTGCAGCTGTCCAGTCCAGATCAGTTTACACACCGCCTTGGAAGGGGAGGTTGCAACACAAGTCCTCCACCACTCTACCCACATCCTGAACTCCGTTAAGTCAAGGTATTGACTCAAAACAAGCGCTTAGTGGGAGGCAACGCATTGGTTTGATTTTTCTGGTTTTTCTTTTATTTTTATTTTATTTTTCCCTCTCTCTTCGGATTTGAATGCCACTAGGGAAAATGTCGTTTAAGTCTGGGAGGTTCTTACTTTATTTTTGATTTTTATTATTTTCGTTTTTCAGTTTAGTGAGTCATTTCTCATACTAAAGAAAAAGAAAAAAACGCTTTTGTTTAATTTAGTTAGGAAATATGATGTATATTTCTCTTGATTATTGCCTGGTTGATGACTGTTGTAGGTTCGACTCAATCCTACTATTGGAAAATTTAGATGGCAAACCAACAGACTTGAGGATATCCTAGTTTCCAACTCAACCACTAAGGCAGGAGCTAATTTCACTACTCTTCCTTTTACCTCTTCAAACGGTTAGTATTCATAGACCTTGACTCTTTATTCATACATGATATTGAGACCAATGTGATAAAGAAAAAGTGTTACGCGCCCCTTATAATAAAAATAAGAGAAAATGAGAGATTGACAAGATTTTCAAATAGTGTATAGGGATAGAAATGTTTCCTATGACCCCATTATTAAACATTATTTGGAATGATCAATTACAAAGGTTGGAAAAATGCGAGGGTGTCGATCGAGTATGCGAGTTTCCCTTTGTTTACTCTCTAAAAAAAGAATAAGGCCTTGAATAGTTGTAGCTTTTGGAGTTGTTTTTGGATTTTGATTTTCAAAAAGTAAATAATTATCCATTCATAATTCTGCAAAAAGTAGATTTTCTAAAAAGTAGGAAAACCAGATTTTAGTAGATTTTACCGATTTCTTCATATAATCTAAAAACCAAGTTTTGTGGGTTTTTAAAACAATTCACATGACATTTATTTATTTTATTTTATTTTTATTTTTTAAATATGTTATTTTCACAATTTACCAATTCATTCAAACTTTTTAATCTAAAACTAAAAACCTGGTGATAAAAACTAAAAACTAAATAAATTTCCATTCAGGATTTTGCAAAAACTAAAATCTACAATAAAAATCAAAAACTACAAAAATCAAAACCCAAAAACCAAAATTCAAAAAACCAGAAACTGAAAACTAATTAAAAACAACAAAACGTTCATGGCCTAAGTCTTGGGGAGAGAAAGAACACCATTTAAAAAATATATATAAAAAGAATGGTCGATTTATCATGTTATAGTACATGAATGATTCTAGAAGGATCTTGAATGTTAGCTTGTTTGATGACACCGAGTGATAACTCAATCCTCAAGATCAAGCAATCGTCCAAACCGCCTCAATTCTTTTGTCTTCTAGTGAATCTAGGGTTTTCAACATTTTAGTATAAATAGATCACTTTTGGGTTTGTCCAAAGGATCTAGCTTTTATCTCTTAGTTTTTCTTCGTATTCTTGAATCTTAAAACCTTAATTATTCTTAATCTATTTCGTTTTTGCATTTAGTTCTTTGAGTAGAGTTGTTTAGCTTGTTTACATCTACATTTTAGTATGATTTCAGTAATTTCTGGGTTTGTGTTCTTGAGTATGTTGCTTGAGTAGGGATTAGGGTTCTTGAGGATGGATTAGATTAGGGTAATCTCTAGGATAGTCAGGTAGTTAAGATAGGTTAGATCCCTTCTGGATTCGTTGGCATCTATGCGGTTTTCGCTGGCTAATGTGGAAGTTCGACCATAGGCATCGAGCGTCTAAAAGACTTTCAAATGGATGCCTGATGTAACACCCGTCCCGCCATATATGCCAAAACGGCATGTTATTTATCTGATCTTGCCAAACCATTTTCTTTAAACTTCTCACACGAACAAAATATTGCACATAACTAACTCCACACGCTTACGGTATACTAGCCGACAACCTTTCATTAAAACCTCAGCTTACTGTTTTTAAAAAATCAACACTTGTTTTCTAACCACGTGTGTCCTTCCGTTGCACTACTTTGATGACTGCTTAAAAGAACATATAACTTGTCCATCTCCATCGAACTCTAGCGCATAAGCACTGATCACTATTAGAGCCCAAAGTAGAAGGATTGCGAACAAAACAACTACTTAGGCAAACAAGACCTCCAAACTAACTATCATTCAACATGTTCGTACAGGCTCACATGTGCTGAGGCACTTGACCTTGGTTTCCTTCCCATTCCTTTTTTTCAATAGTTTCTACGGCTCCTTCCCCATCATTGATAATTTAACATATTTACATGTCTACGAATTAGATGGTTTCCATCCGTCGTACCTTAAATATCTCTAAGCTCTTATTCTCCGATAATACTTTCTTCCATTTCCTTTCTCGATAACCTTACTCTTTAGCTTTTCATTGCTATCTTGAACACTGATTCTTACAGGTTGACACTTTTTAACACCATACTAAAGCTAAGAAAACATGAGAATCCAAATTACATTTCCAGTATCAAAAGAAATGCAATTAAGTCTTCCCAAAAAGAACTAAGCAGATATGTAAAACTCAATCAACAAAAGATTACTCAACGCAATCAAAGAAATCAATCATCAAGTTCAAGCAATACACATAATTAATCATTCAAAATCTTTTTATTTTTAAATTCGTTTTTAAAAATCTGACCCTCCGGGTCGGAACCGGAGTGGCCTTAACCGGCTCTGATACCAAATGTAACACCCGTCCCGCCATATAGGCTAAAACGACATGTTATTCATCTGATCTTGCCAAAATGTTTTCTTTAAACTTCTCACACGAACAAAATATTGCACATAACTAACTCATCACGCTTAGTAACCAGAGAAAAAAGGGGAAAAAGGGGTGAGTAAAGAATACTCAGTGAGGGGAATCAACTTTGCTCACTGAAACATAGAACACTTTCTAAAGCTGTACAACCATCATCATAACATATAAACTTAGATACAAGCAATCAACCTAACATGCTTTAACTACTAATAACACATTTATAATAATCAACTTATCCATAAATCCTTAAATAGCACATACATAAGTAACTTTAGGTCCAGTCATCCTCGTGACAACTAGAACCTCATGAGTGGAGGCTGGCCCTCGTGGCTCAGACACTCCCATGCATCCCGGGCTCGTCAGCCTTTCTTGACCAGCATGTAACACGTCGGCCCATCACTGTCCACATTCTAGGGAGACCACGTACGGCCCATAGCTCGATTCTCCCCAGTCTTTCATACAAACATACGTAATCATCATACATACATACTTATACTTAACATAAACATACTTATAATATCATACTTAACTTCACATTATCAAACATCATACTTAACAATCATAAAGTCATATCATCATGTAATCTAATCCTATACAATCAGATCCAAGTCTACATATCATGCGTCAAGAAGCATAACAAAAGAAAATGATACCATGCTTCACAAATACCACCCTCACCTTAGCCTAGTAGAAGATGACAACACAATTCTCCTTCCTACTCATTTAGACAAACTTATCATCTCAACTACGACCGCATGCTCTTAAGCTCTAACTTGGTTCTCCTTCAACCAAGACCTAAAGACCTGAATCCATGATTAATGAAAGCTCTTACAAAGATTCAGCTCAAGCCAAGCTCAATTTCCCAATAAAACAATAAAAACTCGTCATGATTTACTTCATACAAATTTGTCTTGGAAACATACCTATAAGTCGAGAACTAACCGTTAGAAACGTAATCCCACCGTTGAATATGTAGCCAGTAGTAACATGAACGTCTTCAAAAAGTTTCATCCCGCTGGCAACGTGATCTTTGCAGATATGTCTTATTTAGAAACTCATTCTCTATGGTATGACGGGAAACATCCTTGTATAACCTCAACTTGAAGCTACTATTTTCTCTTCATCTTCTTCCTTCTTTGCTTTGCCCATTCTCTGATTTTACTAAGATCTGCTTCATCTCACTTCTCCTTAATGACATGAACCAAATATCTTTCTCTCCATCTTCCTCCATTGCGCTGGTGACGATATGTTCTCATCCAAAGCGTCTCGCCTTCTCCACTACTCCGTTTACTTCTCTTCGATCATCTTTCTCTTTCTCCTCAAGCCAATTCACTCTCTCTTAAATCAAGTTCTCTTTCTCTGATGGTGTTTAATCTCTCTCTCTCACATATCTCGATGAAGTCAACACGTCAACATGACCCAACGGTGTCACAATTAGTCTCGGCTTCCTCCACCACCACCCATGAGCTCTTTCCCTTTTCTTTCATCCAATAAATAAAACTCACCACGACGTCGTCTGTTTGGTTACTCGGAGGCGGTGGCTGCGATCCCACTATTAAGCCTTAGGGTTTCTCAATGTTTTCTTTATTTTTCCTTCTCGTCAAAAAACGATGATATATATATGTCTTTGGACTCTAAATGGGCTGTCTCATATTTCCAAAATAAAGTAGCCCATCGAATGAGGGAGTGGGGTGTTACAATCTCCCCCACTTAAATGAAATTCGTCCTCGAATTTTGGCGGTTACTCCTTTGCATATAAAATTATTTACTTGGAGCTCTAGCAAACACCACATCCACATTTACGGTATACTAGCCAACGACCTTTCATTAAAACCTTAGCTTACTGTTTTTAACAAATCAACACTTGTTTTCTAACCACGTGTGTCCTTCCGTTGCACTACTTTGATGACTGCTTAAAAGAACATATAACTTGTCCATCTCCATCGAACTCTAGCGCATAAGCACTGATTACTATTAGAGCCCAAAGTAGAAGGATTGCGAACAAAACAACTACTTAGGCAAACAAGACCTCCAAACTAACTATCATTCAACATGTTCGTACAGGCTCACATGTGCTGAGGCACTTGACCTTGGTTTCCTTCCCATTCCTTTTTTCAATAGTTTCTACGGCTCCTTCCCCATCATTGATAATTTAACATATTTACATGTCTATGAATTAGATGGTTTCCATCCGTCTTACCTTAAATATCTCTAAGCTCTTATTCTCCGATAATACTTTCTTCCATATCCTTTCTCGATAACCTTACTCTTTAGCTTTTCATTGCTATCTTGAACACTGATTCTTACAGCTTGACACTTTTTAACACCATACTAAAGCGAAGAAAACATGAGAATCCAAATTACAATTCCAGTATCAAAAGAAATGCAATTAAGTCTTCCCAAAAAGAACTAAGCAGATATGTAAAACTCAATCAACAAAAGATTACTCAACGCAATCAAAGAAATCAATCATCAAGTTCAAGCAATACACATAATTAATCATTCAAAATCTTTTTTTTTTTAAATTCGTTTTTAAAAATCTGACCCTCCGGGTCGGAACCGGAGTGGCCTTAACCGGCTCTGATACCAAATGTAACACCCGTCCCGCCATATAGGCTAAAACGACATGTTATTCATCTGATCTTGCCAAAATGTTTTCTTTAAACTTCTTACACGAACAAAATATTGCACATAACTAACTCATCACGCTTAGTAACCTGAGAAAAAAGGGGAAAAAAGGGGTGAGTAAAGAATACTCAGTGAGGGGAATCAACTTTGCTCACTGAAACATAGAACACTTTCTAAAGCTGTACAACCATCATCATAACATATAAACTTAGACACAAGCAATCAACCTAACATGCTTTAACTATTAATAACACATTTATAATAATCAACTTATCCATAAATCCATAAATAGCACATGCATACGTATCTTTAGGTCCAGTTATCCTCGTGACAACTAGAACCTCATGAGTGGAGGCTGGCCCTCGTGGCTCAGACACTCCCATGCATCCCGGGCTCGTCAGCCTTTCTTGACCAGCATGTAACACGTCGGCCCATCACTGTCCACATTATAGGGAGACCACGACCCACAGCTCGATTCTCCCCAGTCGTTCATACAAACATACGTAATCATCATACATACATACTTATACTTAACATAAACATACTTATAATATCATACATAACATCACATTATCAAACATCATACTCAACAATCATAAAGTCATATCATCATGTAATCTAATCCTATACAATCAGATCTAAGCCTACATATCATGCGTCAAGAAGCATAACAAAAGAAAATGATACCATGCTTCGCAAATACCAGCCTCACCTTAGCCTAGTAGAAGATGACAACACAATTCTCCTTCTTCCTCATTTAGACAAACTTATCATCTCAACTGCGACCGCATGCTGTTAAGCTCTAACTTGGTTCTCCTTCAACCAAGACCTGAAGACCTGAATCCATGATTAATGAAAGCTCTTACAAAGATTCAGCTCAAGCCAAGCTCAATTTCCCAATAAAACAATAAAAAGTCGTCATGATTTACTCCATATAAATCTGTCTCGGAAACATACCTATAAGTCGAGAACTAACCGTTAGAAACGTAATACCACCGTTGCATATGTAGCTAGTAGTAACATGAACGTCTTCACAAAGTTTCATCCCGATCGGACATCACGTGATGTCTCACGTTCTTCTGAAAATGCTGCATCAGAACTGATATTTAGGTTTCTGCAACTTGTGATGATTCTGGACAAACTTCTAAGGTCAATTTCGGATGGAGCTTAAATCCGATGGACAAGCTGTTAGCTACTATGAGTTCCTTGAATCAAGATCTTTCCATAGACATCTTAATCGTGATCTAATTCCTTCTGGTCCACCGGGAAAACGCATGATGAAAACAGTAGTCACACATTGTTCTTGATTTATACTTAACACAGATTTGGACAACTTCTACAGTTACTTGCCCAGGAAGAAACACTCATAACTTCTCGAATATAAACCCGATTGAAACTCTGCCAGTTGATATGGCTTCATGGCAACGTGATCTTTGCAGATATATCGTATTTAATAACTCATTCTCTTTGGTATGACGGGAAACATCCTTGTATAACCTCAACTTGAAGCTACTATTTTCTCTTCATCTTCTTCCTTCTTTGCTTTGCCCATTCTCTGATTTTACTAAGATCTGTTTCATCTCATTTCTCCTTAATGACATGTACCAGATATCTTTCTCTCCATCTTCCTCCATTGCGGTGGTGACGATCCTTTCTCATCCAAAGCGTCTCGCCTTCTCCACTACTCCGTTTACTTCTCTTCGATCATCTTTCTCTTTCTCCTCAAGCCAATTCACTCTCTCTTAAATCAAGTTCTCTTTCTCTGATGGTGTTTAATCTCTCTATCTCATCTCTTGATGAAATCAACACGTCAACATGACACAACGGTGTCACAATTAGTCTCGGCTTCCTGCACCACCACCCATGAGCTCTTTCCCTTTTCTTTGATCTAGTAAATAAAACTCACCACGACGTCGTTTGTTTGGTTACTCAGAGGCGGTGGCTACGATCCCACTGTTAAGCCTTAGGGTTTCTCAATGTTTTCTTTATTTTTCCTTCTCGTCAAACAACGATGATATATATATATATATATACATATATATTAGTCTTCGGATTTTTTCTGCAACATAAATTTTTTGTTTTCCTCCAGAATGCTCCATTATCTCCAAATGAATCCCAAACGTGTAAAGACCTGTAAAGGACTAGAAAAGACTATAGAAATAAAAATAGACTCTAAAACCTATACCTAAATCATAACTAAAAGCAGTAAAAATAGGGTTATATCAAGGAGAACTTATCGCAAAGCTCTGAAATGGGTACCTAGAATCAAACATCCAATCACTTGGGCTAGAGTGTACAAATCTCTGGAATTCGTAGATCATGCATCCATTTGAACAATTTTTGGACGCTGGAATACCTAGGATCGAATTCCAAACTGAAGTGAGTGAAATAACCATTAGGGCCAACGAATCCAGAAGGGATCTAACCTAATCTTAACTACCTGACTATCCTAGAGATTACTCTAATGTGTTTAGCCATCGACTTCTACTCTTAGTCTTCCAATAGATCTCCTCATCTATATAGGCTTGATTAAGATCAGTTTTCATATGTCTTCCTCTATCAAAGTAGAGCCACCAGTTGCAATCGCTCTATCCAGCTTATGCTGAATGATTTTGATTCACTTTGCTGCATTGATCTTATTTTGTTGCTTCCATGTTGAGATAACCTTTCTACAATGAGTGAGCTTCTCCATTAAGGGAACATGATTATCATCGACCCCATTGTATCTGTTCCAGTTGTTAAGCACAATGTCTTTGAAACCCTCTTTATGAGTGAGGCGATTGTCATAGCTGAAGAAACCATGTCTCTCTTCCTTATAGGTTGAGATGTTTGTCACAAGAGGGCGATGGTCTAATTCACCAAACTCCTGGAAATCTGTCTCTGATTCTGGAAATAAAGTGAGCTATTCAGTATTAGCCATTGTTTGCCAATAAAGTAGGTGATGGTCTAATTCACCAAACTCCTGGATGTTTATTCTTTATCTTTAGAAATAGAGTAATCTATTATTCATCTCTATTTTTTTCTCTACTTTTGAAAAAACTTTATTTTAGATGTGACCATTGGAGTACAATGCCTCTAGAATAGAGTCACCTCTAAAATAGAGAAAAATATAGAGATGACCATTGGTAATGGTCTTAATGGGGGTGGATTGTAACACCCCAGTTTCAAGAATATGATAGTGCATGCAGAGAGGTTTAAGAATTGATTTGGCCATCTATGTCACCGAATTGCACTTATCTTTTCGGTCAAACGTCTTGAGAAAACTCTACAGTTAAGCATGTTTGGGCTAGAGTAGTTCACTACAAAAAAAGTCTTCATTGATAGCATACCATTATAGCACGGATTACTCAATTGCTATTGAAGATGTCATGTAATTTTCGTTATTATATTACAGCAGTTGATAAACGCTAAAATATAGTTTTAATATTACAGCACTTTATAAACGCTGATATAAAGTTTTAATGAGCGGGAACACAAAATACTTATTCCGCCAAATAACACTTAGTCATTTTCGAGAAAAAAAACCAAACACAAAGCAACTTTTCGAAAACCCTAAGAAAGAAAACTCTCTCAGTCCTCAGCCGTCTGTCCGACGAACTCACTATTCCGGCCACCGATTAAACCCTCCGTTGCCTCTCCGTCGCCGCCGTGAAAGCTCTCCGTGCAACTGGAACCTCCGCCGGCACTCAATCCGCTCTATATCTGTCCACTTCGAGATCGAATCGAAGGCAAGTCATTTTCTATGTTGTTTTTTTCTCCTTTGCCACTCAATTCGTTACCCTAGATCTGTTTCCATCAATCTCTGAGACTCAATAACCGATGTTTGTGTGATTTTAGAATTCGTTACCCTAGATCTGTTTTCTTTATCGATTCTTAAAATTTTCTCTACTTTGCATGCCTTTGTTTATTGCGAATTCATATGAATTTCGTCTTAGTAATGGTAACCTGAACTGCTCTAGGTGCTTGTGAACAATTTTGCATTCGAAATTGTGTATTTATTTGGGCATTAGAGTTGCAAATTTTGGATTTTGGCTCTGTAATGTTTGATTTTTTATTGAGTGATAAAACTTGAGAATTTCATTGTCAGATTGATTAAGCTTCGTCTGTTGTCTGAATCGTGTTGTTATTGTCTCATCGATTTAGTTATTTTGTTATGTCAAACTATCATTGATTCACTTTCTTGAATATAAAACATTTTGCTCATTCACTATATTTTGTTTAATTTGTAAGCGTTGCTGAGCGAATCAATGGACATTTGGAAGCTTATCAATTCTCTCTTTTCACAGGAAAGGTTAGTATCATTGTCTCTCTTTTGTGAATTGTTTTCTTTTGTCATAGTTAGTATATAAGTTTGAGTTATTTGTGAATGTTGTCTGCTTGTTCTGTGATTGTTTACTTAGAAGAATTCTTTTCAGTTTCATTTATTTTAAAACATGCTAATATAATCTAGTAACTGTACTTATCTACTGAATTGTTTTGATAGAGTGATTTGTAAATGTTGTATTTTGTGTTTGTTTATATTGAAGATTCTTTTGAGTTACATTTGTTTAAAACCTGCTACTATAATCGAGTAGCATGTACTTAAAACCTGAATTGCTTTGATTGATTACGTTTATAAGTTTGAATTTATTTGTGAATGTTGTCTACTTATTGTGTGATTGCTTATTCAAGAGATTCTTTTCTTTACACAATATGGTATGCTGCTTAGGTTACTAAAGGTTAATTTATGTTACGGTTAGCACATAGAATGGTGGCCAAGGATTGGGTGCATCTTGGTAAGTAAGGAATATAATTATAATTATAATTATATTCCTTAGGTTTCAGTAAGGGTTTTGGGGAGTTTACTTCTTTTTTTCTCTCTTTCTACTTCTGCAACAAAGAGCTGATCCTACTTATGAGAGAGGGGCTATCAAGTTTGTACGGGATGTGGCTGCGGCTTTGGGAGATGATATGATTGTATGTCCTTGCATTGATTGTCGTAACATAGATCGTCACTCAGGCTGTGTAGTTGTTGATCATCTTGTGACAAGAGGAATGGATGAGGCTTATAAGAGGCGGTGTGACTGGTATCATCATGGAGAATTGGTGTCTGGTGGTGAAAGTGAAAGCAAAGTCAGTCAGTGGAATGATGAAGTAGTTGAGTTGTATCAGGCTGCAGAGTATTTGGACGAAGAGTTTGATGCTATGGTTCAATTGGGCGAGATTGCAGAACGTGACGACAAGAAAGAAGACGAGTTCCTTGCAAAGCTTGCAGATGCTGAGACACCTCTATATCCAAGTTGTGTTAACCATAGCAAGTTGTCCGCGATTGTGTCTCTGTTTAGACTGAAGACCAAAAATGGCTGGTCTGACAAGAGTTTCAACGATCTTCTAGAGACATTGTCGGAGATGCTACCAGAGGATAATGTGCTACACACATCACTGTATGAGGTGAAAAAGTTTTTGAAATCCTTTGATATGGGCTATCAGAAGATTCATGCATGTGTTAATGACTGCTGCCTATTCAGAAAGAAATACAAGAAGCTCCAGAATTGTCCTAAATGCAATGCTTCACGATGGAAGACAAACATGCATACTGGTGAAGTAAAGAAAGGTGTTCCACAGAAAGTGTTGCGGTACTTTCCAATAATCCCACGCCTCAAAAGAATGTTCAGATCTGAGGAAATGGCTAGGGATTTAAGGTGGCATTTTCACAACAAAAGCACAGATGGAAAGCTCCGCCACCCTGTTGATTCAGTAACATGGGATCAGATGAATGCAAAATACCCTTTATTTGCATCAGAGGAAAGGAACTTGAGGCTTGGTCTTTCCACAGATGGGTTTAATCCATTCAACATGAAAAACACAAGGTATAGTTGCTGGCCTGTTTTGCTTGTAAACTACAATCTGCCTCCTGACTTATGCATGAAGAAGGAGAACATCATGCTGACATTGTTGATTCCGGGTCCACAACAGCCTGGAAATAGTATTGATGTATACTTAAAACCACTTATAGATGATTTATGCCATCTGTGGGACAATGGGGAATTGACATATGATGGTTTCAGTAAATCATCATTTACTCTCAAAGCTATGCTGCTTTTGGACGATTAGTGATTTTC
Organism: Arabidopsis thaliana; assembly: GCF_000001735.4. NCBI lineage: Eukaryota > Viridiplantae > Streptophyta > Magnoliopsida > Brassicales > Brassicaceae > Arabidopsis > Arabidopsis thaliana. The sequence goes on along the minus strand of NC_003075.7, from coordinate 4,930,447 downwards.
CTGCTTATGGGAATCTTGCGGGTTGTAACGTGAAGGGAAAAATGGCGTGTCCTTTATGTGGTAAACATACAGAAAGCATGTGATTGAAATTCAGCAGAAAACATGTCTATATGGGACATAGAATGGGTCTGCCACCATCACATAGGTTTAGAAATAAGAAGTCTTGGTTTGATGGTAAAGCTGAACATCGGAGAAAGAGTAGAATACTAAGTGGTTTGGAAATTTCTCATAACTTAAAAAATTTCCAAAATAATTTTGGGAATTTCAAACAATCTACAAGGAAGAGGAAACAACCGGAGTCTGTTAAATCAGGATCAGATAGTGATGATCTATCTAGTGACTCGGAGGAGGATGAGGAAGAAGAGGCAGAAGTAGATGAGGAAGAGTTATCAAGATGGAAGAAAAGGTCAATATTTTTCAGGCTATCTTATTGGCAGGTCTGTTCTCTTTTCTTGAAATATGTTTTATTGTTTAGATTGAAACAAAGGGAAAATGTCTAATGCATTTTGTTTGTCTGTTTTGCAGGACCTACCAGTAAGGCATAACTTAGACGTCATGCATGTGGAGAGAAATGTGGCTGCATCTATTGTATCAACATTGTTGCATTGTGGGAAGTCAAAGGATGGTCTCAATGCTCGCAAAGATCTCGAGGTGCTTGGTATAAGGAAGGACTTGCATCCGCAAACCAAAGGGAAAAGGACATACCTTCCTGCAGCACTTTGGTCTCTCTCCAAGTCAGAGAAGAAGCTATTCTGCAAACGTCTATTTGATTTTAAAGGACCAGATGGCTATTGTTCAGACATAGCAAGAGGTGTATCTTTAGAAGACTGTAAGGTAACAGGATTGAAATCACATGATTATCACGTCTTAATGCAGCAGCTTCTTCCAATAGCTTTGAGAGGGTTGTTACCTAAAGGTCCTAGGGTAGCAATTGGACGCTTATGCAAATTTTTCAATCACTTATGTCAGAGAGTGATTGATATGGAGCAGCTTTTGGAAATGGAAGCTGAGATTGTTGAAACCCTTTGTCTGTTTGAAAGGTTTTTTCCTCCCAGTTTCTTTGACATCATGGAGCACTTGACAGTTCATTTAGGGAGAGAAGCTCGGTTAGGGGGACCAGTTCATTTCAGATGGATGTACCCTTTTGAGAGATATATGAAAGTCCTCAAAGATTTTGTGAGAAACACAACAAGACCTGAAGGGTGTATTGCTGAATGTTACTTAGCTGAAGAGTGCATCCAGTTCTATAGTGAATTTTTTAAGAAGACAACAAAAGTTCAGGAAAAGGCAGATAGAAATACTGAGTTTGAGAACAACTCTATCCTTGGAGGGCGTCCTATCTCTGCAGGCACCTTTATTAGTCTTACAGAAATGGAGAGAAAAATAGCTCATTTGGCTGTGATCCAGAATATGGCTGTCGTCGAACCTTATGTAGAGTAAGTTACAATCTATCTCTCTTTCTATTACTTTTCTATATTGCTTTTCACTTTCTGCTTCTATGAATGCTGATTCTGAATTTTGTTTTCTCTGTTTACTAGTGAGCACCTGCAGCTTCTACAAAACACTAACGGGAGATGCAGACGTGATGCGTCTCTGTTATGGAGTATGCACACTCAAAATTTTGCATCTTGGCTTAAAGAACAGGCTAGTATTTGTCTTTCACTTAGTAATTTAGCTTAAAGAACGGGCTAGCAATAGATATAAGAGCCTGACTTTTTCTATTTTTCTTTGATAGATACATCTTGATTCAAGTACTCATGGTGAAACACTGAAATGGCTGGCTTATGGTCCACGTTGTTGCGCAAGATCATTTACTGGTTACATAGTGAATGGGCAACGATTTCACACAAGAACAGTTGACAGGAAAACACAGAATAGTGGTGTTTTCTATGAAGCCACAGCAGTTTGTAGGTCTAGTGCAAAGGATAAGGAACAAGTGGTGGATTTGGTGCAGTATTATGGCTGCATAACAGACATTATACTGTTGGACTATAATGTCTTCTATGTTCCTTTATTTCGTTGCAACTGGGCAGTAAAGGGCAATGGAGCTAAGGAAGAAGAAGGGTTTACACTAGTTAATTTGAATAATAATCAAGTCTCCTTTTTAAGGGATCCGTATATTATGGCTTCTTAGGCAAAACAAGTGTTTTTGCTACGTGAAGATGACTCATCATCTTGGCATGTTGCAATGAGAGGTCCGTCGAGAAGATTTAGAGAGAAAGAGAGTGACGATGTTACTCTTGACATTGCGCCATTGCCAACAACAGTTGACATCGATGTTGACTTGGAAGTAACAGAGAATGAGAGAAGTGATTGTGAAGGGATTTATGTTTGAAATGTAGAACTTTGTTTTAACTTTGTTTGTTGATTGTCTGTCTGTTGTGTTTGTTGATTGTCTGTCTGTTGTGTTTAATTTGTTGATTGTCTGTCTGTTTTTAGTGTTAATTGTGTGTCTGCTTTGAGTGCTGATTTAATTTTATCATTTTTTCTCAGGTGATTTACAATGGGACAACAGAAGAAAAAGCGTGGAAGACAACCTAAAAAAGCTGCTGCTAAGAAATGCAATGATGAGGTGGAGTATGTGGGTACAATTGAGCCAACAGCTGTAGAACAAACTGATGGAGAGACAGAAAAAGAAGCTGATGAAGACATCAATGGAGAGACAGAAAAAGAAGCTGATGAAGACATCAATGGAGAGACAGAAAAAGAAGCTGATGAATACATCAATGGAGAGACAGAAAAAGAAGCTGATGAAGACATCAATGGAAAGACAGAAAACGAAGCAGAAGAACCTGAAGGCAAGCTTGAATTATCGGGAGATGAAGAAGCTGTTCAACCTAAGACCAAGAGGCAGCGTGGACCAACTAGGATGAAAGATATTGCTAAGGATCCAAATGCCAGAGTGAGAGTGGATTACACCATGATGGGAGAGCCTATTGGTAAAGGCTCAGTTAAGTTAGCATTATATGCAGGCGCATTGATCCGTGAACACGTCCCTATCACAATTGATCGCTGGACAAAAATAGGTGAAGAAATCAGGACACTTCTCTGGAAATCTGTCCAGGTAACACTTCACTTTTTATTTTTTTGTAATATTTGACTATCTTTCCTTATCACAGCAATAATCACTTTTTCTGTAATTGATTGAAGGCAAGGTTTGAACTAGATGAGGAGTATCAAAAGGTTGCAGTGCTTAAGCAAATGGGATGTTTGTGGAGATCCTGGAAATCAAGGCAAGTAACTAAGTTTAGAGAAGCAAAGACAAACCAGCAGAGGATGAATCTGAGACCTAAAACCAGTGGAGAAAATTTGTGAAGAGCAAAACTAGCCCTGAATTTAAGGTATGTTGAGGGAGTTGTTTTAACTAAGTATATTTACTATGTAGAAAGTTACTAATTAACAATCATTGTTAGGTTATAAGCGATAGCTACAAGGAGAGAAGGCGCAACCAGATTCCTCACACTTGTAGTCGCAGAGGGATGGTTAGACTTGCAGAAGATATGGTAATCTTATGTGCCTGTTAGGTTATGTTTTTTATTGCTTTGAAATTTTAAAACACTTAGCTTGCTACTAATATTGGCATGTTGTGTTTTTCAGAAAACTGGTAATGCAGACCCAACTGAAGTGACGAGGCTAAAGGTTTGGGTTAAGTCACGGACCAAGAAAGATGGAACACCAGTGAATACAAATGCGGCTGAAAAAATTGTGAGTATGTTATAGTTTGGAAGTTGTGACAGTTTGGTTTGTGATGATTGTTAGGTTAGTGATGGTTTGTTAAATTGGATAGGTTAGTGATGGAACATAAATTGGACTGGTTTGTGATGGTTTTGAAATGAATGTGATAGGCAATAGGTTAGCCAGTGATTGTGTGGACTGGTTTGTGATTGTGTGTGATGGTTTGCAGAAAAAGGCAGCTGAGATTGTTAGCAGTGGTCCTCAATCAAATGGGACGAATGAAGCACAAGATTCACTTAGCCAACTCTTAGGGCCTGACAATCGTGGTAGACTAAGGGCGATGGGAAGAAATATGAACAAGACCAAACTAGCTTGTTTCCAAGTAAAAAGCAAATGTATGGCTGAAATGCAACAGAAACAGGACCAGCTCCAGCAGAAGGTCAATGAGTTACAAGAAGTAATTGACAAGATAAAGAACCATGTAAACACTTGTTTACTTATACATAAAGCTAATCAATCGGTTAGTACATATATTTGACTTTGTTTTTTTTTTGGTACAAAGACAATCAGCTGAAGTTGGTGAAACCTCAGCTGCAAGAGTAGGTCACTTTTATTTGATACTTTTGATCTCTTGGTACATAATTAGATGATAATAGCCTATTGATTCCTTATACAGAGTGTGGACCAAGGATCACAACCTAAGTGTATCTTGATGGATTGGGCTGGTACTGATGCAACCGTTGCTGAGGGTTGTATTATATCTTCTGATCCGGATGAGATAGTCAATGGAAGTCGCTTAGGTCCTACAAATGTTAAAGTATTGATTGACACTGCGATTGTACCAGAAGCATACCTTTGGAGACCCGCAGTTAACATGGAAATTATGGAGAAAGTTGTTGGTTAGATGATAGCTTGGCCTGTTGCTATGTGTGTTAGCCTAGAGGAGAAGCTCAATCCAGAAGACATTGCACAGGTAAAATGTTATATATTCAGAGTCATACTAATATATTCAGAGTCATACTAAGACATTGGTTTAATGTGTTTGACAGGGACCAAGACCCACTTATGGAAACAAGTGGAAACTACTGGATTTGTCTTCCAATGACGTTATTGTTGCAGAAGGACGTTGGCAGACAAAAGACCAATCTGCATTAGTTAATGGGCTTCCTCTCGGACCTGCTGCAGTGAAAGTATTTGTGGATGTAATACTTCAACCTGAGACGTTCATATGGAGGCCAACGATGGATGTGACATACCTTGAGGACTGTTTACAGTCTTTTGTAGCATGGCCTGCCCACAAAGTTTCCTATGAAAACACCACAGATTCAGCAGTTCAGAAAGCTCCTCTTCAGAGTTCTCAATCAACTTATCCAACAGGATCAGCCTCAAAAGGAAAGTCAGCAGCAACAAGTCAACAAAATGGAGCAACAGAGAAATCTCTTGGTGATAAGCAACAAAATGGAGCAACAAAAGGAAAGTCAGGTCATAATTCTTCTATTCAGGTATCTGCAGCCAAGGGTTCAGAATCTGCAGGAACAATTGCAAAATCTCTTGGTGAGAAGCAACCAACAGTAGTTCCAAAGTCTCCTGTGAAGAAAACTCAGCTAGCATCACAAACCCCTCTACGGAGATCTCCGGTAAGTTTGTCTTTGGTTTGACATATTGACTAATAAAATTTCTACATGCGTTTAATCCTGGTTTATAATGCAACATGTCACCGCCAAAAAACATCTGAAGGTTTGAAGGCTAATCATAAGTGCAAGGTAATGGATATAAGTGGAAAGAAGCGGGTGGTTGGTGCAGGACGAGTGCATTCAATAGACCCAGATCAAAAGGTACACCATGTTCGTTTGGGAGAGAATGCAGCTAGAGTTTGGGTAGATGTAGTGAATGTAGATGATGCAGCAGTCTGGAGGCCATCAGATGAAATCGAGTATATGAGAGATTCACTTGGTTCATCAATTGCATGGCCAAAGGATAAGATGGTGACCTACTGACTTTGCAGAATCTAGGGTAAGTTTTGAAATTGTTGTGATGCTTGTGCTTTGGTTTTATGCAGGAACTGATATGAGACATTGTTGATTATTGCAGAGAGTGAACAATCTATGGTCCAGATTAGCTAGTTTTCTGATTAGGTTAAGACTAGACTAATCTACTTCTATTATGAAATTTGGAATCAGACTTGTGTTCTTATGTATTTGGCTTTGCTTAAACTTGTTTTGGATGATTATGTTTAACTTTTGAATGGTGTCTCTTGGATTGGAATCAGACTTATTTATAATATAACAACTATTAAGACTTATGTTATGTTGTATGTTTATGTTATGCAAAACAGGTTAGAATTAATCACAAAAGATAGTTCTTTGAGATTGGATATTATAGCAAAAATTGGTTGTTGTTTTCAACTATAGTAGATTATATTACAGCATAATTAAACGCACTAATTCTGTTTACTATAGCAATACTTCGATGTCATTGTAAAAAAATTATATATGATAGCATAAAACACAAAGCTACAAAACTTATATTAGAGAGCAATAATTAGTTGTCCTGTTAGGTGAGGGTATTATGACACGAAATTAGAAAGCTTAGTAATTTATAACGAGAAATTAAAGTGCTATATCAAAACTCTATAATGGCGTTATATCGTTGATATCGTAACAACATATACCATAGCGTACAAAACGATGTTGTCAAAGGGGTGACACCTACTATAGCTGCCGCAAACATAGCATTTGTGAATTCGCTGTGTATTACATACGATAGCAGATGGTTTGTGCTAACGATGAAGACTTTTTTTGTAGTGGTTTCAGGATGTGTGATCTTCCGAGAAATGATTGTAGGAACTATGCGAGTGAGGACAAAACATGGCAAAAGATCATGTGGTGATTTGTAGGGCCGGTAACAAGTTTTTAAAGTCTTCCAGACGTAGCGTACCGACCGTTGGACAAGAGTGGGCCCATGGGCTCGAAAGAAGACATGGGGCCCACTGGTATCCAACGGTCATAGCGTTACACTAAAAATGTTAATTCTCTAATGGGCTAGCAGATTCTCTTGCTAAGAATATATTTATGAACCTAATTTCCTTTGTGGGCTAAAGCTTGTGGACTACTTCTTTTGATAAATTATTTTGTTGGCAAAATAATGGTGGTAAAGTAGATAGTATATTTGGAGAATATCTTTATTTTTAGTTTTTCTTTTGTAAATAGTTACAAAGAAGATTATGGTTTGACCGATAGTTTGAATGTAAAATATTTTCTAAAAAAGTTGGGAAATCATATTTAAGGCGTGATTGCAAATACGTTTTTTTACTTTGCAATAATATTACGATGAACTATGATTTAACCTGCGGTGCAATAGTAGATTTCATGTGAAACATTTCTTGAACAAGTTATGGAATAAAAGTAATTTTTGAAAAAAGTTATAGCGATTTATAATTTAATTTTACTACTCCCTCTGTTTTTAATAAATGTTATTTAAGAAAAACTAAATTGTTTACTTTTATTTGTTGCTTTCAGTTTTTATTTATTTTATTTTATTATTTTTGTAGACTCTTGGAATTCGGTAGCTTTTTTTCATTGGTTGAATTGTTGTGAAATATATAACTAAACATATTGTATACTCTATCCACTCCATAGAAAGATATCGATCCCAACAAGCCAGGTATATAATGGAGTGATAAAATCTTGTTGTTGAGATGATACACTCATCTTTACCCCTTCCTGATATACTCATTCAAGCAGATTCTGAAGTCAATGATTTTAACCTCACCCACTACTTTAGGACCACTCACTATGCTTTTTTTTCCATCAACTTATACGATGACTTGCACATAAATTATATCTATTTTCTACAATAAACAAAAACTAAAATAACATAATACCATGAATCATTGAATATCAAAAGACACTAAATAGATAACTCCAAAAACCCATAAACATCTAGGATCAATATACTAACATAATCTGAATTCAGTTTAACTTAAGTAATACCCAATTTAATTCAAGAACCAAAATCGTACTTCTCAACATGTATGTCATAATTGCAAATTCTGGAGATACACTAAGGAATAAATGTTTTATTATTTATTATTTAAAATTTAAATATTATATTTATACATAATAATAGACTTGGGCTTTGCTCCCTTCCTTTAGCCCCAAAACTAAAAATAAAATAAAAAGCTCCCTTCCTTAAACCACAAGGTTTTGATTCCAGAACCAGCCATTAAAATTTGCTGAGAAGAAGATGATGGGCCATCAAGCCCAAATGCTTATATAAGTGTCGGTAGTAAAATTACAGAACTAGGTGATTATTGTTGAAAATATGGATAATTATCCATCATAACTTTTTTACCACGTTTCATTAGCTTTGTTCCCAAGAAAAGTAAAGTTTATCTTATCCTTATCAATTAAAAACTTGATCAACATGTTGTATTGTGCTAAGAGAAATAAGAAGAATAAGAAAAAGCAAATTATTCTCTCTTTATATCTCTCATCTTCTATAGAATAAAATAATATTAAATATATTTGCGTTATAGTTTTTAATACGTTATCATTATGATCGTCTCTTCGGGTGATTGTTTAACCGACCGATCGTCTATTCAAGCATCTTTTGAGGTAACATTTAAATTATACTAAATTTATTTTTATTTATTCATATAAAATTATATGTATGTTATTTTTGGAGTATGCGACTATGTCTTCTCCTTAATCGAATAATAGGTATGCCTAATTAAAATACCATAAATGGCTTAGTAATTAAATGATTATTTATTTATATAGATAATCATGTCAAATCTAGCTAAGCTCGATGTCGTTGCCCTTGATGTATCTGGCATAAGTTAGATGACATGGGCATCTGATGTTAAGATGCATCTAAGATCAAATGGGCTTCTTAGCACCATAGATGCATCTGAAACAACATCAGATGAGAGCAAAGCTAAAGCTATAGTATTTTTACGCCACCATCTCTACGATAATTCAAAAAATGAATACATCACGAGAGAAGATCCTGTGGATATATGGGAATCACTTCAAGATCGTTTCGATCATCAAAAATATGTAATTTTGTCAAAAGATAAACATGAATGGCTAAATCTCCGGTTTTTGGATTACAAAAGTGTTGGTGATTATAATTCCACCATGTTCGGAATCACCCCCAGGATGATATTATGTGGTGAAAAAGTGAGCAACTATGATATGATTGAAAAAACGCTCTCCGCCTTTCATCCTGGAAATGTAATCTTTCAACAACTATTCCGGGCCAAAGGGTATACTCGTTATTCTGAGTTGATGCAAGTCCTTTCGGTTGCTGAGCAAAATAATGAGCTCGTGATGATGAATCATTTATCTCTCCCACCTGGATCAGCTCCAATTTTAGAAGTGAATGTTGCTACATCCGGTGATGATAATTGGCAAGGACCCAGACTTTTGCGAGGTCGTGGTCGTGGTCGTGTGAGAGGTCGTGGCCAACGGTTAGTGTTTGTATTTAAATCGCTCGGTTTAATCGGTTGGGTTAATGAAAACCCTGGAGTGTGCATATAAAAGAAGGAAACTCGAAATTAGGGTTATAGTTAGCCACTTTTCGTTTTGTAAAGGAGGAAAACAGAGGGAAGGAGAAGGACCAGAATCGTTAGGGTTTGGGAGGAAATAGTTTCGTCATATCAAATCATTGTCAAAGGTAACAAAATTTGGTAGAGTTATTTTCAAGTCTTTTATCTTCATTCTCCATTTTACAAAAAATACTTTTGGATTTAAATTCGTTGAGTTATTCGTAGTTTCGTGAGACACGTTTTCTGAGACACGAATTAGGACCAACGGAGATTGTAACTGAGATCGTGGTCTCATCTGGCTTCCTATCGGCACGAGATTGTTTGGGAAGCTTCGTGGCGTCAAACGCTAGCGTTTCACCGGATGGATTTGATAGTTAACGGTTGATTTTTGTTTTAGGGTTTTGTCTTTGAGACTGTTTATTTTTGATTTTGCTTTAAGTTTGCTTTAAGTTTGCTTTTGGTTGTGTGACTTGTTGTAGGACTTTTCTGGACTGTTTCAAACGCAAGGAGAGTCTCTCCTGGGTTTAATTGTTGTTACAATCAATTTGTTAAGGTGAGTGCTTGACCATGAGCTTATCTGAGCAATTGGGTTGTATGATTTGTTTTGTGTGATGATATGTAGGTGTGGTGAATGTGTTTTTGGGTGAATTGTTCAATGACTGGTTCGTTTATGTTGTATTTGTGATTATACCCTTTTATTTGATTTTGTGTATAGCTCGTAGATGGGAGGATCGCCTCATTAAGTATTTGTGATAATACTTACGCATCTCTTTCCTTTTGGTACAAGTAAAAATAAAGTATGATCGTGGAATATTGGCAAGGAAAAGAGGATGATTTAGGAACTCGTTTGATTTATTTTTAGTGTTTTGGTTATTGGAATTCGGTTAGGGTTGTGTTAGGATTGTTAGTCATACTTAGTTTTGTCGGTTGAATTATTTATTTATTCATAAAATAGTATTTTTGACTTGCGGTTTAAATGTTGCTTTATTGGTTGGTTTTATTAAATATTTATGAGAATATTTAATTATGTTTGAAAAAAAAAAAAACAGGACGGATTATTTCAGCCAGGACCTTCCTTTAAAAGCCAAGATGATGATAGTCATCTTGATATGGCATATTTTCTCCATTAATCATGACAACGAGAATATTAATGTAATATATTATAGCTATATGTATAATCATGTTATATATGACAAACATTATAGATGCTCTTATTTTCTGTAATAATGTTTTATTGTAATATATGATGACATATAAATAAGTCTATGTCAAAGTTTTAATGAATAAATATTTTATCCCAGAAAATGTCAAACTACGAAACTGAGGATGAAGATAGATGTCTGGCGGACAGTGCTTCTACGCACACTATCTTTAAAGATAAAAAGTATTTTTTATCTGTCGAAATAAATGACTCCGCTAGAAGTGTGAGTACTATAAATGGCCATGTAAAGATAATATTAGGTTTTGGTGAACCCAATTTTACAATACCAAGGGGAACTCATTTTAAAGTAAATGATGCATTATATTCTCCTAAGTCTCATAGAAACTTGATAAGTTTCAAAGATATCCGAGGTTATAGATATCATCTAGAGACTATGAATAAAAATGGCATTGAATATCTTTGCACAAAATCCGAGAGGCAATATATATTAGAAGAATTGCCAATGCTATCCTCCGGATTATATTGCCACAAATATAAATATAATCGCATCAAATGTTACAGTCAACTCGAGTGACAATCACTCGTGTGAGTTTACTAGTACATTTAAGATATCGCATGAAAGACTTGGACATCCTGGTTCAGTCATGATGCAAAAAACTGTGCAAAATTCTAATGGCCATCCATTGAAAAAAAAGAAAATATTTAAATCTGGAGAGTTTTCATGTGTAAAACATGTTCTCAAGGAAAACTCATAATAAGGCTATCGCCAACCAAAATTGGGAATGAAAGACCTAAATTCTTGTCGAGAATTCATGGTGATATATGTGGGCCAATCCACCCACCGTGCGCGCCGTTTCAATATTTTATGGTATTAATTGACGTATCTACTAGATATGGTCACATGTATGTCTTTTGACTACACGAAACACGGCTTTCGCAAGATTCATTGCCCAAATAATCATGTTAAAGGCACAATTTTCTGATTATGCCATAAAAAAAGTCAGGCTTGATAATGTTGGAGAATTTACTTCACAAGCCTTTAATGACTATTTTGTATCGATGGGAATCGATGTAGAGCATCCGGTCCCTCATGTTCATACACAAAATGGCATGGCCAAATCTTTAATTAAACGGTTGCAACTCATTGCAAGACCGTTAATATTGAGAACAAAACTCCCAATTTCTATATAGGGTCATGCTATATTGCATGCTTCGGCTTTGGTTCAGATTAGACCAAACGCAGATAATGAATAATCCCCTTTACAAATGACTTATGGTCAAGTACCAAACTTATCCCATCTCCGTATTTTTGAATGTGCGGTATATGTGCCTAGAGCACCGCCACAGAGAACAAAAATGGGGCCCCAAAGGAGATTGGAGATATATGTCGGTTATGTATCACCGAGTATAATAAGGTATCTTGAACCACAAACTGATGATTTGTTTACGGCACGTTTTGCCGATTGCCATTTTAATGAAGATGAATTCTCACTTTTAGGGGGAGGAATTCATCAAATGCATATGCATAAAGATATACAATGGTGCGCACCATCATTAAAATATCTTGATCCCCCCACGAAGCAACGTGAGCTGGAAGTAGAAAAGAGTGTACATCTACAAAATATGGAAAATCAATTACCAAATTCGTTCCCCGATACAAAAAAGGTGGCAAAGTCATATATCTCCACTACAAATGCCCCATCAAGAGTTGAAATTCCTAGAGAGCTGGAATTAGATGGAAGCAAAATTAATGAACCTAAGGTTCAATTAAAGCGTGGGAGGCCCATTGGTTCAAAATATAAAAATTCCCGGAAAAAAAAAATGGGAGAAGAAAATGAAAAGGTTCTTCAAGAAGAACCAAGTCCTCGGGACGATGAAGAAAAGTATGAGATTTCCATTAACTATGCCCATGATGGAATCATATGGGATAGAGATGATATTGATGATGAAAATAGAATATTCTTCTTTTCTTTATCTAAAGAGATCGATCATGAGAATGATGATCCATATCCAAACACATTATCCGAGTGCCAGAAACGGCCCGACTGGGAGAAATGAGAAAATGCCATGCAAGTTGAGTTGCACTCCCTTAATAAAAGAAATGTTTTTGGACCTATTGTCACTGCATCTAATGTGTTTGGATATGGATCATCATTCTAAGAAAGTAAAACCTGTTGGGCACAAGTGGGTATTCGTGCAGAAAATAAATAAGAAAGATGGGATCACACGATATAAAGTCCGGCTTGTTGCAAAAGGTTTTTATCCAAGACAAGGAGTTGATTATGAAGAAACATATTCTCCGGTCATGGATGCAATTACATTCTCGTAATTAATGAGCCTTTCAGAATCTAATAATTTAGATATGTACCTTATGGATGTAGTGACATCTTATTTATATGGATCTCTTGATAATGATATATATATATATATATGAAAATCCCGGAAGGATTAAATTCTTGAGGCATTAGACTCATCAAAGTCTAAGGATATATATGCGGTCAAAATACATCAATTACTTTACGGATTGAAACAATCCGGATGCATGTGGTATAATCGTTTAAGTGATTATCTACTTAAGAAAAGGTATGTGAATAATGAAATCTGCCCTTGCGTTTTCATTAAAAAATACGCTTCGGAAACTGTGATCATTGTTGTTTATGTTGATGCCTAAATATATTTGGAACTCCAAAGAAGATTGATGATGCACGAACTCATATGAAAGAAAAGTTCAAAATGAATGATCTTGGAAAGACAAAATTTTGTCTTGGGCTACAAATTAAGCATTTCCAAGACGGTATATTTGTGCATCAATCCAATTATACAATAAATATTTTAAAGCGCTTTGATATGGATAAAGCGAATCCTGTAAGTACTCCAATGGTCAATAGATCGTTAAATGTTGAAAACGATCCATTTAGACCTTGTGAGGATAACGAAGATTTTCTTGGTCCCGAAGTACCTTATATGAGTTCCATCGGTGCGACTTATGTATCTTGCAAATTGTATAAGACCAGATATTGCTTTTGCTACTAATTTGCTTGCAAGGTACAATTCATCCCCTACTCGAAGGCATTGGAATGAGATAAAACACATCTTCCGTTATCTTCGAGGTACTATTGATTTAGGATTATATTATCCTAGAAAATCCGAGTTTGGTCTGGTTAGTTTTGCAGATGCAGGGTATCTATCGGACCTTCATAAGTCTAGATCACAAAACAGATATGTTTTTACCATTGGAGGAACTGCAATCTCGTGGCGTTCTCAAAAGCAGACTATAGTCGCCACTTCATCAAACTACGCAGAAATAATTGCTCTTCCTGAAGCATGTAGAGAATGTGTTTGGTTTAGATCCATGACTAACCATATTCAAGAAGCAAGCGGATTAGTCATCAAAAGAGAGCCAACAAGAATATATGAAGATAATGTTGCATGTGTTGCTCAAATCAAAGAAGGATATATCAAGAGTGACAAAGCGAAACATATACCTCCACGATTCTTCTCCTACACTCAAGAACTCGAGAAGAATAAGGAAGTCGACGTTCAATACATTCGTTCAAGTGACAATGCAACAGATATATTCACAAACGCGCTTCCAACTTCTACATTTAGAAAGCATGTTCAAAGTATTGGAATGCGTCACTTACGAGACTTGTGAAGTCTTTTCGAGGGAGAGTTCACGTCACTGTACTCTTTTTCCATTGTCATGATTTTTATCCCAATGGGTTAACGAAGCAGTGCGTACTTCATAAAAAATGAGGGATAATTAAGGGGGAGTGTTGAAAATATGGATAATTATCCATCATAACTCTCTCCACGTCTCATTAACTTTGTCCCCAATAAAAGTAAAGTTTATCTTATCCCTTATCAATTAATAACTTGATCACCAAGTTATTGATCTTATATATATATATGTTGTATTGTGCGAAGAGAAATAAGAAGCATAAGAAAAAGCAAATTATTCTCTCTTTAAGTCTTTCATCTTCTAGAAAATAAAATAGTATTAAATATATTTGCGTTACAGTTTTTAACAATTATGTATATGTAATTAGTTTTCTTTTGATTAAATATGTTATGAGTTTTAAACTTTTAATGACAAAAATAGAGAAAAAGGTTAATGTAAAATCACAAGAAAACCAACAAAAAATGGATTTATGTAATAAATTTTATTGTCTCAACATTTGTTTTACTTTAGCTGTTCTTTGGCTTCATAATATATTGCAAGTTTCTCATTGTAATTTTGGTGTTCAGAAAACATAATTGTTTCATGGTCATTTTGGCAATTTCCTAGGTATTTTCTTTTTAGTTTGTGAATACTTTCGTTTTTCCTATCAACCTACTAATCAACAGAGCTTTCCATGTACGAATAAAAAAACAAATAATCACTACAAGAAAATATGTGATATTCCAATAAATCCTTCCAATAATCGTATTTTGTTAAAATATTATAACCGATATCCTATAAATTTGCAACAAATACTTTTTTATTGAATATTTATTGCAAATTTCTAAAAAAATTTGGTTATGATAAATTTGTCACAAACATCGTACGAAAATTGTTAGAATTTTCCTACAAATATGATATTGTTGCAAATTAGCAATAATTATTAAATTATTGGAAATTATTAACAAAATATTTGTTAGAAACTAATTTTTTATGGAAATTTATTTCTAACAAGTTAATGACAAAATATTTGTTGCAAAAATGGACAAAAAATAAAAACGAAAATTAAAAGAAATAAGAGAAAATAAAAAAATAAAATAAAAAAATTTAAGTTAAATATGATTCTTCTTCTCCTTTTTTTTCTGTGAAGATTTACATCTGAAAAAAAATTGAAAACTGTTTTCAATGATAGGACCAAAAAACAAAAATCGTGAGTAGATGTATAATTATATAGATGAAGGTACTGGAGAATTAACAAAATAAGATGTATTGTCCTTGTTCTACTTGTGGTAATGAGAAAAAATTTCGAGTAGATTCTATTTGAAAGCACTTATAGTAGAGGATTTACGCCTGGATATTACATGTAGTTTTCTCATGGGAAAGATTTTGAAACTTTAACAAATAGTAATGAAGATGATGAAAATCATGGGTTGGAACTTGGAGATAATAATAGTAATGAAGAGGAAGAGAATATAACTAGAGATCCAACCAGTGTAATACATATGGTAACATATGCGTTTCGCGAAACGACTGAAAGTGGAATTGAAGAACCAAACTTACAAGCAAAAAAGTTTTTTGATATGTTAGATGCAGCGAAGAAACCGATTTATGATGGCTGTAAAGAGAGTCACTCTCGTTTACAAGCTGCAACAAGGAAGATGAATATAAAAACAGAGTATAATTTGTTGGAAGATTGTGTTGACGCAATAGCTGATTTCGTGAAGGATTTACTGCCTGAACCAAACTTGGCACCTGGTACTTACTATAAAATACAAAAATTGGTATCTTCACTTGGGTTATCCTTCCAGATGATAGATGTGTGTGTTGATAACTACATGATATTTTGGAGAGATACCGCAAATCTGGATGCCTGTACATTTTGTCAGAAGCCAAGATTTCAGGTTACAAATGAAAAAAGTCGAGTATCTTTCAAGCGTATGTGGTATTTGCCAATAACAGATAGGTTGAAGAGGTTATACCAATCTGAACGCACGGCAGGTCCTATGATATGGCATGCAGAACATTCAACGGAAGGGAATATTTTGCATCCTTCTTATGCTGAAGCATGAAAACATTTCAATTCGATGTATAAAGACTTTGCAAATGAGCATAGGAACGTGTATTTGGGATTATGCACGAATGGTTTTAATCCATTCGGAAAGTCTTGACGCAAATACTCACTCTGGCCGGTAATCTTAACACCCTATAATCTTCCTGCATTCTCTATGTATGAAACGAGAATTTTTGTTCCTAAGCATTCTTGTTCATGGACCTGAACATCCTAGGCGATCACTTGATGTATTCTTATAACCGTTAATTCATGAGTTACAAATATTGTGGTCCGAGGGTGTAGTTGCATATGATGTTTCTCTAAGGAACAATTTCGTGATGTGTGCTGCTCTGATGTGGACGATTAGTGATTTTCCAGCATATGAAATGTTATCTAGGTGGATAACACATGGAAGGCTATCGTGTCCCTACTGTTAGGATACTACAGATGAATTTCAGCTTAGCATGAAAACAAATCTTGTTGGTTTGATTGTCATCGATGGCTCTTACCAAAGAATCATCCATATAGGCGAAGTAGGAATGTGTTCAGAAAAAGCAAAATGGTGAGTGATGACTCGCCTCCGATGTTATCAATAGTGTCCTGACTCGCCTTCGTGATATATGCGAGCGTCCTGAGCTATATGTTATGGACAATGGAAAAGGTCCAATTCCAATCTTCAAATTAGATGCAAAGGGAAAAAAGCACTATTTGATTGGATAATCAATAGTGTTAATTTCTTGATGGTTATGCATCTAGTCTCTCGCATTGCATAGATAATAACAACGGCAAACTGTCACGAATGAAGAGTCATGATTACCATGTTTTTATGCAACGTTTGCTTCCTTTCGCATTTGCTGAACTTTTACCCAAAAATGTTCATCAAGCAATAGCTGGTATGTACAGTTACTTTAATTATTATTTTACTTTTATATATTCCGAAAACATATTTACAGGTTTACTAATAAATATATAAAATTACTGCAGGGATAAGTACATTTTTCAGAGACCTTTCTTTAAGATCCCTCACAGTCGATGGCATAGCTCTTCTAGATAAGAACATTCCTTTAATCTTATGCAATTTAGAAAAAATATTCCACCATCGTTTTTTGATGTTATAAAACATCTTCCGGTTCATCTTCCTTGGGAAGTAGCGCTAGGTGGACCTGTTCAGTTTAAGTGGATGTATCCATTTGAAAGGTTCATGTTCCATCTAAAAAATAAAGTGAAAAATCTGAGCAAGGTCGAGGGTTCTATCGTGGCGCAGAGTATAAATGAAGAGAATTCATATTTTTCTTTGTACTACTTTTCACCTAATGTTCAAACAAAAGCTAGAAAACCAGACCGCTATGATGATGGCGGGAAGAAACCTTCTTACCACACCGATATCCCAAAAATATTTACAGAAGTTGGGCGGTTTAGCGGAAAACAACAGTCGGTTTGGTTGACAGATGAAGAATACAACCATGTACATAACTATATACTTCGTAACTGCAAAGAAGTATTACCATATGAGAGGTATTTTAATTCTCTATATATTTTTTTTTTTGAGCAGATTTTTTTGTGGTTTGTGTATGTCCAAAATATCAAGATCTCACATCCGCAGAAAAGTGATAACGAAATAGAAATCATGAAAGAAGAAGAATTTCCGAAGTGGCTAAAATACTATGTGAGTTGAAATCTTCCTGTTTTATTTTTTATTGGATTGTTCTAAGTTGCTAAACTGTTAATTCATATTTGCAGGTTAAATCCGGGTCTTCTTTGGGTGAGCCAATTCCAACGTGACTTCGAGAGTTAGTAGGAGGATCACTTTCTGAGACGAGTTCATCGCCAATATATTGTACTCGTGGATATGTAGTTAAGAGAAGGACTGCCTCAAACAATAGACAGACCGTCAACCATGGAATTGTTGTGCGTACAATGGATGAAGAATACTATGGTGTGATAGAAGACATTTTAGATGTCGAATATCCTAGACTCATAAAATGTGTGCTTTTCAAGTGTCAGTGTTATGATCCTACAAGGGAACGTGGTGTTCGATTTACTAAATTTGGCGTTACAGAGATTAACTCTTCGAAAAAACTGAATAAGTATGATCCATTTGTTCTTGCATCCCAAGTCGATCAAGTGTGCTATATTCCATATCTTAGAGTTAAACGCATCCATGATTCGTGGATCACAGCTACACATATTAATCCAAGAAGAAGAGTAGATGGAGTGAAGGACCACGATCCGATGCAACAAAACTATGTAGACTATGTTAGGGTGGTTTAACACTCTCTTGAAAACACTATATTGATGGATGTTGAAAATCTCACAAATCTTGATGATGTGAGTGTAGGTGGTGATGACAATGCAGAGGAATTTGAAGATTCTGACAAATCAAGTCGGTCAAGCGACTCATCAGATTCTGATGATCATGAGTAGAACTATGTTTTTTTAATTTACTTGGGTTATTTTTTTGTGGTGGTCTTATGTTTGGATTAGCTCTATGTTTCTCGTGAACAATGTTTTTATGCTTGTGAGTTGTTTGAAGACATAGTTTTTTTGTCGTTCTGAGATATTAGTTCCATCTATGATTTGCTTTCATTGTTTTGGTTGGGTCTCTATTTTTTTATAAGCTTACTTGTCGGGTTTTGCGATGCCGCACAACAGAGCCGTCGAGATTAGGTTTGAATTGAACTAAGCTGTAATTGACTCAATAGCCATTGGTTTGTTTTCTGTTTCCATTGAAGAAGTTCTTGGTGGTGATGGTGCCTCGACATCTATTTCAGGGTATGATTGTTTAAATCGAGTACGAAGGCCTTCGTTTATTAATCAGACACCGTTAACTTTGATTTGTTAAAGTGAGTTTGGGATCTTTTAGCTAAGCTAATTGCTGATTTTTACTCTCTACTTTAAGGGATTGTTATTGTGAGTAAAGCATGTTGTCGGGATTGGTTTCGATATGAGATTTACTGGTGTGACTTTCTTATTTCTGTGGGTTTTTGTTGTGTTCTTAAGATTTTTGTCAAGTATGTTCTGTTTTTGCCTCTTCATCGGCGTTGAAATCGTGTTTCGTTGTTTTCACCGTTTTGTCAGTTCCTGACTTGAAACTGATTGCATTTCAAATTGCTGGAGGATTTAGATATATGTTGTTGATTTAACTTACACAAGTTTGAATAGCTTATAGAATTGTTGAACATAGAAGAATTAGGTCGGTGTTGAACGTCAAGAATTTAAGTGTAGCATAGACTGATGTTCAATAATCCTTATTGAATTTAAACTTTGTTTGATTTCTCAATCAGACTTGAGGTTGATCTTTAGATTTTCCTCTCTAATTAGGTCACTCCCTTGAATTATGTAGCATAGTGCTGGAATAACTCCCAGTTTTCAGTTTGATGGATGGAACTGCTTGAAGGATCTTGCATTGCATTTCAAGAAGGTTTGAGTGTCTTTTTTATGTGCAAAAAAGCTAGTTGATCGCCAAAAAATGTCGAAACATGGAGCACCAAATTCTCAGTCAAAGAGACAATGACGATGGTGACACTTTGGACACTAACCGTTGATATGTTGCGTTTTTGGTGTTTTAAGTCCCTTAGTTTTTAGTCGTTTGTCGTGTCATAGTCTGTCTTTTGCGTCTTACACAAAATGCTGAAACTTCTATTATTTTTTAATTATACTTATGTGTTTTTTTGTAACCATACTTTATGTTTATAATACTTTTTTCTTATATGAATTGTAACATGCAATTTTGAAATTCCAGGAAGTTCAAGTGAAGAAAGGCAAGAAATTTGGCTATGGTTCAATTCTGGTAGCTGATCCTACTGTTGATGCATCTCCAAATTATGAAGAAATGTATCTTAAGACTCAAGAAAAGCTCCAGAAATCGGATCAAGTGATTGAGGGAATGCTGTTGATTTTTGGATTACTATGATGCAGAACAAGTTTGCAAATGAAGTTCCACCTTCCATGAGAACAACAATGTACACCAATGGTTGTCTTTGAATTCAATTAGTAATTTGGTTTCATTAAAACTGTAAGCATTTAGGATTGTTTTCAATATTCTGTTTGAATGTTTAAGTGTTTTGAGATTTTAAAATGTTTATTTATTATGATTTTTATTTTTCTTATTTATAATTTATTTATTTCATATTTTTATAATATTTTCATTTAAAATTACCTAAAAATTTATTCCAACAAAAAGTTGATAAATGGTTCATGAGACATTTTGTTAGAAACTTACTAGAATACTAGGATATGTCCCACGATATACCGCGGGTTAAATATTTTATTTCTTTTTCTTTATCACAAAATAGAATTTGTCGTTTGTTGTTGTTTGTGTAATAACTATCGATAAGATTGTATACGCTTTTTATTGAGTCATAATTATGATATTAGTAAGTCGAATATGTGTTATTTTATCTTCTAAGATTTGACTTGTGGTAGACCGTGCCACGGGATAATATTTTATTTTTTATTCATAATTTGTTTTTTTAAAAGTTAAATAATTTAAACTCTTGGTGTTTTCAAATTTTACCGTGGAACATATGTAATTTAGTAACTTTGTATTAAAATTACACATTTAAATGTGTCAAAGAAGAATAACATTTAGAGGTGTCAAAGAAGATTAACACTTTACTATAATGTTGATTTTATGTATTTTTTGTAACTAAAATTTTAAAAGTAAAATTGTATTTATTATGTTATTATTGTTTGTTTTCTTTAGTATTATATAGTTGTAATTCGATTGTTAATTTTAGGAGTACACTGTGGTATCCAAATTTGTCCTATCTAAACTCATAGCACCATATAAACTCGTCTCATCCAAACTCGTCCTACCATGTAAACTCGTCTCCTCTAAACCCATCTCGCCATATAAATCCGTCATGTGATAACTAAAAATCAAATTGTTCTTTTTCTTTTTAATAATATTTTTATTTAAGATACTTCTAGTCAATTTACAATTTCAATCTAATCAGAAAAATTGTATACTATATTGAAATTTTAACAATTTCAATCTAATCCCTTTATTATTAAAAAGGAAGTACAAATTAAAATTTTGTCTAATTTGGCCTCAATTTTGATTTCAATTTTGGATTTTGTTCTTCACTATTCAAAATCATTAAGAGTAATTTGGTCTTAACAATCTCCTAAACTTTATATGATCCGATTCAATCTAAACCGTTCAATAAAATTAATTCCCTTCAATCTAAACCGTTCAACAAAAATAAAGAATCTATGTCGTTTTTTAAATCAAAATATGATCATATTCCATCCCTAAAAACACTATATTGGTGGATGTTGAAAATCTCACAAATCTTGATGATGTGAGTGTAGGTGGTGATGACAATGCAGAGGAATTTGAAGATTCTGACAATTCAAGTCGGTCAAGCGACTCATCAGATTCTGATGATCATGAGTAGAACTATGTTTTTTTAATTTACTTCGGTTATTTTTAGTGGTGGTCTTATGTTTGGAATAGCTCTCTGTTTCTCGTGAACAATGTTTTTATGCTTGTGAGTTGTTTGAAGACATAGTTTTTTGTCGTTCTGAGATATTAGTTCCATCTACGATTTGCTTTCACTGTTTTGGTTGGGTCTCTGTTTTTTTTAAGCTTACCTGTCGGGTTTTGCGATGCCGCACAACAGAGCTGTCGAGATTAGGTTTGAATTGAACTAAGCTGTAATTGACTCAATAGCCATTGGTTCGTTTTCTGTTTCCATTGTAGATGTTCTTGGTGGTGATGGTGCCTCGACATCTATTTCAGGGTATGATTCTTTAAATCGAGTACGAAGACCTTCGTTTATTAATCAGACACCGTTAAGCTTTGATTTGTTAAAGTGAGTTTGGGATCTTTTAGCTGAGCTAATTGCTGATTTTTACTCTCTACTTTAAGGGATTGTTATTGTGAGTAAAGCATGTTGTCGGGTTTGGTTTAGATCTGCGATTTACTGGTGTGACTTTCTGATTTCGGTGGGTTTTTGTTGTGTTCTTAAGGTTTTTGTCAAGTATGTTCTGTTTTTGCCTCTTCATCGGCGTTGAAATCGTGTTTCGTTGTTTTCACCGTTTTGCCAGTTGCTGACTTGAAACTGATTGCATTTCAAATTGCTGGAGGAATTTAGATATATGTTGTTGATTTAACTTACACAAGTTTGAATAGCTTATAGAATGGTTGAACATAGAAGAATTAGGTCGGTGTTGAACGTCAAGAATTTAAGTGTAGCATAGACTGATGTTCAATAATCCTTATTGAATTTAAAATTTGTTTGATTTCTCAATCAGACTTGAGTTTGATCTTTAGATTTTCCTCTCTAATTAGGTCACTCCCTTGGATTATGTAGCATAGTGCTGGAATAACTCCCAGTTTTCAGTTTGATGGATGGAACTGCTCGAAGGATCTTGCATTGCATTTCAAGAAGGTTTGAGTGTCTTTTTTATGTGCAAAAAAGCTAGTTTATCGCCAAAAAATGTCGAAACATGGAGCACCAAATTCTCAGTCAAAGAGACAGTGACGATGGTGACACTTTGGACACTAACCGTTGATATGTTGCGTTTTTGGTGTTTTAAGTCCCTTAGTTTTTAGTCGTTTGTCGTGTCATAGTCTGTCTTTTGCGTCTTACACAAAATGCTGAAACTTCTATTATTTTTTCAATTATACTTCATGTGTGTTTTTTTAACCATACTTTATGTTTATAATACTTTTTTCTTATATGAATTGTAACATGCAATTTTGAAATGCCAGGAAGTTCAAGTGAAGAAAGGCAAGAAATTTGGCTATGGTTCAATTCTGGTAGCTGATCCTACTGTTGATGCATCTCCAAATTATGAAGAAATGTATCTTGAGACTCAAGAAAAGCTCCAGAAATCGGACCAAGAAATTGAGGGAATGCTGCTGAAGTTTAAAGATGTTGATTTTTGGATTACTATGATGCAGAACAAGTTTGCAAATGAAGTTCCACCTTCCATGAGAACAACAATGAACACCAATGGTTGTCTTTGAATTCAATTAGTAATTTGGTTTCATTAA
The DNA here is from genome assembly GCF_000001735.4 of Arabidopsis thaliana. Lineage (NCBI taxonomy): Eukaryota > Viridiplantae > Streptophyta > Magnoliopsida > Brassicales > Brassicaceae > Arabidopsis > Arabidopsis thaliana. The sequence continues at coordinate 4,907,342 of NC_003075.7, read as the reverse complement.
AACTTTAAGCATTTAGGATTATTTTCAATATTATGTTTGGATGTTTAAGTGTTTTGAGATTTTAAAATGTTTATTTATTATGATTTTTATTTTTATTATTTATTTTTATTTTTCTTATTTATAATTTATTTATTTCATATTTTTATAATATTTTCATTTAAAATTACCTAAAAATATATTCCAACAAAAAGTTGATAAATGGTTCATGAGACATTTTGTTGGAAACTTATTAGAATACTAGGATATGTCCCACGGTATACCGCGGATTAAATATTTTATTTCTTTTTCTCTATCATAAAATAGAATTTGTTGTTTGTTGTTGTTTGTGTTGATTAATAACTATCGATAAGGTTGTATACGCTTTTGATTGAGTCATAATTATGATATTAGTAAGTCGAATATGTGTTATTTTATCTTCTAGGATTTGACTTGTGATAGACCGTGCCACGGGATAATATTTTATTTTTATTCATAATTTGTTTCTTAAAAAGTTAAATAATTTAAACTCTTGGTATTTTCAAATTTTTCTGTGGAACATATGTAATTTAGTAACTTTGTATTAAAATTACACATTTAAATGTGTCAAAGAAGAATAACATTTAGAGGTGTCAAAGAAGATTAACACTTTACTATAATGTTGAATTTATGTATTTTTTGGAACTAAAATTTTAAAAGTAAAATTGTATTTATTATGTTATTATTGTTTGTTTTCTTTAGTATTATATAGTTGTAATTTAATTGTTAATTCTAGGAGTACACCGTGGTATCCAAATTTGTCCCATCTAAACTCATAGCACCAAATAAACTCGTCTCATCCAAACTCGTCCTACCATGTAAACTCGTCTCCTCTAAACCCATCTCGCCATATAAATCCGTCATGTGATAACTAAAAATCAAATTGTTCTTTTTCTTTTTAATAATATTTTTATTTAAGATACTTCTACTCAATTTACAATTTTAATCTAATCTGAAAAATTGTATACTATATTGAAATTTTAACAATTTCAATCTAATCCCTTTATTATTAAAAAGGAAGTACAAATTGAAATTTGGTCTAATTTGGCCTCAATTTTGATTTCAATTTTGGAATTTTTTCTCGCTATTCAAAATCATTTAGGATAATTTGGTCTTAACAATCTCCTAAACTGTATATGATCCGATTCAATCTAAACCGTTCAATAAAATTAATTCCCTTCAATCTAAACCGTTCAACAAAAATAAAGAATCTATGTCGTTTTTCAAATCAATATATGATCACATTCCATCCCTAAAAACACTATATTCAATCACGAAATCAATAATCAATAATATCCAAATCATATATTACGATTCTTCACTAATCACTAGAAAATCCACAAACTTATTCACTTAATTATAAGCATATTCGACAAACAAAAGCATATTCCACAAATGGTTTACAAAATCGACAAATCGAGTCTTCATCACCAACTAAACTTATTCTCTTCAATCTAATCTATTCATAACTATCTACACAATATTCAGTATTAATCTAAATTTAACCAATCATTAAAATTTAAACCATTCCTAAAGATTTTATGCTTTCTTTACAAGATTGTTACAATATTCATATGGTCTTTTTTTGCCAAAAAAGTGTATAACCTGTCAAATAGTTTAAAAAAAAACACTTATAATCATAAAAAATATTACACCAATTTTGTGAATCTTACATTTTTGTAAATACTTTACTTTCACTAAAATTACAGACACATAACTAATTAATACACATTTTTTAACACATTCTTCTTAACACTAAATAACAACCAAAACAAAAATCCCAATAATTATTTAGTTATGTTTGATTCAAAAAAATATATTTATAAGTATAGGATATCAAATTTATAAAATATTTAGTATAAGAACCAAATAATACGATTGCATGCGGTAAACCGCGGGTTAAATCCTAGTAAGAATCAATATCGGATCGTTTTGAAGATTTTATATTGAATTCTTTGAACAAAAAATAACACGATTTCTTTTTTAATATTTTGTTAAATTAATATATTTCTTATTTGTATATTTTATCTTCAATATATTTGGTTTTGATATATTTTAGAAAACCTGTTCAACTAATTATTAAAATTTGAATCCCGAAGATATTTATGTGATTTTTTATAAACATATAATTTTGTATAAACATATATTTTAGAAAACCTGTTCAACTATATATATATATATAGTTATATATATATATATATATATATATATATATATTTATTGTTTAGATTTATTGTTGAGATTTTTTTAGTGTCTATTTTTGTTGCCTTTATTGATTTGCAAGGTCTATCATAATTAAGGTGAAGTTACAAAAAGATCTGTAAAGTATAATATCGTTTACATATTCATTATAGAATCTGTAGATTATTTTTAAAAAATTCTATAAATTATATGTTTAATTGTAATAGTTTAAAAATTCCATAAAACAATATTCATATCGATATTAAATTTATTTTGATGTTTCAAATTTTATAAATATTTTAAATATATATATAAATGACAAAATTATGTTTAATTTCACGGGATGAGGTTATATTGTGGGACGGGTTTGGGTGGATAATAACATAGGATGGTATATTACGAAAAAAAACTTAAATGTAAAAATATTATTTCTTCATTGTACACAAATTATTTCTTCATCGATTGAAAATATATGTCTATTTTAAAAAATTTGAATTACATCATATACAGAAAAATATAATATTTTAATAACTATTAATATTTGATATAAATTCAAAATAAATTAAATATAAGATCAAATAAATTTGAAAGAAGAATTATATAGTTATGTTTAAATTAGATAAAAAATGTTTTAGAAAATTAGTTAAGGTAAATAACAAATATGGTTAGTTTAGAGATATTATATATATTAAATTTGGTAATTAAATTAATTTCGTTTTTAGTTATTTGTTTTTGTAGAAAATGGTAATAAAACCAATTATGGAAGATCTAATTGAAGATTTGCGGGTCAAAATCAAATAAAAAATCCGACCCAATTGGATTCCTTAAAATGTACTTCAAAAATGTTAAGTAGATATCAACATATTTTCAACGCTTAATTTATGATAAAATTCTAACAACTAAATCATCAGAAATTTTTCACAAATTTACAAGAAAAAATATCAATAAATTTTCAACAATTAAATTATCATGAAATTTCTATGAAGTTCCAACAAATAAGGCGTCGGTAATTTCTCACACGTTTCCAAAAATATTTTTTAACAAAGTTGCAACAAATATGTTATTAGTAGTTTCCCATAAACAAACCTTCAGAATTGTTGAATATTTGTGGCAAATTATCAATGACATTCCAACAAAATATAGGTTGGAACAATTCGTTAGAAACTTCACGGTAAATTCCAACAAATGTCCAACAAAAAAATATCAGAACTATCTGTAACGCCCCCGAACCGTTCTAGGACTAAGAACGAATCCGGAAGTGTTACTTGCGACGTCTGTAGACGATCCGACCGAGTTCTCAAAACACATCAGTTACCAAAGTCAGCTCATCCGCGAATATCGTTCCTTACGAACACGACCTAAGGCTTTTCAACCCATACCAGGTCCGTAAGTTGTGTTAGTCCATACAAGACTAATATCAGAAGTAAACAAGGCTTTTAAAGAAAATCTTCTTTATTCAATAAAAAATATAACACTTACAATGGATTGGGTACCCGAGCCTAAGAGCATGTATGGGGGATACTCATATAGTATCATAAGTATTTTTTAGTATTATTTATAATATTTGTTTATTATCAGAGATTTTTTATGATACTCCTACTAAATATGTTTGATAAGTGTGTATTTTGCATGTTTTGAGCATCCGTTTGTCATCACTTTAACATCATATCATCACTGTTTTATACAATCTCATCATTTGTTATCACTTTACATGTTTAGGATAGATTTGTATGCATGTTGCATATTTGCGTTGATTTCAGGTGATTTGGAGCTGTTGACGAGCTATCTGGAAGATGCGGGCCTGATCATGTCAAACCACTCGACCACGAGGTCGAGTAGGAGCTTCAAGATCTTAACAGATAACTCGACCCCCTGGTCGAGTAGAGGACATCACTACTTCACCACATCAGTCGACCCCGAGGTCGAGTGTCTTCATCCCATCACCTGACCATCACTCGATCACATCACTCGACCCCGAGGCCGAGTGTCTTCACCTTTATTGCCAGACCACTACTCGACCTCATCACTCTACCTGGAAGTCGAGTATCACCATCACCACCACTCGACTGCATACTCGATGACAAGCTTCAAAGCCTTCTTCATTCCGCACTCAACCAGACACTCGAGCACAAGGAAGAAAAGAAGACTCCAGCTATTCACTCGACCTCCCACTCGACCACATGGGTCGAGTACAGTTCTTAATCCGTCCTAATACTTCGTCGTTTTAAGTATTAGGGTTTCGGAATATTTGGCTATAAGTAGCATGTACTTCACATTTTCGCAGCAAAGTTTTTATCTAGTTTTATTCCGCAGACCTTGTGTTCTATACCTTTTGTAATCCGGATTTCTCTTAATCAATTCAGTATTCAGTATTCAGCTTTTGTTCTTGATTTCATTTACTGTTGTTCATTCTCTTATCATCCTGCTGTTACACTGTTGTTATCATGTTTTCAACTTGTTCAACGTTAATGCTTTCTGTTATGATGTCTGAGTAGTGAATAGGTTTCTGAGGATGGGTTAGAGTAGTGTAGAATTCTCAGTATGCTAGGTGATTGAGTATTGATTGATAGATCCCTTCTCGATTAGTTGTTCTTAATGCCTATTGCTTTCTGATCAACTCGAATTTGAGCCCAGACATTTCCGCACCCAAAAAGTGTTCGATGAAATTTCTGAACCACTAATTCCAGAGATTCGTGACCCTGCACCAAGGTATTGGTTGCAGGGAGCGTTTTGGCTTTAACTTGTTGATTCGTAATGCTTGTTAGGTTAGCTCTCGTCAATGGTGATTGAGTCTGGGACTAGGTTAACTTGATAGTCTCGGTTGCGGTGGCACTTAGATTTGGTTAATGAACTTGTTGTCTAGGGTTAATTTATTGAGCATGTCAATCACCTGTAAACTGAGGAAACGAAACTACTCAATTACCCCATCCTTGGGAATTCTTTATCTGATTGAATTCTTTGTTTGCTCTACTGTTGTTTACTGCATCTTGTTATCTGTCGCTTAATTTTTGTAATTCTTTCTGGTTACTCGACCTCATACTCGACCACCCAGTTGTCTGGCAACAGACTGTGCAGTCGAGTATCTGTGTTTTATTTTCTGTCTGTTACTCGACCTTTCACTCGACCTCACCCAGTGCTCTGCAAAGAGCTGTGTTGGTCGAGTGTTTTACTGTTTCTGTTTAATTTTCTGCTTTCTGCATGTTCACTTGGGATTGCTAGAACACACCAAAACCTGTTATTGCTTGGCTTGACTTAGTAACTTCTGATCACATCTTGATTGTTAGCATCACACCCATTTGGATTGACAACCTTCAGTACTACAACGACATGATAGTGCTTTAGTTTTAATTGAATAAAAACCTATTATTAATTTGGCGCCGTTGCCAATTGGGTGTTTGTTTGTTACATTTGAGATTTCAGACTTGCTTAGATCAAGCTCTTTTTCAATTTTCTTTTCGGTTACTAACTGTGTGTTTTTCTTGTTGTCTTCTTGATCCAGGTACACCTCTACTGTATGCGAACTCGATCAACAGGCAATCAGAACCTCCTTTTCAACAAAAACATCGACCGCATAGCTCGCAAACTCAGAGAAAGGAGAAACACAGTCAACCTTGTACCTCAGCAACCACTCGAAATGGCTGAAGAACAGAATCAACAAAATGGCCCTGCCAACATTGGTGCTGGAGATGCACCACGTGATCACCGTCAGAGGAAAGGAATTGCACCTCCTGCTATCCAGAACAACAACTTCGAGATTAAGAGCGGTCTCATCTCGATGATTCAAGGGAACAAATTCCATGGTCTGCCAATGGAGGATCCACTCGACCACCTAGATGAATTCGATAGGCTCTGCAACCTGACAAAGATCAATGGTGTCAGTGAAGACGGATTCAAGCTCCGTTTGTTTCCATTCTCCTTGGGCGACAAAGCACACATCTGGGAGAAGAATCTGTCCCATGACTCAATCACCACGTGGGATGATTACAAGAAGGCTTTTCTATCAAAGTTCTTCTCCAATGCCAGAACTGCAAGACTCAGAAATGAGATTTATGGTTTCTCACAGAAGACTGGTGAAAGCTTCTGTGAAGCATGGGAGCGTTTCAAGGGTTACACCAACCAATGCCCTCATCATAGCTTTACTAAAGCCTCTCTGCTCAGCACTCTTTACAGAGGAGTCCTACCGCGCATCAGAATGCTTCTGGATACTGCCAGCAATGGGAATTTCCAGAACAAGGATGTTGAAGAAGGCTGGGAATTGGTTGAGAACCTCGCTCAATCAGATGGCAATTACAACGAGGACTGTGATAGGACCGTCAGAGGAACAGCTGACTCTGATGACAAACACAGGAAGGAGATCAAAGCCCTGAATGACAAGCTGGACAGGATTCTTCTTAGCCAGCAGAAGCATGTGCACTTCCTTGTTGATGACGAGCAGTATCAAGTCCAAGATGGGGAGGGTAACCAGTTGGAAGAAGTCAGCTACATCAACAACAACCAGAGTGGCTACAAAGGGTATAACAACTTCAAAAACCAACAACCTCAACCTCTCCTACCGTAGCACCAACGTTGCTAATCCTCAGGATCAGGTGTATCTTCCACAGCAAAAACAAGGTCAGAACAAACCTTTTGTTCTCTACAATCAAGGTTTCGTTCCTAAGCAGCAATTCCAGGGGAACTACCAGCCGCCACCACCACCTGGGTTTGTAACTCAGCAAAACCAATGTCATGCTGCTCCTGATGCCAAAATGAAACAGATGGTAAAACAGCTGCTACAAGGACAAGCATCTAGCTCAATGGAAATTGCTAAGAAGTTATCTGAATTACACCATAAGTTGGACTGCAGCTACAATGACCTGAATGCCAAAGTGGAGGCATTGAATACCAAAGTCAGATATTTGGAAGGACAATCAGCATCTACCTTTTCACCAAAAGTCACAAGACTTCCAGGAAAGTCCATACAGAATCCAAAGGAGTATGCAACTGCTCACGCCATCACTATCTGCCATGATCGAGAGCTGCCAACTCGACATGTCCTTGATTTAATCACTAGGGACAATGATGTTCAAGAAGGGGAGGCTTCTACTCAGGTTGAAGCCTCTGTTGTTGAATTCAACCATTCTGCTGGTTCTCGCCATCTCACTCAATCCACCTCGGAAGAGAAGGCCGCCATAATCGAGAGAATGGTAAAACGATTCAAACCTACTCCACTACCCTTACGTGCTCTTCCGTGGACATTCAGGAAAGCGTGGATGGAGAGATACAAGTCTGTTGCAGCGAAGCAGCTGGACGAGATTGAAGCAGTGATGCCACTGATGGAAGTTCTCAACCTGATTCTTGATCCTCACAAAGTTGTGAGAAATTTGATACTGGAAAGGATCAAGATGTATCACGATTCAGATGATGAAAGTGATGCCACTCCATCTCGAGCTGCTGATAAGAGGATTGTTCAAGAGAAGTTAGAAGATCCTGGATCTTTCACTCTACCATGTTCCATTGGGGAATTTGCTTTCAGCGATTGTCTGTGCGATCTCGGAGCCTCTGTCAACTTGATGCCACTCTCTATGGCAAGAAGGTTAGAGTTCATTCAGTATAAACCTTGTGACCTGACTTTGATCCTTGCAGATAGGTCTTCTAGAAAACACTTCGGCATGTTGAAAGACCTACCAGTCATGATTAATGGAGTAGAAGTGCCTACAGACTTCGTGGTGCTGGATATGGAAGTAGAGCATAAGGATCCCTTAATACTGGGAAGACCCTTCTTAGCTTCAGTGGGAGCAGTGATAGATGTCAAGGAAGGGAAAATAGGTCTCAACCTTGGAAAGCACATCAAGTTGCAGTTTAACATCAACAGAACTCCACAAGGGTCAACAGAAGATGGAAGAACCTCTGGAAATGATAGAGTGATCTCAAGAGAAGAATATGAGACTGAAAGAGTGAAAGAATTTAAAAAGAGGTATGATAAGCAAGATGAAACTATAGAGAAGCTAGCCCACACTGTTGAGGAACGTAGAAGTAAGCTGAATCAGTTGTAGAAAGAAGCTCAACCTAAAGGCAGGATTGACACCATCCCGAGAAAGAAGTTCACTTCAAGATGGTCTGAAGAGATAGATTACCCTCTAGAAGAGAAAGAAGCATATTTTGAAGAGAAGGGAATTGAGTATTCTGCTGCAAACTTCTCCAGGGAGAACGCTGAGTATGATGATGATATCAGAGAGGATTATGCAGATCTTCTCTATAGTTCATTTTCTTCTTGATAAGTGTGAGGAGTCAAGCTAGAGAGTTAAAACAAGCTCACTTGGGAGGAAGTCCCATGACTATCCTTGTAAATAATTTTTACTTTCTTGTTATCTTTGATATGTTTTAGTTGTGTTTGTGGTTCACAGGAATAGAGGAATAACGTGAAGGTAGAGTAAAAATTCAAAACTCTTACTCTACAGATGGCCTAGAGATCTAGTACATTGGTCGAGTGATGTTTAAAACCCAAAAATTTTAAATCATCACCTTACTCGACCAACAGGAGCTACAGAGTATTATCAGAGTTCATCAAGTCTACAACAGATTTCGGGATTTCCTGAGATTTTCCTAGTCAAGATAGAGTAATGATTTATAACAAAGAGACAGAGGAGGGACCCACTGCTGCAGCCATGTCTCCCACGCTCCCTACAAGGTGATAACGAAATCCATCCTCTTCTTCTCCCCATCACTCGACTTCAACGCCATCATCTTTAATCCACCACCACTCGACCTTGTTTTCTCCTCCATAACTCAATAAACTCGACCCCATCATCTTCTCTCTTCATATACTCGACTTCTTCTTCCCACTCTAGCATCCAAAAGACACAAAAATCCACCATCTCTCTACCCCGCAACTCTTACTCGACCACCGCCCGCTCTCTCATTTACTCGGCTACATAGCTCAAATCGCCATCTCCCAGCTGTTACTCGACCTCGCCGTATCACTTCACCTCGCCGCTCCTCACCGCCTGCTCACTCTCCAATACATTCACTCAACATCTCCGCCCAAGACTCCTCACTTCTCTCAAGTCCAGCCATCACCGCCTTTTTCTTCTCTTCCGCGAGCTCAACTTCACTCGACCGCTCCTCTCCTGCCTTTCACAGTCACTCGACTTCGCCAAGCCACACCATCTCTCCATCTCTTTGTCACTCGATCGCGTCTACACACCATCAACAACTACTCGACCTCCTGCTCTTTCTCAAAGGAAGCAGCTCAACCTCGCCGTTCGATTCACTCGGCCACAGCTCCTTAATAGCCTAGTCGTTTTAACCTCTCAAGCTCCATCCCTTCACTCGGCCGTCCAAAACCACTCGATCAACAATCCACAAAACGAAAAAAATAAATAAATCAAAACCGGTTTTGGTATACTCGACCGGTTTACTCGACCTGTTTTTGGTTTGTGTGGTTTGTGTTTTTGGTTTTGCTGTTACTAACGTATTAACGTTTATCTTTGAGTTTTGTTTGTTTTCAGGTCTCATCATGAGCAACTACAGTGGAGAATCTTCTATGGACCCTGATTACAATGTGGATGAAGTTGAGTCCTGGTCCGCTAGACCAAGAGAGCAACATGTTTACCAGAGCTTCAGGGATGAATTCGAACGCTCTACAGCCCGACATAATCAGAGAAGAGCTGAAATCGCCAGAGGAAAGAGGGCGATGTCAAGTAGATATGAGCTGATTGATGAGGATATCGAAACTGAGTATGAGCCAGAGTCATGGCGAAAGGAGACGAAGCTGCTGAACAAACCTGACGAGGTTACAGTGGAGGAGTATATCAGGTTCTTTGAGATAAATGATTTCTGGGGAACGCGGTATTCGTGCTATGAGACTTTAGCCCAGCTGAGGTTACTGGAGGACGTGCAGTATCTGTTCGAGAAGTGTCACCTGGAGACACTCATGTCTTATCCTTATCCTGCCTATAAGGAGGAGACAATCGAGTTTCTTTCCACGCTGCAGGTGGAGATGTATGAGGCACTAACAGACTTTGAGCTGGATACCATGGGGTTAGGCTTCTTGACATTCTTAGTGGATGAACAGCGGTATCAGCTTTCGATCAAGAAGTTGGAAGAACTGTTTGGTTTCCCTAGTGGAAAGGGAACCAAACCCAGATTTGACAGAGAGGAGCTTAAGGATTTGTGGGCCACTATAGGCAACAATCTACCGCTAAACTCGGCGCGGTACAAGAGCAACCAAATCTGGAGTCCTGTGATCCGCTACTTTCAGCAATCGGTTGCCAACGTCTTTTACTCCAAGGAGTCTACAGGCACCGTGTCTAACACGAACATGGAGATGATAGATTATGCGCTTATAGGGATTCTCCGTCGGACGAAGGGGAAGAATGTCTTGAGAGGCGATCTCAACAACGCACCACCACTAATGCCTCTATTGATCCATCTGTGTGGATACAGGAAGTGGGCGTTGACGAACGGGAAGAAGAAGGTGAGAGGAGCACTATGCGTGGGTGGCGTTGTGACGCCAATTCTCGAAGCTTGTGGAGTATCGCTCAAGGAACCAGGGTTAGCACCGAGGATGATGGACTTGGATCATTTGCGCAGATGTGAGTTCTTGGAGTTTGACATGGCTGGCGACTTTCACCGCTATAGGTTCGAGCATTCATCGATTAGAATTGCCAACATTCTTCTCCCCTGCATTGATGCTACTAGGATTCTCGAGGGCAGGAACATTGACTTCAAGCCTGCACTTGAAGATCTTTATTTCAAGGGCAGTCCGCCAACTGATGAGATCAGTCACACCGAAGGAGCTACAACAGAAGATGTTGATGAGACAGACGATATAGATGAGGCGGAGTTTGACACGAGTATGTATCATTTTAGTGAGCACATACCTCCAGCGAGGGAAAGCAAGAGTTTGAGCGAAGCTCACAGGAACAACAACAAGCTGCAGAAGTGGTGCAAGAAACAGGATAAGTTACTCGCTAAGTGCCTCAGGGCTATCAGGTTTCTGAAGGACAAGATCAGCTGCTCCTCTTCCACTACAGCTATTCCGTAGGGACAGCTCCCTCCGGACATGCCTTCGAGGAGATATGACGCGCCCGAGCCAAGTCAGCGCAGGCCTGAGCCTAGAGAGCAGGAGATTCCGCATGTCCATGCGAGACATTCATCATTCGAGCCTCGTGAATCTGGGAGGAAGAGGAGGACCACACTCACTCGATCTAGCAGCAGGAGCAGACGACTTCTGCAGTCTCGTAGTTTACGCGACCGCGGTGCTGGCCGCAGCAGAAGGAAAGAGGTTAAGTATCCTGAGAGCGGTGCTGGCCGCCACAGAGCTGATGATGTCGAGTACCCACCTGCTGGAGCTGATACAGAACAAGGTGGTTCGTCCATGGCCTGGGAGCAATCACAAGCAGCCATTGATGAGCAACTACGTTCATTCTTCGACTGAGGTAAGCGCCTCACTTCACCATTGTATTATATCATCCGTTGTGATTTGTTTCTTCATTTTGTTTTTGTGATTGGATTTGTCCTGAGTACTCTCTTCCAAGTTTATTCGCACAGTGGATTGTGTAATTTAAGTTTGGGGGAGGGCTCAGGAAGTGTGTATTGCATTGTATATATTTTTGAGTCTGCATTCATCTAAGGCATAGAAAAACAAAAAAAAAATGAAAAATTTCAGAAACTGATTTCACAAAAAAAGAGTGTTCATGTAGTTGCATTACATTTAGGATCGAGTCTTGAGTGTTTCATTTAGGATTGTTGCATATGCATAGGGGATGATGATGAGATAGCCTTGTAAGCATTTTGATTCACCGGATAAACTCAGTGCCCTCGTTGCTAGTTGTCTGTTGCGTAGTCAATGAATTTGAAATAAAACTGAACCATGCCTGGATTGCTCTATTCGACCACACTATCATGATCTGATACCATTCCCTATCAATTTGAACATGAATCTGATCTTTAATTATCATGTCTGCATCAAATTTGAACTCATGGATACCCTAAAATACTTGGATTTTCTTATTCATTTTGATCACTCTTGTTAATCCAAGTAGCTGACTCTCCTTATTAGAGCAGTTAACCCAAACCCAAACCTAGACTTTCTTTCAATCCCTATATCACTTGTGAGTGTTTGTGAGGTCTTATTCCGATTAAGCTTGGTAGAAAGTGGTAGGTTCGTAACGACAGAGATAGTGTCTCATGTAGTTCTAGTTCGCATTTTTCGGACTAGATAGGACTAGGTGGGCGCTTATACTTTGGGTTGGGATGTGTTTAAAAGAAAAAAGGGGTTGATTCATTGATGAGAAAAGGTAAAGGACTCTAGGTGGAGTAAGCTAAAGAAGCGGAAAAAGTCTAGTAAAGGTTTTGGGATTTATAAAGAAAAGAAAGAGTTCTTGTTAGCTATTGAAGATGGGCAAAAGCCCTTGGTTTTAAAATGTTAAAAACAGGAACCTTAGTTGTTAAAGAAATCCAAATCCGCTAGATGTATCAAAGTGTTGAGAAAGCTTCTCCTAGAGTTAAGAGAAAAGAAAAGAATGATTAGAACAAGGGTTTAAAAGATTCATGAATGCAAAGGGTAGAGTTAAGTTCTTATATTGGGATTGGAGATGGGATTACCATTAGAGCTTCATTTGATATACTCTGGGTAGATGGGATCTTATCTCTGTATGCATAGCTTGGGACTTACCTTTAGCATTCTACTAAAGCTTAATCATTTTTCTTGAGAGATCCCCTATTATTGAAGCCTATTCTATAAGGGACCATCTTTGTCTCTTGACCTTTTACCTTAGCCAAATGAGTTTATTGATGATGCATTGCTTGATTCACGTTCCAGAACTAATGAATGTTAAACGGATTGGTAGATTTGAAAACATGTGTAGGTCGAGCATATGAGTTGGATTGATTGATAATGAGGCATGGCTAACGTTTTTAAGTAGAATTCGATCTTGCAGCTTAGAACTTTCAACTTGGACATTGATTTCATCTGGTTTATCTAGTGCTTTGGCTCTGAGTCCCCGCTTTCAAACCTCACCTCCAGCTTGTTCTTGATTGTTTGCTAGAGGGCAAGCAAAGACTAAGTTTGGGGGAGTTGATAAGTGTGTATTTTGCATGTTTTGAGCATCCATTTGTCATCACTTTAGCATCATATCATCACTGTTTTATACCATTTCTCATCATTTGTCATCACTTTACATGTTTAGGATAGATTTGCATGCATGTTGCATATTTGCGTTGATTTCAGGTGATTTGGAGCTGTTGACGAGCTATCTGGAAGATGCGGGCATGATCATGTCAAACCACTCGACCACGAGGTCGAGTAGGAGCTTCAAGATCTCAAAAGATCACTCGACCCCCTGGTCGAGTAGAGGACATCACTACTTCACCACATCACTCGACCCCGAGGTCGAGTGTCTTCATCCCATCACATGACCATCACTCGATCACATCACTCGACCTCGAGGCCGAGTGTCTTCACCTTCATTGCCAGACCACTACTCGACCTCATCACTCTACCTAGAAGTCGAGTATCACCATCACCACCACTCGACTGCGTACTCGATGACAAGCTTCAGAGCCTTCTTCATTCCGCACTCAACCAGACACTCGAGCACAAGGAAGAAAAGAAGACTCCAGCTATTCACTCGACCTCCCACTCGACCACATGGGCCGAGTACAGTTCTTAATCCGTCCCAATACTTCGTCGTTTTAAGTATTAGGGTTTCGGAATATTTGGCTATAAGTAGCATGTACTTCACATTTTCGCAGCAAAGTTTTTAACTAGTTTTATTTCGCAGACCTTGTGTTCTAGACCTTTTGTAATCCGGATTTCTCTTTATCAATTAAGTATTCAGCTTTTGTTCTTGATTTTGTTTACTGTTGTTCATTCTATTATCATCCTGCTGTTACACTGTTGTTATCATGTTTTCAACTTGTTCAACGTTTATGCTTTCTTTTATGATGTTTGAGTAGTGAATAGGTTTCTGAGTATGGGTTAGAGTAGTGTAGAATTCTCAGTATGCTAGGTGATTGAGTATTGATTGATAGATCCCTTCTGGATTAGTTGTTCTTAATGCCTATTGCTTTCTGATCAACTGGAATTTGAGCCCATACATTTTCGCGCCCAAAAGGTGTTCGATGAAATGTCCGAACCACTAATTCCAGAGATTCGTGACCCTGCACCAAGGTATTGGCTTTAACTTGTTGATTCGTTGCAGGGAGCGTTTTGGCTTTAACTTGTTGATTCGTAATGCCTGTTAGGTTAGCTCTCGTCAATGGTGATTGAGTCTGGGACTAGGTTAACTTGATAGTCTCGGTTGCGGTGGCACTTAGATTTGGTTAATGAACTTGTTGTCTAGGGTTAATTTATTGAGCATGTCAATCACCTGTAAACTGAGGAAACGAAACTACTCAATTACCCCATCCTCGGGAATTCTTTATCTAATTGAATTCTTTGTTTGCTCTACTGTTGTTTATTGCATCTTGTTATCTGTCACTTAATTTTTGCAATTCTTTCTGGTTACTCGACCACCCTGTTGTCTGGCAACAGACTGTGCAGTCGAGTATCTGTGTTTTATTTTCTGTCTGTTACTCGACCTTTCACTCGACCTCACCCAGTGCTCTGCAAAGAGCTGTGTTGGTCGAGTGTTTTACTGTTTCTGTTTAATTTTCTGTTTTCTGCATGTTCACTTAGGACTGCTAGAACACACCAAAACCTGTTCTTGCTTGGCTTGACTTAGTGACTTCTGATCACATCTTGATTGTTAGCATCACACCCATTTGGATTGACAACCTTCAGTACTACAACGACATGATAGTGCTTTAGGTTTAATTGATTAAAAACCCATTATCAATGTTTACATTGGTTAGACCAGTTAAGTATATAAAAAAAAAAATTTGCAAAATCAATAATTAATATATTAAAACATAAGATTACTAAAGAAATATTTTTTTTCTTCTAATTTGAATGAAAATACTGACCAACCGTATGGTGCCATGTCACCTGATACGGGGTATCAGAGGTATCAATCCACTGATACAAATCAGGCCCAAATTCATAGTTTGATCAATTAAAATATATTTTCTGGGCTAGTGATACCCAAAATAAATCACCCATGTACATGATCTAATGCTCAAATCGAATCAATTTACAAATCCAAATTTTACAAAGACAACAATTCTACCCCAGTTCCCCAACGTCCGTTCTTCCCTTTAGGTCTCCCAAACTAAGGTTACTTGTAAGACAAAGTAGAATCCTTAGATTACCCAATGAGTCCGGGTTTCTAACAAATAACAAAAATCTCAATCCCAATCCCCAATCAAACAATCAATACGAGTAACCTCGATTGAGTATACTCGACAAGAAATCATGCAATACAAACAACTAAGCAATGAATACTCTTTACAGAGTATATGCATCGGAAACTACCAAAACTACTACTAGCATGCTAACTACTCTTCATCCTACGGACCTATACTATACGATGCTTATTTTCCACAAGGCAATGTCTCTGACCGCTATACACAAAGTCTAAAACGATCACATCACTTCCCCAATCCAAACCGTCTACAAGGGACCAACTCCCTTACGGTAAAACTTTTACTACCCCGTCGGACAGTCTTGGGTGGTAGTGAACCATTCCGAGCTATTGGGACAATCACGATATCGTCACACCTTAGTCATATAAATGACTAACCACAATACTTACTATGAGCCTAATGTAACCTAATACTACTCGTAGTAAAACCTTCTAGCCAGCAATTCACACACAAAAGTTAATCAAGCCGAAGAAAGATTAACAAACAACAATCAATCAATCAACAATCAAACAACCTAACATGCTTGCTAACAATTTAATTCGTAATTTTTATTACGAATAAACAATATTCAAGCTAATAAGGATATACTACGGGAATCAAACAATCGATAATAAATCCTAGCACCAACGAACAATCAAGCAACCTAATGGCTAAACTAAAGTCTAGCCTAACCACACAAATACTTCATCCTAAACTAAATCAAGCATGAATGCAAGATCTAATCAAACAACCAAGCCGATCTTACGTAAAAACGTAGATCCGACTATCAACAAGTAATGCATAATTTACACTAAGTATAAACATGCAACATCAATCCTAAAATCATTAACCCAAAAGAAAAACCTAGTCGTGTGCTACTACACACGCTACGGTACTCACCTTCGCCTTATTGTCGAGAGATTAAAATTCTACCCTTGACTGCCTAATAAGTTTGATCCGACCGAGCCATCTCCAACGTGTACTAACGATGGATCTAAGCGTCGGACCTAAAACAAAATTAATAAAACAATTCTAAAAAGAAGAAAAAACTAAGGGCGGAACTACGTACCTTATTACCCGACTACGACTCCCGACTCGACCAACTTCTACCCGACTCAGACTCTGACGGAATAACTAGCTATCTAACGGTTTAAGCTAAAGGTTTTGGTGTGGGATGGTAATGAACTACAAGTGAAATCTCGTGGGTATTTATAAGTGTGGGAAACTTGGCGCCCAAGTTACTTGGCGTGCAAGCTAAGCAATGGATAAGGCTTATCCTTATCTTATCCACTTTTATGCATATCCATACTTAAGCTTATCATTATCCAAACTTGATCCTATCCTAAACGTGTAGTGGCACACAAACCACACACTCCAAGCTCATGTCTCAGCTGCCTATTCCACAAGTACCTCGACGACATGGCCTTAACGACCATTCATTCCGCTCGCTCACGGTACACGCCCGTACCGAAGAACTCTCCGACCATCGTATGCGGACAATGATCATTAACTATTCCTCTAAAAAGAAATGACTAAATCATTTAAATACTCTACTAAACTTAGTTGTATCGCATTAATCCTTTTCGATCACCGCTTGCTTGTCTCGGCCTAAATTTACTATTTCTCGATAAAACTAGTTTTTTCCAATAAAAAACTAGCCTTCCGCACTTCCTTTATTTTTCCTTGGAAAATTTGATCTTTCCATCAACCAAATTGCCCATAAGAATTCTTTTGATAATAATCTTGATAGTCCTAATAAATTCCTCGATAGCTTTAACTGCCTTTGCCGATAATAGCCGATCCTAGTCTTCTTCATATGTAGCAATAGCCGATAAAATCTCAACTCACTACTAAACTGATCTTGAACTCCTTCTATAACCTTTCTTTGTTTGATGATTATTGGGAGAAATGTCAAAAAAATCACTAAGTTTCAAATTTGGGACGATTTAATCTTGAATTTCACGGAAGACAAATAAATCGTAAAGTTTTTGTTGACTTTCGAAACAAATGACAAAGTTTTTGTTGACTTGCCATTTGAGTCATATCGTTAAATAGGTTAACAGAATTTTTTTACGGTGTTAATGTCTTGTTTATTTGATCTGTTAGAACAAAACAACGTTGTTTATTGAAGAGACAAAACGACGTCGTTTTGTCTCTTGAAACAAATATAAACCTTAAATCTCCAAATCGATATCATTATCTCAAAATCACAGACCCACCTTGGCCTCAAAATCATAAATAATGAAATCGATTTGAGGATTTAGGGTTTAAATTTGTTTCAACAGACAAAACGAGCTTCAATAAACAACGTTGTTTTGTTTTTACGGAGGAGATAAACGAGACATTAACGTCTTAAATTTTTTATGTTAACCTACTTAACGACATGACTCAAATGACAAGTCAACAAAAACTTTGTCATTTATTTCAAAAGTCAACAAAACGTTTACGATTTATTTGTCGCACTTCTACGATCGCGACCGTCCCACAGATTACTAATCATAGTCAGGGGTATTACACTATCCAACAAATTGGTCATAGAATTACTCGATGGAAACGTTTCTAATAAATTCGTGACAAATACAGATTTCCAACAATCATATTCCAACAAATATATGTTCTATTGAAAATTCCTACAAATTAACAACATAGATGGCTGTTGGAATTAAGCTTTTTTCTTGTATTTAATTTTATTTAATGTTTACAGTATTATATGAATATATGAAAGAATAAAAGAATACAATTTGGTTACTCAAATAAACAAATTAAAAACAGGACCCTTCAATACAAACCCTCCCATTAAAAAAAAAACAGTACTTATTTCCTTTATTTTGTAGACCTAAACTCCATAATGGCTTGCGCCAAATTTGGAGTGAAAAACAAAACCATATTAAAACAATGATAATATGAAAAGCAATCAACGAGATACTCTTAGAAAAATCCATCAACGTTCTGATTCACAAGTAACAGAGGAAAGCTTGGAGACCCATTTGTTGATAAGAGATCTTCTCCTTGTATCCCACATGGTTCTCTTTTGTTTACCACCATTATTGTTGTCAACAAAACCTTTAACACGGTCCATAGCAACCTCCATCGTTTGGTCCGACATATTCGCGAAACAAACTCTAAACCAACCAGGTTCATCGCAATGACACGATGAGCCTGGAGAGATGTTAAGACCAACTTCACACACAATCTTTGTCCATAAAGAATGCTCGGCCTCAAAAGTGTTGGATTTCAAGAGGTGTCTTAAGTCAACCCAACAGAACAAACCTGCGTTACTCTTCAAACAACTGATACCCGCTTCCTTTAGACCCGAAACCAGCCTATCCTTTCTCTCTCTCAGCCTCTTCTTGTTCTCTTCCAAATAGTTGGTCGTGAATCTTTCATCAGACAGCAAATTGGCTAGCAAATGTTGAGTTTGGGAAGAAATGAGTCCAAAACTCGACATTTTAGTCGCGGCTGACACCACTTTCTCATTGTTTGAGTAAATCAAGCCAACACGAAATCCGGGGAGGCCTAGATCTTTGGACAAGCTGTAAACAACATGGATTTTACCATCTAAACCCATGTTCTTGTCCTTAGCCACTTCTAGAACGCTGGTGAACTCAGGAGAGTCGAAAACCGTTCCCGAGTAGATCTCATCGCTAACCATATGGATTTTCTTGGTTGATGTGAAGGTCAGAAGAAGATCAAGCTCTTCACGGGTGGTAGAGGTTCCAAGTGGGTTTGAAGGGTTGGTTATGAGAACTCCTTTAACATTTAGGTTATGTTTGAGAGCTCGTTCGTAGGCATCTTCTAATGCATCCTCGGTTATCTTGTACCCATTTGAGCTTACGCAATGGATAGGAACAATCTCTACTCCTGTCCTCCATTTGAGATCTCTATCAAACCTTCATGATGACAAAAAACAAAAAACAAATTTAGTCTCTCTTGTAAATAACACTAACATATTCAGAAACGTTAGTGTAAAAATATACACGTACCCTGGATAATAAGGTGCAGGGATAAGAAAGGCATCTCCTGGATTAGCAAGACAGAACATTAGAGTCTCGTTAGCCGAGGTTGATCCAGCTGTAAGAACCATCTTGTTCGTATCGAATTTCACTTTGTTCTCTCTGATTTTCCCCATGAACTTCGCCATGGCCTGTTGTGTAAAACCATAGAATATTTAGTATCATAGTTTGACTCTACTCCTATAATGTTTACTCTCTTTTTATATATCCGAAAAACCGAATCCAAAAAGAATAATAATAATAAATAAAAAAATAACCACACGCGAATTTTCGATCTTTTGAATTCGAAATATCAAAACCCTATCGATTATTTGTTTCCGTTAAAGTTAAACTAAACTGAAACTTTGTTTAAACACTCCCAATATGTTACTTACATCCTTGAAAGCTGGCAAGCCATGGTAATCTTGGAACAGAGCTAATTGTCTAAACACCGACTCATCATTTTTCTTCAAACCCAAGACTTCTGGATGCTCTTCAAGCCATTTCTCTATTAGGTCAAAAGAAAGCTGCAAAAAGAACGGAAACAACAACCGATAAACAAAAGTTTGGAAATTGTGTACATACTAGTTTTGTTCTCTATGAGTTAAAATAGTTAGTAGATTCATTGATACAAACCTGGTTTTCAGCAAGACCCATTTGAACAATCCCACTAGTGTTAAACGACTCGTGGAAAGGATTCTTCTCGTATTCTTGCCATCCAAGGAAGTAGGATGAGTCTTGTCCATGAGAGTCGCCAACAACTTTGCTTGACAACATTTTTTTTAAATGCTATAACTTGGTGATCAATATAGCAAGTAAAAGTACTTTCACTTTGTAGCTCAACAATAGATATATAGATAGAAAAGTAGAAGAAAAGTTTTGGTGGATAGAGAATGTGAGCCCTGTTGAGGAACAAAGAAAGAAGAATGGTGAATATATAATGTAGAGGAAGCTAAGGGAGGTGATCTATTAGGAGACATTGTCCCGACATTATTAGCTATAGTGAAAGTAGACGGTGTTGATTCTTTTGACTAAAAAACCCACACGTACAAAATTATTTAATTATTCTGACCCACACCCACACGTACACTTTTTTTTTCTATTTAATGCTTATAATATTTTTTAATCGTATGATAATTTTTAGAAAATGTTTTTCCTTGTTAAATTAGAGTTTACAATTTGGAAGTATTATTTATTTGTATTTATTCTCTCATTTCCTTTGAGTTTCCGATGTATTTGTTATCCTATCTGTATGTTCCTTTTTATTTTTGATAGTGGACAGCAAGGACATAAACAAAAGGTAGACGTATATTATAAGGTCGGGGATATTTTTAATCATGCAATAAAACAAAATTTGGAGATTTGAATCACACAATATATCAATCATACTTCATCGGTTTGGTAGAAAGATGCTGATGAAAGCAATGAGGTTTAACATGTAGAGATAGAAATGGCATGGGAACACTTTATGCATATGAGGTCTCTCCCATCTTAAGCTTTTATCGTAATCTTCTATTATTGTTAATATGATTTTTCATCTTTTTACTCTTTCACCAGGGAAACAATAATTGACGAAAACTCTTTTCTATAACGTAACTCTTTTTTTTTTATTGCTTCTTCTATTTTTGTGTTATTTGTGGGAACTCACTTTAGTTTTTTTTTTTTTTTTTCTAGTCGTTCTTATGCTCTAAAGTTTTTTTTGTATATGTAAAGCACACAAAAACGTCTCAGTCAGATTTTCAAATTTTGGAAAGTAACCCATCTTAAAAGTGAAAATGACTATTAAAGTTGACAAAGAATGGTAAAAAGTTATAAGGTAAATCAGTAGAGATTATAGTTTTGGTTGAAATGGAATGTCTTGTTTTAGCTTTCTAGTATATTTTCTTCTCTTTATAGTAACAAAAATGTCTCAGTCAGTCAGGTTTTCAAATATACTATAAAGGGAAGAAATCTTATAAGTTTTGTTACTACCTTTATAGTAACTTTTAACATAAAATTTTCCCACGTATAGTTTCGTTGTCTAAAGTAAACACAAGGGAAGATAATATACCTTAATGGATCATCTCCAGTAATTGGGTTAAATTCTCTCATTTTCATCACCAATTTCATCGTTAGAGCATTTCAAATCACTTAAAATAAACATCAATTATAAAGATATAGAAATGGGTCATAGCCTCATAGGTAATCATATCAATGTAAAAAAAAAAAAAATGCAAAATGACTCTTTCTAGCAAAATTGTATAACTTTTGAATAATGCATGAGACTCACAAATCGAATCATGACACTTCTTCAAGAAAATAAGAAATTGTTCTCATAAGACACACTTTTCATTTTTGATGTTGAATGATCAGGAGAAAATAAATATCTACTAAGCTTATACTTAAGAACAAGATCATAAAAAGCAGTTAAAGTTTCATCAATGTAGATTGGTAGATGGAGTGAAACGTGCACTGATTGCATGGAATTAATGCTCGTTAGACTTCAATAAGAATACAAACTAATGGTATTTTCCTACACTTTCCTTGCGCCATTGATCAAAACAATAGAGGATCAAAACCATCATTCACGAACACATTATCCTTAACATTTAGATAAGTCAACTTTTTTTATAAGCAAAAGAAATTTTAAAAATGATTCAATGGAAAATTTTATTTTTTAATGAAAGTTTTTGAAAAATATAATACCGTAAAGACATTTCTCCGTTGACAAAAAAAAGGAGTCATTTCTTTAAATTTCGTTATAAATATTAAATAACTCACTCAAAAAAGTAATATGTAACGGGTTCCTATGTTTGTACCAATGTAAGCTATTTGGTAATCTTCTTCCTATGTAACGGGTTTGTGGAAGATCATTCGACTAGCTATGACTTCACATGTTTCAGAATACTTAATAGCCTTTGTCTCAAAGCTCTCATGAATTCACCGTCGTCTCACCTTATCTATCATGTTTTGGCATTGAGGAATGTCTATTTTATTTGTATTTTAAACTTTATGATCTTTGTGTTATCCTACTTTGTACTTGGTTTGATTTAAGTGAATGAAAACAAGTTTTTGTCCAAAAAAAAAAAAAAAAAAAATATTTGGTTATTTAATAATTTAAAAGACTACAATACTGCATTTGGCTCTGATAATAATTAACATTAACCAATGTTTTCACATTATCCACTAGATATTGCATTTTAAAAGACTATCATACTGCAATTTTATGTTTTAAAAATCATGTTGGCTTGTTCATTACACTAGAATTTTGTACCTAACCCGAGATGTTCCATGCGCATAACATGTATCAATCTAATGCAAGCGTTTATGTCTTTTTACGGTAGTTTACTAAATTGAATCCAGTGAATTCTCTTACCAACAATGTGCTATTTATTATTTAAGGACATTCGTTTTATGAAAACTAGAAGATATCAACAAGTTCATACTAGGCTACAGCAGAGAGCTAAAACGACTAAGTACCAACGAAATAAGAATAAATCATACGTACGTGTTCATTAATTTAACAAACAATATTATCAATCTACATCATACAGACTGTTGTCTTATCTTCTTTACGTTGACTATTTAAATCAAACTTTAATGTCTTTCAAAAGTCCATCTACTTTTTTTTTAGTGCTGTTGCATCCCTCTTTTACAGTCAAAAATAACAATTTGCGATAATAACCATCTATTTTTGTTTGATCGTTTAATCCTTGGGTTTTTTTTGAATAAAAATACGTCAATTAAAAAAATTTGGTTTAAAATTCTTCATCTTTGAATAACTGGTCGCTTCAAACCTGTGATTTAACAGATGTTACAACATCATTTAACGGGGTTAAATCTTAATTAAGATCACTTGTTTAAATATATATATTTAAGATGTTTGTATCATGATCCCATTAGAATTCATATAATATATATATTGTTGATAAAAAAATAGATAATGCATCATATTTAAGTTTGTAATAGTATGAACAATAACCAATAACATAAGAGATACAATTTGTGTTTAGGAACAATCAATTTCCTAAGAGCCTTTTAGCTGAAGTTGAAGTGTAATAATGATGCAAATAATTTTTTTCTTGAAAGTAAGATTATTGAATCATAAACGTAAACAAAAAATACAGCTGATTAATCTTTTGCGAGACTGCATTTTGCATTTTTATTAGAGTCTCATATAACTTTTGAACTTTTTATTTGGCTTTTTAACACAAAAAGCAAACTTTCTAACCCTTTTTAAGATACTTATTCTGAGTACTAGATGCACCAGGCCAAACGTGACGTCGCCAATTCATTCTCTGGACATGTACTGTTTCTTTTTTAAAGGAAGTTTCCAAATTTATGTGTTAAATCGGCTACAAAACTTATGAGAAAACTTTGATTGAGAGAACAAAAATTGAGAATTGCTACGGAAATTTGGTGGCATGGTATGGTAAATAATTAAGGTTTTTCGAGGTTTTGATTCCATGGCTAAACTCTTCAAAATTTCAAATGTACACGTGATGTTTATAAATCACTACCTTATTTTGGAGCTCTTATTGTATATAGATGTTAAATATAGCAGTTAATTAACTAAATGAACGTTTGTAGAAGTAGCTGGCTAGACATGGCATGTTAGCAGCTATGGTTAGGTGTTTGTGTGGTCGTGTGACTATCAATGAATAATGTTCGTAACGTCGTGTGACTATTAATGAATCATGTTTGTGTGGCCGTGTGACTATTAATAAGATTAAATGCATGCTAGGCTAAATATTTAATTAATATTATATATATATATATATATATATATTAGCTGTATAGTATATACTTTTTCTGTTTTTATTTTTTTATTTTTTAGGAAAAATACAGATATTAAGAAAACATATTAAATTTGATTTTAAATGTATTATTTTGGTGTTTAATAATTTCTTATAACTTTAAGCAATGATATTTCATTATTTTTATTAAAGTTTACAATTCATTATTAATAATTAATAAGTGTTGCATAAAAAACCTAAAAAAATCAATCTTTTGAAACAAATATTTTTTTTAGAAAATCAAACAAAAATGAACAAAAGAAGTACTAGATAACTAAAAATAGAACGAATATAATTGGGAAAATTTCTTTAATACATAATTATAAAATGAAAATTTTAGTCGATTAATCACGTTTCTACTAAGATTTAGCAAACTAGTGGTATATATCATTATCATTTTTCGAACATTTAAAAGCTTGATTAAGAGCGGATCAAATTACATTTTTATAAACGTGAATAAGTGATATATGTACCATTGATCGATCACCATTATGAGTACGTACTTGTTTTTAGGGATGTTACAAGTGAATTATCAATCATATTATAGTAAAACCTCTATAAATTAATACTCTATAGAATAATAATCTCTATAATTTAATAAATTCTTTCATTCCCGAGTTGGGACCAGTATAAAAATTGATACATATCGATAAATTAATAAGATAATAACTTTTTTGAAAATCCTATATAAATATATGGTCACATCAATATTATAATATATACACATATATATATCAATATTATATGTAAAATATTTATTGAAATATGATTCTAGTATTATTTTTCTTCAATTTCTATTAATTATATGTAGAGTTTAATTCCAATCTTATTATTACGTCGAAAAAGTTTGTATTATTTTTTAAACTTAAGAATTGTTTTTTGCTTGTAATTAGTTTTAGAAAAATTATTGATTATAAAGAAAAAACTAATTTTTATATCGAATTTTTGTAAGAAAATTACAAAATTTATAAAATCTTTCTATAAATTAATAATTATTAATTTATCGATAAATTAATATCTTTCTAAATTAATAAATTTTTACAGTCCCAACATTGTTAATTTATAGAGGTTTTACTGTAGTAAATAAAGCGTTAACTACTTGTGCATTTTATTTCGAGTGTGACTAAGATTAAGATGCATTTACTCCTGATAATTCAGGTGTCGAACTCAGAAGTGACCAATATTGAAAAACAGAGAAGAAAATCAGTTCATGCAAAGGTACACGCGACTCCTCTTATGAGAGAAACGATGATGATAATCTTTTTATTCTCTAACACAGAAAAAACACACACAGACACTCATACAAAGGATTCGTGAAATATAACTTTTTATTATACGACATCTGCTATAAAATATTTTCTATCTACCAATAAGAATATAAGAAAGTCACAAATAAGACCAAAACATCTGATCTTGCTTGCGTACTACAAAAACGCGTGTACTTCGTTTTCATGCATTTAAAGCAATTGATCATTTTTAATAGTTTTGTTTTCTATATTAATAAAAGACTCAAAAAGGAATCTGCTATCCAATTAATAAAACTATTTTCAGCCAACATGTATTTGAATAAAATTATAATGTTTTTTGTAACGTAATAAACTCATATTAATATTGTTTTTTAGGAAAAGTCGTACGTACGTGCGTCAAGAATCTTAAGGATTCTCAACAACCAGATGAGGATTTTAGCTCTAACCTGTCTCTCACTCCCATCTACTCAAACGCGGGTACTTGCTTCTCAATAAATACAACTACACTTTATTCAGAAGTGACTTCAAAAAGTTTGTTTACTTAAGATTGAAGTATGGTCGCTATATATGGTAAAAAAACCTTCATATATTTAAGTTTTTGTTCAGAAATAACATTACTAGTTTTTTCCCACTAATACAACAAAATAAAAATCTCCTTTAAATAGTAAAAATATATATTCTAAATTGGAAACAGCAAACTCAAATATAATGATTTGATTTTATTATTAAATTTATGTAGGATTAACATATATATATATATATATATATATATATATATATATATATATATATTTTATTGTATAAAGTACGGTTTTAAAAATTAATAACTCACAAGATCATGACACGTGGTTATTTGAACAGTCTCAGATTTCAACATATATCAAACAGATTTTTTTTTATTCAAAAAAACATTATATGGAAATTTGTTTTAAAAAATTAAAGAAGATAATTATAAGAAAACTCCCGAAGGCGCTTCATATTGCTTTAGTGATCCGCCGAAACAAATATGGGTTCTTTCAAAGATTCCTACGATCCCGGGGTTTTTTCTCACTTATTCTATTTATGCAAATTTGGATCATTTATTCTCAAGAATCCATTCAGAATTTGATTCATCCGCATATCCATGGATAATTTGGTATATTTGGAAAGTAAGGAATAAAATAGTATTTGAAAATGTAGGAAAAGGATCCGTTAGACGTGTTATGTCTAGCAGAAAATGAGGCTCAATTGTGGCAGGTAGCTCAAGTAGAGTTCAATACTGAAAACAAAGTCTCATATCGATCGGGAAACCAAATCCGGGTGAGGGATATCTCACAAGACATTGTGTACTCTGGCTTTTGTTGTTTTATGGACCGTTCATAGAAAGAAAGCGAAAAGTTTTCAGGTCTAGGTTGGTTTTGCACATCATTAAATGGAGGGACGTCAACAATGGGAGCTGCTAATCTGCGTAGAAGTCTTTCTCCTCTCCATGCCGAAGTTGACGCTTTACCCTGGGCAATGAAGTGTATGATTGGGGCCGACAACCAAGAAGTAGCTTTTTTTATAGACTGTTCAGACCTGGTGAAGATGGTGTCTTCCCCAACCGAATGGCCAGCATTTTCAGCTTATTTGGAGGAGTTTCAGAGCGACAACGAAGAATTCATTAGTTTTTCTTTATCTTTAATTTCTCGTAATGCAAATGTCAAGGCGGAATATTTGGCACGAAAAATTCGTACCGAATCGCTTCATATCACTTATGTAAACAACTTTCCTTAAGATTGGCTCGTTTGAGCCCTAAATAATATCTGATGACAAAAAAAAAAAAGATTCCCAAAATTACCTCGCACTCCTCTTTATTAGCTTTGCAAAAAAATAGACTATCATCTGCAAACAACACCCGTAATCAATTTACTTTGTTCTGCTTTTCGAATATTTGCAATAAGCACCTCCGTACATAAGATAAATAAATAAGGAGATAATGGATCTCCTTGTCTTAGTCCTCTCTCAGGTACTATTAATCCTTTAGGTTGTCCATTAAGGAGAACCCTATACTGGATTGTTGAAATACAACACATTATCCACGAAATCCACTTTTCACAAAAACCCATTTTCCTTAATAACTCTTCAATAAAAAATTATTTCACCCTATCATATGCTTTACTCATATCAGTTTTAATGGCCAACAAATAAATTTACAAAATCATCGGTTAAGTTTGGTCACAAGGTAGATGATTCTCTCAAGGCTGAGATACAATCAACCTTGGGTATCACTAATCTTGGTGGCATGGGCTCTTATCTCGGGTTACCCGAAAGTCTAGGCGGATCAAAAACGAAATTCTTTTGCCTTTGTAAGAGATAGATTACAGAATCGGATAAATGGTTGGTCGGCAAAGTTTTTGTTAAAAGGAGGGAAGGAGGTGATGATTAAATCGGTAGCTGGGGCATTACCAACCTATATTATGTCGTGCTTCAGACTACCGAAAACAATCACTTCGAAACTTTCGAGTGCGCTCGCAAAATTCTGGTGGAGTGCAAATGGTGATTCTAGAGGTATGCATTGGATGACTTGGAATAAATTGTGCATTAGTAAATCGAAAGGAGGTCTGGGCTTCTGAAATGTAGATGATTTTAACTTGGCACTACTAGCAAAACAATTATGTCGTATGATTACGGTTCCTGATTCGCTCTTTGAGAAGGTTTTCAAAGGTAGATATTATCGCAAATCCAATCCTTTGGAAAATATAAGATCATACTCCCCATCCTATGGATGGAGACGTATTTGTTCCACTAGATCTCTGGTTAATAAAGGACTTATTAAAAGAGTCGGTTCTCGGGAGTCTCAGTGTGGAGGATTCTTGGATTCCAACTCAATTCCCGAGACCACCATAACTACAACAAAACCTGCCATTTGCAACTCCCATATTAGTCCCAAAATGGTCGCAAACAAGGTTTTTACAACTACTTAACTACGATATTATACAGTCGCTAAAAAACCGTCGCAAAATATAGTAGTCCCAAAATGGTCGCCTATTAGAGTCAAATTTTGGACACAGAAAGTTAGTCATAAATACATGACGAATATGTGACGAGACCAAGAAGTTGCAGATATGCGATTAAACTGCAACGATGTACACATAGGTACATACATTACAATATAGTCGCAAAATAGTCTTTTATGCTTGCGACTAAGTTAAGACGCTTATACTTTAATCGCAAAAGAGTATCGTTTTAGCAACGATTGTGCCACATTGTTACAATTTTTTGTAATTTGATTTAGTCACAAATTGGTCACACTATTGTAATGGGTCGGTCACATAATGGTCACATAGTTTGAATAAGTTTGGTCACAGTTTTATAATTGGTTTGGTCACATGTGTTGCTTTGGTTTAGTCACAAATTGGTCTTATGTTTGGAATAATAAACTTAATTAATATCGAATTCAAAAACCAATAATCCTTAATCATGTTTACATTAAAACACTAATCATGTTTACATTCAGAAAATCATAGTCATACACAAATCCTAAACGAGTTTCAACAAAAACAACAAAAGCAACAAAAGATCAAGTTTAATGGTTAAAAGAAGTGTTAGAAATAGTAGCTGAAGTGGAGAATAAGGGTATCGTGCCTAATTTGTTGTCTTATGGGGTGCATGCAACTGTAATGGCTGGTTGGCTGGTTGTGGTGGTTGGAAGTGTGCATGGTTCAGGTTTTGTAGAATGAGAAGACAAATAAGCAGCCAACTCAAGATCTTTTTCTTTCATGAAGAGGACGAGCTTCTCCAAACTGGCTATCCGAGATTGAGATTCGTAGTGCTCCTAATCACGTTTTGCATTATGCTCCTCTTGTTCAGATATCTTGAGCTACAACTGCTCTTGAAGCTGCGCAACGGTTGATTTAGAAGAGCTCGCATAACTCTCCTTCCTTCTTCTTTTGTTCAGTGTCTCCACAAGCGATCCAAAGCTAAAAGGATTCCCTTTGGCATCTGTATGAGTACATTGAAACAAGAAGACAAATACAATCACCAAAGACAATCATCATTACTCTAAGTATCCATTGCTCATAATCAATTATATTCCAAGCAAACAAAGACAAGCAGATACTAAAAGTTTATTGGTCCAGATACTAAAAGTTTAAAAGCGAACACTCGGAAAGTACATTGTCCTCCCAAATTACGTCAATTCTTGTGGCAAATTTTAGCGGGTTGTGTACCGGTGACAAACAAGTTGCAGAAAAGAGGAATTAACTATGACACAGGGTGTTTCAGATGTGGTGAGGTAGAAAAAACAATTAATCATACACTTTTCCTTTGCCACCCTACATGGCAAATATGGGCACTATCAGAAATACCTTCGGTTGAAGGAAATTTTACATATTCATCTACTTATGCGAATTTGGATCACTTATTCTAGAGAATACCTTCTGAATTTGACTTATCTTCCTAACCATGGATAATTTGGTATATTTGGAAAGCAAGGAACAAATTTTTTTTAAAAAATGTGAATAAAGACCCCTCATATAGTACGCTTGACGGAAAAAGAGGCACATTCGTGGCAGTTACCTCAAATTGAACTTTATACTGAAAATCATGGTTACTTAAATTTTGACACTAGGCCTCAAGTGAGATATCTCTCACTTGATATCATTTATTCAAGATATTGATGCTATGTGGATGGTTCATGGAAAGAACGTGATAAATTCTCTGGAACATGATGGTATTGTACATCACCAAATGGAGAGCCACCAACCATGGGAGCTTCCAATCAAAGAAGGAGTTTGTCGCCACTACACGCAGAAGTGGAAGCCCTTCTTTGGGCTATGAAATGCATGATTGGCGCTGATAATCAAGATGTGGTTTTCTTAACAAACTGTTCAAAGCTGGTGAAGATGGTGTCTTACCCTATTGAATGACCCGTATTTTCAGCATATTTGGAAGAATTACAGAGCGACAAAGGAGAATTCACTAGCTTTTCTTTATCTTTGATCTCTCGTAGTGCAAATGTTAAAGCGAATAATTTGACACGGAAAGTCCGTACAAAACCGCATCATATCACGTATGTAAACAACATTACTCACAAATGACTCTTTTGAGCTTAATCTACTTAATATCGGTCGACAAAAATAAATAAATAAAAAAACTATATGTATCTTATTAAATAAGATAGAAATTAAAAAAACATTTACTAATTCTAATTTACAGCTACAAATTCTATAAAACGAATACTTTTTCCTTAAAGCTTGAAATTGTTTTTAAGAAATTATACAATCTTATTATGTAAAATATAATAATTAAGGAATTAGCTAAAACCAAATGACAGTTGGAGTTCAAAATAACAATACAAGTTATTTAAGGTTAAGTTAATTGGACAAAACAATAGTTATCATTGTAATACAACATTTTTATTTGCGAAATGAAAATGCAAAAAACTTTAAAAAGTAACCAGCGTACAAGAAAAATGGAAAATAGCTTTTATAAGAATGAATTGTTTATTATTTGATGAGATTGTTATTATATTTTTCTGTTTTAGTTATTAATTTTAGCTCTTTTAAAATTAGTTTGACATGAGGTAAAATTAAGTGATGAGATTATGTCATATAGTAAAAGTTATATTTACCCAATGTTTGTTTTCGAAACAATTTTATGGAATTGGAGTCCTTAATTAATTATAATTTGTTTTTTTAATTATTGTTAATATTAACTAAGATATATATTTAATATGAAATGTGTATATATATATATATGTATATATATATATATATATATTACTTTGATATAAGAAGTTAGCACATATCTTTTAACATCAAGTGTGTAAACTTAATCCAGTTTATCCCCTTATTATTAAAAGGGAAGTACAAAATGAAATTTTTGTCTAATTTGACCTCAATTTTGATTTCAATTCTGGATTTTGTTCTTTGCTATTCAAAATCATTAAGGATAATTTGGTCTTAACAATCTCCTAAATTTTTTATGATCCGATTCAATCTAAAACATTCAATAAAATTAATTCCATTCAATCTAAATTATTATTTAATTTAATTCAAAAAAATCTCAATTATTATTTAGTTATGTTTAATTCAAAAATTTATATTTATAAGTTTAGGATATCAAATTTATTTAAATATTTAGTATAAGAACCAAATAAACCGCAGGTTAAATCCTAGTTATGATGAAATAGATAGTCAAATTGTATTGACAAAAGGAATGTAAAATATTGAAATTAGGTTTTAAAATAATTAATAAATGAAATTTAGAAAAATATGTGTGCTATTATTTAGAATTCAGATATCATTAATAAGATGAAATGTATAAAAATTTATTTTATTTATTATGATAAAATAAATAGTTATGGAATGTATAAGATTGAAATTATGAAATAAAATATTTACTTTGTGAATTACTATTTTGAATTCAAATATCATTGACATAACTTATATTTACTTTTTATACTCGCCTAATTAGGCAGGCCTTATCAAATATATACCTAAATTTATGATATTATTAAAAAAATAAACTAGTGTTGGAATTTTTGAAAAATAAACTTAATAGTATGGTATTTTTAAATATATACTTCTTTTATATTATATTGAGATATATTTGCACCCATTCCTTTAAAACCTATGTTAATCTAAAATTCCAAATCTTGATTTGCTAGAATTTATAAATTAGCCTATGATTTGAATTTGTTTTGATATTTATGCTTAATTAACCAGAAAAAAAACTAAGTCTGAAGTTAATTAACTAATGCTTTCGTTTTTATCTTCAATGAAGTAGAGGTAGATAGAAACCGTGTAACAACTCGTTTGTTATAATTACTTACCATTTTAAAACCCTTATTAACGCCTTACAAACATCACATTTCTCAATTTATGAAGAAATTGTGACACTCTCCTCCCGCCAAAAGGCATGCTATTGTATACCTTGTATTAAATACCCACCAATACTAGCTATTTTGATATAAAACTTCTCTGAAAACGTATATACATCCAATTTTATGATACATGAATAGAATGATTTTATATGCCCTCATGATCCTAAACATCCGTCTAGTCATAGTGTCTCTTCTAATAACATCGTATTTTCGCCCATTTTGGCTATTGTTTCTTATATATTAGGAAGTGTTTGGTGTGATATCAAAGCTAAGAGAAGATATTCAAGTATTTTTAGAGTCAGAAATGGTTTGTAAGTTAAGGTAAAATAGACCATAAGACAAGTAAACCACATTTTAGTACATATTCGAAGTTTCATGGGTTTGGTTTCTTTTTCAAGGTCTTTCTTTGCACCAAATTATTGTTGGATCGGGTTTTCGCCCATTGTCTAAAAATCTCCTATGCTGCCTCGTGTGGGAGTATGGGCGACTGATCTATGACTGCTGTTTCTAACTAGCTACTCTTGCTAAGGAGAAATCTTGGACTTTATAGAAAGCTAGAAGAGTCAATATAACGCTAGAAGAAATATCAACTTAATCCGATCTGCCAAACAGTTTTTTTCACCCTTTTGAAGGAATACTATCGGATACCGATCACAAGGCATGCCACCGACCTCGCAAAGCCACACGACCGGTCTATGATACCAAATTGTGAGACAAAGCTGGTCCACGCGTTAATTTCGTGGCTTGGCCCAAAGTATTCTTTAATTACAAAACTGCCAAAAAAGATTGAAAACAAACTCTTAACTTAACCAACCTGCAAAAGAGAAAGATAGCAATCGAAGATCACTCAATGAGGGCAAGCCTCATGGCTCACGAAGTCCTCATACAAAAACACGCATAGACAATCACAAAGTTTCAATCTAAGACTAGCAGAAAATAATTGTGTCCTAAAGATTATGACACAAACATACACACACATAAAGAAAATGAGACTGCTCCATCACCGTCCTAAAGACGGTTCTGATACAACACGTGTCACCAAACGCTTATCCTCGTCGTTACGAATGCCTCATGTCTCTTGCACTTGTTCATGGCACCATTCACGCTATTAATCCCTCGTGCCTTTTTCACTTGTTCCTAGCATTTCACACTCGTCGGCTCATTAGCCATCCTGATCTATCCGCACTCTACATCCATATATTACAACAAAAATAAAAGGATCTCTCTTTGCAGGACTGTTTGCGGCTCACCCGCATCTCTGTACTCTTGGCATGCATTTCACATATCACTCAACACACATACAAATATCCATCTTAGTTTAGTTTCCATCTTTAAGATCGTATTTTTATTTCTTTATACTTTAAATGAAATATATTTATACTTATAGATATTAATATACTCAACAAACAAATACGATTACTCGTAATATATGTAATTCGTAGGTATACTTGGCTTAACCGTAAACTAAGTAACTATCTAAAAATATTTGAATACGTACAAGACAAAACATTGTCCTCTCCTTATCCTTAACTTGTTGAAGAGGCGACGGTCTAACCTCAGAACTCTAGCTTGGTTCTCCAAAAACCAAAGCATAGACCCAAACACCACGAGTACTCATGCAGAGCTTAAGCTCAACCCACCCTTGTTTGGCAACCCAAACAATATTCTTCAGCTCAGAAGTTTGCTTTGCATCTAAATCATTAGAACGGATGGTTCTACCAAAATCGGTGGAAGAATCAGGTTTTTAGTGAGAGCTCGTCTTTCTTGAACGGTCTTGGTAGTGAAATCTCCATTGCTAGCGGTGTCGAGTGAAATTTTAAACTTGGGACGTAATCCTCTACAGAAATACTTAAGAAGTGACCTTTAGTGAAGCCTGTTGAGGAAAATCGCGTTCGTAGTCCTTGAATTGTTCCCATGCTTTGTAGAAAGTTTCAACTTGTCATTGTTGGAATTCTTGCAGCTTGTTTCAAAAAGAATTGGATCTTTATTTCGTGTAGAAGTAGTTTAGAAAGGTTGATTTCCATCCTTCCCAATTAATAATCGATCCAGCGGGTAGAGACTTTAACCATCAATGAGTCTTGTCGGCTAGGGAAATATGGAAAAGCTTACACTTCAAATAGTCTTCGAGTATTCCAGGGGTTTGTGTAATACTGCAGATTTTTTAGAAAAGAATAAAATGATCCATCGGATGGTCCGTGATTAAATTATGGAATTGTTTTGTTTAACAAGACCAATTGTAGCACCCTCAAACAATAAGAAAGAACAGATGTGTCACATATGACGCCCGTAATCAAACAATAGAAGATTCCGGAACAAATCTATTCGCTAAATTGATCAAGCGCGAGTATCTTTACCTCCCAAACATGGCCTAAGGCTTTTCAACCATATTCCTGAGTCGTGTCAGCCCGAACTTGACTGATATATCATTTCATCACCTTCAGGTTTTTAGAAAACCACTTTTTACTTAATATAGTATGGTGCTTAAATTGTTACCAAATCATGTTTAATTTCCGGGTCCGTTTAGAAAATTATACCTAATAAAAATTATCGAGTTTTAACAAAAAACTTTAAATCATCTAGTTCTGGCTCCTAAGGATCATCGCACCGAATAAGGGATTACTTAGTAGGATTACCCAACCTATAACTTACCCCAACCCAACCTAGATATTGCTACTTCAAATGTTTGGTACTTATCGATTTCAGTTGAAGCGTCACTTAGTTAACGTTTCTAACTATAGCATAATTAAGATCCATTTAGGTTTGAATCTAAAACTATTTTTTTTTTAAAGTAATCAGAAACTAAAACCTAAATACTTACGGACTAACTCGCTAACTACTCCGAAATTTTTCTTTCACCTGTGTTCAGGAATTTTCTCTAGAATACACCCACAAACTTTAGAAATTTTCTTACCATTTTTGGTCTGACAAAATTTTGAGTGGAAATCACCTATTTAAACTCCTCAAAGTTTGTGGCAAGCTGATGAATCAGCATGGGCATGTATCACGCTATCAAGTTTTGGCCAATCACAATGAAACACACCTCTATTGCCTTCTTATTCGTTTTTGGTCGCAATACATGTCCTCCCAAGTTTCTTGCGCATCATTCCTCATTGATTAGAGAGGAAGCTCCGTTCCCTAACATAGTCAATCAAACGCCCTCGACCTATTTTAACAAAAATCATATTCATTCCACCTTCTGATTTTTGCTGAAAACATGTTTCTACTCAATTCATGTGCTCTTGTCCCTAAAATATTCTACCCATGAAAATTCGATTTTAAGGTAAAGTAACATGCTCTAATTTACTAAAGTTTACCTTAACCGGGCCACTTTACCTTTTGGCGATAGGGTAAGATATTTTCCGACGACTTAGTTCCTTACAGAAATTCCTAAGGAATGCATATAAATAATTTCATGCTTGACCTTAGCACAAAATTCTAACTTCTGCTCCTTAAAGGCTGCTAGGATATTTTTTGGAAAATCTGATATTCGTCAAAAATATCTTGACCCTAAACCTAAGTAGCCAAGGCCAAGAGCGAGCAGGAGTGGTTCACTGATTCTTTTTGATAATCTCATATGTCTTATTCTCCTAAAATCTTCATTTTCTTCTTTCCTATCTGTTTCCCTGTTGTTAGACAATTATCTGAATTTTGGAAATTCTTGCTAGACATCTAATGGCTCTGGTCAATACTTTGTGAAAATACTTAGCTCGTTTTCCATGGACTTTTGCATTCCTTCAAGTCCCTATGCTTACTTATGGCTTTCCCTAGAATTTTTCTTTTCTTCGAAAAAATTCTTTTGGATACGATTGATTGAGTACCTTGATCATTCTTTTACCCGAATGGGTCCTCGACCTCACTACCCGAAAAAACCTGAACCGAACCTGAACCGAATGTAATACCCGTGGGTACCCAAATACAAATGTAACCTAAAAATATTAGTTATATATATATTTGTAATACCTTAAACACCTAAAATTAAAATTATAAATCCGAATATACTAGATTTTTTTAGTAATTCATATACATTTGGATATATTTGGGATAAAAGTAACAAATGTTATAGTTTTCTTTTAGGTAATTTAAGTATTTTGGTTACATTTGGTTATATTTGGATAAAAAGTAACCAATATATTTACGGGTAATCGAGTATTTTGGGTAGATTTGGGTATATATGTAAAAAACCCGAACCTAACCCGAACCCGAAAATATTTTGGGTATTTTTGGTTATTTTTACATTTTTACTAAAATAACCGAATCGACCCGAACCCGAACCGAAACCAAACAGAATTTTTAGACCTGAATGGTTCTCAACCTCCTACCCGAATAGACCCGATACCCGAAAAAAAGAACCAAACCCGAACGGGAACCCGAATGCCCACGCCTACCCCTCATCCTCATACGACCACGTCTCAATATCTACAACACATGTAACAAACAAAAGGGTGAGTTCTAAATTTTATCTAACGACAAAATAAAAGCAAAGTGATCATATCAACAACCTGATTTTTTTTAGTCAGGTTTTGTAACACATTTTGATTCAATAAAACATTGGAAACAAAGGTCCGTGAGCATAAATAAACCATTCTTTGACACCATTTTTGTAACACCCTGAACCATCCTAAAAATAAGAAAGAATAGGAGCATCATGTATGACGCCTGTAATAAAACAATAGAAGTTCCCTGAATGAATCTGTTCTCTAAAATTGATTGACTCCGGGTATCTTTACCTCCCAAAAATGGTGTTAGGCTTTTCAACCCATACCACGTTTATAAGTTGTGTCAGCCCGAACTTGACTTAAATATCATTCGGTCGCCTTCAGGTGTTTAGAAAACCACTTGTACTTAATATAGTATCATGCTTAAATTGTTACCAAAATATGTATAGTTCTCGGGCCCATTTAGAAAACTATATATAATAAAAATTATTGAGTTTGAGCAAAACATGTAAATCATCTAGTTTTGGCCGCCTTAGGATTACCGCATGATATGGTTCAAATTACACTAAGAACT
This sequence comes from Arabidopsis thaliana, assembly GCF_000001735.4. Taxonomy (NCBI): domain Eukaryota; kingdom Viridiplantae; phylum Streptophyta; class Magnoliopsida; order Brassicales; family Brassicaceae; genus Arabidopsis; species Arabidopsis thaliana. The sequence goes on along the minus strand of NC_003075.7, from coordinate 4,870,009 downwards.
ACTCTCTCAAATAAGAGATCAATTGTAGTATTTAAGGATCGATTTCCACAAAGTTCTTTTGTTCACACAGTGAATTAAGTGTTGAGATTAAGCTAGAAGAGATTATGAGAAAATAAAATAAAACAAAGTAAGTAAACAACAGATTGATTGGTTGTAAAACAAGATAATAAACAGTCAGGTTTAGGGTATTCTCCGGAAACTATTGGTTAGTAGATCTAATGATAGCTAGGTTGTTATCGAACCATTCTTAAACTCAAACTCTAATATTAGAATAACCGGTGGTGTTCCACAAAACTCACTATGCCTAGAGCTAAGATTATCAAAGAAGCCATGAAATCCTTTACTTAAACATGCATTATAATCGAGTTCAATAAGTTCACCTTAGTAAATAGGCTGATTCTTATACACCTAAAGACCAGACTCATCAAATAATAGATCTGATAACAGATACCTATAGTGGGTATATCTATTATTTGGATTCAAGTTCTAGTTACATACTCTAGAACTAGCATCTGTTGAAGAATTCTACAGATAACCTACGAAAGGGGCGATCTACTAAACCATATGAATCCCTAGTGAGAAACCCTAACCCTAACAAGCAAACTACTCAGACATGGAGATTGAAACAAACAACATATTTGAGTAAGAAAACATAAACACATCAATAAAGAAAAGAGTTAGAAAAGAGCTCTTCACTGTTATTGAAATCTGAATGAATCTCTGTAAAACATGGATGAATAGCTTATGTCTCTAAAAGAAAACTTGGATGAGAAGAACGTCTTAGGTCTAAACAATGACCTTTAAAACTATATATATTACCTAAAAACGTTCATGGACTAATAATAAAAATAGAGAAGTCTTCTGGCAAAATTTTCACTTCTTTAAACTTGAAATCGTCATGGACTTCTCTGGGCCGAAACCGGTGTCGATCGACACCAAGAGTGTGTCGATCGACACTCTTAACTAAAAAGACTCTAAAAATAACAAAAAGACTCAAAATCCTATATCGAAAACACAGTTAAAAATGGTAAAAACAGGGTTATATCACCGCACCGGCTAAGGATTACTTACTAGGGTTATATGAAAAATAAAAAAGTAGTGTCATGAATAATCTAAGATTACTCAGTAAGCCTGACTACCAAACCTATAATTTACCCCAACCCATTCCCGAAACTAAAAGGAAGCAATCAATTCACACAATAATAAAAAAAAGGGAAATAGAAAAATGAAGGTTAGATAAATGACAAATAATCAATATAGAGTAAACGCAACGAACTTACGATACCAATGTACGATACTATACTCTTCACTTAAAGGTCTTTAATTTTTATGATGCAGACACTACAAAAATATTGGACTTCTGTAGCGTCCGAATAACCCTATGTAATTATATTTTAGCATTTTAACAAGCGTTCTATCTTCCGAATAACCCTATGTAATTATATTTTAGCATTTTAACAAGCGCTCTATCTTCTCCCGTCATAATAGGTCGAAGACATAATATAGTGGATTTTCTTTGTGCTATAATACTGTTAGTTATTATAGCACATTCTTTGCTGGAATATTATATTTTACAATAGCACTTCTTCTTTGTTATTAATGATATTATTCAAATCGATTTGAATTTAGATTTTAAATTTTAATAATTCCAATAATCAATTCATAATAGATAGAAATCGAAATCTTTTTATTGATATAAATGTTTTACATAAAAATTCAATGAAACAAGGAATAAACTATCTCTCAAGAGGAAAACAAAATACAAAGCAAACATGATTGGAATCTTCTTTGGCTTCTAAAAAATCATGGTTGCGATGACCACACTTCTTCTTCTTCTTCTTTGCAGTTCACAATTAACAGTTCACAGCCCTTCCATGAAGACGAGCATAACACCTAACAGAAGACATTAAGTTACAATAGACTAATCTTAACTTTATAAAAAAATGGGACGTACGTCAAAATACAACAACATCACAACACTAACAAAATTCAAAACTAATCAACTTAAGATTTTAAGAAGTAATCATGGAACAACACATTTAAAGTAAACAAAAAGAGACGACTTTTCTATCATATAAGCAAGTTTTTTTATCAAACTCCTTGATACTTGCAAGTATAAGCATCCCAACAACCGTATTTTACAACCAATAAACAAAATTCACTAACCAAAATAAACCAAACACTTCATGAGTAAAGAATGTGCACATACCACATAAATCGTTGATCCTCTTGCCAAGTTCCTTAATTTTATACACGATTTTCTTGATAGGTGCAGAGTAAAGCCTTAACCTCTGTAGATGAATCAAGAATGAGATTTAAGAAGCAAGAAAACATACGGAGAGAAAACAAATACAAACAAGTATGGCTATCAATGTTTCCACTTAGACTAATTCAAATAGTGAGGTAGAGTCACGTGAAACACTTTATCTAAGCACAAAATTGAACAAAGCAGACTAACATTCTCATTTAAGAGCAATTAAGAATGAATCTAGCTTGGAATTTCTCAGGAGAAACATCAAATTGGTTTCAAAGAAACAAAACCCTCAGACTCGAGAAACCAAAACTAGTAAATTTGACTAACATGGACTCAACAAAACCTGTAAAGAAGAAGAGGAATGTGTAAGCGTGGAGGGTAGAGGAGAAGCGGAGCCGTTAGTTGGTAAATCTAACGAGCGCAGCGAAATCAAACCTCAGTATCTCCATTTCTCCAACAATATCATAAGAATTAAACATAGACCAAATCTTATCGGACCCAAACTTGAAATCTTATGAGCTATTGAAGCAAATCTAAATTGGAAAGTGAAATGAGTTAGCAAGCATACAAGAGGTTGTCGAGACGTTTAGGACGGCCAATCGAAGGTTATTGTCTACAGGAATCTCATGACATTAGACTCCATCTTCCTCCATAGCTACATACTTGTACGATCCTCGGGTTCACCAAAATCAATCGAATCATTAGGCTAATTAGTTCACAACATTTGATCTGTAACACAGACATCAATTTACCAACAAAAGAGATGATAAATCGATTGAATAAAATAAGAAAATACATTGATTGATTATAGATCTGAAGGAATAGGAGTAAGATGAGGAAGAATCAGAGGAACATGAGGGCGCTGGCATCTTTCAAACTAAGACGGATCTTTGTCTGGACCATGAGTATCGAGTGGGTACATGTCTCGCTTGCTTTGACGGCGGCTAGGGTTTGCAACGAGAGTAAAATGGAGAAGAGGAAGATGACTCATGGTTAGGTTAAGGATTTTTTCGAAGAGAAGCTTGGTCTAAATTTGAGGAATTGGTGAAGAGGGAGCAAGGGATTTCGGAGATTGACAAAGGTAGTGAGGAAAAAAGCTTGAGAAGTAAAACAATGGAGAGGGAGAATGAAAATTTTGTTAGGCGCTTCTTTTTTTCGTTAAGTATTTCGGGAGCAAAAAAATTTATTTTATTCGTCGCAACAATACACAACGTTTTAAAACGAACGAGTGCTATGTATTCTACATTCCTAAAAAGAGTTCCAAAAATTTAGATCTTACCAACCAGACATAGCGTTTGTAAAGTGCAAACACTATCCAAAATTGAAGGATATGCCAACTATAGCAAAAAGGTATAAAACGTTATATTATACTGCTATCAATACGTTACTTTCTTGTAGTGGGACCACTTTACTTCTTGGCGATCGGGTAGAATATTTTCCGATGACTTAATTCCGTACTGAAAATTACTCATGTCTTCTAATTTAATTTAAACCCTTCCTATTGCCTCATTAGTCTTATTGGAATGCCTATAATTAATTTTATGCTTGACGTTAGCACAAAATTCTAATTTCTGCTCCTTAAAGGCCATTAGGACATTTCTTAGAAAATCTGATATTCGCCGAAAATATCTTGACCCTAAACCTTTCTGATTCTTCTTGACCATCTCATATGTGTCTTATTCTACCAAAAAATTCATTTTCTTCTTTCCCATCCGTTTCTTTGTTGTTAGACAATTTTCTAAATTTTCGAAATTCTTGCTAGCAACTACTGGCTCTAGCCGATACTTTCGGAAAATACTTAGATCGTTTACCTTGGAATTTGGTATTTCTTAAAGTCTCTATGCTGACTTACGGCTTTCATTAGAATTTTTTCGTTCCCACGACGAAATTCTTAACGATACGGTTGATTGACAACTTTGATCCTTCTTTCACCTTTTGATTATTTTCTAGAGTAATAATCTCTCATGATTTTTCTTGTAGATCTCTTCTACTGATCTATACATATCATTCGAACTTTGATTTTTGATCAATCCTCCTCTCCTACAATCTAATTTCTCCTTTGGTTGAACGGTCCAGCTTGCGTCCTTCCCGTCCAGTTCTTAGGTCTTGGGACGGGGTATTACACCAATGATTTGAGGTATTATCTTGTAGTCACGTCCTGGAGGATTAGTGACTCATACAACAGGTCGATCTTGCAGGTATTGTTTTGGTGCATCAAAATTTGGCTATCGTACGATTTGGAGCGGCTCGTCTCAAAGGTGGGTACATAAGTGGCATGTCTTACGGCAACATTAGCAAGGTGTTTGGAATTGATGAAATGAGGATGCTATAGAGGAGGCACGTCTATGTTGTCTCCCACACCTAAAGGATTAACTTCACATGGAGCTCGTTAATCTTGGTCTCGTCCGTCTAGAGGGTTCAGTTGTTCTTCAAGAAATTCATAGATGGGGTTGCCATCTTCATCGTGTAAAGACTGTCAATGCTCGTATAGAGTTGGAACTTGAGGTCGCGGATCATTGATGTATATTTTATTCACACATTACAAGAAAGACCACCTATTAAACTATAAGTGCACAATAATCAGTACTAGTATTTTAGGATCGATCCCATAAAGAGTGTAGCTATAAGGTATTGAATTTAGAGAAGAAGATCAGGCTAAGACAAAACTTAACTTGGGGTTTTGGGTTTGGGTTTCCTAATGACTAATGCAATGAAATAAGAAAGCAAGTAATAAAAGCAATGAATGAAAGCAAAGTGAATGAATGAAAGCAATGCAAAAATCGGTTGTTAAGCAATAAGATTAAGGTGTTGGTCGCTCTAGGGTTTCTCCGGATATCATGGTTCTCTGAAAATAGGTGATATATCAATTAGGTTTTTATTCTATTTTTGTTCTAGTTCATAACGACGAAAGGCAAATGAACGAGTTAGCCTAGGCTATACGTCTAACTGTTAGATCTCCCCATACTCCGTTACTCAACCTTTGAAGTCAATGCTGCATACTTCAACGCATTAAGCATTGATTCATTTAGTACTACTATAAGTCTTGTTACTCAACCATCGCAAACAACACCACGAAGGATTGGTAACACTATTTCTGATATTAGGGTTACCCAATAGGGGTCCTAATTCCTTCGATCTGTATTTGGTGATCAATTCAAACACATGCATTAGAATAAGATGTCCCAAAAGAAGCTAATATGAATGAAAAGTATATCTCACAACTAGTGTGAATCAAACCATGAATCCCCTTTGAATCACCCCATAAACACCTCATGATGCAAAGAAATGACATAGAGATGAAGTAGAAAAGCATCTGAAAGACATAAACAAAGATATAAACAAAGGGGGTTCAAAAGAAACCTCTCTAGATGTCACAAAAGATAAGTTTTCTCCTCAAAAGTTGTATAAGAAATAGTAGAAGAAGAGAATAGAGAAAGCAATTAAGAATAGGAGAGAGATCTTCAAGGGACGTCGACTTGGAGGCTTATGATCGAAGAGGTGGATCTTCAATGGAGCTTAGAGTCTGGTCGATGGTGGCTGTGAAAGAGGCTCTCTAAATCGTGACGCCATCGGGTTTCTCCTAAGCTTTGTATTTATAGGCTTCAATTAGGTTAAGGTGTAGAATCGTCTTTTCGTTAATTAGGTAAGTGATGGGCCTAACTTATGGGCTTTTTGACGTAGCTTAGTGACCGGTGGGACGAGTGGGATGCAGCCCGGATGCGGGCTCCACATAACATTCAAAATATCTTGATCCTTCCTTTGCAAAGCCATCGATAAATTCTTTGTCAGACCCAACATGACTAACGTTAATTGTATATAGAATACACAATCAAAGATATGAAAGTACTTGAGAAGACCAAACGCTTGACGTATTTTTGAGTCATCAACTCCTTCATCTTGGATATAATCTATAACTTCAATGATATAAGAAAACAAATCAACCATACGCAATAAAGTTTTATGATGAGAATTCCAACGGGTATACTTAGGCCTTTGAAGAGAAAGCTCTTGCTTCCAGTGCTAATGTCACCATTAATAATTTTGTACTACTCCTTTTTGATAACTTTCAAGAAGCTCCTACCATATCCAACAGCTTAGAAATCATGTCAAAAAAACCACCAACATCAAAGTGCTTTTTTGCAACTACAACGACGACGACCAACTGAAGTTGATGAGCAAAACAATGGAGGTAATATGGAGAAGTATTTTCCCTAGCATCCAATGATCTAAGCCCATTGAACTCAGTTTTCATGTTACTTGCTCTATCATAACCTTGTCCTCTCAACTGTCAAACTTAACCAATGTTTAGCAAACAGCCTATCAATTGCAGAGTTCAGAGATAAAGAAGATATTTCTTTGACATGAATAACTCAACCAAATTTTCTTTAACTGCTCCACTCTTATCAACTAATCAAAAAAACAATTGCCAATGTACTATACTTTATTTGTCAATGTGCTATACTCTAGCGAACTAGAGTATTTACCAAACCAAGCTGAATTAAATATCATCAATGAAGTTCCTATTGTTTTCTAAAGAAAAATATGATCATAGGTTGACATGGACCTCTAGTTAAGTACTTGCATCTATTTTGTCCCTTTCATTTGGATGATAATCCAATATTCTTTCCTTTCAGTAGGATCCCACGATATATTATCCAAATTATTATAAGATTTACCTCAAGGTTTTATCTTAGGGACCACACCTTAGCTACAAGGGCACAATAATCATTAGTTATGTTTAAGGATCGATCCGACAAAGAGTGATATCTATAAATATTTAATTATGAAATAAAATATGGCTAAGAAAAAACTACACTTAGGGGTTTTGGATTTGGGTTTCCTCATAACTAAGCAATAAAATAAGTTAATGCAAGAAAATATATATCAGTTGTAAGCTATAAATTTATGGTGTTGGGTGTTCAAGGGTTTCTCAAGGTATCATGATTCTCGAATAATAGGGCTAGTCTCTCTTAAGTTTTTAATATTTTTGCTCTAGTTCACAACTACGAAACACGAATAAACGACTAACCCTAGAATATACTTAATTAGCAAATCGCCCTATATTATGTTACACAACTTACGTATGCAACAACGTATAGATTAACACATTAGGATCGCGTTCGCTAAGTATTCTAAGTCCTTTTTTCAACTTACGTATGCAACAACACGAATGATTGGTAATACGATGTCTGAAGTTTGGTTTATCTGGTTAGAGATCCTTCCCTCTTGGGTTAGCGTTTGGTGATTAATCAAAACAAATGCAATAAAGTAAAAGATGTCCCAAAAGAATCTAAGTATGAATGAAAATCGGATCTAACAACCTAATAAGTTTTGAACCATGAAACCCCTTTGAATCATCCCATAAAACCCAACAAAGAAAACTATTCGCTAATGATGCAAATAATATATATCATAAAGAATAAGATCATAAACGAATCAATAACAAAAGGGGGTTCAAAGGAAACTTCTCCAAGATGTCACAGAAGATAACTCATCTACCCAAAAGTAGTATAAGAAAAAGTATAAGAGAAGCGAAGAGAAAGCGATGAAGAACAAGAGAGAGATCTTCAAGGGACGACTTCTATAAGCTTTGAGGTGGATAGGGAGCTCGGAGGCTACATGCTTTGAGCTGGCTGTGAAGGAGGCCATTAAAAGAAACTCCAAAAGGCCATCAAATACGTAGGGTTTTTCTCTAAAGGTTTGGTATTTATAGGTTAAGCGTTAATATATGTTGATTAGGTTAAGTGTTGGGCAAGCTTCTAGACTTGGCACAAGGGTGGGCGACTAGTGGTGAGAGTGGTGAATAGCCCATGCACATGCTTGGTGGCTAGTGTGACTTAGAGGCTCCGGAACGGGTGCATATAACTTCTAACAATTGGGTCATGTCTTCACCCTCTCGACATAACTTCTGAATGGCTGAATGGATTGTGGTGATTCCACATCGAGGTGAAGACCTTGAACGGATGACATAATTCTATGGTACAAAAACCGTCCTGAAATGGGGTTTGATTTACTTTTACTCATTTTTGCTTGAAAACTCTTAATTCTTCCTTGAAATACAAATACTTGGAAAAAACCTTGAAGTATCTAATATCTCTTGATTTCTCCATGAACAACCTAGTAAAAACATAGTAGAAGTGGGCGAAAATACGATGTTATCATCCACCATGGCTCTCCATCAACCAAAACATAATTATGAAAGTCTTAAAGACTTCTGAAAAGTTTGGGCTCAAACCAAGCTTGTTTGCCAAACCAAACAATAAAACTTGCCACTAATTACTTTAAACTAAAGTGCTTCCCAAACAGATTTATAATTCCATTACTATCCGGTAGAATTTGATTCGCACTGTGGAATATGGAGCATGTGGTATCATGAAGAACTCCACCAATTTACAGCCAGATCAAATATCATTTCGACCTCCAAACATTGCTATTGATATCCCATCTCAGAACTTTTTTCTGGTTCATAATTAGCATATATTTGCAGATCATTCCAACAGTTACTTGGCCGGAAAGTAACACGCATAACTCCTCAAGTTTGACTCTTATTGAAGATCTGTTAGTTGCTAAGGATTCTTGGGTTGGTGTTCTTTCTAGAGATGTTGTACTCATGATCTAATTCTTTCTGGTTCGAGGAGAAGAAGTTTCACAATTTTCCCTTCATCTTCTTCCATCTTTGCTTGTGTTTTGCTTTTCTCCAGCCTAGATATGCTCTAATCTTCTTCATCATTACTCCCCCTCACTTTTATGAACCATATCTCCCCCTCTCAATGCTTTTCCTTTGCGGTGATGATGATCACTTCTTCTTGGCCATATCTCGCCCTTCATCTCTGTTTTATTCTCTACTTCTTTACTTTCTTCTTCTCTTTCACGATCTGCTCCTTTTTTCTCAATATGACAGCGAGAGGAAAAGCTCACAACAATTGATTCTCTTCATTTATTTCTCTCATCACCAAATGCAACTAGGGTTTATTAATCTTAACGAGGAAGGACATGCTTACATATATAGATGTGGTCACAACTACTAGACCTTGTCGCTTTGTGGTTTTTCATTCACTTGGGCCTTAAATGGGCTGAATCATAATGTTAAAACAAAATGCTCCAAGAAGATGGGAGTGGGATGTTACATGATTGACGTGAATTTAGAAGTTTTGTAGGTTCAAATCGGATGGACAAGGACAAGAAAGGTGTAGGCGATAGTGCTGATGTTCTAACGCAAGTTTTGCTTTATGTGGTCTGCAGATTATAGTTCAAAGTACGGTCACTGATAATAAGAGGGGTCCTATGATTTTCAAACCTTTCCACTTGATTTACTCTATTGTTTGCTTCAGGAAAAGCAAGTCTATGTCTGGGGGAGTTGAATAACATCGTATTTTCTTACCTATATTAGCTATTTTTTTCTTATATTTTATGAAACATTTGGATTAATTTCAAGGTCTAAGAGATGATAATCAAGTATTTAAGAAGCGAAGAAGGTTTTATGAGGCAAGCAAAATGCGTTTTCTAACAAATTCAAAGCTTTGAGGGTTTTACATCCATTGGAGAACTTCTCGTGCACCAAATTGAGAGTTTTTGGATTCTATGGAAAGCTAGAAGAGTTAGTAACCACATAAAGTAAACTCATATGATCAACATTTGTTTTCAATGCCCATTAGAGTGAAGTCCTGTCTTTGTGACCGGTGAAGAGCTACCGGTTGGGACCAATCACAACCCACATGATCGGTGTGAAGCCTACTCTAGAGACCAGTCATGAAGCATGTACCAATTCTCAAGCATTATCCTGCACTTAAATGAAACTACGTAATGTTTTTCCAAAAAACCCTAAACCCACTACTAACTTTCCGAGACCTATTAATACTTGTTTTAGACACGAAAAGAGTTGTGCTCTTCATGCATCTCCCTTGTGCCTTCACCGAGAAGCTTAGAAGCACAAGAACCATTTGTCTCTTGGATCTAAAGCTCCAAAGACACCAAATCCCTACTTTCTACTCTTTGTTTCTTATAGATCTATTAAGGTGAATTCTTACATCTTGTATTCGACAATTAGAGAAATAATCTCTAAACCCTATTGATAAGGTTCAAATTACCTTAAGAACTACTCTCTCAAACAAGAGATCAATTGCAGTATTTAAGGATCGATTTCCACAAAGTTCTTTTGTTCACACAATGAATTCAATATCAAGATTAAGCTAGCAGGGAATGATTGATTGGTTATAAACGATGAAATAAAGAGCTAGGAACAAGGTGTTCTCAGGAAACTATTGGTTAGTAGATCTAATTAAAGCTAGGTTGTTATCGAACTATTCTTAAACTCAAACTCTAATTATGAAATAACCAGTGGTGTTCCGCAAAACTCCCTATGCCTATAGCTAAGAATAACCGGAGAAGCCGAGAGATCTTTAACCTAAACTTGCATTCTAAATGAGTTCAATTGTTCACCTTAGTAGATAGGCCTATTCTTATTACACACCTATAAACCAGACTCATCAAATAATAGATCCAACTACAGATACCTATGGTGGGCATATCTATTGTCTGGATTCAAGATCTAGTTAATTACTCTAGATCTAGCATTAAGATCAATCAAAGATGAAGAATTCTACTAGAATAACCTAACAGGGGGGCGATCTACTAAACCATATGAATCCCTAATGAGAAACCCTATTCCTAACAAGCAAACTACTCAGACATATTGAATGAAAAAAGCAACATAATTGAGTAAAAAAGCATAAACACATCAAATAAGATTAGAGTAAGAAGGGATGTCTTCACTGTATTGAAAACTGAATGAATCTCTCGAGAACAAGGGATGAATAGCTTATGTCTCTGAAAATAGGGATTTGCAAAGAACTTCATAAAAGAAACTTAGGTCTAAACAACTATATAAGAACCCTATAAAACATCCAGGGACTAATAAAGCAAATAGGGAAGTCTTCTGGGGCAAATTTCCTCTTCTATAAACATGAAAGCATCATGGACTTTGCTGGGCCGAAACTGGTGTCGATCAACACGAGGTGTGTGTCGATCGACACTCTCGCTGAATCTGGAACTGAAATCGTCCTTAGCTTCCTTTTCCTTAGCTTTTGCTCCAAAATATCTCCTTATCTCCATTGTTGTCCCATTGCATAGAATACCTGAAAAGACACTAAAAAGACTCGAGAAATAACATAAAGACTCAAAATCATAGATTAAATCAGTAAAAATAGGGATATATCAACTCCCCCAGACTTAGCTTTTGCTTGCCCTCAAGCAAAACACAAAAGCCGAACCCGTGGAAGAGGTTTTGAAATCGAAGGAACTACCAACATTCTCAAGCCTATTGCCATGATCATCCAAACTAAGTCCATATGCCTAACAAGTCTAATCAAATCCTAACCAATATGTACTTCTCTACAACCTTACACAACATTCTAAATTTCATACCTAAGTTCTCACAACTATATCCACCAGGCTTTCATCGCTGGGTCTCATCAAACAAGCTAACACTCAAGATCCTTTTAGACTCATTCCTGTACTATACCATGATATATTGACCGTTCTTTCTCTCCCCTAGACTTATTCTTTTTAAAGAGTAAACAAAGGGGAACTCGCATACTGGATCGACACCCTCGGTATTTTTCCATCCTTTGTAATTAACCATTCCAAATAATGTATAATAATGGGGTCATAGGAAACATTCCTACCCCTATACACTATCTGAAAATTCTATCAATCTCTCATTATTATTATTATTTTTTATATGGGGAGAGGAACACATTATTTTTTTTATCACATTGGTCTCAATATCAGTTATGGACAAGGAGTCAAGATCTATGAATACTAATGTTTGAAGAGGTAAAAGGAAGAGCAGTGAGATTAGCTCCAGCCTTAGTGGTTGTGTTGGAATCTAGGATATCCTCAAGTCTGTTGGTTTGCCATCTAGATTTTCCAATATTCGGATTGAGCCGAACCTGCAACACTCATCAATCAGGCAATAATCAAGGGAAATATAGATCATGATTCCTAACTAAAATAAACAAACGTTTTTTTTTTTCAAGATAAGAAAATGACTCAATAAACTCAAAAACGAAAAATAATAAGAATAAAAAATAAAAGCATAATTAGTAAGAAGCTCCTCCAGGCTTAAACGACATTGTCCCCAGTGGCATTCAAATCCGAAGTAGGTGAGAAAAATAAATCAAAAATAAAGAAAATAAAAAGAAGGGAAAGAAAAATCAAACTAGTGCGTTGCCTCCCACTAAGCGCTTGTTTTGAGTCAATAGCTTGACTTGGCGGAGTTCAAGATGAGGGTGGAGTGGTGGAGGATTGCTGCTGCCTCCTCGCCTTCCAAGGCGGTGTGTAAACTGATCTGGTCAGGGCAGCTGCAGGTGTCGATTGACACTCATGGTGGTGTCGATCGATACTCTCCTCGTGTCCTGCAAGAACAACAGGAGAAACAAGCTTTCGAAGAACTCTAGGCTTGTTATCTTGTGAAGCAGACTTCGAAGAATCTAAAGAATTAATCGAAGGGAAAGCAGGACAAGAGATAGAAGAGAACTTATCATAGAGGGCCGCAAGAGGTGTTGGCTGAAGAGAATGTGGAGAATCCTCTGTCTGTGAATCCCGAGGGTGTCGATCGACAGGAGGGATAGTGTCGATCGACATCGTTGCTCTGCAACTTTCATTGGCGAGCTGAGCTGATGGGAGCATTGTGTGTGTCTCTGTCTGGGGATTCTGAGCAGTTTTAGGAGGTGTGTTTGTGCCAGAGGCAATGCTACTGATAGTCGTAGTGAACTCTGAACAATCCATGCCAAACTCCATCTCCAAATCACAAACTTTTAGAGAGATCCTACCTTTCTTCACATCAATCCTAGCACCAGCTGTAGCTATGAATGCTCTTCCAAGGATAAGAGGATCCTTGGGTTCCTTATCGTAGTCCAGGACCACAAAATCAGCAGGGATTAGGGAGTTACCAACCTTAACAGAAACATCCTCAAGAATTCCTTCAGGGATGCGTTTGGAACGATCCACGAAGAGGAGAGTGATTCTAGTCGGCCTGTAGTTAGTCATGCCTAGTCTCTCATCAACAAACTTAGGCATGAGGTTGATACTCGATCCCAGATCACATAAAGAGCTGCTGAACCTGCCTGTGGACATAGAGCAATCAAGAACAAAGCTACCTGGCTCAGGGAGTTTCTCAGTGGTCTGATCAGGAGTGATGGTGCGGAACTACTCAACAATGTCCACTCTCTGTGCCTTCTCTTTCTTAACCTTAGGCAGCATGATTGCACTGATGTCCCTTGTCAGCAGCGAGGCTTCATCTGATTTAATACCATTGTCAACAAGTCGCTTGACATACCTGTTGAGTGGAGCAGGAGATGTCTCAGAAACATCCTTAAGAAGAGAAGTGAGGATCTTCTCCATCATGGTTGTGCACTTAGCAGCATGAATCTCCTGCTTAGAACGACGCTTCCTCGGATAAGGGACAAGCGTGGCATAGGTAGACTCGGGATGCACACCTTATATGGTGTAGTCCGGACCCAGTGTCGATCGACATTAGAGGTGTATCGATCGACACCCTCGTGAGGAACCGTTTTGGAAAACAATGTTCCATACGGTGTCGGTCGACACCAACTCTGCAGCAGTGAGTTCTAGCTCTTCTTCAGTATTAACTTCTTTCCACACATCATCTCCATCTCTGATTAAGATGGCATTACAGCTCTTCCTTGGGTTAACATCATGATTACCAGGAAGAAAGCCTTCTTGTCTCTTAATGGATTGGGCAGTTTGAGCTACCTGTACATTTAGCTTCATGAAGTGAGAGCTCAGATTGTCGATCTTCCCATTAAGATCTGTGTAGACAGCATCAAACTTGCCAATAAACTCCACAACAAGCTTTGTTTGGCTCTCAAGAATCTGTTCAAGCATGGATTCCATTCTGGTCTCTGATGAGGGGGGGGTGGGGGTGGGTGGGTGGGGTGGGGGGGGGGGGTGGGGGTGGGGGGTAGGGGGGGGTTAGCTGAGTTACCATAGGTCCTTTGGAAGTTGTTGTAAGGAAATGTCGTCTGGAAGGCAGGCTTTTGAGTGTAGTTCGAGGAACTCTGGTTCTCTGTAAACCTGTTGCCACTGAAGTTGCCATGTGGCTGTCCAAACTTCATGTAGCCTAGACCATCTATGTAGTAGACTCCCTCTTCTGACTCAATCTCAGGCTCAATAGTATCATCCTCAGCTGCAAAGTTGACATGCTTCTTCCTTGTAAGCAAGTTGTGAACCGAATCCAACTTAGCATTCACCTCTGCCATCTGATTGCCCGAAACAGCTCCAACAATCTTCTTCCTCTCAAAGTCAGCATTCTTGGTGCTGTGTTACCATAGGTCCTCTGGAAGTTGCTCTAAGGAAATGTCTTCTGGAAGGCAGGCTTTTGAGTGTAGTTCGAGGAACTCTGGTTCCCTGTAAACCTGTTGCCACTGAAGTTGCCATGTGGCTGTCTAAACTTCATGTAGCCTAGACCATCTATGTAGAAGACTCCCTCTTTGACTCAGTCTCAGGCTCAATAGTCTCATCCTCAGCTGCAAAGTGGACATGCTTCTTCCTTGTAAGCAAGTTGTGAACCGAATCCAGCTTAGCATTCACCTCTGCCATCTGATTGCCCGAAACAGCTCCAACAATCTTCTTCCTCTCAGAGTTAGCATTCTTGGTGCTGTTACTGCAAGTGAGATTCTCTATCAGAGCGGTAGCATCAGCTGAATATCTCGTGTTAAAGTTACCATTGCTCGATGCATTTAAAGCCATCTGGTATCTCCAATCGACTTCTTTGAAGAAGGTACCAAGAAGTTGTACCTCACTGAAGTCATGATGCGGGCAGTCCCGTTGATACTCCTTGAAGCAAACTCAGACTTAGCATCATCATAGAAATTGTTCAAGAAAGCTATCTTGATGCTTCTTCAAGTCTTGAGGGAACCTGCTTTAAGTTGTTTCATCCAAGAAGCGGATTCTCCAGCAAGTGAATAAGGGAAGAGCTGGCACAGTAGGTAGTCCTCTGAGATTCCATTAGCTTTGATGCTCGGAACGAGGTCCTCAAAACGCTCGATATGGTCCATTGGCTGCTCATGAAACAATCCATGGAAAGGATGCTAGCCTACTAAAGCAAAATAGCCATGCTTCAGCTCATAGTCGTTCCTCTGGAAGGGTGGGGGTACAATCGCTGAACGATTAGCATAGAACAGGTCAGGCCTGTTGAAATCCCCAAGAGTATGACGTGGTTCCGCACCTGAAGGAATAGCTGCAGGAATCTGGGATTGGTGTCGATCGACACCTCTGTTGTGTCGCTCGACACCTCTGTTGTGTCGCTCGACACCAATCGCATCTGCGTTCTGCTCTTGAAGGTGTCGATCGACACCCAGTTGGTGTCGCTCGACACTGAGCCGTGCTGCTCTCTGGCAGCTAATTGCGCATTGAGGCGCGCCTGATCCTCATTGGCGTCCTCAGGTAGGATGAGTCCATGATCATCTAATCTCTGACCAGCCTCATTGTAGGCTTGCCCATCCTCATCTCTCAAAACTCCTTCTACATCAGCTCAGATGACTCTGTCAGCCATTGTTAATCTCTGAGTTTTTCGGTTGGTGCGTCCAAGATTTCCCAAGTTCAAAACAGACAAGTTGATGAGCTCCTTATGTTGTGTGCTCCTTGTTTGCCTAGGCATACACCTGAAACACAAAAAAGAAGAAAACAAGAAACGCGTGAGTAACAAAATAAAAGTAAAAATTAGACGAAATCTTTAAAGTAAACTCAATGGTGATTCCCAAGAACTCTAGCAATGGCGCCAAATTTGATAGGGTTCAAATTACCCTAAGAACTACTCTCTCAAATAAGAGATCAATTGCAGTATTTAAGGATCGATTTTCACAAAATTGTTTTGTTAACACAATGAATTCAGTATCAAGATTAAGCTAGCAGGGAATGATTGAAAGTAAAAGAAAACAAAGTAAAAAGACAGCAGATTGATTGGTTGTAAACGATGAAATAAAGAGTTAGGGACAAGATATTCTCTGGAAACTATTGGTTAGTAGATCTAGTGAAAGCTAGGCTTTTATCGAACCATTCTTAAACTCGAACTCTAATCATGGAATAACCGGTGGTGTTCCGCGAAACTCCCTATGCCTATAGCTAAGAATAACCGGAGAAGCCGAGAGATCTTTAACCTAAACATGCATTCTAAACGAGTTTAATTGTTCACCTTAGTATATAGGCCGATTTTTATTACACACCTATAAACCAGGCTCATCAAATAATAATAATAGATCCAACTACAGATACCTTTGGTGGGCATATCTATTGTCTAGATTCAAGATCTAGTTAATTACTCTAGATCTAGCATTAAGATCAATCAAAGATGAAGAATTCTACTAGAATAACCTAACAGGGGGGCGATCTACTAAACCATATGAATCCCTGATGAGAAACCCTATTTCTAACAAGCAAACTACTTAGACATATTGAATGAAACTAGCAACATAATTGAGTAAGAAAGCATAACCACAACAAATAAGATTAGAGTAAGAAGGGATCTCTTCACTGTATTGAAAACTGAATGAATCTCTCAATAACAAGGGATGAATAACTTATGTCTCTGAAAATAGGGATTTGCAAAGAACTTCATAAAAGAAACTTAGGTCTAAACAACTATATAAAAACCGTATAAAACGTCCAGGGACTGATAATACAAATAGGAAAATCTTCTGGGGCAAATTTCCTTTTCTGTAAACTTGAAAGCGTCATGGACTTTGCTGGACCAAAACTGGTGTCGATCGACACCAGGAGTGTGTTGATCGACACTCCCTCTGAATTTGGAACTGAAATCGTCCTTAGCTTCCTTTTCCTTAGTTTTTGCTCCAAAATGTCTTCTTATCTCCATTGTTGTCCCATTGCATAGAATACCTGAAAAGAAACTAAAAAGATTCGAGAAAAAACATAAAGACTCAAAATCATATACCTAAAACATAGCTAGCTAAAATCAGTAAATATACGGTTATATCACCTATTCAGTTCTTATTCATCATGTTCTTATGAGTTTATTAAACCTTACTTGGATGAGTTCCTTAACCATGCTAGAGTAGGTTTCTAGTTGGGTTTAAAGAGCTAATTAAAAGGGTGGGGGAGTTATGATCGATCGTTTAGGTGGCGATATATAGGGTTTTGTTTGATATATAGGATAAAGGATTTTTGAGGGATGATGATGGTAGTGTCTACGATAAAGCAGGACAACAACTTGATAACAACGGGTTCTTATCCTTGAGACAATTTTGGTGGTTGACCAGCAACCACAAGACAGATAAACTGGAAATCTCGTTGTCGAACAACACACCGTTGGTGTCTATCAACACAACATTGGTGGCAAACGACCGTTGGTGTCTATCAACACAACATTGGTGGCAAACGACACCCACAACACAACATTGGTGGCATACAAGGTAAACAGAGTCGTTGGCCCACATGGTAACAATGTTCCACGTCTAATAGTTGCGAATGCTCGTGCCGTGACTCTTGGTGACTACAACATGCATGGCCTATTCTATGCAAAACGATCAGTGATATGACTTTATTGAATAAACATGACTTTGAGCCGAAATCCGCTTACTTCACTCTTGTGGGTCAGCATCCTTTTAATGGTATGTATTGGATCGAATTTCCATTTATTTTACATTTCCATTTTTTCTGTTACATTTAAATTTAATTATAAATTATGGTTAAATTGCAAAATGTTATTGCTTAAAAATCAAACTTACTTCGATTCGGTAAAGTTTATTTATTCCGCTGTCTAAAAGTATTAAAAACAAAATGTGAACTATCGATTTATTTTCTTAATCAGATACCAATAAACTTAGTAAATTATTTCATCTTAGTAATTAACACAACAACAATGTTCTTGTCTACAATAGCCGTAATCAAAATTTTTAGTTTTACAATAACTATCGCACCCATGGACTCCACGATAAATACATAAAGCTGGTGTAAAGCATGTTTTTGTACGCCCCCCTATTCCATACCCTGTTTTATTAACAATAATCAATAATCATTAACAAAAAACAAAAACATGTCCATAGTTAAATAATATAAATATAACAATAACCAATTACCCGGACTACCACCAGTTGTAGTACGACAATGAGCAGAAGACATAATAAAAAAGACAGTCAAAACAAATGCGACAAAAGTTTTCATAGTAGTAGTCATTTTATGATATTCTCTGAACTTTCTCTTTTTGATTTTGCCTATAATTACACTAGTTATATATAGATAATAACACAAATATACATTAAATTGTTTTTCCTAGTCAAAGATGAAATATAGCACAATCCTTCCACTTAATTTCTTATTATAGATTTGAAGTCAAAATAAAATCACAGCAAATTCTATCTTACCTTTTCAATTATATTTAAACATTGGTGATATGATATTGATTTTTATATTGATAATAAAATAAGTAATTTGTTTTCAGCATATTTAGTTATATTTTTAAAAACATTATTTGAAAAGAATATTTGGAAATATTATACAAATTCAGTTAATTCTATCCAAAAACGTTCCTTTCAAGAATACCCTCTCTTCTTGTCCATTTTTAGTTATACCTTTCTTTATGTCTTAAATGACTAAGTTACACTTTATTTATTAAGTGAACATAATGAGAAAATTAAATCGCATAATTGTTTTGATAAAAAATTAGAAAATCCTTATAAACTATTTTTTAAAAATATATATAAATCTTTTAAAACTATTATATATCAATTTTAAACCCTTATAATTTTTTTTTAAACCCTTGTAAATCTTGTTAAAATCTTCTATACCAGCAAAGATACAAAGATACCAGCAATTCTCTTAAACCTTTTAAGAACAACCTTCAAAACCTTCAAAACCTTTGTAAATATCTTTAAAATCCTGTATAAAATATTTTAGGAATCTTTTTAAAACAGTTGTAAATATTTTTAAACCCTTATAAATATTTTAAAAACCTTATAAAACCCATGTAATTTTTATTAAAACCCTTTTAATGGCCTTGTAAATCCAGATCCCGCTAAACTTCCTGGAATCACATTTCCCACAAAATTTATGGGATCATTATTTTTTGGTGGTAAATTTTTTGTCAAGAATGATTTGGGGGGGGGGGATTGTTAGAATGTTTTTGGCAGGAAACTTTTTCTGAATTTGTTGACGAGAAAATGATTGTCGAGAAATGTTTTGGGGTATTGTTTTAAAAAGGGTATCAATGTAAGAACATTTGTAACAGTTTCTCTTGAAAATTTTAATTTACCTATAATTGGGTTAACATTTACGTTTTAGAATAATTATGATATTCTTTCATTGTTAGTTTATCTATATATATACAGTTTCATAGATAATTTTGAAATAAATCATATTTACAATGGAATACAGTTGCATAAATTTGTAAGATTTTGTAACATCCAAAATTAAAAGAAAATATAGGATCAGATTTTGGGTTAAATTGAGCGTTTTGAAACTGTCTGGTTTCAGGGGATTTCTGAGAGATTCAAAAATCTGGGCGGAATCTGTAAATAGAGAAAAATCAGAGGATTAAAGTGCAAAAACGTAAAAAATGAGAGAATTCGAGTTTATCTTTCCCGAAACTGAAGGGAAGTTGTTGGCAATTTGAATCCTTGTTTTTTTAACCCTAATGTATCGTATATATATATATGTGTTTTAAAGCCCCTGAGAATTAGAAACCGAATCCATAATCAATTTGAGATTTTTGGTGAGTTTCTTAGACCCTTTTTGCTTCAATGCCAATTTGAATAATTGTTGTAATTTGTGACCGGATTTTGTGGCTGTTTAGGTTGGTTGTGACTTCAGTTGTTGAATCTTTAGTATTGGGTTGTTTTCAGTCTTTTTCAGAGTTCTTGGTAAGCTTCATCTTCTTCCTTTTTTCAGTTTGCTTCCTTAGAATGAGCTTTAAACTCTTTAATGGTGAATCTCTTGCAGAAAGAATTAGGAGTTGATCTATACCTTGTTAGAAAACTCTCGTTCGTATGAATCCAACGCCACTGACATATCATCAATCGGAAGTCGGAGTTGATCGAAATTTGATCGGTAAATATTTTGTTTTTCTCGATTCATAGTCAAATCAGGATTTATTTACGCCGGTTCTTACGGTTATAAAACAATCTTTTGAAATCTAATTTTGAATTGGTTGAGTTTTGATTTTAAGCGGTTAGTAATTGGGACCGGTTCAGTTGGTTGTAAACCAGTTCTGTCAACTCTAATACTTGATTAAGATTGAAATTGAAATTAGCTTCCAGATGGTATATAGTACTTACTTTTCTGATCAACAATTGAATTTAGGCGAATTAAATGGTGATTTGGAGCGTGGATAGAATTGTTGTAAACACTCGTTCAGTTTTAAAAGCTTTTCCTGGTGACTTCTAACTCCCTTATTAGTTATTATATATTTAAATAATATTTTAGGAGTATGATAAAAAGAATAAAAGAATTAGTTGTAAATTCTGAAAATTGATTATTTGTTTCAGTTTGATTATTCTGAATATGATTCTCATGATGAAATATGTTATTCTGCTAAGACCAGTATCAGCATGCGACTCTGATTTAGCTAGCTCTATTAGGCAATCTGTGGCGGCCGGCATCGCCAACAGATGTATTCCATATTCTGTTAGTCTGTTAGTGGTATTGAGGTCGGTTAATGTCGTGGACCATACTTCTTTATCACCTTGATAGGGGCCACCATCCCTATCGAGTTTATTATGTAAATATTATGTTTGTATATGGTTTGGATCAACCAATGCTGGGATTGTACCATTCTGACATGCATTGCTGGATACCTGGTCGTTCTGTTCTGATGTTATTATTCTGTCTGATGATATTATTCTGTTCTGATGATTTAATTATGTATTTTGTTAGCATAAGTTCTGATGTGCTTTACTTTATATAAAATTAATTGAATGGAAACTATGTCTGTTAGTACCAGCACATGAACATTATTCTGTGCGGGATTAGACCGTGTTGGTACTTGTTCTTCGGGTTTATAGTCTCACTGGGCGATTTTTTGCTCACATCAGTTCTGATTCCGTGCAGAGGGCATTGACGAGGAGCGGTATGCAGCTGAGGTTTAGAGTTTGTTATTCGAAACGAGACTTGGTAGATTTTCTTAAGTTTAATTTATTTGTTTATTAGAATTGGAGTTTATACGAGATTTCAACTTTGTATATTTTGGAAATTTTAGTATTTTTATTATAGTAATGCTTCAAAAATTCTTTTTAATTTTCGGGGCGTTACAGATTTCAAAAATTAAATAGAAGATATTAGCAAACTGATTAATATCCTTAACTTATGTAAACAAAGTGCACTTTGGTGACCTTCGAGAAAGTGATTATCCAAAACCATATAAGTGAGGGCAAAAAACAGAAAAAAATCATGTGGTTATTTGCACGGTCGGTAAACTTGTCTTTAAAGTCACTTAGAAGTAACACCCAACCTTCGAACAGAGGTGGAGCTCACGGAACTGAGAGAGGACGTGGGTGCTCACTGGTAAGGATGGACGGGACATTACAACACTCGATTCATTGCTAATATCTTAAACGATCTCTACCTAATTTAAACATAAATATATGATTCTTTTTTCACTTTTATTTGATCTCATATTTAATTTATTTTGAATATATGTAAAATACATATAATTAAAAAAATATTAGATTTTTCTGCATTTGATGCGATTCAAATTTTTAAAAACAAACATATATTACTCAGTCGATGAGAAAAATATGTGTACAATTTCCTACATTACTTATATAGTTGGACAAATGTTCAGATTTATACTATAAAAATATTAAGATAATTCTGAATACGAATGAGAAGAAAGCTTAATTTATCAAACGTCTAAATTGAAAGTGTTATCCCGTTTACTCCACTTCAATATTTTAAAGAATTAAAAGTTTTAGAAAGTTGAACTTTATCAAATGTTATAAATATTTATGATATCTGTTACGAAATTTCAAATATTATAAATAGTTGAACTTTATAAGAATTTATAAGAAATATTTATTTATTTAAACTTTATAAAACGTTTAAAGTATTTATAATATTTAAATTCTATTTTTTCTAACATTAATAATACTTGAACTCGATATCAATTAAAAATATATATATTATTGGAACTAGTTAAAGCAAACTTTTAAATTAAGTCGAATAATATGTGATATATCTTTATTTTTACTGTTTTTAGCTATGATTTAGATAGTGGTTTAAGAGTCTTTTTGTTATTTCTATAGTTCTTTTAGAGTCTTTCCACGTACTTAATGGAATGGGACAAGAATGGAGATAAGAAGATATTTTTGTTTATGTTAAATATGTTCCTTTTTCTGTTTTTAAAATATACTAAAATTTGAAATTTATTCATCTTACGAGAGCTTGTTAATTTATTTGGTATTAAAGTAAACACATAGAAATTAATTTATCGTAACAAAAATGTTACAACAACAAAATTTAAATGTGTTCGATCGAAATAATATTAAAAACACACATATTTTAAGCAGTTTTAGAGATTGAGATACAATGACTCCACACGTCATCCCTCTTCTTCAAGTATTGTGTTTCACGGCCAATTAAGCTTGGTCTGTCAGCAATATATTTAATGAGATTATCGTGACACACTTTTCCTTCTTGGACAAGATCCTTGCAACAAGACTCAATGAGGGTTCCATTTCCAAAAACAACCGCGATTATATTCAATGCACATTTAGGAGTGATTTTAACGAGACAAGTGTCCCATAATGATTTTGCTTCAGCTTCTTCTACAGAAAAAGCAGGAACAAACGCACACACCAAAACTACAACAATGAATAGCGCAGTAACATGGGAGATTAGTTTAGCCATATTTTTCTTATGCTTGGAGATTACTGACTTATTTTTCCTGTATGAGAAGAAAGTAATGAAATATGTTATTTTTATTTGGTTATCTAGACATGAAGATATGTAAACTATTTATAGGTGACTGAATATCCAACGTAACTAAATTCGATTTATTATAAAATTAACTTCATAAATTAATGTGAATATCTTAACCTCTTGATAAATTAATAAACAACGTACGTTAAATTTATATTTGGAATATGTTCTTGAAATTTAAATAAAAAAAACTAATGCAAGAACTGATATTAAGTTCAGCTTATAAACTTATGGATTAAAATTTAAAAATATATATCAAAATTTGAAGCCAAATTATTAGATATGAAGCTCAAACTTTACATAGATAAGATTGTAAGTAAAATAGCTAAAAGGTTTAAATATTAAGTACCCAACATATATTTCATTATGAGCGTTTAAAAGCCATACTTAGATTTTGTTTAAATTATGTTACCCATATTAGAAAGCAAATTATGAAAATTTGGTTTAATCTAAAAGACTAGTTAATGGGACCTGAATAATATATTTAAAAGAGAGGGATATGGTTTACATCCATAACTAATAATTACAAAAGACTTCCATGAAAAACTAAAGATATGATCGTTATCAATGAATGCAAAAAAAAAAATATATATTTCACGGAACTCATACTAGGTAAGACTATTTGGAAAAAGTTGAATTTAAATGAAGAAACTCTATTCCAAATATTTAAAAAGGTAGCATCCGATTGAATTGGACATAATAAAATGATTGAGTGGTCAATATTCTCAATTTTAAGCTAGCCTAGTTGTGGGTTGAGAGTCTAATGAAGTTTTACAACAACTATTACATCAATTTAAATGTAATATCTATATAAAATTCAGAAAGAGAAATGATTCAATTTACTACAGAGACATATATCACAAACCCTTTCGAATGTTTTTTTGTTTACAATTATAGTTTGTGTAGATTTGGAAAACAAAAAGCGGTTGTTAGTGTAAGGAGATTTTGGTTTAAGGACTTTAGTCACAAAAGAGTAAGAGTTTTTTTTTTTAATAGTTAATGGTTTTATCTTTTGCTTTAAATGAACAAAAAATAATTATTTATGTTGTTAAATTGATTGGTATACAGTTAGCCGAATATCAAACATATAAAGAGAACTAAAAGTGTTCTTATGCTATTCTTACGTTATCATTTTTGGATTATGTGAAATATGTCCCTTTTTCTGTTTTTAAAATATAATAAAAATTGAAATTTATTCATCTTACGAGAGATTGCTTTAATTTATTTTGTATTAAAGTAAATATAAAGAAATTAATTATCGTAACAAAAATGTTACATCAACAACATTTAAATATGTTCGATCGAAATAATATTAAAAACAAACATATTTTAAGCAGTTTTAGAGATTGAGACACAATGACTCCACACGTCATCCCTCTTCTTCAAGTATTGTGTTTCACGGCCAATTAAACTTGGTCTATCAGCAATATATTTGATGAGATTATCGTGACACATTTTTCCTTCTTGGACAAAAGCGTTGCAACAAGACTCAATGATGGTTCCATTTCCAAAAACAACCACGATTATACTCAATGCACATTTAAGAGTGACTTTAACGAGACAAGTGTCCCATAATGATTTTGCTTCAGCTTCTTTGATCGAAAAAGACAGGAGTAAACGCACACACCAGAGCTACGACAATGAATAGCGCAGTAACATGGGAGATTAGTTTAGCCATATTTTTCTTATGCTTGGAGATTACTGACTTATTTTTCCTGTATGAGAAGAATGTAATAAAATATATTTTTATTTGGTTATCTAGACATGAAGATATGTAAACTATTTATAGGTGACTGAATATCCAACGTAACTTAATTAAATTATTATAAAATTAACTTCATAAATTAATGAAAATTTCTTAACATCTTGATAAATTAATAAATAACGTACGTTAAATTTTAAGTTTTCAATCTGTTTTTGAAATATAAATACAAAACTAATGCAAGAACTGATATCAAGTTTAGTTTGTAAACTTAAGGATTAAAATTTCAAAATATGTCAAAATTAGATGGCAAATTATTGGATATGAAGCTCAAACTTTACATAGATAAAATCTCATACTAATAAAAGAAGCTCATTGAGGCCTCTCAAGCTATCCACATCAGCCTTATAAAAATCTCCCTCAATCTGCCAAGTCTGCATACTTATAAGACTATCTACAATGATATATTGAGAAAATTAATTCAATAACTGAATGCTTACAATGAGATATTGTATAAAGAAATAACTCTTACGTCCATTAAATGGTGTTGAACGGATTCAATAATGTTTTATTGTTAAAAATGGACCCCTCATTGCCACTTGTTATTAAATAGTTAGAGATAGAAATTGTGGAGGCGAATTAAATGTAGATGGGACATGTGTTATGCTTTTATTTGTTACTGAAATTTCTGATATTTTATTTTTCTTTGAATTATTAGAGATAAATTCTCTTATAAAATACCATTGTAGAGTATAAAATTTGAGTGGGTATTGAATTATTCTGTGAAAGAAAAAGGAAAGGATGTGGAAGAGAAAGAAGATAATGTGGAGGGTGTTTAATGAAAAGACCATTGTTCATAGTGTAAGACTATCCACAATGCCCGTGTTGAATTATTTATTCAATAGTTGAATCTCCACATTGCACCTGCCGAATAATTAAAAAATCTTACGTGGATTCAACTTGGTTGAAACTATTCAACATGTTGAAAAGATAAATTTTGGGCATGTGTATGCCACGTGTCAATAAGTGAGTGGAATGTGTGTTTCAAACTCAAGAAAATGAGAGTGTATTGTCCAAAACTTTTTTTTCCTTGAAAAAAAGAGATTATTAAGATGTTGACACTTGCTATATTTTTATTGGATATTGAGATTTTGGGAGATTTTTATTTTCTTTTATCTATTTACAATCATTTATTGCATACCAAACAAAATTTTTTAAAACATATATTTATATAAAGTTTATAACTTTTTAAACTCTATAAATAGAGACTTGATTCATTTCATTTGGACACATAAAAAATCGTTATTTCTACCATAATTTTCTTATTTTTCTACCATAATTTTCTTATTCTCAACAAAAGTCATGTGGCATACCAAAATCGAAGAGTCGTAACCAAATCTAACTGATCTCTTCGTATCCTTCTGTAAACAAATTTGTAATGATAGATTCTATTTTTCAATAAACTTTTGCAATCAAGTTTGTTCCATTATTCTATAATGAAGATATTTTGGTTTGTGTTTGCGCGTCAAAGTTAGTATTCCTTTTACAATCAACTTTTCCTGTAAACTAGGGTATCCAAATCAATAGTATCAAAGATGAGTGTGGAGTTTATACAAGACGAGGAGAAGACAAAATAAGTAGAGGGTATGGTGTGAAAAAGACGTCCTTGAAGCGAACCTTTAAAGATGATTTTTTCCTTGAAGCGAACCTACATCTTGGTCTATTACCAGAAAAAAAGAAAGAGATTCCAAGAAAAAAGATTATAATTGGTTTTAAGTTTCTCCGACGACTTCGACAAAGTAAGTGTTACTTCTCATGATTTACATAATTTCTTAGAGATATATCTACATACGTTAAGGTCAATATGTTTTCTTAATAGTTAATATAATCATCTTTTGGCCATTCTACATGTAGAATATGTGATTATCGAGAGGTGAATCATCTACATCATCCAAATTCCAGGCTTCTCACCAAACTGTTACAATCTTCCATCTTCTTGAGAACAACATTTTCCTAGATACCAAATCAGGTGAAAGAAAACTCGAAGATCCAGCTATCTAACTTCTATCTTCTTCTCTTCCCATGTCTTCTACTTTTTAAAATGGAAAACACAATATATAGTTCAAATATATGAGGTAATGAGGTAAAATTAAAGGAATGGAAAAGAAAACAAAGAAAATATATGAGTTTAGATAAGCATCAATAAGGCCAGCAATATTTTCACTTTCTAGCCCTATCTTCACTTTCTCTTTGCCATTGTATTAGTAGTTTTGTGCTATGACTCTAAATTTTTGCCCAACTGTGTCCTTCTAATATTGAGCTCTTTCTTAAAAATTAAGTTTTAAATAGATATAAAAATGTTGTCCGGAGAAGAGAGAGGGCCATCCAGCAAAATATTTACACTAAATGATCATTCAATAATAATTTACAAATTTTTGCTGTCATTCACAGATTTTAGTAAACTTCAAATCTTAAGCTATAGTTACCAATCATAATTAAACAGACATAACTTTTAACAAAAAATGCATATATTAAACGGACGTATAACTTCACCACGTACCTTCTAATTCTTATCATCAAAGCATGATGGCATATACACCACTTCTGCTGGAACTTAACAGTTTGAGATTATGAATCTTTCACGTAGAAAACCATACTGATCAATATTCTTTTGCTAAACTATTCCACAAAGTTACGAAAATGTGCTTAATATTACTATATAAAATAATATGATAGTCGCCTACCTACGATGCTAGGTATCAAACTATATACCAATCTCATAAGAGTTGAAATTATTCCATATGATCTAAGAAAACACAGGATAGAACAAAACTATTTCTTAGCATATAAAAAATAAGAAATGTTATTAAACAAAAACTATGTTATCTAACTTTAAAATACTATATCAATTATCAAAATTACCCGGGCGTAGCCCAAATATTTTCTCTAGTAGTTAATAAATACATCTTGATTACTTGATATGATTACTTGTTGCTCTGGTTTGCAGGTTCTTCTTGGGGTTGTTAGGATTTTTCGGAATCTTCTTTTTGTAGGATTTTTGCATGGGTCTTGTTTGAGTGAAGTTTCTGTTTTGGCCATTTAATTGCTTATCGTGGTGTTGTGTTTGTCATTTAATATCCTGGAAAATCTCTCCTTTATGATGAGACGGACTCGATTCTTTTTGCCCTTAGCTTTGGGCTCATGTTCTATGGTTGGTTCTTTTCTCTCATTAAGATCTATTTCGTTTTGGAGTTTGTGGTTCGCTTTTTTGCCATCTTAAGCGGTATCTCTTCCAGTTTGAGGTTATCGACTTCTCGGGTTGGTTTGACATGTTTAATACTATCGACTACAAAAAGATAGGCTATTTCCAATGGACGAAATCGTCGGAATAACGATGGAAACAGCCGTATTCGACGAATTTTCGACGACATAGATTGGTCGATTCTATCTCGTCGGAAATCTGAATGTCGTCGCAAACGTGTTACAAATTACCGACGGGTTTCCGACGAGGTATTTTCCGACAATTTCTATACGCTTTTCTAACAATAACATTGGTTGCAAAACCGGTTGGAACATAGTCGGATCCTCGTCTGAAATAGTTTCAGACTATTTTCTAACGAATATTATTGTCATACATTGCATCAGAACGTTGTTGAAAATCGGTCGGTATATTCTTCCGACGGTTTACCGACAACGTTATTCCCGATGGATTCCGACGAAGTATTTCCGACAGGTTAGTAACGTTGTTGAATTTTCCGACAGATTACTGATGTTGTTTGTATTTCCGACGGGTATAATTTAATTACTAATATTTTTATTAATTTAAATTAACGTTTATAGAAAAATATTTCTTGAAATATTATAAAATAAATATTTTAAAAGTACACATATTATCCTACAAAAGAAAATAAATTTGTTTGACATAACAACAAAATTAAATTTAAACAAAAGCATTTATAGATCATCAGGAAAATCAGAAAATTTTGAATGCATGAAGTCAAGAATCTTCATGTTTTTGCTCCTTCAAAACTAAGATCTCCTTGTCTTTCTCCTCAGGCTCTTTAAAGATCTCAGAATCCCATGATGGGCCGGCATAAAAATATGTGGTGCTTTGGTTTAGGCTACCTAACCCTACCACACGACCCCAGTTTGACGGAATTTCCTGCATATAACAACTGTTAGTAAATTTTTAAAAATTATACAAAAAATTAATATTATGAAATAAACCTTACCTCAAGAACAATGCGGTTGATTTTTTCTCGGGCCTGGACGTTAGATGGTGAGGAACCATCATCATTTTGGGGAAGCTGTGTGAGGAACTCCGTCATCTTTCTCTTCAATGTCTCGACGAGACCCGCGATGTAACCGTCTTGAATTAATCCAGTTTTCTTGTTGGTTTGTGTATCCTCAATGATTTCTACAAATTAGGTTCCACACCTCCATTCTTCTCCGTCTATAGATAAAATAAAAAAATATAGTTAAACTAAAATAAAATATAAAATCAAATAAGAGTAAAAGACTTACCAATTCGTGTGTACGACTTAAGAAGCTCGTCGAACTCGCATGGTGCACCGCCATACCTTTCCCACCACGTTTGCTTCTCTTCCCCATGATCAACACCATGCATTATCCAATCGAAGAATTCTTCCTTTGAGATTGCATCTAACCGGAACGCAGGAATTGTTCATTTTCCATTTACCATAATATGAAGCTTCTTCTTCGAACAAATGTCTTGCAAGTCTAGTCTAGACTTTAAATTATGGTTCGTCTTACCTGGCACATTTAAGACTGTATTCATCATGTTGTCATGCATGTTCTTCTCAATGTGCATAACATCTAGATTATGTCTCAACAAAAGATCCTTCCAATATGGCAATTCCCAGAAAATTCTCTTCTTATGCCAATTGTGATTAACTCATAGCCATCAACAAGATCATGCCCATTACCACCAACCTCAATTGATGTAGCTGCACCAAAATCTCGTAATTGAGTTAGCAAATATGTGTCATCTAACTCTGGAGGTGACCCATAAACCACTTTTTTGTTCTTCGTAAACAAAGTGGTGCTTTGACGATACGGATGGTTACTCGGTAAAAATCTCCTATGACAATCAAACCAACAAGTTTTCCGTCCGTACTTCAATTGGAATGCATGAGTGTTATCTTGACAATATGGACACGATAACCTTCCATGTGTTGTCCATCCAGATAACATACCATATGCAGGGAAGTCGCTGATGGTCCACAAAAGTGTCGTACGCATGACAAATTCTGTTAGGATGAAACATCAAACGCTTCAACACCAATCTCCCATAACATTTGTAACTCGTATATAAGTGGTTGTAGAAACACGTCGAGTGATCTTCTTGGATGATGTGGGCCAGGAACGAGGAAGGTCAAGAATATAAACTCTCGTTTCACGCATAATGATGGCTGCAAGTTATAAGGTGTCACGATAACAGGTCACAATGAGTACTGCCGTCCATGCTTCCCAAAGGGATTGAATCCATCTATACATAATCCAAGATATACGTTTTTTCTCTCGGAAGCAAAACTAGGATGCACTGTTTGAAAATGTTTCCACGCTTCTCCATCTGAGGGATGCGTAATTTTTCCTTCTATTGTTGGCTCTACATGCCATCTCATTGGCCCGGATGTGCGCTTAATTTGATATAACCTCTACAACCTCTCTGATAATGGTTAATACCACATCTGTTTGTATGGAATTGAGATCTTCCACTTGTTTCCCGATACCCAGGTTTGCGGTAAAACTTATATGTCAAGCGATCTGAATCTTCTCTCCAGAACAACATACAATTGTCAATGCACACATCTATCACTTGATACAGTAAACCAAGACCAGCTACCAATTTTTGCACCTCGTAGTATGTTCCTGATGCAAGATTATCTTCGGGTAATAAATCTTTCACAAAATCAGTAATCGCATTCACACAATCCTCGGACAAATTATAATCCGTTTTGATACCCATCAACTTGGTTGCAGCAGATAAAGACGAATGATCCTTTTTACATCCTTTATATAAGGGATGTTTTGATGCATCTAACATATTAAAAAACTTTCGTTCTTCTAAATTAGGTTCCTCTACTCTATCACTATTCCCATCAAACGAGTGTATATTTTCACGAAAAGCATCATTCACCATCTGAACGGTACCTACATTTGTATCTATTTTTGGATTTGGTCCCACTAACCTATCAACAGGATAATGTTCGCTACAACTACCATAATTCACCATTCACTACAAAAAAACAGACGTTAACCGACTACAAAACAAGTCGTTTCATAGTCGTAAACGGAATAATACGACTATTAGACGACTAAACAATGAGTTGTATATACATAGTCACTAAGCAACATAGTCGTATGTTAGTCGTATGTTAGTCGTAAGTTTACGACTAACATACGACTGCTAAACAGTCGGCAGGAAATAGTCGTTGATTGGTCGTAACATTTGGCGACTATATGGCGACTATGTTACGATTAATTAAACTATATATGGGGGATGATTCTTGTAGTCGTAAAATTGTCGTACTTTTATTGACGACTACTTTGCGACTATTTTACGATCAATTGTACTGGATTGTGGGCACTGTTCTGGTTGTCGTATCGTAGTCGCTAAATAGTTTACGACAACTTTACGATGCCTTTACGATCACTAAACGACTTTGTTATGTTGTCAGATAATAATCGGTAATATTGGTGACTGTTTTACGACTATGATACGACTATGTTCCGACTATTTTACGACGACTTTACGACGACATTTTGTTTCCGAATAAGAATTTGGTCATATCTTGATTTTTTGTTGGTTGGTCATCGAATCTGATAATTCGGTTTGTTTGTTGTTTGAAATGCTATAAAGTGTAACAAAAAGACATTTATTATTGAAAATCCTATCAAATACATAAAACACAACTTACACCTAATGTTCAAAGTTCTAAACACACACACATTATTGTTCAAAGTTCAAGGGAAAAGGGACTGAAATCTAAACCTATTGATCATTTTGTGGAGTAGCTGGTAGAGGCTCTATGGTTGTCGAAGATTGAGAGGCCATGAAGTCAAGGAATTGCAGATCTGTTTGTCGGAGATGATTCTCCACTAAGGACAAGTGTTCGAGCTTGTCCTTTTGCTCAGCCGTGATTCGGGCTGTCTCAGCTTCACGCGCAGCAATCTCAGAATCTCGCTTCTCATTGTAGGCAGCCTGCTCCTCAATCTTGCGTTGCACTTCCTTCAGCCGTTCTTCTAAATCTAGAAAGGATGATGATGATTCTCCAGGGAGATTGCGGTTGGCACAACCTAATGTGTCTTTGAGACTGCCAAGTCCATAAGGATTGCCTCTTGAATCCCTTTCGGTGGACTGAAAAGAAATAAAGAAGAGATTAGTGACAGAATAACCATAAACTCAAAGTCAAGAGGTTTAGACTACAACATTTTACCTCGAGAAAGATGGTTGTGTACTCCTCATTTGTCAGCTCCCGAGGTCGTGAAGTCCCATCAGACACAGCAGAAGCTTCCGCCTTTAGCTGTAACAATCTATCTCTCACATTCTGCTCATAAGTTTGAGCAATCATCTCCGCCTTCCGATCAACATACGTACCATCCGACTTAGTATGTGTCTCTACAAACACCTCACCAATAGTGACCGTTCTTCCCAATTTCTCCTCCTGCAATGAAACCAACACAGCTCAAATACTCAAAAACATACATGTGAGGTAACTGAAAGAGGTAACAGAAAAACTTGCAAATTCGTCTTGGATTTCTTGAAAAGACTTTGGCCCAGAGAAGTGGATGTGAGGACCGAGACCGTTACGGTCAGAGAGACGAGCTTTGGAATAGGTCCGACTCCGTTTTTGTGCTGGTTCGGTGTCCCAGTAAGCGCACATAACAGCCCACAGAGTTTCACCAATCCATGGAGGCTGCTCTCTAGTTCTCCTTGCGGTGCTAACCATGTCCTTCAAGCGCCATTTACAGACCTCATTGAAGTAATACTGCACAGTCCCTCTTATTAAGGGATCCCAACTGTGAGTTTTCTACAAAAAAGAGTAGCTTGAGTTAGTGAAATTTAAAAGATTAAGCAGGAAAGTTAAGAAAGTAAGAGAGATGCATGACAGCTTACCGCAAACTCTAGAAATAACCTCTCTCTTTTATCCAATGGCACACATGACCAGTTATAGTAGGGAGCATTAAATTTCTGTGTAAAAATCCGAGTGATCTTTCTAACCAACTTTGATCTCCTGTCGCGAGTAAACCTCCATGCACATGAAACAATGAAAGAAAAAAACATGTTACATTAGTGAAACAACTCAACAGAAAGAATAGACCACAACATCTAAACTGAGATGACTACAGAATACAGTCTAAGCTAGATTATCTAAGCAAGACAACACAATCTAACCACTTAAGAGAACACATGATTGCAAGCGAACACAAGAGAGCAAGCCACCACAATAGAACACAAGTATTGCTAGACATGACCACTATGTTCACAGAAGATAGCAAGCGTTCACAAGAGAGCAAGCCACCACAACAGAACACAAGATAGCAAGCCACCACAACAAAACAAACCACCACAACAGAACACAAGAGAGGCTAGACATGACCACTATGTTCACAGAAGATAGCAAGCGTTCACAAGAGAGCAAGCCACCACAACAGAACACAAGATAGGAAGCCACCACAACAGAACACAAGAGAGTAAGCCACCACAAGAGAACACAAGCTCATCAAGACATGACCACTATGTTCACACAAGATAGCAAGCCACCACAATCTAACACAAGCTCATCAAGACAGAGTATTACAGAAGCTAATCAAGACACAATCCAATGAAACAATCTAATACAAGCAGATCAAGACACAATCTATGTTCACAACAAATTAACAAAGCGGACACAAGAGCAATCCACCACAATCTAACACAAGCAAATCAAGACACAACCTAACACAAGTTAATCAAGACACAACCTAACAC
This sequence comes from Arabidopsis thaliana, assembly GCF_000001735.4. Classification (NCBI taxonomy): domain Eukaryota; kingdom Viridiplantae; phylum Streptophyta; class Magnoliopsida; order Brassicales; family Brassicaceae; genus Arabidopsis; species Arabidopsis thaliana. The sequence goes on along the minus strand of NC_003075.7, from coordinate 4,836,109 downwards.
AAGCTAATCATTGCTGCAACCTAACACAAGCAAATACAGAATCTAAATCAAGCTAATAGGGTTGAGGAAGAGCACATACTATTCAGTCTTCGGCTTGGGAATATGAGACAGTACGGTGGTCCACATTTCCCTCCTGGGAACCATAAGTATGTCATTGAGAGCCCTCGCTCAGTCTTCTTGTAGCTCCGACAACGATTGAGGAGCTCCCTCTTGAAAGTTATTGCCTTGAGAAGATGGATGGGTGTATGCCTGAGAGTTGGGATTTGGAGACTCCGATTGTTCTTGGTTTAGAGGAGCTTCTGGCGGTGGATTAAACTGCGCCTCTTCAGATCGCGGCGGCGGCGGATCAACACGCTGAGTGGTGGAGCTCTGGAATAGTTATTGCGGCGGCGGATAGTTGCGGTAGTGGGGGGGCTGACGTTGAGGCTCCGACGGTTTGAGGCGGCTGCGTCAGAGGAACTTGAGGCGCTGCCGCCGGAGTGAAGTCGTACTGCTGAGGCAGGGAAGCTGGTCTTCCAAGCGGTGTGGACCCTCCGGCTCTCTGTGTAACGTTGGGGGTTGTCTTCCTCTTTCGTGAACCTCCACGACCGGCGTTAGGCATGGTTGAAGAGAGACGAAGAGATCGAAGAAAGAGGACGATCGAAGAAAGAGAAGATGATTCGATTCGAATCAGATCTGAGAAGAAGAAGAGGTGAAGAACTCGACTGGGTTTAGGTAGATATGAGATGAAATGGATCGAAGAAGAAGTTGTAGAAGAAGATCGAAGAAGAAGAAGTTGAAGAAGAAGATCGAAGAAGAAGAGTTTTGTTTGGATGAAATGAGAAGTGAATCGATCGAATTAGGGTTTTTTTTATACAGGTAGTCGCAACGTAGTCGTATTTTCGTCACTAATTTTTTTGGGTTTGGGCCGCGAAATATGAAAGCCCAACAATAAAGACAATTGTCGCCGAATAGTCGTTGAATAGTCGTTAATTTTTATTGGGTTTGGGCTTCGGAATTTAAAAGCACAACAAATTAATGGTGTCTCGCATGTTAGTCGTAATATCGTCGTTAACATTATTAGGTTTGGGCTTCGGAATTACTAAGCCCAACAAATAAAACGTCTGTCGCAAGTTAATCGTATTATAGTCGTTAATTCTTTTGGGTTTGGGCTCGAAATTTAAAAGCCCAATATCATTAAACGTCCATCGTCTATTAGTCGTATTGCCGTCGTTAATTTTATTGGGTTTGGGCTTGGGCTTGGGATGCCGACAGCCCAACAAATTAATTATAATTATAAATATTCATGATAATTATAAGGTTTCTGTAATATTTATTCAAATAATTAAACATTATATGATATATTCTTAAACAAAAAAATTTCATATAAATAGGAAAATTAATATACATATAAAGCACACATTTAGTACTCTTCATCATCTTCGACTTCATCATCGTTTGAAGACGATAAATTACATCGGAATTCATCTTCTGGTTCAGCATCTCCGACATCGTAATCGAGTATGATTGGGTTTAAGCTTTCTACCGGATTGTCTAATACCAGATCTTCAATTGTAGTCAGCAACACAGCTTCATCATTTTTTGTTTGCAAAAGAGTCGGATCATTGTTTTCATATTCTCCATAAATGTTTCCCCGAGGATTAACTTTTAAAACATTTAGCCAAATGCTTTTTGGTTTCTTTGTATATGGATACGGAATATAACAAACTTGATCTGCGTGGGATGCTGCATACACAAGTTATACATATTAATAAAAATACAAAGTTATTTAATAATTAACAGAGAACCTTATGTATTCTTAATTATGTACCTAGAATGAACGGCTCGTATTTATTGTATTTCCTAGATGATAGAACGTCTACAACACCACCATGGCTTCGCCGAGTGCCTCTACCAATCACAGGATCATACCACTTATACTTAAAAAGTGTGATTTTCAAATTGACGATGCCCTCATACTGAAGTTCTATGATATCATATAAGGTACCGTAGAAATCCGCTTCATCAGATGAATCCACGTAATTTTCTCTTTTAACACATACCCCATAGTTACATGTTTTTCGTCTAACGCCATGATTTTTCGTATGAAACAAATATCCTCGTGTGAAATACATTGGCCAAGTTTTAACCTTGTTCAAAGGCCCATGCACAATCTCTTGAACCCAAGTAGGAAATGGAGAAGTAGGGTTCCAATATGTTACCTACATAATAAATAAACAATAACAATATCAACATAATTTAAATGATCACTTTTAAAAATTACTAAAATGATGTAGACTTACATATTCTTTAACCCATTGATAATATTTTTTAGCTCTTTTCGCGTAGAGTTCTTTTTCGGACAAGGTTGGATATTTCACAAAAAGAAAATCCTCGAACATACTATATTTACAACCAAAGATAAATAAATCAAACTTATCATAATGAAAATTTTAAATTAAGGAGTGATTTAAAATACCTCTCAAGTGGTTGAAAATAGTCACAATTTCTTAAAACATATGCGTGTGCGCTTTGGTAGTCTTTCTCTGAAAGCCATTCCACGTGCAGTTCACCACTTGGACGGCCGACGTGCATAAATATGTTAGGTACTCCAGGGACATGATATACATGAACTTCTCCTTCATCGAATCTTGTTAACCTGATCCATGTAATTGATTTTAATTCTAAAGTATAGCTTGCGCATCGTAAAATAAATAATTATATTTACCTTGATTTTGTTTGTATATGATCGGCAAAGTAGTACTCTGAAAAATAAGCAATCTCGTCATTGATATATGACTCAACAATTGATCCTGCCGCATATCTTTTGTTCTTTGCTTTTCCTTTAAACTTTTTGAAAAACCTCTCAAATGGGTACATCCACCGATATTGGACAGGGCCACCCAATTCAGGTTCGTATGGGAGATGGATAGGTAGGTGTTCCATAACATCAAAAAATGATGGTGGAAAGATCTTTTCCAAGTTACAGATTATTAAAACTATGTTCTGTTTGAGAATTTGAACCCGACTTTTCTGTAAAGTTCTCGAACATAAGTCCCGGAAAAATGCTCCAATCCCTAAAATATATATATATATATATATGTTTAAGTTAAATCAGAGGTTTAAAAAAGTGTGGCAACTTAAACAACATTTATTGTACCTGATAATGCAAGGTGGACATTCCGGTCAAGGAGTCCAGCAAAGATAAAATGGCAGTATTCTCTCCATAAAAACATGACAATCATGACTCTTCATGCCTGAAAACTTTTCATTCTCCATGTCTACACAAGTAGCCAAATCTGAAGAATAACCATCTGGGAATTTAACCTCATGTTTCACACATGACAATAAACTCTTTTTGGCTTCTTCGGTTAATGCATACGCTGGAAATGGAGCTTTACCCTGACTATCAATATGTAAGTCTGATCGAGAACAAAAAATTTCAATATCTAATCTTGACATGATATTATCTTTTGATTTATCCTTAACACTCATGAGAGTGTTCATGATGTCGTCAAGAAAATTCTTCTCAGTATGCATCACATCAATATTATGTCGAAGATTGAGGTCATTCCAGTAAGACAACTCCCACAAGATGCTTTCCTTGTGCCAATTATGTTCCTTTCCATAGCCTGGCATCTTCTTTTCATGACCGTTCCCACCAACGTCCTTCGTTTTTGTTGGATTTACACTAGCCAACCGCTCGTAATAAACTTGCTCCCCTGTCAAAGACTTGGGTGGATACTCGCTAGAAGAGTCTCTTCCCTTCAGAAAGTCTTTCTTGTTCCTACGGGATGGATGACCATGAGGAAGAAATCTACGATGACAATCAAACCAACATGTCTTCCGTCCATTGGGTAGATAAAAAGACTTTGTACTTTCCATACAAATTGGACAAGAAAATTTACCATGAGTAATCCATCCTGATAACATGCTATACGCCGGAAAATCGCTTATCGTCCACAGTAGCACTGCTTTTAGATTAAAATTCTGACTCAATGATACATCGTACGCATCGACTCCAGTAGACCACAACTCTTTTAGCTCCTCAATAAGAGGTTGGAGGAAGACATCAAGACTAGCTCGAGGATGATTTGGCTCAACATTCAAAATTGTAAGAAATAAGTACTTTGTATTCATGCACATACTAGGGGGTAAATTATATGGAGTCAGGATCACAGGCCACAACGAATGATTACGAGACATGCCAAACGGATTGAACCCATCAGTACACAACCCGAGATAAACGTTACGAGGTTCTTCCGCAAACCGGGGATGTAACTCTTGGAAATATCTCCACTCTGCCGCATCTGAAGGATGATTCATTTCTCCCTCCTTTGATTGATGCTCAGCATGCCATCGCATTGCTGCAGCTGTCTTGTGGCTCTGATACATTCTTTTTAACCGGTCTCCAATAGGTAGATACCACATACGACTATATGGTACTTTGGTTCGTCGACGGTCATCTTTAGGCTTCCATCTTTGTGCGCCACAAAATCGACAATGATCTTCTTGTTCGTCTTCTTTCCAGAAAAGCATACAATTGTTCGAACAAACATCAATCGTATGATATGGAAGTCCTAAATTGCGCATCAACTTTTCGGTTTGGTAATGTGAACTGGTAGCCTGGTTTCCTTCTGGTAAAAATTCTGTAAACATTTCGCAAACGGAATCCACCAACTTTTCACTCATATTATAATCCGCCTTGTTCTACATGAGTCGAGATGCTAAGGATAACTGCGACTGGCCTTCACGACAACAATCGTACAATGGAGTATTTGCACCTTCTAACAAGTCGTAAAATTTCTTTGAATGGTTACGAACCGGTTCTTCGACATTTTGATAACTACTATCCTGATGATAACTATCCTGATGATAGTTATCATCAAACCCCACGTTAAAATTAAATGCATCGTTCACCATATCCACATATGGATTTTCTACAACATTACCCACTTCTTCATGATTCTCACTAAAATACGTCATATCCGTGTAACTAGTTCCTATATCCATATTCAATCTTCTCCATGCTTATACCAAACATAATAATCAGGCATAAATCCTTGACTAAACAAAGGACTACTAACTCTTCTACCCGAGATGATGTGTTTTTCATTCTTGCATACACTACAAGGACAATGAAATTTACCTCGACTACTCTGTACTATAGGCTGACTATTAGCGAATGTCATGAACTCCTCTACTCTTGCAACGTATTCGGTTGACTAATTTCCCGTTACTTCATCAAATCTCTTGTACATCCAATCTCGATAGAAACCGCCACCACCGCCATTATTGAAGTTTCCCGCCATTATACCATAAACTAAACTTATATTTTTTTCTTCGAAATCGTTTTTTATTTCTTTTGATGTTGTTTTGATTTGTTGGTGAATGAGAATGAAGAGTGTCGTGGATTATATAGAGGATTTTTTACAACTATTTTACGACTAAACACTGTAGACGCTCAGAAATTAGGTGTACCTACCCAGCAACGCGAAAAACATTTTCCAATGGTATTATACGACAACTATGCGACTATTGGACGACAAAGTGAAAATAGTCGTAGTATCGTCGCCTGTTTTGCGACTAATGTTTAAAGTCGGATATGTAGTCGTCAATATACGACTACTTTACGACTACTTATTTTTTTCAGTAATGTCGTCGTCAAATAGTCGTACTTGGACGACTATTTACCGACTAAAGCTTGTAGTCGCTAAAATACGACTATGGAACGACCAATTTGTCTATTGTCGTAACGTCGTCGTCCATCAGTCGTAATATAGTCGCAAAAAAGGACGAATACATTGTTAGTCGCCTTGCGTAGTCGTCGTTTGCCTATTTTCTTGTAGTGATTGACTCATTCTCTCCATACATGAGCCAAGCTTTGTACCCCGGCATAAACCCATCCCCATATAAATGCATCCAAACTTAAGATACCAGAATAACTCTTAAAATTAGTTATGTAGAACACGGACAATACATTTGTTTTGATTTGATGGTTACTGGTTGGTTTGTCGCAAATGCCATGAATTGTTTAAGACCTTCTGTATATTCTGGCGTTAGCAACTCCGTCACCGGATCACGCATGGGCTGGTCCATCCATGATCAAAAATAATTAAACGGATTCGAAGAAACCATTTCTCTCTGGTTCTATTTTGTTGCTTGGACGATTTTGTCAATGAGGGTAGAAAAAATAAAGATGAGAATTATCAATTTTTCCGACGAGTTTTTGACGGATGTCAGACGAGTTTTCGACTGATTTTCGTTGGAGATTTGATGATTTTTTTATAAATAACTATACGCACGGCTATTTGACCGGACGGCTACTTAACCGAGTGTATTTTGTTGGAATTTTGTCGGAAAGGTACAACATATTCTGACGAATATTAGAGGTGTCAAAACGGATATATTTTGGTCGGAAATCCGTCGAAATATTTGGTCGGAGTTTCGTTGGAAATCACTGACGAATTGTCGACCATTTTGAATCCATAGGAAAGTTTCGACGGTGTTTTGACGGGAAACATGTCGTCAGAAATCCGTCGGAATATCATTACGAAGCCGTCGAAAATTTCTGACTATTTATTTAACGTCGGAAAATTTGTCAAAAAAGTCTTTCAGCACAAAGAAGAGCTATACAATGGATTTTGACTCGGTTCCTCTCAACAAGACAAATAAGGCTTTTGTGCGTCGATCCCTTAGCTCCTAATTCAGATTTTTTTTCTAGATTCTCTTTATTTCTAATCAATTTACTTATTAATTCGTTCTTTTGTTTATCTCCCTATGTTTTTTTAGTTTTTGAAGGTTAAAATCCTGCCAACTTTAGTATTATACTATATATTTCTTCCTTGTATTTCACCTTTGGATAATTTCATGAATTATTCAGACGAAAAAAAAAAAAAAAAACAATATTCGTTCTTTGTTTGGGAAAGAGGCCCAATAAGGGCCCAACTATTTCTCACCTATCGAAAACAAAAAATTCTGAAAATTGTTCGTCGTCGGTACGACGGAGAGAAAACGTCTTCCAAAGACGAATTGAGGCGGTGGAAGAAGAAAAAAAAAAATCAAAATCCAATTTGATCTTCAAAGTAGTGAAGAAAGAAGAGAAGCAATCGAAATTCTCTGACGATGTTGTTACAACCCCAAAGATCCTCTTATCGATTATCGTAATTCGTAGAAAACGAAGCAGAGAGAAAATGGGAGGCGAAGATGATAAAGATAAGAAATGGAATCCTCCACCACCGCAGCAGAAGCCGGACTCAAGGCCTTGGGAAGTCCTCGCGGCTTTTGTAATCTGCGCAACCGCTACTACTTTCGCCGTGAGTCAAAATTCATTAGTTTTGTTTTCGTTCATATCTCGAAATTGTGTTTAAGAACTGTTTAAAGAGTTTGATAACGTTATAGTTGATAAAGTTGTAGTTATTCAATGGAAACTTATAGGCTCTGATTGGTGATATAAAGTGTGAATTTCATAGGCTTTGCTTGAGGTCAGAGTAGCTTTAGTTTTCCGGTTTTGACGTGCTTTCGTGCGTGCTCGTACGCGATGATTGATGGTTTTGAAATGATTAGTTAGAGAGTTTGAAAAGGTTATAGTTGATTCTTTTTTGTTCTGACATTCTTAGTAGTAATGGAAAATTATAGGCTGGTGATATAAAGTGTAAATTTCATAGGCTTTGCTTGAGGTCAGAATAGCTTTAGTTTTCGGGTTTTTACGTTCTAACGTGCGTGCTCGTACGCGATGATTGATGGTTGAGAAATGATTAGCTAGAGAGTTTGATAAGGTTTTACTTGATTCTTTTTTTGTTGTGACATTCTAAGTAGTAATGGAAAATTATAGGCTCTGATTGGTGACATATAGTGTGAATTTCATTGGCTTTGCTTGAGGTCAAAATAGCTTTAGTTTTCGGGTTTTACGTGCTTTCGTGCTCGTACGCGATGATTGATGGTTTTGAAATGATTAGTTAGAGAGTTTGATAAGGTTCTAGTTGATTCTTTTTTGTTATGACATTCTCTGTAAGTAATGGAAAAATTATAGAGACTGTGATTGGTGATACAAAGTGTGAATTTTCATAAGCGGCGTACTTTAAGCGAGATTGATCTTAATGTTTGTTGGTGTGAGGGTTTGATGATTGGTTTTAGTTGTGTCAATGTTGTATCGAATTATGCTTGAGAAAGTAGCTTTTTGGTTTTCTGTGCTTTCGTGCTCATAGTCGAGGATTGATGGTTGAGAAATGATTAGCTACCGGGTTAGATAAGGTTCTAGTTGGTTCATCTTTAGAGGAGCTTATTGGCATTTGTGTTCATTGTGAATGATAATATGACTCTCGCAATAAAAAAAATTTAATGGAAAAGTTTAGGCTTTGATTGGTGATATAAAGTGTGAATTTGGTAGCTATCTAGAGAAGCATAACTTCACTAGAAAACACTGACTTATTTGTTATGTTGCTCTAATAAGAGGTTTTGCCGAAAAGTGTGACTGTTAATATAACCTGTGGAATCACAGAATCATACAATGATTCTGTTCTCTGCGGGTTAATCTTTACGTCTGTTTGTTTTGGTTTATTCTTTGTGGGACTGTAGTGTCTGATGCTACTATTATTTGGTAGGTTCATCAGCTGCGAAGAAATTTTGATTGGGTCTATACCCAGGTGAATAAAACCAACTATTTCTCTGAGATACTATGATATAGATATTCAGGAAATCGTGATATCTTCATTACATGTTAGTAGCTAAAAGTCATCAGTCTTTTGGTTTTTCATTGGCCTTATTTTCCATTAGTCTATTTCTTTGTTCGTTATAAGTCATGTTAGTGATTCACATTCTCCAGACTAACTAAGAACTTTTGTAATTTGGTCATTAAAGCTAACTAGAACACCGTCGGCGGGAAGAGGAACTTTCCGAACATCTTTTCAGGAGGAAGCATGGAGAAGGTACAATAAACGGATGCAAGAGGAGTATGAGGATGAGTTGGAGAGAGTGGTAAGTCTAGATTTCCTTCTCCTACTGATAACTTACGTTGGCAAGACAAAGAAAATAACATAGTCGGTGTTCTACATGTAAATTGTGTAGGCATTTCACAAACTACTTTGATCGTTTTATTTAGTAACATTATCTGGAGTTACTTTCAAATTTTCAGCAACCATGCATCTTAGTAAACCGTTTATTTAGATTTGAATTGCAGCTTGTCACACCAATGAAAATGATTATAAATTACTTTGAAGATACATCTCCTCCATTTAATCCATGATTTCGTAGAAACCTGTTATTGGAGTGTAGAAATCACTTGAACATGCGTTCAGATCTGTTGATGCTCTGTTACAGGCACGTATTAGGCGTATGCAAAGCGTTTTCAACAGAGAGAGGAATAAATTTAGAAGGGGCTACGAGAACTGGACGGAAAATGATCCTGGTGCACAGCAATACCATCAGCAGTTTCAGCGACATGATTGGTACTGGAAAACTGAGTCTTCGCATAGAAACCAAAGGACCAATCACCAGGAGCCTTCAGACCAGAGAAGAGTATATCCACTATCACACCATTACTCGGTTTTAGGGCTCAGCAGGTAATTATCGTTTTATATTCAAACAAAAATGCAGATATGGCTCACACTTTGTTAATTATCCATGGCTCTAGCTTCTCATTATATGTTGCAATGAAAATGAAGCTGAAATGCACTAGAGTAGTATAAATAAGTGGGAGGGAGAACATATTAGGATCTTTAGATCATTGGGATCCTTAGGGCTTTGGGAGAGTTGAAAGTACACTCGGGTCTGTTTCTTCTTAGTTTTGTTCATTGATTGCTGTTGTAATCGCTTATTCTAGGTCTATCAAATAACAAAAGTCAGAGTCATCTATGATAACGTACACTGGTTTTTATATATTGTTTTGTGAAATATAGAATAATCAACATAACTAAATGAGTCAATCTATAGCAAAGGTTCAACGTTGATTACCATATACGAATCTGAGTTAAACATGGCTGATTATGTTAATGGTTCGCAATATTCCTACTATGGTAATCAGTATGTTAATGTAAACCAAAATGGCTAATCGCTATTTTGATTCCGTCTCAACAAGTAAGGATGACAGGTCAAGGGAACTTATTGTTGGTTTGTTGTGTTATTGTGTTGCAGGTCCCGAGCAACTCCATACACAGAAGCTGAGATTAAGGTAAGCGTGGCAAGAGTTTATCGAATGCAATAATACCCACCTAGTCATATGCTCAATAAGTAAGTTCTGATTCGGATTTGTTTACATTCAGAAAGCATTCAGGGAAAAGGCTTTGGAATTCCATCCAGACCAAAATCAGGATAACAAAAGTACGTCGTTGTAAGCTCTAGGCGGATTCCGCCTCACCATCTTAACCGTTCTTTTATCTTACCTTGTGGAATTTACATCGATTGTTGCAGTTGTAGCTGAAGCAAAATTCAAAGAGGTGTTACTTTCATATGAAGCTATAAAACAGGAAATAAAAGAGAAGTGATTTTTTTTGGTAAGCGAGATCAATCTCTTTTCCATGCGCTCTAAAGAAATTGGAATATTGTCTACAATATCGATCACAGGTTTTTTTGGGTGTCTTCCCATTTTATAGGTTTATTTTAATAGTCTTGTGGTTTGCTTTTTTTACTCAGTTAAGGTTCTTTGTTGTAATATGTAATAAAACCAATCCACAGCTTAAATATGTTGAAGAGGAGAATTTGGGACAGATGGTCCATTGATTCATTATATAGTTACTTACCTGATGAATGCTCGAGCATTAGACATGCCTACTCTGTGATGAACTGACGGAATCGAGAGACAACTTGTTCTATGCATGTCCATACTCGTTTACTGTGTGGAACTACTTATATGCCATGATTGGTAACTCTACATCCCAGACTGGAACGACAGCCTTCATTCGCATGTCCATTCTCGCAAGTCTGCGCACGGATATGCAATCATTCGTCCCGCCTTTCAAACTTCTATTTACCATCTTTGGCGAGAGGGGAATGGTTGGAAGCATCACCAACATCCGCATTCTCCCCTCTACCTAGCTCATATCATTGACAAGGTCATCCTTCTTCGTATCATCTCTCGCCACAAGGACTTGCCAGAAATGATGAGCCCCTCCTTCAAAGCTGGTCTAATGTCTACTATCCCGATAGCTTAATCTCTCATCATCTGTTTCTTATGCTCTGTTTCGTCATATAGGTGGTTTGGTATTTTCGTTCATTTATACATAAACCCTCGATTTTGTGATTCAAATAAATATCACATTTCAAGAACTAAAACAAAAAAAAAAAAATCCTACATGCACCGAAACGTTTACAAATTAGTATGGTTGGAACCCCTATTCAAAAACGCAGGCGGCCGGATAATCACTCGGCAGTACTCATCCGACGCGATTTCACTCAAATCGGAGAAATTAATCGGTAACTGGCCGATTAATGATAAAATCGGTTTGATAACTGATAAAATTTTAACAGTTTGAGTCTCAATTCTTAGACCACGTATACTTTACTTTAGCTCCTTAATTTTAAAGTTAATGGAACATGCATTATTTATAAGCGAGTTTTCTTGAGCTCCTTCCTCTGGTAACCGATGTGGGACATTTGCAAGTGTGCTTTGTGTTTCAATCCCTTCACAATTATTGCTCAGGATACGTGTAATTATTGAAATTTTCTATTGTTCTTTGGACCAGTCTTGTTGGCCTTTATTTTTATTTTTGACCCAATAATATTGTTTGTACTATAGTTTTGTATTTTATTTGGTGTCTTTTTATTAACACAGTAAAATTATACACATTTTTAACATCATATATTAACTATTTTTATTCATTATTATAAAAATATAAAAAACTAATTCTAATTAACACCTAGCGATTATTTGAACAAGGGTTGGAAGTAGGATATTTTATTAGATTTTAATAATATAAATTTTAGTCAATAAAGTATTAATTTAAATTTTACTAATTTAAAAAGTATGTTTTTGGGACGGCTGAGATTGTCAAGAGACGCCATGTACTAGGGGTGCATCCGGCGAGTAGTGGCTGGAGTAATATGATTCGCTATTTGAGCCATGGTTCACATTAGAATAGTAGCTTTCGGGATAATTCTTTGGATTCATCTTTTAAGTTTCCTAAAACAATGAAAAAAAAAAAAGAAGCAAAGTGTCGTAGAGTTCACTCTAGTTCTTGGACTTGTGGAACTAACAATCTGTCCCCGGCAACAGCACCAAAAAGATTGATGCGTGTTTTATTCCGCCTCAGGTTTTTACCTTAAGGACCACACGACTACTGCAAGTGCACAGCAAATCGGTTGTAGTACTTTAGGATTGAATCCATAAGGAGAGAAGTAGTTCAGAGAAATCCTTTAAAAGAGAGTGAAGCTAGGACCAAATAATAAGAGAGGGGGTTATGTATGCAATAAGTAAACAAAATAAAAGACAAGTAAGTAAATAAACGAAAGACAATAAGAGAGAAGCGTTAGGTATTCGATTGTTTCTCTGGATATCATGGTTCAACAATAGGATAAAGATTCAAATTCAGGTGATAACATGGTTAGGTTTGTTTACTTCCAAGTTCTCGAACATACGAAATTCATTCAAGTTCGGCTAACTCTAGGCTATAGGTGGAAGCCGGCTAATCTCCCTAAACTGCGCTACTCAGTTAACCCTAGGTTATAGGTGATAACATGGCAACAACGCATAGATCAAAGCATTAAGTTCAAGTTCGATTCTAGTCCATATCCTATAACTCAGCGACCGCATGGTTATAACACAAAATTCATTCGTGAGCTAGGTTCAATCAATTATACGAGATTCTGCAAAGTATAAAGTACCTAAGATCATGTACTAGGTGAAGTGTTGGACATACCTGCATTAAGATCAAACTCAACCAGAAAAAACAGTGTAAACGATAAAAAAAGAACATATAACCGCCAACCTAAATTGGATCTAAGTTCCCCATGATTCTGCCCGCCCCCCCCCCCCCCCCTCAAATCCAACTAAGGAGCTAATCAAAAGTTGGGTTGAGTAAACCATAACAAAGAGATAAGTAAGACTTAAAAAGGGTTTAGAGATTACCTCTTTGAATGTTGAATACAAGAGGCAAAGCTCCGCCTTAGCGAATCTTATACAAAACGATAGAGAAAGAGAGAGAGAAGGTGATCTCCGAGCTCAAGGGTGCGGCGGCGGCGAGTTGGCAGCTCACGGCGGCAGCTAGGGTTTGCTTGTGATGAGGGCACACCTTAGAGTTAGGACTTAGAACAAGTATTTATACTTGGGGACATGTCTCTACTCTTCGGGCCATAACTCCTAAACAGCTTCAAGGATTGCTTCGATTCGACTTTGACGTTAATCTTGACTCTTCTAGCTTTCCATCCATACCAATGTATCTTGATACCGTGATTAGGAAGACCTTGGACGGATGCCACACATCCGAAGCACTGGAATTGATCGCCTTTTGATACTTTTTTCTCGGAAACTCTAAAAATCTTCTTGACACCTAAAATACGTGTTTTTCCTCATCTTGGCTCTAGAATGGCACCAAATTCTCTCTGAAACATAAGAAAACAATAGCTAAAACGGCCCAAAAAACCGTGTTATCACTAAGAAGAGCCCACCACATAATTACATCGAAAGCAAAAGAGTTTTATCATTTGGGTTCTAACAAATTTACGTGTCATCTTGAGATTACAACCGTAACACGTGTTGATGAGTCATCAGAAGTGTACCGACATCCTCTTTCGTTAAAAATTTACAAGGATTTTTAAATACATTTTTTTGGCTGGGGAAAAAATTGTTACGGAAAAAATTTAGGCGGGAATTTGTTTTTGAATAATTCACTCTAATGCCCTTTTTTTATTGCCCCTTTTCAACTCTACCCTTTTTCCCATTTTTATTTCTACCCCATCTAATAGGTTTATTCCCAAAATACCCTTACTGAACTACGTACACTTCATCGACCTAATTCATTTTCTCTCTCTCTTGTTCTTCTTCCGTCGGAAATAGTTTAGTTTGTCGCCGTTGCATCCCATTTTCGCCGTGGGAGATTGTCGGCTTTGTGTTTTCGATTTCACCGTATGAGTCTTCATTCAATCTCTTGTTTTTCCCAGGTTTGTTTTTCGAATCAATTTCGAATTTATAATGTTAACTTAAATGTCTCGATTTCGAATTGGTTTATTCGATTTTGTTGTTGCTTATGTGAATTTGTTATACTGTTTCGTGATATTGATTCAATCGACAGTTTGACATTTGCTTTAGCTTCGAATTTGAATTTTGTTTGAGATTTGATGATTGAATTTACTTCTAAAATCCTTGTAAATTTGTTATACTGTTTTGCTTTCAATTTTTGGGTAGATTTTGTGAATTCGTTAGTACCTTTTGAATTCGTTATACTGTTTCGTGATAGATTTGCTTATGTGAATTCGTTATACAATTTACATATGCTTTCGTGATAGATCCATGCCACTTACTTACGCTTTAAAACGATTGTACACTATGTTAACCACTTTTCAAAGCTTTAAAAATTCCTTGTAAATCATTTTATGCCACTTATTTACGCTTTAAAACGATTTGTAAACCATGTTAACCACTTTTTAAAGCTTTTAAAATTCCTTGTAAATCATTCTATGCCACTTACTTACGCTTTGAAACGATTTATAAACCATGTTAACCACTTTTCAAAGCTTTTAAAATTCCTTGTAAATCATTATATGCCACTTACTTACGCTTTAAAATGATTTGTAAACCATGCTTCTCTCTTTAGTGTCAGAGTTTATGGGTGTTGATTTTGTTGTTATTTATCTTATAAGGTTATAATGCTAGAATTGTATTCTGTTTGTGGCTTGTGAAAGTTGACAAACAATATGACTTGGGAATTTGAATTAGACATTGAAATGGGAGCTTCTTTAGTGCTCATTGATGAGCACATTACCTATCACGCATTGGTTGATATTCTTGTAGAGGATTTTCAAATAGATAGTTCAACCAATTCTTTGAAGCTTAGTTACAAGCTAGTCTCCACGTCTACAACCATACAATCTCATCCTCTTTATATTAAAAACGATAGACAACTTGCACCTTTCATGCACAAATTCTCAAAAACGATAGACAGCTTGCAACGATAGACAGCTTGCAACTTCTACTTGTGTCCCTAGTGGCAAATGAAAGAAAAAGAGGATACCTTCTGTTTGGGAGCATGGAAGGTCTCATCCAAAACCAAAATTACACAAATGCAATAGGTGTGGTCAGTCGGGTCACAACAAATCAATTTGTGTTGCTGCAATTTAGATATACCTTTATCTCAAGAGAATTGAACTTTGTTGGGGTTTTTAATTTTTCCTTCATTATGTCGTGTTATTACTCTCGTTTATTAAAATTACTATCAAACTTTTACAAGTAATTTTAAGGGTTATTCCAATAATTTACCTTTTAAAATCTCTTGTAAAATCCTGTTTAAAATGTCTTTTAAAATCCTTTTAAAATACCTTGTAAATCTTTCGTTATGCCACTTGCATATACTTTTAACGATTGTAAATCAAGTTAAACACTTTTACAAACTTTTAAATTCCCTTGTAAATCATTCTCTCCCACTAACTTATGCTTCTTAAACGATTGTTAATCAAGTAAACCCCTTTTAAAAGCTTTTAAAATCCCTTATAAATCATTTTTACCACTTTCTTATCCTTTAAAACCGATTGCAAACCATGTAAACCCTTTTTAAATCGTTTGCAAGGCTTTACAAATCCTTTAAAATGTCTTGTGAATCGTTTATTAAAATTACTATCAAACTTTAGAAGTAATTTTAATGGTTCTTTCAATATTTTACCTTTTAAAATCTATTGTAAACTCCTGCTTAAAACGTCTTTTAAAGTCCTTTTAAAATACTTTGTAAATCATTCGTTATGCCACTTACATATACTTTTAACAATTGTAAATCAAGTTAAACACTTTTACAAGCTTTTAAAATCCCTTGTAAATCATTCTCTGCCAGTAACTTATGCTTCTTAAACGATTGTTAATCTAGTAAACCCCTTTTAAAAGCTTTTAAAATCCCTTGTAAATCATACTTTACCACTTTCTTATCCTTAAAACCCGATTGCAAACAATGTAAACCCTTTTTAATTCGTTTGCAAGGCTTTACAAATCCTTTAAAATGTTTTGTAAATCTTTCGTTATGCGTATAAATTGTTTATGCCTTTAAAATCACTTGTAAATCATGACAATTCTTATAAATCCATAAACAGTTGACAATAGTAAAGCATTTGATTGATTTGACAGTCATAATTAAATATACATAACCAAAATATAAGTACAATCATAGATTCAAAATAACAAAAGTAAAATAAACATGTTTGAAATAAGTCAGTCTAATGAACTTAATCCATTTTTGACTTATTAACTCTGTCCTTCTCTACCTGCAAATAAAATTCAAGCTGTAAGTTATTTTTTGCATAACAATAATATTTAAGTTTTTAAAGATATATCGTTATACAAAAAAAGAGTTTAACACTAACCATTATTATCTTGCAGATTTGTTCAGCCAGGTATTTCACTTCTGGAAGAGCTCGAGGCAGTTTGTCAGGATGAATGAGTAATGTTGCTTTCTTTAATGCTAATTTGAATTTCACCTCGTTCCACATGTCCCAAATTTCGACTTTTTGCCATTTACTGTCATGTCAAAGAATCTGAAATGTGAAAATTCCAAAATGATTAGAATTAAAATCTTTGACAGCCAAACTATGACGTTATTTAACTTACTTCTTCAAGTGACGATAGCAGATCTCTAATTCCTTTGTTTTTCGCCCATTTTTTAACTTTTAGGTCAATTTCTTCCATTAGCTCCTGACTCAAAATGACCTGCGTCAAAGGAGTTTCAACTGATACAAAACAAAAAAAAATAGTTAGAAGTTGTTTTTCAAGGCAAATCATCTGTGAATGTAAAAACAACTTACCACTGTTTTGTTCCTGAGTGCTTTTTTCTTCTTTATTAGAGAGTGGTGTTTGTCTAACATCTTCATTATCTTTCTTGGTCTCTTTTGGAACCTGTAAACCAAAACATCAAAACAAAATTTTTATTTTTTGACAATTTTATCATGTCTTTTTAAAAAGTTAAGGAATGCAGACCTCTGTTGTTTCTTCTTTTTGTTGTTGTGATTCTTTCTCTGTGGGTGTAGTCCCATTATCTTCACCATCTGACAAAATTACATACGCTTCTTGATCTTCAGTTTCATTATGTTCATCATGTTCTTCTACGTTTTCTTCTTCGTCTTCTTTTCCTTCTTCCCCTTCCATTTCTTCATCGTCTTGTTTGAGATTCTCTGGTTTTTCTGTTTCTTTAACATTGCAAGTAGAATGATGACCTCTGTATTCAACCTGTATAAATAATTACAAGTTTTATAAGTTCAAGCCAGGACACACTTGTTTGTTCTTTAAAATCGAAAAATTAGTTATGTAAATCACTTTTAAAAAACTTTTAAAATCCCTTGTAAATACTTATCGAACACTGCCTATCCTTTAAAAACGACTTTAAACATTTTAAACCTCATTTAGAAGTTTTTAAAATTCCTTGTAAATATGTATTGAACACTGCCTATCTTTTAAAAACGGCTAAAAATCTTTAAAACACCATTTATAAACTTTTAAAATCTCTTGTAAAAATACATACCTTTTCTTTTTTCTCTTCTTTTCCTTCTTCCTCTTCTTTTCCTTCTTCCTCATGTTTTTCTTCTTGTCCTTGTTTGGGAATTTCTTGTTTTTCTGTTTCTTCATCATTGTTAATAGAATGATGACCTCTGTATTCAACATGTATAAATAATTACAAGTTTTATAAGTACAAGCCAGGATACACTTGTTTGTTCTTTAAAATAGAATAATTACTCATGTAAATCACTTTGAAAAAGCTTTTAAAATCCCTTGCTAATAAGTATCGAACACTGCCTATCTTTTAAAAACGACTTTAAATCTTTAAAACCTCATTTAGAAGTTTTTAAAATCCCTTGTAAATATATATCGAACACTACCTATCCTTTTAAAACGGCTAAAAATCTTTAAAACACCATTTATAAGCTTTTAAAATCCCTTGTAAAAATACATACATTTTCTTCTTCCTCTTGCTTTTCTTCTTCCTCCTCGTTTTTTTCATCCTCTTCTTTTTCTTCTTCTCTAGTAGAACTGGCAGAAACTCTTTCGATCCCTAAATAGCCCTTCAGCCTTTCAACTTTCTTCTTAAGAACTTCATAGTTTTCATAGACCAATTTTACTTTCTCATCAAAGGACATTAATTTCCTTTTTCTTCTTTGATGCACAAGTGTTTCAATTGCAGGTTTCAATACATGATCAATTCTACCTTCATGTCCTTGTTCCACTTTAATCCATCAATGACACCAATCCTTCTTGCTCATTCTATACCCTTTGATCACAAGATCAAAAATATCTAACAGATCCTTGTCTTCAGAATTCTTCTGTGAAACCAAGTGGTCATATTCATGAGAATTAACACCAACTATTGGTGTCACTTCAACCTGCAAAGATAAACCAAATTCCAAACTGTGTATAAATAATGCACAATTCTTAATTAACCTTTCAAAATCCCTTGTAAATTATTTAAATTGCCTTTAACCCTTTGTAAATCCTTAAAACTTGATTGTAATAACTATTGTAAAACATTTTTTTTATTTATAAACAGTGTTTAAAACATAAAAAAAAGCCATAGCTAAGAAAATGTACCTTGTCACCATCTGCAATTATTGTTATAGATTTTGCACTTGGAGACGATGTTGATCTCCATTGGAAAATTAATGGAATATTTCCACTAGATGATTCATCTCTAGTGCCAAACTTTTCTCCCAACTTCAAACCGATGATAATGCCCATATCTGAATTGCAGGATCAAATCCAAACAGGCCATATTGTTTCCTTAACAAAATGTCAATATCGAATTTCTTCACTTCAGTTACCAAATATGAGTAAACAATTTGCGCCCATGGATACTTGCAGAACTTTTCGAAATCAGTAGCTTTCTGCAGATTCTCAATTGGCAGCCTGGTAGACGGATTTCGAGCTAGCAATATCCCCTCCACTGGTAACAAACCCCCCAATCTCATTCTCTCCTCTAGCAGCATTTTTTTTTAATGCTTTTCCAAAACATACGTAAGATCGATAAAACGCATATCCTCATTAATCCACAAATCTTTTTCTGCTTTCCCTTCAAAGTCTGATTATCTTTTATCCACCACTTTTCTATCTTCTTTCTCTTCACATTTGGACTGCTTCCTGATGCATCATCCATTGGAAGTCATGTTGTTATGATAAACTCTCTCAAGGAGAATCGTATAGGTTGATCAGCAAATACAAACCACAATTCGTCATTGTGGGTTAGTATCCTTCTCTGGAGTAAATGATGAACTATATGGCTTGAAAAGGCTACGTCCATTTCAGCAAATTCCACTATAGGACCCAAGAATGTGTCCATTAATGTGTTGAACTCTATCGGCTCTAAAGCTTCCCTGACATTCGAGACAATTTTGTTGGATGAATGCTTTGATACCCTTGTAGGGAAGTACAATTTCTTTGTACTCATTTTCTCAAAACCTGATGAAATACATTAACACAGTCATTAAATTTATTATGCATGTGTAGTTTTCGAAACATAAACATAGTCATTACAAGTCGTTTTAAGGACTTTAAAAACCCTTGTAAAACTATTTTTAAAAGTCATTACAAATCGTTCTAATGACTTTAAAAACCCTTGTAAAACACAGTCATTACTCCATAATCCTTTTCAAAGACCGTTTTGAAACCATTTCAAAAAGAAAATTTTAATCCTTTGAAAAGAACACTGCCGCCAAAAATAGAACCCAAAACCCCCTTTTTCAAACTAACTCTAATCAACTGGTAACCCATAAATTAAGTGAGGATCTATAAATTAAAACACAAACCCAAACATCAATCTATTTATTAGTGTAGTTTCAAAGCAAAAAACCTTTGAAATTGCTACAACAAAGAAGTTAATCGGCATTCAAAATCAAACTTTTAAACATAAATCTATCAAAATTGTAAAACCATTTCTAAAACTCCTTCAAAATTCCAAATATCAATCTATTTTACTTGTTTCGTTTTCAACTGAAAACCCTAGAAATGCTATAACAAAAAAGAGATTCGGCAAAAATAAACAAAATCGAACAAACCCAAATATCAAACTTCAGTGTCATAAATTTGTTACCTTCAATTGATTCCTTTTGCTGGATAAACGGAATTTCTTCAGATTGTTGAAAGGAAGAAGACAAAGTGAGAGACGACAGTTTCTCTTTTTTTTTTTTTTGTTACCTTTTGTCTTTTCACGGTTCCCTTCCTTTGTTTGTTTTTGGTTTATAGTGAATTTTGAGCTTTTAGTGATTTTTTACTAAAACGGTTTGATTTTTGTAAATAAGAGGCCTAGGCCCAATTACTAACAGATACAGTGTTAACATTACTGTAACTTTTTCAACACTTTAAAATTCTTTTAAAAACGATTGTAAATCTCTTTAAAAACGTTTTTTTTTTAAAACGGTTGTAAATCATTTTAAAAACGGCTGTAAATCTTATCATAATAGCAGCTACTGCAGCTTTTTCAACACTTTTAAAATCCTTTTAAAAACGATTGTTAATTTCTTTAAAAACGTTTGTAATTCTCTTTTAAAAACGGTTGTTAATCATTTTAAAAACGGTTGTAAATCATTTTAAAAACGGGTGTAAATCTTTTCATAATAACAGCTACTGCAGCTTTTTCAACACTTTTAAAATCCTTTTAAAACAGCTTGTAAATCGTTAAAAAAACCCTGTTAAAAAGCATGTTTAACATTTTAAAGCCGTTTTCCATTCAAATCAAAGCACATGTTAACCCAAACAACCATTATACAGTAATTTTGTTAACAAGAGTTGTACTAAATAAACTTCATAAATTTTGTTCCATATAAATGTTCATAAAATATTCAAATGACAAAGTTTTATGTAATAAGAAACAAAAGCTGCTAAATCTATCTTATATTCCACTACTTTTTGATTAGAAGTCTGCTACTTCTACAAAGTGATTGACCCTAATTCGGTGAAGATGTCAGCAGCCAATTTCTTCCTTACGTTTTGAATTATGTTTCCTTCAAGGTTTGAATGGCTGGTATATATTGAGTAGCATTCCATAAACTTCAGCATATAGATACCAAAATCTTCATTTCTAGGAGCCTACCACGAAAAACCAAAAGAATTACTTGAGCAATGAGGCCAGGACTTACGGAATCTTTATTTCTAGGACTATGATATATTAAAGAAGTTACCTGAGGAAAAGTGGTCAGGACTTTGATGCTAAATGGAGAGACATCCATGTCTTCTTTTTTGAGGTTGTTCCGAACAATGTATGGCATAGCTATAGAGTAGGCACCAACATATTTTTTCTTGACTTCTTCTGTTAAATAAGAAGTTGCACATTCCCATATACAAAATGTCTTCTGTTCCAAGTGGATTAGCAAGGCAACCCAACATTTTTCTTTGATATAGAAAGGAGCCAATATGCACTTGGTTTCTTCCTCTATTATCAGCTTACAGATTTCTTCAGATGGAAACTGAAATCCCTCTTTATCATCCAAAAACTCCATGCATGACTCATCAATCGCATTTAAGAAAGACGATCCAACAAATACAACTGTTTTGTTTTTGAAGAATTCAGGATTGCTTTCCTTCCTCATTTTCATCAACTCCAAAGCTGCATCAACATGCTAAACACAACAAAAATAAAAATTATCATATTAGAAAACCCCTTTAAAAACGATTGTAAACCATGCAAACCCTTTTTAAAATACCTTGTAAATCATTTTATGCCACTTACTTATGCTTCTTAACGATTGTAAATCAAGTTAAACACTTTTAAAACCTTTTAAAATTCCTTGTAAATCATTCTATGCCACTAAGTTATGCTTCTAAAACGATTATTAATCAAGTAAACCCCTTTTAATAGCTTTTAAAATCCCTTGTAAATCATTCTTTACCACTTTCTAGTCCTTTAAAAATGATTGCAAAGCATGTAAATCCTTTTTAAAATCCCTTGTAAATCATTCTTTACCACTTTCTAATCTTTTAAAACCGATTATAAACCATGTAACCCGTTTTAAAATCCCTTGTAAATCACTTAGTGATGCTTTAAAAACTATTGTAAATCATGGTTTAGTCTTTTAAAAGCTTTTAAAAACACTTTTGAAAACCAATTTTACAAGGAGTTTTAGACATACCGTTGCTGTTATTGCTTTCCCTGGCGTCTCTAGGGTTGTAAACCACTTTGTATCTATAATATTTTCGGCGATTGATAGTGGCCTACAACAACAAAACAGTCACCAATAAATGTTTTATTTTAAAAAAAAAACTCACTATCTTACAACAAAACTCACTTGTTTTTCCTTGATTTCTTCCATTCAGCCAATTTCTCAAGTCTTGTGGCATCAACTTTCGCAAATGGATGCAAAATTGGATTCTTCTTCTTCTCAGCTGTGAAAGGTGCTTGTGTATGAATGGAAGGAACTGTACCCCGTTTACTCTTTCTTTGTGCAGTAGTATGATCATCATCATTGTCGCCATCATTATCAGCGTTATCACCATCATTGCCAATAATTTTCCTCTTCTTACTTTGTGCCTATCAAAAAGAAAAAAAACAGATGTTTAAAATACCTTGTAAACAAAATTTTCAAAATCATAATAAATTAGATACTAACCTCTTAACTTGTTGGAACATCAACATCAACACTATCAACTTGTTTCTGCCTCTTTCTCGGCATCTACAATAGTAAAAAACACTGATTAAAAGTACTTTTAAAATCCGTTGTAAATATCATAACAAGACAATTGACAAATTTTTAAAACAGTACCGTTGCAAAGACTAACCTGTTTTCTTGTTTTAAGATTATCCTTAGCATGAACACTTGGTTTAACTCTCTTGTTCTAAAGTTGCAAGAAAGATAAACTTTTAAAAGATTTGAAAAAAAACATTATAAAAACTTGGTGAGATAATACAAAAAATTTTAAATGCTAACCTCATTTCTTCCTCTGCTAACTCTCTTCTTATTCTTTTGAACATCCAGACTTTCTTCAAATAAAATATTGAAATTTGGTGTAGAGGATCGTGGAGTAGGAGACTGATCCTTCAAAAGATAACAGAATGTAAAGTTATAAAAAGGATACTAATCATTATTGTAAGACTTTTAGAGAAATAAGATTACTGCACTTTTGATGATTCTTCAGCTACTTCATCACCAACATCACGTTGGGTGTTTTCATCATCACCCAGATAGCTCCCATACTGTGTGTTTGGCTCTCGGATTGAATCTTCAAATGTGTCATTGTCATTCTGCAACAAAATAAAAAAAATAAGTCAATCGATAATATAATTAGTAAACCTTTAAAATAGCTTGTAAAGATTTTCAATTACCTCTGGTGTTCTTTCTAGTCCTCATTCTTCTTCAGACTGCGAAAACAAAGAGTACATTGTTAAGGTTTACTACGTATGTAACCTTTAAAATACTTTGTAAAACTTTTCCTTTCAATTAGCTTTTAAAGAAAGATTTACAATTACCTTTGCTTTTCTTTCTAGTCCTTCATCTTCTTCATACTGCGAAAAAAAAGAGTACACTTTTTTAATTAACTTCTGTAAATTGATTTAAATACATAAAATCTTTAAAACTTTTTTCTTACCTCTTGTTTTCTTTCTTCATCTTCCTCAGATCTGTGATTATTCTTTTCCTCCATTCTAATGTCCAAAATCCTCTCAATCAGCTCGACTATCTTGTTAAGATCTTCAAGGATTGTCAAAATCCTGTCAAGCTTCTCGTTATCAGATATTTTGTTATTCATTTTGTTTTGACCTACTCTTTAAGGTCAGCACAAACATCAACGCATCTTGTATTGCATTCAGTTTTCTTCATTCTGTAGCCCATCTTAACAAGTTCCAAAACTTGTTGGAATTATATGTCGTGTGTGTGGAAATCAGGAACTAAAGACTTGAAGTCTTCTGGGTTTTCAATAATTGTATTCACCTCAATCTGTGAAGATACAATAACATTACAAATCTTGAGAAAGCAGAACTTCAAATCTCAAAACCATTCTAAAACACCTTTTAAAAATTTTGTAAATAGACAAAAGCTTACCTTAGAAACATCATTTACAAGGTTTACAACCTTGAAAAACTCTGGAGTAGTAGTGCTTTTCCACTTCAATATCAATGGATATTCATATTGGCATTCCTTATCTCTAACTCCATATGCTGCACCAAATGCTGGAACTACGCTCAACACTCATATGGTTAGCGCGAGTCCAAATCCTCTCAGATCATAGTTCTCTTTTGCCCAAGTTTTCTTGTCCGTTCTCAGAATTGAATTTGATAGAACACTGAATGCTTCTTTACCCACGGTTGGGCTGTGTACATCTCAAAATAAGAAGCATGCTGCAATCTTGACAAAGGTATCTTCTCTTTTACAAATGGTGTGAATAGAATTCCTTCAATCAACAATACTGCAGCAAGACACAACTTTTCTTCATCTTCAACAGCAGGTTCACCTTCCTTAGGTTTTGAAAACAATCAATCTTCGAGATCACCAAGTGTATATACTCCTTCACTCGCCCAAAAGTATGGTTCTTTTACACAAGATCTTTCCCCTTTCGTCGAAGTTCCCTATTAACAGGTTCACATTGAATTCATGTAAGAACAAAAGACAATGTAGAGACTATTATTAAAGGTTTTATAGTAAATACTTTAAAAACAATTGTAAATCATGTTTAACACTTTAAAAAGCTTTTACAATCCTTTGAAAATCATTCTATGACACTTACTTATGCTTTTAAAACGATTGTAAATCATGTTTAACTATTCTATAAGCTTTTAAAATCCCTTGTAAATCATTCTATGTCACTTACTTATGCTTTAAAAACGATTGTAAATCATGTTTTACGCTTTAAAAAGCTTTTAAAATCTCTTGTAAATCATTCAATGCCACTAATTTATGTTTTAAAAACCATTGTAAACCATGAAAACACATTTAAAATCCCTTGTAAATCATTTTATGACACTTACTTATGATTTAAAAACGATTGTAAATCATGTTTTACCCTTTAATAAGCTTTTAAAATCCCTTGTAAATTATTTTATGCCACTTACTTATGCCTAAAAAACGATTGTAAACCATGCATACCCTTTTTAAAATCCCTTGTAAATTATTCTATGACCCTTGCTTATGCTTTTAAAACGATTGTAAATCATGTTTAATCCTTTAAAAAGCTTTTAAAATCTCTTGTAAATTATTCTATGCCACTTACTTATGCTTTAATAACGATTGTAAATCATGCATACCCTTTTTAAAATCCACTGTAAATCATTCTATGACACTTACTTATGCTTTAAAAACGATTGTAAACCATGCAAACACTTTTTAAAATGCCTTGTAAATCATTCTATTATAATTAGTTATGCTTTAAAAACGATTGTAAATCATAGTACCTGTCGTGAGGAAGAACTCTCTCAAGGAGAAACGGGTTGGTTGAGAATCAACTCTAAACCAAAGAGTTGATCCTTTAGTCTTTACTCTCTGCTGCATGAGGTAGTGGCAGATTTTCCCAGAAAATCTGATTCCTTTATTTGCCTTCATTCTTGGTCGCAATTCAACTAAAGGACCAAGAAAAAAACTTCTAATCTTCTGAAATAAACTCTCGCCTAAAGCTTCCTCTACTTTATTAACTAAACTCCAATCCGAGTGTTGTTGAACCGTACCAATTGCAATAGATTCGTCATCTTCTTTGTAGATCTGTTCAGGCAATGTAAGGATTTCACTCTCTAAATCCATCTGTGAAACATGTATTGAAACATCATCAGATCTACTATAAAATCGGCTATAAAATCGACTATAAAATCCACTATAAAAACGAGAGTCATGTTACCGTCGGATCTGGCGATTTCTCTGTCGGATCTATCGATCTCTCTGGGGATTGTTTGTCGTCGGAGAGAATGAATTCGACGATAGATCTGAAGTCGTCGTCGGGAGAGAAATGAATTCGGCGTCAGAGATATCTGAATTCGTCGGCGAAGAAGAGGTTTGTCGGAGAGATTTGAATTCGTCGGCGAAGAAAACGTTTGTCGGAGAGATCTGAATTTGTCGGCGAAGAAGAGGTTTGTCGGAGAGAACTGAATTCGTCGGCGAAAAGGAAGAGGTTTGTCAATAGGAGAAATGAAAGTGAAAACCTAATTATTCATTAAGGGTAAGACAGTCATTTTCCACATTAGGAGGGGCAGTTTTAAAAATGGACATCAGGAAAGGGTATTGTTGCAAAAGGTTATCAGAAAAAGGGCACTTTTGCAAATCTCCCTTTTTTTTGGCGAAAAAAAAAATTGACGGAAAATTTCAGTTTCCAATTACATGTTCTCATTTGATGAGGGTAATTTGGTCATTTTGTTCAAAAAAAGGTATTTTTTAGAATGGACAATATAAAAAGGTATTGTTGCAAAATGGTAGAAAAAAATATATTTTTGCAAATATTCCAAAGTTTAAACAATTTAATCTTGAAGTTATTAATATTTTAAAAGAATTTTTTTTTTTAAAGGGTATTCAATATTATAAATAATTGCCCAATGGGCTATTTCCGGATTTAGGCCCATACAAATTTCCTTAGGGCCAAATCCACAAACACCAAACCGGACAAGACTATCTAAACAAAACCGGCCCAATTCAACAAACTAGAATAAACTGGAAAAGAAACCCTAATCTTCAAAAGAAAACCTAATCGAAGCCGCCGCCCTAGAATTGCGCATACTCATCGGAAAAGAGGATCTTCGACGAGCCAGGACGTCGTAAGCCGAACGATGATGGTGACACAAGATCCGTCATCATCCCGCCAAAGAAGAGCCGGAGAAAGAAGATAACCGATCTTGATATTTGTTGAGGAAGCACCATGAGCCGTCGTGAGAGAGAAAAAGCGGTAGGGAATAGATTAGGAATCCATCGACGGTGGCATAGCTTCACCGGACCACAGACGACCTCCCCCAGGAACCAATAGTCCCGTGAAATCTCCTGCGTCGCCACACTCCGAATCTAACCACCTTTCTCTTTCGTTCCTCGCCGTGAAGTCTCCTTCTTCCACACCACAACGCAATTCCACCGGTAGAGCTCTTACCTTTGGAGTCTTGTGGAATTGTCCCCCATCACAGCTCCCCTTGATTTTGATCAGAATAGCCTCGCCAAAAAGATGAAGTGGATTACGTATGATGAACCATGAGCCACCGGGTCTCACTGTCGCCGGAATCGACAGAGAAACCCTATCGACGGTGCACGAATTTATGCTCAGAAGAAGAAGAGTTGAGAGAGAAAAATCGCTTGCGAGTAAGATTCACGTACGACGATTTTTTCTATTTAAAAGAATTATTGTAGGCTCAATTTTTTTAAAAATGCAAATTTTCGAGCTGACAGATTTGGAAATTTTTGGAAAAGGACAATTTATGATTTTACCCTTCCACATTTGGAGAAATTGTTCATGAGATTTTAATCCGCCACAATTGCATAGATAGCAAGTAAGTTGAAGCTTCTAATTTTTTTTCTTTTAGCTGTAAAGCACCTTCATCAAAGTTGAAAGGAGACAAATTTTGATTGCAGACCGAAAGCACATTCATAAGAGGTGAAAAGCCAACATCAAAATCATATATCCGTAACTTATCGAATTGTAGGTGGACTGAAGTTGGGTTTGTAGAGATAAATTCCAATTTTATCGAGCAACTATTACTAGAAGATAGGTGAGGTAATGGAGAACATGTTCATCAGATATAATACATGCAAAACTGTCCGTGGTGGATTCGAATGTTATGGAAAAAATGTATCATAGAATCGTTGTTCGTGGTATATGTTCATCGTAATCGTATATATTGCATGTAGTGTTTATTATAATATAATTAGATTATATATTACTAATGATGTAATCAAATGAAAAAAAAGCCATTTAAATTTTAAAAACTCGTTGACATTTACGTAGTTCTTCTCTTCCAATTAACATTCAATGCATATGTCATATTCATCAGCTGAATTATAAACATCTAAATTTATTTAATGTTTGATTTAGCATATCCATATTCCTTTCTCCATAAACTAATGCAATTTGAATAATCTATGCAGAGGAATCTTGAATCCAAAAGACGGCCATACAATACAAGTCTAAACGTGGCCTACCACAAACTATCACCGACAAAAGTTATTTTATAAAATCAAAGCAACCATTAAACTTAAAACTGACACGAGATGTTAATGAAAATTTTATATTGATCATGCACTGCGTCGTGTTTACTTTTGTATGAACTCTCAAACTTTAAATCTGTCAGGAATGAGAAACTATAGTCTCGATACGAAATTGTCAATAAAGCTTCATATTATTTTATTCGAAGTCTCGGTAAAGATAGTAATTTTATAAATATAATCAGAAACGGTAATTTTAAGTTATAATTTTAGAAACGGGTAGTTCGAAATAACGATTTACCTTATTAAACATATTAAAAATATTAAATTATTGAATTGTGAAAGATTTTATGTTAACATGATGTTAATGTATTGAGTATCTTTGTGAAAGAAAAGTATAAGTTAGTCCAATACTGATCTCATAATAACCGTGCAGATTTTATAGTCTCATATATAATCATATAAGCGACTGTTTTTACATTAATGTATTTGTACTTTTATGAGTGTCAACATGGTCTAACTTCAATTAATGTGTCTTGCATCGGACTAGGATTAGCATGACTTGGCAGTTCAAGCCGCAAAGACGCAAAGGACACCCTAAACATTAAATCCTAACCCATTCCACCATATGAATGAGGGTATTGTAGACTAACACATATGTTCTTAAAGTATAAGATATATACACATTAAGTTAAGTTTTCTATTTTGAATATTTTTAGTATTATGTATAAATTAACAAAATTATTAAAAAAAACTATACTATTGTTATATAAATGATGTGATGATTTTCTTTTTACAAATAAAAGAAAGATGACTGGAAATATAATTATCAAATAAAAATTTATGTAAATACTAAAATATTATATCATAAATTAATATGAAGAAATTATAGATATTTAGAAATTGAATATACAGTAAATTAAATATTCAAAATATTTTATATTTGTGATATTATCTAAGACTATGTATAGTTTAGTTGATGTTTATAATATTAACTCGCTGATTTCATAAAAAATAATTATATTATCTGATCAAGTAAAATAATATGAAAATGTTTTGATCAATTTGAACTACTTATAGTATTTTCAATGTTTTCTTTTATATAAACTATTTATACTATTTTATTAAGTTAATAATAATATTTGTTTTTTCCGATCTAATTGTACATTCAAAAAGATCGATTTAGATGAAACCAAATTAATATTATCAAAAAAAATCATGTGTGCTACTCTTTCGTCGTTTTATTAGTTTGGACCTCATATAATATGTTTTTGAAACACCATTTATTTTCATTGCCGATGTAAAATAATAATCTGGTTGGGTAATATATCTTCATTCAAAAAACAAAACAAAAAACTAAATTTGGTTAATTATATGAATGATGTGATAATTCATTTTATTATTATATAAGGATCAATAAATAAGAAAGAAGAAATATAATGATCAAAACTAAAAAAATATGATATAATTGGATATCAATTCTTTCTTATTCAATTTTGATTGTCTTCTAATTACTTTCTGAATTAATTATTAGTGAAACATACCAAGGGAATTTAAATTCTTGAAATTTAATACTTATCTAAAATATTTTTATACCAATTTCTTATATTTAATTATATCTATTTGGTGATTACAATTGTTTCTTTAATGTATACATGAGAAAACTAAATATAAATTACATTTCATGTCATTTTAAAATTTTCTTAGATACTCTTTTCAAAGTTTTCCTCAATTAAAAGTATTAGATTCTAGCAGATTTTATATTTATTTTTAAGAACTTTATATTCATAATCATTTCATTTAGTTTTTCCTACATTCATATATTTTTTTGGTTGTCACCAATCAAAACCTCTGTTAGAGTGGAATCAAGAAACTATATTCCATTCAATGATTGTAAAATCCTAGACAACATCATATTGTTAGAAGAAATTGGCAGATAAATTATATTGATTTATAGATAAAGACAATACTAAGAGAATAGTATCATGAATGTTTAACTAAATAAAAATGTCAGTAAAAAAAAAAAAAACCAAAAAACGCCAAATTAGGATGCAAATGTCTAAATGAACGGTGTGGCCAAAGACTTGGTCTTATCTTTCTCTCTCACCCACTCATTACAATTTTAACCACAGTAAAAAAAAAAAAAAACAGAAAATCCATATCTCAACTCAAATCCACATTTCTATTTTTACTTTCTTCTTACCTTACGTTTGTCTTTTGCGGATATTCTCCAAAAAATAATCCTTTTAGATTACTTTCCTCTTTTTTTTTTTTTTTTTCTTTCGCGTGTGATTATTAACTCGAGGTAATTTCTCTAATCCCAGTTAATATCACACGCGGAATATCAAAGATCTGATTTTTTGTAAACATTGTACCAAAATCATCAGAAGATTATAAGTGGAGTCTTTCGAAGAAGAACAAATTTGGTAAACATATCTTTTGATCCTATTTCCTTATTCTGGGAATCTACAAATTCCTTCAACGTAACAATTTGACCATTGGGTGTTGTTTTGTTTCTCTCAATTTTTTTTTTTTTTGTATATTCTTCAAAATCTGCTAATATAATAAAAAAAACGTGTTGAGCTGTTACCACTTTGTTCTCTCTCTCTTTGTCTTTTAAATTTCTTCAATTTTCATACTCTCTAATTATCTCGGGAACAGAGTTTTTTTCTCAGTTCTCTTCATTACATGATTACATCTTCTCTTCTCTTTTTGTTATTACAGTAACACGCGTCTCCATCAATCTTCTAGCTGGCAATGAGATCCATTCTTTAGCTTCTTTCTTCTCTGTTTTTTCTTTTTTGAAGAAAAAAAAAATGGCACCAAAGTTTGAATGGTGGGCTAAAGGAAACAACAACAACACTCGTAAAGGAACACCAGTCGTTGTCAAAATGGAAAACCCTAATAACTGGTCAATGGTGGAACTTGAATCACCTTCTCATGACGATTTCCTCGTAAGAACTCATGAGAAATCTCGTAACAAGAACGCAAGACAGCTCACTTGGGTTCTACTTCTCAAAGCTCATCGTGCCGCAGGTTGTCTCACTTCTCTCGGTTCTGCATTATTCGCTCTCGGCACCGCCGTGCGCCGCCGTATCGCCGCCGGCCGTACAGACATTGAAATCTCCTCCTCGGGAGTGGGTTCATTACAGAAGCAAAACCATACGAAGAAATCGAAACTTTTCTACTCTTGCTTAAAGGTGTTTCTATGGCTTTCTTTAATCCTTTTGGGTTTTGAGATTGCTGCTTATTTCAAAGGTTGGAGCTTTGGAACTTCTAAGCTTCAGCTTCAGTTTATCTTCAATAAAGGGTTCTTTGATTGGGTTTACACGAGATGGGTTTTGCTTCGTGTTGAGTATCTTGCTCCTCCTCTTCAGTTTCTTGCTAATGGCTGCATTGTTCTGTTTCTTGTTCAGAGTCTTGATAGACTCATTCTTTGTCTTGGTTGTTTTTGGATCCGGTTTAAGAAGATTAAACCGGTTCCTAAACCGGATTCTATCTCTGATCTTGAATCTGGTGATAATGGTGCTTTCCTCCCTATGGTTCTTGTTCAAATCCCTATGTGTAATGAGAAAGAGGTAACAACCAAAAACCCAAAAGCTAAAACAAATTTTGAGTTGGTTACAAATTTTTACTAAGTTTTGGTTTTTGTACAGGTTTATCAGCAATCTATTGCAGCTGTGTGTAACTTAGACTGGCCTAAAGGGAAGATTTTGATTCAAATTCTCGATGATTCGGATGATCCGATAACGCAGAGTTTGATTAAAGAAGAGGTTCATAAATGGCAGAAGCTAGGTGCACGCATTGTGTATCGTCACCGTGTTAATAGAGAAGGTTACAAAGCTGGTAATCTTAAGTCTGCTATGAACTGTAGTTATGTTAAAGACTACGAATTCGTTGCGATTTTCGACGCAGATTTTCAACCTCTACCTGATTTCCTCAAGAAGACCATTCCTCATTTTAAGGTAATAATTGGTTAATTTGATCCAAGAAAAGATTGTATACTAAATCAGTTGTGTTTTCATTGATAGGACAATGAGGAAATAGGATTGGTTCAAGCTAGGTGGTCTTTTGTGAATAAGGAAGAGAACTTGTTGACAAGATTACAGAATATTAACTTGGCTTTTCACTTTGAGGTTGAGCAACAAGTGAATAGTGTCTTCTTGAATTTCTTCGGGTTTAACGGGACAGCCGGTGTGTGGAGGATCAAAGCTTTGGAAGATTCCGGTGGTTGGCTCGAGAGAACTACCGTCGAGGATATGGACATTGCGGTTCGTGCTCACCTTCACGGATGGAAATTCGTTTTCCTAAATGACGTTGAGGTATAGTAACAATAACATGTTGTTGTTATTACGAATACAAACTAGTTTGTTAGATTCTTAGCTAATGTCATACTATGTGTTGCCTTTTTTAGTGCCAATGTGAATTACCGGAATCGTATGAAGCTTATAGAAAACAGCAACATAGATGGCATTCAGGTCCTATGCAACTATTTCGTCTTTGTTTGCCCGCGGTCATTAAATCAAAGGTGCGCTAACGGTTAATTTAATGTTAAATTATATTCAATGAAAAAATAACGTTTTTACAACCTGTGCAACGGTATATAGAAAAAAAATACCTAAAATACTTTCTAAATTTTGGTATTATATGTGGTTAATAGTTGTGTGTTTGTTTTGTAGATAAGCATAGGAAAGAAATTCAATTTGATATTCCTCTTCTTTCTCCTGAGGAAGCTAATCTTGCCATTCTACTCATTCACTCTCTTTTGTATTATCCTGCCAATGACTATGTTTGTACCCGAAGCTGAGCTTCCCGCTTGGGTTGTTTGCTACATACCTGCCACAATGTCTTTCCTCAACATCCTTCCCGCCCCGAAGTCGTTTCCGTTTATCGTCCCGTACCTTCTCTTTGAGAACACAATGTCTGTGACTAAGTTCAACGCAATGGTCTCGGGTTTGTTTCAGCTAGGAAGTGCTTATGAATGGGTTGTTACAAAAAAATCAGGACGGTCATCAGAAGGAGATCTTGCTGCGTTAGTCGAAAAAGACGAAAAGACAACTAAACATCAGAGAGGTGTGTCTGCACCCGAAACCGAAGCCGAGAAAAAGGCGGAAAAGACTAAGAGGAAGAAGAAGAAGCACAATAGGATTTATATGAAGGAGCTATCTCTAGCGTTTCTGTTACTGACCGCGGCAACTCGAAGTCTTTTATCGGCGCAAGGAATCCATTTCTACTTCCTTTTGTTTCAAGGAATATCTTTCTTACTTGTGGGTCTAGATCTTATTGGAGAACAAGTTGAATGACACTCAAAGAGATTGAAGTAGTGCTTGTAGAAGAGACGTTGTAGAAGACAGGAAACATGAAGAGAAAAAGGAAGAGGGTCTGGACCCAAAAAAATACAATACAACATTGAACATAGATCGGTTTCATTGAGGAAGGACATGGATTAACTCTGTTGGTAGTGAATGTGTAAGGTTTTAACTTTTCTCTCTTTTGGGTTTGCCCACAGTTGTTTATTCTTTCGATTAAATGGGGACAACTCTTTTGTAAGAAAGTTTTGTTCAATTATGAAAGCAAATTGTTTTAGCTCTAAGAGACTTTACGATCATATAACTTTGGGAAAATCGAAGACAACTACACCTTTACAATGTATAATACAATTTCTCTTACTTCGGTAAACTGTCTAGATTTCCATCTATAGTTTGTCTGTTCAGGCAGGGCTGCTACTTCGGTTGACGAACCAAACCAAGCCGGTTTCTTTGGTTATCGGTTAACCGAAATAGTTCTAAAAGTTATCTAAATTAATTGAAAAGCAAAACCAACAATTTCTAAAAATATTTTGGGTTAAAATAGGTTATTTTTGATTAACTTTGGATATTTTCCGTTAATTTAGGGTTTTGGTGAAAACAGATCTAAGTTTAGCCGAGAGTTACCCGAGAAATCAATCAGTTCGACCCAAACCAAACTAAAATTCTCGTGTAACCCTTGAAATTATGACAGTCGGTTTCGCAGAGTGAACCCAAATCGAACAGAAAACTAAAAATTTCTGTTCGGTTCAATGGCCCCAACCCTAGTAGAATATTATCTTATTATATAAAGTATGGTTTTCAAAGTTACTAACTCATAGGATCATGACACGTGTCAACTCTATCGATCAGATTTTGACATGTGTTAGTTGCTTTTTTTACTTTGTTCCTAAAAAAAAGATAGGAAACTAAAAAAATCATATTTACATATACTAATTTATATGTTTATATCTAAATAATTAACTTAAAATTTTTTTTAACTAAAAATGGAAAACTATCAATAAGATGGAGTGTAAAGAAATAAATTATATTTTCTATTCTTGTAAAATAGATATTTAAATTATATTGTAAAATCGAATTTGTAAAATTAAAATTTGGTTTAAGGAAATACTAAATTAAATACTGAAAAAGTATGTGAGTTCCTATTTAAAATTCAAATATCATCAATAAGATGGAGTGTATAAGGACATGATAGTCCGGGTTACTCATGTGTATAGGAATGAATAGTGAAATGATTAGCAAATTATGTGTTTTAGTTATCGCTTGGTCTGTACTTAGTTGATGTTTCTCACAGGTGTAAGTATGATATTGTTAGAGGATACATATGGGATGTCGTTTCCATGAAGTGTCCGAATGTACTTTTATGTTATGAATATATTATACGAGGATTTTGTCCCCTACACATTACCATAAAAAGAAAGATGGAGTGTGTAGAATTACAAGATAATTTATTATGATGAAATAGATAATTAAAATGTATAGTAAAATTGAATGTGTATGATTAAAATTTTATTTAATACAAATATTTCCAAATTAAATATTAGAAAAAATGTCTGGATCAATATTTACTATTTAAAATTTAAATATTCTTAATGAATATTTGAATAAATTTTTATCTTACATCCGCCTATACACCCGCCTATATAGGCGGACCTTATCTAGTAATTATATATAATGAAGAACTCAAAATAAAGCTCAAAAAAGCTTGTGGGAATTGTTGTGTAATATGAAACAGAAAAGAGATACAAAAATGTGAAAAGAAACTGATGGTTTCCGTTTCATGTGATATTTGCAGTTCTTTAACTAGTTTTTGTTTTCTTTAAAGGCATTGATATTTTGCATTTACAATATGTCAACTTCAAGAAGAGTAATGTGTGAATTACAATGTCATTCTTTAGGAATAAGCTCTAAGATCATGGGTTGGCACAAGCATCCAAGAGCGATCAGGTCTAACCATGCTCTGCCCCAGATATTATCCAAGTGTTAATTAGGAGTGTCCGTCCATCATGTAAGATCGCATCTTTCTTGACAAGCTTCTCTACTATAGGCTTCTCTAGAAGATCATTGACTAAACTGATTGTATAGCTTTCAGAAAGAGACTCAGATTTGGATGTGACAATAACACCATGGTTGGAGGCAATATCGAGAGTGTTAGGCACAGTAACTATGGAAGCTGCCTCTTTAGGGGAGTGATTTTAAAAGCATCAAAACAAGGAAGGACGTCTCCAATAAATAATCCACCTTCACAAATGAAACTCAAAAATCAGCATCCACACATCCTTGTCTGTTTTACATAGCTTAAAAAAGGAAATCACCGTTGTCTTTGAAAGCTTATCTTGCACATGAAGCGGTAGCAAGAATATGATCAAAAAGGAGAGGAACAAGACTATCAGGGTCATGAGCTGCAAGATAAGGAAGTGTGAGGAATACTTTCCATCGTATGAATAATCTAACCTGTCAACACAATGTGTATCTCGGGACCAGGATCAACACCCGATTTCTCATAATGGCGAGCGAGAGAATAAATGGCGTTGAGAGTAGTAGCACCATACCCGATCCGTTTGCCATCTGGATCAAGAACGACCAAAGTCGATAGTGGAGCTAGCTATTCGTCCCATACGTTTAGCTTGCCGGAGCTGCCACTCGTAAAGCTTCGCCTATTCAGAACTAGTTGCTAGTCGGGAACCTAGTGGGATGGCACACCGAGAGCCTTAAGTGGTACCATGACTTGCGAAAAACGGTGGCTAATACAGTTTTTTTCCTCTGCTTAGACATCTTCTTGCTAAGAAGACGAAGAAATGTGAGAAATTGAAATCTGGAGGTTACGTTAACAGAGGAAGAGGAAGAAGTCAAATACCAATGCAATAACAAATACATCGCAGTCTTGATACTAAAAATCTCAAAACAGATCAATTTGCTTACATTCTTCACCTCAAAAATTAAAACTTTGCACAATATTCCAAAATTTTATCGATTGTTTTAAATACAGAAACTCTTGAGCTCTGAGACAGAAAGAACCAGAGTACATAGAGGAACTACAAACTTTGTAATGGTAAAACAAACTCAAAGAAGATTGCAAAATTAGCGGGTACAGAGAAGGTGATGATCATCGGTTCATTCCTCACGCCAAGTGAACTCGCACTTCAAGCATCTATAAAATCTTGATTCTGGCTCATCTGCTGAACGAATCTGCATTGATTTGAAGTACGCCTTGTCGTGGCCACACCTTGGACATGGAGCTGTTAAAACAAAACAATCCCAACATGAGAAAGTCATTGAACAAAAAGTCTACTCTACTCTTTCCCCAAGTGTTTTTGCACTTGCATACCATGAATGATGTAATACCACTTTAGCATTATTGTTTTTGCCCTTTCCATAACATGAGTAATTATGTAACTGATTTCCACCAATCAACTTTAAAGTATTTACGAATTTAGTCGACCAATCAACAGAGCATGGACTAACTAACTAATCACAGTTCTAAATTTAGAATAAGAGAAGACCAGAGACTGAAAATACCTTCTGTTTCAGCAGCTGTGGGTATATCATCTTTAGTAACAACAGGTTCTATAGATTTCTTAACCAGAAGTTGCTTCTTCTTTATCTCAACCCGTCTTTCGATATTGGCAACGTATGGACATGTGGAACAGAAGAATCTCGAACTCCCACCTCCCTCGTAGCGCAACAGATTCCCACATGTGGGACAAAACTCCATCTTCCACCTCACCGATCAATTCGCTGCAAAATCATCCCCCACAAAAATCAATTCATAAAACTATGATATAGACAGATATATAGAGACAGAGAGAGGGAAGGGCTGTTTTTAATACATTGTTCTACTGTGTTCGTGTAACAACCAGTTTTTACTTTAATAGCAAGGCAGGTCATGAAGTAACTTATAATTCAAGTAATCCATTCTTAACCGGAAATAACCAATACTTTTCCATAAATTCAACTTTACATTCATTAGACTTTGGTTTAATAATGAAACCAACTCCAAAATCTAGCAATTTAATAATACCACAATTCAATCCACTGACTTAATAATTCGATCCACTAATCCAATCTATACTCACGAGTGACGACCACATTCTAAACCAACAATTCAATTTTTATTGCCAAGATTGACCACATTTTCAATAGAATATACATATTTAATCAAGTGTGGTGAAATCAACAAACCCAATAGCGAAGCTATTGTTCATACATAAACACAAGCACGAAAGAGAGTTTCTGTAACAACGTTTTGACTTTTGACAAATTTGCATACAGAGTCAACAAAAAGTCGAGATCTTTGTGTAACCAAAAGCATAAGAACCAATCAGAACAGTTAACAATAAAAATGATTAAGCCAGAAAACCTAGAACACAAATTCGTGAAACCCTAAATCTCAGAACAAAATAAAGATCGAATTCGCAAGATTGAACAGATCGACATCATATGAGATCGAAATGATTAAAAAATCGAGCTTACCAGGCGATGCGGGTGGTGTTGGTTACGGAGATTGCGGACGAGACGGCCTAAAGTGGCGGTCTCAGCGGCGGCGATAGATGGAACCTTTGACGGCGATAGATGTAACCTTTGACGGCGAGAGATTGATGTTTGTTTATATATTAAGGCCCATTTGTTTAATTCTCTGGGCATTTAGGCCTCTTTTTATGCTTCTTCTTCTTTTCTTGAGTGTCTTAGGGGTTGATTGGAACAAAAATTAAAAGCCAAAAATTTACTAATCCCACTTTAAGGACTTTATTTAATTTAAAAGCTTTTAAAGTCTATGATTCATAGGCAAACCGACATTTTTGAAGTATCCAAGGAATCTGAGGTAACTGGTTTATTTTATTCTTTTTTTTTTTTCACATAAAAGTTTTTTTTATTAAAAGCATAACATCTTACAATACTTCAAGTACAAAGAGACAAACGCTCAAACCGGTTATTCAAACCCGGTATCAGAGACGGCAAAAAGAAGCCCATTACAAACATAAGCCCAACAATTCATGAAACCACTGGTTGAAGGAAGAGTCGATCATGTCCAGCACAGATACACGTGTCACGAAAGGAGACAATGATGATAACACGTGAGACGTCGGAGTTTTAGGTCATCGTCGGTCAGCCGACATAGTTTGCAACCGAAAGGAATTCTTAGTCACCGGAAAAAGTCGTAACGAGCATCAATACATCAAGGCTCAACAATATCCGATGAACATCACCACCAAATTCAGAGAATCCCAAACAAACTTCGCCGTTAGATCTGCAAAATTGAAATCTTCCATGGATAAACGCAGTTCATGAATTCCGGGATCATCGACTTAAAAGATAAGCTGACAAGGCTTCCATTATTAAACCTAAAAAACAGGAAAGATAAAACGATTCACATGCTTTGGTAAGAAGAAATTAGCCTCAATTACGTTAAAATCAATCCAACGACAACTCCAATCCGCAACTTCAAATCCGATTTTTAAAATTGAGAAAATTAGCTTGAAAATCGAATTAAGCTCTTTAAACAAAGAAGGATCAGAGAATTATGCAGTCAAATCAAAGGATTAAAACGCAAACTAAATCCAAACAAACTAAAGCAAAATGAATCGAGAGAAAACGAAAATAAAAACAAAACCCCAAAGCCAGCCAACCGTCGCTTAAGAAGCCGACGGATGCCAGAAGCAAGCTGACAAACGCTGTGAAAAGCATTGACGGACGGCGGATCGGACATCTCTGCTAACAAAGCCAGATGATGCCGTGAAAGAAGCTGACCAACTACTGCATGAGAAGCCGGTGGATGTCAGACTCAAAGCCAGCGTTAAGAAACTGGACGACGTTAATGGATTTTGTGGAACATCAAAAGAAACTTGGATGTGGCTCTCTCTCTAAAAGATATTAGAGAGATAAGAGAGAGAACTCTCTCACACTCCCGGATGATGGAAAATAAATTAACTGCTTTATTTTATTCAATTCAGGTTCAGTTTTTTAAAGTCACAATGTGAGACTTTTTGGGCTATAAAACAAATAATAAAATAAAATCTGTTTTTCTTTTTTTTTTCTTTTCGTTTTCTCCATGACAAATGAAAAACAATTTCTCTATCAATAAGTAATTTAACTCAAAAATATTTTGATTAATTAATAATCATCTTTCTATTTTCACTTTTTAGAGATCCAGTTTTCATTATTTTTTTGCATCAATTGCATCACAGTGATAGTTCATTGATCCAAAACACCTAATCAGATCTTTATATGGATTAAATATATTTTTTATTTACTGAGATTTGAGTATATTTATCTATTTATTTTATTTTGTATTTTTCTAAAACTTATAATAAATTAATTTTGTTAGTATATTATCACAAAACTCATTTTCAAATAATTCACAATTCTAAATATATATTGTAAAAATAATAGTAACAGTTTCTACAGTTTTTAGTTCCAATCATACTTTAACAGCCAAAGTTTTTAAAGTCAAAGTCTTTACAGCCAAATTCTCTACAACCAAAATTTCTATAGTCAAAGTCTGTATAGCCAAATATAACAGTCGTTACCAATCGACCCCAAATTTTTTAGTATTTCGGCTTTGTAAAATTTCTTGAAAAGTAACCACTACTTCACTTAACGATAGAAGTTAGAACGATCAAGGCATAAAAACCGGAACCAAAGAACCAAACCAAACCAAGCTGAAAAAGGGTTCCGGTTCGTATCAAGATACCACTAAATACTCCTGTTGAATCTCAGTCAAACTATCCATTGGATATTGGATATTGGATATACGGTATACGCAAACCGAAACGGATATCTATGGATACCCAAATCGAACCAAAAAATATTTGGTCAACTCTATACAAAACTACATCTAAGCCAATACATTTTTAAAAAACCTATCACCCAAAAAAGTTTTGTTAATTTTTTAATATTTTGGACCATTATTATTTTGGTAAAAAAGTTTCGGATATTTTTCGTTTCTTTTTTTGGTATTTTGAGTAAAATGATCAAAACCGAACCGATATCTATTAGAATTTGGTAATTTGTCGGCTCTCTTTCTAAGTATCTGAACCGAACCGAAACTTTTTTGGTTCCCTTATGGATCCTAAGAGGCTAGAACAGCATAATCAAACGCCCAAGCCTAATATTTATGTATTAAATTATTATAATAATAATTCAAATATTCGAATTATTACATAAGTTTTACCAAAATATGCAATTAACAAAAATAACGATAAAAAGATACAACCGCAAATAATATTAATAAAAAGTTACGATAAAAAGATACAACCATTCAGAATCAAATAGATACGGCTATAGTTACACAAGTATAACTGTCCGAAAACATAACCATAAATATTTTAAAAATATTTGACAAAAAAAACACGACCGTAAAACAAATTTTAAATATTTTAATGAAAAGTTGCGGTAAAAACGCAACCGTTTAGAAATGCAAAAGACATTTATTGAGATTGTTATTGCTATTAGATTCCAAAAAACTTTGGTTAGATCAAGAATTAGAGCAATTTCTTTCATATTAAAATGATGTATGTAAGTATGTTTATAAATAGTTTAGAGAGTAAAGAATTTGGAGCCATTTTCCAGATTATCATTTTTTAATTCATCATAAAACAAATAATATGTGTGAATGAACAAAATATGGTTAGGAAGAAAGACAAATATATAGAGTTCAAAAATCATAAACATTTAAATAAACAACTTTGTTTATACGGAAAGTAGTGAAAAGAAATGCAAAGAAATATAATGTAGAGACGTAACTTTAAATGAATATATGCAACAATAAAGACACAATCGCAAACTGAAAAGATACAATTGTATTTTGAACAAATATAACTATCAAAAAAAAAAATCGTAAATATTTTAGCAAAATGATGCGATAAAAAAACACAACCCTAAACTGAAAAGATATGACTGTAGTTGAAAAAACATAACTGTCAAAAAAGATAACAATAAATAATTTAACGAAAAGATGCAATAAAAAGCCACAACCGTAAATATTTTAACAAAAAATTGCGATAAAAAGACGCACGCAACCATTTATCTGCGAAAAGATACTATTGTAGTCAAACAAAATAACATTCAAAAAAATATCATAAATATTTTAACGAAAAAATGTGACAAAAAAAACAGCCGTAAAAACATAAACGTATATATTTTAACGAAAATTAGGATAAAAAGACGCAACCGTTTCAGAAGTGCAAAAGATATTTGTTCAAATTGGTATTATTATTAATTACGGTAATTAAATTACCTATTTTCGATTTACGTTAGAGAAGGTTTTTCTTCATTTCTGATATTGTTTCCAAAATGACGGATCTTTAGAAATGGTCCAAGTGATATCGGTATGAATCTCTTTATTTTCTGGTAGAGTATTATATGGAGAATATTCTAAGTATCATATATCAAAGACGTAGAGATTTTAAAGTTATACAATAAAGCAAAAGCCATATGATTTATGTAAAATATCTGTTGCGCAAAAAGAAATAGATGTCAAGGCCATGACTTTTAACCATATTGTACATCACAAACTCTAATGAGGCGTACTTGTATTTTTCTTTTTCATACCAAATGCTTGGCTTTTGCTTTCTGATTCATCACCATCCTCATTGTCATCACCGGCATTCTTACTAGAACCAGCAGATTCTGCAACCAATCTTGCATTTTTTCTTTTCCCTGCAGCAAACTTGGCTTCTAGTTTCTGATCGAGAGGGTCGTCTGAGGGTCTACGCTTTTTTTGTCGTGACACTTGAGCACCAAGTCCAAGCCTAACATAGAGGTTACAACGATACTTATATTCAGCTTCCGTTTCTCAAACAAAATGCCAATTAACATGTAAAAAGATATTTGCGTTCATCTGTGTGGCCGTTCTTCTTGTGCAATCTCAATAGGATCATCCTCTGTGGG
The DNA here is from genome assembly GCF_000001735.4 of Arabidopsis thaliana. Lineage (NCBI taxonomy): Eukaryota > Viridiplantae > Streptophyta > Magnoliopsida > Brassicales > Brassicaceae > Arabidopsis > Arabidopsis thaliana. Next base: position 4,793,735 of record NC_003075.7, on the reverse strand, counting down.
CCTAGTCATATTGGCAACCTACTTCTCAGCCTGCAAAACGCACAAACTCAAAGCAGTGAGATTGAAACCAAATTATATGAACGCAAGTTAGCAACTTACAAATATATCTCATTGCTAAAAAAGAATATCTAGATTTTAGCTTTGATTCAAGGATTTTTGTGCTTCAAGGAGGAAAAAATCTTACAAGTTTAGTTGCCTTGTCTGTTTTAAGAATCTGTGTTGGTCCCTTCTTCTTTTCCGTTTCCGTTGTCATTGCTACTAGAGTATCACCACCACCCAAGTTCCTACAGTCCCAGAAGTGATATGCTTACTTCACTTACTGCAGTAAGACAAGTTCATAGGCGAGTTTTTCAGTAAGCTCTTATTAAATAGTAGTATTATTGGCCAATCACTAGTTGAATGCAACAAGTTAACCCAAGAAGTTGTTATAGTTTCGAAGACAAAAGCAATGTTCGTGCTCTTTTCACAAACTTTTTGAATTGGTCCCTAAACCTAATCCCTAATGAGAGAATAGCAACAAGTGAAGATTTTTGTGGTTTAAAATTCACTATAAAAAAAACTCCCCACTGAAATTATGTGACACAACTTCATCACAAATGGAATCAATTCTACTACCTAAAACATCACAACACGCTCCGATTAATTTAGGTGAAGTCTCTAGGAGGTAAGACATCGTATAGAGAATGAAGCTTAACGCGGATCAACGACGATCTTAATCTGCAATGGTTTAGATTAACCGATCAAGATTATTATATTCCAATAATAATCCATGATTTAATCTAATAACCAAATTTTAATCTCAATTAAATAATTTGGTATATTTTCAATTGAATTAAATCGACTTTGGTTTAATAATAAAACCAACTCCAAAGTCTAGCAATTTAATAATACCACAATTCAATCCGCTGACTTATTTTCCTACCTCCAGGCCATTCCTGAAAACAAACAATGAGAACAACAAAAGAACACTAATCAGAAACACTAATGGACTCATAAACCAATAGAAGAAGCTTAATATTGAGTTATTGACCTTACACCGCTCGTTCCACGAATCCTCAAACATGTCAATGAACCCATTTGCAAAATAACCAAGTCCGGTTCTATTGTGAGTCAGTTTCCTGAAAGCTTCGTACTGCTTCTTGCAAGTGGTAAATTTGCTCCCAAATTTTTTCCATTGATGTCTTACCCCATACACTTCATAAAACTTATCTATTATGGACTGTCTCCCAGCCTCATTCACAATGTGTTTTCTTATATTTCCTTTAAGCTTCTCATCAAATCTCAGTTGAAGATACAAACGAGTTTGCTCATCACTCCAGGCAAGACTCTTAGTTTCATATATAAAAAATCAAACTAAATTACAGAGAAGCATTAACTAAATATGAGTTTAGAGGGGAAGATACTCACATCACTACCATGGATAGTTGACATTGATAGGTGAGGTAAACAAGCTGATAGAATTCAATACTGCAGCTGCATAGATAAAGTCAAATAGATTAGTATAAGATGATATGCAGTTTACGAAAACAAAAAGGAAAGTGTTATGAAAGATGATTCTAAAGAGACACAATTGACTCAATATATAAACCAAGACTCTGCTTAAATAACAATGAACAATAAAGAAGCCACTCACAATAAAACTGTCGTTGAATGAACAAAGACGTGAACAACTCCAAAGACTTGCTCTCCTACACGAACAAAGCTGAAAACGAAACAACAAAACAAAACCCTTTAATACAACTAGAGAAGAGACCATAGAAACGACATTATCAAAGCTGAAAGCAGCAAAACTTAAAGAACCTCTGACTTCTCTTCTCCACAGACCAAAAGAAGATTTGATAAAATCTCAAACCCACAAAGAAAAAAAAAACTTTTGATTTATCAGAAATTACTACACCAAAATCGCCTTTCAAATAACCAACTCTATAGAAATCAACATAATCTCAAACTACTAACATGTACAAACACTAAGCAACAAATCATGAAGTAGAAAGAACCTAAGAGCTCAAATTGTTACAGAAAGATACAACCACAATAGAGACTCATGGCAAAAACCTCACTTACAAGCTGCTTAAGATTCTCATAGAGATGGTCTACACATAATCTTAAGTGTTGAATTCTTAAAAGTCATAAAAACATAAAAGTCTACACATAAGCGTATTACTCATTCAGACCTTAAGCTTAGCTCGCGGATCAAAGTCAAAGTCAGTAAGAGTTAAGAAGGTTGCACAGAAACAGAATTAAAGAGTCAAGATGATTTTGGTAGCAACAGAATTACATCAATCAGACTAGGAATGCTGCAGCAACAACAACATCCTGATGAAACAATTAATGAGTAAAATCAGCAACAAAAAAACACAGTTACTAGTAACGTCTTTAGAATTAACAACAAGACTTAACATAGTTACAATTACTCACAACAAGACTTCAAATAAAACGCAATAGATTTTTCCTAGAATCTTACCAAAGAGTTGGAACTCAAAATCATATACATATATAGACAATGTTAGAACATGTCTGTGTCAAATGGCCCATAGGTCTAAGTCTTAAGTCAATGACTATTCGTACAAGCATGAGAAAAGCCAAAAACTAAAATTATGATAGCAGAAGAACATGTTATAGCAAAGAACATCATCAGCTTTATCCTACTCATAAACGGAATCAAGAAGAAATTGACGATAAAATAAACGAACTTACAATCTGGAGAATCCTAGATGGGTAGAGATGGAGAAAATTATCTGCGAGAGAGAAACCCTAAGGAGTCGTGGCGGGATGGCTAATAACATAGGTACATAACTCACTAGAAATTATATTGGGCTTTAATAGGGCTGTTAATTTTTGGTTTCCTTTATATTGGCCATCTAATTTGAATCTCGATCGAAAATTGTTATCGACTACTAATTATCTTTGAGAAAATCTCACTATCCTTACTAAATCTATATATACATTTTAATAGAGTTTTTGGAGGAAAAATCCTTAAAATAAATATTATTTAGTTTTTAGTGCTTACAAAATCTATTTTAAGAAGATATTATCTTAAATTAATATTTTAATTAAATATTATTTTTATGAAATTACATTCAATTAATTGCTAATTTTATAAACACTCTTTACCTACATTAAATTTAAATATATAATTTATCTTTCACTTTTATTTGTTTTTATATCTAATTTCTTTTGATTTTACATAAAACTAGGACTCAGACCCCCGACGATGTCGTTAGAGGAATATTCTAAATATGATTATATGTGATTTTTTAAAAAACAAATAACATATTATAAATTTTAGTAATTATTTAAGAAAATAATATATCTATATATATAATTAAATGGAATAATAACCCTCAATAATTTTACAAAAAAATGCAATGAAAAAAAATATTGCCAAAAAAAAAGATATTGCCAACGAAATTGACTTGTGTAGCTAAAGGAGGATATAGCGGAAACTCTCCACTATCTGAAACAAATTGTCTGCTTCAGTGACCTGAAAATATCAAGCAAGGAAGAGAATTTAAAGTTGGAAACATCATTGAAACACTAAAGTCTTTAAAACTGATAAGGAAACCATACACAGAACATACAAACTACAAGCTAAGATCTTTGCAATGAGAATGATACTACAAAAGTTATCTTTTTTTTGTCATCAGATTTTATTTAGAGCTCAAAAGAGCCAATTCTGAGGAAAATTGTTTACAAAAAAGATATGAAGCGGTTCAGTACGAATTGTCCGCCTTTACACTTGCAGTTCGAGAAATTAAAGATAAAGAAAATCTTGTGAATTCTTCCTTATCGGTCTTGAATTCCTCCAAATAAGTTGAAAACGCTGGCCATTTGGTTGGGAAAGACACCATCTTCACCAGGTCTGAACAGTCTGTAAAAAATGCTACTTCTTGGTTGTCGGCACCAATCATACACTTCATCGCCAAGAGTAGAGCTTCGACTTCTGTATGGAGTGGAGAAAGACTTCTATGAAGATTAGCAGCTCCCATGGTTGGCGAGTCTCCATTTGATGATATGCAAAACCACCCTAATCCAGAAAACTTATCGCTTCATTTTCAAGATCCGTGCACAAAACAACGAAAACCAGAATAAATATTATCGTGTGATTTATTTTGAACCCGAATTTGTTTTTCCGATCCCATGAAACCCTTATTTTTGGTATTGAGCTAACTGCCATGATTGTGCCTCTTTTTCTGCTAAACATAATACGTCTAACGGATCTTTATCCACATTTTCAAATATTTTCTCGTTCCTTGCTTTCCAAATATACCACATTTTCCATGGAAATGAAGATGAATCAAATTCTGAAGGTATTCTTGAGAATAAGTGATCCAAATTCATAAAAATAAAATCCGTAGAAAAAATTCCTGGAACCATAGGAATCTTTGAGAGAGCCCATATATGTCTCGCCGGATGACATTGGAAAAGGGTATGGTTTATTGTTTCCGTAATAGCGATACATCTGACAAATCATGTATCACAATTTATACCTCTTTTATGTAAATTCTCTGTGACAGGGACACAACCTGACAATGTTTGCCACAAAAAATGGCGTAACTTAGGTGGACATTGCACTTTCCAAGCATGTGCTTTTAGAACGTTTATTTCATAGCCAATGAAAGATGAATTATCCTCCAAGTTTTCTAACCTTGCTCTATGATAACCAGATTTAACTGTATATTTTCCAGATTTTGTGAAATGCCAACCTAGAGTATCCTCTTTTGTTGACGCACCCAAGTGCAATGCACTTATTAGTTTGACATCTTCCGGATCAAAAAGCTCCTTCAAGAGATCATTATTCCAAAAATTTGACCGGCTATTTATTAAATGTTGGACTTTTAAAGATGGGTCAATAATTGAACCATTACTTATTGCTAGTCTCGGGAATTGAGCCGGAATCAACAGATCCTTCCAAACTGAGATGGATGCCCCTGAATCGACTCTTTTAATAAGTCTTTTATTAACCAGAGATCTAGCTGAACAAATACTTCTCCATTTATAAGACGGAGAGTATGATTTTATATTTTCAAAGGATTGGATTTCCGATAATATCTCCTTTTGAAAACCTTTGCAAAAAGAGAATCTGGAACCGTTATCAAACGCCATAACTATTTCGATAGTAGAGCTGAATTAAAATCATCTATACTCCGAAAACCTAAACCACTTTCCAATTTGCTACTACACAAATTGTTCCAAGCCATTCAGTGCATACCTCTAGATTCACCATTCGAACTCCACCAAAATCTTGCGACCGCACTTATCTAAATTAATCAATTCCACATTGGATTCGATAGTTGATTATCGCTCTCACTTGTTTCAGCTTTGAGACACATAAAAGAGAACCATATTAGGTAGAAGCTTTCAGGTTTCAACAACAATACTTCATACATAGAAAAATTGAGATAACAGTAAAGTAAAGCATAGGGGCAGAGAGATAGAACCTATTAATATGGAAGTCTAGTCTTAAATAAGTCTTAAGCAATAAGCAATAAACTTGTTAACAAGAAGCATCAAACTAGTCTACACATAATCCAGATTGTAATAATGCATCTAATCCAAGTAATATCATCACATCAAGTAATATCATTGAGTTATCATTGAGCATAGACAAATCTTCTACACAATCTGGCTCAATATCATAAGCTTATTCTACTGTGTTCAATATAAGTTTAATCTATGTGAATAGTCTTATGAAAATACAAACTTGGACAATCATTTTAAACACTTATCCAATCAAAGAGGACAATACCCACCAATCAAAAACACGTGCAGAAAGTAAATTTTCTACTAAAAAAGCGAAGTACACAAGAAGAAACTGATCCACAACAATCAATCTAACTTTGTCCAAAACGAGAGAGATAGAAGGGGAAAGTGAGAGAGAGAGAACGTACGAGAAGAAACAAGGAAGAGTGGATTAAGGTAAGAGATAGGAGTGGCTTCCTGCGAGAGATACGGCGAAGAGCTCCGGCGAAGTAAATGTCGAGGAATGAAGTAGAAGTAGCCGCCGTCTCTGTTAGGGTAAGGTCGAGGAATGAAAGAGAAGTAGGTTTAGGTTTTGGTGTAATTGTTTTAATTAGGTAGGGGTATATATGACAATTGAGCTGTCGTTTAGCCGTAAGAGGAACTCGGGAATATCTAAACCTAAACTAAACAACCAATTTGAAGAAGAGGAGAGAGACAATTGAGCCGTCGTTGTTGTATGGTTGCAGTTACCGTCGTGACGTTGCCGCTTTGTGTTGAGTTGATGAGTGGTTGTTGAGTGCGTAAGCAAATTGGGATCTGTGATGAAAAGATAAATCAAACTGGAGCAGGGGGAGTAACACGTCGTAGGAATTGAGGTTGAGAACAAAGCGTAAAAGAGAGAGAAATGGGAGGCCTGAGAGTAAGACGTGAGGAGAGAAGAGAAGACAGGACGACACTGAGGTAGTGGATAGCATTGGTGAGCCCTTTTGGTCATGTCGTAGCTGTGGAGAGCCTTGAGCGTTGTGGTGGAGCAAAGCCGAAGTAGATCATGGGTGTATAAGAGAAGAATAAGAAAGAGTAAGAAGGAATTAAATGCAATGTGGAGGAGGCAAATTTGGAGGCTCGTGGAAACCATAACTGAAGTTGTGCCGGAAAAGTAAAGGTACTGACGCGTTCATTACCAACCTAGAAATCCAAAGCAATTAACGAAACTATGATCCAAGTTATATTCAAGGAGTTATGGTCGTTGCTTTCCGGCCAAACAATTCTAAACAACTGTCAAAATCCAGAAACCCTAGAGAGCAGTTCCGAGAAGGCTGAGTCAGAACAACGTTTGGAGCTTGACACGTTATCCGATCTAGACAGAAATTTTTGGAGTTATTGATGACTCTACTAGCTAAAGATGCAACGCTGGGATCCTGATTATAAAGGTTACTTATTGAGTTATCTATATGTTTCCGAGCCAGTTCATTATTTAGTGAAAAGGTGATAAGTTCTTGTTTGATTTGGTAAACTGAGGTTTGATTGAGCTGAAGCTTTGTAGGAGCATTCATGGTGTTTCGATCGGTGTGTTGGTCATTGGAGAACCAAGCTGGAACCTTGTGTTTATGAAGTATTGACTCCAACAAGTTAAGGCTAAGGTGAACACGAGTTTGTGTCTTCTTTCATATCTATACTATTAATTGGGGAGAATTAGATAAAATATAACCAAGTTGTAGAATATTACATAGGATGCATTAGTTTTTTAAAAAAATTTTAGAAGATAAACAAAAATCAAAAAGGGTAAATTGGTAATATACAAAGTCGGATACACGCGGATCTTGGTCTAAATTAATCAGGTCATGGAGCGGATATTGGGCGGAACTATTCGTATCATGGAGCGGATCTTGGTATCTATCCATTGGGCCAGAATTAAACCAATTTCAATATAAAAATCAAACAAAATCAATTCTTTTAGGAAATAAAGTAATTACAAAATTAATTAACTTACCATACTCCACATTTGATGGAGTTTAGAAAATAATCATTTAATGTAAGAAATTTTTAAATATTTGCATGTTTATCACACACTAATCATCTCTTCTTTTCTTTTTTACTGCTTTATCGTTTTCAATTTCAAATATGGCTGATGAGATGTATTTTGGTTTTGCTATATCTAAAATGAGGATGGGTTGAACGATATTTTGAAAGAAGCTTATTCAAGTACTAACATTACTTACAATTTAATTTGCGGGCAACACCCTTTGACCATGTTTTATTTCCATGGATTGTCAAAGTCAAATGTGGTTTTCACGTTTTTATTACTAAATCAAGTTTTTGTGTACTATATCGTGTACGGATAAGCAGACATATCATAAAACTTAAACTCCATTCATTCAAAAGCGAGAAACATAAAAATGACATACAGTTTATATAAACGGAGATTCAGAAGATAAATAAACTTGAACATGGAACAAAGTTGGAACGAATCATAAAACTTAAATTGTTGAACGAAGCATACACATGTGTTGCAAAATATGTGTGCACCCGTCATATCAAAAAACTTGAGAGTAGAGCCGAGTAGCTTATACCTTAGCAGCTTCGCATCTAGTAGAATATAGCAATCTCCCTGGCGTACCAGTAGAAAAAACAAACCATGCAGCCATGACTGAACATGCAACAGCCTACACAACTCGGCGTGTGGACAAACCTCCAAGACCGTTCCCTAGTGGCGAACAGCCTTAGTGTGAAGCTAGCTGATGTGATACATCACCATCTCTCCAACCGTGTGGCCTGCTTCAAGGGTGAGTGTCATTTCCCAGAACTTCTCGCTACGGAACTTCTCGCAAAGGAGGAAATCCAAGTGATTACCGGTACACGTAAGGAACAAACCGGTGGCAAAGCAAGCAAAGGGATCAGAAAGTGCGACCGTTGTCATGAGCGAAAGGCCCTGAGCTACTGTGACGAAGTTGCTCGCTTGGCGAACACCTTCAAGGTAAACCGCCGGGATTGGTCCACGTTCTAGCAGCAGCTCGAAGTAAGGGCGGAAGGTAGAATCCGGTTGGAGCAAAGTCGGCCACGTCATGAATTCATCAATTGCAAGGGTGTTGATGTCACAAGTGTAGACTAAGTTCCTTAGCGTCTCTATGGGAGTTTGGCTGACTGGGAGGTAGTTGACAAGTATGCTTATGGGGTTTGGCAATTGGATTCCTAGATACAACTCGGTTGGAGGCTTTAGTGGAGGTAGGAAAGGCATGGTTTTCCAAATGAGGAGGTTTAAGACGGATTCGTGTATTCAACTAAGTGTGTTTGACATGAGTTTTAAAGGGAAGAATAACCATCAATGTAAGTGGTTGGGTAACGTTGATGTATATTTAGTGCATAATCTTAGTAAGTTTTAAATTAAACAAAATACTGTGTACCTCTCATAATCGCGCCGTGTACGTCTATAAAGTACTCATTAAGTTTTCTGACACAAGGTTGAGTTGACGTCTGTTTGTATTGTATATAAGGGGAACAATATGGCTTCTTGTATATTGCTATATTAAGGGGAACACATTTACTAAATCTTCTTTTAAATAAACAAAACTAACTTATTTTATCTGCCAAATCACTTGAGTACGTTACTTGGGAACCTTGAACGTCTAATAGGAATATTAATGAGAGTTGATAGAGGTCACTTCTATGGTGTATTTGATAGCATGTAATTAATAAGGAGCAAAATCTTCTAGAAATGGGTTATACCACGTCAAATCAAATTTTCTTACGTCTTCATTTACTAACTATCTCATCACTCGCTTGGTTATCTTTCTAGTTTGAAATAAACGATGCCAAGTGTACAATAGCTTATAGCGTCTACGTAGATATTTTCTTATTTTATTATTCTTATGTGTTAACCATGTTTCTTATTATAGTACTTTGAGTTAGTAAGTTTGGAGATTCATAAAAAGTGTTAATTATTAAAAACAAACTTCCACTACTGATAATCAACGTACAGAGCTCACATATTATTGCATGAAACACTTATAAATATGACAAGATCGTTACGAATGTGAGAACTACAGAATCTGGCTAATCCGTTTGGCACACCACCAGATGTAACATTCGTTGCAAAGATTATTGAAGAGTCCCGATCTCATGTAACACATCATCGCGCAATCAGGAGTACGAATGTCACCACATTCCGGGTACGAAAAGCTTTTAGCGTATGTATATTTTAAAGTATTACCATATTTCTTTATTTCTTCTAGCACCTCTTCACAAATGTCACGTGTATCCTCTGATTCTAAAGCATAATGGTTGCTTCCGAAGAGCCGAAAGTAGACACCACCCATGTGAGCATTACCGGCACATATGTAAAGAATTGCGCAGGCAAGGGTTGCAGCGGCGTACCTAGGGACAATTCGCTCTAAATGTAGGATAGCTGCCTTAATGTCAGACTCATGTGTAACGAGACGCAGTCCTTCATGGTAAATAGCCGTCAGGTTACCAGCCTCTAAGCACCGTTTAAAGAAGGGTCTATAGCGACATTCGGAGTTGATGTCATTTGGATCGTGGCCAGCTGCGTAGAAGTCATCGGGATCGTCGCACATGCTGAAAATGTTTGCATCTTTCAGGACATCCGGTCGGTAGACTATGTTTCTTCCATGAGGCCCGGATTTCAACATAGGTCTGAGGTACCACCAACATTTGTCAGCCATTTTCTTGGCTATCTTCGCTAGCCAATCATCAGGTATATTTGGGTTTGGCATATTTAGGAATAAGGTGTTTCAACATAATGAAATTCCAACACTTAAATAAACATCATTGAAGATATGGTTGGATAAGTTATGGTTGTATTTATTGCAAAGGACGGAACTGATGATGCATATTCATATTGTCAAATCAACGTAATAGTATTCCATATATGATTTTTTTTGTTCTTATGAGCAACCTCTTAAAAAAACAACCTAAAAATAGAGGTGTACGTAAATGTGTACGTTGAAGTGTACGTAGCCTTTATCTGTGGCATCATCCATATGTTAATATCTACATTTCTGAAACAAACCAAAGACGTTATCTGTTTTATTTAGTAGATGCACAATGTACGATGATGTGTACGTCGAAGTGTACGTAGACTTTATATGTAGCAAGTGTACGTGCATATGTTAATATCACCATTTCCGAGATAAACCAAATACCTTATCTGTTTTATTTGGTAGATGCATAATGGACGTACATGTGTATTTTGTAGTGTACGTAGACTTTATCTGTGGCAAGCGTACGCCCATATGTTAATATCCACATTTCCGAGACAAACCAAAGACCTTATCTGTTTTATTTGGTAGATGCATGTGTACGTAGTTGTGGACGTTTAGATTTTAATCTCCACAATTTACAATTACTACGGAAACTAAATATCATTTGACTATTCTGCGGAATAACTAATCCGGAGAAACATAACACACCTTGCCAATTTCTGAAGCATTAATATAATTTGAACATAAACATAAACAATATAGTAGAAGCCGTAATATAATTTGAAACATCACATAGCGGATAACATAAACTAACACATGAAGTAGAATGGAATAACTATAGCATTTGACTAACACGCCTAGCACACGACCAGATGTATCAGCGGTTGCAAACGTTTTGGAAAGCTCCAAATACCATGTAACAATAGAAGGCGCATGGAGGCATACTAATTCCATGGCTGGTATGATAACAGAAAATAGGACCATATGTATTACTGTATGGAGGGTGAAACTTCTTTATTTCCTCGATGAACTCATCACCCAAAACTCGAGTGGCAACCAAGTCAAATGGATAATGGTTGCGGGTGAAGAGCTGTAGAAACAAGCAGCCCATATAATCATACCCAGCACATATGAATACAATGGCGCATGCAAGTGTTGCATTTGCTCGTTGTGGAGCATGACGCTGTAAGAGCTTGATGGCTCCATTGATGTTTTTTTCATGCGTTAGAACACGAATACCTTCGTAATACACGGCCGTGGGATTGTTAGCTGCAAAACACCTTAAGAAAAATGGTCGATAGCGGCCTTCATCAGCGCTTCCGGAAGGATTGTGGCCACCTCTAGCTTGGAAGTCATTGGGTGAGCTACACAAGGTGAGAATATTGGCATCTTTGAGGACATCTGGACGGTAGATGATAATAGGTTTGTAGTCAATTATCCTAAAACATCAATCATGTCGTTGTAGTATTTTAGGTTGTCAATCCAAATGGGTGTGATGCTAACAATCAAGATGTGATCATAAGTCACTAAGTCAAGCCAAGCAATAACAGGTTTTGGTGTTCTAGCAGTCCTAAGTGCACATGCAGAAAACAGAAAATCAGGCAGATACAGTAAAACACTCGACCAACACAACTCGTTGCAGAGCACTGGGTGTGGTCGAGTGACTGGTCGAGTAACATGCAGTAAACGAAACAAAGATACTCGATTGCACAGTCTGTTGCCAGTCAACTGGGTGGTCGAGTATTAGGTCGAGTAACAGGAAAGAATTATAGAAACTAATCAACAGATGACAAGATGCAGTAAACAACAGTAGAGTAAACAAAGAAATCAATCACATAAAGAATTCCCGAGGATGGGGTGATTGAGTAGTTTCGTTTCCTCAGTTTACAGGTGATTGACATGCTCAATAAATTATCCCTAGACAACAAGTTCATTAACCAAATCTAAGTGCCACCGCAACAGAGACCCTCAAGTTAACCTAGTCCCAGACTCAATCACCATTGACGAGAGCTAACCTAACAGACATTACGAATCAACAAGTTAAAGCCAAAACGCTCACTGCAACCAATACCTTGGTACAGAGCCACGAATCTCTAGAATTAGTGGTTCAGACATTTCATCGAACACCTTTTGAACGCGGAAATGTCTGGGCTCAAATTCCAGTTGATCAGAAAGCAATAGGCATTAAGAACAACTAATCCAGAAGGGATCTATCAATCAAACTCAACCACCTAGCATACTGAGAATTCTAAACTACTCTAACCCATCCTCAGAAACCTATTCACTACTCAGACATCATTGTAGAGAACATAAACGTTGAATAGAATGAAAACATGATAACAACAGAGTAATAGCAAGGTGATAACAAGATGAACAACAGTAAACAAAATCAAGAACAAAATGCTGAATACTGAATAGATTAAGAGAAATCCGGATTACAAAATGTCAAGAGCACAATGTATGCGGAAAATAAAACTTAGCCCTACGAAAATGTAAAGTATATGCTACTTATAGCGAAATATTTCTGAAACCGTAATACTCAAAACGACGCAGTATTGGGACGGATTAAGAACAGTACTCGACCCAGGTGGTCGAGTGAGAGGTCGAGTGATTAGTTGGAGTCTTCTTTTCTTCCTTGTGCTCGAGTGTCTGGTTGAGTGCGAAATGGAGAAGACTCTGAAGCTGGCAATCGAGTATGTTGTCGAGTGATGGTGATGGTGATACTCGACTTCGTGGTAGAGTGGTGTGATCGAGTGATGGTCAGGTTGTGGAGGTGATGATACTCGACCTGGTGGTCGAGTGAAGTGATCGAGTGACTCTCATGGTGGTACTCGGCCAGGTAGTCGAGTGGTGAAGTCTTCTACTCGACCAGGGGGTCAAGTGGCCCTTTGATGTCGTGGAGCATCTGCTCGACCTGGGGGTCAAGTGGTTTGACATGATCAGGTCCGCTTCTCCCAATTAGCTCGTCAACAGCTCCAAATCACCTCAAATCAACACAAATATGCAACATGCATGCAAAACTATCCTAAAAATGTAGAGTGATGACAAATGGTATAAAACAGTGGTGATATGATGCAATAATGATAACAAATGGATGCTCAAAACATGTAAAATGCACACTTATCAACTCCTTGAAACTTAGTATTTACTTGCCCTCAACCAAACAATTAAGAACAAGCTAGAGGTGAGGTTTGAAAGAGGAGACTCAGAGCCAAAACACCAGATAAACCAGATGAAATCAATGTCTAAGTTGATAGTTTTAAGCTGCGATATGATCGAATTCTACTCAAAAACGTTAGCCATGCCTTGTTAACAATCAATCCGACTCATATGCTCGACCTACACATGTTTTCAAATCTACCAATCCCTTTAACATTCATTAGTTTTGGAACGTGAATCAAGCAATGCATCATCAATGAACTCATTTGGCTAAGGTAAAAGGTCAAGAGACAAAGATGGTCCCTTACAGAATAGGCTTCAGTAACAAGGGATCTCTCAAAAAATGATTAAGCTTTAGTAGAATGCTAAAGGTAAGTCTCAAGCTATGCATACATAGATAAGATCCCATCTACCCAGAGTATATCAAATGAAGTTCTAATGGTAATCTCATCTCCAATCCCAATATAAAAACCTAACTCTACCCTTTGCATTCATAAATCTTTTAAGCCCTTTTTCTAATCATTCTTTTCTTTTCTCTTTACTCTAGGAGAAACTTTCTCAACACTTTGATACATCTAGCTGATATGGATTTCTTTAACAACTAAGGTTCTTGTTTTTAAAATTTTAAAACCGAGGGCTTTTGCCCTTCTTTAATAACTAACAAAATCTCTTTCTTTTCTTTACAAATCCCAAAACCTTTACTAGACTTTTTCTGCTTCTTTAGCTTACTTCACCTAGAGTCTTTTACCTTTTCTCATCAATAAATCAACCCTTTTTTTTTTCTTTTAAACACATCCCAACCCAAAGTATAAGCGCCCACCTAGTCCTATCTAGTCCGAAAAATGCGAACTAGAACTACATGAGACACTATCTCTGTCGTTACGAACATAACACTTTATACCAAGCTTAATCGGAATAAGACCTCACAAACACTCACAAGTGATATAGGGCTTGAAAGAAAGTCTAGGTTTGGGTTCGGGTTAACTACTCTAATAAGGAGAGTCAGCTACTTGGATTAAGAAGAGTGATCAAAATGAATAAGAAAATCCAAGTATTTTAGGGTATCCATGAGTTCAAATTTGATGCAGACATGATAATTAAAGATCAGATTCAGGTTCAAATTGATAGGGAATGGTATCAGATTATGACAGTGAGGTCGAGTAGAGCAATCTAGGCATGGTTCAATTTTACTTCAGTTTCATTGACTACGCAACAGACAACTAGCAACGAGGGCACTGAGTTTATCCGGTGAACCAAAATGCTTACAAGGCTATGTCATCATTATCCCTTATGCATATGCAACAATCCTAAATGAAACACTCTAGACTCGATCCTAAATGTAATGCAACTACATGAACACTCTGTTTTTGTGAAATCATTTTCTGAAATTTTTGAAATTTTTTTGGTTTTTCTATGCCTTAGATGAATGTAGACTCAAGAATATATACAATGCAACACACACTTCCTGAGCCCTCCCCCAAACATAAATCACAGAGTCCACTGTGTGACTAAACTTGGAAGAGATACTCATGACAAATCCAATCACAGAAACAAAATAAAGAACAAATTACAAGAGATGATATAATACAATGGTGAAGTGAGGCACTTACCTTAGTCGAAGAATGAACAGAGTTGGTGATACAAGGGTTTTGTGTGTGTCAATTCCCTAAATGCATCTTATGTCATTGCAGCATTTAAGGTATCAATCCAAATGGGTGTAATTGCTATCAATCAGGATACGATCAGAGAATACTAAGTCAAGCCAAGTGTGAATAGGTTTGGTGTGTTTCTACTAAACCTAAGCAACAGGTTAACATGCAATTAAATTCAGAAACAAAACTACACTAAGCAGAAAATAAAGAACTCAAATAGCAAAAGCGGAAAGTAAACCAAGCACTAGGTAAAGCACTCGGTCGAGCAAACGAGTAAACAGGTCGAGTACAATACTAAAAACACCAATTTTGCACGAGACGAACAGAGTACTAAAAACACGAGTTTTGCACAAATAAACGAAACAGAGCTCTTAAGAATGGGGTGATTGGTCTTAGTGGACTCCTCAATCCATTAGCTAACTAACAAACTCAATCAAGCTATCCCTAGACAATAGATTCAAAACCAAATCAATCCACTTTCGTGACAATGATTCTCATAACTTTAGAACTTCCTAATCTCAATTTTCATTGATGAAACATAATAAAGCAGGCTTTAAACACCAATCTATTAAAGTCAATAAGCAGTCTAAACATCCAATGTCTTGGGCTAGAATCTACAAATCTCTGAAATTAGTTGGTTCAGACATTTCATCAAACACTTATTAGGTGGAGAAAGTCTGAAATCAATTTTCAATTGATCAGAAAGAAAATAGCATTAAGAACTCCTAAAACAGAAGGGAATCATGCATTTATAAACTTAGCTAGCTAAAGAAAAGAGGAATCCACCTAAACCTAACCCATCCTCAAGAACTCTGAAGAAGACTACTCAAGAACAATGAAGAACATCATAGAACAAAACCCAGAAAATTCATAAAACCCAGAAATCATTAGAAACTTAAAAAATGATAGATCTCAATGAGATAAACAAGTTTCCAGAAGAAATGAAATCCAAATTCTCAACACAACAACCAGAAAATGCAAAAGAAATCTAAGAACCCTAATATCCAGCAGACAAAACAAAGATATTTTGGGCAAAAACATAAGAGGTCTATTTATACGCAATCCTAGGTTGCCCTAATTGGGAATAAGACAAAATAGGAAAGTCGGCGCAGGAGCGCTCGGCCCTAGGCCGAGTAGAAAAGCCGAGTGGCTTGGTCTTGGTCACATAGCTCGGCTCTTGGCCGAGTGGCTTGGTCGAGTGGCTTCTCTTCTTCCTTAAATGTACCACTCGGCCTTCAGCCGAGTGCCTTGGTCGAGTAGGCTCCTTGTTCTTCACGTGTGCTCCTCTCGGCCTCCAGCCGAGTACATAGGCCGAGTACATAGGCCGAGTATACTTCAAATCCTTCCTTAGGTCCCCCGAACTCGAGTTTGTCCATCCCTTGTGCTAGAAACCTCCAAGTTGAGTCCAAAAGTACCTAATTCACCTGCAAAACACTCCAAATGCAAGTATGCTATGCAATGCAATGCAAAATGTGCAAAAAAAGGAAAAGAGACTAAGAATGCATGAAAAGAGACATGAAACTAAACTAAATGCATTCTACTTAAAAACGTTAGCCATGCCTCATTATCAATCAATCTGACTCATATGCTCGACCTACACATGTTTTCAAATCTACTAATCCCTTTAACATTCATTAGTTCTGGAACGTGTATCAAGCAATGCATCATCAATGAACTGATTTGGCTACGGTAAAAGGTCAAGAGATAAAGATGGTCCCTTATAGAATAGGCTTCAGCAACAGGGGATCTCTCAAGAAATGATTAAACTTTATTAGAATGCTAAAGGTAAGTCCCAAGCTATGCATACAGAGATAAGATCCCATCTACCCGGAGTATGTCAAATGAAGCTCTAATGGTAATCCCATCTCCAATCTCAATATAAGAACTTAACTCTACCTTTTGCATTCATGAATCTTTTAAGCCCTTTTTCTAATCATTCTTTTCTTTTCTCTTAACTCTAGGAGAAGCTTTCTCAAAAATAGACTCAAAAATGAATGTAGACTCAAAAATATATACAATGCAACACACACTTCCTGAGCCCTCCCCCAAACTTAAATCACACAGTCCATTGTGCGCATAAACTTGGAAGAGAGTACTCAGGACAAATCCAATCACAGAAGCAAAAAAATGAAGAAACAAATCACAACAGATGATATAATACAATGGTGAAGTGAGACGCTTACCTCAGTCGAAGAATGAACGTAGTTGCTCGTCAATGGCTACCTGTGATTGCTCCCAGGCCATAGACGAACCACCTTGTTCTGTATCAGCTCCAGCAGGTGGGTACTCGACCTCATCAGCTCTGTGGCGGCCAGCACCGCTCTGAGGATACTCGACCTCTCTCCTTTTGCTGCGGCCAGCACCGCGGTCGTGTAAACTACGAGACTGTAGAAGTCGTCAACTCCTACTGCTAGACCGAGTGAGTAGGGTCCTCCTCTTCCTCCCAGATTCACGAGGCTCGAATGATGAATGCCTCGGAGGGACATGCGGAATCTCCTGCTCTCTAGGTTCAGGCCTGCGCCGACTTGGCTCGGGCGCGTCATATCTCCTCGAAGGCATGTCCTGAGGGAGATGTCCCTGCGGAATAGCTGTAGTGGAAGAGGAGCAGCTGAGCTTGTTCTTCAGAAACTTGATAGCCCTAAGGCACTTGGCGAGTAACTTGTCCTGTTTCATGCACCACTTCTGCAGCTGGCTGTTGTTCCTGTGAGCTTCGCTCAAACTCCTGCTTTCCCTCGTAGGAGGTATATGCTCACTGAAATGATACATGCTCGTGTCAAACTCCGCCTCATCTATATCATCCGTCTCAACAATATCTTCTGTTGTAGCTCCTTCGGTATGACTGATCTCCTCAGTTGGTGGACTGTCCTCGAAATAAAGTTCTTCAAGCGCAGGCTTGAAGTCAATGTTCCTGCCCTCGAGAATCCTAGTAATGTCAATGCAGGGGAGAAGAATGTTGGCGATTTTAATCGATGAATGCTCGAACCTGTAGTGGTGAAAGTCGCCAGCCATGTCAAACTCCAAGAACTCACATCTGCGCAAATGATCCAAGTCCATCATCCTCGGTGCTAACCCTGGTTCCTTGAACGGTACTCCACAAGCTTGCAGAATTGGCGTCACAACGCCACCCACGCATAGTGCTCCTCTCACCTTCTTCTTTCCGTTCGTTAACGCCCACTTCCTGTATCCACACAGATGGATCAACAGAGGCATTACTGGTGGTGCGTTGTTGAGATCGCTCTCAAGACATTCTTTCCCTTCGTCCGGTGGAGAATCCCTGTAAGCGCATAATCTATCATCTCCATGTCCGTGTTAGACACGGTGCCTGTAGATTCCCTGGAGTAAAAGACGTTGGCAACCGATCTCTGAAAGTAGCGGATCACAGGACTCCGGATTTGGTTGCTCTTGGACCGCGCCGAGTTTAGCGGTAGATTGTTCCCTATAGTGGCCCACAAATCCTTGAGCTCTTCTCTATCAAATCTGGGTTTGGTTCCCTTTCCACTAGGGAAACCAAACAGTTCTTCCAACTTCTTGATCGAAAGCTGATACCGCTGTTCATTCACTGAGAACGTCAAGAAGCCTAACCCCATGGTATCCAGCTCAAAGTCTGTGAGCGCCTCATACATCTCCACTTGCAGCGTGGAAAGAAACTCGATTTTCTCCTCCTTATAGGCAGGGTAAGGGTAAGACATGAGTGTCTCCAGATGACACTTCTCGAACAGATGCTGTACGTCCTCCGGTAACCCCAGCTGGGCTAAAGTCTCATAGCACGGATACCTCGTTCCCCAGAAGTCATTCATCTCAAAGAACCTGATATACTCCTCCACTGTAACCTCGTTAGGTTTGTTCAGCAGCTTCGTCTCCTTGCGCCATGACTCTGGCTCATACTCAGTTGCGATATCCTCATCAATCAGCTCATATCTACTTGACATCGCCCTCTTTCCTCTGGCGATTTCAGCTCTTCTCTGATTACGTCGGGCTGCAGAGCGTTTGAATTCATCCCTGAAGCTCTGGTAAATATGTTGCTCTCTCGGTCTAGCGGACAAGGACTCAGCTTCATCCACATTGTAATCAGGGTCCATAGAGGATTCTCCACTGTAGTTACTCATGATGAAACCTGAAAACAGACAAAACTCAAAAATAAACGTTAATACGTAGTAACAGCAAACCAAAAACACAAACCAATCAAGTGAACCGGTCGAGTGTACCAAAAAAAAAAAATTTCTTATTTTTTTTTTTCGGTTTGGTCGAGTGGTTTTGTTCGGTCGAGCGAAGCTAGTTTCGTGGTTAGAGTTAGGCGGTGGTCGAGTGATATCTGTGATGGTCGAGTGACTTTTGATCGAGTATTGTTGAAGGCGAATGGATGGCAGAGGTCGAGTGTTTGATGAGCTTGAGAGGCGGAGCTGTTCTTGCGGCGAAGTCGAGTGAAACGACTACGAAGGAAGAGGTGAGAGACGATTCTTCGAGTGAGTGGATGGTGAGAAGCGGCGTGGTAAGAGGCGGATTGTAGGAGGTCGAGTGATTAGGCAAGGTCGAGTTCGTGAGAGGTGGCGGTGATTCGAGTGATTGGATCAGAGGGGGAGAAGCGGAGGTGCTCGTCGCGTGAAGAGTGGAGTTTGAATGAGTGGATTCGGTGAAGTCTAGTGGAGTTGTGAGGAAGGGAATGATGTGTAGTGGTCGAGTAAACGAAGAACAAGAGCTGATGTGGAGATGGTGAAGCGGGAGACAAGGTCGAGTGGTGGACGATGTTGTGACTGGAGAGATGAGAGAAGCGGCGGTCGAGTGTTTTCCTTGGAGAGGAGAAACGGCTGCTTGATCAAGTGGTGAAGAGGTCGAGTGGTAGCTCGAGACGGTGGTGAAGAGGCGATAGAGAAGCGGTCGAGTGCTTGAGGAAGAGAGATGGAGAGGTGGAGTCGTTGAGAGTAAAGTGATGAAAGTTTGGTTGAGTTTGGATGAGAGGTGGAGGTCGAGTTTAATGGGGATGGAGGAGATGACGAAGTGATAAGGTCGAGTAGAGAGGGATGGAGGTCGAGTGATGTGGCAGACGTCGAGTGGAGGAGAAGAGATGGGGGGGGGATTGCTTGTCCGTTGGTCTGTTGCATGGAGGACATGGGCGTCAGCGGCGGATCCCACAATGTATTCTTGTCTCTTCTTTGTTCACTAGAAAACCTCCAGGAAATCCCACAATCTTCTATAAACTCGATAAACTCCCTGGAAGACTCTATAGCTTCTGTTGGTCGAGTAAAACAATGATTTAAAATTTTTACTCTACTTTCACGTTACTTCTCCCTTTGTTTTTTTTTTCTGAGAACTACAAACACAACTAAAACAAATCAGAAATAACAAAAAATTATTTACAAGGATATTCATGGGACTTTCTCCCAAGTGAGCTTGTTTAAAGTCTCTAGCTTGACTCCTCACACTCATCAAGAAGAAAATGAACTGTAGAGAGGGTCTGCATAATCCTCTCTGATACCATCATCATACTCAGCGTCCTCCCTGGAGAGGTCTGCAGCAGAATACTCAATTCCCCTCTCTTCAAAATATGCTTCTTTCTCTTCTAGAGGGTAATCTATCTCTTCAGACCATCTTGAAGTGAACTTCTTTCTCGGGATAGTGTCAATCCCGCATTTAGGTTGAGTTTCCTTCTGCAACTGATTCAGCTTACTTCTAAGTTCCTCAACAGTGTGGGCTACCTTCTCTAGAGTTTCATCTTGCCTTTCAGACCTCTTTTTAAGTTCTTCAACTCTTTCAGTCTCATATTCTTCTCTTGAGATCACTCTATCATTTCCAGAGGTTCTTCCATCTTCTGTTGACTCTTGTGGAGTTCTGTTGATGTTAAACTGCAACTTGATGTACTTTCCAAGGTTGAGACCTATTTTCCCTTCCCTGACATCTATCACTGCTCCCACTGAAGCTAAGAAAGGTCTTCCCAGTATTAAGGGATCCTTATGCTCTACTTCCATATCCAGCACCACGAAGTCTGTAGGCACTTCTACTCCACTAATCATGACTGGTAGGTCTTTCAGCATGCCGAAGGGTTTTCTAGAAGACCTATCCGCAAGGATCAAAGTCAGGTCACAAGGTTTATACTGAATGAACTCTAACCTTCTTGCCACAGAGAGTGGCATCAAGCTGACAGAGGCTCCGAGATCGCACAGACAATCGCTGAAAGCAAATTCCCCAATGGAACATGGTAGAGTGAAAGATCCAGGATCTTCTAACTTCTCTTGAACAATCCTCTTATCAGCAGCTCGAGACGGAGTGGCATCACTTTCATCATCTGAATCGTGATACATCTTGATTCTTTCCACTATCAAATTTTTCACATCTTTGTGAGGATCGGGAATCAGGTTGAGAACTTCCATCAGTGGCATCACTTCTTCAATCTCGTCTAGCTGCTTCGCTGCAATAGACTTGTATCTCTCCATCCACGCTTTCCTGAATGTCCACGGAAGAGCACGTGAGGGTAATGGAGTAGGTTTGAATCGTTTTACCATTCTCTCGATTATGGCGGCCTTCTCTTCCTAGGTGGATTGAGTGAGATGACGAGAACCAGCAGAATGGTTGAATTCAACAACAGAGATGTCAACCTGAGTAGAAGCCTCCCCATCTTGAACATCACTGTCCCCAGTGATGAAATCAGGGACATGTCGAGTTGGCAGCTCTCGGTCATGGCAGATGGTGATGGCGTGAGCAGTTGCATACTCCTTTGGATTCTGTATGGACTTTCCTAGAAGTCCTGTAACTTTTGGTGCAGAGGTAGATGCTGATTGGCCTTCCAAGTATCTGACTTTGGTATTCAATGCCTCTACTTTGGCATTCAGGTCATTGTAGCTGCAGTCCAGCTTATGGTGCAATTCAGATAATTTCTTAGCAATTTCCATTGAGCTAGATGCTTGTCCCTGTAGCAGCTGTTGGACCATCTGTTTCATTTCAGCATCAGGAGCAGCAGGACCTTGGTTTTGCTGAGGTGCAAACCCAAGTGGTGGTGGTTGCTGGTAGTTCCCCTGGAATTGCTGCTTAGGAACGAAACCTTGATTGTAGGGAACAAAAGGTTTGTTCTGACCTTGTTGTTGTTGTGGAGGATACACTTGATCCTGAGGATTAGCAACGTTGGTGCTGCAGTAGGAGAGGTTGGGGTTGTTGGTTTTGAAGTTGTTATACCCTTTGTAGCCACTCTGGTTGTTGTTGATGTAGCTGACTTCTTCCAACTGGTTACCCTCCCCATCTTGGACTTGATACTGCTCGTCATCAACAAGGAAGTGCACATGCTTCTGCTGGCTAAGAAGAATCCTGTCGAGCTTGTCATTCAGCGCTTTGATCTCCTTCCTGTGTTTGTCATCAGAGTCAGATGTTCCTCTGACGGTCCTATCACAGTCCTCGTTGTAATTGCCATCTTATTGAGCAAGGTTCTCAACCAATTCAAAGCCTTCTTCAACATCCTTGTTCTGGAAATTCTCATTGCTGGCGGTATCTAGAAGCATTCTGATGCGTGGTAGGACTCCTCTGTAAAGAGTGCTGAGCAGAGAGGCTTTAGTAAAGCCATGATGAGAGCATTGGTTGGTGTAACCCTTGAAACGCTCCCATGCTTCACAGAAGCTTTCACCAGTCTTCTGTGAGAAACCAGAAATCTCATTTCTAAGTCTTGCAGTTCTGGCATTGGAAAAGAACTTTGATAGAAAAGACTTCTTGCAATCATCCCAGGTGGTGATTGAGTCATGGGGCAGATTCTTCTCCCAAATGTGTGCTTTGTCGCCCAAGGAGAATGAGAACAAACAGAGCTTGAATCCGTCTTCACTGACACTATTGATCTTTGTTAGGTTGCAGAGCCTATCAAATTCATCAAGGTGGTCGAGTGGATCCTCCATTGGCAGACCATGGAATTTGTTCCCCTGAATCATCGAGATGAGATCACTCTTAATGTCGAAGTTGTTGTTCTGGATAGCAGGAGGTGCAATTCCTTTCCTCTGGCGGTGATCACGTGGTGCATCTCCGACACCAATGTTGGCACGGCCATTTTGTTGATTCTGTTCTTCAGGCATTTCGAGTGGTTGCTGATGTACAAGGTTGACTAAGGTTCTCCTTTTTCTGAGTTCGCGAGCTATGCGGTTGATGTTGTCGTTGAAAAGGAGGTTCTGATTGCCTGTTGATCGAGTTCGCATACAGCAGAGGTGTACCTGGATCAAGAAGATAACAAGAAAAACACACAATTAGCAACCGATTTGAAAATTGAAAAAGAACTTGATCTAAGCAAGTCTGAAATCTCAAATATAACAAACAAACACCCAATTGGCAACGACGCCAAATTGATAATAGGTTTTTAGTCAATTATCCTAAAACACTAATCATATCGTTGTAGTATTTTAGGTTGTCAATCCAAATGGGTGTGATGCTAACAATCAAGATGTGATCAGAAGTCACTAAGTCAAGCCAAGCAATAACAGGTTGTGGTGTGTTCTAGCAGTTCTAAGTGAACATGCAGAAAACAGAAATTCAAGCAGAAACAGTAAAACACTCGACCAACACAGCTCTTTGTAGAGCACTGGGTGAGGTCGAGTGACAGGTCGAGTAACAGTCAGAAAATAAAACAGATACTCGACTGCACAGTCTGTTGCTAGACAACTGGGTGGTCGAGTATCAGGTCGAGTAACAGGAAAGAATTGTAGAAACTAAGCAACAGATGACAAGATGCAGTAAACAACAGTAGCGTAACAAAGAAATCAATCACATAAAGAATTCACGAGGATGGGGTAATTGAGTAGTTTTGTTTCCTCAGTTTACAGGTGATTGACATGCTCAATAAATTAACCCTAGACAACAAGTTCATTAACCAAATCTAAGTGCCACCGCAACAGAGACTCTCAAGTTAACCTAGTCCCAGACTCAATCACCATTGACGAGAGCTAACCTAACAGGCATTACGAATCAACAAGTTAAAGCCAAAACGTTCCCTGCAACCAATACCTTGGTACAGGGCCACGAATCTATGGAATTAGTGGTTCAGACATTTCATCGAACACCTTTTGGGCGCGGAAATGTCTGGGCTCAAATTCCAGTTGATCAGAAAGCAATAGACATTAAGAACAACTAATCCAAAAGGGATCTATCAACCAATAATCAATCACCTAGCATACTGAGAATTCTACACTACTCTAACCCATCCTCAGAAACCTATTCACTACTCAGACATGATAACAGAAAGCATAAACGTTGAACAAGTTGAAAACATGATAACAACAGTGTAACAGCAGGATGATAACAGAATGAACAACAGTAAACGAAATCAAGAACAGAAACTAAATACTGAATACTGAATATCCCGAAACCCTAATACTTAAAACGACGCAATATTGGGACGGATTAAGAACTGTACTCGACCCATGTGGTTGAGTGGGAGGTCGAGTGAATAGCTTGAGTCTTCTTTTCTTCCTTGTGCTCGAGTGTCTGGTTGAGTGTGGAATGAAGAAGGCTCTGAAGCTTGTCATCGAGTATGCAGTCGAGTGGTGGTGATGGTGATACTCGACTTCCAGGTAGAGTGGTGAGGTCGAGTAGTGGTCTGGCAATGAAGGTGAAGACACTCGACCTCGGGGTCGAGTGATGCGATCGAGTGCTGGTCAGGAGATACTCGACTTCCAGGTAGAGTGGTGAGGTCGAGTAGTGGTCTGGCAATGAAAGTGAAGACACTCGACCTAGGGGTCGAGTGATGCGATCGAGTGATGGTCAGGTGATAGAGATGAAGACGCTCGACCTCGTGGTCGAGTGGTGAGGTGAAGTTGTGATGTCTTCTACTCGACCTGGGGGTCGAGTGGTCTCTTGAGATCTTGAAGCTCCTACTCGACCTCTGGGTCGAGTGGTTTTGTCATGATCAGGTCCGCTTCTTCCAGATAGCTCATCAACAGCTTCAAATCACCTGAAATCAACACAAATATGCAACATGCATGCAAATCTATCCTAAACATGTAAAGTGATGATAAATGATGAGAAATGGTATAAAACAGTGATGATATGATGCTAAAGTGATGACAAATGGATGCTCAAAACTTGCAAAATACACACTTATCACCTTCGGGAATGATGCTGTCCACTAGGTACTTCTTGAATCTTTGCCCATTCACTTTAAACTCATAACCCTCTCTTGAAACTATTTCAACTGCACTAAAGGGAAGTACCTCTTTAATAGTGAAAGGGCCTGACCATCTTGATTTGAGTTTCCCCGGAAAAAGCTTGAACCTTGAGTTGAATAGTAACACTTGATCACCAGCTTTAAAATCTTTATGCAGAATCTTCTTGTCATGAAAAGCTTTGGTCCTTTCTTGGTAGATCTTGGAGCTCTCATATGATTCTAACCTTATCTCTTCAAGCTCATGAAGATCTAGAGACCTCTTTTTTTGTGTTGTCCCTATGTCAAGATTTAGAAGCTTAGTTGCCCACATGGCTCTATATTCTACTTCAACAGGGAGATGACAGCACTTACCGTAAAGAAGCTGAAAAGGGGTTCTCCCTATTGGAGTTTTAAATGCTGTCCTATAGGCCCAAAGGGTGTCATCGAGCTTAGTTGGCCAATCTCGCCTTGATATCCCCACAACTTTAAGTAGGATAGCTTTGTTCTGCTTGTTACTAACCTCGACTTGTCCACTAGTCTGGGGTGATAAGGAGTAGCTACATTGTGCTTAACCCCATTCTTCCTCAAAAGGTTCTCAAAAACCTTGTTGATAAAATGTGAGCCCCCATCGCTTATCACTACCCTTGGAATACCAAATCTTGGGAAAATGATGGTTTTAAAAAGTTTTAAAATCGCCTTGGAGTCATTTGTTGGGCTAGCTATTGCTTCCACCCATTTTGACACATAATCCACAGCTACCAAGATGTACTTGTTTTCATATGAAGCTGGCTCGAAAGGTCCCATAAAGTCGATTCCCCATACATCAAAAACCTCTATTTCAAGGATTGGGTTCTGAGGCATCTCATTTCTCCTAGAAATGTTCCCAACTCGCTGGCATCGATCACATCTTGTTATGTGCTCATGTGCATCTTTAAATATAGAAGGCCACCATAATCCCGCTTGTAGAACCTTCTGAACTGTCTTGAAAGTAGCAAAGTGACCTCCATAAGGTGAATTGTGACAAAGCTCTAACACTCCCTGAACTTCCTCTTCAGCAATACATCTTCTAAACAAACCATTTACTCCCTTCTTATACAAGAATGGCTCATCCCAATAGTAGTGATTAATGTCTCTGAAAAACTTTTTCTTCTGGTATGAGCTTAACTCATTAGGGACTATTCCAGCAGCTAAGTAGTTAACGAGATCCACATACCAAGGCAATTTTTCATTCCTTGTAGCACACATTGTTTCAATCTTAAACTTGTCAAAACCGGTCCCAATTGCTAGGAGTTGTTCTTCGGGCATAGAATCATCAATTGCGGCTGCCTCTGTCATCCTCATTCTTGAAAGGTGATCCGCTACTCCATTCTCTAATCCTCTCTTGTCAATAATCTCCATGTCAAATTCTTGCAGAAGTAGTATCCATCTCAAAAGCCTAGGTTTAGTGTCCTTCTTTGCATAGATGTGCTTCAAGGCTGCATGATCCGTATAGACAATGACTTTTAAACCAACCAAGTAACTCCTGAACTTCTCAAAGGCGAAGACTACAACCAATAATTCCTTCTCAGTGGTTGCATACCTACTCTGTGTGTCGTCTAAGATCCTACTACCATAGTAGATAACATGAAGCTTCTTGTCAATCCTTTGACCTAGAACTACTCCTACAACATAATCTGAAGCATCACACATAATCTCAAAAGGGTGGTTCCAATTAGGTGCTCGCACAATGGGTGCCGACACTAAGGCTTCTTTAATGGAGTGAAAAGCTTTCAAAAAATCTTCATCAAAATCAACCTCGGCCTCTTTGCACAGCAGACGAGTCCGAGGTCTAGCGATCTTGGAAAAATCCTTGATGAATCTCCTGTAGAATCCCGCATGTCCCAAAAAGCTCCTAATATCCTTAACCGTCTTAGGCGGTTGCAACTGAACCATAACGTCAATCTTGGCTTTATCAACCTCAATTCCCTTTCTTGAGATTTTATGCCCAAGCACTATTCCTTCTTGAACCATGAAGTGGCACTTCTCCCAGTTGAGAACTAAGTTTGTCTCCTCGCACCTTTCTAGAACTCTGCACAAGTTTAACAAACATGAGGAGAAAGAGGATCCATAGACTGAGAAATCGTCCATAAATACCTCCATTATCTCCTCGATGAAATCCGAGAATATAGAAGTCATGCTTCGCTGGAAAGTTCCAGGTGCATTACACAAACCAAAAGGCATTCTCTTATAAGCAAAAGTTCCATAGGGGCAATTAAAAGTAGTCTTTTCCTGATCATTAGGGTGAATAGCAATTTGAAAGAAACCACTATAACCATCAAGAAAACAATAATAAACATGATTAGCTAGCCTTTCTAACATTTGGTCAATGAATGGCAAAGGTAAATGATCTTTTCTAGTTGCAGCATTCAATTTCCTATAATCAATGCACATTCTATGTCCTGTTATTGTCCTAGTAGGAATGAGCTCATCATGATCATTTTTAATTACAGTCATTCCCCCCTTCTTAGGAACACAATGAACTGCTGAGACCCAAGTGCAATCAGAAATAGGATAGATAATATCAGCATCAAGCAATTTCAGAATTTCCTTTTTTACCACATCTTTTAAATTTGGATTTAGCCTTCTTTGTGGTTCAACACTAGAATATGATTCATTTTCAAGATGAATTCTATGAGTACATAAACTAGGTGAAATTCCCTTAATGTCTGCTAATGAATATCCAATTGCTCTCCTATACTTCCTAAGTTCGGTCAATAATTGATGCACTTGTTCATCACTCAATTCATCATTTATGATAACAGGATAAGTGTCATTAGGACCAAGAAATGCGTACCTCAGACCTTTTGGGAGAGGCTTAAGGTCAACCTTTGGAGCTTTGAGTTCTGACCAATCATCAGAGATGGTGCTCGATCGAGTGTCCTCGGCTGTTCCAGTCGAGTTAGGTTCCTCTGTTATCTTGCTCGATTGACTGCTAGAGTACACAGGTCGAGTAGAACTTTCTTCACTTTCTGTGACTGAACTGACCTCCTTTGAACAGATATCCAACTCCTCAAATGTCTCCCATGCTTCTACCGGTCTATGGGAATCTAATAGATCTTTGTAACCCTGAGTTTCTAGGTATAGGTATCCATGCTCTCCATCCTTGGTCAGAGCACTCTGTAAATGATCTTTCTCGTTAAGTTCCTCAAGCAACCCATCTGCCAATCTATCCATCTCTTCAATATAGAAAACTTGACCCTGAATGGTTGGCTTCCTCATGGTTTTCTTAATATCAAAGGTCATATTGAGGTTTCCTCCAAGGTTTAGATCAATTTTACCTTTTCTGACATCTATCAAGGCTCCAGCGGTAGCTAAGAAGGGTCTTCCCAATATGAGAGGATCTTTAGGTTCTTCATCCATTTCTAGAACCACGAAGTCAGTTGGGATTTCTACTGATCCGATCCTTACCGGCAAATCTTCCAACATGCCATGAGGTATTCTTACGGACCTATCAACAAGAACTAGCTGAATGTAGCATGCTTTATACTTGGAGAATCCTAGCCTCTTCGCAATAGACAGCAACATAAGGCTGACCGAAGCTCCAAGATCGCATAAGCATTTGTTGAAAACTAGAGGGCCTAAGGAGCAAGGTAGTGTAAAGGAACCTAGATCACCTAACTTCTTAGGAATCACCTTCCTTTCTAGTATGGCACTGCATTCATGACTCAACACTACCATTCCTTAAACTTCTTGAATTCTTTCCATGATCATATCTTTCAAGAACTTGTGAGAATCTGGAATAAGCATAAAGGCATCTACGAGTGGCATCTTGAGCTCTATCTCATTGATGTGCCTAGAGAACATGGCTATGTACTTTTCCAAAATCTGCTTCTTGAACCTTCCTGGAAAGGGAAGTTTGGGTTTATAGGGCGGTGGAATGAACACTTTCCACTTATCTTCTTCAGCAGCTGGTTTCTCATGAACTGGAACTTGTGCTCGGTTGGCAGGCAGAGTATCCTGGTCGAGTTCAACTCTCTGGTCTTTTTCTGGAGTTAAATCCTCCCCTTCTTGAACTTCACTGTCCTCAGTGACTAGTGTGTAATCTAGGATAGATTTCCCTTTGAGTTGGGAGCTATGTGCTGGTGCTGAAGTAGATGCAACTCTCCTTTCGTCAGGGTTGATTTTAGAAATCAAAGTGTCAATCTGCCTTTGGAGATCAACTAAAGAAGAATCCATATTGGTATTTATTTCAACTAAATGCTTTTCGATTACCGAAACATCACTATTTTGACTTTGGACGATCTGCTGAAGTAGTGCTGTAAAGTCAGGAACAGGTGGGGTTGGTATTGGTGGAGTTGGGATAGGGTGCGACCCGAGGTTGAAACTATTTGGGAATGGAACATAGGGTGGAGGTTGATGCTGATACGGAGGATAAACCGGAGGGTGTGGGGGAATCACAGTGTTGTTTCGGTAGGGGTTGTTGGAAGGAGGTGGCTTGTAGTTGTTGTATCCTTTGTTGTAGCCACCTTGATTCTGTATGTAGCTCACTTCCTCATATGAGTAGGACTGCCCTTCCTGAATCTGCTGTTGCTCCTCGTTGGTGATGTAGTGAATAGGTCTCTCAACAATTGGTCTAGGTAGAGCAATGACCAACTTATCGATCTTGGCATGCAAAGCTTGTAATTCCGTCATGTGGCTGTTCGCGTTATCAGTGGCACCTCGAAAGGATCGATCAAATTCATCACAATAATTCCAATCAGATTGAGCCAAGTTTTCCACAAGTTCCCATCCAGAGGCTACATCTTTGTTGAGAAAGTTACCATTTGAAGTTGTATCCAAGAGTAGTCGGATCTTGGGCAAAGCACCTCGGTATAGAGTACTGAGGAGGGAGGCTTTCGTGAAACCGTGGTGCGGGCACTGAGTGGTATATCCTTTGAAACGTTCCCATGCCGCAGAAAATGATTCAGAAGTCTTCTGATTGAATCCCGAAATCTCATTCCTCAATCTAGCTGTTCTTGAGTTAGAGAAGTACTTAGCTAGGAATGCCGTCTTACAATCAGTCCAAGTGCTTATAGATGAAGCAGACAAAGTCTTTTCCCAAAGATGAGCTTTATCTCCAAGTGAGAAAGGGAATAACCGGAGCTTGAAACTGTCCTCACTAACTCCATTGATCTTTGTGAGACTACATAATCGATCAAAACTATCAAGGTGATCTAATGGATCCTCCATTGGAAGTCCATGAAACTTGTTCCCTTGATTCATGGAGATCAGACCAATCTTGATCTCAAAATTCTCATTCTCAACAGGAGGTGGGACAATACCAACTCTTTGATGGTGGTTTCTTGGTGCATCTCCAGTACCAATGTTGCATGGCAACTCACGAACATTCGCTTCATTGGCCATTACGACCAGATTTGAAATGAGTAATCCAGTTTTGATGATACTCGACGCTTATACTCGACGTGCTAGTAGAGTAAGAGTACCTGCAAAACAAAAACAAGCAAATGAAGAAACAAGTGAGTAACCAGAAAGAAAGAAATAGAACTTGATCTTAATAACTCAGAAATTCTAAATGTAACAAGAAAAACACCCAAATGGCAACGGCGCCAAATTGATACAAGGGTTTTCGGTGTGTCAATTCCCTAAATGCATCTTATGTCATTGCAACATGTAAGGTGTCAATCCAAATGGGTGTAATTGCTATCAATCAGGATACGATCAAAGAATACTAAGTCAAGCCAAGTGTGAATAGGTTTGGTGTGTTTCTACTAAACCTAAGCAACAGGTTAACATGCAAATCAAATTCAGAAACAAAACTACACTAAGCAGAAAATAAAGAACTCAAACAGCAAAAGCGGAAAGTAAACCAAGCACTAGGTAAAGCACTCGGTCGAGCAAACGAGTAAACAGGTCGAGTACAATACTAAAAACACCAATTTTGCACGAGACGAACAGAGTACTAAAAATATGAGTTTTGCACAAATAAACGAAACAGAGCTCTTAAGAATGGGGTAATTGGTCTTAGTGGACTCCTCAATCCATTAGCTAACTAACAAACTCAATCAAGCTATCCCTAGACAATAGATTCAAAACCAAATCAATCCACTTTCGTGACAATGATTCTCATAACTTTAGAACTTCCTAATCTCAATTTTCATTGATGAAACATAATAAAGCAGGCTTTAAACACCAATCTATTAAAGTCAATAAGCAGTCTAAACATCCAATGTCTTGGGCTAGAATCTACAAATCTCTGAAATTAGTTGGTTCAGACATTTCATCAAACACTTATTAGGTGGAGAAAGTCTGAAATCAATTTTCAATTGATCAGAAAGAAAATAGCATTAAGAACTCCTAAAACAGAAGGGAATCATGCATTTATAAACTTAGCTAGCTAAAGAAAAGAGGAATCCACCTAAACCTAACCCATCCTCAAGAACTCTGAAGAAGACTACTCAAGAACAATGAAGAACATCATAGAACAAAACCCAGAAAATTCATAAAACCCAGAAATCATTATAAACTTAACAAATGATAGATCTCAATGAGATAAACAAGTTTCCAGAAGAAATGAAATCCAAATTCTCAACACAACAACCAGAAAATGCAAAAGAAATCTAAGAACCCTAATATCCAGAAGACAAAACAAAGATATTTTGGGTAAAAACATAAGAGATCTATTTATACACAATCCTAGGTTGCCCTAATTGGGAATAAGACAAAATAGGAAAGTCGGCGCAGGAGCGCTCGGCCCTAGGCCGAGTAGAAAAGCCGAGTGGCTTGGTCTTGGTCACATAGCTCGGCTCTTGGCCGAGTGGCTTGGTCAAGTGGCTTCTCTTCTTCCTTAAGTGCACCACTCGGCCTTTAGCCGAGTGCCTTGGTCGAGTAGGCTCCTTGTTTTTCACGTGTGCTCCACTCGGCCTCCAGCCGAGTACATAGGCCGAGTAAACTTCAAATCCTTCCTTAGGTCCCCCGAACTCGAGTTTGTCCATCCCTTGTCTTAGAAACCTCCAAGTTGAGTCCAAAAGTACCTAATTCACCTGCAAAACACTCCAAATGCAAGTATGCTAGGCAATGCAATGCAAAATGTGCAAAAGAAGGAAAAGAGACTAAGAATGCATGAAAAAAGACATGAAACTAAACTAAATGCATGAAAAGCAAGGGCTTAAAAAGGTTAAAATCTAGTGTTATCAGTTGGTCGTCAATGGCTGCCTGTGATTGCTCCCAGGCCATAGACGAGCCGCCCTGTTCTGTATCAGCTCGAGCAGGTGGGTACTCGACCTCATCAGCTCTGTGGCGGCCAGCACCGCTCTGAGGATACTCGACCTCTCTTCTTTCGCTGCGATCAGTAGCGCAGTCGCGTAAAGTACGAGATTAGGGGATCCTTATGCTCTTCTTCCATATCCAGCACCACGAAGTCTGTAGGCACTTCCACTCCATTAATCATGACTGGTAGATCTTTCAACATGCCGAAGGGTTTTCGTGAAGACCTATCCGCAAGGATCAAAGTCAGGTCACAAGGTCTGTACTGAATAAATTCCAACCTTCTTGCCACAAAGAGTCGCATTAAGCTGACATAGGCTCCGAGATCGCACATGCAATCCCTGAAAGCTAATTCACCAATGGAACATGGTAGAGTAAAAGATCCAGGATCTTCTAACTTTTCTTGAACAATCCTCTTTTCAGTAGCACGAGATGGAGTAGCATCACATTCATCATTTGAATCGTGATACATCTTGATCCTTTCCAGTATTAGATTTCTCACATCTTTGTGAGGATCAGGAATCAAGTTGAGAACTTCCATCAGTGGCATCACTGCTTCAATCTCGTCTAGCTGTTTTGCTACAACAGACTTGTATCTCTCCATCCATGCTTTCCTCAATTTCCATGGAAGAGCACGTGAGGGTAATGGAGTAGGTTTGAAACGTTTTACCATCCTCTCAATTATGGTTGCTTTCTCTTCCGAGGTGGATTGAATGAGATCGCCAAAACCATCAGAATTGTTGAATTCAACAACAGAGACCTCAGTCTGAGTAGAAGGCTCCCCTTCTTGAACATCACTGTCCCTAGGGATTAAGTCAGGGACAGGTTGACTTGGCAGCTCTCGATCATAGTAGATAGTGATGGCGTGAGCAGTTGCGTACTCCTTTGGATTCTGTATTGACTTCCCAGGAAGTCCTGTAACTTTAGGTGCAGAGGTATATGCTGATTGTTCTTCCAAGTATCTGACTTTGGTATTCAATGCCTCCACTTTAGCATTCAGGTCATTGTAGCTGCAGTCCAGGTTATGGTGCAATTCAGATAACTACTTAGTAAATTCCATGGAGCTAGATGCTTGTCCTTGTAGCAGCGGTTGTACCATCTGTTTCATTTCAGCATCAGGAGCAGCAGGACCTTGGTTTTGCTAAGGTGCAAACCTTGGTGGTGGTTGCGGCTGGTAGTTCCCCTGAAATTGCTGCTTGGGAACAAAACCTTGATTGTAAGGAACAAAAGGTTTGTTCTGATCTTGTTGTTGCTGTGGAGGATACACCTGATCCTAAGGATTACCAACGTTGGTGCTGCGGTAGGAGAGGTTGGGGTTGTTGGTTTTCAAGTTGGTGTATCCTTTGTAGCCACCTTGATTGTTGATGCAGCTGACTTCTTCTAACTGGTTCCCCTCCCCATCTTGGACTTGATACTGCTCGTCATCAACAAGGAAGTGCACATGCTTCTGCTGGCTAAGAAGAATT
Source organism: Arabidopsis thaliana (assembly GCF_000001735.4). Taxonomy (NCBI): domain Eukaryota; kingdom Viridiplantae; phylum Streptophyta; class Magnoliopsida; order Brassicales; family Brassicaceae; genus Arabidopsis; species Arabidopsis thaliana. The sequence continues at coordinate 4,759,933 of NC_003075.7, read as the reverse complement.
TTGTCCAGCTTGTCATTCAGCGCTTTGATCTCCTTCCTGTGTTTGTCATCAGAGTTAGCTATGCCTCCGATGGTCCTGTCGCAGTCCTCGTTGTAATTACCATTTGATTGAGCAATGTTCTCAACCAATTCCCAGCCTTCTTCAACATCTTTATTCTGGAAATTCCCATTGCTGGCGGTATCTAGAAGCATTCTGATGCGTGGTAAAACGCATGTATATAAAGTACTGAGCAGAGAGGCTTTCTTGAAGCCATGATGAGGGCATTGGTTGGTGTAACCCTTGAAACGCTCTCATGCTTCACAGAAGCTTTCACCAGTCTTCTGTGAAAAGCCAGAGATCTCATTTCTGAGTCTTGCAGTTCTGACATTGGAGAAAAACTTTGCTAGAAAAGCCTTCTTGCAATCATCCCAGGTGGTGATGGAGTCATGGGGCAGATTCTTCTCTCAGATGTGTGCTTTGTCGCCCAACGAGAATGGAAATAAACAGAGCTTGAATCCGTCTTCACTTACACCATTGATTTTTGTTAGGTTGCAGAGCCTATCGAATTCATCAAGGTGGTCGAGTGGATCCTCCATTGGTAGACCATGGAATTTGTTTCCCTGAATCATCGAGATGAGACCACTCTTAATCTCGAAGTTATTGTTCTGGATAGCAGGAGGTGCAATTCCTTTCCTCTGACGATGGTGCATCTACATCACCAATGTTGGCAGGACCATTCTGTTGATTCTGTTCGTCAGCCATTTCGAGTGGTTGTTGGGGTAAAAGGTGGACTGTGTTTCTTCTTTCTCTGAATTCGCAAGCCATGTGGTCGATGTTATTGTTGAAAAAGAGGTTCTGGTTCTCTGGTGATCGAGTTTGCATACAGCAGAGGTGTACCTGGATCAAAAAGACAACAACAAAAATACACAGTCAGTAACTGAACTGAAAATTGAAAAAGAACTTGATCTAAGCAAGTTTGAAATCTTAAATGTAACAAACAAACACCTAATCGGCAACAGCGCCAAATTGATAATAGGTTTTTACTCAATTATCCTAAAACATCAATCATGTCATTGTAGTATTTTAGGTTGTCAATCCAAATGGATGTGATGCTAACAATCAAGATGTGATCAGAAGTCACTAAGTCAAGCCAAGCAATAACAGGTTTTGGTGTGTTCTAGCAGTCCTAAGTGAACATGCAGAAAACAGAAAATCAAGCGGATACAGTAAAACACTCGACCAACACAACTCGTTGCAGAGCACTGGGGTGGTCGAGTGACTGGTCGAGTAACATGCAGTAACCGAAACAAAGATACTCGACTGCACAGTCTGTTGCTAGACAACTGGGTGGTCGAGTATCAGGTCGAGTAACAGGAAAGAATTGTAGAAACTAAGCAACAGATGACAAGATGCAGTAAACAACAGTAGCGTAACAAAGAAATCAATCACATAAAGAATTCACGAGGATGGGGTAATTGAGTAGGTTTGTTTCCTCAGTTTACAGGTGATTGACATGCTCAATAAATTATCCCTAGACAACAAAAACCAAATCTAAGTGTCACCGCAACAGAGACTCTCAAGTTAACTTAGTCCCAGACTTAATCACCATTGACGAGAGCTAACCTAACAGGCTTACGAATCAACAAGTTAAAGCCAAAACGCTCCCTGCAACCAATACCTTGGTACAGAGCCACGAATCTCTAGAATTAGTGGTTCAAACATTTCATCGAACACCTTTTGGGCGCAGAAATGTCTGGGCTCCAATTCCAGTTGATCAGAAAGCAATATGCATTAAGAACAACTAATCCAGAAGGGATATATCAATCAAACTCAACCACCTAGCATACTGAGAATTCTAAACTACTCTAACCCATCCTCAGAAACTTATTCACTACTCAGACATCATTGCAGAGAACATACACGTTGAATAGAATGAAAACATGATAACAACAGAGTAATAGCAAGGTGATAACATGATGAACAACAGTAAACGAAATCAAGAACAAAATGCTGAATACTGAATTGATTAAGAGAAATCCAGATTACAAAATGTCAAGAACACAGTGTCTGCGGAAAATAAAACTTAGCCCTACGAAAATGTAAAGTACATGCTACTTATAGCGAGATATTCTGAAACCCTAATACTCAAAACGACGCAGTATTGGGACGGATTAAGAACAGTACTCGACCCAGGTGGTCGAGTGAGAGGTCGAGTGATTAGCTGGCAATCGAGTATGTAATCGAGTGATGGTGATGGTGATACTCGACTTCATGGTAGAGTGGTGTGATCGAGTGAAGTGATCGAGTGACTCTCATGGTGGTACTCGGCCAGGTAGTCGAGTGGTGAAGTCTTCTACTCGACCAGGGGGTCAAGTGGTCCTTTGATGTCGTGGAGCATCTGCTCGACCTGGGGGTCGAGTGGTTTGACATGATCAGGTCCGCTTCTTCCAATTAGCTCGTTAACAGCTCCAAATCACCTGAAATCAACACAAATATACAATATGCATGCAAAACTATCCTAAACATGCAAAGTGATGACAAATGATGAGAAATGGTATAAAACAGTGGTGATATGATGCAATAATGATAACAAATGGATGCTCAAAACATGTAAAATGCACACTTATAAGTAGACAATGTCTCTTCCACGAGTGCTTGATCGTATCAATGGACCAAGGTCAGACCAACATTAGTCAGCCATGTTCTTAGTTATCTTCGAGAGTCAATCGTCGGGAAGAGTCAGTAAGTTCTTCACTTTAATAACCACTATTGTGGATTTAGTTGGGGCAATTACAGTTGTATTGAATGTCATACATGTGTTGGTAAGCGTTAGCTGTCAAATCAATTTATCACCTGAGTTATGTTAGAAAGTAAATTTGCAGTGTACGAGAAATATAGATATATATGGGGGACATATGTTTTAACGTGTACATACACATTACATTTTGTTTGAGAAGAGAGTGATAACGAAAACTAAATTAACTTCTTACAATCTCCAAACTTAAATGTAGTTGCAATCAAATATCTTCGATAGGTTTGTTCAAAATAATTAGTTGCAAAGATTCAGATTATTGTTCTTGGATGATTATAGCAAAATACACAGAACCCGCCTCGCGCTTTCCGTGCTCGTAGATGTCAACCGAGTATTTCTAACGGTAGAAGACCATGTCTGCTTCTCGAATGGTGAACAAGTCTGAAACAGGGTTTCCAAACGCGAGCAACTCCAAGAACTTCATCGTGTAAGGCCCGCAATCTCCTGTAGTTGGGTTTTGAGCAACGGTTAAACAACGCTCATACTCAAAAGTTTTAAGTGAGTACGCATAAGTCAAGACATACTGGCACATCGCTCTAACTAAGTACGACATCATTTCGTAAATAGGAGTCATTCTCGACTTCACAGCTGACTCCCACATGTGTGATATTAAAGCGTCATACACAGTTATTCGCTGTTCTTTACATCCTTCACCCACTTCATAGTGGGTTCACGGTTTATGTGTACTCCATTAGCAATGTCGGACATAAATTTGCCCCATTTGAACCCGTTCTTATTAATACACTTCCTGAAGTCGACCACCCGCTTGGAAAGTTCATGCCTCAGGGAGAAGTCCAATACAATACATCTGTTTGCTAGCAGTTGTTCACCGTTCTTATGCCACATCAACATTGCCATCATTTCTAAATGCTGAAATGATCAAAAAATATAATCAGTGTACGTACACTTAAACCATATTTTACCATGTTTGTAGGATTTATTATACATGGTGGCAAGTAGTGTACGTATATTAATGCAACGTACCGAACTTTTGATCTTTATACCAGGTGTTATAAGCTTGGCAAAAAACTCGTTGTCCACTTTGCGAAACCCGAGAAGAGTATGAATCCTGTAAATCCAGTAAAATATTTGATAACAAGCTTAAGACTTGCAAAAATGATGATGGAATAATTACTAATCCAATATAATAGAATATACTTACACATGGTCTCATTTAATGATATTGGTTAATTCCTCTACTTTTGAAGGGTCAACCATGTCCAGGGGGTTGTATGAGACATTTCCAGCCTTGATAACAACCTCTGACTGTTGAGTTGGTACATCTGCCACCAAGACTATTGTTTCCTTAAAACCTCCAGGAAGGGCATCATCCTGTTCATAGACTAGTTGCTTCTTCACTTTTTTGGGACCTTTGGGGCTGCTTTTTTTTCTTTTTTTGCTTCGACAACAACATCATTGTCTGATTCATCCTGTAAACAATTATGATTGTCAACAACAGTTTTATTCGTTTTTCTATAATACGTCCATGGTAAAAATAGGTACATACATTATTTTTATGAATAGAGACGGTTTTGTCTGCTTCATCTGACCCTGGGTTTGGATCCTCATTTCCTCCAGACCCCTCGACAATGCCCGGCTCTTCCATCACTCCCTGTACAAGTTAACCTACATAAGTCTCTATAATGTACACATATAATCCTATGTATGCTAATAAGTGATTAGGAATTCAAACACACAAATTGTTACCTCCATATCATTAGGTGCACCCAAATCAACGGAGCCTTGTGTATCCAACTCGCGTATCATCTGCATAATATAAATTTTATAAATTTGAACAGTTCATAGTAAATTTTATTTTCAGCTATAGTTAACTTACATTATTAACTACTTGAAATGGTGACGGGGGATCATTGTGGGTCTTCTCAGGTATTTCCACTTTCATCCCTGGCACTAATTTGGATTCTGCTGCCGCCTCAACCTGTAGAATTTAACATCGGATAGCTGCTTTTTAGTTATGTATGAAACAATCTATGTACACAGACAATAGTGACAAAAAATGTACGTACACTTGTGGCGGGTATGTCTTTAATTTCAGACTCACGAGCTGTATCTCCATCAGAAGGCTCAAAAGTTTCTTCTGCCTCGCTACCATTAGCTTCAGTCACAGCACTGGCATCACTTGCTTCTTCCTGAAACAAATATACATACACGTCTTATATGCGTACACATATGGAAAAACAACAAGTGACTATTAGCTGAACACATACCTGTGTAGATGTTAAAGGTAAACCTGATGGATTGTCTACCATCTCTGTATCAGCATTTGCTTTTTTATCGGCCTCTGTATGGGTACCAACTAGGACAGGTTCAACACCATCTATTGGTCCATTATCCTGAAACATAGGCTACCATGGAGTTAAGCAATATATAAGTGGACATTTTAATGTAATATATATGCGTATAGTAATGGAAAACTGTATAGAACTATTACCACAAGATATACCTCTGAAGCTCTTGCAAGCACAGTAGATGGAATTTCTTCCATCTCGGTGTCAACACTAGCTTCTTCCACAGGCCTCCCTTCCTGTGTACAAACATAGACAGTCCCAGACATTGAACCTAAAATGACAGTCTTACCAACAACTACATTTCCTCTATCCTGAAACATAGTATAACTAACTTTTTAAGCCTATATGTACGTACACCATTAAAACAGATTGGTAAGAGTATTAGTAGACGACATACCGGATGGGATTGTGTGGATCCAGCATAAGGAACTATAGCTTATCCAGTGTCAACAATCTCTTCTTCTGCGGACGAAGAATCCACTTCATCTTTTCCAATAAAATCACTTTCATTATTGGCTTCATACTGTACCGAAGCAGACAGTACAGTTATACGTACATATGGATTTGAAAATATTTAGGAATGTACTTACATGCCATACCTGTTCATCAATGAATCCTTGCATATCTTCCTTATTGGAATTAGATAGCTCAGTACTGTCAACAACAAAAGAAACACTCTTCTTCGGCTTTGAAGAATTTCTTCTTCTGCCGACAGCAATGGTAGGTACTCCAGGGACATCCAAATCTTCCTCTTTGGAATTACCACCAACAGAATGCGCAGGAGTGTCCACATCATGAGAAACACGATTCAGCCTTGAAGACTTTCTCGTTCCAGTGCTTCCTTTTGTAGACATCCTTCTCGATGCCTTCTTCGCAGTAACCGGTGCCTTATCCATAGATGTAGGTGCTTTCCGTGAATCATGGGAAGGTATGGTTTGTTCTGGCTTTTTGCCTTTTGGATCAAGGGCAGCACATATCTCCTGGCGGATAAAATGTTTCATATCTTCTTGCATTTGATACATTTGGGCATCCTGCTTCTTGAAACACCTCCTCATTTCAACTAAAAACCTCTCAAGCAGCGGCTCTCCAAGACAATCCTCATCATTTTCTTCATTATCACAATCGACAGCAGATTTTTGTTTTTTCATAGCAGGTGCTTTTGGGCTCGGGCCCGGTGCATTTTGTTTCCTCTTGACATCTACAATAAACCAGTTGCTGCTATTTATTGGTTTTCTTCTGGGTGCAATAACCAGAAAATATGAAAACACCATTTATACTTACCTATCTCTTCTTGTTGTGGTGGGCACACCTGCTTTGTTACTCCAGCATAACCTCCAACCCATTCATCCTCCTGCCACTCGTGCCCATCTATCAACAGTGCCTCAATGTAATTAACTTTTGGATCATCAACTTCATCATCCCATGAAAGGGATGGAGGACAAACATTGTCCGCTTGTTTCACAATATAGTTGACCTCAACCTACATAAATAAGTTTGTTAACCATAGAGAATGTACACTTACTTTTTATGTACGTACATAAACAATTGAACACACCTCATCAGCAGCCTCACACTCCAATATGCTAGATGTCTGGATTGCCCGCAGTGAGGCAAGACGATGGATAGACCTCTAAGCAAATGTCCTGTTAGCTTCATCATCAGGTCCTACCTTAGCAATGGATGGGAGTGTTTCGAAAGCAAACAGCTGGAGTGCTAATGGGAAGCCATGGAGTGCATAAGACCCTTTCAGTAAACCCCTTATCAGTAGTTGAGCATCAGAAGGAGTTTGGAATTTTCCTATCCTCCCAAAGTACGGGTAAAAGACACCCTTCCCCATGGGTATTTGCAGAAGAACTGCACGTTCTTCGTCATCTCAACAGTCTTCAAAGTTAGCCTGTTGGGGTTATTGTGGGACATCATCACACCATCTACCAGAATTATAAGAGAGAGAGCCAGTTGCTTCCACCCCTCCATGCTTTACTCCTCCTACAGCCAGCTCACCAAATCAGCAATTGTTGGACTCGGTTTCGCCCAAAACCTCTCAGTAAACAGAGTAGTCCAAACACTATTACACTCATGTTTCACTCTTATAACAGCCTCCACGGCTTTCTTCTAGGGATACTTCCCACATTCCAGCCCAGTTACGATACTAAATTCTCTTAATCCAAATCTGATTGGATGACCGCCGAATACCATCCACATCTCATTCACCTTCTTTGTCACTAACTGACGGCATATTAGTCCAAGGACAAGCTTACCAGAGAAGGAAGCCTTGTTTGCAGGTATTTTAAAAAGGTCCCTAAATGGAGAATCGAGAAGAAACTGCATCTCTTTTTTCCCTTTTAGTGCATTTGCTATGTCATAAATGTACTCCGGTTTAGAGTACGCGTTCATCTTCGTCTTGGAAGGGTACCAGTATAGAGCAAAGAGTCTTGGTGGTAACTCTTCAACTATAAGATCTTCAGTCGGAGCAACACTTGGACTGCTTGCAATTAAAAGTGATATACAGTTAAGCAATATGAATTAGTGTACGTACACAAAAATTATCCAGATTATAACTCAAAATTCCATCCTAAAGATATGCTAAATTCTGACTAGTTCTAACCCTTTAATCAAACAAGCTTTACGATTCTGATACACTCAAAGACAACAAACGGTAAATTAGAGATACTAACCCAGTTCCTCCGTTGCCTTTGTCGAAGAGCGTTTTCTCCGCGGGGAAACTCTTAATACCCGCTTCTCCTTCTCTGGACCACTATCTTGGGTATGCTGCTTCGTCGGGACTTCGTCGTTTGCTTTATTCCCAGCCATAGCGAAAGTTGCTATCTCGCCGGAGGTTCCTTACTTCGCCAGAAAAAACTACAACTTTCTCTTCGCCGGATTTTGGAGTTTAGTGGTTCAATTCAACTACCCAACAATTCGAAGTGATGTCGAAATATGAAGGAGTGGATACTGAATTTCGAACAGCTTTTTAATTCTCTCTCAAATCTTTCTGTTTCTCTCTTCTCTTTTTCTTCTTCTTCGGTTTTTTTGTTTCGTTTTTTTTTGTCGTTTTCAAAACTGAACCGCATCAACTAAACCGATACCAACTGCTGTACGGTTTGGTTGATGCCATTAAGAAATTTTCCCAGGGTATTTTTGTCCGAAATTGATTGAAAAGACAAACTGTGGAAACCATTTCTCACTTTGACAAACGGTGAGAGCAATTTTTTTTCTTCAACTTCTGTTAAAATTTCTTTTTTTTTACAGGCATACTCGGTTATGTAAGGAGTGTTGGTGAAATACAAATTTATGATGTTTTTAACAAGCCTTGAACTTAAAAATTTAATGTATATTTTTTATCTTTCATATGTTTTGATATTTAAAATAATATCATTTTATATAAATTGTAGTGCCACAAGGAGATTTGTTGACTCTTTTTGGAATCCCTCTCTGAATGCTATCGATGAGGTGGTTGTGTGTTTACAAAATCAATACAATGAAATGTATTATATAATTGTAGAGTCCCAGTTATACACTTGCTACAAAACAAAGATAAGACACATTAGAAATAGACAAGATCAATTGTTGTACCAAACAAAACACAACTTATTTGACTTACACCAAAGGTTTCAAACCATCGATCGATCACTGCTTCTGATGTCTGTGTCCAATTTGCATGAGGTTCTTTGAAATCTCTTTCAAAAATGCTCCGGACAGTAGTTGCAACTGAAGAGTCATCGTCAAACCTACAAATCAAAACACCATCAGACAGACAAAACTGAACAGAGACAAGAAGAGATCAGAGCCTAGTGGCTTACCCGAGAGTTCCCGGAGGCCGGTTAGGGTCTAATCTGAAGTAAAAGATCCCTAAGTACTTTGACTAGACAAAGAACACAACTCCAATAAACACACTTTATTAGAACAACTTTCAAACTGATCAATCAGAGATAAGTTTGGACAGTGTTACGCAACATCAACAACCTGATTTGCTCCTATCAGATACTAAAACTACCCACCTCACAAACACAGCAACAGCCGTGTGCTCTCTTTGTTCACTCACCAATGAAACCCACAAGAACAAGTTCTACTTAACTTTTCTTCTCTTCCACTTTTCACAAGTAAAGTGGCTAACCCTAATAAGAGACCGAAACTTCTCTTATATCATTTCACGGAAAAGGCAGGATGCTTCACTTTATCCAGTAGGTCCAAGTGTAGCTCCTCATCATTATCTTGACAACTAGGCCCACGTCCTATGTCTAACGACTTCGTCTCCTTTGTCTAAACTGATACGCCTTTTCTTCACTCCAATCAACATGCCACGCTGGCAAAAGCAACTGCTACTTTCCCACTTTCTCTGTTATGATCTGTACTGCTTCAGGCACGCCTGTTGTACTTCAGACACTCTGTTTCTTCATAATCTAGGCAAACCTACACGTCAGGATTAGCAAGTAACTCTTTTATTGTCAAGTCATTGAGTCGGGCAGCTAGCAAAGTAGTGTGATAGGTAGAACCGCGGGGGGATTGATTGACAGGTGGAGGAGAAGCACCATCTGCTTGATGGTTCAGATTGATTGGCGTCTGTGGTAATGTATATGGCGATTATTCTGAATCGCCGAGGCGTTTCCTTCACTACCTTGAGATCGAAACCTTGAATAATCGTTCCGAGTAAAAGACATCTTACAATAAAAAAAAACATTAGTAAATCGATTTGTAAATCAAAGTCTAATTAGATCTACGACGAAAATCAACCGAAAACACGAAACCCTAATTAGATCTACAATGAAAATCAAACGAAAACGAGAAACCCTAATTAGATCTACAATGAAAATCAACCGGAAACACGAAACCTTAATTAGATCTACAATGAAAATTAAACGAAAACGAGAAACTCTAATTAGATCTACAACGAAAATCAATTGATATTAACTAACCCTAATTAATTCTAAAGAAATCGACAGAAAAACTCGATTGAAAAAACCCTAATTAGGGTTTCTGATAACACTGTATTTTACTTAGTTTACGAATGTATTCGTCATCATTTAGCTAAGGATGTTTTGGTGTGTTTTCAGGTTCAAAAGGAGGTTACAAGGAAATCACTCGCCCCTCTACTTTATCAGACCAGGAGGGAAGCAGCAGAGCAATTCACTTGACCAATCACTCTATCAAGGCATCTATAGAGGAAGCAGTAGATAACCACTCGACCCTTTACTTGATCCTCTACTCGACCAAATACTCGATCAAGGGCAATGGATTCTAAAAGACTTGTTGATCGTTCAAGGTGCCTTCAGATCCTCCTCATTCCCCACTCAACGAGACAGCTGAGCATAAGAAGAGGAGAGGAAGAAGCAACTACTCGACCAATTGATCACTCGTAGCATCGAGGCAAAGGCGCAGGCTTTGCAGCACCCTCTTTGCTTGATCCCAAGATCGATCATTCATCTAAACCGCCTCAAGTCTCTTGTCTTCTAGTGAATTTAGGGTTTTCATATTTTACTATAAATAGGTCACTTTGGGGTTTGTCCAAAGGACCAAACTTTTATTCTATAGTTTTTCTTTGTGTTTTAGAATCTTGAAACCTTAATTACTCTTAATCTATTTCGTTTTTGCATTTAGTTCATTCAGTATAGTTGTTTATCTTGTTTAAATCTACATTTTGATGAGTAATTTATGGGTTTGTGTTCTTGATTATGTTGCTTGAGTAGTGATTAGGGTTTTTGAGGATGAATTATATTAGGTTAATCTCTAGGTTATTCAGGTGGTGAAGATTAGGTTAGATCCCTTCTAGATTCGTTGACCCTAACGCTTATTTCACTCAGTTTAGTTTGAAATTCGACCCAAGGTATTCCAGCGTCCAAAAGACGTTCAAATGGATGTCTGATCTACGAATTCCAGAGATTTGTAGATTCTAGCGCAAACGATTGGATGTTTAGACTGCTTATTGACTTTAATAGATTGTTGCTTAAAACCTGCTTTGCTATATTTCATCAACGAGACTTGAGATTAGGAAGTGGTAAAGTAATGAGGATCAATGGTATGAGAGTGGATTGATCTGGTTTTGAATCTATTGTCTAGGGTATTTGCCTTTTGCCTGTTAGTCACCTGATGAACCCTAGAGTTACTCTTGTCAATGAATCCATCCTTAGGACTTCTGTTCTTCTTTGATTTATCCGTATCCACCCACTGATTGCAATTTTATTCTATTGTTATTTCATTCACCTGTTGAGTTACCTATTATTGCACTTTAGTTCTTAAATTTATCACATGTTGGTTCTACTGGACCCAATCATTATAATTTGGCTTGACTTAGTTGCTTATGTACACATCTTGATTGCTAGCAATTACAGTGGACTGAATTGACACCCCCTGTTGCTGCATCAACATGTTAGTGTTTAAGGGGAAATCAAATTTCACAACATAGTTAGGCGTAAAAACCTAATTATCAATTTGGCGTCGTTGCCAATTCATTGTTGCATTGTTACATTCAAAATATATATATAAAAAAATAAGATCAAGTTCTTTTACATTACTCAAGTTAAAAACACATTTTTTTCGTCTGCTTGCCAATTCTTTGTGCATGCAAACTCGGTCCAAAGGATCTGCACACCTACTACCTTTCAAAGATAGAATTGACATAATAGCTCGTGAGTTACAAAAAGCAAAGGCATACTGTGATCAAAAAAGACCAGCTGCTATGGATCAATAGAACAAAGGAGTTGAGATACAAGACCCACCTAATGTTGATCAACCAAGAAACATTGGCGCTGGTGATGCCCCAAGGAATCATCACCAGAGGCAAGGGATAGTGCCACCGCCAGTTCAAAATATCAACTTTGAAATCAAGAGCGGTCTCATCTCCATGATCCAAGGAAACAAATTTCATGGTTTTTCCATGGAAGACCCCTTGGACCATCTTGACAGCTTTGATAGGGTCTGTAGCTGAATATCAATGGTGTTACTGAAGATGGGTTTAAGTTAAGACTATTTCCCTTCTCTTTGGGAGACAAAGCACACCATTGGGAGAAGACTCTACCTCCAGACTCCATCAGTTCATGGGATGATTATAAGAAAGCATTTCTTGCCAAGTTCTTCTCTAATGCTCTTACAGCTAGGGTGAGAAACGAGATCTCAGGCATCACATAGAAAAATAATGAAACTGTCTGTGAAGCCTTGGAGAGGTTTAAAAGTTATACCACTCAGTGCCCCCATCACGGTTTTAAGAGAGCTTCTTTATTGAGCACACTCTAACCGAAGAGCTTTACAAAAGATAAGGATGCTGCTCGACACTGCTTCCAATGGAAACTTCCTGAACAAGGATGTAGAAGAAGGATGAGAGTTAGTTGAAAATCTGGCACAATCTGATGGGTGTTACAATGAAGACTATGACCGATCAGTGAGACGAACTAAAGAAACTGAGGATAGACAAGGAAGGATATCAAGGCTTTGAATGAAAAGCTAGACAAACTGTTGCTGGCTCAGCAGAAGGAGATACTCTACATCACTGATGAAGAGCACTTCCAAATGCAAGAAGGGGGGAGAATGATCAAACTGAAGAGATCATCTACATTGAGAACCAAGGAGGGTTCAACAAGGGCTACAACAACTACAAGCCCAACCCAAACCTCTCCTACAGAAGCACTAATGTAGCAAACCCCCAAGATCAAGTGTATCCACCACAACAGAATCAATTTATGCCATTTGTTCAGTACAACCAAGGTTATGCCTCTAAGCAGCAGTTCAACGGAGGTTACTGTTGGTATCAGATTCTACACCAATGGTTCGGGACCAACCAAAGATTGCCATGTAGGCATAAGAGGAGTCCACAAAGGATAGGACCCATGAGAACCTTGAGTTGAGAGGATATAGGCGAGGTGGCCATGCTGTGAGGTGGATACGAACTCGAGATTAAAGACAATTTTGTTCACGGCTTTTTTGGATCGAAAGGCGAAGCCCACGAAGTCTAAAGTCAATTCAAATTCGAATGTTTAAACATTAAACCCAAAGACTGAAACAGACACATTTAAAGGAAAATTATGGTGTATAATTGAGAATTAAATGTGATGTACTAGTATAAGTAAGAGGGCCAAGAGCCATGTAAAAGAGGGGCAATTTTATTAACAAATACACTTTAGTTATTTTCATACCATTTCATAGTTTTTACACTTGATTTTTGTCCTCAAAAATAATTCTTCTCACTAAATAAATAAATACTTGAGTGTATGAATCCGACACCACATTTTATCGCAACCAGTGGGGACGGAGGATTCTTGAGTCGTCAAATTTTCTTCACCACATTTTTGAGACAAGCATCAATGGCCAAAGAAGACGCCCTCAATACATTGTTGGCCGAAACTCTCAAAACCATGCTGCAAATCATGTCAGAAATGACACAAAAGTTCTTGGATGTGGAAAAAGCTGTTGATACGCTACAAACAACCCATGTATTTCTTAGCCAAAATGTCAGTACTATACAATCTCGTGTTCATTCTCTGAGTGCAGGAAACCTTCTTGGAGTCCGAAGGAGAATGTTCAATTCGCCGAGCTCCCATACACAAAATGGGACCAGCGGATAGACAACTCATGATGCCGCTAACAAAGTAATTCAGCGGGAGGATGGGGAGACGCAGCTCGGAGATGATGATCAACTAACAGATCAGCACGAGCAAGAAAGTCTCGACCAATTCGAGACCATGACAAATGTTAGCCGAGAATTGAAAGAGATGAGATCGAAGTTCCATCAGGCCACTAGTTCGGAGCCGGATATCGATCGAGTCATTGAAGAAACTCGCAAACACCTTTTACCCCACAAATCGTAAGCTTGAAAATCAGAGATTCATGGAAACTCAATCTTGAGCCTTACAACGGATTGGAAAACCCAAAGAGCAATCTCACAGCGTTCCTGATCGTCGCTGGACGAGTCGACTTGGATGAAGCTGAAGAAGACGCGGGATACTGCAAACTCTTTTCTGAGAATATGTGTGGACAAGCACTGATGTGGTTCACCCAATTGGAGCCAGGATCAATCAGCAATATCAACGAACTGTCAGCTTTGTTCCTGAAATAAACTCCATACTTATGGATAAAAGCACTTCGGACACCGACCTTTGTAATATATCACAAGGACCAAATGAATCCATTCGAGCTTTCCTTACTAAATTCAAGGGTGTGCTTTCAAAGCTCCCAAGAGTATCACAACAATCAGCATTGTCCGCCCTTTGGAAAGGTTTGTGGCACGATTCAAGGTTTAAAGAGGATCTAATACTTCACAAGCCGGATACAATCCAAGATGCGCTTTTTCGTGCTAACAACTGGATGGAAGTAGAAGATAAAAAAGAGATCTTTCGAAAAGGAATAAGCAAGCGAACCCTACTGTCACATTCCCTACAAAGAAATTTGAGCCCACGGATAACCAAGGACCTAAAAAATTCGGATCACAACCCTTCAACAATAACGTCACGAAGCATTTCCAAGGGAAAGGAAAGTCGAACACTTGCGTCCGAGATGAAAGTTTGTACTGCGACATACACAAAGTGATTGGGCATTTGACTAAATACTGTAGTGTCCTTAAAAGATATCTCGCAGAATTATGGGCAAGCGGGGATCTCTCTAAATTCAATATAGAAGACTTCGTGAAAAAATATCATGAAGCAAGGGACAACTCCGAAGCTCAAAACCCTAACGTGAAAAGGCCGAGGTCGTCCAACGAAGAAGAACCAAGGAGTTCAGAGGGAAAGATCAATGTGATCCTTGGAGGTTCCAAACTTTGTCGAGATTCGATCAATGCTATCAATAAGCATAGGCGAAATGTTTTAGTTAAAGCAAGCTTAAGTGAAGAAGTTCACTTTCAAGTTTCTTTAATATCATTCGATGAGGAAGAAACCCGGAACCTCGAAAGACCTCATGATGATGCCTTAGTCATTACTTTGGACGTTGCTAACTACGAAGTACCAAGAATTCTCGTCGACACGGGAAGTTTGGTGGATTTAATTTTTCTAAGTACTTTGGAAAGGATGGGGATTAGTCGGGCTGAGGTGTTAGGACCTCCATCTCCTTTGGTGGCGGTTACAAGTTAGTCAGCCATGTCTCTCAGAACCATCAAGCTACCAGTTTTTGCCGGAAAGATATCAAAAATCCTCGACTTCGTTGTCTTTGTTAAACCAGCAACTTACAACATCATCCTTGGGACTCCTTGGATTTATCAAATGAAGGCGGTCCCCTCTACATATCATCAATGCATCAAATTTCCAACCCCGAACAGAGTGAAAATAATTCGAGGAGATCAAGAAGCTTCGCAGACTTGTTATCTAGGTAGCCACGGTTTGAAGATCCAATAGCAATTAACGAAGCTCGCGAAGAATGGAGTAATTCCAAGATTTCCTAGTGGGCAAAAAGTGGATGATGTCGTGATCAAAGTGATATTAGAGGAAGACCAACCAGATCGGAAAGTTTGAGGTTGGGCTACTGTGACCGGCAAATTAAAGGAAGCTTTGGTAGAACTTTTGAGGAAAAACAAGACCTCATTTGCGTGGTTAGCAGCAGATCCGAGCATAATTTGTCGTGAGCTGAACGTGGATCCGAGCTTTAAGCCTGTAAAACAAAAAAGGAGAAAACTCGGCGTAGAGCGAGCGAAGGAAGTAAACGACGAAGTGGACAATCTTTTAATGATATGATCTATAAGAGAAGTACAGTACCCAGAGTGGGTGGCAAATATCATTGTGGTAAAAAAAAGAATGGAAAAGATAGGGTGTGGATCGACTTCACAAACCTTAATAAAGCATGCCCAAAAGATAGCTTCCCGCTCCCGCATATAGATCGACTCGTGGAGCCTACTGTTGGAATCGAGTTGTTAACTTTCATGGATGCCTTCTCGGGTTATAATCAAATAATGATGAATCCTGAGGATCAAGAAAAAAACATCATTCATCACGGACATAGGTATTTATTGTTATAAGGTAATGCTTTTTGGTTTAAAAAATGCAGGAGCAACTTATCAATGGTTGGTCAATAAGATGTTCCACAAGCATCTTGGAAAAATGATGAAGTCTACATAGCTGATATGTTGGTCTGTCGTTGAAAAAAGAAGACTATTTTAAGCATCTAGAGGAGTGTTTTGAAATTCTCAATCAATATCAAATGAAGCTGAACCCGGCGAAGTGTACTTTCGGGGTCCCGTCCGGAGAATTCCTTGATTATATTGTGACAAAAAGGGGAATTGAAGCCAATCCGAACCAAATCAACGCATTTCTAAACATGCCATCTCCAAAACACTTCAAAGAAGCACAACTATTGATTGGTAGGATTGCAAATTTGAATCGTTTTATCTCAAGATCAACAGATAAGTCTTTACCGTTTTATCAAATTCTAAAAAGAAACAAAGAATTCCTTGGGATGAGAAATGTGAAGAAGCTTTTGGGTAGCTTAAAGCGTACCTAACCACTCCACCTGTATTGTCCAAACCTGAACTGGATGAGAGGCTCTATTTTTACGTTTCAATGTCGAATCATGCAGTAAGTGGAGTCCTAATCTGGGAGGATCACAACGAACAAAAGCCGATTTACTACATAAGCAAGTCAATGACAGATCCATAAACTAGATACACAATGATGGAGAAGCTCACATTTGCGGTGGTGACTTCAGCCCGTAAGCTACGTCTATATTTTCAATCCCACCCTATCGAAGAGTTAACTAACCAGCCACTTCGAACAATACTTCACAGCCCAAGTCAGTCTGAACAGTTGGTGAAGTGGGCAGTGGAGCTCACTGAATATAATATAAAGTTCAAAAGCCAAGTCAGCATGAAGGCCAAGGTTTTAGCTGATTTCCTAACCGAACTAAGTACTTGGTGCGCCAGAACAACCGGAGAGTCAGACTTGGAAATTGCATGTAGACGGATCTTCATCAAGACAAGGATTCGGAGTGGGAATCAAGTTGGAGTCACCCACATCGGAAATTCTTGAACAGTCATTCCGTCTACTATTTAGTGCTTCTAATAATGAGGCAGAGTATGAAGCCTTAATTGCCCGACTTCGGCTGGCACAAGGAATTGGAGCTGAAGAAGTGGTTGCTTATTGTGACTCGCAATTAGTAGTTAACCAGTTCAATGTAGACTATGAGGCCAAAGACTCAAGAATCGAAGCATATCTTGAGGTAGTTAAAGATCTTTCTAAAAGTTTCAAGAAGTTTGAACTGGTTCGAATACCTCGAAAAGAGAATACACCGGCGAATGCACTCGCCATATTAGCATCAACTTTGGATCCTGAGTTATAAAGAATCATTCCAGTCGAATGCATCTCGGAGTGGAGCATTAAAGACAAAAAGGAAACTCTCGTCATTACAGATCTCGAGCAGCGACACGTGCCCATGGTAGAATTACTGATATAACACTGTTTTTACTGATTTATCTATGTTTTAGATTTAGGATTTTGAGTCTTTTAGTTATTTCTCGAGTCTTTTTAGAGTCTTTTCAGGTATTCTATGAGGAGGGACAACAATGGAAATGAGGAGACATTTTGGAGCAAAAGCTAAGGAGAAGGAAGCTAAGGATGATTTCAGTTCCATATTCAGAGAGAGTGTCCATCTACACACTCCTGGTGTCGATCGACACCAGTTTCGGCCTAGTAAAGACCATGACGTTTACAAGTTTATAAAAGTGCAAATTTGCCCCAAAAGACTTCCCTATTTGCATTATTAGTCCCTGAATGTTTTATAAGACATATATATAGATTTAGAGGTCATTGTTTAGACCTAAGTTATTTTCTACCAAATTTCCAAAGAGACATAAGCTATTCATCCCTATTTTCAGAGATTCATTCAATTCCCAATAGAGTGAAGAGATCCTTTCATACTCTAATCTTATTTTCTGTGTTTATGCTTTCTTACTTAATTATGTTGCTTGTTTCAATCAATATGTCTGAGTAGTTTGCCTGTTAGGAATAGGGTTTCTCATTAGGGATTCATATGGTTTAGTATATTCGCTCCCCTTGCTAGGTTATCTTTAGAATTGTTCATCTTTAATTGTTCTTAATGCTAGATCTAGAGTAATTAACTAGATCTTGAATCTAAACAATAGATATACCTGCAATAGGTATATGTAGATGGATTATTATTTGATGAGCCTGGTTTATAGTTGTGTAATAAGAATCGGCCTATCTACTAAGGTGAACAATCGAACTCGTTTAGAATGCATGTTTAAGTTGAAGATCTCTCGGCTTCTCCGGTTATTCTTAACTATAGGCATAGGGAGTTTTGCGGAATGTCACTGGTTATTCCATAATTAGAGTTTGAGTTTAAGAATGGTTCGATAACAACCTAGCTATCATTAGATGTACTAACCAATAGTTTCCTGAGAATACCCTACTCCTATCTCTTTATTTAATCGTTACACAACCTTCAATCTGCTGTCTTCTTACTTTGTTTACTTTTTATTTCAATCATTTCATGCTAGCTTAATCTTGACATTTGATTCATTGTATGAACAAAAGAACTTTGAGGAAATTCGACCCTTAAATACTGAACCCGATCTCTTTTTGGAAAGAGTAGGTTTAAGGCAATTTGAACCATATCAAATTTGGCGCAGTTGCCAAAGTTCTTGGTAATCACCATTGAGTTTAGTTTAGAGATTTCGTCTAGTTTTTACTTTTATTTTGTTACTCACGCGTTTCTTGTTTTCTTCTTTTCTGTGTTTCAGGTGTATGTCTAGGCAAACAAAGAGCACACAATAGAAGGAGTTGATCAACTTGTCAGTTCTTAACTTGGGAAAACTCGAACGTACCAACAGCAAAATTCAGAGATTAGCAATGGCTAACAGAGTCATCAGAGCTGATGAGGAAGGAGTTTGAGAGATGAGGATGGGCAAGCCTAAAATGAGGCTGGTCAAAGATTGGATGATCATGGACTCATCGACCCTGAGGACGCCAATGAGGATCAGCCGCGCCTCAATGCGCAATTAGCTGTCAGAGACGCTGCAGGGCTCGGTGTCGAGCGACACCAACTGGGTGTCGATCGACACCTTCATGACCAGAACGCAGATGCGATTGGTGTCGAACAACACAACAGAGGTGTCGATCGACACCAACCCCAGATTCCTATAGCTATTCCTCCTGTTACGGATCCACATCGTACTCTTGGGGATTTCAACATGTCGGACTTATTCTATGATTATCGATCAGCGATTGTATCCCCACCTTTCCAGAAGAACGACTATGAGCTAAAGCTTGGCTACTTTGCTTTAGTTGGCCAGCATCCTTTCCATGGCTTGTCTCATGAGCAGCCAATGGACCACATCAAGCGTTTTGAGGAACTCGTTTTGAGGAACTCGTTTTGAGCATCAGAGCTAATGGAGTCTAAGAGAACTAACTATCTACTGTGGAAGCTCTTCCCTTATTCACTTGCTAGGGAAATCGCTTCTTGGCTAAAACAACTAAAAGCAGGTTCCCTCAAGATTTGGAGAAGCATCAAGATAGCTTTCTTGAACAATTTCAATGATGATGCTAAGTCTAAGGAGCTCGGAAACAAGCTGTCTACCTTCACCCAAGATCTAGCTGAGGCTTTCAAAGCAGCATGGGTTAGATTCAAGGAATATCAACATGACTTCCCGCATCACGGTTTTAGTGAGGTACAACTTTTGGGTACCTGTTTAGAGGAGTTGGTTGGAGATACCAGATGGCTCTAGATGTAAGGAGCAATGGTAATTTCAACACACGTGATCCGGCTGATGCTACCGCTATGATAGAGAATCTTGCTTGCAGCAACAATACTAAGAATGCTGACTTTGAGAGGAAGAAGATTGCTGGTGATGTTTCAGGAAATCAGATGGCAGAGGTACATGCTAAGCTGGATTCGGTTCACAACTTGCTTATAGGGAAGAAGCATGTCCCCTTTGCAGCTGAGGATGAGACCATTGAGCCTGAAACTGAGTCTGAAGAGAGAGTCTTCTACCTAGATGGACAAGGCTATAGAAAGTTTGGGCAGCCACAGGGCAACTTTAGTGGCAACAGGTTTACAGGGAACTAGAGTTCCTCGAACTACACTTCAAAGCCTGCGTTCCAGTAGACATTTCTTTAGAGCAACTTCAAGAGGACTAATGGTAATTCAACTTACCAGGCCCCCCTCCACCCTCATAAGAGAGCTGAATGGAATCCATGCTTGTTGCTGAGTTTGATGGCAAGTTTCATGCTGTCTACTCAGATCTTAATGGGAAAATCGACAATCTGAGCTCTCACATAAAGAAACTAGATGTATAGGTAGCTCAAACTGCACAATCCATCAAGCGACAAGAAGTTTTTCTTCCTTGAAACCTTGATGCTAACTCTAGGAAGAGCTGTAATGTCATCTTGGTCAGATATGGAGATGATGAGTGGGAGGAATTGGACACTGAAGACGAGTTGGAGCTCACAGCTGCAGAGCTGGTGTCGACCGACACCTACTAGTGTCGATCGACACCCTATGGAACACTATTTTCTAAGACGATTCCATACGAAGGTGTCGATCGACATTGGGTCCGGACTGCACCATATGAGGTGAGAATCCCGATGCAGCCCGAATCTGCCTACACTCCTCCTGTTCCTTATCCAAAGAAGCGTTGTTCTAAGCAGGAGATTCATGCTGCTAAGTGCACAACCATCATGGAAAAGATCCTCACCTCACTTCCTAAGGATACTTCTGAGACATCCTCTGCTCCACTCAACAGGTATGTCAAGCGCCTTGTTGACAATGGAATTAGCTATGAGGAAGCTAAACTGCTGACAAGGGATATCAGTGCCATGATGCTACCTAAAGCCAAGAAAGAAAACACATAGAGGGTGGACATTGCTGAGTACATCTGCACCATCACTCTAGATTAGACCACTGAGAAGCTCCATATCTAGGTAGATTTGTTCTTGATTGCTCTAACTCCACTAGCAGGTTCATAAATTCCTTGTGTGATCGGGGATCAAGTATCAACTGCATGCCTAAGTCTGTTGCTAAGAGATTAGGCATGACTAACTACAAGCCGACTAAAATCACTCTCCTTTTTGCGGATCGCTCCAAACGCATCCCTGAACGAATCCTTGAGGAGTTCCTTTTAAGGTTGGTAATTGTTTAATCCCTGCTGAATTTATGGTCCGGGACTACAATAACGAGCCCAAGGATCCTCTTATCCTTGGAAGAGCTTTCCTAGCTACAGCTGGTGCTAGGATCGATGTGAAGAAAGGTAGGATCTCTCTCAACATTTGTGATTTGGAGATGGAATTTGGCATGGATAGTTCAAAGTTCACTATGCCTATCAGTAGCATTGCCTCCAGCCATGAAACATCTCCTTAGACTGCTTAGAGTCCCAAAACAAAGCCACCTACAACGCTCCATTAACCTAAGCTCGCAAATGGGAGTTGTAGAGCAACAGTGTCCATCGACACCACCCCTCTTCTCGATCGATACCCTCGGGTTTCAGTGATAGAGGATTCTACGAACTCTCTCAACTCACACCCATTGCGGATCTTTGTGATAAGTTCTCCTCTATCCCTTTTCCTATTTCACCTTCGATTAATTCTCTAGATTTTTCGAAGTCTGCTTCACTAGTTAACAAGCCTCGAGTTCCTCGATAGCTTGTTTCTTCTGTTATTCTTGCAGGAAACGAGGAGAGTGTCGACCGACACAACCATCTTTGTCGATCAACACCTGCAGCTACCCAGACTAGATCAATTTACACACCCCCTTGGAAGGCAAGGATGCAGCAGAAATCCTCCACCACTCCACCCACATCCTGAACTCCGCCAAGTCAAACTATTGACTCAAAACAAGCGCTTAGTGGGAGGCAACCCACTAGTTTAATTTTTCTTTTCCTTTCTTCTATTTTCTTTTTCTTTTTATTTATTATTTCTGCTTTTTCGGATTTGAATATCACTGGAGACAGTCTCGTTTAAGTCTGGGGGATGTTCTTACTAATTATGCTTTTATTTTTGATTCTTATTATTTTTTGTTTTTCAGTTTATTGAGTCATTTCTTTTCATTTAAAAAAGAAAAAACGTTTATTAAGTTTAGTTACGAATCATGATCTATATTTTTCTTGATTATTGTCTGGTTGATGAATGCTGCAGGTTCGACTCAATCCGACTATTAGAAAATCTATATGGCAAACCAATTGACTTGAGGATATCCTAGTTTCCAACACAACCACTAAGGTTGGAGCTACTCTCACTGCTCTTCCTTTTACCTTTTCAAACGGTTAGTATTCATAAATCTTGACTCCTTGTTCATACCTGATATAGAGACCGAATGTGATAAAGATACTGTTCCACTCCCCTTATAAAAAATATGAGAGATTGACAGGGTTTTTCAGATAGTGTATAGGGGTAGGAATGTTTCCTATGACCCCATTATTATTCATAATTTGGAATGATCAATTATAAAGGTTGGAAAAATGTTGAGGTGTCGATCCAGTATGCAAGTTCCCCTTTGTTTATTATCTAAAAAGAATAAGTCTGGGAGAAAAAGAACACCGAATAATTTTTTTTTAAGAGAATGGTCGATTTATCATGGTATAGTACATGAATGAGTCTAGAAGGATCTTGAATGTTAGATTGTTTGATGTGACCCAGCGATGAAAGCCTGCTGGATATAGTTGTGGAACTTCGGTATGGAATCGATAATGTTGTGTAAGGTTGGAGGGAAGTACATGTTGGTTAGGATTTGATTAGACTTTTTAGGCATATGGATTTAGTTTGGATGATCATGGCAATATGCTAGAGAATGTTGGGAGTTCCTTTGTTCTCAAAACCTCTTCCACGGGTTCTGCTTTTGTGTTTTGCTTGAGGGCAAGCAAAAGCTAAGTCTAGGGAAGTTGATATAACCCTGTTTTCACTGATTTTATCTATGTTTTAGATTTAGGATTTTGAATCTTTTCGTTATTTCTCGAGTCTTTTTAGAGTATTTTCAGGTATTATGTGAGGAGGGACAACAATGGAAATGAGGAGACATTTTGGAACAAAAGCTAAGGGGAAGGAAGCTAAGGACGATTTCAGTTCCAGATTCAGAGAGAGTGTGGATAGACACACTCCTGGAAGCAAAGTCCATGACGTTTACAAGTTTATAAAAGTGCAAATTTGCCCCAAAAGACTTCCCTATTTGCATTATTGGTCTCTGAACGTTTTATAGGGCATATATATAGTTTTAGAGGTCCTTGTTTAGACCTAAGTTCTTTTCTACCATTCCAGAGAGACATAAGCTCTTCATCCCTATTTTCAGAGATTCATTCAGTTCCCAATAGAGTGAACAAATCCTTTCATACTCTAATCTAATTTGCTGTGTTTATGCTATCTTACTCAGTTATGTTGCTTGTTTCAATCACTATGTCTGAGTAGTTTTCCTGTTAGGAATAGGGTTTCTCATTAAGGATTCATATGGTTTAATAGATTTGCCCCCCTTGCTAGATTATCTATAGAATTCTTCATCTTTAATTGTTCTTAATGCTAGATTTAGAATAATTAACTAGATTTTGCCAAACAATAGATATACCTGCCATAGGTATATGTAGTTGGATTATTATTTGATGAGTCTGGTTTATAGCTTAGAATGCATGTTTAAGTTAAAGATCTCTCGACTTCTCCGGTTATTCTTAACTATAGGCATAGGGAGTTTTGCGGAACGTCACCGGTTATTCCATAATTAGAGTTTGAGTTTAAGAATGGTTCAATAACACCCTAGCTATCATTAGATCTACTAACCAATAGTTTCCTGAGAGTACCCTACTCCTATCTCTTTATTTAATCGTTACACAACCTTCAATCTGCTGTCTTCTTACTTTGTTTACTTTTTATTTCAATCATTCTATGCTAGCTTAATCTTGACATTTGATTCATTGTGTGAACAAAAGAACTTTGAGGAAATTCGACCCTAAATACTGCAACCGATCTCTTTTCTAGAGAGTAGGTTTAAGGCAATTTGAACCATATCAATTACCACCCGTCAAAAGAAGGAAAGCAAAAAGTCCAAACACTAATGAAGCACCCGATGAAAGCAGCGGGGAAGAGCCTGTTATCCTGGTAGAAGACGTAATTCCAGAAACGGTTATAAAGGCTGAGCCACTTGTCGAAGAGGATATACTTGAACGAGCATCTTGAACCAGAGCCACAAATATTTCATGAAATCGATAATTACGACTAAAGATTGGGGGGGGGGCTGATTGGAGGGAGCCAATAAAGCACAACATTGTGACGGGCAAGCTCCCAAAAAACAAGTGGCAAGCAAGGAAAATGAGAATCGTTAGCGCAAAGTTTGGTCTTTCAAAGAATGCATTATATAATCAAGGTGTCAGCGACCCTTACGTTCTATGCATTTTTGGACCCGTTCTCGAAATTGTCATGAGCGAAGTGCATGAAGGGCTGTGCGGGAGTCATTCGCCGGGAAAGGCTATGGCTTTCAAGATTATAAGAATGGGGTACTATTGGCCCACTGTGATTATGGATTGTGTTAAGTTTGCCCAGAGATGCAAGCATTGTCAACCCCACTCACCTTTAATCCATCAACCTTCAGAGTTATTTTCTTCCATCTCTGCCCCGTACCCGTTCATGAGATGATCGATGGATATCATTGGACCATTGCACATGTCAACTCGTGGCATACAATATCTCTTGGTTTTGACGGATTACTTCTCGAAGTGGATCGAGGCAGAGGCATATGTGAATATCAAGGATTCAGCGGTGAAACTTTCATTTGGAAGAATATCATATGTCGGCATGGCGTCCGATACGAGATAGTCACTAACAACAGACCACAGTTCATTTCGCACGAATTCGAAGCTTTTTGTTCGGATTGGAGAATCAAAGTCAGTTACTCCACCCCGCGGTATCCACAAGGAAATGGTCAAGCTGAAGCTGCAAATAAGACAATCCTAAGCAATCTTAAAAATCACATGAACCATTTGAAGGGGGGATGGTACAATGAGCTCCAACCTGTCTTGTGGGCTTACCGCACGACTCCTAGGTGTTCTACTGGGGAGACTCCATTTTCTTTAGTCAGTTACTCCACCCCGCGGTATCCACAAGGAAATGGTCAAGCTGAAGCTGCAAATAAGACAATCCTAAGCAATCTTAAAAATCACCTGAACCATTTGAAGGGGGGATGGTACAATGAGCTCCAACCTGTCTTGTGGGCTTACCGCACGACTCCTAGGTGTTCTACTGGGGAGACTCCATTTTCTTTAGTGTATGAGATGGAGGCAGTAGTTCCGACCAAACTCAACGTGCCCGGACTTTGCCGAACAGAAGCACCTTTGAATGAAGAAGAGAATTCAGCAATGCTTGATGATTGCTAGATGCCATCAATGAAAGGCGAGATCAAGCTGTAATTCGGATTCAAAATTACCAGCAGGCAACAGCTCGATATGATGAGGCCAAGATCAAAAGTAGGCCTTCTTTGTAGGAGATTATGTGTTGAAACGAGTCTTTGACAATATAAAGGAAAAAGGAGTAGGAAAGCTCGGCATTATTTGGGAAGGACCTTACATTATTACAGAAGTGGTTTGGAATGGTGTTTATAGGTTAAAGGACTTAGAAGATAGGCCAATCCAGCGTCCTTGGAACGTGGTCAATGTGAAGAAGTTTTATGTTTAAGTGACACACTTTTTTATGTTGTACTTGAACTACGGTGTGGATTGATCCCGCAATGGGTATGTAGGCAGCTGGGAAACGAGTTCAGCTACTAATAAATTTTATATTATTTTGGCATTGAAAAAAGAGTTCGACTCCGTGAACGAACAAAGCAAATAAAGTTCGACTATGCGAACATACATTTATTCAGCAATAAGAAAATAAGGCAAAGTGTCGTCACACATGCACTTCGGATTAGGAGATTCTTCTCGATGAGAAGAACAATTCGGAATGCATGCAAACTCGGAGATCCCAACCTCGGATTAGGAGATTCTTCTCGTTGAATTCGGTGAATCTTTTTTTGGAGCTTCCTCCTCTCTAGCGTAAGCTTCAGGTGTTTTATCACGAGTGCTTTTATGAATGCCATCGCGATTTATTGATCACTTTCTGGGAGGTCCTTGATCAAAGCACATGGAGCTCGGATTTGGGATCTGAAGAAGCCACGAGGTGGAGAGCGTCGCCTTCTTGGCACATTTGGCACATCTCCATCAATCATTCTGACCCTGGAGAAATCTAGCATGGATTCCGAACATCGAAGGTTGAATTCCATGCATGCGAAAGAAAGAGAGAAAGGTGAAGAATAAAGAAAAGTTAAAGTGTCAATTTATAAGGACATTGTATCCCTTGGGGACCATAATCTCCATTTAAAGCGTATCTCCAAAAAGAATATTTCGAAATCAGGAAAATAGCGAAAGTTTCCATAAATTAAAAATGGGCCGAAGCCCATAACGAGTTGAAAATAAAATAAAAGCGAAGTGAAGTCAATTTCGGGGACATTTATGGGAGAGGCTCAGGAACAGGCTCCTTCATCGCCGGTTCTGCATTTCTTCGGGCTCATTCTTGACGCGCTTCCAAGGGTTGCTGTCTTCCTCTTCATCGTCTTCTTCACTGTCAGACAGGACCTCCTCGACCGGGGCATTCACAAGCCCCGGAACCTGACCTCGGGCACGAAGGTACATGTAGAGCATAGTTAGGATCTTTGCAATGAAATAGAAGTTCCTCCACTCCCATTGAAAGGGATCGCTCTCCAACTATAATATACCTCACCTTGAGTAAGACTAAGTTGGATCGTTGAATTTTCTAAAGGATGAGAAAACCAACCCGCAGTACGCCCGCAGTATGCCCGTAGTATCCCTGTAGTACACCCGCAGTATGCCTGTAGTATGCCCGCAGTACGTCCGCAGTACGCCCGTAGTATGCATGCAGTACGAACGCAGTACAAAGTGTAAGTGACCCTCGGCACCGTGAGTTTGGCCGAGATGGACGTGTGCTCAACCCATGGCCGGCGTTGTAGCACCCCTTGCCTGGAAGTAAGAAGACCGGAGGAGTTGAGCTAAGCTTTAAACTTTTGCGTGAGTTAAGTAAGCTTCCATGGAAGGAGAAGGGGAAGGGCTAAGGAGAAGTCCATGGAAGAAGAAAAACTCCGGAGGTGAAAGAAGAAAAGGAAGGTGATTATGTTGCCCTCGCTTCAAAGCTGTCAATGAAGCCCTCCAAGTTAAACGCAAAAGTGGAACTCATGGGCCGAGTTTTCAAGGAACCGTCGAGACCTTTGTGATCCATGGCCAAATCTTGAGAATGGTAATCGGATATCCCAGTCCGAGTGTGATCCAAGAATGCTTGACCCGAACCAAATCAAAATGACTTGATCCACGAGAGTGGTTTCCACAGCTAACAGAAGTAAGAAGAAATCCGATTTGGAAGGAAAGAATCGGATGGATTTGGAGGATTCATCGGTCAAGAGATCGAGTTGAATCACCCGACCAAGACTCTATGGTCGAGAGCTAGGGACTTGAAGATTTTCGAGGAAAAGATGATTAATTTTGTCTAAGTATTTGGAGTGGTAAAGTGGGCGAATAAGGGTTGCGTTATTTATAGAAGTGAAGGAAACTTGGAGCCGAATCCATTCGGGCGAGTCATGCAAGTCAAATAAAGCAAACTTGGTGACCAAGTCGGCTCGCGTGGAGCTGAAGAGAATAGACTAGGATCCCAAGTCCCTTGGTCGGACACCATGCAAAATGCTTGCCATTTGTCATTGCCACACGGCCGAATTCACTTCCATGTGCGAGTGATTGGAACGCGCATTGCCAAGTGTCGATGGGCTTGAGCTAAGTATCTTAGGACTCTAACTCTTGCCAAACGACCAGACCCTCTATATAAACCACCCTCCTCACTTCCGAACATTCCTCTTGAGAATCAAAAAACGACTTAGAAGTTTTCGAGAGTTTTTAGTGAGTCTTAGTGAGCGTTTTTGAAAGTTCTAATGAGAGTTTTCGCGAGAGGTTTTAGAGGAGATTAAGAGACGTTTCAAGGAGATGGCGGAGGAAGATCTTGAGGAGAAAGTCGAGTTTGTGAGTTTGCGCCCACCTTTTCTTGTTGCATTTTCATGCTAGGGTTTCATCATTTTCGAATTTGGTTGCATGTTGATAAGCTATGCCCTTAATGCATGTAGAGCACTTAGAAACCTCATCGTTCATCTTTTCCATGCATGTCAAAAATCCGACTAAGTTAAATGAATCTCATATAGAACTCATCACCCTTCATGCTTGTCTTTGTTATTCATAATCCGGCAAGGTTGTGTGTTGCATGTAGATTTCTAGGGCTTGCTTGTTTATGTGTTTCTTGCTTGTTTGGTTGTGTTGCATGTTTTGTTTCTTTTCTTTGTATGTGAGTCTTGTAAGTCCTGCTTGACTGTCGCCATCTCGAATCCATGGCGGATGAGAGATGTGCATTGTTTGAGTGTCTAGGTGATCGTGGATGCGGAATCCATGGATCATAGATTGAGTCTAGTTTAGGGTGCTTGCCATTTTCTGCTTGTGTGTGTGGAGCCTTCGAGCCTTGGTCCCAAAGGGAACGCTCGTTGGTTAGCCTCGGAACCTAGGTCGAGGGTGCATGACGATGCATTGTGGACTTATCTGTATCCAGTGTGGGTTTAATAGAGTCGGACTTATTGGTATCCTATGTAGGTTGAGTCAGACTTATTGGTATCGTGTGTGGGTTCATAGAGTATGATCTTGTTGGTATCCTGTGTGGGTTCAACAAGTGGTTGGTCAGGTTGACGGATCCATGTAGGAGAACTTAACTTCTGACGTTTTGTGTGAGGAGGAATGGAGCACAGGGCCCACATGTTGAGTATAGGTTGAGTCTAGGTCGAGTCTAGGATAGATCGAGTCTTGTCCAGTTTGTGTGTCTTGTGTGTTTCTTTGCTTCCTCATGTTTCTCTGATCCCTGTTACATTCTTTCTTTCTTGCTTGCTTTTGTTCGTTAGCCCTCTAGGATAGAACTGCATTAGTTGGCTTAGAGTTGCCATAGGTTGTGTGCTGCATGGTCCCGCCTCACTGAGTAATGCTAGATTACTCATGATTCTACTTTTCTTTCAGGCGCCCGTAGTCTCGGCTGTCAAGAGGGAAGACGAACGCAAGGCCTCCGGATTAGGTTATTATTTTTTCTTAGTTGCTTTAGTAAAACCTGATTTTGTATTTTTACGAGTTTTATATGCGGATCTGTTTACTAATCGTTTGTTTTTGGTAGGTTTTATTCGAATATCATTTAAGTACAATTGTTTTACAAATGCGGATGGTTTGAGATGATACAAGGCTTTGTCTAAGCCGGACAACACTAGGTTCGCCGCAATGGTTGGCAAGCCTACGCGGAGAATCTGGTGGAGAGAGGACCATATGCAATTTGGCCGAGGGCTTGGAACCCTAGGACTTTGGCGAGTTGCGACTGGTTCTTTCCAATTTGTGATGCCACCCGGGACGGTCATGGCCAGGCTCGGGGGCGTTACAAGCGTGTGCGGCGAAGGTGCGGCCAGAAGTTGGCCACATCATCGACCAGCTTTAGGCGACAAGCAGGTGGGTAAGCTTCTTCAGTGTTTTATGGCTGAGGATCGGTTATGTCGGGCCGCCATAATCATGCGGATGCCGATCGGCCACATAGCTGTTTCTGGTTGGCCGACAAGTAGGTAGTGACTCAGGGCCGGCTGTCGCCACCTCAGCATCCCTAGGACGGCTGTCGCCACCTCAGCATCCCCAGGACGGCTGTCAACAAATGGATTGCGCTGGGTGTCTCTAGCGGTGACTCGAGGCCATGTGTCGCCAAGAGGGGCACGACTAGGGGCGAGGCACCGATGATGTAGTAGCTTGATAAACCGACCTAAAACCCTATAAATACTGTCGACCTCATTAGGAAACCTCCACCCAAAATTCGCTCTAAGTTAGCATAGATGAGAAAACCCGCAAAAAGTTCTGATTCGGAAGTCGGTAAGTTTTCCGACCTTAGTTAGTGTTAGTAACCGCCGATTAGTCCTTAATTGAGTAAGATTATCATTTGATAGATAACCAAGTAGGAGAAGGAACCAATGGATTTGAGGGGTAGGTACGGCCGTTTCCCAAGGATGCACGCATCACCAGTAAGTTTCGGACATGTGATATAGCACATGTTTAGGTGTTTATTTTGATTTACTTATAAAAACTTAGGAGGTTATTAAATCATACTTGTTGATAGACGCTAAAACCCGTTATCCAGCAATGGAAAAACTGGCACTGGCCGTAGTCATGTCAGCTCAAAAACTGAGACCATATTTCCAATCACACCCCATCGTACTGATGGCGTCCCAACCAATCAGAACCATTCTGCATAGTCTGATCCAATCAAGACGACTTGCAAAATGGGCCATAGAATTAAGCGAGTACGATATGGAATATTGCACCAGAACCAGCTTGAAAGCATAGATCCTAGCCGACTTTGTAATCGAGCTCCCGTTAGCGTACCTAGATGGAACCAACTCTAATAAGAAATGGCTCCTCCACGTCGACGGCTCCTCCAACCGACAAGGATCCAGAGTAGGAATACAAATCACCTCCCCCACCGGGGAAGTCATCGAACAATCGTTCCGATTTGGATTCAACGCATCAAACAACGAGTCTGAGTATGAAGCCCTCATTGCTGGCATTAAGGTAGCTCAAGGAATGGGGATCCGCGAAATACACGCCCATAGCAACTCCCAACTCGTCACAAGCCAGTTCCACGGGAAATACAAAGCTAAAGACGAGCGCATGGAAGCGTACCTCGAACTGGTCAAAACCTTGACCCAACAGTTCGAATCGTTTGAATTAACAAGGATATCCAGAGGAGAAAACACCTCTACAGACGCCATGACAGCTCTCGCTTCTACTTCAGATCCTTTCGTCAAAAGAATTATCCCGGTCGAAGAAATAGAACACGCGAGCATCGACCTAACGGTCAAACATGCTGGGATGGAAACCTCGACAACTTGCAACTTCACGCGAGTAACCCGAAGCACCACCGCCGCAGCTAGAGCTCTCGCTGCAGCTGCGGAGGCAAGTGCAACGGAGGAGGAGCCAGAGCTCGAAACCCCCGAACAACCTGCCCCGTACGAACCTGAATTGTACAACGACTGGAGAATCCCAATCATTGACTACATTGAACGAGGGATCACACCTCTCGACAAGTAGGAGGCCAAAAAACTCAAAGCCCAGAGTGCAAGGTACTGCATCATGGAAGGGAGACATATGAATTGCAGCGTCGCATGTCCCTATATGGTGTGCAACAAACAAAAGAACTCATGAAAAGCATGCACGAAGGACAATGTGGTAGCCATTGCAGTGGACGTACCCTTGCCCTTAGAATCAAAAAGCAAGGCTACTTCAGGCCAACAATGCTAGCCGATTGCATAGCTCACTCACTCAGGTGCGATAAGTGCCAACGACATGCACCTACTCTGCATCAACCCCCCGAAGAAATGTCCTCGATCTCTTCTCCTTACCCGTCCATGAAGTGGTCCATGGACGTCGTAGGACCCATGGAAGCCTCCTGTGGGAAGAAGAGACTAAAAAATCTGCAGGTCCTCACCGACTACTCTACCAAATGGATTGAGGCTAAAGCCTTCACACAGGTAACCGAGAAACAAGTTGAGGACTTATTGTGGGAAAACATCGTACGTCGACATGGCATACCATATGAGATCGTCACCGATAACGGGACTAACCTCACCTCGGGAAAAATCAAAGCATTCTGCGACAAGTGGAAGATCCGTCTTACCACATCCACTCCGCGTTACCCACAAGGTAACGGACAGGCAGAAGCCGCCAACAAAGCTATACTTAGCAACATCAAGAAAAGACTCGATTCCAAAAAGTCAATATGGTCCGACGTACTCCACGGAGTTCTCTGGGCCTACCGAACAACACCTTGCGAATCAACGCAAGAAACACTGTTCTCTCTCACCTATGGTCTAGAAGCTGTAATCTCTGTCGAAACCATAGTACCAAGCGTGAGAAGGACCGCCAGTCCTGTTAACTCGTACCTGAACACGCAAATGTTACAGGACAACATGGACTTCATCGATGAACGCAGAGATCAAGCAATGATCCGAGTTCAAAACTATCAACAAGATGCTGCCCGCTACTATAACTCCAATATCAAAATTCATAGATTCGAAGTGGGAGAGCTCGTTTTACGAAAAGTGTTCAGCAACACGAGAGAGCTAAACGCCACAAAGCTGGGAACCAACTGGGAAGGTCCCTATCGAATCACCGAGGTGGTACGTGACGGCGTCTATAAGCTAGAGAAAGTTATCAACAGGGTACCTGAGTTACGGCCTTGGAATGCCATGCATCTCAAGAAATACCACGAATAGGTACTCAAAAACAATCAAACTACGATAAGGCTTGATCCCTTGGTAGGGTACGTAGGCAGCTTCCCCCAAGAGCGCAACCACCACTTTAATCGAACTACGATAAAGCTTGATCCCTTGGCAGGGTACGTAGGCAGCTCCACCCAAGAGCGCATCCACCACTTCAATCGAACTACGATAAGGCTTAATCCTCCAACCGGTTATGCAGGCAGTTCCCTCCGCGAATGCAGCCACCATCTTAACTCGTCCGTTTGAAACATTTTTCATCAACACGGAAAACGGACATCACATCCTCCATCAAAGAAGGTTAGCTGCTCACCTAACAGTTCAACCATCTCTCGATATCAAGCAGGTCCTTTCTAGGTGACCAGAAATCAGATCGTCGTTCGCTTTACCTCATTTGTACTCAACAATTCCGAGATAAGAATAAAAGAAAATTTAGATACTCAATATCATGCTTTGCAAAACAATAGTTTCCACTACGATTTAAAAGTCATTCGTAATCTTACGATACCTAAAGCCCAACACCCGAATGTTGGCGGATCCACTTTGTGATCTCGCTTCTGAAAAGTCGACAGTGAACCTTGCCCATAAAAGCACATCACTTCGACTTCATAGGAGCTCACCTACGACAACCATATCTATTAAACAAGGAAGAAACGAAGGTTTCATTCGCGATCTGGCAATACCACAAGCCCAGCTTCCAAAATCTGGCAGGTCCCTTGTGTGACCCACTTCAACAGGTCCCCGAGATAAACCAACTCAAACTGACTTAAGTTTGAACCTACGAAGAACATACCATATCACATCCGAAATAACTTGGACTTGAAACGAGTCTAAGTATTATCTGGAACATGAACTAAACGAGGTGTTTACACACTAAAATCGACAAAGTGTCAACACACGAATAAGAAACAAAAAGAACATGTTAAGGGATAAAAGCCTTCCCAAACATCAAAGTACTTAAACCGAACAAAGGATAAAAGCCTTCTCAGGCACCACGTTCAAAAAGAAACAAACAAAAGGATGAAAGCCTTCCTAGACACTAAGTCTGAAACGAAAACACAAAAGCTTAAAACAAGGAGTGTAAGTGATCACTCCTTCGGTTCCTCGGTTGGCGTGGGTAAGACCGTACCGGAATCCTCTGTGAGACCTCCTGGAAACGCATCTTTGTTGCTCCCAAACTCATCCAAGCCGATCGGCGTTCCTTGCTCATCGACGTCCAACGGACGTACCACTGACATCTCTGAAACCTGCGGGATATCCAGCTTGCTCAGAGTGAAATCTGATACCTCCTTCGATGCGCATCTCGCCTCCAGGTCATCCAGCTCAGCTTGCAACCGAGGTCTCTCCATGGTCTGATCGATAGCAGCCTTCATGATCTGGTCGATCAAAGCCAAGTTTGACTCCACCTCGGCTGCTTGACCTTCCAGCACGGTGAACTCCTTCTTGGCGACCCACTTGTCCTTGATCCCAGCCAGCAACTTCGAATACGCAGCAGCCAGTTCAACCTTAGCATCGTGAACCGCCTTCTTCGCTCCCTGCGCAGTGGAAGTCAGGTCCAACACTCTTTTAGAGAGCTTGTCCTTCTTTTCATTCAAGCGATGGATCTGGTTCCTCGCTGTCTGCTTATCTGCCTCCAATCCCCCGATCTTAATTTCCATGGCTCCAATCTTCTCAGCATAACCTTTTTCGAGATCTTTCGAAATGGATAGCTCCATTTTCAACTTCTCGTTCTCCGCCTGAAATCACAACCAGGTCAGAACCATCACATCATCGGTAAAATATAAACAAACAAATCATAATCGAGGCATACCTAGAACGAGACCTCACGTTCCTGACCAGCCTTCACACTCGCTGTCAGCTCCTGAATGAGAATCTTCTCTTCTTCAAGCTCGTTTGCCGAGGGAACCTTGCTCAGACGTTGCTCATAGAGAGCAACCAGCTTGTTCGTAGCAGCTATCGCCTACCAAAGGCAAAACAGAGATTAGAACTAGCATAAAAATGGAAGTAGAAAGAGGCAGTTATCGATTATTACCTGGCCCTCCTTCGCCATCATGTCGGCATAAGCCGCCGCCTCGGCCATATTCTTCACACCGGGAACCTGGCAGTTGCTCCCTTTGATGTGGCGAAGCAGATTCGCCAATCCGGCCTCGTCCTCAACGATTGGATGATCACGATCGTGAGTGTAAGACCAGTGGAAGGGCCTGCTTTCCGCAGACCCTCACCAGAGTTGGACGTCTGTCTCACTTCTTGAGACCGGTTCAGACCTTGGGAGGAAGACCTGCCCCCACTCTTGATCCTCGGCCTTCGCCTTGGGACCTACTTGATAACCGCCTGTCTGCGGACATAGCTCCCTCCGGGTTAGCAGCCGCAGGTTCCACCCTCTCTTCCTTGGGAGGGGTGACCTCCTGATCAATCACGACCAGCTCAGTCGTCGGGCGCACCTCCGGCTAGGTCCGAGCTCTCTTCGGGGAAGAAGGTGCACCATCAGAGACCTGAGCGACCTGATTGTTATCTGCCTGACCTGCTGCAGCCGAGGTCCCGGTATTGATCTCAGGAAGCAAAGGATGAGAAGCCGAGGCAGATGTGCTGGAGACAGCTAGATTGTTTTGAGCCGCGGTTACCGCGACCGATAAATCACCAGCACGAGCAGGAGCCCCAGCGTTGGCTCGTTGAACACGAAGACTTGGTCGCCTCATTCTTCTTCTGGAAATGAGCGGGAGGTCTGAAGTAAAGCTGGAGTTGGGAGGAACTGGACAAATAAAGCACGACATTTGTTATTTAGCAGCTCGATCGCGCAGCTAGCACAATGACTCGTGCACAAAAACAAAAAAAATGATGATGAAACTCGTACCTAAGGCAGATCTTCCTCGGGGTTCGGTTCGACCTGCGGGACCTCTTCGATCAGATCTCGCTGCGCTGCTGGAGGGGCAATTGCTGGAACTGCTGGAGCTACGGCGAGAGCAGCTACTATGCGATCCCTGCTGAATGTGGCCCAGTCGGTCTGACCACGTCGGAGAAGGGTTAACAGCTGGAGTTCCGTTTTTGACAGGGTAACCTCTTTGGTTCTTGCTGCAAAACCATCAAAAGACAAGCAATATTAGTAGCGGTACTAGTATTCAACAGAAGCAATCAAGGATTCGACAAAAACAATAAAGGTCAAAACTTTGGTCTTCATCTGACCCAGGTTAGTGACCTAGGCCTTCAAACCGCCTAGGATCAGAGATCCGGGACGAGCGCTGATGTAGTACGTCCCCTGGTCGCTCCTGGCGTTGGTCTTGACCTGGCAAAGCTGAAGCAGGTCATGGCAGCCGAATTCTTTGTTTATTTCCTGGGCCCGCATAAATAACGCCAGTACGTGGCAGACGAAATTTGGGCACATATGAGGAAAGGCGAAGCCAAGGCAGTAGAGCATCTCGAGGATGCACGCCGGAATCGGGAAAAATAGGTCACATTTCTCAAAGAAATTGGCTTAAGCACAACAACACCCGGGCTACACGTTCTTAGGCGACAGCGGCGGCCTTGGGAGTATCATAGTCACCTCCGCCGGAACCTGGCATCTACTCCGAAGGTTGACCAGGTCGTTGTTCGTCATCGACGCGCCTCCCTTTTGCTTGAGAGCTTTTTTCTTCTTCGGCTTGTCGCCTCTGGTCGACGGTCGACGGATTGGACCCATTCGACCTAGAGTTACAACGCGCCCGTGTCCTTGCTGCGGTGACGCCGCCGACATCATCTCTAATGAACTCTCGTTGTCGCCGTAAATGTGGTTGCTCTTGTTCTGAGAATCCTCTAGGTCGCTCATCTTTTGATTTCGAAGGAAAAAGACGGGAGACATAAAGGAAAGAACAGAGAGGGCAGATCCAGAAAGAAGGGAGCACTAGAAAAAAGAAAACGTTGGAGATAGCAGAGAAAAGATAAAAGTTTCTATCTCTAAAAACGAAAAATAAACGCAGTAAATAGTTAAGATGGAGAGAAGTTACCTTTAGAGTCGTGTGAGTTGACGTGAAATCAAGTAGAGTGGTGGGAAGTTATTTAAAGTAGCCATCATCACCACGCTTTTCGAGATTGTAGAGATCTCTTCCCAGCGCCTGATCTGGATCGTCAGACGCGGTGAGCTGAAGAGACGCTCCATCTCAGCCGTCCACGTCAACCGCAACTTATC
The DNA here is from genome assembly GCF_000001735.4 of Arabidopsis thaliana. Taxonomy (NCBI): domain Eukaryota; kingdom Viridiplantae; phylum Streptophyta; class Magnoliopsida; order Brassicales; family Brassicaceae; genus Arabidopsis; species Arabidopsis thaliana. The sequence goes on along the minus strand of NC_003075.7, from coordinate 4,723,410 downwards.
TCGCGTATCTACTCAATATCTTTCAGTTGAGGAACCATAAATTAAATCGTTTTTATTGAGTTTATCCTCAAAACCGACTGATCTTATCATATCTATCATCTCATCTAGAATATTTTCGCAATCTTACCTAACCTATATGTTCGCTCATCGAGTTCGCCTACTCACTCAATGGGCTGGAGGGCAAATGTTGGAGTTGGATTCCCCTCCAGGAATCCACCTGCGAAAATACCAAGCCAGCCCACAAAGCCCACCAAGTCCACCAACTAGAGGACCTACGCGAATGGGTACTTGGGCCTGATAAGCCCGGTCACCTGATGAAGGAAGATAAGCGAATAACAACCTAGGAACTAACAGGGAGATTTCGCGGAGCGGACCTGATATCTCGGAACTGACCTGCCGAATATCCAAGGAAATCTCCACAGATCGCTTACGGAGCTACCACGTGCCTAGACCTATATAAGGGAGCAAAGACGACTTGGAAGGCACATTCAATTTAGCCTTACATTCACACTTATACTTTTACACTTGTAATCTCCTTTCGCATTGTAAAAGCTTAGTCACAATCAATACAAAAGTCCATTCGTTCTTAGCAATATAACTCTCAAAGTTCCAGTGAAGATCTAGCCGTCCTTTCTCATAATCTCAATTACAAATCTCTAGTGTGGATTTCAGAACCCACAGTTTCTCATCACAACTATAGAGTGTAGTCCTTTGACCTCAGTTCGTCATGTTTTCTTATACATGGATTGGTTTGTTTTGACTCTGTCAAACGTCAGCTGTAACAGGTGATTATAAAGACAGTAATTGGGCGTATTATGAATTGTATAAGGAACATGGATGGAACAAGATGGGATTTTTCCCTCCTATATAATAGGAGATAAATATCTTTGGGCCTATCGACAATTTGATATTGAGAAATGCATGACCGTGCTAAAATGGATTGACAGTCAATCGTTTGTTTATCAGTATAAGTCAGAGTTTGATAAATATGATTTAGTTTAATAAGGTTGACACTGTTTCTTACCTTATGCTAAGATCGAGATATAGAGATGAAAGGATTATTGGAATAGATGATTCCAATACAAGTGGGACATTGTTGGGAATATCCTGAAATCATTTGTACTTACTCTAGTTTAACTTGTATTGTCGAGGTTTGACAATCGGGTAATATCAGATGATTATAATGTTTTGCTATAAACCTCTTATAATGGATAACTTGTGAAGTTCATTACTAATATTATTCGATCCTACAGGGTCACACACCTAAACAGATTGGATCAACAAATATGTTGGGTTTTACTAATAATATAATATATATATGTTATATGAGATATACATATATTTCTATTTGTGTATTGAAAATAAAAAAGTTTATTATATAATTGGTGCACGTGAGATGTCAAGAGGAAGGACTGATGATTATTAAACAATGAACATTGTTGAGAGTTTGGTAATTCGGCTTGGCCCAATAATGATTCTTTGACCTAACTCGTGCATGTATATAATTATGTTGTACGATTAATTAACGTGTCACGCCTCCTTTCGCCAAAATCCTAAACACATAAGAGACAAAAGAGTTTGTCCAAAGTTTTGAGATTTGATCTCTATACGGCACTAGCATCCCGTTCGATCCAGTTTGTGTGAGTGTGGATACCAGTAGAGGCACAACATTTGGAGTGCTTTACAACCTTGGTTTATTTCAGTTCATCTTTCCGCTGCGAACTAACCAGGTATATTCATAAACTGATGACATAGATTTAATTCAATATTTACATGAATACTGCGAATTGAATTTGTGATTAGTTTATAAATCTGTTATGAACCGGTACAAATTCCTTCAGCCCCGACATGCATACACCAAGAGTCGGTTAAACTCCCGGTCATACTCCCGAACCGACCGCTCACACTGTGTCAGCTCAAGAAAATGCGCCTCCATACGGTCTAGCGCCTCCTGCGGAAAATACTTGGCATTAATCTCAACCACGAAATCTGCCCAAGACATATCCGCCTGCCTCCTCCTGGCAATCACACTTCGCCACCACAAATGTGTATCCCCCTCTTGGAAATGCACTGTTAGATCCACCCGATACTCCACGAGGCATCTGCTCGAACAGAAGTTTAGCTCAACTCTCGACCGCCAACTGTCGGCCTCCTCAGGACTAGCACCAACAAAGAAATACCAGGTGCCAATCCTTTGCAATTGCTCCATCATCCTCAAATAAGATGGAACCTCCTCGGCAACCGCATCCGTCTGCTGCACCTTTGCCACTCGTGGCGCAACTGAACCCTACACTGGTACCACACTTGGTAACCGCTCCAACAACTGCCTCAGCAGGCCCGCCAAGCCAATCTCTGGAACCTGGGCCCCTCCGGCTTCGACACCCATCACTCCTGGGCCCTTAGCACCAACGGCGTGCACACAAGCACCGATATCAGCTCCACAACCCCCACTCCGGCTGCACCAGCTATATCGGCACCTAGACCGTCCCCAGCCCCGGGCTCCACAAACTCAGACTGTGAACCCACACTTTGCTCAACTGTGGCACTTTGGACAACACTCTCGCCAAAAGAGCCTGCTGCAAATTCAAACTACACTAACAACTCTTCTTAAAAAAGTGTCATGGAGATTCCAAAACTTATCATACTCCCTCAGGAAGACCTAATGATTCCAGGAACTCATCTTTTTCCGCAAAGAGAACGTATTCAGCAAGAGAGGAAGTTGAAAGGAGTCAAGCTGAATGGAAATCACGTGAGTATAGAACAACAAGTCCCAGAGAAGGCTACTCAAATAGAGAGCGAACTTCTGTGGTGGTTCTAGGGACCTCTAAGATAGGATTCAAAATTCAACAAGTTATGTAAGAAGTTCCCAAAACCAGTAGCTCCAATGGCGTGAAAAGACACATACAAGAGACAATTTTAGGCAAGATTCCTCTGAAACTTCTAGAACAAAAAGACCACCTCTGGAAAAGGAGTTTGAAAAAATGGCTTTAGCTCTCACTGACAAGTCACCATTTACCACAGAACAAGTAATAGGAGAATTAAGGGAAGTAACGGTCCAGTATACCAGCTGTTCGGACCGACAGAGAGTGCTGCCAGAAAACAAAGGGTTACTCAAGGGCAAGCAAGAGGATTAATGCCAAAACTGCTGCTCAAATTATAGCGGCTGCTGCCTGTAATAAACAATAAGATCCCTTACCTCTAGAGCAATCTGTTATAATGCCTGTTTCAAGTCAGATTAATGGAATAACAAATATGTTACACAACGATGAAACTCCCATTATTGTGCCCTTGGTGGAAAAGAAAAAAGAGGACGTCCACCTCTAAATAAGGCCATTGCAAAAAATATTTCAAAGCTTACAGGGGCCTAATCAAGTAAAAGAAATATGGTGATAGTCTAAAACTCACCAAAGAAGCGAACTACTTCGGGGAAAAGCATCACCCCTAGCGGAGAAAATGGTTCTGGTAACAGAGAGATCCAAAGAGAACACCCATACCAGTCTCCAACTGAAGCAAGCTACTCAAGAAACCAAAACCGTAAAAAGGGCAGGAACATCCAGGGCCAACTCACAGGCGGGACCTTGGACAAAGATTGTGCCTGCATTAAAGAAAGGAGGAGTGGATTTTCAGAATCCATTAAATCCTCTTCCTTAAGAATACTGAGCTGGAATTGTTGTGGGTTGGGGAATCCCAGAACAGTTCACAGAATAAGGGATATCAGGAAAAAGATATTCTGAGACTTACTATTCCTCATGGAGACAAAAAATAGTGATGATGTTGTTCTCAAAGAGTTACAATAGATGGAGTATCAATCAAACTTTCTAGTGTCTCCACAAGCGCCTGGTGCTGGCGGGTTAGCTCTGCTGTGGAAAAAAGAGTTAGAAGTTGAAGTGCTAACATCATGTCAAAACTTTATCGATACAAGGATAGAAGCAAAATGCAAGTTCTTCTTTGCTACTTTTGTATACAGAGAACCAGACAGAACAAAGAGATTACAAGTGTGGAATCAATTAGAGCTCAAACAACAGAGAGAAGTGAACCATGGCTGTTAAGAGGAGATTTCAATGATATAATCGAAAGCTCAGAAAAGAAAGGTGGACCTGACAGACCTGAAGGATCCTTTACGGACTTGAGGTCATTCATGTCAAAATGTGACTTATATGATCTTAAGTTTTCTGGTAATTTCTTTCTTGGAGGGGTCAGAGATACACTCATCTTGTCCGGTGTAGACACTATAGGGCAATGGAAAATAGAGATTGGGTTGAGGCTTACCGTCCAAGAAGTGAGTATTTTTGTTTTCGAAGGCTCTGATAATAGACCAATTGTCACCTCCTTTGAACCTGTTAGGAAAAAACAAAAAGGGATATTTTGATATGACAGGAGATTAAAGGACAATGAAGAGGTGAAACAAATGCTTTTAGAAGCTTGGAATGAGGAAGAGAATGCTTCAGTGGAAAGAAGAATAAGCGCATGTTGAAGAGCAATCATCTCGTGGCACAAGAAAACTCAAAATAACAGCAAAAAGAAGATTGAAGAGCTTTGTGTAAAATTAGAAGAAGCAATGACAAGCTTATTTCAAACTGCAGAATAAATAGTAATAATAAACAAGGAACTTAGCTTAGCATATCAAGAGGAAAAAGCTTTCTGGCAGCAAAGAAGTTGCCAATTGTAGCTAAAGCTTGGAGACAAGAATACGGGGTATTTCCATGCTGCAACAAAGGGAAGAAAGGCCATAAATAATATCTCTATTATTGCAAATGATCAAGGACAAGCAGTTTATGAAGATGAACAAATAGTAAAAACTATAGCAGAACATTACCAAACGGTGTTCACGACACAAGAGGGCGAGAGAGAAGCAATTGTTATGGAAGCTCTTCGGCCTTGCATATCACCAGAGATAAATGAGACTCTAATCTCACCCCCAACGCCCCAAAAGATACAAAGAGCCTGTTTCTCCATTCATCTAGATAAGGCACCCAGGCCAGATGGATTCTCAGCTAGCTTTTTCCAATCCAATTGGGATACAGTGGGAGAAAAATTAATCTCAGAAGTACAAAGCTTTTTGTCATTGGTATCCTGCCACAGAGAATCAACCATACTCTTGTGAGGTTAATTCCAAAGATCATTAGCCCTAAAGTAGTGGGATATTACAGGCCGATAGCTCTATGCTCAGTCTACTATAAGATTATTGCTAAGTTAATCTCGAAAAGGCTTCGACCAGTACTTAAAATAACCCGACCCGTTTTTTTTTTTTTTTTAAACATAATTAAATATTCCCATAAATACGTAATTAAACCAACCAATAAAACAACATTTAAACCGCAAGTCAAAAATAACAATTTATGAATAAATAAATAATTCAACCAACATAACCAAGAATGACCAACAATCCTAACACAATCCTAACCGGGTTCCAATAACCAAAACACAAAAATATACCAAACGAGTTACTAAATCATCCTCTCTTGCTTGCCATGATTCCACGATCACACTTTATCATTACATGCATCAACAATACAAATGAGATGCGTAAGTATTATCATAAATACTTAGTTAGGCGATCCTCCCATGTACGAGCTATACACACAAGCAAAGGTATAACCACAAATAAAACATAAAAAATCAGTCATTGAACATTTCACCTAAAAATACATTCACAACACCTACATATCATCACACAAAACAAGTCATACAAACCAATCGCTCAGATAAGCTCATGGTCACGCACTCACCTTAACAAGCTGATTCTAACAACAATTATAACCAGGAGAGACTCTCCTTGCGTCTAAAACAGTCCAGAAACGTCCTTCAACAAGTCACACAACCAAAAGCAACCTTGAAGCAAACTGGACATAAAAACAGAAACAAACAGTCTCAAAGACGAAACCCTAAAATACAAACTAACCGTTAACTATCCAATCCCTCCGGTGAAACGCTAGACTTAGACGTCACGAAGCTTCCCACAAAATCTCGTGCCGATCGGAAACCAGACAATACCACAATCTCAGTTGTAATCTCCGCTGGTCCTAACTCGCGTCTGAGAAAACGTGTTTCACGAAACTGCGAATAACTCAACGAGTTTAACTCCAAATCCACTTCTGTAAAATTGAGAATGACGATAAAAGACTTGGAAATAACTCTACTACCTTTGACAACGATTTGATATACCGAAACTGTTTCCTCCCAAACCCTAACGATTCCGATCCTTCTTCTTCTCTCTCTCTGTCTCCTTTACCGAACGAAAAGTGGCTAATTAAAGCCCTAATTTCCAGTTTCCTTCTTGTATAGGCACACACGAGGGTTTCCATTAACCTAACCGATTAAATCAGGCAATTTAAATACAAATCCTAACCGATTTTCCGGTTCACGGGCGTTACAGCACTCAACAACATCATCACTGAAAACCAATCCGCCTTTGTCCCGCAAAGAGCTATCACTGATAATGTGCTGATCACACATGAAACACTTCACTATTTTAAGACCTCGGGAGCTATAAAGAAATGGTATATGGCGGTGAAGACTGATATGAGTAAAGCATATGACATACTAGAATGGGACTTCATACAAGCGGTTCTAGAGAGTTAGGATTCCATTCACAAATGATTCAATGGTTAACACAATGTGTATGAACATTTTCCTACTCCTTTCTACTTAATGGATCACTACATGAGTTAGTTAAACCTCAAAGGAAATTAAGGTAGGGCGACCCTTTGTCTCCGTACATTTTCATTCTATGTAGTGAAGTCATATCAGGATTATGCCTTAGGGCGCAAGAGAGAGGAGAGCTTACAGGAATACGAGTTGCTAAAGGTAGCCCCAGAGTTAATTACCTCCTCTTTGCCGATGATACTATGTTTTTCTGTCGATATGATCACAAGAGTTGCGCAGCTCTCCTCTCCATTCTACATCGATACGAATCTGCATCAGTGCAAAAAATCAATAATCAAAAGTCAGCGATAACTTTCTCCTCCAAAACTCAAATGCAGACAAAAGATAAAGCAAAAAAGGAGTTTAAGATAGAAAAAGAAGGAGGGCAGGGGAAATATCTAGGTCTACCAGAGTTGTTTGGCCGTAAGAAGAGAGATCTTTTCAGCATAATTGTGGATAGAATTAAGCAAAGAGCATTAAGTCTGTCTTTCCTCTTCCTCTCCCAAGCTGGGAAACGTCTCCTCCTCAAGTTAGTTCTTCCTGCTATGCCTACATATAAATGACATGTTTCAAGCTGCCAAACAACCTCTGCAAACGTATCCAGTCAGCACTCACACGATTTTGGTAGGATGGCAATACTGAGAAGAAAAAAATGTGTTGGCTATCATGGAAGAAACTTACCAAATCCTTAAAAGATGGCGGGTTGGGTTTCCGTGATATATAAAAGTTTAACGACGCAGTACTTGCAAAAGTAAGCTGGCATATACTCTCTAATCCTGACTGCCTCCTTGCCAGAGTATTGCTTGGGAAGTATAGTCACTCATGTCAATTCTTGGACAGTAAGACGCCCAAATATGCTTCTCATGGCTGGAGAGGTATTGGAATAGGCAGAGACTTATTAAAAGCTGAATTGGGAAAAGTAATTGGGAATGGTAAGACTACCCTACAGTGGAATGAACCGTGGCTATCCCTTGGGCAGCGTCATCTTCAACTCGCTTCAGATTCATCTATACTAATCAAAGCGCTTCATTCGGTGTATCGCCGCCTCGTATTTATACTAACTCAAACCTGTCCCACCATATAACCTTGTCTCGTGAAATTAAACACCAGCCAAATTTCTAACCATATCACTTGTTCGTCTGTTAAGATGCATTAGACATGCTTGTTCGTCGACGAGTCATGATATGTCTTTGGTTGAATCACTTTAAGTTGGAGTGTGAATTGGTTTGTGAGTTAGTGAAAAACTCAGTAGTCTTTGTAGCCTACATTCATGCTTTGTTTTCACCTTAATATGGCCTCATAAGTAGCTTCGATATGTTTGTGATTTATAAACAATACTTTATATGCTTTAGTAGATAACTTTACATTCGTCATTTCTTTATGGTTTTTCCCAATTCTCTGAATGATCTTATAGAATTAGATGTCTTTGTAATTGTAGTCCTTAAGATACTGCCATGTCAGTGATATATGTTTTAGCTTGTTGTATGATTAATTGTGGCAGAAGAAAGTAGATGGTTGAGTATTAATCATAAGCCACCCATGCTAAAATAAAGACTTTAAAGAATCTTAATTGGTTATATTGGTAGAGAAAGATGATAATAAGCAAGACGATTTATCTTGCCAAGATTATTCAATTATCTTTATGCGATTATATGTATTTGGGTCATTGAGTTCTTCTTGATGGAATTGACTCAATTTAAAGTATGAGCCAAGAATTTTACTAGCAAACCTCTTATTTGGATCAAGGACTACGTTGGTACTCGATGCGGCTTTAGATTGATGAAGACGGAGATGTTGCAGATGAGTTCTTGGAAGATCATAACTGCAAGATGATAACACGCCTTTTTAGCCCTTTTAAGCTATTGTTTTCTTATGTTTCAGAGAGCATTATGTGCTATTCTTGAGCCAAGAAGAAGAGAAACACGTATTCTAGGTGCCAAGAAGGTTTTAAGAGTTTTAAAGCTAAAAGTATCAAAAAGCGATCAATTCCAGTACTTCAGAAGTTTAGCATCCGGCCCAGGTCTTCCCCATCACGGCAACGAGGTATTATGGTATGCATGGAAAGGTAGAAGATTCAAGATTAGCTTTGAAGTCAAATCGAAGCAATCCATGTAGCCGTTTGGAAGATATGACCCGAAGAGTGAAGACATGTCAAGAATCGGCTGTTTGGAAATAATAAATCCAAAAAGCATCCGGCCAAAGAGACTTGAACCCGGGAAGCTCCGAGAAGCTTTCCACCGACCATTAAGTCATCCACAAGTCCTTCTATCTTTGTGCCACCGTCATTAGGCTCCTCCCCTGAAGCCCACTACTCGGCCTGATCACTTACTTATCCGGCGGATTGACGTTCTTACCCCTAACCCTAATTCTTGGCTCTCAAGTATAAATACTTGTTCTAAGCCCTAACCCTAGGTGTGCCTTCATCACAAGAAAACCCTAGTCATCGCCGAGAGCTGCCAACTCGCCGCCGCACCTCTTCAGCTCGAAGATGACCATCTCTCTCCCTTTCTCTTTCATTTTGTATAAGACTGTTTAAGGTGGATCTTTGCCTCTTGTGTTCTACATTCAAAGAATTATTCTGTAAACCCTTTTTAAGTTTTATTTATCTTTTTGTTATGGTTTACTCAACCCAACTTTTGATTAGCTCCTTTTCCATGAGCAAGTAGATCTCTAGTTGGGTTTGAGGGGGTTTCAAAGGGGAATTCATGGGGACTTTAGATCAAGTTTAGGTTTGGCGGTTTCTATTGTTTTGTTTGATCGTTAACACTATTTTTTCTAGTTTAGTTTAATCTTAATGCATGTATGTCCGGGACGCCACCTAGTACATGATCTTAGATATTTTATATTTGGCAGAATCTTGTATAATTGCTTGAAATAACTCAACTGAATAAAGAACTATAACCGTTACACGCCCGCCAAGTGATAGGGACTTATGGACTAGAATCAAACTTGAATTAAATGATTGGATCTGTATCTCGAAACCACGTTAGCACCTACTAGCCGTTAGGGCAACTAAGTACGCAAGCTATTAGTGAGAATAGCCGACTTTCACCTACTGGGCTAGCTGGTCTTGAATGAGTTTCGTATGTCTGAGAATTTGGAAGTAAACAAACCTAACAATGTTATCACCTGAATTGGGATCTATACCTTATTGTTGAACCATGACTTCCGGAGAAACCCACGAAGACCTAACGCTTATCTCTTATTGCTTATCGTTTATTTAAGTACTTGTCTTTTATTTTGCTTATTCACAACATACAACAACCCCCTTTTATTTTGGTCCTAGCTTCACTCTCTTCTTAAGGATTTCTCTGAGCTACTTCTCTCCTTGTGGATTCAATCCTATAGTACTACTCCCACATATTGTGAACTTGCAGTCGTGTGGTCTTTCAAGTAAAAGCCTGAAGCGAAATAAAACACGCATCAAGTATTTTGGCGCCATTGCCGGGGAGAGATTGTTAGTTCCACAAGTCCAAGGATTAGAGTGAACTCTAGGACACTTTGCTTTTAATTTTTGTTTTGTTTTTCTTTGTTTCAGGAAGTTTAAAGGATGAATTCGAGGAATTATCCCAATGGCTACTACCATAATGTGAATCACGGCTTAAACCGCGAATCACATTTCTCTATTGGCCACAACACGCCTGATGCATCCCAAATGCATGGCGGGTCTTGGCAATCGCAACCGTCTAATGGAGGAGCTTTCAGGAACAATCAATACTCTCGTGTTCAATCCGCCACCTTCGTTTAGAATCGGCCACAAGCTAACCGTTCGGTAGGCCCCTTCCACCTGCGTCCCATCCCCAAGAGATCAACGCGTGGGAGGACCTTACTCTTCTCATCCTTATGGAGCTGCCCGCCATGAATGTTACGGCTATGACCAAGGATACTTGTAGGAGGTGATGAGTGTAGATGTTCATCCGAATAATTATGCTTACCAAACTAATGAGCCCTACCGAACTGCTGAACTAGAAAATAGACGCATTGGTCTTCTCCAAGACTTTGTTGATAACCATCAAGAAGATGTGAAGAGAATCGACTTAAAGCTAATGGAGATGAAAGCCAAATTTGAGGAGAAGTTCGATGACCTCACTAATTGACTCGAACATATGGAGGGGACACTTGTTGAGATCGATAACACTCTCCTCAATCATCAAGACGATCTACAAGACCAAAACACGAGAATCGTCAATGTGGGATTCGCCGTTGATGCGGTAGAGAGTCATCTAGATTGGAAGATTGAAGAGCTAGAGAAGAAGCTCACCAAATCAAACGAATTATCGGAATGTAAAAGCAACCAATCTTGCCAAGAAGAAGATGAGTTTCCTAAGTCCCAAGCCCGATATGAGGAGGAAACAAAAAAGAAATCGGATTCCTAGTGGAAAAAGGAAAAGTTCTAAATTCTTATTCCGAAAAAAGAAATCTTGACCCTATAAAAACCCTAGGGATTTTGATCCCTAATGTTCCTCCCCAAGACCAAATCGAGCAAGAAGAGGACTTAAAAGAAGAAGAAGCCATCTCATTAAAAGAAGACTAGATGGCCGAACACAATTCTAAAGAAGAAAGCCTTGAGACCGAAAAATAAAAAGTTTGCCTTGAGAGTCAAGGAAACCGATTCGAAAAACTTTCAGAAGAAAGTGATGAACTCACCGACTTTTCTAGTGAAGAAGGAGAAGACGAAGAGCTCACGAATGTCCACTCTTGCATGGCAATCCGACTACCAGTGGAGGAGTTCCCGCAAACCCTAGCTTCGGGCAACTTGGGTCTCTAGAAGAAGCTAACCCTAGGGTAAGCTTGGGTGCTATACAAACTAACCTCCCTTTTCATGTTGGTGAAGACCTTGATACAGCCCGAAGAGCCCAACCAAGTCGTTTTATGACCCCCTATCCGAGAAGAGCCAAAGAGAGGTATCCGGCCCAACACTACCGACCGCCCGACTTGCCTATGATATCAACCTGAGACCGTTCTAACATGCCTTGGAGGCACAAGACTCATGAAGAAAGACTTGAGATCTTGGTGAGCCAATTCTTTGATCAACTAGCTTTGGATACAAGAAAGCTCAATGCAAGGATCGATAACATCGAAGTTACTCTCTTGAGTAAAGTCGACGACCTCTTTGTAAAATTCAAGAAATCGGAAGACCTACGGGTTAAAGAAGCTGAAGCTAACGAAGAAAGGTTCAAGAAGATCGAAGAGGAGCAGGAGAGACACCTTAAGAGCGCCCAAGATAACGCCATCAACACTAGGGCATTGCTGAAACAAATAACAAATTCGAATAAGGACTATGATGCGAAGATTGTAGCCTTATCCGACAATAATGTGAACTTGGGAAGCCGGATAGATAAGTTTGAGGACCGGTTGTATGAGGAACAAAGAAGGGTCGGTGATCTAAGTTACCAACAAAATATGTTTCATGAGACCTTATCTGAAGGGCCCATTCTAGCAGCGGGCAATGACGAACTCGACCCTAGAGACAAACATGGATGGTCGCCTTGCTCCGGTAAAGGTTTTGGATCGATTAGCCAAGATGACCTAAGGAGAATCCAATCTAAGACCGAAGGGATTGATGAAAGCATATGAAGACCCCAATCGCGAGTTAATCAACTAGAAGATAAGAACGCGAAAGATGATGTATGATAATAGGTTTGTAAGATCAATTAATCCTAAAGCACTATCATGTCGTTGTAGTACTGAAGGTTGTCAATCAAAATGGGTGTGATGCTAACAATCAAAATGTGATCAGAAGTCACTAAGTCAAGCCAAGCAATAACAGGTTTGGTGTGTTCTAGCAGTCCTAAGTGAACATGCAGAAAACAGAAATTCAAGCAGAATAGTAAAAGCACTTGACCAACACAGCTCGTTGTAGAGCACTGGGTGTGGTCGAGTAACAGAAAGAAAACAAAACAAAGACACTCGACTGCACAGTCTCTTGCCAGACAACTGGGTGGTCGAGTATCAGGTCGAGTAACAGGAAAGAATTTGCAGAAACTAAGCAACAAAGGACAAGATGCAGTAAACAACAGTAGACTAAACAATAAAATAAATCAGATAAAGAATTCCCGAGGATGGGGTAATTGAGTAGTTTCGTTTCCTCAGTTTACAGGTGATTGACATGCTCAATAAATTATCCCTAGACAACAAGTTTATTAACCAAATCTAAGTGCCACCGCAACAGAGACCCTCAAGTTAACCTAGTCCCAGACTCAATCACCATTGACGAGAGCTAACCTAACAGGCATTACAAATCAACAAGTTAAAGCCAAAACGCTCCGTGCACCAATACCTTGGTACATGGCCACGAATCTCTGGAATTAGAGGTTCAGACATTTCATCGAACACCTTTTGGGCGCGGAAATGTCTAGGCTCAAATTCCAGTTGATCAGAACGCAATAGGCATTAAAAACAACTAATCCAGAAGGGATCTATCAATCAAACTTAACCACCTAGCATACTGAGAATTTTAAACTACTCTAACCCATCCTCAGAAACCTATTTACTACTCAGACATCATTGCAAAAAACATAAACGTTGAATGGAATGAGAACATGATAACAACAGAGTAATAGCAAGATGATAACAGGATGAACAACAGTAAACGAAATCAAGAACAAATACTGAATACTGAATAGATAAAGAGAAATCTGGATTACAAAAGGTTAAGAACACAGTGTCTGCAGAATAAAACTAGATAAAAAACTTGTTCTCGAAAATGTAAAGCACATGCTACTTATAGCAAAATAATCTGAAACCCTAATACTCAAAACGACGCAGTATTGGGACGGATTAAGAACTGTACTCGACCCATGTGGTCGAGTGAGAGGTCGAGTGATATGCTGGAGTCTTCTTTTCTTCCTTATGCTCGACTGTCTGGTTGAGTGCGGAATGAAGAAGACTCTCAAGCTCGCCATCGAGTATGTAGTCGAGTGGTGGTGGTGAAGACACTCGACCAGGGGGTCGAGTGAAGTGATCGAGTGACTGGTCAGGTGGTGGAGGTGAATACACTCAACCAAGGGGTCGAGTGAAGTGATCGAGTGACTGGTCAGGTGGTAGAGTTGAATACACTCGACCAAGGGGTCGAGTGAAGTGATCGAGTATCTCTCGTGGTGGTACTCGGCCAGGGGGTTGAGTGATGAGATGAAATGGTGAAGTCCCCTACTCGACCAGGGGGTCGAGTGGTCTGTTGAGGTCTTGAAGCTTCTACTCGACCTCGGGGTCGAGTGGTTTGACATGATCAGGTCCGCTTCTTCCAGTTAGCTCGTCAACAGCTTCAAATCACCTGAAATCAACACATATATGCAACATGCATGCAAACCTATACTAAACATGCAAAGTGATGACAAATGATGAGAAATGGTATAAAACGGTGATGATATGGTGCTAAAATGATGACAAATGGATGCTCAAAACATGCAAAATACACACTTATCAACTCCCCCAAAATTTGTCTTTGCTTGCCCTCAAGCAAACAATTAAGAACAAGCTGGAGGTGAGGTTTGAAAGCTGGGACTCAGAGCCAAAGCACCAAATAAACCAGATGAAATCAATGTCCAAGTTGATAGTTCTAAGCTGCGATATGATCGAATTCTACTCATATGCTCGACCTACACATGTTTTCAAATCTACCAATCCCTTTAACATTCATTAGTTCTGGAACGTGAATCAAGTAATGCATCATCAATGAACTCATTTGGCTAAGGTAAAAGGTCAAGAGATAAAGATGGTCCCTTACAAAATAGGCTTCAATAACAGGGGATCTCTAAAAAAAATGAATAAGCTTTAGTAGAATGCTAAAGGTAAGTCCCAAGCTATGCATATTGAGATAAGATCCCATCTACCCAGAGTATATCAAATGAAGCTCTAATGGTAATTCCATCTCCAATCCCAATATAAGAACTTAACTCTACCCTTTGCATTCATGAATCTTTTAAGCTCTTTTCTAATCATTCTTTTCTTTTCTCTTAACTCTTGGAGAAGCTTTCTCAACACTTTGATACATCTAGCGGATTTTGGATTTTTTTAACAACTAAGGTTCCTATTTTTAACATTTTAAAACTGAGGGCTTTTGCCCATCTTCAATAGCTAACAAGAACTCTTTCTTTTCTTTACAAATCCCAAAACCTTTACTAGACTTTTTCTGCTTCTTTAGCTTACTTCACCTAGAGTCTTTTACCTTTTCTCATCAATGAATCTACCCCCCTTTTTTTTTTTTTTCCTTTTAAACACATCCCAACCCAAAGTATAAGCACCCACCTAGTCCTATCTAGTCCGAAAAATGCGAACTAGAACTACATGAGACACTATCTCTGTCGTTACAAACCTAACACTTTCTACCAAGCTTAATCGGAATAAGACCTCACAAACACTCACGAGTGATATAGGGCTTGAAAGAAAGTCTAGGTTTGGGTTTGGGTTAACTGCTCTAATAAGGAGAGTCAGCTACTTGGATTAACAAGAGTGATCAAAATGAATAAGAAAATCCAAGTATTTTAGGGTATCCATGAGTTCAAATTTGATGCAGACATGATAATTAAGGATCAGATTCAGGTTCAAACTGATAGGGAATGGTATCAAATCATGACAGTATGGTCGAGTAGAGCAATCTAGGCATGGTTCAGTTTTACTTCAATTTCATTGACTACGCAACAAACAACTAGAAACGAGGGCACTGAGTTTATCCGGTGAACCAAAATGCTTACAAGGCTATCTCATCATTATCCCCTATGCATATGCAACAATCCTAAATGAAACACTCTAGACTCAATCCTAAATGTAATGCAACTACATGAACACTCTGTTTTTGTGAAATCATTTTCTGAAATTTTTCAAATGTTTTTGGTTTTTCTATGCCTTAAATGAGTGCAGACTCAAGAGTAAATACAATGCAACACACACTTCCTGAGCCCTCCCCCAAACTTAAATCACACAGTCCACTGTGTGAATAAACTTGGAAGAGAGTACTCAGGACAAACCCAATCACCGAAACAAAATAAAGAACAAATCACAAGAGATGATATAATACAATGGTGAAGTGAGGCGCTTACCTCAGTCGAAGAATGAATGGAGTTGGTCGTCAATGGCTGCTGTGATTGCTCCCAGGCCATAGACAAGCCGCCCTGTTCTGTATAAGCTCCAGCAGGTGGATACTCGACCTCATCAGCTCTGTGGTGGCCAGCACCGCTCTAAGGATACTCGACCTCCCTTCTTTTGCTGCGGCCAGCACCGCTCTAAGGATACTCGACCTCCCTTCTTTTGCTGCGGCCAGCACCGCGGTTGAGTGATCTCCTCGCGTGGATAAGCTAAAACATGGTTGAGTATTTTTCATTGCTCTGTGGTCGAGTATAGTGATGTACTCTCAAAGCCAAAATCCACTTCACTCAGCTTTTTATACTTATCTCCTGAAGGTACTAACCAAATGCATCAAAAAAATCAAGGAAAAATAAAGATTTGTACAAAGATAGACATGGGATCGACTGCACAGTCTGTTGCCAGGCAACTGGGTGGTCGAGTATCAGGTCGAGTAACTGGAAAGAATTGCAGAAACTAAGCAACAAATGACAAGATGCAGTAAACAACAGTAGACTAAACAATAAAATTAATCAGATAAAGAATTCTCGAGGATGGGATAATTGAGTAGTTTTGTTTCCTCAGTTTACATGTGATTGACATGCTCAGTAAATTATCCCTAGACAACAAGTTCATTAACCAAATCTAAGTGCCACCGCAATAGAGACCCTCAAGTTAAGCTAGTCCCAGACTCAATCACCATTAATGAGAGCTAACCTAACAGGCATTACGAATCAACAAGTTAAAGCCAAAACGCTCCCTGCAACCAATACCTTGGTACAGGGCCACGAATCTCTAGAATTAGTGGTTCAGTCATTTCATCGAACACCTTTTGGGCGCGGAAATGTCTAGGCTCAAATTCCAGTTAATCAGAAAGCAATAGGCATTAAGAACAACTAATCCAGAAGGGATCTATCAATCAAACTCAACAACCTAGCATACTGAGAATTCTAAACTACTCTAACCCATCCTTAGAAACCTATTCACTACTCAGACATCATTGTAGAAAACATAAACGTTGAATGGAATGAAAACATGATAACAACAGAGTAATAGCAAGATGATAACATGATGAACAACAGTAAACAAAATCAAGAACAAATATTGAATACTGAATAGATAAAGAGAAATCCGGATTACAAAATGTTAAGAACACAGTGTCTCCGGAATAAAACTAGATAAAAAACTTGTTCTCGAAAATATAAAGCACATGCTACTTATAGCAAAATATTCTGAAACCCTAATACTCAAAACGACGCAGTATTGGAACAGATTAAGAACTGTACTCGACCCATGTGGTCGAGTGAGAGGTCGAGTGATATGCTGGAGTCTTCTTTTCTTCCTTATGCTCGACTGTCTGGTTGAGTGCGGAATGAAGAAGACTCTGAAGCTCGCCATCGAGTATGTAGTCGAGGGGTGGTGGTGAAGACACTCGACCAGGGGGTCGAGTGAACTGATCGAGTGACTGGTCAGGTGGTGGAGGTGAATACACTCGACCAGGGGGTCGAGTGAAGTGATCGAGTGACTGGTCAGGTGGTGGAGTTGAATACACTCGACCAGGGGGTCGAGTGAAGTGATCGAGTATCTCTCGTGGTGGTACTCGGCCAGGGGGTTGAGTGATGAGATGAAATTGTGAAGTCCCCTACTCGACCAGGGGGTCGAGTGGTCTGTTGAGGTCTTGAAGCTTCTACTCGACGTCGGGGTCGAGTGGTTTGACATGATCAGGTCCGCTTCTTCCAGTTAGCTCGTCAACTGCTCCAAATCACCTGAAATCAACACAAATATGCAACATGAATGCAAACCTATACTAAACATGCAAAGTGATGACAAATGATGAGAAATAGTATAAAACAGTGATGATATGGTGCTAAAGTGATGACAAATGGATGCTCAAAACATGCAAAATACACACTTATCAATGTAGCTTTAAAGGGTGTGATTAGGAGACAAGGCGAGGTTGAAGAGAGCCAAGTCAAGAACGTTGAAGATAAATCACACATCCGAGCATCAATTAGAAGGGTGACCACGGAATCCTCAAGGAAGTATGTGGAGCTACTTGATAGGATTCTTGATTTAGATAAGAAAGTTGAGGACTTATCAACACGCATTGGAGGGAATGAACCCATGGAGAGCGAAGAAGAATACTCCAACCCTCATGTTTCTTGTGATATGGTTACGACCTATCAAGAACCCCATGACCTAGAAGAAGGAGAGATTGACAAAAGGGATGAAGACCCTCCAAGAAGAACAAGCGTTTACAACCGGCTCAACCTTCTAGAAGAACGATGGCACCCACGCATGATAAGCTTAAGACGACTCAGAGATTTTAACCAAGCTATTGCTAAGCTACCACGAGGTACACCCTTTTCTAAAGCTTGTTCAGCTTACCATATTGACCGTTTCTTTCTTGAGAGTTGTGAAACAAGAAGAGAAATTAAGGAGCTATATGAGGAAGCCTACACCACCTGAAACCGTTCAACACTCTTTGAAAGATAGAGTCCGGGAAGATTCGTTCTGACATGTTCTATACGAGGTGTTGAATTCAAAGATGCCCTATGCGATTTCGGATCAAGCATCAATATTATGACAAAGGAGACATCGAAGAAGCTTCGAATCAAAGAGCTATAACCTTTGAATTTACGGATCGGGCTTGCGGATTCATCTTTCACGGTTCCTGAAGGAATAGTCCGCAATGTTTATGTTCGAATCAAAAGGTGCAATGTACCGACCGATTTCCATGTCACAAAGGTCGAGAAAGGAAGACCCTCCCAGCTCATACTAGGAGGAGCGTTCCTAGCCACAGGCGGCGCCATAATGGATTGGCCTAATCAAAAGGTATCCTACCCCAACATTGATGACAAAGTATTTCACGAGATGGTACCATTTATCCCGCTACAAAAAGGAGAACGAAGTCAAGGGGCAAGAACTCTGGAGAACCATCAGAAGAGTTCCAATCCAAGAGAACTCGCTTAGGGAGGAACAACCCGTCTTACTATGGCTAGTAAGACCCAAATATCGAACCAACGACGTTAAACAAGCGCGCTGAGTGGGAGGTAACCCACTAGGTAGCTACTTTTCCTTAGGATTTAGACTTTAAGCTTTTGATCTTTTCAGTATTTGTTTCAGGTTTTTATAAAAACACAACAATAAAAATAGAAAAAGAGAAAAGAGAAAAAAAAAAACCAAAAAGAAAAGAAAGAAAGAGGGTCACCTGAACCCGTCACTTGGCACCGTGACACACGGCCTGACTACTCATCCGAGTAATTGGCGCAGCCTGAAGAAGCCGGCCCGGCCGTCCCAATCTTTGGTTGGAGCCCGCCCATGCGCGCCAACTTTTGGTCAAAGTCCGCCCGGCTGTGCCACACTTTGGCCGGAGCTGCCCTACCTGGCAGCTGAGCAAGCCCGACGGCCCGGGCAACATACTATCACGCCCGCCGGTTCAGCTGACCCAAAACTCAGCCAACCAAGACTCGACCAATGATGGCCAACACGTCAATTGATAAGGGAAGTTGCACCGCCACGACCGATAGGCCCGCCAATGGATTCGTTTGACCTACGACCATTCTGCGCATCCCAATGGCTGGCGACCCCATCCAAAACCGAGCCGCTTATTGCCCACCCACTCCACCCTTTCGGCCAAGCACAACAACTGCCCAGCCATCCATTCACACCATCCGTCACCACGAATTTGATTTTATTCGTGGCCATATTGACAAAAACAAGATCAATTCTATCTTACGTATTTTTTTTTTATGTTAAAGCTATTGGTGGTTTTAGGTTTTTGTTTCGAAGAAGATGCAAATGGAGATTAAATTGAATTTGACCATACTAAGCCGAGTACGGCTGATGTTAAGCAAGGAGAGAGATCATCCGGTTAGTTACCACAACCAAGGTGACAATGTTTTTAACCTATCTTTCTCATGAATTCATCCCTATTCTTATTTTCACACTGGGACGGAGTGAAGTAAGTATGGGGGGGGGGGGGTTAATGAATCCGTTACTACTAATGCTACTCTCTATTTTGTTAACTTGAAACCTTTTTCCACTTTTTACACCAATATGTTCTAACAAAGCAAAAAGTTTTTCTTTATTATCGAGTAATGTTTTCTTGAGTCAAAACCAGTAGGGAACTGTGATCATGTTATATGATGATTATTGACCATTATGTGTTGAGAATTGTTTCTTGAGGAACACTTATAGGGTTGCAAGGAACAACCAATCTTGAACACTACACTCAGACTGTCCCCTGAAAGTTTAACCCCGTGGAAATTTCTGTTAGATCCAACGTCAACTCTACCCTATATTGGACGATTAACCGGAACTTAATTCTTTCTCATGTAGAGGTGTTAGATCGGAGAAACGAGCATGTACATTCAGGACTTCGTATCCCTTTTTACCACTCTCTGTTGATCCTGAATGGCCACTCACTTTCAGTGATTCCTACCCGTAAACTCTATCCTCTTTTTAAGCCTCATGCATTCTCTTTTCCTTTTTCATTTAGCAGATATGTGCAAAAACGTCGGAGAGAAAGGAACAACACAGTTTCCCGCCACAAAGACAGAAGAAGGAAGTAATAGAGAGATTGCAACAATGCGGCCTAAGAGGTTATTCTTCCTTGAAACCAATTCAAAAAGGTATGCTTATTAGACTCGGTGATTAGAAGTTTTGTTTCCCCTTCCATAAAAAATAATCTAACAAAAAAAAAAAGAGAAAAGAAATGAAAAATGAAGGAAAGGAAACATTACAACCAAGAGAGTCTAGTAGCATAGTTCCAAGGAAAGACATGGCCACCTAAAGGAGAGATGAGCCGATTACAGAAGAGAGCCCCCTCGGAAAAATCTAAGTTTGGGGGAACCGAAAGTATGAAAGAAGTAAAGGAGGAGGAGGTATTTTAAAGAAGAAGTGGTTGGAAACTATGGACCTCAACCGATCTGTTCTCTCTTGCGATTTTGTAACATATCCTGCATTCGAGACTATTCGGTAACCCTAAACACTTTAACTCCACCACATAAAAGCCAAATTCCCCTTTCATACAAAACTCCGTCTACCCTGAATGACACCTTCAAATGAGAAAGACCACGCCAAACATTTTAAAGAATGTAAAGAGTTGACTGACGTGAATTCAAAATTCTGTAGGATCAAAGCGGATGGACAAGGACGAGAAAGGTGTAGGACTATTGAGAGGCCGCTCCAACACAACTTTTGTTTAATGTGGTTTGTAGGATATATTCGAGATACGGTGACTATTAACAAGAGAGTTCCCGCAATTTTCAAATTCTCCACCGGATTTGTTCTTTTGTTTGCTTGAGGACAAGCAAAGTCTAAGTCTGGGGGAGTTGATACCACAACTTTTTAGACCTTTTTAGCTATTGTTTTCTTATGTTTCAGAGAGCATTTGGTGCCATTCTAGAGCCAAGAAGAGGAGAAACACGTATTTTAGGAGCCAAGACGGTTTTAAGAGTTTTGAAGCTAAAAGTATCAAAAAACAATCAATTCTTGTACTTCAGAAGTTTAGCATCCGGTCGAGGTCTTCCCCATCACGACAACAAGATATTTCGATATGCATAGAAAGCTAGAAGAGTCAAAATTAACGTCGAAATCCAATCGAAGCAAACCCATGAAGCCGTTTGGGAGATATGACCCGAAGAGTGAATACATGTCAAGAACCGGCCGTTTGGAAATAATAAATCCAAAAAGCATCCGGCCAAGGAGACTTGCACCCGGGCAGATCCGAGAAGCTTTCCAATGACCATTAGGTCACGCCCAAGTCCTTCCCTCTTTGTGCCACCGTCATTAGGCTCCTTCCCTGAAGCCCACTACTTGGCCCGATCACTTACTTATCCGGCGGATTGACGTTCTTACTCCTAAACCTAATTCTTGGCCATCAAGTATAATTACTTATTATAAGCCCTAACCCTAGGTGTGCCTTCATCACAAGCAAACACTAGCCATTGCCGAGAACTACCAACTCGCCGCCGCACCTCTTGAGCTCGAAGATCACCATCTCTCTCTATTTCTCTTTCGTTTTTTATAAGACTCTTTAAGGTGGAGCTTTGCCTCTTGTGTTCTACATTCAAAGAAGTAATCTCTAAACAATTTTTAAGTTTTATTTATCTTTTTGTTATGTTTTACTTAACCCAACTTTTGATTAGCTCCTTTGCAATGAGCGAGTAGATCTCTAGTTGGGTTTGAGGGGGTTTCAATGGGGAATTCATGGGGACGTTAGATCAAGTTTAGGTTGGCAGGTTCTATGATTTTGTTTGATCGCTTACACTATTCTTTCTAGTTGAGTTTAATCTTAATGCATGTATGTCCGGAACGCCACATTGTACATGATCTTATGTATTTTATACTTGGCAGAATCTTGTATAATTGTTTGAACTAACTTAACTAAATAAAGAACTATAACCGTTACACGCCCACCGAGTGATAGGGACTTATGGACTAGAATCAAAATTGAACTTAATGCTTTGATCTTTATCTCGAAACTATGTTAGCACCTACTAGCCTTTAGGGCAACTGAGTACGCGAGGTATTAGTGAGAATAGCCGGCTTTCACCTACTAGCCGTTAGGGCTATCTAGTCTTGGATGAGTTTCGTATGTCTGAGAATTTGGAAGTAAACAAACCTAACCATGTTATCACATGAATTGGGATCTATACCTTATTGTTGAACCATGACATCCGGAGAAACCTCGAAGACCTAACGCTTCTCTCTTATTGCTTATCGTTTATTTTAAGTACTTGTCTTTTATTTTGCTTATTCACTACATACAACAACCCCCTCTCTCTTTATTTTGGTCCTAGCTTTACTCTCTTCTTAAGGATCTCTCTGAGTTACTTTTCTCCTTGTGGATTCGATCCTAAAGTACTACTCTGATATACTGTGCACTTGCAGTAGTTGTGTGGTCTTTCAGGTAAAAGCCTGAGGCAAAATAAAACACGCATCACAAGACTTTGCCAAGGAAGTGCAAAACAAAAGCCGAGGTTTAGTGAATACTTCTGATGGGAAACTTCACCCGTTAATGCATTGAACAATGAAAACCAAGGAGAAAGATTTGCTGAATAGTGTGTGATTGAACAAGTGTTCTTCCTCTCGCATAGACAATCGAACATGAAGAGGTTAAAGAATCTCAATAACATTTTCCTTGTTGTCTTTTCTTTGGCCATGCCTATAATCCTAATTTGTTTACTTGTTTCTCAATTTCTCCAAGTGGTTAGACTTGGAGGTCATGCTCTTTATGTCTTATAAGTTAGGCTAACATGGAGATATTAAAACTATGAGCTCTTCTTTATGTCTTATAAGCTTAAAAATAAAAACCTTAGTAATAAGTTTCGTACTTGTTAAGTAAAACTTTTGTATTATGCATATTGAATGTCAATTCCTGGATCTTGAGCTCAACATAAATTTTGTATTCTTGAATCTTGATTGTTTCTTTATGAAAGGGCGCATGCTTTGTAGAGATTATACAAATGACTGATATATTGGAGGGTAGTATCATTAGAAGTGCTAGAAGAATCGACGTGTTTTTGAACCAGGTAATGTCAGCAAACTCTCTATATCATCTACACTTAAATTTCTGTTTGTGAATTGTCTTATAATTGCTTAATGTCATAAAACTCTTTGTAATGTTTTTTACTTTAGAAACTTGTTTGAGTTCAAGTTAAGTGCTTTTGACTTAATCACTTAACTTAACTGAACTTGTTTAGTTAACGACGTTAACTAAACCAAAAAAAAACAAACCTTTTGCACCATCTAGAATCTTTGAAGTTAGTATTTAAGGAAAAAAAAAAAAAGACGACTTTAGCATAATTTGCTTGACGCAAAACTGATCACATCAACGACTCAAAGTCTCAGCCTCTCAAACTCTCCAAGTCTGAAGAATTTCAAACCAAAATCACAAAGTCTATGAGATATAGATTCGTAATGGTAAGTTGATTTATTGTTTATGAATCAATTTTGTACTTTGATTGGAAAATTATCGACAGTTATTCATTGTTTTGTACTTTATTAATTATTATAGGATTCTGAAGATTTTTCTGAGTTTGGATCAATTGACTTAGATTCTCAAAGAGACATCGAGGCTGAAATCCACCGTAGTAGATTTGATGAAAACGAAGAAAGAAGATTTGATGGAGCTGAAACATCTAAATCTCGTATAAGACAAAGAATTGATATTGCGGATGATGATGTCAATGATAATGATATCAAAGACGACAACGACAAAGGAAAGACATCAACACCAGAAGATCCGAAACCGAAGAAGAGAAAGCAGTATGCAGATTGTTGGGAACATTTTACTTTGATCTGGAAGAAAGATAAGACTGGGAAAGCAGTAGAAAGAGCGCAATGCAAGCACTGCAAGAATGATTATGCATATGATCCACACAAAAACGGTACTAAATCTTACAATCGCCACTTGGAAAAGTGTAAGATTCGGCTTAGGAATTCTGATATTGGTACAATGATAGTCAATGCAGAGGCAAAATTACAAGCTAGGAAAATAGATCATATAGTTTTTCGTGAGAAGGTAGCTAAGTGTATCATTCAGCATGATCTTCTGTTTGCGTATGTTGAATATGAGAAAGTTAGATCAGTGTGGAAATATTTGAACGCATATGTGAAGTTTATTACTCGGAACACAACTGTAGCTGACGTTTTGAAGTTGTATGAGAATGAGACAGGGAATTTAAAGAGAGAATTAGCTCAGCTTCCTGGCAGGATTAGTTTCACTTCTGATTTGTAGACTGCAACTACTCAAGAAGGCTACATGTGTCTGACAACTCACTACATTGACAGAAACTTGAAATTAAACAATAAGATGATTGCGTTTTTTGCTTTCAAGCCTCCACATACATGGATGCACATAGCCATGGTGATTCTACAGAAGTGGCAGGATTGGGGAATTGAGAAAAAGTGTTCTCCATCACGTTAGACAATGCTACTAACAATGACAAAATACAAGAGATTCTGAAATCTCAGCTTATGTTACATAATGATTTGTTATGTAAAGGAGAATATGTTCATGTGAGATGTGCTGCACATATTCTCAATATCATTGTTCAGATAGGGTTGAAAGACATAGGGCATACGTTGCATAAGATCAGAGAGAGTATCAAATTTGTGCAAGCTTCTGAAAAACGTGAGATATTGTTTACAAAATGTGTGGAAGTTGTTGGTATAAATTAAGGTTAAGGCGGGTTTGATTTTGGATGTGACAACTAGGTGGAATTCGACATACAAGATGCTTGATAGAGCTCTCAAGTATCGAGCTGGCTTTACTAATCTTAAAGTCATTGATGCGAGGAACTACAATTCTCTCCCTACATAAGAAGAATGGCACTGATTAAAGCAAGTTTGTGAATTTTTAGAGCCTTTTGATGTGATCACTAATCTGAATTTCTGGTTCTTCATATCCAACTTAAAACTTGTATTTCATGCAAGTTTGGAAGATCAATGACTGATTGGTATCAAATACGAGTAATCAAGATGAAATCATTAGAAAAATTATTGTCCCAATGAGAGATAGATTTGATAAGTATTGGGAAGAAGTTGGTGATGTCTTTGCAATGACTACGGTGTTTGATCCATGGTTCAAGCTAATTCACTTGTATAATTTTGATTTGCAAAGCTGGGTAAGAGTGATGCTAAGACAAAGATAGAAAATTTACATACTAAGTTGACAACTTTGTTTGAATCATATGAGAATAAGTCCATTTTCACGTCATCGTCTAAAGAAACACGTGAAACTAATCAGCAAAGTGAGAAGAATGGAGGACAAAAAAGGTGTTTATGCAATTATGAAGTAAGTAATCAAACGTTTATTCCAATTTTTAGTGTGGTTTTAGTTAATTGTTTCTTTATTGTTTTTTGGCTGAAATTGGTAAATAATCTCGCAAGATTTTTTTGCTTTCCGCAAAGAAACTATTGTTAGTAGTGGAAAGTCTTCTTTGGATATGTTTTGGACCGCCATTGGACACAATAAATTTTGAGAGTTTGGATATTTTGAACTATTGGAAAGATAACACCAATGCTATGGTGCATTGGCGTTCATGGCTTGTGACCTCCTTAGTATTCCAATCATAACAGTAGCCTCTGAATCCTCTTTTAGTATTGGAGCTAGAGTTTTGAACAAGTATAGAAGCCGTCTTCTACCGAAACATGTTCAAGCACTAATATGCAGCCGCAATTGGTTAAAAGGTTTTGAAGCATATGAAAATGCTAAGCAAATAATTTTCATAATATTTGCGCTTACAAAATTATAAATCATGCATTGATTTTGTTATGTTTATGGGACATATGTAGAGGAGGCTGAAGTATATGGTGAACTTGAAGATGAGAAAGTGCGTACTTTGGAGTCAATTGTTGACCACGATGCCGACGATTCTTGATATTGATGAAGATTGAAGACACATCTTGAGTTGAGTTTGAGATTCATGTTTTCAGCATTCAGTTTAACACTTTAGGTTATGTTTCAGATTTTCAGTTTAATACTTAAGTTTATGTTTTAGACTTTCAGCTTTTAGTTTAATACTTTAGTTTATGTTTCAGACTTTCAGTTTAATATTTAGTTTATGTATCAGTCAGTTTCAGTTTCCGTTTAATACTTTAGTTTATGTTTCAGACTTTCAGCTTTCTGTTTAATACTAGTTTATGTTTCAGACTTTCAGC
Organism: Arabidopsis thaliana; assembly: GCF_000001735.4. Taxonomy (NCBI): domain Eukaryota; kingdom Viridiplantae; phylum Streptophyta; class Magnoliopsida; order Brassicales; family Brassicaceae; genus Arabidopsis; species Arabidopsis thaliana. Next base: position 4,697,034 of record NC_003075.7, on the reverse strand, counting down.
TTTCAGTTTAATACTTTAGTTTATGTTTCAGACTTTCAATTTCAGTTTAATACTTTAGTTTATGTTTCAGACTTTCAGTTTCAGTTTAATACTTTAGTTTATGTTTCAGACTTTCAGCTTTCAGTTTAATACTTTAGTTTATGTTTCAGACTTTCAATTTCAGTTTAATACTTTAGTTTATGTTTCAGACTTTCAGTTTCAGTTTAATACTTTAGTTTATGTTTCAGACTTTCAGCTTTCAGTTTAATACTTTAGTTTATGTTTCAGTCTTTCAGCTTTCAGTTTGATACTTTAATTTATGTGATATATCACTTGAAGCGTCTTTCCAACTTGATGGTCTAAGATTTGGTTTACGAAGAGGTGACTTGCAGATGAAATGGGTCTTGGAAAGACGCTTTAAGTGGAATATGTGGAATTCGATAACAAATATGAATAAGCAAGACACATGATTTCACATCGAAGAAAGCCTGACTCGAACGCTAAATTCTGAAACTACGAAATAGATTTCTCTTTACCACCATAGCATTGTGTTAACATCAACAGAACAGAGGAAGCTGATTCATGAACCACAAGGAAAAAAAACAAAACAGAGGAAGCTGAAGAGAATGACCGCGGGCTGGCCCGTTAGACCAATGGGCATTGCGGGGCGGGTATGGGCTTCGTTTTTTCGTCTGCGGTCTTTGGCGGACCGGACCGCCTCGGAATGAACAGAAGCAAGGTCCGTCACAGACCGCCCGTTTGGTTACACATGTTTTTATTTTCAATTTATCTGAAAATATTTGCCCTTTTTGTTGTTTGAACAATATTCTATGTTACTCAAAGTTATTTATCCAATAAGATTTCATAGTTAAATCTACTCAACATTTTTGAAGTAAATTTTAAGGAATCCAATTGAGTCTGGATTTTTTATTCAATTTTGACCCCAAAATCTCTAATCGGATCTTCCATAATTGGTTTTTATTACCAATTTCTACCAAAAAAATAATTATAAACGAAATTAATTTAATTACCAAATTTAATATATATAATATCTCTAAATTAACCATATTTGTTATTTACCTTAACTAATTTCCTAAAACATCTTTACCTAATTTAAACATAAATATATGATTCTTCTTTCAAATTTATTTGATCTTATATTTAATTTATTTTGAATTTATATAAAATAAAAATAGTTAATAAAATATTATATTTTTTCTGTATATGATGTAATTCAAATTGTTTTAAACGAACATATATTATTCAATTCATAAAAAAATAATATGTTTACAATGTCCCACATTGCTTAAAAAATTGGACATTGGTTGAGAGCCATACTATAAAAAGAACCAAAATTACTCCGGTTAAGAATAAGCAGAAAGCTTGATTTATCAGGCGTCCAAAATTAAAGTGGTTATCCGGTTTACTCGGGTTCTTGATTTTAAAGAATAGAAACTTTACAAAGTTTCAAAAATTATAAATATTTTAACTTTTTATCAAAAGTTATATATTCTAATTTTACAAACTTTTTTATAAAGTTTAGCTTTAAATATTTATAATTTTAAAACTTATGAAGTTTTCAAAATTATAAATTGAATTTTACAAGAAATTTAAACATTATAAATATATTAAAAAAAAATATTAATACGGGACGATATATTACGGGAAAAATCTAGATATAACAATCAAAATTCAATGGTAAAGTTTGGGTGGATATTAAATTTATTTTGAAGTTTCAAATTTTATAAATATTTGAAATTTACAAGAAAATAACAAAATTATGTTTAATTTCACAGGACGAGGTTATATTGTGGGACGGTTTTGGCTACGACTTCACTTCTTTTAATTAATCTTTAGGTGGGTTTTCTTTATTCAAATTGGATTCTTATGTTGTATGGTGGTTGACTATTTAGCTAACTAGGCCTTGATGGTCATGTAATACTTTAATCCTCATTAGAACCCTAAGCGTCACATATACATTACACTTATTTACACTATTTGTCAATCTAATAATACTTTCAAAATTTATAATTGAAAAAATTATAATACCATGTTACAAAAATAATTTTATTTTGTTTATCTACTTAACAATTTTATTTTATCTACTTAACATTTTTGAAATACATATTTTCTCTTTTTTGAACAAAATAAAAAAAAATATATAATATATATATATATATATATATATCTTTAAACAAAAATAGACACTAAAAATATCTCAACAACAAATCTAAACAATATATATATATATATATATATATATATATCTTTAAATTATAAAATATCACATAAATATATATGGGATTCAAATTTTAACAATTATTTGAACAGGTTTTCTAAAATATATCAAAACCAAATATATTGAACATAAAACAAATACAAGTAGGAAATATATTAATTTAAAAGATACAAAATATTTAACAAGAAATTTTGTTTCTTTTGTTCAAAGAATTCGATATAAAATCTAGATATAAATAGCATACAATTTTTCTTATTATATTGAAATTGTAAATTGACTCGAAGTATCTTAAATAAAAATATTATTAAAAAGAAAAAGAACAATTTGATTTTTGGTTATCACGGGACAGATTTATATGGCAGAATGAATTTAGATGAGACGGGTTTACATAGTAGGCGAGTTTGGATGAGACGAGTTTATATGGTGCTATGAGTTTAGATGGGACAGATTTGGATATCACGGGTGTATTCCTAGAATTAAATCAAATTGCAACTATACAATACTAAACAAAACCAACAACAATAACATAACAAATACAATTCATATTTAAATTTTTAGTTATAAAAAATATATTAAAATTCAACATTATAGTATAAGTGTTAATCTTCTATGACACCTCTAAATGTTATTCTTCTTTGATACATTTAAGTGTATAATTTTATTTGTATGTTACTAAATTACATATGTTCCACTGGTAAAATCTGAAAACACCAAAAGTTTAAATTATATAATTTTTTCTAAAACAAATTATAAATAAAAAATAAAATATTATCCCGTGGTATGATATATCACAAGTCAAGTCCTAGAAGATAAAATAATACATATTAGACTTACTAATATCATAATTATGACTCAATAAAAAGCATACACAACTTTATCGATAATTATTATAATATCATAATTATGACTGAATAAAAAGCATACACAACTTTATCGATAATTATTAATCAACACAAACAACAACAAACAACAAATTCTATTTTATAATAAAGAAAAATATATAAAATATTTAACCCGCGGTATCATATCCTAGTTATTTAACAAATTGACCTTCGTAAGGAATTATTCATAGGAACTAAACCAGACCAAACCGTTCCTTTTCTCTCTGGTCGGACACTGCTTTTTGAACAGAACAATCTCGATCTCTCTCTCTATGTCTCACTCTCTCACTCACCAGCGCAAAGTGATGTTGGTGTGTTCTTCATCTTCTTTGTCTTCTCAAAAGTTTGGCAACACCATTTTGGTGCAAGGCTCTAAGCAAATCGCGCATTCGTCTTCTCTTTCCAAGTCAATGCTATTCATAAATCTGCTACCTTCAATGTCACACTGCTTTTAGGTGATGGCTTTTGGATTCGGATACCACAAGCTTTCATCCAATAAGTCAACAAAGTTGATATGAAGTCTCTCAAGTAACGGTAATATAACACTTGCACTTAGCCAAAGCCATGTTGTAAGATTAACCCACTAATAAAAAAAAAACAATGGCATCAAAAGGGCTTCTTAGTCTTACCGTAAAACTTCCTAATCGTATTTTTTCTTCCGTGCCAAGATAGATTCTACCGCCCATCAGCACGTACATGTGCGATACAAAGAAGACACCTATAAAACAAATAAGCCAAGAGGAAAGGGGAAAAACTATCAGGGAAAAAACTATCAAGGAATCTACCAATCCACACACACACAACTCAAGACATTGTACACATCATCAAACCTAAATAATGTTGGGAATATCTTGAAATCGTTTGTACTTTACTCTAGTTAAAGTTGTAATGTCGAGGTTTGACATTCACATAATATTAGATGGTTATAATGTTTTGCTAGAGACCGCTTATAATCTATGAGTTTATAATTCATTGTTAATATTATACGAACCTACATGGTCACACACCTAAGCAAATTGGATCAAATATAAAATTAAGTTTAATTTTGATTAAACTAATATTAGGTTAAAAGATTTCTATTATATATATATGATATATAAATTAAAGTAAAAGTATATAATATATATGTGATATATAGATATACTTATATTTGTATTTGAGCACTTAAATAAATAATGTTATATATGTATATAAAATATACATATGTGCACTAATACGAATATGTGGTTTATTCTTGTAGAGAAAGTCACGTTGCATGGATTGGGCTTGGCCCATTGACTTTATATGCATTAGGTTGTGTGAACCTATTATAAAAGTGATGCATTATGACTTTTGAGATGCAGCCGTTTTTGAACCCTTAAGATTACAAAATGTTTTTTTGCCCAAATAGGCCCATCAGAAGATTTCATCTTGCTCACAGAAGAAGAAAACTGGATTTGACTCAATCCTGAAACACACGTCGACATAACCACGTGTCAGATGAGCAATCTTAAGCAAACCGACTTCAACCTCCACCGTTGGAGCTTCAGTTCCGGTGACAGAATCACTGATGATAGGACTATCTAACATGGATTCTTAAGGGTTTCTCACCGGTAGATAGTAAAGAGGCTCCAATTAAAGATACATCAGCAGATTGGCAATGATTAATAAGCGACGGATTCCACTTCTTATCTTCATCATCATTCTCAGATCTCTTATTTGATTTCTGCAATTAAGTCTCAACATGAAATAGATCGGAACATAACAGTAGAAAGCTAGATTACTTACACTGTCATTACCAACCCATGTATGTGAGATTATTAAAAGCAAACAAAAGTAAAAACACAGATAAACAAAGGAAAGAGGATGCATAGGAGAAAGCTAGCCACATGCCACCGTGGAAACGCGACGGTGCTGGACGAAAGCCGGACACCTCTACTATGTGAGCCAGACAATTCCGGACGGGAGCCGACCAACGGCGGAGATGAATCCACCGAAATCGGACGAGAAAACCAGTCACCGTCGTTGAGGTAACCAACTGTGTTGGGCATATGAGAGCCAACGCAAGTGAAGAAACATGTCGTTGCCACCAAAAACAACCATCGGAGACATTCTCTCTCTGAAGGATTAAGAGAGAGAAGAGAAAGAAAGTCGAAGATAATTTATCAAATTGTTTTAACGACTGATGATGGTATGTCTATTTTGGCATGATTAATATGTTTTAAATGTAGGCATGACCACGGTTACCGTTATTACGGTTATGTTCTCTGAAAATTTGATAAATTATCTTCAACTCATAAAAACAAAGAGAAATATTGTTTTTCTAAGTTTTGAGATTAGATCTCAAAGGAACTAGCATTCTGGGTTTGATCCAGTTTGTATGCGTGTGGATACCAGTAGAGGCACAATTCTTGGAGTGCTAAACCAATCTCGAATTAACATGATTCATATTTCCGCTGCATAATATCCAGGTATATTCAAATCCTATGATCTAGATTTAATTCTTTATTTACACAGTTCCTTGCAATTGAATTTGTTGTTAGTATTTATAAATCGTTATAAAACAGTACAAATTCCTTTCAATAGTATCAAAGTCTATGTTTTTAATACTGAATTTGACTCTAGTTAAATCCATATTTTGATATAGATGAATAATTGTAATTTGTTTTTAACTTGTTTAAATTTATGAAATCTAATTAGTAAAGCATAGAAAAACAAAATTATACAATTCACTTGAACTTGTTCGTTTATCATAATTAGATTACGATGTTAAGATTTAGTGAATTTCTTAATTGATGACTAGAACTCGTTTCTGTACATTAGATACAAATAAATACTAATTAAATTGATATGATAGAGAACATATATGTCTCTATTCGCTTTTGTTAATGGTTATTTGAGTACGAGTACAAATAAATAATTGATATGGTTATCCACAAACGAAATCGATGACTTTTATTTCGTTACACGTTCACGCCTTCATTGATGATAATGGGTATTTTTTAACCATAGTTGTTTTGCTGTGTATTTGATTAATTTATTCAGGTCAACATGTTTCAGTATTAATCAATTGATATATAATATCTACTTAATTATATTATATTCACATATACATATAAAATCTCGTAGATGGGATGTATATGTAGAATTATAGTAAGTATACGATTTTGATTTGGAATAGTTTCTTATGAAAAATATACATATCATCTTTTAGATGATTCATCTTGACCATCTTATTTATTTCTCTAAATATCATTAGTGTATAATATTCATTTGGATGATTGATAGAATTTCCTAATATTCATCAAGTGTATTATTTGCGTGTTCTTTAATGTCTCGTTAAAAACCTTGTCATAGAAAAATCATGTGGGATAAAAACTATGATAAGGAAAAAGGGTACATCCACGCATATCATTCAATCTCCCCCTCGGAAACATCTTCTTCAGGAGATGATTTTCAATCAAATACAATATCTCGTTGGAATGAATAACCATAATCTTAATGATCAAAATTATATGGTTTTCATATAGACTTATAAATATCATTATCTAGTGATATTTTATCATAGATTATTGTCATCGTATTACTTATGATAACTCTATAGGAGTTTTAATGATTTTCAAAACAAATATTAGTTTGATCAATATATTTTGACAAACTCAACGTAAATATATATTTATATGATTATATGTCATGTTACATATTTCTTTTTATTCGATCGAGTAGAGTTCTAGAGAACATAATTCTCATATCATTAATCCTTCAGAGATTATATCTTTCAAGAATTTCATATAAATGTCATATCCAGTGTTCCGTCTCTTATTGCCAGACTTTAGATACTTAAAAAATATTACATCCACCACAAGAGAATATATCTCTTCATAATACATTTCTTATCTTTGTGAAAATCTCATTAATTTCACTATTCTTTCACATAAAGACTCATTTATTTTCCACTGGTTTTACACATCATGTGCATAGAGTACTAGTCCAAATATCTCTACTAGAGATTATAATTATATGTCTATTTCTTCTTTTCCATTTTTTTTTTGGCTAATCATTACTTTGTGTACACTTTTCAATAGACTTTCTTTCATGATCCTCTTTTTTGTCTATAATATCAACTGCTCATAGCATGCAAATATATTATGACGTCGATTTGCTTTTGATTCCATTATATTTTGACATGACATAGCTAGATAGATCTCTTCATTGTCAAGTACTTGAATGTTTCATGTGTCATGTTTATGTCTCTTTTAGAGATCATTCACTCTCTTCAAGAGATCATCAAAATATTTATTTCCTCAATTTGGTCATTTTTAATTTTGTGCTCCTTCACTTTTACGAGGATATTAATATTTGGAACCAAGGTCTATTACGCTTCATGCGATCTTAAGACTCAATAGCAGTTTGAAATTGGTCCTTACAGGACATTCATTATATTCTGGAGCATTTAATTTACAACTGGTATAAGTGACTTCATCACTTTATTTGGGTCAGCAAATGTGTCTGGCAATTACAACGCTAAATTCTGTAATTGAATTATCTTTTGGACTCTTAATAAACATTCTTTACTCCGAGGATCATTGATAATTCATTTATATTTATCTTTTTCACCAGCTGTATACATTCTCCCCCTTATGTTGGAATAGCTGACTATATAATATGATAGTCTTCAAAACGAGCGGTATATAAATCCTTCTAGGATGGCTTAGTTATCATTCATATCCAACATGTATTCTTATCCTCCTTTGAGGGTTCATCTCTGCGTGCTGTGGTGGAGCACTTTTCACATTCAAAGCTTTTAGATGAAAACTATTTGGTTTCTGACCCAAAACCAATAATAATGGGGAAAACTATTAATTATTCATTGGCTTGATGCGTATCGATGTTACTAAACCATTTTGTGTATGAACATGAATTTCAAAATGTTAAACACTTATCCCAACGGATATCCAATTAGCAAGGTGTTGCTTACCTAAATAACTATATATTTGAGGGTGGAGCCAAAACTCACTTGGATTCTAGTAAAATATGGATCTTGGATCATTGTACTCATTAGAGGAAATTTGTTTTGAGTATAGTGTTAGTTTTTTTAATTGTTGAGAATTCTAAAATTTATGAACATCATATTAATTTATGCTTTTCTTTTTCGACAGTTATGTCAAACCCTCAAAGTTCCTATTCAGTTCGAGATGTCTTTGAGAAGGACAAATTGAATGGATCAAACCCCCTTGAACACTTGGAAGATCTGGAGAAGAATAAAACGTTCAAGATTTCTTCTTCGGGTATCTATGTTATAGAAGTAAATGTTACTACTTCTGGTTTTACTCCTTGGGAATTGGATACCGGCTGTGGTGCTCACATTTGTGTAAATATGCATGGCGTAAACAACAGTATAACTATGGAGGAACGACAAGTGGACCTACGTATGGCTAATGGAGCAAGAGTCTCTACATTGGTCGTGGACATATTCCTTGTCTTAACCTTCATGCATGGTTTTGGAGCTTAAGAACTGCTACTATGTTCATGCTATAAACAAGAATATCATCTCCGTTTCATGTTTGGACATGGAAAGTTTTCACTTTTTGATCAAGAACAAATGTTGTTCATTTGATCGAAATGATATGTTTTATGGTAGTGCTCCATTAGAGAATGAGCTCTATGTTCTAAACCAAAGCATGCCAATCTATAACATTTGCACCAAGAGATTTAAGTTTAATCACTTGAATCCAACTTTTCTCTGCATTGTCGTTTGGGCCATATAAATGAGAAACACATTCAAAAGCTTCATAGTGATGGACTTTTGAACTCATTTGATTATGAATCTTATGAGACATGTGCATCTTGTTTGTTATATGAATGTCATAAGAGTTTCTCATCACAACTATAGAGTATAGTCCTTTGACCTGAGTTCATCATGAGTTCTTATTCATGGATTAGTTCGCTTTGACTCTGTCAAACATCAACCGTAAAAGGTGATTATAAAGACAGTGATTGGGCCCGTTATGAATTGTTTAAGGAACATGGATGGAACAAGATGGGATTTGTCCCTCCCATATAACGGAGATAAATATCTTTGGGCCTATCAAAAATTTGATACTGAGAAATGCGTGGCTGCACTCAAACGAGGTGAATGTCAGTCGTTTGTTTTATCAGTATAAATCGGAGTTCGATAAATATGGTCTAGCCGAATAAGGATGACAATTTTTTTCCTTATGCTGAGATCGAGATATAGAGACAAAGGGATTATGGGAATAAATGATTCCAGTACAAGTGGGAGGTTGTTGGGAAAGTCCTGAAATCGTTTGTACTTTATTCTAGTTAAAGTTGTAATGTCGAGGTTTGACAATCACATAATATTAGGTGGTTATAATGTTTTGCTAGATAGAGCTTATAATCTATGAGTTTATAATTCATTTCTAATATTATACGAACCTACAGGGTCACACACCTAAACAAATTGGATCAAATATAAAATTGAGTTTAATTTTGATTAACTAATATTGGATTAAAAGATTTATTATATATATATATATATGATATATAAATTAAAGTAAAAGTATATAATATATATATGATATATAGATATACTTATATTTGTATTTGAGCACTTAAATAAATAATGTAATATATATATATATAAGATATACATATGTGCACTAATACGAATATGTTGTTTATTCTCGTAGAGAAAGTCACGTTGCATGGATTGGGCTTCGCCCATTGACTTTATATGCGTTAAGTTACGTGAAGCTACTATAAAAGTGATGCATTATGACTTTTGAGATCAGCCGTTTTTGATAAAACCCTAAAAACAAAGAGACAAATTGTTTTTCTAAGTTTTGAGATTAGATCTCAAAGGAACTAGCATTCCAGGCTTGATACAGTTTGTATGCATGTGGATACCGGTAGAGGCACAACACTTGGGGTGCTAAAATAACCTCGAATAACATGGTTCATATTTCTGTTGTACCATATTCAGGTATATACAAACTTTATGATCTAGATTTAATTCTTTGTTTACACAGTTCTTGGCAATTAAATTCGTTGTTAGTATTTATAAATCGTTATAAAACGGTACGAGTTCCTTTCAAATAATCTTGCAAATGATTCGGCCAGCTGAGGAAGAAAGTATGTTTGGTGAGTTTAGAAATCAATTGCTCTGTGTTTTTGATGATGTGATGAGATGTAAATTTAAAGAGTATATATAGGTTCTACATGATTAGGTCAATCATATCTTAATGGCCAAGGGAAATTTATTGGTACTTTAACTAATTGGAATCAAATCTCTGTAATTGGATTTTATTAGGAATATGCTACAAATATGGTTATTAATATTATTTTTTAGTTTCTATAAAATCGAATGTATGAATATTTTGTCAATAATATTTAAAAGATTATTTCGAGACTTTTAACTAATTGGAATCAAATCTCTAATCGAATTTTATTTAGTGCTACAAATATGGTTATTAATAGTATTTATTAGTTTCTATAAAATAGAATGTATGAATATTTGGTCAAAAATATTTAAAAGCTTATTTCGAGACTTTTGGAACGATTTAGTCGAGATTTTTGGAAAATATTCTAGGAACAAAATGTATACCAATATCTTTATAAAATTTTGCAAATCTTAAGAATTTAAAGCAATTATTTTTCAAATCTTAGGAAATATTCGAATAAAGTAATTATGGATATGGTTAGTTACGATTGTGTATTAAATTTTACTAATTAGGAATTAATCATTAATGAATTTCGTCGAGATTTAAGGAAGTGATTATGCAATAATTTTTAGTACTACTTAATAATATCCATTTTTAGTAAGAAATTAATGCAAGATTTGAATTGTTGATAAAAAATTTGTTCATTGTCCTAATGAGAACTAGGTTTTAACACGCGGTTTACCGCGGGCAATCGGTTTATTTGGTTCTTATACTAAATATTTGAATAACTTTGATATCCTAAACTTATAAATAAAAATTTCTAGTGATTAGTGAAGAATCGTAATATATGATTTGGATATTATTGATTATTGATTTTGTGATTGAATATAGTGTTTTTAGGGATGGAATGTGATCATATTTTGATTTCAAAAACGATATAGATTCCTTCTTTTTGTTGAACGGTTTAGATTGAAGAGAATTAATTTTATTGAATGGTTTAGATTGAATCGGATCCTATAAAGTTTAGGAGATTGTTAAGACCAAATTACCCTTAATAATTTTGAATAGCAAAGAATAAAATCCAAATTTGAAATCAAAATTGAGGCCAAATTAGACAAAATTTCAATTTGTACTTCCCTTTTAATAATAAAGGGATATCTTGTTTCATTAAATTTGTAAGGACTAAACATATAATTAGGAAGTTGACTAAGGATTTTTCAACCCAGAATCCTTACTAAAAATGTATATATGGATAACTAAATTTAAATACATCTTTCTTCAATATATTTTCTTATTTTACATTTTTATAAAAAAAATTAATATAAGACTCGTAAATTTTAAAAATATCAGTCAATGAGATAGGTATTGTGATTAAATGGCTATTGTACTTAAAGATGAAGTAATAATAAATTTGGAAAGATTAATAATCAATTATTTTATTTTTTTACAAATTTAATAAAATAGAAATTTATATTTTTATACTTTTTATATTATTTAGTGACAAAATATTTAGAAAACTTTCTATATTTTCAAATTTTCTTTAATTTTCATATATTGTTTTTTCCATTTTACAAAAAATCTAAAAAATAGAAGATAATAATAATTTCATAAATGAAGTCATTATCCTAATAAGGTTTTCGATCTACTAATTCCCTATTGAGAATCTCTAAAAGCCAACAAGAAAACTACTCAAATATGCTCATAAAAGAGCAAAACATGTTTAAAGTAGAAATCAATGTAGGAAACAAGAAGAGAATAGAGTTTAGAATGTTCTTCTTAAGAGGGAGCTCCCTAGGGGTTTAGCTTCCATGAACAAGTAAGCATAAAGGGTAAAGAAAATTATCAAAAGTTAGGTCTAAACAATGAACTTTAAAATCTATATATAAGTTTCTAAAACCGTGCAAGGACTTCTTCAAAAATAAGGAGAAGTTTTGGGGCCAATTTGGATATATTTAAAACTTCAATAAGTTGCGAAATTGAATTGCCGTCAGATATTGGTGTCCCTTGACACTAGGGGTGGTGTCGATTGACACCTACGCAAATTTACGTCTCCAGATTGCTTTTGCATCATAAGTTCTCTGTTTTGATCCAGAATGTTCCATAATCTCAAAATGCATCCCAAACATGTAAAGACCTGAAAAAGACTATAAAAGAGTCTAGAAATAACAAAAAAACTCTAAAAACCAGTATTTTCACGCCCGGTCCGACCGGTTGAACCGTGACCCGAACATTTTTTTGGTTTGGGTTTAGTGCTAAAACCTGACGGGTGTGGGTTTTAAAAATTCTCTTGATTTTGGAATAAAATATGGGATTTTAGACTTTATTCAATCATTTGTAGAAATTTTTTCAGTTCTTAAACTCATTTGATGTTCTAGATTTTGATGAAGACTTCACAATGCCGCTTTAAAAAATGAATCGAATGGTGAGTGAGACACGCGATATTAGTTGTGTGAATTCACGATGTTTTATTAATTTATTTCCGTCATTGGTGATCTTCTAGTATATTTGTTACGGTATTAGACATTTAGTTGGATTTACAAAATTTAATCACTTTATTATTATTGTTTGGTATAAAGGATTTTGTATTTTCATTCATTCTGTAACGCCCGTGAACCGGAAAATCGGTTAGGGTTTGTATATAAAACATCCGGTTTAATCGGTTGGATTAATTAGAAACCCTATAGTGTGCCTATAAAAGAAAAAAACTCGAAATTAGTGCTTTAGTTATCCACTTTTCGTTTTATAAAGGAGAAAAAGTCAGAGAAAGAGAAGAACCAGAATCGTTAGGGTTTGGGAGGAAACGTTTTCGACATATCAAATCTTTGTAAAAGGTAACGAAATTTGGTAGGGTTATTCCCAAGTCTTTTATAGTTATTATCCAGTTTATAGAAGTTGTTTTGGATTAAAATTGGTTGAGTTATTCGCAGTTTCGTGAGACACGTTTTTTCAGACGCGAATTAGGACCAGCGGGGATTGTAACTGCGATCGTAGTCTCATATGGTTTCCGATCGGCACGAGTTTTTGTGGGAAGCGTTGTGATGTGTAAGGCTAGCGTTTCACCGGAGGGATTTAATAATTAACGGTTAGTTTGTATTTTAGGGTTTCATCTTTGAGACTGTTTGTTTTTGTTTTTCATGTACAGTTTGCTTCAAAGGTTGCTTTTAGTTGTGACATGTTGTAGGACGTTTCTGAACTGTTTCAGACGCAAGGAGAGTCTCTCCTGGGTTTAATTGTTATTGGAATAATTTTGTTAAGGTGAGTGCGTGAGCATGAGCTTATCTGAGCGAATAGGTTGTATGTTTTGTTTTGTGTGATGATATGTCGGTGTGGTAAATGTGTTTTGAGTGAATTGTTCGATGATTGGTTTGTTTGTGTTGTATTTGTGATTATACCGTTTTATTTGCTTGTGTGTATAGCTCGTAGATGGGAGGATCGCCTCACTAAATATTTATGATAATACTTACGCATCTCATTGTATTGTTGATGCAGGTAAAGATAAAGTGTGATCGTGGTATCATGGCAAGGAAGAGAGGATGATCTAGGAACTCGTTTGGTTTACTTTTATGTTTTGGTTATTGGAACAGGTTAGGGTTGTGTTAGGATTGTTAGTCATTCTTGGTTTTGTTGGTTGAATTATTTGTTTATTCATAAAATAGTTTTTGTGACTTGCGGTTTAATTGTTGCTTTATTGGTTGGTTTAATTAGATATTTATGGGAATATTTAATTATGTTTAAAAAAAATGGGTCGGGTTGTTTCAATTTGGTATAAGAGCGATCACAATTCTAGGATGTGTAGAAAAATTAATTGATGAATTATTTTCTTGATGATTGATGTGGGATGAGCTAGGATGTTAGCATACTAAGGTTTGATTATGGAGTGTTTAGTCAATTGTGTGTTGTTGGAGGCCTACCATCATCTTCTCCGAACCTTAAATGAAATTCCACGATAAGTTCTTTGTGATATATTCGTTTGTTCTAGTTTCTTAACCTTTTGTACCTGAGTAGCGCAGATGGTTAGAGGAGCTGGAGTTCGTGGTCGTGGTCGCGGTAGAGGACAAGTCCTCGAGGGTACCGGCGAGAGTGATGGCCACAGTGCAACAGTTGAGCAGAGTGTGGGTTCGCAGCCTGAGTTTGTGGAGCACGGGGTTGGGGACGGTCTTGGTGCTGATATAGCTAATGCAACCGGAGTTCCGTCGGAGGAACCCAGGTTGCAGAGGTTGGTTTGGCAGGCCTGCTAAGGCAGTTGTTGGAGCGGTTACCAGGTGTGGTACCAGTGCAGACGCCAGATGCGCCACGAGTGGTGGAGGTGCAGCAGAGGGCTGCAGTTGCTGAGGCGGTTCCATCTTATTTAAGGATGATAGAGCAGTTGCAGAGGATTGGCATCGGGTATTTTTCTGGTGGTACTAGTCCTGAGGAGGCCGACAGTTGGAGGTCGCGGGTTGAGTAGAACTTCGGTTTGAGCAGATGCCCGGTGGAGAATCGGGTGGATCTGGCAGTGCATTTTCTAGAGGGAGATGCACATTTGTTGTGGCGGAGTGTGACTGCCAGGAGGAGGCAGGCGGATATGTCTTGGGCAGATTTCATGGCCGAGTTTAATGCGAAGTACTTTCCGCAGGAGGCGTTCGACCTTATGGAAGCTCGTTTTCTTGAGCTAAGACAGGGTGAGCGGTCAGTTCGGGTGTATGACCGGGATTTTAACCGACTTTTGGTGTATGCGGGTCGGGGCATGGAGGATGACCAGGCCTAGATGAGGAGGTTCTTGAGGGGACTTCGACCGGATTTGAGGGTGCGGTGTAGAGTGTCGCAGTACGCCACGAAGGCGGCACTGGTGGAGACAGCTGCTGAGGTAGACGAGGACCTTCAGAGGTAGGTGGTGGCAGTGAGTCCACCGGTACAATCGAAGAAGACTCAGCAGCAGGTGGCACCTAGCAAGGGCGGCAAGCCTACGCAGGGGCAGAAGAGGAAGTGAGATCATTCTTCTAGAGCTGGACAGGGTGGTCGTGCGGGATGTTTTTCTTGTGGGAGCCTTGACCACAAGGTAGCGGATTGCACGCAGCGAGCTGAGACGAGGGAGTGCTACCACTGCAGGGAGAGAGGACACCTCAGACCAAACTGTCCTAAGCTGCAGCGGATGACAGTGGCAGTAGTACAGCCGGCGGTGCAGCAGGGAGCGCAGGTGCAGCAGGGAGTGCAGCAGAATGTGCAGCAGTTAGCACATATTGCAGCGGCACCACAGGGCTACACTACGAGTGAGATAGGCAGTACCAGTCACAGAGCGATCACTGGCATGATTTCTCAGACTTTGTGAATTATTTCCGTTGTTTTTTGATATCATTGTGTTGTGATGAATGTTAGGGTTCTTAGCATATGAAGTTTGTGTAGGGACCTTATTAGTGGGCGGTGTAGAGGCCCATGTGTTGTTTGACTCTGGAGCATCGCATTGCTTCATTACCTTTGAGAGTGCCTCGCGCGGCAACATCCGTGGGGATCCTGGTGAGCAGTTTGGAGCCGTCAAGGTTGATGGAGGACAGTTTCTAGCGGTTCTGGGGAGAGCGAAGGGTGTGGATATTCAGATTGAAGGGGAGTCGATGCCAGCAGATTTGATTATCAGCCCTGTAGAGTTGTATGATGTTATTCTGCGAATGGATTGGTTGGATCTTTACAGAGTACATCTTGACTGCCACTGTGGGAGAGTTTCTTTTGAGCGGCCAGAGGGGAGGTTGGTTTATCAGGGAGTGAGACCTACCTCAGGGAGTCTCGTAATCTTCGCAATGTAGGTAGAGAAAATGATCGAGAAGGGCTGCGAGGCTTACCTGGTGACGATATCTACGCCAGAGTCTGTGGGGCAGGTAGCAGTGAGCGACATTCGGGTTGTTCACGAGTTCGAGGATGTGTTTCAATTGTTGCAGGGATTACCTCCATCACGGTCTGATCCTTTCATGATTGAGTTGGAACCAGGGACAGCGTCGTTGTCTAAGGCACCCTACAGGATGGCTCCAGCAGAGATGGCAAAGGTAAAGAAGCAGCTAGATGATTTGTTGGGTAAGGGATTCATTCGTCCTAGTACTTCACCTTGGGGAGAGCCGGTGTTATTTGTGAAGAAGAAGGATTGGAGTTTCCGCTTATGTATTGACTACCGAGGGTTGAACCAGGTCACTATGAAGAAGAAGTACCCTTTGCCAAGGATCAATGAGTTGTTGGATCAGTTGAGGGGTGCTACTTGTTTCTCCAAAATTGATTTCACGTCGGGTTATCACCAGATCCCGATAGCGGAGGCATATGTTCGCAAGACTGCTTTCAAGACGAGATATGGACATTTTGAGTTTGTGGTGATGCCTTTCGGTTTGACTAATGCACCTGCAGCGTTCATGAGGTTGATGAACAGCGTGTTCCAGGAGTTTCTGGATGAGTTTGTGATCATCTTTATTGATGACATCTTGGTGTATTCTAAGAGTCCTGAGGAGCATGAGGTACATCTGATGAGAGTGATGGAGAAGCTGTGGGAGCAGAAGTTGTTCGCTAAGTTGAGCAAGTGCAGTTTCTGGCAGAGAGAGATGGGTTTTCTGGGTCACATTTTTTCTGCAAAGGGAGTTTCAGTGGATCCAGAGAAGATTGAGGCTATCAGAGACTGGCCTAAACCGACGAATGCCACTGAGATCAGGAGTTTTCTTGGGTTGGCAGGGTATTACAGGAGGTTCGTCAAGGGATTTGCGAGTATGGCACAGCCGATGAGTAAGCTAACAGGGAAGAATGTTCCTTTTGTGTGGTCACTGGATTGCGAGGAGGGTTTCATGAGTCTTAAGGAGATGTTGATGAGTACACCAGTGTTAATTGCTAGAGCATGGAGAGCCTTACATGGTGTATACTGATGCCTCGAGAGTTGGTTTGGGTTGTGTTCTAATGCAGCGTGGGAAGGTTATTGCCTATGGATCGCGGCAGTTGAGGAAACATGAGGGCAACTATCCCACTCACGATTTAGAGATGGTTGCGGTGATCTTTGCCTTGAAGATTTGGAGGTCTTATCTTTATGGCGGGAAAGTGCAGGTGTTCACGGATCATAAGAGTTTGAAGTATATCTTCACTAAGCCAGAGCTGAACCTAAGGCAGGGGTGATGGATGGAGCTGGTGGCTGATTATGATCTGGAGATAGCCTACCATCCTGGTAAGGCTAATGTGGTTACAGATGCCTTGAGTCGTAAGCGCGTGGGTGCGGCTCCAGGGCAGAGTGTTAAGGCCTTGGTGAGTGAGATTGATGCTTTGCGGTTGTGTGCTGTGGCAAGGGAGCCATTGGGATTGGAAGCTGTGGATCAAGTAGATCTTCTGAGTAGAGTTCGGTTAGCTCAAGAGAAGGATGAGGGGTTGATTGCGGCTTCTAAGGCAGAGGGCTTTGAGTATCAGTTCGTAGCTAATGGAACTATCCTTGTGCATGGGCGAGTTTGTGTGCCTAAGGATAAGGAGTTGCGACAGGAGATCTTGAGTGAGGCTCATGCGAGCATGTTTTCCATTCATCCAGGAGCGACTAAGATGTACCGAGACCTCAAGCGGTACTATCAGTGGGTCGGGATGAAGAGGGATGTAGCTAATTGGGTCGAAGAGTGCGATGTTTGCCAGTTAGTTAAGATTGAGCATCAGGTGCCGAGTAGCCTGTTGCAGAGTTTACCCATTCCTGAGTGGAAGTTGTAACGATCATGACATCTGATGATTTATAAGATGAATATTTTTTTTTCTTAGATTTGACTTGAGTTGTCTTATTTAAGAATGTGTTGTGCGGTTCTCAAAAATGGAAAGTTTCCCAAAAAGGACTTGTCTATTTTTGGAAAGTTTGAGTAAACAACCTAAGAAAGAGGTGTGTTTACGAGATGGCCGGGAGTTGGACATAAGGATATTCCCGAGGGCATATGATGGATGGTGAGGCATAAAGGTGTCTTACGCGAATCCATGAGAGAGTCTGGATATATGCTCGGAAGCGTTTAGTATTGTTTGCTCGAGGGACATGAGGGTCCCAACAACTCGTGAGGAGCGGGGTATGCTCCTGAGGTACCGGTAACTCGAGGGACTTGGTGTCTTTAGAGTGCAAGGGGTACGGTGGCTTTCGGGTGACGATCTGAGAGAACGCTTTAGGGTGATGACCCGAGAGCGAGTTTTGAGGTATTATTTTCTCCAAATGTCGTAACTCGATGACTTTGTGGCCGAGAGTGAGCCGACACAACTCAGGGTTTGACTTTGAGTGGGGAAGATAATACCTGTGATACCCGAGATACCGTAGGCCTAGGCCTGAGAGTGACGGTTTATGCTCGAAGATTGCGGTCTGAGAGTGGAGAGTGAGTTGTGAGCAACAATGACTAGTAAATCGTGAGTATATCGACTGGATAGAGAGACGTAGAAGGGGTCTGGTTGGAGGGAGTGCAGACCGTAGTGATGGTTGCACGGAGTTCCTCGGAGTGGAAGGGTGAAGCTAGATTCGAGGACGAATCTATGTTAGTGGGGGAGAATTGTAACGCCCGTGAACCGGAAAATCGGTTAGGGTTTGTATTTAAATCG
The DNA here is from genome assembly GCF_000001735.4 of Arabidopsis thaliana. Classification (NCBI taxonomy): domain Eukaryota; kingdom Viridiplantae; phylum Streptophyta; class Magnoliopsida; order Brassicales; family Brassicaceae; genus Arabidopsis; species Arabidopsis thaliana. The sequence continues at coordinate 4,678,252 of NC_003075.7, read as the reverse complement.
TCCGGTTTAATCGGTTGGGTTAATTGGAAACCCTATAGTGTGCCTATAAATGAAAGAAACTCGAAATTAGGGCTTTAGTTATCCACTTTTCGTTTTATAAAGGAGAAAAAGTAAGAGAAGGAGAAGAACCAGAATCGTTAGGGTTTGGGAGGAAACGTTTTCGACATATCAAATCGTTGTCAAAAGTTACGAAATTTGATAGAGTTATTCCCAAATCTTTTGTAGTTATTCTCCAGTTTACAGAAGTGGTTTTGGATTAAAATTGATTGATTTATTCGCAGTTTAGTGAGACACGTTTTCTCAGACGCGAATTAGGACCAGCGGGGATTGTAACTGCGATCATAGTCTCATCTGGTTTCCGATCTGCACGAGGTTTTGTGGGAAACTTTGTGACGTCTAAGGCTAGCGTTTCACCGGAGGGATTTAATAATTAACGGTTAGTTTGTATTTTAGGGTTTCGTCTTTAAGACTATTTGTTTCTGTTTTTCATGTACAGTTTGCTTCAAAGGTTGCTTTTGGTTGTGACATGTTGTAGGACCTTTCTGGACTGTTTCAGACGCAAGGAAAGTCTCTCCTGGGTTTAATTGTTGTTAGAATAATTTTGTTAAGGTGAGTGCGTGACCATGAGCTTATCTGAGCGATTGGGTTGTATGTTTTGTTTTGTGTGATGATATGTAGGTGTGGTAAATGTGTTTTGAGTGAATTGTTCGATGACTGGTTTGTTTGTGTTGTATTTGTGATTATACCCTTTTATTTGCTTGTGTGTATAGCTCGTAAATGGGAGGATCGCCTCACTAAGTATTTATGATAATACTTACGCATCTCATTGTATTGTTGATGCAGGTAAAGATAAAGTGTGATCGTGGAATCATGGGAAGGAAGAGAGGATGATCTAGGAACTCGTTTGGTTAACTCTTATGTTTTGGTTATTGGAACCAGTTAGGGTTGTGTTAGGATTGTTAGTCATTCTTGGTTTTGTTGGTTGAATTATTTGTTTATTCATAAAATAGTATTTTTGACTTGCGGTTTAATTGTTGCTTTATTGGTTGATTTAATTAGATATTTATGGGAATATTTAACTATGTTTAAAAAAATGGGTCGGGTTGTTTCACATTCAACCTCCAAAGGAGAAAAAGATACAAAGTTTTTGAGCAAAGGTTTACAACATTGATAAGAAAGATAACATAAACAAAGGGCTTTAAGGATAGATCCGTAGAAACTCGGCCGATAGGCCCACCAATGGATTCGTTTGACCTGCGACCATTCTGTGCATCCCAATGGTCGGCGACCCCATCCAAAACCCAGCCGCTTATTGCCCACCCACTCCACCTTTCGGCCAAGCACAACAACTGTCCAGCCATCCATTCACACCATCCGTCACCACGAATTTGATTTTATTCGTGGCCATATTGACAAAAACAAGATCAATTCTATCTTAGGTATTTTTTTTTTTGTTATGTTAAAGTTATTGGTGGTTTTAAGATTTTGTTTCGAAGAAGATGCAAATGGAGATTAATATTATTGAATTTGACCATACTAAGCCGAGTACGGCTGATGTTAAGCAAGGAGAGAGATCATCCGGTTAGTTACCACAACCAAGGTGACATTGTTCTTAACCTATCTTTCTCACGGATTCATCCCTATTCTTATTTTCACACTAGGACGGAGTGAAGTAAGTATGGGGGGGGGGGGGGGGTGGGGGGGGGGTGGTTAATGAATCCGTTACTACTAATGCTACTCTCTATTTTGTTAACTTGAAACTTTTTTCCACTTTTTACACCAATATGTTCTAACAAAGCAAAAAATTTTTCTTTATTATCGAGTAATGTTTCTCCTTTTTCTAACAAACCTCTTCTCCTTTTTCCACAGTAGGGAACTGTGATCATGTTATATGATAATTATTGACCATTATGTGTTGAGAATTGTTTCTTGAGGAACACTTACAAGGTTGCAAGGAACTACTGATATGATCTTGGGTGACAAGATCCAGTCCCTTGAAGTCTCTTTGTGTGGATTGTGATGAAGTGATGGTGATATGGTGAATAAATGGATCTGTGGGAAGTTGAAGGGTTGAAGATGGGATGATGATGAACTGAAAACAAACTGAAAATGGATGAAGTGAAACTTCCAAGAGTTGCGGAAAGACTCTTGAACTTTCGGGCTCGATCTTGCTAGGATATTACACACCAAAGCAATCACAAGTTGAAGAGATATTACACACCCTTCACATCAAACAATCACAAGAGGTTTTGATAATAAAAAGTTTGATAAGTCTTACAAAGGAGAAGAGAATAGAATATATAGAGAAGTAGAGGAGCCCTAGAGAAGAGGAAGAGTCATTCTAGAGAAATAAAAACACAAAAACGAAATTTGGATGTCTCCTTTGCTAATGGGCTTCAAAAACAACAATGGGCCATGAAAAGAGTGTGTGGGCTTGCCTCATTAAAAACCTCTCTTGGAAAACCCAATGGGACAAAACCAAGAGGAGGGAAAAAGAGTGCAAGTCACACACCTCCATTGTTGTTGCTTAAACGGCTTGAATCACTACCAACGTGGTTGGACAAGCTTCTTGTTTAAGGCTGCCCTCAATCTTTTGTAGAAGTGTGGTGATAGCTTGATTTAGTAGCTTTGTCTTTGATCTTGTTATTGGACCTTCAAGAACATGCAATGCTTCATCCTTTTTAGCTCCAAGCTCTCCATCCTCAAGCTGCTTTCTTTCTCCAAACTCCTCGGGTTCAAGCTGCTCCTTAGCTCCATGATCCAAGCTTCCCATTATCACATCATCCTCTCCCACTTGAAAAGGATTTGACCTCAAATCTGTTTCATCTGCAATAAAAGGAACAAGATCAGCAACATTAAAACTATTACTCACATTATACTTACCTTGCAAATCCAGAGAGTAGGCATTGTCGTTGATCCTCTTGAGAACTTTAAAAGATCCATCCATCCGCGGCATAAGTTTAGACTTTCTCTTGTTAGGAAAACGTTCTTTTCGGAGATGAATCGAAACTAAGTCTCCTTAGTTGAAGATAAGCTCCTTCCTGCTTTTATTTGCATGCTTAGCATATTGTTTGGTCTTCTCTTCAATGTTCTTTCGCGCCTGCTCATGAATCTGCTGCACTAAATCTGCTTTCTTCTTTCCATCCATGCTCACTCTTTCACTCAAAGGTAAAGGCATCAAATCCAAAGGAGTAATGGGATTAAACCCATAAACAATTTGAAAAGGTGAAAATTTAGTAGCAGAATGCACAGAATGATTATATGCAAACTCAACATGAGGTAAACAATCCTCCCAAGTCTTTAAATTCTTTTTTATCAATGCACGCAGGAGTGTAGACAAAGTCCTATTAACTACCTCAGTTTGTCCATCAGTTTGCGGGTGACAAGTAGTAGAGAATAACAACTTAGTTCCTAACTTAGACCAAAGCGTTTTCCAAAAGTAACTAAGGAACTTAGTGTCTCTATCTGATACTATGGTTTTAGGCATTCCATGTAAGCGAACAACTTCCCTAAAGAACAGATTGGCTATATGCATGGCATCATCAGTTTTATGACATGGAATGAAGTGTGCCATTTTAGAAAATCTATCCACAACCACAAAAATGGAATCTTTACCTGTCCTAGTCCTTGGCAAACCTACTACAAAGTCCATAGAAATATCATTCCAAGGATGCAAAGGAATAGGAAGAGGAGTACACAAACCGTGGGGTTGTGACTTAGCCTTAGCTTGTTTACATGTTGTGCACCTTTCACACATTCTCTCCACATCTCTCTTCATATGCGGCCAATGAAAGTGATCTTGCATAACCTTAAGAGTTTTTGAGACTCCAAAGTGTCCCATTAAGCCTCCACCATGTGCTTCCCTTATAAACAACTCTCTCAAAGAAGAATTAGGAATACACAAACGGTTATCATAAAACAAGAATCCTTCATGTCTATAATACTATCCAAATGCAAACTTTTCACATGATGAGTATATCTTATTAAAATCAGAATCATTTGCATAAAGAAATTTTATATGCTCAAATCCAAGTAACTTAGCATCAAGAGATGAGAGAAGAACATACCTCCTTGACAATGCATCGGCAACTACATTGTCCTTACCTTTCTTGTATTTGATAACATAGGGAAACGTCTCAATGAATTCGACCCACCTAGCATGTCTTTTGTTAAGCTTTTGCTGTCCTTTGAGATGCTTTAGGGACTCATGGTCGGTGTGAATGACAAACTCTTTAGGCCAAAGATAGTGTTGCCACGTTTGTAAGGCTCTCACCAAAGCATAAAGCTCTTTGTCATATGTAGGATAGTTGAGAGTAGCTCCTCCTAGCTTTTCACTGAAATAAGCTATTGGCTTCTTATCCTGCATTAAGACAGCACCAATTCCTACCCCGGGGGCATCACATTCGATTTCAAAAGTTTTAAGAAAATCAGGAAGAGATAAAACAGGGGCATGAGTAAGCTTCTCTTTTAAGGCTTGGAATGCATCTTCTGGAGCTTGTTCCCACTTGAATCCCACGTTTTTCTTGATAACTTCGGTGAGTGGGGCTGCTAGAGTGCTAAAATCTCTCACGAACCTCCTATAGAAGCCGGCAAGTCCATGAAAACTCCTTACTTTTCCTACAGATTTTGGACTTGGCCATTCCCGAATTGCTTTCACTTTCTCTTCATCAACCTTAACTCCATCTGTACTCGCAACAAAACGCCAACTCCCATCCTTCTTAGGTACAAGCAACACTGGAACAGCACATGGACTCATACTTTCACAAATATGACCTCTCTCCATTAGCTCATTCACTTGCTTTTCTAGTTCCTTGGTCTCCACGGGATTGGTCCTATAAGCTGGTCTGTTTGGCAAAGAAGCTCCTGGAACGAAGTCAATTTGGTGCTCAATGCCTCTAATGGGTGGTAAACCTTCTGGATTTTCCTCGGGAAAAACATCTTGATAGTCCTGCAAAAGAAACTTAATACTACTCGGCAAAGCCGGTTCCAAGGCTGTTATATTCAATAAGTTTTCTTTAAAGACAAACAAAAGATTAGGTTTAGTACTCCCCTTTGGTTTACTCTAGGAAGTTTTGGATTGAACAGCTTGAGATCCTTTCTTTTTCATGCTAAGCTGATCCAAGTAGACTTCATGAGGTGCCATAGGTGCCAAAACAGTTTTTCTTCCCCTAAATTCAAAGCTATGTCTATTGGTAAACCCATCATGTATCACTTTCCGATCAGATTGCCAAGGTCTTCCTAACAAAACGTGACTGGCTTCTAAGGGCAGAATATCACATAAGATCTCATCCTCATACTTCCCAATGGCTAACGGCACTTGAACTTGTCTGGTAACAGCCATTTCTCCACTCTCATTTAGCCATTGCAGTTTATAAGGTTTAGGATGCGGAAACTCCTCTAAACCAAGTTTCTGGACCATAGTCTCACTTGCAACATTGGTACAGCTTCCACCATCTATAATCAAACTACACACTTTTCCCTTAATCAAACACCTTGTATGGAACAGATTCTCTCTTTGCGCTTGTTCTTCAGCTTTGTTTAGCACACTTAAGACCCTCATAGTCACAAGTAGCTCTCCTTTAGGTGCTTCTTCAACATCGGATTCTTCTGGTTTCTCATCCTCGGACTCAACCTCTCCACTGTCCCTAATTATCATAATTCTTTTGTTGGAACACTCACTAGCATAATGCCCAAGTCCGTGGCATTTGAAACACTTGAGATCTCTAGTTCTCGTAACTTCTTTTTCTTTCCCCTTTGAACTGATTTCTTCAACCTTAGGCTTCACAAACGGCTTGTACTCTTTTTGAAAACCAGATTTCTCTTCTCTTTGGTAGCTAGGTTTGCTAGAATTGTAGCTAGGCTTAGCACTCCTTCTCTTAATCTGTTTCTCAAACATGACTGCCTTGTGAAACAATTCTTCAAGGTTCTCATAATGTATCACCTCGAAACGGTCTAAAATGTCTCTATTGAGGCCTCCCATGAATCTAGACATAGTTGCTTCACACTCTTCTTGAACATCAGCCCTTAGCATCAATGTTTCCATTTCTTTGAAGTACTCCTCAACCGTTCTATTTCCTTGAACCAAATTCCTCAACCTTTGGTGCAGCTCTCTATGGTAATGACTAGGCACAAACCTTCTCTTCATGATATTCTTTAGCTGATTCCAAGTTTCAATCGAATCATCTCCAAGACGCCTTTTAGTAGTAACAACTTGATCCCACCAGCTTAGTGCATAATCATAGAATTCAGTGGCTGCCACTTTAACCTTGTTTGCTTCAGTATACTCTTGACAAACAAACACCAACTCAATCTTCTTCTCCCACTACAAATAATCATCAGGATTATTAGTACCATGGAATGGAGGGATGCGAAGCTTAAGATTAGCTAAGTTGTCTCTTGGAGGGTGTCTTTCTTCTTGCCCACGTCTTTGCCTCCTATGACTAGTGCGAGTAGAGGATTGGCTGTAGTAGCTAAGTGTTGCCTCCCGATCAGAATTATTCCTCATAGTTCTGTTCTTCCTTTCTTGGTTAGACCTTGCAGCCTCAAATCTCTCATCCATCATCTTAGCCATATTAGTAGTGAGAGTTGCGGTAAGAGTAGCTGTTATAGCTTCCATCAACAACTTGTTGTTTTGTGCATTGCTATTCTCTTCCTTATCTTTATCTGACATGATTCTGCAACTAGAAGACACACAATATCAAATTCCTCTTAAAACAAACCAAATCAGTACCAAAAACACATAATCATAGACCCTAGAATACAAAACGTTTAGCTTATTCAAATCGCACGATCTAATACAGTTTCCTATAGTTCAGAACGTGATCTAAACGATTTAACAAGTTTCGAACGATTCCAATAAGTATTCAAGCCTACAACGACGAAACAATTTTGACGAACAGAGAATACCAAGAGTTTAGAAAAAACACAACTTGATACAAAGTTGCTCTGATACCACGTGATATGATCTTGGGTGACAAGATCCAGTCCCTTGAAGTCTCTTTGTATGGATTGTGATAGAGTGATGGTGATATGGTGAATGAATGGATCTGTGGGAAGTTGAAGGGTTGAAGATGGGATGATGATGAACTGAAAACAAACTGAAAATGGATGAAGTGAAACTTCCAAGAGTTGCGGAAAGACTCTTGAACTTTCGGGCTCGATCGTGCTAGGATATTACACACCAAAGCAATCACAAGTTGAAGAGATATTACACACCCTTCAGATCAAACAATTAGAAAGAGGTTTTGATAATAAAAAGTTTGATAAGTCTTACAAAGGAGAAGAGAATAGAATATATAGAGAAGTAGAGGAGCCCTAGAGAAGAGGAAGAGTCATTCTAGAGAAATAAAAACACAAAAACGAAATTTGGATGTCTCCTTTGCTAATGGGCTTCAAAAACAACAATGGGCCATGAAAAGAGTGTGTGGGCTTGCCTCATTAAAAACCTCTTGGAAAACCCAATGGGACAAAACCAAGAGGAGGGAAAAAGAGTGCAAGTCACACACCTCCATTGTTGTTGCTTAAACGGCTTGAATCACAACAGACGTGGTTGGACAAGCTTCTTGTTTAAGGCTGCCCTCAATCTTTTGTAGAAGTGTGGTGATAGCTTGATTTAGTAGCTTTGTCTTTGATCTTGTTATTGGACCTTCAAGAACATGCAATGCTTCATCCTTTTCAGCTCCAAGCTCTCCATCCTCAAGCTGCTTTCTTTCTCCAAACTCCTCGGGTTCAAGCTGCTCCTTAGCTCCATGATCCAAGCTTCCCATTATCACATCATCCTCTCCCAGTTGAAAAGGATTTGACCTCAAATCTGTTTCATCTGCAATAAAAGGAACAAGATCAGCAACATTAAAACTATTACTCACATTATACTTACCTTGCAAATCCAGAGAGTAGGCATTGTCGTTGATCCTCTTGAGAACTTTAAAAGGTCCATCCATCCGCGGCATAAGTTTAGACTTTCTCTTGAGGACAAGCAAAGTCTAAGTCTGGGGGAGTTGATACCACAACTTTTTAGCCCTTTTTAGCTATTGTTTTCTTATGTTTCAGAGAGCATTTTTTGTCATTCTAGAGCCAAGAAGAGGAGAAACACGTATTCTAGGAGCCAAGACGGTTTTAAGAGTTTTGAAGCTAAAAGTATCAAAAAACAATCAATTCTTGTACTTCAGAAGTTTAGCATCCGGTCGAGGTCTTCCCCATCACGACAACAAGATATTTCGATATGCATAGAAAGCTAGAAGAGTCAAGATTAACGTCGAAATCCAATCGAAGCAACCCATGAAGCCGTTTGGGAGATATGACCCGAAGAGTGAATACATGTCAAGAACCGGCCGTTTGGAAATAATAAATCCAAAAAGCATCCGGCCAAGGAGACTTGCACCCGGGCAGATCCGAGAAGCTTTTCACTGACCATTAGGTCACGCCCAAGTCCTTCCCTCTTTGTGCCACCGTCATTAGGCTCCTTCCCTGAAGCCCACTACTCGGCCCTATCACTTACTTATCCGGCGGATTGACGTTCTTACTCCTAAACCTAATTCTTGGCCATCAAGTATAAATACTTATTATAAGCCCTAACCCTAGGTGTGCGTTCATCACAAGCAAACACTAGCCATCACCGAGAACTACCAACTCGCCGCCACACCTCTTGAGCTCGAAGATCACCATCTCTCTCTATTTCTCTTTCGTTTTTATCAGACTCTTTATGGTGGAGTGTTGCCTCTTGTGTTCTACATTCAAAGAAGTAATCTCTAAACAATTTTTAAGTTTTATTTATCTTTTTGTTATGGTTTACTTAACCCAACTTTTGATTAGCTCCTTTGCCATGAGCGAGTAGATCTCTAGTTGAGTTTGAGGGGGTTTCAATGGGGAATTCATGGGGACGTTAGATCAAGTTTAGGTTGGCAGGTTCTATGATTTTGTTTGATCGCTTACACTATTATTTCTAGTTGAGTTTAATCTTAATGCATGTATGTCCGGAACGCCACCTTGTACATGATCTTAGGTATTTTATACTTGGCAGAATCTTGTATAATTGCTTGAACTAACTTAACTAAATAAAGAACTATAACCGTTACACGCCCACCGAGTGATAGGGACTTATGGACTAGAATCAAACTTGAACTTAATGCTTTGATCTTTATCTCGAAACCATGTTAGCACCTACTAGCCTTTAGGGCAACTGAGTACGCGAGGTATTAGTGAGAATAACCGGCTTTCACCTACTAGCCGTTAGGGCTATCTGGTCTTGGATGAGTTTCGTATATCTGAGAATTTGGAAGTAAACAAACCTAACCATGTTATCACATGAATTGGGATCTATACCTTATTGTTGAACCATGACATCCGGAGAAACCCTCGAAGACCTAACGCTTCTCTCTTATTGCTTATCGTTTACTTTAAGTATTTGTCTTTTATTTTGCTTATTCACTACATACAACAACCCCCTCTCTCTTTATTTTGGTCCTAGCTTCACTCTCTTCTTAAGGATCTCTCTGAGCTACTTTTCTCCTTGTGGATTCGATCCTAAAGTACTACTCTGATATAGTGTGCACTTGCAGTAGTCGTGTGCTCTTTCAGGTAAAAGCCTGAGGCAAAATAAAACACGCATCACAAGACTTTGCCAAGGAAGTGCAAAACAAAAGCTGCAAAAGTGAGAGGTTTAGTGAATACTTCTGATGGGAAACTTCACCCGTTAATGCATTGAACAATGAAAACCAAGGAGAAAGATTTGTTGAATAGTGTGTGATTGAACAAGTGTTCTTCCTCTCACACAGACAATCGAACATGAAGAGGTTAAAGAATCTCAATAACATTTTCCTTGTTGTCTTTTCTTTGGCCATGCCTATAATCCTAATTTGTTTACTTGTTTCTCAATTTCACCAAGTGGTTAGACTTGGAGGTCATGCTCTTTTTGTCTTATAAGTTAGGCTAACATGGAGATATTAAAACTATGAGCTCTTCTTTATGTCTTATAAGCTTAAAAATAAAAACCTTAGTAATAAGTTTCGTACTTGTTAAGTAAAACTTTTGTATTATGCAATTGAATGTCAATTCCTGGATCTTGAGCTCAACATAAATTTTGTATTCTTGAATCTTGATTGTTTCTCTTTGAAAGGGCGCATGCGTTGTAGAGATTATACAAATGACTGATATATTGGAGGGCAGTATCATTAGAAGTGCTAGAAGAATCGACGTGTTTTTGAACCAGGTAATGTCAGCAAACTCTCTATATCTTCTACAATTAAATTTTTGTTTGTGAATTGTCTTATAATTGCTTAATGTCATAAAACTCTTTGTAATGTTTTTTACTTTAGAAACTTGTTTGAGTTCAAGTTAAGTGCTTTTGACTTAATCACTTAACTTAACTGAACTTGTTTAGTTAACGACGTTAACTAAACCAAAAAAAAAAAAAACCTTTTGCACCATCTAGAATCTTTGAAGTTAGTATTTAAGGAAAAAAAAACCTAGACGACTTTAGCATAATTTGCTTGACACAAAACTGATCACATCAACGACTCAAAGTCTCAGCCTCTCAAACTCTCCAAGTCTGAAGAATTTCAAACCAAAATCTCAAAGTCTCTGAGATATAGATTCGTAATGGTAAGTTGATTTATTGATTATGAATCAATTTTGTACTTTGATTGGAAAATTATCGACATTTATTCATTGTTTTGTACTTTATTAATTATTATAGGATTCTGAAGATTTTTCTGAGTTTGGATCAATTGACTTAGATTCACTGTAGTAGATTTGATGAAAACGAACAAAGAAGATTTGATGGAGCTGAAACATCTAAATCTCGTATAAGACAAAGAATTGATATTGCGGATGATGATGTCAATGATAATGATATCAAAGACGACAACGACAAAGGAAAGACATCAACACCAGAAGATCCGAAACCGAAGAAGAGAAAGTAGTATGCAGATTGTTGGGAACATTTTACTTTGATCTGGAAGAAAGATAAGACTGGGAAAGTAGTAGAAAGAGCGCAATGCAAGCACTGCAAGAATGATTATGCATATGATCCACACAAAAACGGTACTAAATCTTACAATCTCCACTTGGAAAAGTGTAAGATTCGGCTTAGGAATGCTGATATTGGTACAATGATAGTCAATGCAGAGGCAAAATTACAAGCTAGGAAAATAGATCATATGGTTTTTCGTGAGAAGGTAGCTAGGTGTATCATTCAGCATGATCTTCTGTTTCCGTATGTTGAATATGAGAAAGTTAGATCAGTGTGGAAATATTTGAACGCAGATGTGAAGTTTATTACTCGGAACACAACTGTAGCTGACGTTTTGAAGTTGTATGAGAATGAGACAGGGAATTTATAGAGAGAATTAGCTCAGCTTCCTGGCAGGATTAGTTTCACTTCTGATTTGTAGACTGCAACTACTCAAGAAGGCTACATGTGTCTGACAGCTCATTACATTGACAGAAACTGGAAATTAAACAATAAGATGATTGCGTTTTTTGCTTTCAAGCCTCCACATACATGGATGAGCATAGCCATGGTGATTCTACAGAAGTGGCAGGATTGGGGAATTGAGAAAAAGTGTTCTCCATCATGTTAGACAATGCTGCTAACAATGACAAAATACAAGAGATTCTGAAATCTCAGCTTATGTTACAGAATGATTTGTTATGTAAAGGAGAATATGTTCATGTGAGATGTGCTGCACATATTCTCAATATCATTGTTCAGATAGGGTTGAAAGACATAGGGCATACGTTGCATAAGATCAGAGAGAGTATCAAATTTGTGAAAGCTTCTAAAAACGTGAGATATTGCTTACAAAATGTGTGGAACCTGTTGGTATAAATTAAGGTTAAGGCGGGTTTGATTTTGGATGTGACAACTAGGTGGAATTCGACATACAAGATGCTTGATAGAGCTCTCAAGTATCGAGCTGGCTTTACTAATCTCAAAGTCATTGATGCGAGGAACTACAATTCTCTCCCTACATAAGAAGAATGGCACTGATTAAAGCAAGTTTGTGAATTTTTAGAGCCTTTTAATGTGATCACTAATCTGAATTTCTGGTTCTTCATATCCAACTTAAAACTTGTATTTCATGCAAGTTTGGAAGATCAATGACTGATTGGTATCAAATACGAGTAATCAAGATGAAATCATTAGAAAAATTATTGTCCCAATGAGAGATAGATTTGATAAGTATTGGGAAGAAGTTGGTGATGTCTTTGCAATGACTACGGTGTTTGATCCACGGTTCAAGCTAATTCACTTGTATAATATTGTTTTGCAAAGCTGGGTAAGAGTGATGCTAAGACAAAGATAGAAAATTTACATACTAAGTTGACAACTTTGTTTGAATCATATGAGAATAAGTCCATTTTCACATCATCGTCTAAAGAAACGTTTATTCCAATTTTTAGTGTGGTTTTAGTTAATTGTTTCTTTATTGTTTTTTTGGCTGAAATTGGTAAATAATCTCGCAAGATTTTTTTGCTTTCCGCAAAGAAACTATTGTTAGTAGTGTAAAGTCTTCTTTGGATATGTTTTGGACCGCCATTGGAAACAATAGATTTTGAGAGTTTGGATATTTTGAACTATTGGAAAGATAACACCAACGCTATGGTGCATTGGCGTTCATGGCTTATGACCTCCTTAGTATTCCAATCATAACAGTAGCCTCTGAATCCTCTTTTAGTATTGGAGCTAGAGTTTTGAACAAGTATAGAAGCCCTCTTCTACCGAAACATGTTCAAGCACTAATATGCAGCCGCAATTGGTTAAAAGGTTTTGAAGCATATGAAAATGCTAAGCAAAAAATTTTCATAATTTTTGCACTTACAGAATTATAAATCATGCATTGATTTTGTTATTTTTATGGGACATATGTAGAGGAGGCTGAAGTATATGGTGAACTTGAAGATGAGAAAGTGCGTACTTTTGAGTCAATTGTTGACCACGATGCCGACGATTCTTGATATTGATGAAGATTGAAGACACATCTTGAGTTGAGTTTGAGATTCATGTTTTCAGCATTCAGTTTAACACTTTAGGTTATGTTTCAGATTTTCAGTTTAATACTTTAGTTTATGTTTCAGACTTTCAGCTTTTAGTTTAATACTTTAGTTTATGTTTCAGACTTTCAGTTTAATATTTAGTTTATGTATCAGTCAGTTTCAGTTTAATACTTAAGTTTATGTTTCAGACTTTCAGCTTTCTGTTTAATACTTTAGTTTATGTTTCAGACTTTCAGCTTTCAGTTTAATACTTTAGTTTATGTTTCAGACTTTCAGTTTCAGTTTAATACTTTAGTTTATGTTTCACACTTTCAGTTTCAGTTTAATACTTTAGTTTATGTTTCAGACTTTCAGTTTCAGTTTAATACTTTAGTTTATGTTTCAGACTTTCAGCTTTCAGTTTAATACTTTAGTTTATGTTTCAGTCTTTCAGCTAGGCGTGGGCATTCGGGTACCCGTTCGGGTTCGGTTCTTTTTTTCCGGGTATCGGGTCTATTCGGGTAGGAGGTTGAGAACCATTCGGGTATTCTAAAAATTCGGTTCGGTTTCGGTTCAGGTTAGGGTCGGTTCGGTTATTTTAGTAAAAATATAAAAATAACCAAAAATACCCAAAATATTTTTGGGTTCGGGTTGGATTCGGGTTTTTTACTCATATATACCCAAATCTATCTGAAATACCCGATTACCCGTAAATATATTGGTTACTTTTTATACAAATATAACCAAATGTAACCAAAATACTTAAATTACCTAAAAGAAAACTATAACATTTGTTACTTTTATCCCAAATATATCCAAATGTATATGAATTACTAAAAACATCTAGTTTAATCGGATTTATAATTTTAATTTTGGGTGTTTGAGGTATTACAAATATATATATAACTAACATATTTAGGTTACATTTGTATTCGGGTACCCACGGGTATTAGATTCGGTTCAGGTTTTTTCGGGTAGTGAGGTCGAGGACCCATTTGGGTAATTCTAAAAATCGGATTCGGGTTCGGTTCGGTTATTTTTCGGGTTTTTCGGTTCGGATATTCGGTTCCGGGTATTATGCCCAGGCCACAAGGAAAAAAAACAAAACAGAGGAAGCTGAAGATCATGACCGCGGGCTGGCCTGTTAGCCCAATGGGCATTGCGGGGCGGGTATGGGCTTCGTTTTTTCGTCTGCGGTCTTTGGCAGACCGGACCGCCTCGGAATGAACATAAGCAAGGTCCGTCATAGACCGCCCGTTTGGTTACACATGTTTTTATTTTCAATTTATCTGAAAATATTTGCCCTTTTTGTTGTTTGAACAATATTTTATGTTACTCAAAGTTATTTATCCAATAAGATTTCATAGTTAAATCTACTCAACATTTTTGAAACACATTTTAAGGAATCCAATTGGGTCTGATTTTTTATTCAATATTGATCCGAAAATCTTTAATCGGATCTTCCAAAATTGGTTTTTATTACCAATTTCTACCAAAAAAATAATTATAAACGAAATTAATTTAATTACCAAATTTAATATATATAATATCTCTAAACTAACCATATTTGTTATTTACCTTAACTAATTTCCTAAAACATCTTTACCTAATTTAAACATAAATATATGATTCTTCTTTCAAATTTATTTGATCTTATATTTAATTTATTTTGAATTTATATAAAATAAAAATAGTTAATAAAATAGTATATTTTTTTCTGTATATGATGTAATTCAAATTTTTTTAAACGAACATATATTATTCAATTCATGAAAAAATAATATGTGTACAATGTCCCACATTGCTTAAAAAATTGGACATTGGTTCAGAGCTATACTATAAATTATTCCGGTTAAGAATAAGCAGGAAGCTTGATTTATCAGGCGTCCAAAATTAAAGTGGTTATCCGGTTTACTCGGGTTCTTGATTTTAAAGAATAGAAACTTTACAAAGTTTCAAAAATTATAAATATTTTAACTTTATCAAAAGTTATATTTTCTAATTTTACAAACTTTTTATAAAGTTTAGCTTTAAATATTTATAATTTTAAAACTTATGAAGTTTTCTAAATTATAAATTGAATTTTACAAGAAATTTAAACATTATAAATATATAAAAATATATATTAATACGGGACGATATATTACGGGAGAAGTCTAGATATAACAATCAAAATTCAATGGTAAAGTTTGGGTCAATATTAAATTTCTTTTGAAGTTTCAAATTTTATAAATATTTGAAATTTACAAGAAAATGACAAAATTATGTTTAATTTCACAGGACGAGGTTATATTGTGGGACGGTTTTGGGTACGACTTCACTTCTTTTAATTAATCTTTAGGTGGGTTTTCTTTATTCAAATTGGATTCTTATGTTGTATGGTGTTGGACTATTTAGCTAACTTGGCCTTGATGGTCATGTAATACTTTAATCCTCATTAGAACCCTAAGCGTCACATATACATTACACATATTTACACTATTTGTCAATCTAATAATACTTTCAAAATTTATAATTGAAAAAATTATAATACCAACTTACAAAAATAATTTTATTTTGTTTATCTACTTAACAATCTTATTTTATCTACTTAACATTTTTGAAATACATATTTGCTCTTTTCTGAACAAAATAAAAATATATATATAATATATATATATATATATATATATCTTTAAACAAAAATAGACACTAAAAATATCTCAACAACAAATCTAAACAATATATATATATATATATATATATCTTTAAATTATAAAATATCACATAAATATTTATGGGCTTCAAATTTTAACAATTATTTGAACAGGTTTTCTAAAATATATCAAAACCAAATATATTGAAGATAAAACAAATACAAGTAAGAAATATATTAATTTAAAAGATACAAAATATTTAACAAGAAATTTTGTTTCTTTTGTTCAAAGAATTCGATATAAAATCTAGATATAAATAGTATATAATTTTCTTATTATATTGAAATTGTAAATTGACTCGAAATATCTTAAATAAAAATATTATTAAAAAGAAAAAGAACAATTTGATTTTTAATTATCACGGGACAGATTTATATGGCGGAATGAATTTAGATGAGACGGGTTTACATAGTAGGCGAGTTTGGATGAGACGAGTTTATATGGTGCTATGAGTTTAGATGGGACAGATTTGGATACCACGGGTGTATTCCTAGAATTAAATCAAATTGCAACTGTACAATACTAAACAAAACCAACAATAATAACATAACAAATACAATTCGTATTTAAATTTTTAGTTATAAAAAATACATTAAAATTCAACATTATAGTATAAGTGTTAATCTTCTTTGACACCTCTAAATGTTATTCTTCTTTGATACATTTAAATGTATAATTTTATTTGTATGTTACTAAATTACATATGTTCCACTGGTAAAATCTGAAAACACCAAAAGTTTAAATTATATAATTTTTTCTAAAACAAATTATAATTAAAAAATAAAATATTATCCCTTGGTATGATATATCACAAGTCAAATCGTAGAAGATAAAATAATACATATTAGACTTACTAATATCATAATTATGACTCAATAAAAAGCATACACAACTTTATCGATAATTATTAATCAACACAAACAACAACAAATAATAAATTATATTTTATGATAAAGAAAAATAAATAAAATATTTAACCCGCGGTATACTGCGGGTCATATCCTAGTCATTTAACAAATTGACCTTCGTAAGGAATTATTCATAGGAACTAAACCAGACCAAACCGGTCCTTTTCTCTCTGGTCGGCCACTGCTTTTTGAACAGAACAATCTCGATCTCTTTCTCTATGTCTCACTCTCTCACTCACCAGCGCAAAGTGATGTTGGTGTGTTCTTCATCTTCTTTGTCTTCTCAAAAGTTTGGCAACACCATTTTGGTGCAAGGCTCTAAGCAAATCGCGCATTCGTCTTCTCTTTCCAAGTCAATGCGATTCATAAATCTGCTACCTTCAATGTCACACTGATTTTAGGTGATGGCTTTTGGATTCAGATACCACAAGCTTTCATCCAATAAGTCAACAAAGTTGATATGAAGTCTCTCAAGTAACGGTAATATAACACTTGCACTTAGCCAAAGCCATGTTGTAAGATTAACCCACTAATAAAAAAAACACAATGGCATCAAAAGGGCTTCTTAGTCTTACCGTAAAACTTCCTAATCGTATTTTTTCTTCAGTGCCAAGATAGATTCTACCGCCCATCAGCACGTACATGTGCGATACAAAGAAGACACCTATAAAACAAATAAGCCAAGAGGAAAAGGGAAAAACTATCAAGGAATCTACCAATCCACACACACACAACTCAAGACATTGTACACATCATCAAACCTAAATAATGTTGGGAATATCTTAAAATCGTTTGTACTTTACTCTAGTTAAAGTTGTAATGTCGAGGTTTGACATTCGCATAATATTAGATGGTTATAATAGTTTGCTAGAGACCGCTTATAATCTATGAGTTTATAATTCATTGTTAATATTATACGAACCTACATGGCAGACACCTAAACAAATTGGATCAAATATAAAATTAAGTTTAATTTTGATTAAACTAATATTAGGTTAAAAGATTTCTATTATATATATATGATATATAAATTAAAATAAAAGTTTATAATATATATATGATATATAGATATACTTATATTTGTATTTGAGCACTTAAATAAATAATGTTATATATGTATATAAAATATACATATGTGCACTAATACGAATATGTGGTTTATTCTTGTAGAGAAAGTCATGTTGCATGGATTGGGCTTGGCCCATTGACTTTATATGCATTAGGTTGTGTGAACCTATTATAAAAGTGGTGCATTATAACTTTTGAGATGCAGCCGTTTTTGAATCCTTAAGATTACAGAATGTTTTTTTGCCCAAATAGGCCCATCAGAAGATTTCATCTTGCTCACAGAAGAAGAAAACTGGATTTGACTCAATCCTGAAACACACGTCGACATAACCACGTGTCAGATGAGCAATCTTAAGCGAACCGACTTCAACCTCCACCGTCGGAGCTTCAGTTCCAGGGACAGAATCACTGTCGATAGGACTATCTAACATGGATTCTTAAGGGTTTCTCACTGGTAGATAGTAAAGAGGCTCCAATTAAAGATACATCAGCAAATTGGCAATGATTAATAAGCGACGGATTCCACTTCTTATCTTCATCATAATTCTCAGATCTCTGATTTGATTTCTGCAATCAAGTCTCAACATGAAATAGATCGGAACATAACACTAGAAAGCTAGATTACTTACACTGTCATTACCAACCCATGTATGTGAGATTATTAAAAGCAAACAAAAGTAAAAACACAGATAAACAAAGGAAAGAGGATGCGTAGGAGAAAGCCAGCCACATGCCACCATGGAAACGCGACGGTGCTGGACGAAAGCCGGGCATCTCTACTATGTGAGCCAGACAATTCCGGACGGGAGCCGACCAACGGCGGAGATGAATCCACCGAAATCGGACGAGAAAACCAGTCACCGTCGTTGAGGTAACCAACTGTGCTGGGCATATGAGAGCCAACGCAAGTGAAGAAACATGTCGTTGCCACCAAAAACAACCATCGGAGACTTTCTCTCTCTGAAGGATTAAGAGAGAAGAGAAAGAAAGTCGAAGATAATTTATCAAATTGTTTTAACGACTGATGATGGTATGTCTATTTTGGCATAATTAATATGTTTTAAATGTAGGCATGACCACAGTTACGGTTATTAAGGTTATGTTCTCTAAAAATTTGATAAATTATCTTCAACCCATAAAAACAAGGGAATGTGATACATTTAGGCACTTTTAAAGAATTTTATTCCTTTTGAGGCACTTTTCAGAGATGAGGCACTTTTCCTTCTATTTAAACAAAAATTAGACTTTTTTACCCCTTAACTGAACGATCAAAAACATTTATTATCTTAATTATTTAAAATAATTTATAATGAAACACTCCTCGCTTACTCCGGATAAGAACGTGTGATTGAGAAACTATTCTTAGTTTATCGTCTCTCTTCCATGTTCTTTTGTTTTTCATCATTTTCATTCCCTCTTTCAAAATCATCAATTATGGTCGTTCCCTCTCTTTCGATTAGAAATAGTAGATACAAACAAAGCTCACATCGTCAATCCACTTTTACAGCAAAAGAAACGAAGAAGAAATAGTAATGGTGTACCACTTTTACAAGAGATGTAGTTGTCGTCGGCATCACTAGACTAAACGGCGACCACTTTTATAGTCGCTGCGACTCTTTTCACGAGAATGATGATGTTAGTCTCCACATACATTACATGCAAGTAAGTTAAAAAATTTCAGTTGTCGATCGCTGATGTAGTGATTACAAAAAAAACAGGGCCATTCCTTTTCAATAGCCATAGAATTTGACAGCAAAAAACTTAGAGACAAGTTCAAGTAAACTGAGATAAAAAGGTAAAGAAGAACGTGTCCAGAAATCGCTGTCCACAGAAGTGTCCACAGAGGTTTGTTCATTTAACTTTGTTAAGACGATCTTCTCGATTGGATTTTAAAGTTTTAAAATACAAGTCCAAGTTTGATTTTATATACAAAACATCTCAAAATATTATATAAATGATCATAAATTCAAGGGAAGAATGTGTCCAGAAATCGTTGTCCACATAGGTATGTTCATTTAACTCTGTTAAGATGATCTTCTCGATTGAATTTTGAGATAAAAAGGTAAAGAAGAACGTGTCCATAAATCGTTGTCCACAGAGGTCTGTTCATTTAACTCTGTTAAGATGATCTTCTCAATTGGATTTTGAAGTTTTAAAATACAAGTCCAAGTTTGATTTTATATACAAAACATCTCAAAATATAACATAGATGATCAAAAATTCAAGGGAAGAACGTGTCCAGAAGTCGTTGTCCACATAGGTCTGTTCATTTAACTCTGTTAAGATGATCTTCTCGATTGGATTTTGAGATGAAAAAGGTAAAGAAGAACGTGTCCAAAAATCGTTGTCCACAAAGGTCTGTTCATTTAACTCAGTTAAGATGATCTTCTCGATTTTGCACCAATTTTTTAACATTTATATCTTAAACACAAACGTAGAAATCAATCTAACATCTGTGAATGAAAATTAGTCTCAGATCTAAGCTAAAACCTCCATCAATTTCACTAGCAACAATGTTCTTCAATAAGTGAATCAACCATCAAAAAACTTATAAACCTTTTATGATGAACACATAAGAAAACCAGACTTTCTGAAAAGATACAACCCAAATATAATCATGAATCAAATTCACAGAACATGAACTAAGCAACGAGTTCCATCAATTAGTGATTCAACCATTGCTATCAAACGATTCGAAGTCCACTACGAGGCTTTAATCTCCAATTCAAGAGAATAATCTCGAATATGAAATTGGAGAAGCAAGACAAAGAAATCAAAGAGCAAGTAATCAGATTAATTTTGCAACAAACAGCAAAAACATAAAACGAAAACCAAACCCCAAATCCAATTCAAGCATTCAACGAGTCATGTAACCAAATCAGCCAGATAGGACAGATTCTCAAATTGATGGTCTGAAAAAATTCTCCTTCAAATCAGATCAAAACAGACGCGGAAAATTTAAAAAGCTGAATCTCAATCTCTCTTTCTCATAAAAGCTGATGATTTGTTGAAGAGGGAAGAAAGAAAAAGGAAAGAAATCTATTTTTTTGGCTTGATTTTTGTTTATTTTTGGAGAAAGTAAGAGAAAGAGAGAGAAAGGATAGGATAAAGAGAGATAGAGCGATATCTGATTAAAGGGTAAATGAGTCAAATTATTCATTCAAAGTGCCTTCTCTTTAGAAAGTGCCTAATCACGGAAATGTTTTTAAAAAAGTGCCTTAGAGTGTAACATTCTCTTAAAAACAAAGAGAAAAATTGTTTTTTTAAGTTTTGAGATTAGATCTCAAAGGAACTACCATTCTGGGTTTGATCCAGTTTGTATGCGTGTGGATACCAGTAGAGGCACAATACTTGGAGTGCTAAACCAACCTCGAATTAATATGATTCATATTTCCGCTGCATAATATCCATGTATATTCAAATCATATGATCTACATTTAATTCTTTGTTTACACAGTTCCTTGCAATTGAATTTGTTGTTAGTATTTATAAATCGTTATAAAACGGTACAAATTCCTTTCAATGGTATCAAAGCCTATGTTTTTAATATTGAATTTGAATCTAGTTTAATCCATATTTTGATATAGATGAATAATTGTAATTTGTTTTTAACTTGTTTAAATTTATGAAATTTAATTAGTAAAGCATAGAAGAACAAAATTATACAATTCACTTGAACTTGTTCGTTTATCATAATTAGATTACGATGTTAAGATTTAGTGAATTTCTTAATTGATAACTAGAACTCGTTTCTGTACATTAGATACAAATAAATACTAATTAAATTGATATGATAGAGAACATATATGTCTCTATTCGCTTTTGTTAATGGTTATTTGAGTACGAGTACAAATAAATAATTGATATGGTTATCCACAAACGAAATCGATGACTTTTGTTTCGTTACACGTTCACGCCTTCATTGATGATAATGGGTATTTTTTAACCATAGTTGTTTTGCTGTGTATTTGATTAATTTATTCAGGTCAACATGTTTCGGTATTAATCAATTGATATATGATATCTACTTAATTATATTATATTCACATATACATATAAAATCTCGTAGATGGGATGTATATGTAGAATTATAGTAAATATACGATTTTGATTTGGAATAGTTCCTTATGAAACATTTTGTTAGCATAATTATGATTATAATATATTGACTTATGATTTATGGTCTTTTAAAAAGAAAAAGTCAATATTAGATAGATCCTAATTTGATTAGGATAAGTTTAGTTATAATATATTCTAATTTGATTAGAGTTACTAAAGTTTAATCAAGATTAAATTTTAAATAATTAATAATTTTAATTTGATTAAAATTAATTAGATGGTTTATAATTTAATTAAATATATATTGGATATGTATTATTTATACTTTATTTCTATTGGATATAAATTTAAATATAAAATGGATTTATAAAATTAATACTCATCTAATATCAAGTAAGTTGATGTCCCCCCTCCAATTTTATTAATTGTTAAAACTTGGATTGTTGTATGGTGGATCTGCCAAAGCAGCGCTCTGTAATTGTTTAAGAGTGAGACAGATGGTAACGGTTACCATATGAAATAAAACTGGTTTACTTGACTAAGCTATCAAAACGGTTTTGGGCTAAGAGACATAGAGTTGGATAATACATAAGATATCATCCACAACCAAGAATTATATTAGATATAATTAGCAAGGAGTTGCTTACCTAAATAACTAGATATTTTGAGGGTGGAGCCAAAACTCACTTGGATTCTAGTGAAATATGGATCTTGGATCATTGTACTCATTAGAGGAAATTTGTTTTGAGTATAGTGTTAGTTTTTTTAATTGTTGAGAATTCTAAAATTTATGAACATCATATTAATTTATGCTTTTCTTTTTCGACAGTTATGTCAAACCCTCAAAGTTTATATTCAGTTCGAGATGTCTTTGAGAAGGACAAATTGAATGGATCAAACCCTCTTGAACACTTGGAAAATCTGGAGAAGAATAAAACGTTCAAGATTTCTTCTTCGGGTATCTATGTTATAGAAGTAAATGTTACTACTTCTGGTTTTACTCCTTGGGAATTGGATACCGGCTGTGGTGCTCACATTTGTGTAAATATGCATGGCATAAACAACAGTATAACTATGGAGGAAGGACAAGTGGACCTACGTATGGCTAATGGAGCAAGAGTCTCTACATTGGTCGTGGGAACATATTCCTTGTCTTTTCCTTCAGGCATGGTTTTGGAGCTTAAGAACTGCTACTATGTTCATGCTATAAACAAGAATATCATCTCCGTTTCATGTTTGGACATGGAAGGTTTTCACTTTTTGATCAAGAACAAATGTTGTTCATTTGATCGAAATGATATGTTTTATGGTAGCGCTCCATTAGAGAATGAGCTCTATGTTCTAAACCAAAGCATGCCAATCTATAACATTCGCACCAAGAGATTTAAGTTAAATCACTTGAATCCAACTTTTCTCTAGCATTGTCGTTTTGGCCATATAAATGAGAAACACATTCAAAAGCTTCATAGTGATGGACTTTTGAACTCATTTGATTATGAATCTTATGAGACATGTGAATCTTGTTTGTTGGGAAAAATGACTAAAGCACCGTTTACTGGACACAGTGAAAGGACTAGTGACTTATTGGGCCTTATACATACAGATGATGTGGGCCAATGAGAACAAGTGCTAGAGGAAACTATCAGTACTTCATTACATTTACTGATGACTTCAATAGATATGGTTATGTTTATCTAATGAAACATAAATTGGAATCCTTTGAAAAGTCCAAGGAGTTCCAAAATGAAGTAAAAAATAAACTTGGCAAATCAATCAAAGCTCTACGATCAGATCGTGGAGGAGAATATTTGAGCCAAGTTTTTAGTGATCATCTCAGAGAGTGTGGAATTGTTTCACAGCTCACTCCTCCGGGAACACCACAAGGGAATGGTGTGTCTGAAAGGAGAAATCAAACTTTATTGGATATGGTTCGATCAATGATGAGTCACACAGATCTTCCATCATCTTTTTGGGGATATGCACTAGAAACGTATGTGTTTATGCTCAACAGATGTCCATCAAAATCAGTTGAGAAGACACCATATGAGATATGGACTGGAAAGGTTCCTAATTTATCTTTTCTGAAAATTTTGGGCTGTGAAGCTTATGTCAAACGATTGATTACTGATAAGCTTGGACCCAAATCTGATAAGTGTTATTTCGTAGGTTATCCGAAAGAGACCAAAGGTTATTACTTTTACCACCCTACTGATAACAAAGTGTTTGTTGCTCGAAATGGTGCCTTTTGGAAAGAGAGTTTCTTTCAAAAGGAACTAGTGAGAGTCAAGTATTACTCGAAGAAGTTTGAGAACCACATGGTGATGTTCCAACTTCTCAGGAAGAACATACGTTGGATCTACAAAGAGTCGTAGAACCTATACATGTGGAACCTGAGGTACGTAGGTCCGAAAGGAGCCGTCACGAACCCGATAGATTCGAAGATTGGGTGACGGATGATCATACTCTATTTATTATAGAGAGTGATGAGCCTACGTCATACGAAGAAGCACTGATGGACCCCGATTCCGATAAGTGGTTAGAGGCCGCAAAATCCAAAATGGAATCCATGTCACAAAACAAAGTATGGACTTTAGTTGCTTTATCTGATGGTGTAAAAGCCATAGAGTGTAAATAGATTTTTAAGAAGAAAATTGACATGGATTTTAATATACAGATATACAAAGCTAGACTGGTTGCGAAAGGTTATAAGCAAATTCATGGTATTGATTATGATGAAACCTATTCTCTAGTCGCAATGCTTATGTCCATTCGGATTCTCCTAGCAACTGCTGCTCATTATGATTATGAGATTTGACAAGTGGATGTGAAAACAGCTTTCCTTAATGGAAATCTTGAAGAGGATGTGTACATGACACAACCTGAAGGTTTCACTATTCTTGAGGCTGCTAGGAAGGTATGCAAGCTTCATCGTTCCATTTATGGATTGAAGCAAACATCTCAGAGTTGGAATGTTCGTTTTAATGAGGCAATCAAAGAGTTTGATTTCATTAGAAACGAAGAAGAACCTTGTGTTTACAAGAAGACTAGTGGGAGCGCAGTCGCATTTCTAGTATTGTATGTAGATGACATACTGCTCCTCGGAAATGACATTCCTTTGCTTCAGTCTGTTAAGACTTGGTAAGTATTGAGAAGACATGGGTGAAGCTGCCTATATTCTTGGAATAAGAATCTATAAAGATAGATTAAACAAAGTAATTGGACTAAGTCAGGATACTTATATAGATAAGGTCTTGCACACGTTCAATATGCATGATTCTAAGAAAGACTTTATACCAATGTCTCATGGCATAACTCTTAGCAAGACTCAGCGTCCTTCGACGCATGATGAGCGAGAGCGGATGAGTAAGATTCCATATGCTTCTACTATAGGATCTATCATGTATGCTATGCTTTGCACTCTCCCAGATGTTGCATGTGCTTGGAGCATGACGAGCAGATACAATCTGATCCAGGTGAAAGTTATTGGATAGTAGTCAAGAACATCCATAAGTACTTGAGAAGAACTAAGGATAAGTGTTTGGTCTATGGAGGAAGTGAGGAACTTGTTGTGAGTGGTTATAGTGATGCCAGCTTTCAGACAGACAAAGATGATTTTTTTATCTCAATTAGGATTTGTCTTTTGTCTCAACGGAGGAGTCGTGAGTTGGAAGAGTTCCAAACAGAGCACTGTGGCAGACTCTATAACTGAAGTTGCTGCTTCAAAAGCAGTTAAGGAGGCTGTTTGGATTAGGAAGTTCATTACTGAACTTAGTGTGGTTCCTAATATTCCTGGCCTCATTGATCTTTACTGTGATAACAATGGTGCCATCGCGCAAACAAAAGAACGTAGATCACACCAGAAATCCAAACACATACAAAGGCGATATCACCTCATTCGTGAGATTATTGATAGAGGTGATGTGAAGATTAGCAGAGTTTCAACGGATGCAAATGTTACTGATCCTTTTACAAAACCTCTTCCGCAGCCGAAGCATGAGAGTCATACGACTGTGATTGGCATTAGATTTATAAAGATGTGATCTTATTTCTAGTGGGAGGTTTTTCTTTTATGATATGATGTTCATATTAAAATACATTTGGATTTGTTTTCAAATTAATGAAATTTGTTTGAGTATTATTTATTTATTTGATAATTAAATAATAGTCCCAAATAATATATATCATTCTTATAGGTCATCAAGTACGTGACTTGATCATGAAACCCTGTAAGTGGAAAATGACATGAATTGTTGAAGTCCCTAGTCAAGGTTATTAAAATGGGACATTAATAACTAAGAATGACTAGTATGTGAGGTGACTGATGACTAAGTTTCATGGAGTCATTAATATGTGGTATTAAAGTCAATAACATAGATATGTGTTAGAGAACACAATATTGGACTGACCCGTTATGAGAACTCTACAAGATTGTTATATGAATGTCATAAGAGTTTCTCATTACAACTATAGAGTATAGTCCTTTGACCTGAGTTCGTCATGATTTCTTATTCATGGATTAGTTCGCTTTGACTCTGTCAAACGTCAGCCGTAAAAGGTGATTATAAAGACAGTGATTGGGCGCGTTATGAATTGTTTAAGGAACATGGATGGAACAAGATGGGATTTGTTCCTCCCATATAACGGGAGATAAATATCTTTGGGCCTATCAAAAATTTGATACTGAAAAATGCGTGGCTGCACTCAAACGAGGTGAATGTCAGTCGTTTGTTTTATCAGTATAAATCGAAGTTCGATAAACATGATCTAGCCGAATAAGGATGACAATTTTTTTCCTTATGCTGAGATCGAGATATAGAGACAAAGGGATTATGGGAATAAATGATTCCAGTACAAGTGGGAGATTGTTGGGAAAGTCCTGAAATCGTTTGTACTTTATTCTAGGTAAAGTTGTAATGTCGAGGTTTGACAATCACATAATATTAGGTGGTTATAATGTTTTGCTAGAGAGCGCTTATAATCTATGAGTTTATAATTCATTGCTAATATTATACGAACCTACAGGATCACACACCTAAACAAATTGAATCAAATATAAAATTGAGTTTAATTTTGATTAACTAATATTGGGTTAAAAGATTTATTATATATATATATATGATATATAAATTAAAGTAAAAGTATATAATATATATATGATATATAGATATACTTATATTTGTATTTGAGCACTTAAATAAATAATGTTATATATATATAAGATATACATATGTGCACTAATACTAATATGTTGTTTATTCTCGTAGACAAAGTCACGTTGCATGGATTGGGCTTCGCCCATTGACTTTATATGCGTTACGTTACGTGAAGCTATTATAAAAGTGATGCATTATGACTTTTGAGATCAGCCGTTTTGATAAAACCCTAAAAACAAAGAGGCAAATTGTTTTTCTAAGTTTTGAGATTAGATTTCAAAGGAACTAGCATTCCAGGTTTGATCCAGTTTGTATGCATGTGGATACCAGTAGAGGCACAACACTTGGGGTGCTAAAATAACCTCGAATTAACATGGTTCATATTTCTGTTGTACCATATTCAGGTATATACAAACTTTATGATCTAGATTTAATTCTTTGTTTACATAGTTCCTGGCAATTAAATTCGTTGTTAGTATTTATAAATCGTTATAAAACGGTACGAGTTCCTTTCAAATAATCTTGCAAATGATTCGGCCAGCTGAGGAAGAAAGTATGTTTGGTGGGTTTAGAAATCAATTGATCTGTGTTTTTGATGATATAATGAGATGTAAATTTAAAGAGTATATATAGGTTCTACACGATTAGGTCAATCATATCTTGATGGCCAAGGGAAATTTATTGGTACTTTAACTAATTAGGAATTAATCATTAATGAATTTTGTCAAGATTTAAGGAAGTGATTATGCAATAGTTTTTAGTACTACTTAATAATATCCATTTTAGTAAGAAATTAATGCAATATTTGAATTGTTGATGAAAAATTTGTTCATTGTCCTAATGAGAACTAGGTTTTAACACGCGGTTTACCGCGGGCAATCGGTTTATTTGGTTCTTATACTAAATATTTGAATAAATTTGATATCCTAAACTTATAAATATAAATTTCTAGTGATTAGTGAAGAATCGTAATATATGATTTAGATATTATTAATTATTGATTTTGTGATTGAATATAGTGTTTTTAGGGATGGAATGTGATTATATTTTGATTTCAAAAACGACATAGATTCCTTATTTTTGTTGAACGGTTTAGATTGAAGGGAATTAATTTTATTGAATGGTTTAGATTGAATCGGATCATATAAAGTTTAGGAGATTGTTAAGACCAAATTACCCTTAATGATTTTGAATAGCAAAGAATAAAATCCAAATTTGAAATCAAAATTGAGGCCAAATTAGACAAAATTTCAATTTGTACTTCCCTTTTAATAATAAAGGGATATCTTGTTTCATTAAATTTGTAAGGACTAAACATATAATTAGGAAGTTGACTAAGGATTTTTCAACCCAGAATACTTACTAAAAATGTATATATGGATAACTAAATTTAAATACATCTTTCTTCAATATATTTTCTTATTTTACATTTTTATAAAAAAAAATTAATATAAGAATCGTAAATTTTAAAAATATCATTCAATGAGATAGGTATTGTGATTAAATGGCTATCGTACTTAAAGATGAAGTACTAATAAATTTGGAGAGATTAATAATCAATTATTTTATTTTTTTACAAATTTAATAAAATAGAAATTTATATGTAGATACTTTTTATATTATTTAGTGACAAAATATTTAGAAAACTTTCTATATTTTCAAATCTTCTTTAATTTTCATATATTGTTTTTTCCATTTTACAAAAAATCTAAAAAATAGAAGATAATAATAATTTCATAAATGAAGTCATTATCCTAATAAAGTTTTCGATCTACTAATTCTCTATTGAGAATCTCTAAAATCCAGTATTTTGGTGTCCCTTGACACTAGGGGTGGTGTCGATTGACACCTACGCAAATTTACGTCTCCAAATTGCTTTTGCATCATAAGTTCTCTGTTTTGATCCAGAATGTTCCATAATCTCAAAATGCATCCCAAACATGTAAAGACCTGAAAAAGACTATAAAAGAGTCTAGAAATAACAAAAAAACTCTAAAAACCAGTATTTTTATGCCCGGTCCGACCGGTTGAACCGTGACCCGAACATTTTTTTGGTTTGGGTTTAGTGCTAAAACCTGACAAGTTCAAAACCGTAAAAACCCACAAAAACTCACCATTAACCCGTGACTCGGTTAAACCGGACGGGTGTGGGTTTTAAAAATTCTCTTGATTTTGGAATAAAATATGAGATTTAAGACTTTATTCAATCATTTGTAGAAATGTTTTCAGTTCTTAAACTCATTTGATGTTTTAGATTTTGATGAAGACTTCACAATGCCGCCTTAAAAAATGAATCGAATGGTGAGTGAGACACCCGATATTAGTTGTGTGAATTCACGATGTTTTATTAATTTATTTCCGTCATTGGTGATCTTCTAATATATTTGTTACGGTATTAGACATTTAGTTAGATTTACAAAATTTAATCACTTTATTATTATTGTTTGGTATAAAGGATTTTATATTTATTAAACATAATCTGATTTTATATTTTATAAACATGTTATGATTATTTTTGTTTTTAAATTATAAGAACTCTTTTTTTTTTGTGTGCAAAACATGTTTTCATTCATTCTATAACGCCCGTGAACCGGAAAATTGGTTAGGGTTTGTATTTAAATCATCCGGTTTAATCGGTTGGGTTAATTGAAAACTCTATAGTGTGCCTATAAAAGAAATAAACTCGAAATTAGGGCTTTAGTTATCCACTTTTCGTTTTATAAAGGAGAAAAAGTCAGAGAAGGAGAAGAACCAGAATCGTTAGGGTTTGGGAGGAAACGTTTTCGACATATAAAATCACTGTCAAAGGTAACGAAATTTGGTAGGGTTATTTCCAAGTCTTTTATTGTTACTCTCCAGTTTACAGAAGTGATTTTGGATTACAATTGGTTGAGTTATTCGCAGTTTTGTGAGACACGTTTTCTCAGACGCGAATTAGGACCAGCGGGGATTGTAACTGCGATCGTAGTCTCATCTGGCTTCCGATCGGCACGAATTTTTGTGGGAAGCTTTGCGACGTCTAAGGCTAGCGTTTCATCGGAGGGATTTAATAATTAACAGTTAGTGTGTATTTTAGGGTTTCATCTTTGAGACTGTTTGTTTTTGTTTTTTATGTACAGTTTGCTTCAAAGGTTACTTTTGGTTGTGACATGTTGTAGGACGTTTCTGGACTGTTTCAGACGCAAGGAGAGTCTCTCCTGGCTTTAATCGTTGTTAGAATAATTTTGTTAAGGAGAGTCTCTTCTGGGTTTAATGACTCGAGAGTTGGTTTGGGTTGTGTTCTGATGCAGCGTGGGAAGGTTATTGCCTATGGATCGCGGCAGTTGAAGAAACATGAGGGCAACTATCCCACTCACGATTTGGAGATGGCTGCAGTGATCTTTGCCTCGAATATTTGGAGGTCTTATCTTTATGGCGGGAATGTGTAGGTGTTCACAGATCATAAGAGTTTGAAGTATATCTTCACTCAGCTAGAGCTGAACCTGAGGCTGAGGCGATGGATGAAGCTGGTGGCTGATTATGATCTGGAGATAGCCTACCATCCTGGTAAGGCTAATGTGGTTACAGACGCTTTGAGTCGTAAGCGCGTGGGTGCGGCTCCAGGGCAGAGTGTTGAGACCTTGGTGATTGAGATTGGTGCTTTGCGGTTGTGTGCTGTGGCACGGGAGCCATTGGGATTGGAAGCTGTGGATCAAACAGATCTTCTGAGTAGAGTTCAGTTAGCTCAAGAGAAGGATGAGGGGTTGATTGCGGCTTCTAAGGCAGAGGGCTTTGAGTATCAGTTCGCAGCTAATGGAACTATCCTTGTGCATGGGCGAGTTTGTGTGCCTAAGGATAAGGAGTTGCGACAGGAGATCTTGAGTGAGGCTCATGCGAGCATGTTTTCCATTCATCCAGGAGCGACTAAGATGTACCGAGACCTCAAGCGGTACTATCAGTGGGTCGGGATGAAGAGGGATGTAGGTAATTGGGTCGAAGAGTGCGATGTTTGCCAGTTAGTTAAGATTGAGCATCAGGTGTCGGGTAGCCTGTTGCAGAGTTTACCCATTCCTGAGTGGAAGTGGGATTTTATCACGATGGATTTCGTGGTTGGGTTGCCTGTGTCGCGGACCAAAGATGCTATTTGGGTGATCGTGGACCGTCTGACTAAGTCAGCACATTTTTTGGCCATCAGAAAAACCGATGGAGCGGCGGTGTTGGCTAAGAAATATGTGAGCGAGATTGTGAAGTTGCATGGAGTACCTGTGAGTATTGTGTCAGACAGGGATTCCAAGTTTACTTCTGCTTTTTGGAGAGCCTTTCAGGCAGAGATGGGCACTAAGGTGCAGATGAGCACGGCTTATCATCCTCAGACAGATGGGCAATCTGAGAGGACTATTCAGACGCTTGAGGATATGTTGCGGATGTGTGTCTTGGATTGGAGAGGTCATTGGGCGGATCACTTGAGTTTGGTAGAGTTTGCTTATAACAACAGCTATCAGGCGAGTATTGGGATGGCTCCTTTCGAGGTGTTGTACGGGAGGCCATGCAGGACATTATGCTGGACCCAAGTGGGGGAGAGGAGCATATATGGTGCAGATTATGTTCAGGAGATCACGGAGAGGATCCGGGTTCTGAAGCTGAACATGAAGGAAGCTCAGAACCGACAACGGAGTTATGCTGACAAGAGGAGGAAAGAGCTTGAGTTTGAGGTTGGGGACAGTGTATCTCAAGATGGCCATGTTGCGAGGTCCGAACAGGTCTATCTCAGAGACTAAGTTGAGTCTGAGGTACATGGGTCCATTCAGGATTGTTGAGAGGGTGGGACCAGTGGCATTCAGGTTAGAGTTGTCAGATGTTATGCGTGCGTTTCACAAGGTCTTTCATGTGTCGATGCTGAGGAAGTGTCTTCACAAGGATGATGAGGTGTTGGCTAAGATTCCAGAGGATCTTCAGCCCAACATGACTTTGGAGGCGAGACCAGTGAGGGTTCTCGAGAGGAGGATCAAGGAACTTCGGCGGAAGAAGATTCCTTTGATCAAAGTCCTGCGGAACTGCGATGGTGTGACAGAGGAGACTTGGGAGCCAGAGGCGAGGTTGAAGGCAAGGTTCAAGAAGTGGTTCGAGAAGAAGGTTGCTGCATGAGTTTGCCTATCCTTGGTTTCCAGTTATAGTGATGTTGAGTTTTTGATCTTTTGAGTTGTTGTTCTTATTTCTCTTTCATTTGTATTTTCGTTTGAAGTTGTAACGATCATGACATC
Organism: Arabidopsis thaliana; assembly: GCF_000001735.4. Taxonomy (NCBI): domain Eukaryota; kingdom Viridiplantae; phylum Streptophyta; class Magnoliopsida; order Brassicales; family Brassicaceae; genus Arabidopsis; species Arabidopsis thaliana. The sequence continues at coordinate 4,646,153 of NC_003075.7, read as the reverse complement.
TGATGATTTATAAGATGAATATTTTTTTTTCTTAGATTTGACTTGAGTTGTCTTATTTAAGAATGTGTTGTGCGGTTCTCAAAAATGGAAAGTTTCCCAGAAAGGACTTGTCTATTTTTGGAAAGTTTGAGTAAACAACCTAAGAAAGAGGTGTGTTTACGAGATGACCGGGAGTTGGTCATAAGGGTTTCGTCTTTAAGACTGTTTGTTTCTGTTTTTCATGTACAGTTTGCTTCAAAGGTTGCTTTTGGTTGTGACATGTTGTAGGACGTTTCTGGACTGTTTCAGACGCAAGGAGAGTCTCTCCTGGGTTTAATTGTTGTTAGAATAATTTTGTTAAGGTGAGTGCGTGACCATGAGCTTATCTGAGCGATTGGGTTGTATGTTTTGTTTTGTGTGATGATATGTAGGTGTGGTAAATGTGTTTTGAGTGAATTATTCGATGACTGGTTTGTTTGTGTTGTATTTGTGATTATACCCTTTTATTTGCTTGTGTGTATAGCTCGTAGATGGGAGAATCGCCTCACTAAGTATTTATGATAATACTTACGCATCTCATTGTATTGTTGATGCAGGTAAAGATAAAGTGTGATCGTAAAATCATGGCAAGGAAGAGAGGATGATCTAGGAACTCGTTTGGTTTACTTTTATGTTTTGGTTATTGGAACCGGTTAGGGTTGTGTTAGGATTTTTAGTCATTCTTGGTTTTGTTGGTTGAATTATTTGTTTATTCATAAAATAGTATTTTTGACTTGCAGTTTAATTGTTGCTTTATTGGTTGGTTTAATTAGATATTTATGGGAATATTTAATTATGTTTAAAAAAAATGGGTCGGGATGTTTCACATTCAACCTCCAAAGGGGAAAAAGATACAAAGTTTTTGAGCAAAGATTTACAACATTGATAAGAAAGATAACATAAACAAAGGGCTTTAAGGATATATCCGTAGAAACTCGGAGACAGAAGCTAGCTAGCAACAAACCACAAACGAGATCATGGTGTGTCGAGAACACTTCCGCGAATTGTTCGGGAATTTTAGAAATAGTCATTATCATCAGATCTTGTGACTTTGGAAAAGGATACTTAGCCTTACCGAACACCGACACGGACATCAGTGGAACAACTAAGGATATTGTTCGGTTCTTCTCCGTAAAGGAAGAAGGTGGAACCGAGGTTCTCACCATATAGGAGGAAGGCGGAGCCGAGGTTCTTTCCATGACGGAGATGCTTGGACGCCAAAGACCCTCGAGGTCAAGTAAGAGTGCAGTTCTAAATAAGATTTTGAAAGTTTGTTGAGAAAGCTTAGCTATGGTTCGAGAGGGTGGAAGCAAAACAAGAAGAAACACATCTCTTAGGTGTGGCCGCTGGTTTGAATTAGAGTGTGGCCGCTGGATTGATTCGGTTTCATTGCCTTTAGCCAGAAGGGAGTTCAACAACATGGTTTGTAAGGAATACTCGCAGAGCCAAATACAGAGAGTCGCTTCAGGGAGAGAGAAGAGTCCATGGCTGCTCAAACCGTAAAAACGACATAATCTTATAGATGGATTTGGTGAGGAAATAAAATAAATCAACCTGGGCTGCTGTGATTATGAGATAGGCTGAGATTTGTGGAAGTGGGCCGAGACAGGGAAGATGGGCTGCAACAATTCGAAAGGCCCAACAAGCTGAAACCTAGGGTTGCTTCAGTTGGGGAGATGTTGTTGATGCCGCCGCATGTGTACGGATATGAGGCAATGAAAGAGCAACACGGCTTGGTTAGGTTTAAGATTAATACTTCCGCCGTTAAAATCATCATCACTGGTTTCAGCGTCAAATCAGCTCTCCATTCCATCAAGGAAGAAGGAGATGACAGATTTGTCTTCGAGGGGATCCGGTAGAGGTAATGAGCGACGAGGATTGCGAAAGTTCTAGATTTCAGAGATCTAGAGATTTTCGGGAGACAACTCTCAAATTTAGCATTTGGAGAGTGACTGGACATCGGTTCCTCCTTCACTGAGTTCACGGGCCTTATGAGGGATACAGGGTTCGCCGGAAAACCTCTATTAATGTTATCGCGGTACAAAGGAACACCATGGAAGCAAGGTGAAAGGAGTGAAGGATGGTAAAAGATTATAAACAAATGAAGTAAGAATCGAGAAAGGTTGCGAAAGGATTGAGAAAAGCAAACAATATCTCGACGCCGGCGAGCAAAAACTCTACCGGCGTCAGAAAACATGGTGAAAGTAATTGTCTCGATTATAGTGTTTGAGAGGAATTTTTGAGCGAGTGGTTTTGAAAGGGGGGGGGTAGTAGACCGATTTTCAAAATACATAATAATCTGCTTTCATTGAGAGTTGAACTCTATTAATATTAAATTATTAAAGAAATTTTAATCAATTGACACGTGGTCTAACCTGCTTGACCCGATGACCCAGTAACCCATAAGGTAATCCGGTTCACTGTCTGGGTCGGGTTTAAAAACATTGCTAAAAACTGTAACTAAATCATAGCTAAAAGCAGTGAAAATTGAGGTATATCAAGGAGTTTTAAAGTATTTACATATTTATTTAAAGACTTTATAAAGATTTTAAGAGGTTTTAAAATAATTTACAAGGGTTTTTAACAACTTTACAAAGCTTTTAAAAAACTTTATAATGTTTTTAAGAGTTTTTAAAAGGTTCAAGAGTTCTTAAAAGGTTCTTAGAAATTTTACAAAGATTTTTAAATGTATTTTTTTGCTGAGAAACAATTTGTTACGGGATAAAAAATTTGGCGAGGAATTGTTTTTTTTGGCGGAACAAACTTTTGGGTGGAAAAATAATTTTTGACGGAAAATTTGTAAATTGAAAAGAATTGAGAGAATTGAGAATTGAAAATAATTTTTGACGGAGATTTATGGGTAATATTACAAAGTAACCATGAAATTGAAAAGAATTGAGAGAATAGCCTTGTGTTAGAAAACTTAGGTAAATAACTCTTTTTGGAGGGGAGTAAATACTAAAATATCCTTCTATTTTCTTGTTTTTACAATAATGCCGGTGATGATAAATCAGAGTTCATTGGTATCGATAGTTTTGGAAGAAAGAAAATTTATGTAATCTGAATAAAGGACATGAATTATTTACAGAAAACACAGTATCTAAATGAATTAATGTTCTATTAAAAAAATACATGACAATTATAAAAGGAACATGCATTATTCAGAAGAAATACATCTTATTGTTTGGATAGGTATGAATAAGATTACAGTAGAGAACATGAAATATTTAAAAGGTATAGATCTATTAAAATAATACAAAGTATTTGTAGAAAATGCATGTCTAATTTAAAATGAACATGCATTATTCAAAAGAAACATATCTTATTGTTCGGATGGGTATAGATAAGATACGTGATTACAATAGATGACATGAATTATTTAAAAGGTGCAGATCATTTTAAATAAATACAATGTTTTTAGAAAAATTACATGCCTAATATAAAAATAACATGATATATGAAATGATAACATAACATTGAAAGGAAACCTTGAACTCTTGAGGGTGAAGGCAAATCTCAGATTCTAAAAAGAAACGATATCGGAAATAGCTAAATCCTATATAGACCAAATAAACAGAAGAGCTCAATGGTTGAACCACTGAATCCCAAATTGATGAAAAACAACACCGTTAACGGCTATAGTCAAATGATCTACTAGAGCTTGTGGTGGTTGTTGTAATGGAGGTGGTTATGGAGAAGGTGATGATGGTTTGAGAAATCAAAGAATAAGGCACAATGGTAGAAAATAGAGATGTAATTTGTCGAAATAAGAAATAGAAAGAGAAAGAGATGGAAGAAGGAAAAACGAAGGTTTGACTTTTATTTAGGGTAAAAGTGTCATAAATAAAGTGCAAATGTTTTTTTTTTCTCTCATACTATTCGTTAAAGGCTATTCTCTTTATTCTTTTGTTGTCAAAGGTTAGTTAGTAGAGTATATACACTAAATAGCCATGGATTCAAAAAGAATTAAGGAAATAGCCATGAGCTACAGAGTTATGTCGGAAACCCATGTATTCTTACATGTATAACCTTAGACATCAAAGCGACAAGACACTGTTTGGGGAGCGTATGATTCTGGGTTTGAAATTTGAAATATTCGGAAGCTATCATTATATTCATTCTCTCATATCAAGAGTAATCTATGTGAAAATAAAAATCGTGTTTTTTCTTCACACTGCAAAATATCCTCCCAAAACCTAGTGCCGTCGTTGGCGATTGCGTTTCTCATCTTCTTCAATCAAGCCCAGAACTTGATTGTCTCTTTCAAACCTTCTTCTCGTTCTCGTCACCGTTAGCAATCCAAGTATTAATTTATGATTCTCCTTTCGCCGGCGAATTTAGTAAGGTAAGCCATTGATTTTCGTTTATTTATCGCCGATCTTCTTCTATTTCTTCCCCTTTATACTTCAATTGCATAAAAATTAACGATTGTGGCCAGATCTAAAGTTTGGTTCTTTTTCCCCTTTATCTCTATCTTCTTCTATTTCTTCCCATATATACTTCCATAAGTATCTTGCATAGGGTTTTTACCGGTTGTGTCCAGATCTAAGTTTTGATTCTTTTTTATTTATTCTCTACTAACCATCAATTTTTTCTTAATCTCTCTACATGAAGTTAGATAAGGCGAGATCTGGGAATTTTCTCAAACTATGTGGATTCTGCTTCGTCCGTCTAGGGTTTTTGTTTAAAAACAAGAGGTTTGTTCATATTTTGCATGTTATTTATAGTTGGTTCATGTATTTTATATAGATAACATGTTATGTCTACTCTATAATGTGTTCTTGTATAATGATGTTTGTTATTTTGACTCATTGGTTTCTCTTTATACTATGTTTTCATTTTAAATTTCATGCTTTTATACCTTTTGGTCTGCCATTAAGTACTCTGTTATTTCATTTGTTTGCATTTGTTTTATACTTTTTTGTATGTGTTTTATATAGCTGCTAATCTTTTTTTTCCTCTCGTCGCCGTTTGCGAGAGAAGTTTTAATTCGTTCTCCTCCTCTCCAATCTGGTATTCGCCAACGAATCTTGTAAGTTCAGTCCTGGGTTTTCGATTATTTATCGTTGTCTTCTTCTATTTCTTCCCATGTATACTTCCATAAGTATCATGCATATGGTTCTTACCGATTGTGTCCAGATCTAAGTTTTGGTTCTTTTTGATTTATTCTCTACTAACCCTCAATTTTTTCTTAATCTCTCTACATGAAGTTAGATAAGACGAGATCTGGAAATTTCTTCAAATTTTGTGGATTCTTTTTTGTCCGTTTAGAGGTTAAAAAAAGAAGAAGAGGTTTGTTCATATTCTGCATGTTATTTAAAGCTTGCTCATGTGTTTTATATAGATAACATGCTATGTTTATTCTATAAAATGTTCTTATATAATGATGCTTGTTATTTTGAGTCATTGATTTATCTGTATACTATATTTTCATTTTAGATTCCATACTTTTATACCTTTAAAAAGGGATCGAGATGTGTTTGAGTTGGTTTTCGGATCCAGTGATATAACTACACAAATACACATTTATATATATGCATATATATACAAAATTAAAACTGGATTTTTCTCAAAAAAATCTATAAAATTGGTTGCTTGGGTTCCCTATATATTATCTTAGGGTTTAGTATTATGTAATTGAAAACGATTTTAAATTGGTTGCTTGTGTTCTTTATTCTCATATTGACAATAATCTCTATCTAGTTTCCTCTTAAATTCATGTTTTTCTTTCAAATTTCAGTGTTTTTTATCTGTTGTATGTTTTGGATTTTTCTCAAAAAAATCTATAAAATTGGTTGATTGGGTTCCCTATATATTATCTTAGGGTTTAGTATTATGTAATTGAAAACGATTTTAAATTGGTTGCTTGCGTCCTCTATTTTCATATTGACAATAATCCCTCTCTAGTTTCTTCTTAAATTCATGTTTTTCTTTCAAATTTCCAGATGTGAACTACTTTCTATAGAGTGAAAAACTAATATAATGGAGACATGCTTTTTCCAGTATATCATTTTTAACGTTGTTGTTTCACTTGTTGTTTTTGTAGACCAATGCTGTCTCTATTCTCAGTGGAGAAGTTAATGGTGACCCGCTGGAGAGCGCATCATGTTGTCCTCCTTTGTTATACTTATAAGAAACATGTTGTTTCTACACTTTCTTTCACCCCTTCCCCAAATGCAACATTGGAACCAGTATATAACATTGTTGCCGCATTTAATGTAGTAAATACGTATCTAATATTTTCCAACGGACTATTCATTTTGTCAAATCGCAAATAAAATGTGTCGACCCAATTATGTAGCAAGTTGCATAATGATGATTACTGATATAACCAAACATTTCATGTAATGTATGATACCTATAAATTGATACTTTGCCGAGCTTATAACCGAATGAATAACATCAAGCCCAATACAAAATTTCCAACTCAAGCCTATTGTTTTCAAATTCGTCAGTATAACTGCGTTTACATTAAGAAATTACATGAGTTGTTCTTATATAACGTTCTATTTTACAGGGTACTCTGTAAAACAAATCTATCATTAATGGCATACCTAGTACTGCTGTAACTTGTCTTTCTCCTTTGTTGTATACTTGTTCCTTTTGATTTTTTCAAAGAGGAAGTGGTGTGATCGTTAAATGCTATTCATCTCTCCTGTTATATAGGGAATGTCTTGATAACAAGTAGGGCTACAATATACTAAGATATTTTTGGGCAACATACTGACAAGCTTTTAAGCCACATAATTTTGAATAATTATGATTTCCCTCTAAACTCTCGCAAGGCTGCTAATCGACGGAAGCAGTCGTCATCAAACTTATAACTGAATTGTATTAAAATTGCATGCATAACAACAATAATTCATGTTTTTTAACACTAGCACATACGTCATGTGCGACATGTCGTCAATCTGGTGGATGGTTAGTGGTTCTCCTTTGTTATATTTATACGAAACATGTTGTTTCTGGCCTTTGTTCCACCCCTTCCCCCAATGCAACATTGGGACCCGTATATAACACTCTCGCCGTATTTAATGCAATGGATACGTATCAAATATTTTCCTACGGACTCTTTATATTGTCAAATCGCAAATAAAATGTGCCGATAAGATTATGTAGCAAGTTGGATACTAATGATTACTGTTATAACCAAACATTTCATGTAATGTATGATCTCTACAAGTTGATACTTTCGCTACCAATTAGGGCTACAGTAGTTTAAGATATTTTTCCGCAACAGTGCTTACAAGCTTTTAAGCCACATAATTTTGAATAATTATGATTTCCCTCCATACTCTCGAATGGCTGCTAATCTATGGAATCCGTCGCTTGTGTAAATGTCGCATCAAACATATAACTGAATTGTATTTGAATTACATGCATAACCACAATAATTCATGTGTTTTAACATTATCGTAGACGTCATGCGCGACGTGTCGTTTATCTGGTGGATGCTTAGTGGTTATCTTATGTTATATTTATACGAAACAAGTTGTTTTTGGAATTGTTTTCACCCCTTCCCCCAATGCAACATTGGAACCCGTTTATAACACTTTCGCCGCATTTAATGCAATAGATACGTATCAAATATTTTTCTACGGGTAGATTTACATTGTCAAATCGCAAATAAGATTTGGCGACCATATTATGTAGCAAGTTGCATACTAATGATTACTGATATAGCGAAACATTGCATGTAATGTATGATCTCTATAAGTTGATACTTTGTCGAGTATATTGCCCAATACACAATTTCCAACTCACGCCCATTGTTTTCATACCGCGTCTGCATATAGGAATTACATGTGTTGTTTTTAAATAACGTTCTATGTTACAGTTACCAATGATCTTTTACCTGTTAGTCTCCATTGAATAACTAATCGCATACAAAGCAAACATCTGTATATATACGTTCCGTTTTTGGCATATCTAGTGATATAAATTAGTGTTTAAATATCAATTCCATCTATGAAATCTAAAAGGTATGTGGTTTATAGAATTAAAAAAAAAAATGAACAAATACATCTATATATATCGTGTGTTTTATAAATAAAGCGGGTTACTCATTATCTACGCATGTTTATGTTCTCATCGGTAATTGAAATCTATAAGTTATGTGGCTCATCAGGAACAAAAACATATATAAATGGCGTGTGTTTTATAAATAAAACGGGTTACTCATTACCTACGTATGTTTATGTTCCCTACATATAGACACCTAGTGTCGGAACTCACGTGTTCCCGCCTATCTTTCCAGGTTATTTTGGTTATTTCACACCCCAAAAAAAGGCTATTTATTAAAGTTTTCTGCCGCATGGCTATTTTGCTAATTTGTGTGTCGAATTTGGCTATCCAGCTAATTGACTCTAGTTAGTATATATACTCTAGATTTATTCTATTTGTCACATTGTTGTAGTTGGTTTTATTTGTAAGTAAAAAAGAAAAACTTGAAAAGACCAGGGAAGAACCAATCTCTTAATACATATTTCTTAAGATAAAATTTCATTAAAATACAATACAATAGATGTTTCATTAAGTATGTTTCGATTTTCATAAAAATACTTTATAGAATTTTTCTTTTAGAATGGATCGTGAATATGACGGCTCTTTGACCTCTTCGCCTAGTTGACTTGGTAAAAGAGATAATCAATACAATACTACAAGTGATCTTTAGTGGAAAAAATAGATTTCTAATTAAAGTTCTGAAAGTTTATTATTAAAGTATCACACCTTCTTTCTATATAAATCATCGTTTCTTAACTCTACAAACCACTACAGAAAAAATTAAAATGTTTAACTCCTATCCTAACCTTTTAGTCTTGGCTATTGCTCTTGCACTATCTTTTTCTGTTCCTCTGAAAGCCCAAGACCAGCCGCAAGACTACTTCAATGCCCACAACCGTGCTCGAGTTTCTGTAGGCGTGAGTCCCTTGATGTGGAGCCAGACACTGACTGCCTATGCTCAAGCCTACGCCGAGAAGAGACGCGACTGCGGTTTATTTCTCTCAGGTGGGCCCTACGGGGAGACCATAAAAGCGGATATTATTGACTTCTCAGCTGAGGAGTTTGTGAGCACCTTTCTTAACCAGAAGTCTGATTACGATTATACTACAAACACATGTCGTGCTGGGAAATCATGTGACGGTTATAAGCAGGTTTTGTTTCGAAAGTCGGTGTTTCTTGGGTGTGCCAAAGTCAAATGCAATAATGGTGGATTCCTTGCCATTTGTAGCTATGATCCGTCTGTCATTCTTAGTGAACGACCTTTTTGAATTATATACACAATTGAAATTGTCCATAGAGGACATATGTATCTATTTCAGTATTTTCTGTTCAATAAATATCATCATCTATATATGGTGATTCATTTGTCATATGTAAAATATATACGTTTGTGATGGAATGGAGTGATACAAAGATATTTGTTTGTTTTCAATATAAGGTATAGTTTCTGAAATGTTTTAAGTATTGAAAGTTTGATATACGATCAAATTAGATTTTATGAACCAGTGGTAGTAATTATATCTTGGGAGATAAATGATCCTTGAGATTGAGAAGAGTTATTTCAACGGTTTAAGATCACTTGGTATTCCTTGTAATATTTTACAACCTTACCATTGATTAATTCAACTCTTGTTATAAAATATTTAACTAAAAAGAAGAATAAAGACTAGAGAGAGTAAAGACCAAACAAGAGTTCTATTATTGCTTTATTCTTCTCTTACATTTTGACAATGAATCAAAGGAACATATATATACAAGAGTTTACTTAGTAAAAAAGTAATATATTCCACGAAGAAGTGTTTGATTCGAGTATATATAGATATATATTTCCTCGCAAAACCCTCGTATAGTTTGCTATGAAATTGCGAGGAAGATCTTTTAAACCAATTAAAACGCACCACATACTGCGAGGGAACTGCGAGATGTCCTAGCAAGTCCCTCGTAACCTTTGATTTTAAATAATTTAGGGTTTAGGGTAATATTTGCGAGAGAAGTGCGAGTGCGTCTAGCAATTCCCTCCCAATCCTTCAACCAATTAACTCCACCATTTTGATTCACTGTTTGAATCATATCTGATTTAGATTCTCCTTTTTCGAATAAGACTCTCAGCAAATAAAAACATGACTAAATATTTTTAATAATTTAAGGTTTAGGGTAAATATTTGCGAGGGAAGTGCTACGATAGCCTTGCAAATCCCTCGCAAAGACCTCGCATTGTTGAATCAATTTGAAAAAATACAAGAAAACACTACTTAAAATCATTTGGATTCGTTATTCTGAATCATTAGGAAGTTAAATATCTACATTAGAATCTAATTTCATCTCAAAAACTTCAAATGTGCATTTTCCCCAAATACATCAATAATGAACTTATGTGTTTTCAATAATTTGAATCATAAGTGTTTAACATTTTCAAAATGAAATGTTAATATTGAAATATATATAATATGTTTTTGTGCATCACCATATAATCCACTTGTATGATTATACAGTCATTTAGATTTACATTTATAGATGAAAATCAAAGATCTCAAATAACTTCTATGTATTTTAGGGTTTAGGGTAAAGATTTGCGAGATTTTTGCGGGTGGTTTGCGAGGGTTGATATTGTTCATTGCAAAGTACTCGTACTTTCCTCGCAAATTTGTGAGGAAACAGTCTCTCGCAAGATTTGCGAGGGATTTGCAACGTGCGTCCGTGTTCTAGAAAAATGCCTGCAATTCCCTCGCAAATTTGCGAGGGATTACTTCCCTCGCAAAACGACTGTTTTCATATTTATCTGATTTATTCTTGATGTATCAACTCTTGTGACTATTACAAAGTTAGTCACTAACATTATTGCAACACATTCAAATCTATGGATAAAAGATTTTGCCATGTTTGCATAATTTACTATAAATTTTATATTTTTTTGAAAATTTTATAAGCAATGATACATCTAGCGATCATCCGTGTTACTAACATTAAAATCTAAGCTTCATATAGTAAGATGGATTGATAGGTACTTTTGTCGAGATCTGTTACTTAGTTTCCTTTGGACCCTTTCCAGGACTAGTTTACCTAACTATAGTCATTTGCTTTTTAGAGTTAAGAGTATCTGTATTATGACCCTGTCTCTACGGAGAAGGTGTTACCGAAGCCTCTACAACTCTCTATCTACCCATACACCATTTAACAAGCTTAGTCATGTTTTAATCTTTTGCTTGGATAATTTGCAACCCTCAGTTTGTTTGGAAAAGTATGGCATTATGACCATGTCTTCTAGAGTTGGTTACCATCTCTTTTTCAACGTCACTAACCCATCAGCCTCTTCCGTGGAGCACCTTCTCAAAAGCTCGGATGCATTGTTTGCAAGAGCTGGTAATGACCATTTGGTGGTCAAGGATTTCGCGAAGCCCGACTTCATGGCGAATCCACTAAGGCCTCAACAGATTTTTCAATCCTTGTAAACTTATTTAAAAGTATATATCTCTTTGGAAAACTCATGCAGCTCCTATCTTTAATTTCATTGTATTATCTTATGTCTTTGTGTATGAACCTTCCTCTTTTAAGGATTGAATGAATGAAGATCTTGTTTGACAAAAAAAAAAGCTTCATATAGTAAGATTTGCATTGGAAAAAGAATGAACTTATGTATTAAATGGATAGTAAAAACATCAAGAAAACTTGTTATTAAACGAATCAAACATATTCTTAATATATATATATATATATATATATATATATATATGTAAAGTAGATATGCAACTATTTAATAGTCAACGTTTAAAAAAATTATTTAGGAGAATTTACAGCAGAAATAAATGTTTTTAAACCCTGACGATGAATAGACTACCTTCGGGGTCATCGGATCATTGGGTCAACCAGGTTCAACCACGACTCAATTGAATAAAGTTTATTAAATGTATTTAATTAATATTTATAGAGATATTATAGTTTTTATAAAATAAAAATAAAAATAATCATACCATGGTTAACAAAATATGAAGTCTAACGAATAATAAACAATTAAAATTTTGACTAAATTCGATTAATACTAATTAATGGTAATATTCGATCGTCATTTTAGTCTAACAAAAATAATCAATTAAAATTTAATTATATGCTTAAGTCCAACTAAAGTCTAAAGCTGTAATAAAAAATAATAGAGATCATCGATGACAAAAATAAACTAATAAAACATCGTGAATTTAAAATAATGAATCTCGGTTTTCTCTCTCACCATTCCATTCATTCTTTTTAGATCTAACAAAATTTTCCTTAGATTAGAAATATGCTTCATTGACAATCTACAAAACCAAGACAAAAATAGATAAACCGGTAAATCGGGTCATTGTACCAATACATATTTGATACTCCCCCTCAAGATGGAGAGTACAAGTGATGCAGTCCCATCTTGGACAGTAGATAATTGAACCGAAGCGCTGTGAGAGGCTTAGTGAGCAGATCAACAATGTTGTGTTCAGTATCAACATGAAGAGTCTTGATAAAACCAACAGCAACCTTTTCTCGCACCACATGAATATCATGAAGGAAGTTCTTGGTACTCTCATGGAAGACTGAGTTCTTAGCAATGTGAAGTGCAGACTCATCGTCATAGTACACAAAAATTGTGTCAGGCAAAGATAGCACTAGCCATGCTTCTGTACTCAGCTTCAGCCAAACTGCGACTAACAGCATCTTGTTTCTTGGATTTCCAAGAGATTAAGGAATCTCCAAGAAACACACAAACTATAGAAATGGATATGCTACTCTCCGGGCAATTACTCCAATCAGCATCAGCAAAAGCACGAAAAGTCAGAGTAGAAGAGGCTGGATAGAACACACCTTGACCTGGATCATTCTTCAAATAACGTAAGATGCGACGTGCAGCCATCAAATGTGGTTCCCTAGGAGCACTCATATACTGATTGAGTTTATTCACTGCAAAACATATATCTGGTCGAGTCACAGTGAGATAAACCAATCTTCCAATGAGTTTTCTGTAATGTGAGGCATCCAGAAGTAAGGCACCATCTTCCTGACTTAGCTTAAGGTTCAGCTCCATTGGTGTTGGGACAGGTTTACAACCAAGAAAGCCAAACTCTTCAAGTAACTCCAAAGCATATTTTCTCTGTGAAATAGAGATACCTTCCTTAGAGCGAGCTATTTCCAATCCCAAAAAATATCTCTTCTGTCCCAAATCTTTTAGCTTGAACTCCTTGGCTAATATCTGCTTGACTTCTATCACAGCAGAATCCTTGTTACTAACAAGCATTATATCATCCACATATACCAACAGGGCCAGAAAAGTATCTTCTCTAACTCTGACAAACAAAGTCGGATCAAAGAGAGATTGCATAAAACCATTCTGTATTAGAACACCGGAGAACTTGTGAAACCATTGACGTGAAGCTTGTTTTAGACCATATAAGGACTTGACTAGGCGACACACAGGTCTCTTTGGTAAAAGCTCCCCCTTTCTTGGTGTATAACCTTGTGGTAGCTGCATATATATCTCCTCCTCAAAATCACCATGGAGAAAAGCATTAGTAACATCCATCTGACTAATACTCCAGTTATGAATAGCAGCTAAAGCAAGAATTAATCTGACTGAAGTAAGCTTAGCTATAGGGCTGAATGTATCAATGTAATCAACTCCTTCTTGTTGAGTATAGCCATTAGCAACCAAGCGAGCCTTATACCGTTCAATAGTACCATCGGATTTATACTTAATCTTGAAGACCCACTTACAACCAATGGCACGTTTTCCATCATGTAAAGAACAAATTTCCCTGGTGGAAGTACTCACAAGAGCATCCAACTCCACGTTCATCGCATCAAGCCATTTTTGCAACAAAGCTGCCTCTTTAAAGGTGGTTGGTTCTTTCTCAGCAATAATGGCAAAGCAGAACAGACGATACTCATTAGAGAGTTTATCGTAAGACAAATGGGAAGAGAGAGAATGAGCAGTACCATGAAGAGAAGATGAAGGCTCTTTTAGAACATTAGAGCAATGGTACTGTGAAAGATAACTAGGAGCACGTGTCTCTTTGCGGGGCATGAGCGTGTTGTCCATGTCATTCCCAAATTGATCATTAGTAACAGTAGTGCTTAATGGAGCGAGGGATCGTGTGTGTGTGTGTGCTGGAACAGTAGTAGGCTCAATGACAGGACAAACCTCAAGATTTAAAACATTGAAATAATCATAAATTTGAAAACGATTTTCTTTTTGTTTTTCAGAAATAGGTAAAACAGAATCATCAAAGAAAGAAACGTTTTGAGTACTATGCTTATCAATAAAAGGAAAAATAGTTTCATGGAAAACAACATTGCGTGTAACAGAAACAGTATTTGACTCAAGATCCAGAATTTTATATCCTTTAAAACCAGATTCATAACCAATAAAAACACAACTTGTAGCTCTTTCAGTAAATTTATGACGTTCATGTTGATGTGTAGATGCATAACATAAACAACAAAACACCCTAAGAGAATTATAGTCAGGTAATTTCTTATAAAGAACCTCATAAGGACTCTTGTGTTCTAAATTGGGAGTTGGTGTTCTATTTATAAGAAATGCAGCAGTAGAAACACATTCAGGCCAATATGCAAGTGGAATATTTGATTGAAAATAAAGAGATCTAGCAACATTCAGAAGATGTTGATGATTACGTTCGACAACATAATTTTGCTGAGGTGTGTATGCACATGAATGATAATGAAAAATGCCAAAAGTTGCTAGTAAGTCCTTAAATTGTAATTCAGGTGCATTATCAGACCTTATGCTTTTCACTGTGCAACCAAATTGAGTTTGAACAAGTTTTAAAAATTCTGGAAAAATCGTTGTAACATCACTCTTTAAACGCAAGAAATAAATCCATGTCATTCTAGTGCAATCATCGACAATAGTAAGAAATTAACGATATCCTTTGACAGAAGTAATATGAAAAGGACCCCAAACATCAATATGAATCAAAGGGAAAGGTTCCTCATAAATTTTATTATTAGAAACAAAAGATAAACATTTTTGTTTTGACAAATGACAAATCTTACAATGAAATTCAGAAAGTTTCTGAGGAATATGTAAATTTGAAGATAAAGCCTGAACCCTTGACATAGATGGGTGACCTAGACGCTGATGCCAAAGCTTAGGTGAAACAACAATGAATGATGCAACATGAGTTGCGAATCAGGTTGAATGAATGATGCAGCATGATGTTATGTATCAGGTGGAGGTTGATGATTTAAGAGATAAAGATCATTGGGCTAATCTCATCTACCAATCGTCCATGCGTGAGTATGATCCTGAATGAAACAATTCTTATGATAAAAATGCACTGAATTTTTTTTATTTGTTTTTGTTAAAGAACTAACACTAATAAGATTGAAATGAAAAGAAGGAACATAGAAAACAAGATGAAGAATGAGCCTATCATTGAGTTTAACTGTTTCAGCTATGTTAATGGAAATTTTGATATTATTTGGTAGAGTGATATTCGTGTGATCAATATGGTAGACATTACAGAACAAACTCAAGTCACAACAGATATGACAACTAGCTCTAGTATCAAGACTCCAGGTATTTTGTGGAATTATAAGACATGGTTCGAAAGCAGAAATATAGTGAGAAGGTATAGGTGACATACCTTGTGCTGAGATAGAACCATGATTTTGCGAGACAGTTGGTGGTCGAATAACTTGATACGGAGAACCTTGAAGTTGTGTGTTCAATTGAGTAACCATCTGATTAACCTGTTCCCTACCATGTGAACTACTACCAAGAAAACCTCTTCCAGAATTCATCATATTGACAGAATGATTTACAGTTGGCGATTCACTAGTCACATTACCAGCAGACATTGAAGATCCATCAGAGATAATATGATTTCCAGCAAAGTTCTGAGCCATAGGAGCATACGAATTCCCATTATAAGCTTGATTATAAAGAGCATATGGAGCATTGTTATTAGCTTGAACAATTGGAGCATATGAGTTCCCATTGTAAGTGATAAGATGACTCTATGGAATCATAGATTGAATCTGTGGAGCTTTTCTAGAGAATACATCATCTGTTCGGGAGGTTGAGAATAAACCATGTGAATGCCATTATGTGGATAAGGCTGACCTCTTGATTTGTCATTATTGTAGCATGTACCAACAGGAACCTTGTAGCCTGGAGGATATCCATGAAGTTTATAACATCGAGCATTAGTATGACCCAATAAACCACAGTAAGTGCAAAGAGGACGAGATTTTCCTTGTTGATTGAAAAACTTAGGTTTCTGTTGAGTTATAGAAGCTTGAAAAACAGGTTTCTCTGTGGTAGGCATTGAATTAAAACTTCTTTGTTGATCATCTTGAGAGATGAAGTTATAGAGATTTGTGAATTCTGGAAGTGGATCCATCATAAGAATCTGACGACGCGCTTGAATAAACGATTCATTGAGACGCATTAAGAATCTGACAATGTTGTGCTTCTCATACAACTGAATCCAACGATCATTTGAACCGCAAGTGCATTTTCCACAAGTACAGGAAGGTAACTCTTCAAAATTCTTCAATTCTTCCCATGATAAGCACTGAGATCTAATGAAGGTAACCGTAAGACGAGTGTAATAAGCACTGAGATCTAATGATCCTTGATGTAGACGATCTAGTTGGTTTTGAACACTATAGATCTTAGACAAATTACTCTGCCTAGATCTACCTTCTAGTTTCAACCATAAGAGATGAGCATCATAAAAATAGACCATTCCAGATCCTAAATCCTTTGAAACAAAGTTCGTAATCCAGGTACATACCATATCGTTACAGCGAGTCTAAGATCCATAGTCATTGTGATCTTCCGGAGGTTTAACGACACTTCCATAGATGAATCCGAGCTTGCTTTTAGCGTTGAGAGCTTTGATGATAGAACGACGCCTTGTAAGATAGTAAGATTCACCGATGAGCTTGTCGAGAACGAGATTTAACACCCGAATTGTCAGCAGCATGAAGACACAATGGATTTGAGTAAGGATTGGAGCTCGTCGGAGCTGGATTAGCCATCGCGAAGAGTAACAAAACCAGAAAATGAAAAAATGATCGGAATGAAACGCGATCAAAGAAATTCTCCGATCAAACGATAGAGAATGAAACAAAGATTGAGAAACAAAAGAGAATCAAGAGAAATTATCAGAGAATAGAAGAAAATTTGCAGAAGAAGATGAATGAAGCTGGGAAAAGCTCTAATACCATTTTAGATCTAACAAACTTTACCTTAGATTAGAAATATGCTTCATTGACAATAAAGGAAACAAGGTTTGATCCTCAAATACAATCTACTTAACCAAGACAAAAATAGATAAACCGGTAAACCGGGTCATTGTACCAATACATATTTGATAATTCTTTTAAGACTGGCATTGTGAGGTTTTCACTAAATCTAAAACATCAAATGAGTTTACTGAAAAAGTTATAAAAATAACTGAATAAAGTTTAAAACCTTATATTTTATTCCAAAATCAAATGAGAATTTCAAAACACATAGCTGGCCGGTTTAATCGGTTCACCGGATCGTTGGACGTGAAAACATAGGCAGAATTAGAATAGAACTATCTCGTTTAATTTTTTTTGGCAACTTCTGTGCCAAGTTAATATATATAGTAGGTCCTAATTTTATAGGTAAAAGTCTTTAAAGAAACTCATATGAATAATTATGAGTTAAAATTTTAAGTTCTTCAACATTTAATATTTTATTATATATCACGAGATAGTTATTATAGCCGGGGGGGAGGGGGGGTTATTTGAATCAATATTAATATAAATTAAAAATACCATTAACCACACAGTATAATACAGTAAATTAAATCATCATTCTTTTCTGTTTTTAACATCATCAATATTAGAATATTAGCCATATCGAATTAAATTGATTCAATTAAAATTTATAGTTTGAAATTGTCAAGAACACAAAGATTAAAGAATAACTTTCTTAATTAGTTTAAGAAAACTACTCAAAACTTAAACTCTCTTGTTCTTAATTCTCTCAACTCATAAGTTACGCAACATACTTACATCTCCTTATATAGAGATCTCTTAAACAATCATAATCTTAATAGAAGTATATTTAGATAACTCCTAAATATTTTCTAGATCACTCCTAGATATTCTAGTCCTAATCTCTCAAGGATTTAATGACTTAGTGCTCAAGTCATATTCAAACTTAACCCAACATTCACCCTCTTAAGTTTGAAGCCATACTTCGACACATCTTGAACTCCAACTAGCTCCCTCATTTCTTTAAACTTGATCCTTCCTAGAGCCTTGGTTAGAATATCTGCCTTTGGTCTTTTTCTAGGAACGTGCTCTACCTCCACTTGTTCATTCGTCACAAACTCACGAATAAAATGATACCTTTTGTGTATATGCTTACTTCGTCCGTGAAACACCGGGTTCTTGGTGAGTGCAATTGCAGATTTGTTAGTAGAGATCAACGTTTCAAGCTAGAAACATGGGTGACATAGTTGTGGCAAAACCAAAGGAGAATATCTCATCATCAATAACATGTCCTATGCTCAATGCTACGAACTACACGGGTTGGGCCATACGTATGGAGATTACGCTTAGTATACATAAGGTGTGGGAGGTAATAAATCCAGGATCTGATGATGTTGACAAGAATCTCATGGCTAGGGGTTTCATATTGCAACCTATACCAGAGACTTTGACACTACAAGTCGGGAATCTTAATACAACAAAAAAAGTATGGGAATCAATAAAAACTCGACATGTAGGAGTGGAGAGGGTCAAAGAAGCAAGGTTACAAACCTTGATGGCAGAGTTTGAGAAAATAAAGATGAAGGAAAGAACATATTGATAACTTCGTTGGAAGACTTTCGGAACTCTCTACAAAATCTGCGGAACTAGGAGTTGAGATTGAAGTACCAAGACTCGTTAAGAAATTTCTTAACGGTTTGCCAAGAAAGAGATATATACAAACAAGTTCTTGACCTTAATAATACAAGATTTGAGGATATTGTGGGCCGTATGAAAGTATATGAAGAATAAGTTGGTGATGTAGGAGATGAGCAAGATGACATAAGAAAACTCATGTAAGTTAATACTAATTCACAATCCTATCAAGATAACTGCTAGTAGAGGAAGAGGTCAAAGAGGACGATTTGGTGGAAGAGGAAGAGGACGTGGTCGTAATACAAGAGATAAGTCAAAGATCATGTGTTACAGGTGTGATAAGATAGGGCATTATGCTTCTAATTGTCCAGATAGATTACTTAAGCTTCAAGAAGCATGTGCAAACAAGAAGAAGAAACTCAAGAAGCGGATGAGCTCATGATACATGAGGTAGTCTATTTAAATGAAAAGAATGTCAAACTTTTGAAACACAATCAGATGGAGATAATGTGTGGTATCTTGACAACGGGGCAAGGAATCACATGACAGAAAACCGTTCTTATTTCTCTAAAATCGACGAGTCAATCACAGGGAAAGTGAGATTTGGAGATAACTCTCGTATTGATATCAAAGGGAAGGGCTCAATACTCTTTGTAAGTAGAAGTGTACTACATACCGGATCTAAAGAGCAATATCATAAGTCGTGGTCAAGCCACCAAAGCAGGATGCGATGTGAGGATGAAAGAAAACTATCTAACATTGTATGATCGTGATGGAAAGTTGTTGGTGAAAGCGATAAGGTCAAAGAATCGGCTTTACAAAGTTACCATGGAAACCGAAGCTAAGAAGTGTTTACAACTAAATCTTATCGACGATTCATCAATATGGCACTCAAGGTTAGGACATGTTGGGTTAAACACTATGAGGTGAATGATGAACAAAGAGTTAGTTGTCGGGTTACCAAAGATCACAGTCGAAAAGGAAACATTGGCCTCATGTTCGCTTGGGAAATAAGTAAGAAGAATATTCCCTCAAGCTACTTCTTTTCGAGCCTCACGACTACTTGAACTCATACATGCGGATCTCTGCGGACCTATCACACCTATGACAGCAGCACAAAATAGGTATATCTTTGTTCTTATCGACGATCACTCTCGTTATATGTGGACAGTGCTATTGAAGGAAAAGAGTCAATCATTCGACAAATTCAAAAAATTTAAAGCACTAGTTGAAGAAGAAACAGGAGCAAAGATCAAAACACTTCGTATAGATAGAGGTGGTGAGTTCACTTCACATGAATTTCAAGATTTTTGTGATAAATCCGGAATCACAAGATATTTGTGATAAATCCAGAATCACAAGACACATAACTGCACCTTACTCACCACAACAAAACGGAGTTGTTGAAAGGAGGAATAGAAATTTGCTAGAGATGACCATAAGCATCATGAAGCACATGGATGTACCAAACTATCTATGGGGAGAACCAGTGAGGCATGCTACCAATCTTTTTAATAGAGTCGCAATAAGATCACTGGTTAAACAAACTCCATATGAGGTATTCAAGGGAAGAAGGCCAAATATTGAACATTTACGTGTGTTCGGGTGTATCGGATATGCATAGACTGAGAGTCCACAGTTAAAGAAGCTAGATGACAGGTCGAGAAGGTTAGTTCATCTGGGAACAGAACCTGGCTCTAAAGCTTATCGCTTGTTGGATCCATCTAGGCGGAGAATTATTGTGAGTAGGGATGTCGTTTTTGATGAGAGTAAAAACTGGTCTTGGAATGAGACAAAAAACGAGACAAGTGAGAGCCCATGAACGTTTAAAGTCAGCTTTGGAAACAATGGTATTGAAAATGAGGACTCAGTACAAGAAACAGAGGAGAACGGAGCCGATGAGAATAACGAGGGTTCAGTTGAAGAGGAAGAAGACATTCCAAACGATAACGATCAAGATGAACAGACTAATGAGGTCATCTTAAGGAGATCAGAGAGACAACGTCATAGACCTAATCATCAAGATGACTATATTTTGTTTGCTGAACTTGAAGTCGAAAAACTCTTGATGACAATCAGTGAAGAACCATGGGATTACATTGAAGCAAAAGAGCTAAAGGTATGGAGAGACTCGTGTAGAAGAAATCATGTCTATTACCAAAAATAAAACATGGGACCTAGTAGAACTTCCAGTCGGAGTCAAGGCTATAGGACTAAAGTGGGTGTTTAAACTAAAGCAAAATTCTGATGGTAGTATTAACAAGCATAAAGCAAGGTTGTAGCAAAATGTTACATACAAAGACATGGAATAGATTATGACGAAGTCTTCACTCCGGTAGCAAGAAAAGAAACCATTCGCCTTATGCTTGTTCTTGCTGCTTCACATGGATAGCAAGTTCACCACCTCGATGTCAAAACGGCGTTTCTACATGGGGA
The DNA here is from genome assembly GCF_000001735.4 of Arabidopsis thaliana. Lineage (NCBI taxonomy): Eukaryota > Viridiplantae > Streptophyta > Magnoliopsida > Brassicales > Brassicaceae > Arabidopsis > Arabidopsis thaliana. The sequence continues at coordinate 4,624,820 of NC_003075.7, read as the reverse complement.
GCTGAAAGAAGAAGTTTATGTTATACAACCGGAGGGTTTTGTTACAAGAGGGAGTGAGGAGAAAGTTTATAAGTTAAACAAAGCATTGTGTGGCCTCAAACAAGCGCCTAGGGCCTAGAATCATAAGCTTAACTCGATACTTAATGAGTTAAAGTTTGTCAAGTGTCCTAAGGAACCTTCATTGTATCAGAAACAAGACAAAGATAAAGTTCTTCTAGTTGCAGTCTATGTGGATGATCTATTAATCTCGGGGTTTAGCTTGAAGTTGATTCTCGAGTTCAAGAAGGAAATGGCGAAAAAATTCGGGATGAGTGACCTTGGTTTGTTAACATACTATCTCGGTCTTGAGTATGTCAACACGAAGGAGGTATTACGTTGAAGCAAGAAAAGTATGCATCAAAAATTCTAAGTGAAACTCAAATGGAAGAATGCAATGTTGTAGACATACCAATGAACGCGAACTTAAAGCTAAGTAAAGCACATGATGAGAAAAACATCGATGAGAAGGAGTATAGAAGAAATATCGGGTGCCTTCGATATTTACTTCATACAAGCCCTGATCTTTCTTATAGTGTTGGAGTCTTGAGCAGGTACATGCATGAACCAAAGGAGTCTCATGGTGCAGCTCTAAAACAAATACTTAGGTACTGACAAGGTACACGGGCTTATGGTCTCTCCTTCACTCAGAAAAACGAAGCCAAGTTGATAGGCTTCAGTGATAGCAGTCACAACGTTGATGAGGACGATGGAAGGAAAACAATATGTCACATTTTCTATCTCAACAAGTGTCTGATCACTTGGTGCTCGCAAAAGCAAGATAATGTGGCTTTATCATCATGTGAGGCCGAGTTTATGGCCGCTACTGAGGCAGCAAAATAAGCACTATGACATCAAGAGCTTCTTGGAGAGATCAATGGAAAACCATGCGAGAAGATGCTGATTTTACTTGACAACAAATCTGCAATAGCACTCACCAAGAACCCGATATTTCACGGACAAAGTAAGCATATACACAAGAGGTATCATTTTATCTCTTCTAATCTCTCTTGATCACAAAATGATTATAACCGCTCTGATACCAAATATAATTGGAGATTGTCAAGAACACAAAGATTAAAGAATAACTCTCTTTATTAGTTTAAGAAAATTGCTCAAAACTTAAACTCTCTTGTTCTTAATTCTCTCAACTCATAAGTTATGCAACATACTTGCATCTCCTTATATAGAGATCTCTTAAACAATCCTAATCCTAATAGAACTTATATTTAGATAACTCCTAAATATTCTCTAGATAACTCCTAGATATTCTAGTCCTAATCTCTCTAGGATTCAAACTTAACTCAACAAAATTACATAAAAAAATCATCTCACGGTATACTATTAAATCCTAATTTCAAAATAAATCTGAAGAAAATTTATTTTAATTTTACATTTATATTTTCATATTTAAATATTCATGAATTCAAATTTCTTGTAAACTTCTCTTTCTAATTAGATTTCGTCATCAAATAAACAATTTGATAAGCAGACTAGAGGATAAACATTGACATGAGAAACAACTTGTTGATGTTGTGCAAGCTAGGCAATTTGTCAGGAATGGTTGATGTCTCTGAAATTTTCTTTTTTTTTTTGTTGGTTAATTATTTTTTTTTGTCGGCTGTTTGTTAATTATGTATGTCATATTAGAATTATATGTATAAAAAATGTCACAGTACCAAATATCTATAAGAAACTAGATTTTAACTCGCGGTGCACCGCGAAACAATTTTTTATAGAAAAATGAAGATATAATTTGTTTATATATTATCTATATATAACATATTGTATTGTATTTTATAAATATACAATCCCAAGAATAATTAAACGAGATAGTTCTATTCTAATTGTAAAACATTATTCCAAGAATAATTGAAGGAAGATCACAAACTACCAAGAATATCCGAAGTGTAAAACATTCATGTTATGATCAAGAACTACCAAGAACTATATCAGTTCTTCTTTACATATTCTTAAAATGATCAAGAACTACCAAGAATATCCCAACTGTAAAACATAAATTTGAGAAAATAAAGTCAAAGTAATATAAAAAACTAAAAGAGAAAAATATGATATTGGTATTTTCGTGACGATGTTATGAATATTCATGTTATGCAAAAAATAATATGTATAAAATAAATCATATTGGTATTTAAAAAACAAATTCTCACACTGCTTTTCTGGTAAAATCTTTTGTCAACATTGTAGTCATCTTCCTGTCTCGTGAATATTTTTTATCTTCAAACGTTGCTTCTCTTTCTAAAAAGAAAGAAACACGAATCAAATCTAAAGTAAAACATTTTTGATATTTGTGTTTGGTGATGAGAAATGAGGTTTATGTGTATAGTATTTATCGGAAAGCTAGATATGTTTCGGTAATGCATAGCAACCGATAGAAAATATATAATATCTTGCAAGATTTTAGGGGGGGAAATTATTTTACTTAGTTTTTGATTGGAATATGCTAGGATCAATCGTGTATTCGAGTATTTAATTTATTTTCATAATTTGTGTTTTTTTAGAGATGTTGAAGGAAAGAATTACTTAAGTTAATGCGAAGTGTTTAATACTAAGCACAAATCTTGGTACATATAATACAAAATCTCAGAATTGATCGAATTGGGGAAAATGTTGTTAGCGTAGATATTGTTTTAAATTCTTGAATTGGGTTTGATTTTGGGAAGTTAGATTAATATCAAATATTTTTTTGAATTTTTTAGAAAAAACTATTTTAAGTTATTTAGAATGTTGTGTACCATTATGTGTAGCTAATTTTAAGGGATTGATTTGAAGTTTGTTGTTTGGATTAAATTTGAATGATAATATGATTGATATTTTAAATCAAGAATTGAAACTAAAATCAAATAATTTAGAAAAAAATTTAATGTCAATGGCATTCCTTGTAAATAAGTTCCAACTTGAGAATTTATTTCATAAAATTGTTGCAAAAATGTATATGTAGATATATTAAGTTGCAAAAGTTTTTTCTTAACTTTTTTAACAGCCGTTATTATATATTTTATTTTAGTAACGCGACTAATTAATTTCGTAAGACATAATTCACAGTTTAATATTTAAATGTTAATTTTATTTTCTTGTATTTTCTTTTGTCACAATTTTTTTGTATGTTTAGATATAATACTTAGTATGTCTTAGTGGGTTAAATATGATTGTTTTATTGTGTACAATCTAAATGTAGAAAATAAGTAATTACACCTTATAAATTTGGTTTGACTATTTTATTTAATTTAAAATAATGACAGTTTCTAATTTGGTATCCAGAGAATTTAAATATACTGTATATGTTCTTTTGAGTTTCTGTTCAGGTTGTATTTTGAAATCTATATATCAAAATATAGAAATCAATCTTCAACTTCAAGGAAGTGTCAAATTTTTTAAAAATGTTGCTTTACAATTAAAAAACATAATGTGGGCTTCGTATTTCACATTTTATTAGGCCCACAGATCCACTAAAATGACTAAATTGTTTATGAAAATAAAAACCACAATATATCTGAAAAAATAATTATCTACTTTGTCGGCAAACTTTTTTTTATTTGAAGAGGAATGAAATGAAAATAAAAAAACAGCCATTTATCTCGACTAATTGTTCTTCTTCTTTTGTAATAGAGATGAGTTAGCAATCTCTGTTGTTCTTCTTTTGTAATATTTCTCGAATCAGCAAATAGTCTACTAGCTTGTCGATCCTCCAACAAACGATTAATTATAATATCGGGAGATCTATGAGGTTATCAATTCCTTAATTTGATCCGAATTTCTCCCCAAACCACCACAGCTTTGATGATGCGAACTGAAAGGAGACATGGAGACAGACAATCAACTCAGCAGAATTATAAGCGTTTTAAGTTTCTAAAGGTGTGTGAGTTTTTGCTGATTTTGGATATTAATTTACATAGAAGGTGTGTGATTTTTTGCAGACTTTGGATATTATTTTTGAATTCAACAATACTTGATTTATATGTCTCTGGTTTTGGAACAGTTTAGTACAGTTTAACCACTCGGTTTCTCAGAAACATAGCAAAAATTTTAAACTCCAAACCTTTTGTTCTTTTGTTTTTCCAGGTCAAATGGCTGAATAAACTACTAAGCAAGATGTGGCCATATATTGCAGAGGTGAGATTCTAATCTTCTGCAGTATTAGGTGTTTTGATTTCCCGTGTATGCTGTTGGAAGTTGGCTATGATATCTTTAGCATATTTACCCTGAATAATGGTAACTGAAGATATCATATGAAGAGTAGAGTTATTATACCATCAAGTTGTACGACAAAGTCCGAAATTATTGAAGAAGAGTAAGATTTAGCTTATCTCTATTTTGATCGTAGACTGCTTTTTTTAATTGCTGCTACACAAATCGAGTGTTTACTAACACCTAAGATAGGTCCAACTTGTTGGAATGGAAAACACTTGCCACAGTGCAGCTTGGAAATCAAAGAGTATAAAAAGTACTTGTTTAAATTGTAAATCTAAATCAAACTGGAAAACCAAAGTCTTGACTAAGATTTTTCTAATTATTTTTGGATGATTTCGTAGCTTATTTGATGAATCATGATTTTGCTTGTTTGAAACTGAGTTTCCTGCATATGAAAAGAACATATGTTTTTCATGAGATTGTTTGTTTGGGGGTTATGCAAATCATAATTGAATTCAAATATTATGAAGGTATAGTAAATATACCACAGACTATAGATTTCACAGAATATGTGAGTAGACTCTTGTCACTAAATATTTTGTCTAGATACCCAAACATAAATTAAAAGATTAAATAATATAGAGTAAATCTAAACTTACTATATAGATGCCCTAGCATATATTGATTGATTGTGTTAACATCATCGTTTTTTGGAGCTAGAATAGCTCTCCTCTGAAAGAATTTTGGATCAATGATTTCGTGAAGTTTAGTTGGATCTCCATAAATTTCTCTACTAATAGCTTCTATCGGATTATCTGCTTCTTTTTTTTCTAACAATTCTCAAGGTATATCTATTAGCGCTTCACCATCATTAGGCTCATTGACCCTTCCATCACCAATAGCCAATAACCAATGGAAAAATTCTTGGATTTCTTTAGCTTCATCAACACTTAAATTGTTGTTTAAAAGTTGCATATTCTTAGTCAACTACAACACGTTGTAGTGGTCCGAAAGATATGAAGCATTTAGTGATGACATAACAATTTTTTCTCTCCCTGCACCATTAATTATTGGTAGCACTTGTCCAAAATTACCTCCAAAAACAATGAACTTTCCACCAAATACCTTATTGTCTACGCGCTAGATAATATCTGAGAAGCTTTGATCTAATACTTCAAAACAAAACTTGCTCATTATTGGAGCTTCATCCCATATAATGAGAGATGCTTCTTTAATTAGATCAGCTAAATCTAATTTTGGTTTGATCTTACATACTGAAAATTCACAGGATTCAAAGGTATTGAAAACATAGAATGTGTTATTCTACCCCCTTCTAACAACAAATAAACGATGCCACTAGAGGCGACATTAAGACAAATATGTCCTTTAGATCTTACTGCAGCAGCTAGTGTTTTTCAAATAAATGTTTTTCCTGTTTCTCCAGAGCCGTAAACAAAAACAACTCCTCCCAAGTCATTGAATATTGTCGTAGTAATCTGATCGTATATACCTTTCTGTTCAGGCGTAAGCATTTGTATCCACTCAGCATGCTTCTCTGTCAAGTTGGATTGATTGTTATACCTCAACTCATCAACAATTAGGCGGTTTGAATTATCAATACCCTCTCTTGAAGGCTTAGGAAAATGTTCAATATCTTCTAGAGTTGCTCCATTAAACAACATTGTTTTCTCAATCTCTTGAAGAGTATAGTTCTGAATTTGAGCTCCTGTTAGTGTAAGTTCTGCACACGGGAAATATACAAAGTAAGAAAATATGAAAATAATCTAATATTGTAGTAATTTATTTTATTTAACTATAAGGAAAATTAAGTACGTGGGTTATTGAACTTGCACTACAAGAAAAATCCACATTCTTATCACGAGAGAAACTCTATGTTATGTCATTAATTGTAACGCCCCAAAAATTCAAAAGAATTTTTGAAGCATTGCTATAATAAAAATACAAAAATTCCCAAAATATACAAAGTTAAAATCTCGTACTAACTCCAAATCTCAAAAACAAATAAATTAAACTTTAGAAAATCTATCAAGTCTCGCTTTACGAATAACAAACTCTAAACCTCAGCTGCATACCGCTCCTCGTCAATGCCCTATGCACGGAATCAGAACTTATGTGAGCGAAAAATCGCCAAGTGAGACTATAAACCCGAAGAACAAGTACCAACACGGTCTAATCCCATACAGAATAATGTTCACGTGCTGGTACTAACAGACATAGTTTCAATTCGATTAATTTTTTATAAAGTAAAGCACATCAGAACTTATGCTAACAAAATACATTATTAAATCATCAGAACACAATAATATCATCAGACAGAATAATACCATCAGAACAGAAGAACATAGGAAGAAGATGAAGCTTACCTAAAACTCTGGAGAAGGCTGAAAACAACCCAATACTAAAGAGTCAACAACTGAAGTCACAACCAACCTAAACAGCCACAAAATCTGGTCACAAAAATATCAACAAATATTCAAATTGGCACTGAGGCAAAAAGGGTCTAAGAAACTCACCAAAAGTCTCAAATTTATTATGGATTCGGCTTCTAATTCGTTGGGGCTTTAAAACGCATATATACACGATATTAGGGTTAAGGAACAATGATTCGAATTTCCAACAACTTCCCTTCAGTTTCGGAAAAGATAAACTCGAATTTCTCTCATTTTCCACGATTTTGCATTTTAGTCCTCTGATTTTTCTCTATTTACAGATTCCCTCCAGATTTTTCAAATTCTCAGAAATCTCCTGAAATCAGACAATTTCAAAACGATCAATTTAACCCAAAATCTGATCCTAAATTTTCTTTTAATTTTGGGTGTTACATTAATAACGATTTCATAAACGCTATATTATGCCCCTGTTATCGTAAGTACCCCATATAAGGTAGCGTCAGATATGTATGCTATGTTAAATAATTCTATTATAGCTTTATGGAAACGCTATGTATTAAAGCGTATTAATTTGTTTAAAATTATGTAATTACTCATTATCCATGCTATGTTAGGGGACTCTACGATAGCTTTGTTAAAGCGGTTTAGTTTATGTAGTTAATTTATGTTATGATATAGTATTTTATAGCGTTTGTCTATTTTTCAAATTTGTTTAAATTACTAACTTGTTGCGCTGCAGTAGATGACTCGAACATAGCATTTTTAATATTACATTTTGATAACCTATAGATTTTGTAGCAAGTTTTAAAATGCCATCATTGTCTCTCTTCTTATTCAAAATATCTTCTGATAATAGATGTCATGTTTCTACCCAAACATGTTCTGGTCTAGATAGACAATAAAAAAGCAACATCATTGAGAAAATTATGGCATTTTAAAACTTGCTACAAATAATCTCCAAACAAAATTGAGCTGCTTCAATCAAACCATCGATATAAACCTGGTCGTCATCTAGAATATCACGTGCAAAACAGGCTTGTTTTTAAGATGGATAAACAACACCGCTAAATGTTTTTATTTCATCATAGCTCTATGGACCTCTGACAATGTTAAGTAACACTATCAAGTAATTTTCGTCTTCCATTTTCCTGAGAACGTAATTAATACGACCCAAAAAGAATCCTCTTGTTCTCTTTTTAAATGGTTTATTTTCTCCATCCCATGTAAAGTATGTTGGGATTTCAGCATATAGACAGTTTCGAGCACGTTTCCCATTCTTTCCAACAACATTTTTCTTATTCAAAGTCAACCAAACCATAAACTGAGAGTCTTCATTTGAAACACGTTCTAGGACATCAACCATTTTGGCCTTGGCATCGAAATAGGCTGGTTGCTTCCCTTCAACATGAAAAGATAGTTTCTGAACAGGTGTTGATCTATGCTGAATTGGAAATTTGAAAATTCTCCATATAGCTTCTGACGCAGATACATATCTAAAAAACAAAGTAAATTATGTATCAGCTAGATTCTATACAAGGTACATACGTAACTAAGTTAACTATGGTTTGTGAAAACATACATGTAGTCGAACCAATCTTTTATTCCATCCTTCTTTTTCTTTGTTGTAACTGTCTCATCTCCAAGAGTTGTAGTGTTACTGTTTGTTTCCTCTTTTACTAGCTCAACAATAAAAACAACACGGTCCGGACCTTTGTTGATGTATTTAAATAAGTATTTGATAGAACCATTCTGGTTACACCATTCCACATTGATATGAGCTTGGTATTTTAAAGAAAACCTATTATAAGGCACAACATACATATTGTCACATTTAACACCACCCTTCTCAATACAGCCGTCTATGGGTCTTCTCCTATAGACAGGATACCCATCAGCACCTACTTTTGTGAGCTCTTGATGTTTCTTCGGATATAGCTTTGAACACTGACCATCAACCATACACAGAGAATTCGTATTTGCTGAACCACATAGTCCATGAATCATAGAGTTTTTGATAAGCTCATAGAGCTCTTGTTCTGTTCTTTGTTAGGAATCTCCGCAGATATTATCTACTCGATGTCGTCAGCTATTGGTAATTTTCTATTAGCCTCCATAAATAAAAGTATGCGAGCACGAGGTAGTCCTCTTTTCTTGAATTTGACTGTATACATAGCTCCAAGAGATATAAATTAATTATAATTCAGAAATAAAAATATGAAATAGTTTAAAAGATAGATTACTGACAATATATGTAAATAAACTTACATGCAACTGTTTTTCTAAGGAGATTCCTTTCTGTTAAATCTCTCATTAGAGAATCTAGCTTGATTTTGAAATTTTTTGCGACAATGTCTGGTCTATCATCAGCTCTTAACCCTCTCTTTTCGTAATATCTTGCTATCTCCGGCTATTTTGGGTTACACGTAAACGTGATAAAAAATCTGGGAAACCATAATGCTTACAAATGGCCATAGCATCGTAATAGGTTTGAAGCATATACCTAGAGGCACTAGTGAAAGAAGCTCAAATAAGAACTTGATTACCTTCTTCACTCATAGTTGTTGTTCCAGATGATGCAGCTTCTTTCATAGAGTTGTAGTTCTCACATCGTAACTTAGATTGATTGAATTTGATATAAGCTAGTCGGTTTGATTCAATAATTGTATATGCATCAATTAGAAACTGTTGAAACAACCTCTTTGAATGAAGCAGAGTATGACACTCATCTTTTCCTCTCTTGAATTCTGAATGCAAACCACTGTCTCATACTGATACACTTTTTTTCTTGGTGCTTCCCGAGTTATAACACTTCTCAATTGCAGGAGTGTAACCATCTTCACCGTAACAAAACATTAGTGGGTACTGTAGTGTCAAATAGGATATATGAATCTGGCTTATCCTCTTTAGGCAACCAGTAGATTTTTATTTCAAGTATTATATCACGGGCAGGCATTTGGTTTACAAAATCACCAGGGATCAAAGTTGCAACCGCTTCTACTGTAGGCATATTATATAACCTCCCACCAGTACCTTCACGATCATCATTAATTCGCATATGAAACGGTTCATCATTAGTAGACTCAATCCTCTCTCTAGCATATCTGATTTTTTTTACATATGGGTTAACTTGGTTGAATATCTTAATAATAACATCAATGAGTTGCTTGTTCAGATTTTTCTCGGCTGTTGTTGAGGTTGCATTATTTCCCTTTCTACAATGAGTAAAAAAATATTAGTTAGATATGCTTATCAAACATGTAACAATATCGCATTATTTAATTAGATGTAACATAGGTAGATTGGTTTGAGGAGTACCCAATAACATTAGCTTTTTTATCAACTTCATTTTTAGTATCCACAATATAAAGTTGTGAATATTTAGCATAATCACCATTTGCAGGTTTTAAACTGCTTATCAGTCAATAGAGAATAACAAAGTATTCAGATTTAATCAATGTTAAAAACTGAAGAACACAATATTCAAATAAAAGTTATGACACTTACCAATTTTATTGGCTAAAGCTGCTCCTTTTTTAGTTGGATGTTTTCGCTTAGGACGACCTCTCTTTTTTGGCTCTAAAACAAGATTGTTTGGCGACACTATTATTTAGAAAAATAGAACGAATAAAGTATAAATTTTTTTAGCTTTTATCCCATGTAGAAGTTAAACATAAGAAAACCAACTACAATGATATTAAAGAAAGCTATAAGCTGATTTTAACTATAAAATTTACCTATTTTTGTACCTTTCTCTACTGCCTTTTTACTTTGTTGTTTTCCAAATGGTGTGCCTCTCTTTTTCGGTTGTGAAACAGAGGGAACTGTTTGTTCTATTTCTCCACATTCAATAAGAGTATCTTCAGGTGAAAATATTAATTCGACATTTTTCGTCAGCGAAACCAATATTCGTCTCCACATTTTTTAGGAATGTTATTAAGTAAGATAGTAAGATAGAACAAAATTCTCTTTAGAACAATCGTCCTCTTAAGCACTAAGATAGTAATTTTGTTCACTATCAGTTTCATTGTCAGTTATATATTGTCGTTGAAGATGTTACATGCTTTCGTCATCAGTGCTATTATCATTGTAGGCTGGTTGCGTACACATTGGAGCTTTGCCTATTAATTGTAAAATAAGAAAAAGTGTGTGGGACTGTTTATTATCCATAAACATATAGTTCAATGATGAATATTTTAGTATATTACCTTTATCAGTAGGAGTTAGAGAAGCATTTCTGAAGTCTTCTTGTAGGTTTCTGATATGAAAGTTGCTAGATGGAAAATTAATAATTGATCGTGGCTGATTGGTAATACATGAATTAGGATGTCCATAAATTTTTCTTTGCATAGAATATGATATTTATTTTGTTAATTATAATCTATACATAAAATGTTACAGTTCCATTGAATGGCTCTCGAAGAAGTCAAACTAACCTGTTGAACTATTAATTGCAGAATAAGAGAAAGTGTGTGGATGTGTAAGAGGTGTGAGAATTGATGATAAACGTTGTTGATGTCTTGTAATACTGAAGCAGAGTGTCTTTGCCTTTGTCGGTCATTCTCCTTGTTTGAAAATGTTGTGAGTCCACTCTCTGCCAAACAACTCTATACGTATATAAAGTTGCATAAACATTAGTAGAAAAAGAATGGTGAATTAGAAATATACCCATGAAATGTGGTGTTCCATTCCCAAAATCTGATTGTGAGAAGATGATCAAACTCTCTTTTCATATCTCCTTGAAGGGATATTACTTATATCTTTAAACAATCTATCAAAAACAGATTTAAGAGGAACAAAACAATTGTTATTAGTTACGGTAGATTGAATAATTTGACTTTGAGGGGTTAGTGTTTCAGTAACACGCAACCTCTTCGGTGATTTTGGGCCAAAATTATAATCTAAAAGAGAATTTGCATATTTTTTTTATGATTGAAAATCAAAGTAGCATCGATGATGATGTTGTGTTGAGACTTGTTAACAAAATATCGATCAAACCTAGTAATCTATATAATTTCTAAATGGAAGATAAAACCAATGTATATTATAGGATTCTCAATAAGATTTGATTTGCAAATCCTGAACCAATTAATTATTTTCCTTAATTGTTTACTTTCAATTGTTTTGTTGATAAGGACATTATTCTACTATGACATCAAGAATGAACTCTTTATCATCGATTCTAGTACTTCTTAAAAGGTATGTATTAATATCTTCTATAGTATAAGATGTGTACTTTAGCTAATCCTTGCTAGTTAAGTAATGATGCATATTGTTTAGCTAATCCCTTCTTAAACATAAAAAACAACAGATTTAAAAATTGGAACTTAAGTATTAAAACATTAATAAAAATTTTAGGATCCTTAATATATAAATTCAAAACATAAATAGAGCATAAGTTTCATCGGCTGAGAAAATTATATCCTAAAGTATACCGCAATTTCAGTTCTCTTCAACGATCTCCATCATGAAATCATCCTCTTCGTCTTCTTGATCAGGGAATCCACGACTGCGAGTAATGTGTGAACAATTAACTCTACAAAGTTAATTTTTTTTTAAAAAAACCTTAATATCGGTTAATTGACACTTACATATAGGATGGTATATCAAGATCATTGAACTTAGGATCAATAAAAAGCCGTGAAAATCCATGTTCAATCATTATGACATTAGATCCTAGAAGAAAATAGGCACATTCTCAAACACATAGGTCATTCTACTATGATATATTCCAAGTCCACTTGATCAGAAAAAGAAATACCATGATAATTTCTGATTCTCCAAAATTGCAAGACAGCAACAATGGGCTCGTAATTCTAGGTGATCAAAAACTGATTCTCCAAAACCACTTGTTTACAAAATCCTCACAATACTTGCCAACGGCAACACATAATATTTCATTCCCCCTACAAAAGAAGTCGTATAAACCAATCTATATATCAATCATATATAAAATATATATTGTATATCAAATAATTATATATTATCCTTTATCTTGAAAGCAACATTTTTTGACTCGTAGTCTATCTTGCTTTAACGACATACAAATGGAAAACTTCTGATAGTATACACTTTGGAAATCACACCAATAGCGTGTGAGGATTAAAGATAGGAAAATAATATCAATTTATAAAATTATGTACATCGAGTAGAAAACCGGATCAAGATAGTTACCTGTCACACAATTATATTGATCATCTGTAGCATATTTCACTTCATCGAGAGCCACAAAGTCAAAGAAGTTTCTAACTGACTTAAGAGGAACCGACCACATTTGTGTTTGGAACATACATTTGATATGAATAGATCTGAGGGCGTATTTGACTTCACTATGAGACAAAATCATTTAAAAGTCAGACATGTAGTACCAGAAACCGCTCTCACTACATCCTGAAACTTGTAGAGGGATGAGCTTTTTGGAACTTTGGCATCCATACGGTTGCACTAAAGAAAAAAACAACCAATAGATCGTCACTTTGGTTAACACAAAATATACAAACTTTATAATAACAAAAAACTAAGAATAACATTAGAATATAAGAGCACATTTTCATCAACCAATAGCATAGTCGTTTCATTACCTTTAAGGGTTGGAGTATGGTTGTATACCGCTTGTATCTTAACATAAACCCTCCAGTTAGTGGAGTGAACATGTAAATTAGAAAGATGGTGCATAACCTCCATTGATAAAGCTAGAACTTCTACAGTTTTATTACTAATAGAGAAAATTATAGAAGAACGCAAACAAAATAAGGAAACACCGCGTTAACCTTGTATAAAAAATAAAAAAGTGAAACGGTGCAGAGTTAACTTAATTGTTACAAAAAAGCGAAATTGAATCGTCATTTATTTATGTTTAGATATACTTAACCATAATTATTATTTTATACAGAAAGAATCTAGGTAGTGTTATCTTTTTGATGAAAAATCAATATTCTGATATGTATTAAAGAAAATTATAACTATATGAATTTAATAAAACATTATCAACTTCTGAATCTAAACTTATAGATATAAAGTGTCTATAAGCTAGATAAAGCAATAGAATTATTAAAAAAATACAAAACATTAGGCAGATATGAAACAAATTAAACAATAATCAAATTTTTATTCATAAGCGTTTTAGATATAACTTGCATGAAAGAAAAATAGAACAGTAGAATTCAACACAAATAACAAATAATCCAAACAAAGTGATAAAGGAAAAACAGAAACATAAAACATAAAACTTGCGTAACACCAACAGCCTTCCACCACACCCAATAAACACTTTAGATCACTACTTATTCTCTACCTTGACCTTCACAGCTCCCTTCTTGATGGCCCCTTCCTTTTTCACTATGTTTGCTCCAACACCAACATTTCTGTCAACAATTGCGTGCCCAACAGCTCGAGAATCAATAACAGCAATGCTGGTCTTCAATCATTTGAAATCACACCTTCTTTAGGCTCATATTCTTCCACCTTAGTTGTAGACATTGATAACACTGTATTTTACTCATTTTAGGTGTATGTTTATCATCATTTAGATGTGCATTTGCTTATTGTATCATATCATTTTACACTATTTTAGCTTATTTTGCATATTTAGGCATCTAGGATCTTCTTGCATACGCATTGCATGTTGTGGTGTGTTTTTCAGGTGCAGAAGGAGCTAAAAAGGACTCTACTCGATCCATTCACTCGATCCAGGCAGCTACAGAAGAGGCATCATTTCACTCGACCTCTTTACTCGATCCAGGCAGCTACAGATGAGGCTAAAATTCACTCGACCCTCTTACTAGATCAAGGCAGCCTCAGATGAAGCAGCAGATTGATCTACTCGCCCCTCCTACTCGATCCTCTACTCGATCCATTTACTCGACCAAGGGTGACCAACTCTACAAGACTTGTTGAGCTATCAAAGCGTCTTCGGATCCTCCTCATCCCCCACTCAACCAGACCACCACAAGTCTCTTGTCTTCTAGTGAATCTAGGGTTTTTAACATTTTAGTATAAATAGATCACTTTGGGATTTGTCCAACGGATCTAGCCTTTATCCTTTAGTTTTCCTTTGTGTTCTTGAATCTTCAAAACTTAATTACTCTTAATCTATTTCGTTTTTGCATTTAGTTCTTTGAATAAACTTAATTACTTTTAATCTACATTTTGGTATGATTTCAGTAATTTCTGGGTTTGTGTTCTTAGATATGTTGCTTGAGTAGTGATTAGGGTTTTTGAGGATGGATTAGATTAAGGTAATCTCTAGGTTAGCCAGGTGGTTAAGATTAGGTTAGAACCCTTCTGGATTCGCTTGGCCCCTATGCGATTTTTGCTGGCTAATGTGGAGATTCGATCATAGACGTCCATCGTCCAAAAGACATTCAAATGGATGTCTGATCTACGAATTCCAGAGATTTGTAGACTCGACCAAGACATTGGCTTGTCTGCTTATTGACTTTGGTAGATTGTTTCTTAAAACCTGCTCTGCTATGTTTCATCAACGACAGTTGAGATTAGGAAGTGGTAGAGTTATGGGGGCCTTTGTCACGACAATGGATTGACCCAATTTTTGAATCTATCGTCAAGGGTATCTACCTTTCACCTATTAGCCATCTGATGAACCCTAGAGTTTCCTTTATCAATGAATCCATCCTTAGGACTTCTATTAGATTTATTTGTATCCCCTGTTGATTGCACTTTTATTTACCTATTATTTGTATCCCCTGTTGATTGCATTTTAGTTACTTAATTTTGTCACATGTTGGTTCTACTCGACCCAATGATTGAGTAGGGCTCTTAAGTTCTCATTTTTACTTGTTTGAATCATGACCTAGGATTGTTACTAGAAACCCACCATCATTATAATCTGGCTTGACTTAGTTGCTTCTGTACACGTCTTGATTGCTAGCAATAACAGTGGACTGGATTGACACCCCCTATAGCTGCATCGACATGTTTGTGTTTTAGGGAAATTGAAATGAACCTCACACATTCAGCATAAGTAGGCCTAAAAAAACTACTTATCAGACATCTGTTCACCGAAGTCATCACTAGACTGCTCCAAGTCAACCGGTTCCATGTACAACTTCTTTAAAGCAGAAGCTTGATCAGATGCGGTAGGATTATCAGCATACACACGTTTAGATGATGGAGTAACAAAGTCATTACTCTCTTGAGCACACTCTATCATTAGTGGAATCTATTAGAAACACAAATACATATTAGTTTAAGAGATTCAGAGTCTAAAAACAACTAGAAAAATTAAGTTTGTTATATTACCTGATCACCAGACACAATAGAGGCTGGATTGATCATATCAGTTGGATCCTCCAACAATTCTTCCTCATGTAGTCCATCCTTAAGAAGGACTTTTGAAACATTGTATATTTCCTTCCCATCCCAAGTATTTTCTTTCTCAATAGACACCGAGAAAAGGAAAGTCTTACCATACAGATTCTTAAGTGTGTCAGGGAGATTGTTTGGGTCATCAATCTAGATTAAATAAGAATCACTAAACGAAAATAATAACTAACAAATAAGACATAGAAATAGAAGACAACCATTACTAAAACTAACCTCATCAACAGAACCATTCAAGACTGATGGAGCAGTTTCTCCGATAATTTCAGTACATATTTGTTCAAATAACAAAAGTTTTACCTTGCCGTTGTTGTCAATCATTTTAGCATAAAGCATGTACCTAGCAATCATATTAGTGACGACATTTTTGCAAGTGTCACATCTGTTTTTTTTTTCTTTTGTTGTTCACACCATCACTCCAGAATGGATATGTGTGACTTTCTTAATGCAAGAACGACAGCTAATGTAATACCAAGCCCAATCCATATCAATTACGTATGTATTACACATCAACCTTGCCTTCCCAACCTAAATATATACAAACATATAGTAAATACAATGTATTAGCATAAATGAGTATATATTATAGATTAAGTGCATATAAAGACAATTAGGTTATATATAAAACATACATCAACAGAATTAAGGAGTACAAGAATTGTGTTTGAGGGATACTCAAGACGACTATCACTCTTTTTAAAAACAACAATCTCCATCCTTGGGATTCTCTCAAGGTACGTCAAGAGTATACCATCAGATGGTAGTCAATTTAGAAAAGACAATTGTTAATAATTCAAACGTGTTACATATAAAGATATCCTTTTTGAGAATCATATTACTAAACTTACGTCCTCAGGAAAGCATCGATCTCAGGAAATTGAGGATTCACAAAAACTTTTGATGCATCAAAAGCGTTAGACAAATTCCGTACACCTGCCATTAGAATAATGTTTACGTGTTAATATTTTTGCATTATACAAATCTAAAATAAGACAACGGATTGGTGAGTTTACCTTTGTATGATTTGATTTTCACAAACCTAAGCACACAAACAACAGGTCGAGCACCAGCTTCGTTACACCATCTATAAACTTCTTCAGCAAATGCACCCCACAAGGTAAATCCAATGCGCTCATCATTATAATAGTTAACTTTAATGTTAGTTTTAAAATTTACTAAAACAATTACTATAAGATAAATTGTTGGATATAGTACGAAAATTTAGAAGAGTAAACTCACGCTTCATCTCTGATATCAAAATCAATTTTGGTTGTGAATTTATTACTTGCCTCAAGTTCTTCTAACTCACCAATAATTACAATATGACTGATTACATCTACATAAAATCAAGATCCATACTGTGAATCATAACTTAATTCAAAAAACAGTTATTAGTGTTATACAACGAAAACTTACCAACCAACATGGTGGGATTAAGCTCCCTAGTTTGGATCTTTTGAAAACTGGCTAAAGTCAGATAGTTGGAATTTGACTTTGGGGGACTTGGAATTATTGAAGTTCCATTGACAAAGGAAATCTTGTAGAGATGGGACGTTGGGCGAAAACCTCCATTGGCATAGTTGAGACTAAAAGTCTCAACAAAAACCCAATTTCCAATGGTTAGCATGTGAGCGTACTTGCTCACCAAATCTTTCCACACGGTACAATGAATGTTTTTGCCATGCATTAAAGAAACAGAATATTAATATTGTAGACATGCTATCTATATATCATGATTAGAAACGAACATATAACTGTTGTAATTGTTTCTTGCATTTTCTTCAGAGAACAGAACTTCAAGTGTTTCACCTATGTTGCTTGTGTATTGACGCCAAGCATGAAGAGTCTTTACCTGCACTCTCGAGGACGTCTTGTAAGGTTGGACATCAGTAAGGTATGCAAATGTGGCAGCTAAAAAACTATTAGAGGAGGTGAATGATGGTGAAATGAGTAGGTCACAATACCTATATACATACTGGTACACATTAGACTTACGAATTAGTGAGGAATGATAAGAAAATATTCTACTTACTAACTGAAATGGAATAAAATCTTATTGCGTTTTAAAATTATAGATTCATGAGCTAATTATGTTAATGACAGTAATTGTTGAGATTTTCTGTAACCTGCAAGTATGAGAATATCTACTGAAAAATTGGAATATAGGAATATTAGATCATATGATGTATTAGGAGGGAAACGTAATGTTTGTAAAGGATTTTAACCTTAATTGGTTAAACTGCAATATTTTGAGATTATATTGATGTCATTGAGCGAATTATTGTTTCGGGATATTAGGATTCAAAGGTTGTTTGATGCATAATTGTAGAGATTGCAAGAATTTTGAAAGATCATATAACAGAAAATATTCGAAAATATTTGAAGTTAGATAATATTCTTTTAAATTTGGCTCGACTTTGGATTACAGTTTATTATGCTTCTGAAAGTTATTAGATTATATTCCTTTAAACTTAGCATATTCCTTAAACTTCTTAAATCCTGGATACAAATAACATTATTCCTTAAACTTCTGTAATTTAGGATCCGAACAGAATTAAACAGGGTAAAACCCACCCATTTGAATTAATTAATGAATTAAAGCTCAGATTTCAAACATTATCTTCAAAAAAGTAATGCAAAAATGTATATATAGATTTCATATCTTTATATAGTGGTTAGACGAAAAACAACTATATAAAGATATGAAATCTATATATACATTTCAGTATTAATAAAAATACTCTTTTACTATGTCTTTTTTAAAGAATACCTTTTTTATTGTCAATTTTTAAAAATACTAGGTTATTTACCACCGCTACTATGCTTTGATGTTATCGATTATTTCAATATATATTTTGCATAGTAATCATTTCAGTAGCTAATTAGCTATACATTGATATATGATAATGATAATAAATTAATAATGCAAAAGTATTATTGTATAACTTTTTCTATCTATTTAACAGAAATGTTTTTTTTAAGTTTCCTTTATGTTACTTTAAAAACATTCATAATGCAAAAGTACTACTGTATCATTTTTGTTTTCAATAATGCGAATTGTTCAATTGGCCGATAACACCAACGTTTTCATATTTCTCTTCACATTCATAGGTTTCTTATTCTTGTATTCAGTCATCTTCATTGCCAATTTTTTATTGACGTTGTTATTGTTACTTTCAACATCCGCTTCTTCACTATACTCTTCTTCTTCTTCCTCACTTTCTTTCTTCTCCATTTTCCTCACTTTCGTCCTTCTACTATGAATTAAACTTAGTGTCACATCTTTACAATACACCTTACAATTAAACATCAACATAGTAATACCATAAACCTCGTATTTAAATTTCAACTATACAAGATCCAAACGTTGCCTTTAAGAGATTACATAACTATTTTCTCACTTTTCTTTTCCTTAACTGATAATCCAGGTTTGTCTTATGGTGTCACAATCAAACGTTTTTTTTTTCACTACAATGGCTCGTTCCCTCTATTAATCTTGTCGCAATCTATCCACATTTCTCTTGTTCTTCTTCAGTTTTTACACGGAAAGCAAATCTATTTATTACCTATATTATGACATCAACTGTTCATAATGTAAAGAAATTATCATCAATTAAACTTATCACCTATCCTACGTCTCACCAATTCCTGTTTTTATTGAAATTGTATTCCAAAAAGAACAATTGTTTTTCACAATTTCAACACAAGTTCCCATACCTTTTGCCCGGCCATGTATCATCTAGCTAAAATATATACAACAAGAGTTTTAAAAAAATGAACCAAACAAAATTTTACCTCATTAGTCATAGTTGTTCCACATAGAGTTTAACGTAAACAACTTTAACTTATTGGTCTAGACATTTTTCCCATGAGAGCTTTCTTGCACGGTTTCACATGTAAGTTCACTCAACTCCCGCCGCCACCACCACTTCCTTATGTTATTAGACCGTGTTACTTTTTGGACACAAGAAATTGATGTTGCATTCGTCAAAACTACTGAATAACCATTCAAAATAATTTATTTTAGAGTAGCAAATAATTTGTTCCAAACAAATCTCCTGCAACCTCTAATAACAGCATTGTTGTTTTTTCTCATAAGATTTGTGCGTTTTAAGATCAGCGTTGCCACCATCTTCACTCAATTATTGATACTTTCACACATATACATGGTTTAACTTCCACACATATTGAACCTTTTCGAATCAAATTCTTTAATGCTATAAATTTTTTAAACTACTTGTATAACTAATAGAAAGTTGTAGAAAACCCCAAAAGTAAAAGGAAAAAAACATTGAATTATGGTCTTCCGATTGTTAACCAATATTGACCAATGATGATTGTCATTTTTCCTTTTGTAACACCTAAACTTTTACAAAACAACATTAACCATCTAAAATTTTATACACAAAGACATATTTCACAGCTCATAAGATTATATAAAGTAGATATAATCCACAGCTCATAAGATTACAATAAAAATGTTTTATTGTAATATGGGCCAAATTTTTTGTTAATATCGGCCAGAACTATATCTTGAATTGCTTATGCAGTTTTGTATATTAATATACAGATATTCGATGGTCAACAAACGTTGTCTGTAAAAACAAAAATCATTCGAACCCAAAAAAATTTCATAATCCGTCGATCTAAGATTCAATCACAAAATTCACACAGAATCTTATGATTTCGTCGTCATCCTAGACTTGTTGTTAGCAAATTGTTAGATCTACAAAGACGTAAGTTATATTCTTGCATCGGATTTATGTTTTTAGTGCTTTTAAATTGGTCAAATAGATTTCTAGAATTTGATTCAGTTCTT
Organism: Arabidopsis thaliana; assembly: GCF_000001735.4. NCBI lineage: Eukaryota > Viridiplantae > Streptophyta > Magnoliopsida > Brassicales > Brassicaceae > Arabidopsis > Arabidopsis thaliana. Next base: position 4,604,063 of record NC_003075.7, on the reverse strand, counting down.
AACATATAGATCTGCGTCAAAGTCGTAGAAGAACCCAGATTCTTATGGGGAATCGAAATTCTATGTCTTCGTGAATCATCTCTAAATCGGCAAATTCGTATTCATCAAAGAGGTAACCGCCAATTTGAATATGTTAAAGATTCCTTATATTTCAATAGATTTGATTGTTGTTCCTGTCTTAAAACAGCTTTATGTTTGAACAGAGATCTGCGTAAATGATTGAAAAGTAGGCGATATTTTTGGGTAAGTTTTATATACTCTGAGATATGTAAATAATTTATAATAAGTTTGACATCTGATAAGTAGGTTTTTGCGCCTACTTATTTGCTGAAGTGTGGTGTGTTCAGTTCAATTCCCTTAAACACTAACATGTCGATGCAACTATAAAGGGTGTCAATCGAGTCAACTGTTATTGCTAGCAATCAAGATGTGTACAGAAGCAACTAAGTCAAGCCAAATTATAGAGATGGTTAGTTTCTAGTAACAATTCTAGGTCAGGATTCGAACAACAAAAATAAGAACTTAAGAGCCCTACTCAATCATTGGATCGAGTAGAACCAACATGCAACACATTTAAGAACTAAAATGCAATCAATAGGTGATACAAATAACATGTAATACAAATAACAGGTAAATAAAAGTGCAATCAGGGGGTGAATACAAATAAATCTAAGAAGAATAGAAGTCCTAAGGATGGATTCATTGATAAGGGCAACTCTGGGGTTCATCAGGTGGCTAACATGTGAAAGGCAGAAACCCTAGACGATAGATTCAAAAACCGGGTCAATCCACTCTCGTGACAGAGACCCCCATAACTCTACCACTTCCTAATCTTAACTCTCGTTGATGAAACATAGCAGAGCAGGGTTTAAGAAACAATCTACCAAAGCCAATAGGCAGACTAGCCAATCTCTTGGTCTATAGCCTACAAATCTCTGGAATTCGTAGTTAGGCATCCATTTGAACGTCTTTTGGACGCTGGATACCTATGGTCGAATCTCCATATTAGCCAGCGAAAACCGCATAGGGGCCAACGAGTCTAGAAGGGATCTAACCTAATCTTAACCACCTAACTAACCAAGTGATTACCCTAATCTAATCCATCCTCAATAACCCTAATCACTACTCAAGCAACATAACTAAGAACACAAACCCAGAAATTACTGAAATCATACCAAAATGTAGATTAAAAGTAATTAAGTTTACTCAAAGAACTAAATGCAAAAACAAAATAGATTAATAGTAATTAAGTTTTGAAGATTCAAGAACACAAAGGAAAACTAAAGGATAAAATCTAGATCCCTTGGACAAATCCCAAAGTGATCTATTTATACTAAAATGTTGAAAACCCTAGATTCACTAGAAGACAAGAGAATTGAGGTGGTTTGGGCGAGTGCTCGATCTTGGGGATCGAGTAAAGAGGGTGCTGCAAAGTTTGCGCCTTAGTGTCTATGCTCCGAGTGATCAATTGGTCGAGTAGATGCTTCTTCCTCTCCTATTCGCATGCTCAGATGTCTGGTTGAGTGGGGAATGAGGAGGATCCAAACACTCAATCAAACAGACCAGATTAAATCTCACGAATTTACTCGATCAAACGGTGGTGATGCTTCTCCCATTTGGTCATTCAATCCAATGGCTTGGAACACTCCTATTCAATTTACTCGATCAACGGTTGAGATCATCTCTTTACTTTCTCAGGGTCAATGAAATAGACCTGAAACACTTAAACAAAAACATCAAAAATAAAAGAAAAAAAGAAAGTTATATACATGGATAGACATGAGACTTCCTCCCAAGCGAGCTTGTTTTAAGTCACTATGCTTGATTCTTACAGAGCTTAGTCAAAAAAATGTTGAAGAGAGGAACAGAGAAGTCCTCATCTTCAATGGTTAAATTTTCATTTCGTGAATCATATTCTGCATCCTCTCTTGACATATGGAAGGATGAGTACTCATTTGATTTTTCTTCAAAATAAGCTTCTTTGTGATCAGCAGAGTAGTCTTCTCCTACTGAACCAGGCTCTTTGGACCAATCTTCAATTTCAAAGCTGGGGTAGTCCTTAACCATTTCTTGAAGTTCCAGAATGGTGTTGTTTAACTCTTCCATCTTGTGGGTTAACTTTCCAATTGTATCCTCCTGAGCTTTATACCCAATCTAGAGCTCAAGGAGTTCTTTAGCAAAATAATCAAGAATCAAGTGTTCTTCTTCAACAGAGGGGTTAGTGGGCGGTTTAGGCACTCCTGGAGAATAAGTCAGAATAGGGATTTCCTCCTCACTCAACAACTTGCTCTCCAAGCTTCTTTCCTCTAAGTGAACTCCTTTTTGATCTTTTTGACGGCTTCTGTTTCTTCATCAACATCCATGACCTGAATCCCAAAACTCTGACCTCTTGTTGTTGATTTCCCTGAAGCCTTGCTGATGTTAAATCTCATCTCGATACATTTTTCAAGATTTAGATCAATTTTTCCATTCCCAACATCTATGACTGCTCCAGCTGAAGCTAAGAATGGTCTACCTAGGATCAAGGGATCCTTTCCTTCTTCATCCGTATCCAGCACTACAAAGTCTGTAGGTATCTCATCGTTTCCAATCTTGACAGGCAGATTTCCTATTAGACCATGGGGATGTGCAACAGAACCATCAGGTAAGAGTAAAGCTAAGTTGCAGAACTTGTATTCCACGATCCCTAGCCTTTTAGCTGTAGAGAGAGGCATAAGGCTAACAGATGCTCCCAAATCACAAAGGCACCTATTGAATGTCAATGGTCCTAGAGAGCATGGCAGAGTGAATGAACCGGGATCATCAAGCTTTTCTTGGATGAATTTCTTCTTATATGTTTCTTGAGTGCTGACTCTACTAATCATCTCTTGATTCTGATCCTTCTTGAGTTTTTCAATTTTGAACTTTTTTCGAGAATGGTGAGTATTCAGCAAAGGTGTGTGCTCTATAGTCCAGATGAATTGTTGGGTGGCAGGTGCATCAATTTGAGTTGAATCCCCCCTTCTTGAATCATATTGTCCTCAGTATTGGGTGTCTGATGACTTGGTGGAGACTCATCTTCTTCGTGGATGATGATAGCATTAGCAGTAGCATAGTCCTTAGGATTTTGAACTACATTCCCTGGAAGTTGCTAAGGATGCTTCGGAGCAGAGGTTGATGCAAATTGACTCTCGACATACTTGATTTTGGAATTCAGAGCTTCGAACTTGACATTTAGATCGTTGTAAGAACAATCGATCTTGTTGTGTAATTCAACTATCTTTTTGTCAAAAGCCGTAGCGCTAGTAGCTTGTCCTTGAATGATCTGTTGAATAAGTTGCTTAAATTCAGGATCTTGAGCTGCTCGGGCTTGTTATGGTTGTTGAGTGAACCCTGGTGGTGGATTCTGCTGTTGGTAGCCTCCATTAAACTGTTGTTTAGGGACATAACCTTGGTTGTACTGAACAAAAGGCTTAGACTGATTCTGTTGTGGTGGATACACTTGATCTTGGGGGTTAGCTACATTAGTGCTTCTGTAGGAGAGGTTTGGGTTGGGCTGGTAGTTGTTGTAGCCCTTGTTGAACCCTCCTTGGTTTTGAATGTAACACAGCTCTTCAGTTTGATCATTCCCCCCTTCTTGCATTTGGAAATGCTCTTCATCAGTGATGTAGTGTATCTGCTTCTTTGAGCCAGCAACAGCTTGTCTAGCTTTTCATTCAGGGCTTTGATATCTTTGCTCTATTTATCCTCAGTTCCTCCAGTTCCTCTCACTGAGCGATCATAGTCTTCATTGTAGCACCCATCAGATTGTGCTAGATTTTCGACCAACTCCCATCCTTCTGCTACATCGTTGTTCAGGAAGTTTCCATTTGAGGTAGTGTCGAGTAGCATTCTTATCTTGGGTAAAGCTCCTCTGTAGAGTGTCCTCAATAATGAAGCCTTCTTGAATCCGTGATGGGGACAGTAAGTGGTGTAGCTTTTAAACCTCTCAGAAGCTTCAAAGAAAGTTTCATTGTTTTTCTGTGTGAAGCCTGAGATCTCGTTCCTTAATCTAGCTGTGCGAGCGTTAGAGAAAAACTTGGCAAGAAAATCTTTCTTACAATCATCCCAAGAGGTGATGGAGTCTGGGGGTAGAGTCTTCTTCCAGTGGTGTGCCTTGTCTCCCAAAGAGAAGGGAAATAGTCTGAGCTTAAACATATCTTTAGTGACACCATTGATCTTTGTAAGGCCACAGAGCCTATCAAAGCTGTCAAGATTGTCAAGGGGATCTTCCTTAGGTAGACCATGGAACTTGTTTCCTTGGATCATGGAGATGAGACCACTCATGATCTCAAAGTTGTTGATCTGAACTGGTGGAGGCACTATCCCTTGTCTTTGGTGATGATTCCTTGGGGCATCCCCAGCACCAATGTTTCTTGGTTGATCAACATTAGGTGGGTCTTGAACATCAACTAGTTTGTTCTGTTGATCCATAGCAGTTGGTCTTTGCAGATCACAGGCTGCCCTTGCTTTGGTTTCTTGTAACTCACGAGCTATTCTGTCAATTCTGTCTCTGAATGGTAGTAGGTGTGCAGAAACTTTGGACCGAGTTTGCATGCACAAAGATTAGTACCTATACCACAAAAACAAGAAGACGAAAAGATGAGTTAGTAACTTGATTAATGTAAAAGAACTTGATCTTAACTTTTTCTAATATCTTGAATGTAACAATGAATTGGCAACGGCGCCAAACTAATAAGTAAGTTTTTACGCCTACTTATTAGCTGAAGTGTGGTGTGTTCAGTTCAATTCCCCTTAAACACTAACATGTCGATGCAGCTATAGGGGGTGTCAATCCAGTCCACTGTTATTGCTAGCAATCAAGATGTGTACAGAAGCAACTAAGTCAAGCCAGATTATAGAGATGGTTGGTTTCTAGTAACAATCCTAGGTCAAGATTCGAACAACAAAGATAAGAACTTAAGAGCCCTACTTGATCATTGGGTCGAGTAGAACCAACATGCAACAAATTTAAGAACGAAAATGCAATCAACAGGTGATACAAATAACAGGTAAATAAAAGTGCAATCAGGGGGTGAATATAAATAAATCTAAGAAGAATAGAAGTCCTAAGGATGGATTCATTGATAAGGGCAACTCTAGGGTTCATCAGGTGGCTAACAAGTGAAAGGCAGAAACCCTAAACGATAGATTCAAAAACTGGGTCAATCCACTCTCGTAATAGTGACCTCCTTTTTTTTTTGTCAAATGGAAAGTTTTCCCTTTTAAGTCTTGGATTCTTTGAGGCAAGTTTATATGATCATGTATCTGTTATAAAGCAATACAAAAGTGTTCAATACTTCATGTTTTTTTTTATAAATGTTAGGATAGTATAACGTAGCAATTGTAATGATGTTACCTCATCCTAGTTACCGTCCAAAATATCCTCCGCAGAGACACCGACTATCTCTTGTGCATTTTTATCAAACACCAATAGTTTAGTGTCTCCAGTATTGTCCATAACAATAATGTTTAAAAGGCACCTATAATTGAAATGAACAAAAAATAGTATTTGATAGACTCTACTATTATTTAACAAATGATTTTTTACGACAAATTATTAGGTACTTACCTTGGTTGAACCTTAGGAGTATCTTCTTTGCATGCGGGAGACCAAAACATTTGTTTCTTACCTTTCTTAACAATCTCATTTTCAACTTTTGGTATCTTAAGAACTGTTTTGTTACATTTCAGACAACAAAAGAAAAACCAAGAATAGTCTGTGTCCACTTTCCAATATGGTACAAATGATATTGCACCTCTGAACTTAGAAATTTTTTAAGATTTTCAATAATTTAAAAAGATTCAACCATTTAACTAAATTAGTCTATACTATTAAGAATATTACCTAAGAAAGCTCAAAGAGGTCGGAGATTGTTTTCCTTAGAAAACGATCATACTATTGTTTCTTTCTAATCATTTCATTCCCTTCTCTTGGATTAGCTTCTTGTATAGTGAGAGACAAAACATCGGGAGGCAAACTACAAATATTGTAGTTAATTTAAACAATAATATAGTATGTATACACCAATAAATTTTTATTCTGATAATTATACAATTCTCCAATCATATAACAACTTACTTTGCCACGAAATCAAGAACAACATGGTAGGTGGGTGATATATCTCGATTTTCACTGCTTTTAGCTATGATTTAGGTATAGTTTTATAGTCCTTTTGTTATATGTAGAGTTCTTTCTAGTCTTTGTCAGGTCTTTACATGTTTGGGATGCATTTGGAGATTATGGAGCATTCTGGAGCAAAACAGACAACTTAAGCCGCAGTAGCAGTTCGCAGACCAAAATCCGCGTAGGTGTCGATCGACACAACCCCTGGTGTCGAGCGACATCAATACTTGACGGCAATTCAAAAACGTAACTTATTGATGTTTTGAAGATTTTCAAATTCGCCCCAGAACTTCTTCCTTTTTTCAAAGAAGGCCCATCACGTTTTAGGTCGTATATATATCGTTTTTAAGGTCATTGTTTTAACTCTAACTCTTATTATCTCTTTATTATTGGGAGTAAAACGCTCTAGAGACTCTCTTTAGAGAAGATCTTTCTAAACTCTATTCTCTTCCTGTTTCTTACATTGATTTCTTATTCAAACATGTTTTGTTCTTTGATAACCATGTCTGAGTAGATCTCTTGTTGGGTTTAGGGAGTCTCATTAGAGATTTGGATGAATTAGTACATCGAAAATCCTGTTAAGATAATATATTTAGAATTCTTCATCTTTGAATGTTCTTAATGTTAGTTCTAGAGTAATTAACTAGAACTTGACCTTAGGATATTAGGTATACCCACTGAAGGTATCTGTTAGTGGAACTATCTTAGATGAGCCTATTATTTAAATGCGGACTAACGTCGATTTACATACTTAGGTGAACTTCTCAAACCAGATTATAATGCTTGCTTAGTTCTAGGGATTTACAAGAGAGTTGGGATCAATACTATTAAGCTTAGTGAGTAGCACAGAACGCCACCAGTTACTCTATATTAGTGATTTGAGTTCTAGAATGGTTCGATAATAATCCTAATTTACTGCAAGATCTACTATTCTGATTTTTCTTAGAATTTCACTAAACCCGACGTCTTAATCATCTAAATCTACAACCAATCTCTTTTATTGCTTTCTTGTCTTTTACTTTTATAATATTTCCGGTTTAGCTTTATTTGAAATTATTAGTCTATTGTGTGATCCGAAAACTTTGTGGAATTCGACCCCTAAGTGCTACAACTGACCACTTTATTTGAGAGAGTAGTCATTAGGGTAATTTGAATCACATCAGTGGAATTGATTTCTAGCAGTGACATTTCAAATGCATTTGAAATTGATCTTAAACCTACAAATGAAATATATATAATCAAATATGTCTACGTAGAGGGATATTAAATAAAAATCGTTTAATTTGTTAAAGTAAAGCATTCTAAACCTTTAAATGAATTGATCTTAGCCAGCCGAATCAAACAAATAACCTTCACAGTCCCTCCATTCTGACATGTAGTCCACATTGCGACATCAAATCTCCCCCAAAGAGTACATTTCAATCGTTCATCTTTGCACCGATTGTAATTAAAAGTCAATACATATATACAAACTCTATACACACATACAGTTTTATACACATAAAGTTTTAAGCTTAAAGATAGTATATATTGATTACATATATGTAATCGAATATAGTATAGATACACATACTTGGTATCTCGAAGTTCAGATTCAAGCTTCTTTGTGACCTTATTTTTGACGTCATGGGTTTTCATCTCACTGAAACTAACAACTTGACCAACAACATCTACACCAATGAAAAAATATGTATATTATTTTGAGTGTATACAATTATTAAACTCAAACTATAACACATAGAAAACGTATGAATATGAGAGAAATATTGCCAATCAATATGTTTTCATTGAGTCCTGCTTCATTCAAAATATCAGTGTAGTTTGCCAGGTCCAAGTACATATCGTCAGAAATTACAGGAGCACTACTTATAGAAGTCAAGTTGGACATGGTCATTTTGAAAACATGTTTTGTTGCCCGATACTTTCCCATTGCTTTAGCTACCTGAAATTTTTCGATAATACGCCACTCTCTAGTTTTGATGAACCTCTGTAGCTTGTTCACTTATTCCTTTTTGATAGTAGCATGTATCAAAGTACCTTCTTTATATATATATATATATATATAAGATGAGGAGTAGATTAATATATTAGAGTGAAACAGAATTAAGACCAGTAAGTGAAAAAGAAATCTAAACTTACAGATGCATCAGAAAGAATCATCTCCATTGTTTCACCTGAGTATTTCGTGTATTGTGTCCACGAATGCACAATTTTAACTTGAATTTTTATTCATTTTTGAAAGGTTTGACGTCCGTATTCATTCTTTACCCTATATTTATACTAATTCGACATGGTAGGTTCTCATTGTCGGGTTTGGGAATATACGATGCAAAAAAATATTTTTCGAAGAAAACATAATAAGGTATATGCTTGAATTATTCAGATATTCCTTATAGTTTAAATCTGTTATGGTAAATCGTATATGAAGTTGCAACGGAATTTTAGTGAATTGATTTCTTATTTCTTAAGGTTATTTAAAATTGCATTGTTTTCTTATAGTAAATGATAATTAATGGGCATGTATATTAACTTGTACAGGAAATGTATGTCTGTTTTCTAATTTGAATTTAAAATGAATGGATCTTCTATATTTAAAGAATTTCGATTAGTTAAGGAATAATAATAGTAATTAAGGAGCAGGCTGTTAATAAATCAAATATTCCTTATATTTTCAATCTGTTTTGGTAAATCAAATATTAACTTGCACCGAAATTTTAGTGATTTCAAAATTGCATCTTTTTTTATAGTAGATGATAATTATTGTAATCGAAAATTTTAAATATAGTTAACTTAAATAATGCAATCGAAAATTGAAGATAAACGCCATTTGAGATTTTCATTAAGCCTATTACGTAGAACCCAATAGAACATATAGAAAGGGTTAAGATTCATAAAGGGATGGATACCAGAAATTACCCACCCAAGATCTGCGTTTTATTTCAAATGTTAATTGTCTTTTTTGCCCATGGACAAAATATTTAAGTTAGTGTTAAGCTACTAATAAATTACCTCTCACACGGTTGTAAAATTTGTAATGATTCTCAATTAATAGTATATATTTTGTATAAAAATTATTAGAATTAAAAAATATCCTTCTTTTTATATATAAAATGCAAAATTTATTCGAAAAAACGTGGTTACATCACATGCAGCTGCAGCGTATGATTAATATACAAGTTTTTGGTAGGAAATTTTGAAACAAGCAAAAAGTGAATTTGTTATCTTGAACCAAACCACTTTGCAATACAACCGTCATATCTCCCGTCTCCCTGTTCTCTAATGGAAGAGATCCTGTTTCGAACTTGCTTATCGAGTAGTCGAATGAGCTGAAGTGAAGAGATAGGAGCTTCTCCATGTCTGCGACCATTTCTTTCTTTCCATAGTGAATGCACTACAAGCTGAAAAAAAATCTCATCAAAAACAAGCTTTCTCTATCAAGAGATGTGTCTGTGAGAGTCTTAATAATAGTGTTCCAGCTGGTTAAGAATTGTGAGGGGATTAGTTTATGAGTGAGACCCGACCAAACATTCAAATAAAGCATTCTGTCACCGATACTTAATTGATTTTTCTGTGCAAGCCAAGCAAGGAGTGAACATTTAGCCGTGACATGAGAGAACCATATGCCTTTATACCACTCTGCTAGAGGTCTTGAGTCACGAGTAGCAGCTCAAGTTTCTTTAGTACTGAATCTTGTTTTAAAAATGTTCCCCTTCCCCTTCCAACGCACTATATCCTCTGCTTCTATGTGTCCTTTGGAACGAATATCGTTTAAGGCTGTTTCTATTGGATTCAAGGTATCAATTCTGTGTCGCCTTTTCTTATGTCGCAATACTGCTTCAGAAACTGTGGCATGAAGAGTGAATCCCATATCAATGCAACCTCGTTGTCCCGTACGTTCAATCAAACGCCCAAGGTGTGACCAGTTATCAAACCAAAAAGAAGTAGATCGTCCATTCTGAACCTCAGTTTGGATAAACCCCGCAGCTAACTCTCGATATTTGAGTAACTTTTTCCACATCCATGACCCTAAAGTCGAGTTCTCTTTAAGAGACGAAAAGGATGTTGATGATGTAATTCTCCGGATGAGCTTTAAACAGCTGACCTTGTTCGTTTCTATTAGAGAACGCAGACCGAGTCCTCCCTCACATTTCGGTGTGCATACCTCACTCCAAACCACTTTTGCCTTTTTAGTACTTAGTTTGGGTCCGGACCATAAGAAAGCAGAACACAAGCTATTAATCTCTTTAATGCACGCAGTTGGCAACCAAAACGCAGACATCCAGAAGTTGGTAAGGTTCTGAATCACAGAACTAATAAGCTGCAGCTGACCTGCAAAAGATAAATGCCTGGTAGTCCATTTACCAATTTTGTCTCTGATTTTCTCTATGAGCCGAGTGTAGTCATTCCTAGTCATTCTCTTTGTTAACAATGGTAAGCCAGATATCTGACGGGTAGTTCACCAGAAGCGAAAGAAAAAGCTTGTAGAATGACTTCCATATCACTCTCCTTTACTCCTGCCATATAAAGAGTTGATTTCTCAAGACTAGTTTGCAGCCCTGAAAATTCTGCAAATTGTCGAAAGATATTAAGAGTTCCTTCTATTGAGCTTTTTCATCCATCTGTAACAACCAACAAATCATCTACAAAACACAAGTGTGTCAATTGGAGATTCTGGCATTTTGGATGGTAGCCTATTTTCGTTCCACTGCAGCCTTGTCGAGCATATGTGAAAGAAAGTTCATGCATATAACAAACATATATGGAGATAAGGAACAACCTTGCCTTAAACCCCTTGCGCTGCGAAACAAGCCGGATAATTCACCATTTATTTGGATCGAGAATGAGGCCGTAGATATGCAGAGCTCAATCCATTTGATAAATTTTGATGGAAGATTCAAAGTAGAGAGAGTGGCGAGGAGGAATGGCCACTGCACCAAATCAAATGCCTTGGATATGTCGATCTTTATCGCACTTCGAGTCGAGATTGAATCTTTATGATAACCTTTAACGATTTCAGATGCCAACAAAACATTTTCCTTCAGGAGACAATCTTTAACAAATGCTTACTGATTGGGAGTGTTGAAATCTGGGAGATGTTGGCGTGGAGGAATTCATTCGATATGCCTTCCATTAAAACCGAGACTGTAATCATCTTACTGCTAGTGAAAACAGGAGTAAGTCGCACCTTTGAACTCCAAACAACCCAAATCCGGCCTAATCGATGAGAAACATAATTAGATAGAAATGACCAATCCGGAAACACTGATTGAAACACTATTTCTGCTTGTCTTTCCTTAACCCGCGTCTCAAGAAGACATCCAAACTGTAAATTCGCTTTTGCTACCCAATCCTTAACAACGTAATGCTTTGACCTTTTATTAGAACCACGAACATTCGAGAAGAAGCTCGACATTTAAAGATTTTGAGTGGAACTGTTACTCTTTTCTCTAGAGAGATCCCTAGCAGATTGAGAGGACCGGTTTTGAACAAATTTATAAGTAGATTTTGAATCACGAGGGAGATGTTGGCGTGGAGGAAGACCTCGATCTTTCTGTGCCTTATTCCCTTTTGCTTTCTTTACTTTCTCTGTTGTATCCGAGATTGAAACGTCGGCAATCCTTGTAGGTGAAGTTTCATGTTGTTTATTTTCACTACTGTTAACTTCATCATGTTCTTCTTCAGAGCTTTCGTCATTCTCCCCATCCGCTATTTTCTCACTTAGAGCTGAATAAGTATTAGACAATATGGAAGTTTCTCCATATTTTAGACCATCACTCTGTTTTCCAGGGCTACGACCAGTCTTTCAAGGAGTGATCTATCCTTCATCATCCTCATTCTCTGCTGAAAACGCCTCCTTATCCCCCATCACTTCAACAACCTCCTTTTGTATCTCTGTTTTATCACTAACCTTATTTGTGGATACAGAGCCGGCCCAAGGTAAAATGCTGCTTAAAAAAAAAAAAAATTGGCCCATCATTAAATACAGCTAAAAACAAAAAAAATACAGCTTCCATTAGGAAGGCTTGAACTCGGCTGCTCTACCACCATATATATCTACAAAATGATGCCCCTAAATTATTTTATAATCATCTGTTGCCTAAAGCCCATGCTTTACGGGATTTAGCTTTGGGACGGGCCTGTGTGGATACATATCCTACATTCTCCACTTCCTGAACAGTTTCACATTGCACAGTTTTTCAATGGTGAGTTGTGTCACTACCGCCTACTACAAGACAAGCTTAAGTTTGATGCCCCCATTTTTGACATTTACCACATCGAGGAGGCAACCATGGATAGAAATACTGAACTAGTACATCTAATTCGCCCTTCTCTTCACCTGTAATGTAATACTCCTTTGGTAAAGGTTTGATGAGATCCGCTTGAACCAAAATCTGAGCTTCTTCAAAGCTAACACATGTCTCAGTTTTTGGAAGTAACTTTATTGGTTTCCCAACTACACTAGATAGAAATTCCAATCCCTTGTCTCTGAAGATTGAAGGTGGAACATTTTTCAATGTAACCCATAATGGAATTGACTTCATGGCTGTTATGCTTCCTCAGCAAACGGAGTCCACTTTGAAATAAGCATTGGAATTCCCATGATATTCCACATGCCTCTGTTTAAAATCCTTCTTCGCATCGCTTCATTCCGGATTCGAAACTCAACTGTTGAATCATTGACTGCAAACACATCAATAAGTGAAGTAGTATCTCCAAGTCTCCATATTTTGTTCACGATCATGTGAATCTTACCAACGTGTGGAGCCGAAGCATTGAGAAATTTTCCAATAAGAAAATATTCCCAAAGCGGTTTTGCATCTGCAACAACCTCTTTCGGCACCACCACTCTCTGTTTACCAATCACCTCAGACACCACAACCTCCTGCTGCGTGAAGAGATGTTTTGTAGCAGCTCGAACCCATGATTTTTTCAACACCGGATTTGCACTGGAAGCCGACGTTGTAACCACCGGGAACACAACCACCTCCTTTTTTGAAATCTCATTAGTCTCTTTCACGGTTTGAACGTTTTCCAATGTTTCTATTACCTTGGAATCTACTTGTTGAGAATTCTCTAAAACCTCCAAACTCTCCAAACCAACAACTGCACCATCGGCCATCGGAGCTAGCAAACCCTTTTCTGACCTTTAAACAATCCCCTTCGGTAGAGGATCTACCACCGCTGGCATCATACCTGTGAGAGAAGCAAAAAACTCTAAATCGCCTTTGAAGTCGCCAATACACGTTAGCAAAAAAATCTTAATGGAATATCCGAAAATATATTATTCAATTTAAAAATATTCAATAGTGAGATTACTAAAAATATTGATTAGTGAGATGGCTAATCATGATTGATCATTCTTTTTTGTAGGAAAATAAGAATATTAGTAAAATAATAATAAGAATATAAATTTATAAGTTTTTTTAAAAAAGTAATTTGACACATTTGCCATTTTTATTTATTTTTTAAAGAAATATATTGTATAAAAATATTAAAATAAAAAAATGTAAATTGGTAAGATGACTTATATAAAAAGTAATTATAATTCTGTAAATATTAATTTGCAAGGTTTGTAAAAATGGTAATTAATTATATGTTGATATCCGATTGGTCATTTAAAATCCTATGTGGACGTCTTTCGAAGCAAATAGCCTCGACTTTTCTATAGTATAAACTAGGTTTTGAACCCACGTTACGCGTGGGACTACTTGATATATTTTGGGTAAAATTATTTTTGAATGATGATAGTTATTAATAACTTATATGATTATAATGTGTTGGTCTTTAAATTTTTTAAATTACTATTTCAGAAAAACAACTCATTTCTCATATTCAAATCATTACCAACACGTGTCTTTGTATAATCTTCATATTCAATCTCATTATTTTTATTGTCAAATTTTCATTGCCATTGTCGTCGTTACTTTCACCATCCGCATATTTGTTATACTCTTCTTCTTTCTCTTTCTCGTCATCTTCATCATTTTCTTCCTCATCTTCTCCATCTTCTTCTACGTACAAGTATTATGGGTTGAAAACAAGAATGAATTTAAACATACTAACCTTAACCCAACATAATTCTATAAACCTATAAATAAATTAAACAACCCGGAACAGTGTTGTTTATTTAACATTTGAACTCAAACTTTGATGTCTTTATACTAGTTTCACGTCTCCTACCAAATTTCAGATTATTCCAATTATGTTTGGATGTTCGTTTGATATCTTTACAAACTGGTCATATTTAAAACTTTAGGCGAAAAATCTTTTCAAACAAATTGAAGAACCTTAGATAAAATACACATACAAAAAATGTTTGAACGTAAATCCACCATTCAACCTAAAGATATTAATACCAGAAACTCTTTAATATATGAACCAAATGTTGCTTCAAGGAGTTCATTTCATAACTGTTTTCTCACCTTTTTCATAACTAATAATCTAAGCTTGTCTTATAGTGTGACAATATGACCTATTCTTCATCAAGAAAATGGCATTCTCTTTATATCTCTCTTTCTTGTCGCAAATCTATCCACATTCATCTTTTTCTCCTTCATTTTTAGATGGAAGGCATTCCTCTTTGTTACCTAAATTATTACGTTAATTGTTCATAATGCAAGAGAACTCTCATCAGTTAAAATTTATCACCTTTTTTTACGTCTTACCAATTCTCGTTCTTGATTGAAATTGGTATTCCAAGAAGAACAACGTATCCCACAATTTCAACAAAAGTCTGCATACCTTTTTGTCCTGTTAGATATTATCCAACTAAAGTATATTCAACCAAATTTTTTAAAAAGAACCATGTAATAAATTACGTCACGAACCATAGCTGCATCCACTTACAATTTCACGTAAACAATTTTCACTATATTGACCTAAACATATTTCCCAAGACAGCTTCCTTCCACGGTCTTACATGTATGTTCCTCAACTCCTACCACCTATACTCTTTAGATTTATAAGCCCTCGACACTTCCCGAATATAAGCATTTGATGTTGCATTCGTCAAAATTCCTGAATAACCATTCAAAATAATTTATTTTAGAATCCCACACAACTTGTCCCAACCAACCTCATGCAACCTCCAAAACCAGTCTTTGCCTCTTTTCTCGTAAGATTTGTTTAATTCAAAACCAACAACGCCACCTCTTGCACTTAATTATTAATACGTTCACATGTACACGATTTAAAATCCACATGTATTGAAAATGTTAATTAGTGAGCTATCTAAAATTGTTAATCACTAAGATTGCTAATTGTTATTGGTCATTTTAAATAGAAAATTAACAGAATCCAAATATGTTAATACATGACATGGCTAACTACAATTATAGATTTTAAATCCTATGTGGATGTCCTTAGAAGCTTATAGATTTTAAAGTTTGGTAATTTTAATTAAATAGAATCAATTGCATCACGTTTCATTTTTAAAAGAAATTTTGGTTAAATATATTTTAATATGTGATATAGCTCAAATTGCCTTAAGCTTACTCCCGCAAATAAGAGATCGTCGTTAGCACTTAAGGGTCGAATTCCACTGAGCTCTTGATGTTCACACAATAGACTTATAATGTTTTCAAAAGATCTAGACCAATAGATTATATAAGAAACAAAGAAAAGCAATAAATATCAAGATGTAAATCAGATGGGAAAAAGTCAGGTTTACGGTATTCTCAGGAGATAGATAATTAGTAGATCTACTGATAGCTAGGTTGTTATCGAACCTTTCTTAAACTCAAAACTCTAATTATGGAATAACCAGTGGCGTTCCGCGAAACTCCATATGTCTATAGATAAGAATGACCGGAGAAGCCGAGAGATTATTAACCTAAACATGCATTCTAAACGAGTTCGATTGTTTACTTTAGTAGATAGGCAGATTCTTATTACACACCTATAAACCAGGCTCATCAAATAATAGATCCAACTACATATACCTATGGTGGGCATATCTATTGTCTGGATTCAAATTCTAGGTGATCAATCTAGATCTAGCATTAAGAAAATTAAAGATAAAGAATCCTAACAGATAACCTAGCAAAGGGGGCAATCTACCAAATCATCTAAATCCCTAATGAGAAACCCTAAACCAAACAAGAAGACTACTCAAACATGATCATAGAAGAACAATACATGTATAAAGTAGAAATCAAAGTAAGAAAACAAGAGAAGAATAGAGTTAGAAAGATCTTCTCTAAAGGTACTCTCCGCAGGGTTTTGCCCCCAAAGGACAAAAGAGATAGAATGTGCGAGAAAATTCATCACAAGTTCCTCGCAAGTACCACGCAATTTTATGAGGGATATATTAGCAGGTTGAAGTGAAATCAATAGTTGGTGTTAATTCTCATGAATATGACCCTTGTGTTCCACAAATGAATCCTAAAGACAAGGATCTGTTACATGTTTTTGATCTTGTGATCAAAGGATACAAAATGAGCAAGAAGGATTAGAGTCAGGGAGGGATTGAAGTGGAACAAGTACTTGAAGGTAGAATTGATCATGTAATGAAACCTGCAATTGAAACACTTGTGTATCACACCAGAAAAAGAAAATCAATGTCCTTTGGTAAGAAAATAGGACTGGTCTATGAAAACTGTGAAGTTCTTAGGTACAAAGTTGGAAAGATGGAGGATTATCTAGGGATCGAAAGAGTTTCTGCTAGTTCTACTAAAGAAAAAGAAAAAGAAGAGGAAGAAGAAAATTTTCCGAGGGATATATTCCTCGCAAATTTTGCGAAAAATTAGCGACGTTCTCCTATCTGCTCGCAAATTCCTCATAATTCTATAGCAAATTTGCTAGGAACCTTTTCCATCGCAAATGTTTCTCGCAAATCGCTTGTTTTCTTGTAGTACAAAGGTTTCTAAAAGAATTTTAAAGCGTAAAAAGAGTTATTGTAATGTTAACACTTTAAATGTTAGTAATTGAGCCTAGACCTCTTATTTTCGAAAAAGCAAACCGTTTTAGTATAAATTCACTAAAGCCCAAAATTCACTGAAAATCAAAAAAAAAAAAAAGGAAACCGTGAAAGTAACAAAAAGTAAAAAAACAATTTTAGAGAAATTGCCGTCTCTCTTACTGAGTCTTCTTTCTTAGAACAATTTGAAGATATTTTGTTTCTCCAGCAAAGGAATCAATTGAAGGTAACAAATTTATGACACTAAAGTTTGATATTTGGGTTTGTTCGATTTTTTTTTTTTTTTATCTAATCTCTTCTTCTTATAACAACATCTAGGGTTTTCGGTTCGAAAGTACCTCGCAATTTTGCAAGAGATATATTTGCAGGTTGAAGTGAAACCAATAGTTGGTGTTAATTCTTATGAATATGACCACTTGGTTTCAAAAAAGAATCCTAAAGACAAGGATCTGTTACATATTTTTGATCTTGTGAACAAATGATATAAATTGAGCAAGAAGGATTGGAGTCAGAGATGGATTGAAGTGAAACAAGCACATGGATGAAGAATTGACATGTAATGAAACCTACAATTGAAACACTTGTGTATTGGTGCAGAAAAAGAAAATTAATGTCCTTTGGTGAGAAAATAAGACTTGTCTATGAAAATGGTGAAGTTCATAGGTACAAAGTTAGAAGGATGAAATACTATATAGGGATCGAAAGAGTTTTTGCCAGTTCTACTAGAGAAGAATAAAAACAAGAGTAAGAAGAAAATTTTGCGAGGGATATATTCCTCGGAAATTTTGCGACGAATTAGCGATGTTCTCCTATCTGCTCGCAATGTACTCGCAATTCTGTAGCAAATTTGCAAGGGACCTTTTCCAACGCAAATCTTCCTTGCAAATCGCTTGTTTTCTTCTAGTAAAAAGGTTTTTAAAAGAATTTTAAAGCGTTGAAGAAGTTACAATAATGTTAACACTGTAACTGTTATTAACTGGGTCTAGACCTCTTATTTTCGAAAAAGCAAACCGTTTTAGCATAAATTTACTAGAAAACCAAAAAAAAAAAAAAAAAGGAAACCGTGAAAGTAAAATAAAAAGTAAAAAAAAATTTTAGAGAAACTGTCGTCTACAGTGTCTTCTTCCTTAGAACAATTTGAAATTTTTTTGTTTCTCCAGCAAAGGAATCAATTGAAGATAACAAATTTAAGGCACTAAAGTTTGATATTTGGGTTTGTTCGATTTTTATTTCTTTTTGTCGAATCTCTTCTCTGTTATAACAATATCTAGGGTTTTCGGTTCGCAAGTACCTCTCAATTTTGCGAGGGATATATTTGCAGGTTGAAGTAAAAACCAATAGTTGGTGTTAATTCTCATGAATATGACCACTTGGTTTCAAAAAAGAATCCTAAAGACAAGGATCTGTTACATGTTTTTTATCTTGTGATCAAAGGGTATAAAATAAGCAAAAAGGATTAGATTCAGGGATGGATTGAAGTGGAACAAGTATTTGAAGGTAGAATTGATCATGTAATGAAACCTACAATTGAAACACTTGTGTATTGCTGTAGAAAAAGAAAATTAATGTCCTTTGGTGAGAAAATAGGACTTGTCTATGAAAATTGTGAAGTTCTTAGGTACAAAGTTAGAAGGATGGAATACTATTTAGGGATCGAAATAGTTTCTGCCAGTTCTACTAGAGAAGAAAAAAAACAAGAGGAAGAAGAAAATTTTGCGAGAGATATATTCCTCAAAAATTTTGCGACGAATTAACGATGTTCTCCTTTCTGCTCGCAATGTACTCGCAATTCTGTAGCAAATTTGCAAGGGACCTTTTCCAACCCAAATCTTCCTTGCAAATCGCTTGTTTTCTTCTAGTAAAAAGGTTTTTAAAAGAATTTTAAAGCGTTGAAGAAGTTACAATAATGTTAACACTTTAACTGTTAGTAATTGGGTCTAGACCTTTTATTTTCGAAAAAGCAAACCGTTTTAGCATAAATTTACTAGAAAACCAAAAAAAAAAAAAAAAGGAAACCGTGAAAGTAATAAAAAGTAAAAAAAAAAATTAGAGAAACTGTCGTCTACAGTGTCTTCTTCCTTAGAACAATTTGAAATTTTTTTGTTTCTCCAGCAAAGGAATCAATTGAAGATAACAAATTTAAGGCACTAAAGTTTGATATTTGGGTTTGTTCGATTTTTATTTTTTTTTGTCGAATCTCTTCTATGTTATTACAATATCTAGGGTTTTTGGTTCGCAAGTACCTCTCAATTTTGCGAGGGATATATTTGCAGGTTGAAGTAAAAACCAATAGTTGGTGTTAATTCTCATGAATATGACCACTTGGTTTCAAAAAAGAATCCTAAAGACAAGGATCTGTTACATATTTTTTTGATCTTGTGAACAAAGGATATAAAATGAGCAAAAAGGATTGGAGTCAGGGATGGATGAAAGTGGAACAGTAACATGAAGGTAGAATTGATCATGTAATGAAACCTGCAATTGAAACAGTTGTGTATTGAAGTAGAAAAAGAAAATCAATGTCCTTTGATAAGAAAATAGGACTGTTCTATGAAAATTGTGTAGTTCTTAGGTACAAAGTTAGAAGGATGGAGGACTATTTAGGGATCGAAAGAGTTTCTGCCAGTTCTATTAGAGAAGAAGAAAAAGAAGAGGAAGAAGAAAATTTTGCGAGGGATATATTCCTCGCAAATTTTGCGACGAATTAGCGATGTTCTCCTATCTGGTCGCAATGTACTCGCAATTTTGTAGCAAATTGGCGAGAGACCTTTTCCAACGCAAATGTTCCTTGCAAAGCGCTTGTTTTCTTGTAGTAAAAAGGTTTCTAAAAGAATTTTAAAGTGTTGAAGAAGTTATTGTAACGTTAACACTTTAACTGTTAGTAATTGGGTCTAGACCTCTTATTTTCGAAAAAGCAAACCGTTTTAGCATAAATTCACTAGAAAACCAAATCAAAAAAGAAGAAAAGGAACCCAAGAAAGTAATAAAAAGTAAAGAAAAAATTTAGAGAAACTGTCGTCTACACTGTCTTCTTCCTTAGAACAATTTAAAATTTTTTGTTTCTCCAGCAAAGGAATCAATTGAAGATAACAAATTTAAGGCACTAAAGTTTTATATTTGGGTTTGTTCGATTTTTATTTCTTTTTGTCGAATCAATATCTTGGTTTTTCGGTTCGGAAGTACCTCGCAATTTGGCGAGATATATATTTGCAGGTTGAAGTAAAAACCAATAGTTGGTATTAATTCTCATGAATATGACCACTTGGTTTCAAAAAAGAATCCTAAAGACAAGGATCTGTTACATATTTTTGATCTTGTGAACAAAGGATATAAAATGAGCAAGAAGTATTGGAGTCAGGGATGGATTAAAGTGGAACAGTAACATGAAGGTAGAATTGATCATGAAATGAAACCTGCAATTGAAACACTTGTGTATTGCAGTAGAAAAATGAAATCAATATCCTTTGCTGAGAAAATAGGACTTGTCTATGAAAATTGTGAAGTTTTTAGGTACAAAGTTAGAAGGATGGAGGACTATTTAGGGATCGAAAGAGTTTCTGCCAGTTCTACTAGAGAAGAAGAAAAAGAAGAGGAAGAAGAAAATTTTGCGAGGGATATATTCCTCGCAAATTTTGCAATGAATTAGCGACGTTCTCCTATCTTCTCGCAAAGTCCCCGCAATTCTGCGACGAATGTGCGAGAAAATTCATCGCAAGTTCCTCGCAATTTTACGAGGGATATATTAGCAGGTTGAAGGGAAATCAATAGTTGGTGTTAATTATCATGAATATGACCCTTGTGTTCCACAAATGAATCCTAAAGACAAGGATCTGTTACATGTTTTTGATCTTGTGATCAAAGTGTATAAAATGAGCAAGAAGGATTAGAGTCAGGGAGGGATTGAAGTGGAACAAGTACTTGAAGGTAGAATTGATCATGTAATGAAACCTGCAATTGAAACACTTGTGTATCACACCAGAAAAAGAAAATCAATGTCCTTTGGTAAGAAAATAGGACTTGTCTATGAAAACTGTGAAGTTCTTAGGTACAAAGTTGGAAAGATGGAGGATTATCTAGGGATCGAAAGAGTTTCTGCTAGTTCTACTAAAGAAAAAGAAAAAGAAGAGGAAGAAGAAAATTTTCCGAGGGATATATTCCTCGCAAATTTTGCAAAAAATTAGCGACGTTCTCCTATCTGCTCGCAAATTCCTCATAATTCTATAGCAAATTTGCTAGGAACCTTTTCCATCGCAAATGTTTCTCGCAAATCGCTTGTTTTCTTGTAGTACAAAGGTTTCTAAAAGAATTTTAAAGCGTAAGAAGAGTTATTGTAATGTTAACACTTTAAATGTTAGTAATTGAGCGTAGACCTCTTATTTTCGAAAAAGCAAACCGTTTTAGTATAAATTCACTAAAGCCCAAAATTCACTGAAAATCAAAAAAAAAAAAAAGGAAACCGTGAAAGTAACAAAAAGTAAAAAAACAATTTTAGAGAAATTGCCGTCTCTCTTACTGAGTCTTCTTTCTTAGAACAATTTGAAGATATTTTGTTTCTCCAGCAAAGGAATCAATTGAAGGTAACAAATTTATGACACTAAAGTTTGATATTTGGGTTTGTTCGATTTTTTTTTTTTTATCTAATCTCTTCTTCTTATAACAACATCTAGGGTTTTCGGTTCGAAAGTACCTCGCAATTTTGCAAGAGATATATTTGCAGGTTGAAGTGAAACCAATAGTTGGTGTTAATTCTTATGAATACGACCACTTGGTTTCAAAAAAGAATCCTAAAGACAAGGATCTGTTACATATTTTTGATCTTGTGAACAAATGATATAAATTGAGCAAGAAGGATTGGAGTCAGAGATGGATTGAAGTGAAACAAGCACATGGATGAAGAATTGACATGTAATGAAACCTACAATTGAAACACTTGTGTATTGGTGCAGAAAAAGAAAATTAAGTCCTTTGGTGAGAAAATAAGACTTGTCTATGAAAATGGTGAAGTTCATAGGTACAAAGTTAGAAGGATGAAATACTATATAGGGATCGAAAGAGTTTTTGCCAGTTCTACTAGAGAAGAATAAAAACAAGAGTAAGAAGAAAATTTTGCGAGGGATATATTCCTCGGAAATTTTGCGACGAATTAGCGATGTTCTCCTATCTGCTCGCAATGTACTCGCAATTCTGTAGCAAATTTGCAAGGGACCTTTTCCAACGCAAATCTTCCTTGCAAATCGCTTGTTTTCTTCTAGTAAAAAGGTTTTTAAAAGAATTTTAAAGCGTTGAAGAAGTTACAATAATGTTAACACTGTAACTGTTAGTAACTGGGTCTAGACCTCTTATTTTCGAAAAAGCAAACCGTTTTAGCATAAATTTACTAGAAAACCAAAAAAAAAAAAAAAAAGGAAACCGTGAAAGTAAAATAAAAAGTAAAAAAAAAATTTTAGAGAAACTGTCGTCTACAGTGTCTTCTTCCTTAGAACAATTTGAAATTTTTTTGTTTCTCCAGCAAAGGAATCAATTGAAGATAACAAATTTAAGGCACTAAAGTTTGATATTTGGGTTTGTTCGATTTTTATTTCTTTTTGTCGAATCTCTTCTCTGTTATAACAATATCTAGGGTTTTCGGTTCGCAAGTACCTCTCAATTTTGCGAGGGATATATTTGCAGGTTGAAGTAAAAACCAATAGTTGGTGTTAATTCTCATGAATATGACCACTTGGTTTCAAAAAAGAATCCTAAAGACAAGGATCTGTTACATGTTTTTTATCTTGTGATCAAAGGGTATAAAATAAGCAAAAAGGATTAGATTCAGGGATGGATTGAAGTGGAACAAGTATTTGAAGGTAGAATTGATCATGTAATGAAACCTGCAATTGAAACACTTGTGTATTGCTGTAGAAAAAGAAAATTAATGTCCTTTGGTGAGAAAATAGGACTTGTCTATGAAAATTGTGAAGTTCTTAGGTACAAAGTTAGAAGGATGGAATACTATTTAGGGATCGAAATAGTTTCTGCCAGTTCTACTAGAGAAGAAAAAAAACAAGAGGAAGAAGAAAATTTTGCGAGAGATATATTCCTCAAAAATTTTGCGACGAATTAACGACGTTCTCCTTTCTGCTCGCAATGTACTCGCAATTCTGTAGCAAATTTGCAAGGGACCTTTTCCAACCCAAATCTTCCTTGCAAATCGCTTGTTTTCTTCTAGTAAAAAGGTTTTTAAAAGAATTTTAAAGCGTTGAAGAAGTTACAATAATGTTAACACTTTAACTGTTAGTAATTGGGTCTAGACCTTTTATTTTCTAAAAAGCAAACCGTTTTAGCATAAATTTACTAGAAAACCAAAAAAAAAAAAAAAAAGGAAACCGTGAAAGTAATAAAAAGTAAAAAAAAAAATTAGAGAAACTGTCGTCTACAGTGTCTTCTTCCTTAGAACAATTTGAAATTTTTTTGTTTCTCCAGCAAAGGAATCAATTGAAGATAACAAATTTAAGGCACTAAAGTTTGATATTTGGGTTTGTTCGATTTTTATTTTTTTTTGTCGAATCTCTTCTCTGTTATAACAATATCTAGGGTTTTTGGTTCGCAAGTACCTCTCAATTTTGCGAGGGATATATTTGCAGGTTGAAGTAAAAACCAATAGTTGGTGTTAATTCTCATGAATATGACCACTTGGTTTCAAAAAAGAATCCTAAAGACAAGGATCTGTTACATATTTTTTTGATCTTGTGAACAAAGGATATAAAATGAGCAAAAAGGATTGGAGTCAGGGATGGATGAAAGTGGAACAGTAACATGAAGGTAGAATTGATCATGTAATGAAACCTGCAATTGAAACAGTTGTGTATTGAAGTAGAAAAAGAAAATCAATGTCCTTTGATAAGAAAATAGGACTGTTCTATGAAAATTGTGTAGTTCTTAGGTACAAAGTTAGAAGGATGGAGGACTATTTAGGGATCGAAAGAGTTTCTGCCAGTTCTATTAGAGAAGAAGAAAAAGAAGAGGAAGAAGAAAATTTTGCGAGGGATATATTCCTCGCAAATTTTGCGACGAATTAGCGATGTTCTCCTATCTTCTCGCAAAGTCCCCGCAATTCTGCGACGAATGTGCGAGAAAATTCATCGCAAGTTCCTCGCAATTTTACGAGGGATATATTAGCAGGTTGAAGGGAAATCAATAGTTGGTGTTAATTATCATGAATATGACCCTTGTGTTCCACAAATGAATCCTAAAGACAAGGATCTGTTACATGTTTTTGATCTTGTGATCAAAGTGTATAAAATGAGCAAGAAGGATTAGAGTCAGGGAGGGATTGAAGTGGAACAAGTACTTGAAGGTAGAATTGATCATGTAATGAAACCTGCAATTGAAACACTTGTGTATCACACCAGAAAAAGAAAATCAATGTCCTTTGGTAAGAAAATAGGACTGGTCTATGAAAACTGTGAAGTTCTTAGGTACAAAGTTGGAAAGATGGAGGATTATCTAGGGATCGAAAGAGTTTCTGCTAGTTCTACTAAAGAAAAAGAAAAAGAAGAGGAAGAAGAAAATTTTCCGAGGGATATATTCCTCGCAAATTTTGCAAAAAATTAGCGACGTTCTCCTATCTGCTCGCAAATTCCTCATAATTCTATAGCAAATTTGCTAGGAACCTTTTCCATCGCAAATGTTTCTCGCAAATCGCTTGTTTTCTTGTAGTACAAAGGTTTCTAAAAGAATTTTAAAGCGTAAAAAGAGTTATTGTAATGTTAACACTTTAAATGTTAGTAATTGAGCGTAGACCTCTTATTTTCGAAAAAGCAAACCGTTTTAGTATAAATTCACTAAAGCCCAAAATTCACTGAAAATCAAAAAAAAAAAAAAAGGAAACCGTGAAAGTAACAAAAAGTAAAAAAACAATTTTAGAGAAATTGCCGTCTCTCTTACTGAGTCTTCTTTCTTAGAACAATTTGAAGATATTTTGTTTCTCCAGCAAAGGAATCAATTGAAGGTAACAAATTTATGACACTAAAGTTTGATATTTGGGTTTGTTCGATTTTTTTTTTTTTATCTAATCTCTTCTTCTTATAACAACATCTAGGGTTTTCGGTTCGAAAGTACCTCGCAATTTTGCAAGAGATATATTTGCAGGTTGAAGTGAAACCAATAGTTGGTGTTAATTCTTATGAATATGACCACTTGGTCTTCAAAAAAGAATCTTAAAGACAAGGATCTGTTACATATTTTTGATCTTGTGAACAAATGATATAAATTGAGCAAGAAGGATTGGAGTCAGAGATGGATTGAAGTGAAACAAGCACATGGATGAAGAATTGACATGTAATGAAACCTACAATTGAAACACTTGTGTATTGGTGCAGAAAAAGAAAATTAAGTCCTTTGGTGAGAAAATAAGACTTGTCTATGAAAATGGTGAAGTTCATAGGTACAAAGTTAGAAGGATGAAATACTATATAGGGATCGAAAGAGTTTTTGCCAGTTCTACTAGAGAAGAATAAAAACAAGAGTAAGAAGAAAATTTTGCGAGGGATATATTCCTCGGAAATTTTGCGACGAATTAGCGATGTTCTCCTATCTGCTCGCAATATACTCGCAATTCTGTAGCAAATTTGCAAGGGACCTTTTCCAACGCAAATCTTCCTTGCAAATCGCTTGTTTTCTTCTAGTAAAAAGGTTTTTAAAAGAATTTTAAAGCGTTGAAGAAGTTACAATAATGTTAACACTGTAACTGTTAGTAACTGGGTCTAGACCTCTTATTTTCGAAAAAGCAAACCGTTTTAGCATAAATTTACTAGAAAACCAAAAAAAAAAAAAAAAAAGGAAACCGTGAAAGTAAAATAAAAAGTAAAAAAAAAATTTTAGAGAAACTGTCGTCTACAGTGTCTTCTTCCTTAGAACAATTTGAAATTTTTTTGTTTCTCCAGCAAAGGAATCAATTGAAGATAACAAATTTAAGGCACTAAAGTTTGATATTTGGGTTTGTTCGATTTTTATTTCTTTTTGTCGAATCTCTTCTCTGTTATAACAATATCTAGGGTTTTCGGTTCGCAAGTACCTCTCAATTTTGCGAGGGATATATTTGCAGGTTGAAGTAAAAACCAATAGTTGGTGTTAATTCTCATGAATATGACCACTTGGTTTCAAAAAAGAATCCTAAAGACAAGGATCTGTTACATGTTTTTTATCTTGTGATCAAAGGGTATAAAATAAGCAAAAAGGATTAGATTCAGGGATGGATTGAAGTGGAACAAGTATTTGAAGGTAGAATTGATCATGTAATGAAACCTACAATTGAAACACTTGTGTATTGCTGTAGAAAAAGAAAATTAATGTCCTTTGGTGAGAAAATAGGACTTGTCTATGAAAATTGTGAAGTTCTTAGGTACAAAGTTAGAAGGATGGAATACTATTTAGGGATCGAAATAGTTTCTGCCAGTTCTACTAGAGAAGAAAAAAAACAAGAGGAAGAAGAAAATTTTGCGAGAGATATATTCCTCAAAAATTTTGCGACGAATTAACGACGTTCTCCTTTCTGCTCGCAATGTACTCGCAATTCTGTAGCAAATTTGCAAGGGACCTTTTCCAACCCAAATCTTCCTTGCAAATCGCTTGTTTTCTTCTAGTAAAAAGGTTTTTAAAAGAATTTTAAAGCGTTGAAGAAGTTACAATAATGTTAACACTTTAACTGTTAGTAATTGGGTCTAGACCTTTTATTTTCGAAAAAGCAAACCGTTTTAGCATAAATTTACTAGAAAACCAAAAAAAAAAAAAAAAGGGAAACCGTGAAAGTAATAAAAAGTAAAAAAAAAAATTAGAGAAACTGTCGTCTACAGTGTCTTCTTCCTTAGAACAATTTGAAATTTTTTTGTTTCTCCAGCAAAGGAATCAATTGAAGATAACAAATTTAAGGCACTAAAGTTTGATATTTGGGTTTGTTCGATTTTTATTTTTTTTTGTCGAATCTCTTCTCTGTTATTACAATATCTAGGGTTTTTGGTTCGCAAGTACCTCTCAATTTTGCGAGGGATATATTTGCAGGTTAAAGTAAAAACCAATAGTTGGTGTTAATTCTCATGAATATGACCACTTGGTTTCAAAAAAGAATCCTAAAGACAAGGATCTGTTACATATTTTTTTGATCTTGTGAACAAAGGATATAAAATGAGCAAAAAGGATTGGAGTCAGGGATGGATGAAAGTGGAACAGTAACATGAAGGTAGAATTGATCATGTAATGAAACCTGCAATTGAAACAGTTGTGTATTGAAGTAGAAAAAGAAAATCAATGTCCTTTGATAAGAAAATAGGACTGTTCTATGAAAATTGTGTAGTTCTTAGGTACAAAGTTAGAAGGATGGAGGACTATTTAGGGATCGAAAGAGTTTCTGCCAGTTCTATTAGAGAAGAAGAAAAAGAAGAGGAAGAAGAAAATTTTGCGAGGGATATATTCCTCGCAAATTTTGCGACGAATTAGCGATGTTCTCCTATCTGGTCGCAATGTACTCGCAATTTTGTAGCAAATTGGCGAGAGACCTTTTCCAACGCAAATGTTCCTTGCAAAGCGCTTGTTTTCTTGTAGTAAAAAGGTTTCTAAAAGAATTTTAAAGTGTTGAAGAAGTTATTGTAACGTTAACACTTTAACTGTTAGTAATTGGGTCTAGACCTCTTATTTTCGAAAAAGCAAACCGTTTTAGCATAAATTCACTAGAAAACCAAATCAAAAAAGAAAAAAAGGAACCCAAGAAAGTAATAAAAAGTAAAGAAAAAATTTAGAGAAACTGTCGTCTACACTGTCTTCTTCCTTAGAACAATTTAAAATTTTTTGTTTCTCCAGCAAAGGAATCAATTGAAGATAACAAATTTAAGGCACTAAAGTTTTATATTTGGGTTTGTTCGATTTTTATTTCTTTTTGTCGAATCAATATCTTGGTTTTTCGGTTCGGAAGTACCTCGCAATTTGGCGAGATATATATTTGCAGGTTGAAGTAAAAACCAATAGTTGGTATTAATTCTCATGAATATGACCACTTGGTTTCAAAAAAGAATCCTAAAGACAAGGATCTGTTACATATTTTTGATCTTGTGAACAAAGGATATAAAATGAGCAAGAAGTATTGGAGTCAGGGATGGATTAAAGTGGAACAGTAACATGAAGGTAGAATTGATCATGAAATGAAACCTGCAATTGAAACACTTGTGTATTGCAGTAGAAAAATGAAATCAATATCCTTTGCTGAGAAAATAGGACTTGTCTATGAAAATTGTGAAGTTTTTAGGTACAAAGTTAGAAGGATGGAGGACTATTTAGGGATCGAAAGAGTTTCTGCCAGTTCTACTAGAGAAGAAGAAAAAGAAGAGGAAGAAGAAAATTTTGCGAGGGATATATTCCTCGCAAATTTTGCAATGAATTAGCGACGTTCTCCTATCTTCTCGCAAAGTCCCCGCAATTCTGCGACGAATGTGCGAGAAAATTCATCGCAAGTTCCTCACAATTTTACGAGGGATATATTAGCAGGTTGAAGGGAAATCAATAGTTGGTGTTAATTATCATGAATATGACCCTTGTGTTCCACAAATGAATCCTAAAGACAAGGATCTGTTACATGTTTTTGATCTTGTGATCAAAGGATATAAAATGAGCAAGAAGGATTAGAGTCAGGGATGGATTGAAGTGGAACAAGTACTTGAAGGTAGAATTGATCATGTAATGAAACCTACAAATGAAACACTTGTTTAGTGCTGTAGAAAAAGAAAATTAATGTCCTTTGCTGAGAAAATAAGATTGGTCTATGAAAATTTAGAAGTTCTTAGGTACAAAGTTAGAAGGATGGAATACTATTTAGGGATCGAAAGAGTTTCTGCCAGTTCTACTAGAGAAGAAGAAAAACAAGAGGAAGAAGAAAATTTTGCGAGGGATATATTCCTAGCAAATTTTGCAACGAATTAGCGACGTTCTCCTATCTGCTCGCAAAGTCCACATAATTCTATAGCAAATTTGAGAGGAACGTTTTCCATCGCAAATTTTCTCGCAAATCGCTTGTTTTCTTATAGTACAAAGGTTTCTAAAAGAATTTTAAAGCGTTGAAAAAGTTATTGTAATGTTAACACTTTAAATGCTAGTAATTGAGCCTAGACCTCTTATTTTCGAAAGAAAACCGTTTTAGTATAAATTCACTAAAGCCTAAAGTTCACTGAAAACCAAAAAAAAAAAAAAAAAAAGAGGAACTGTGAAAGTAACAAAAAGTAAAATAAAAATTTTAGAGAAACTGTCGTCTCTCTCACTGTGTCTTCTTTCTTAGAACAGTTTGAAGAAATTTTGTTTCTCCAGCAAAGGAATCAATTGAAGGTAACAAATTTATGACACTAAAGTTTGATATTTGGGTTTGTTCGACTTTATTTATTTTTGTCGAATCTCTTCTCTGTTATAACAATATCTATGGTTTTCGCTTCGCAAGTACCTCGCTATTTTGCGAGATATATATTTGCAGGTTGAAGTGAAACCAATAGTTGGTATTAATTCTTATGAATATGACCACTTGGTTTCAAAAAAGAATTCTAAAGACAAGGATCTGTTACTTATTTTTGATCTTGTGAACAAAGGATATAAAATGAGCAAGAAAGATTGGAGTCAGGGATGGATTGAAGTGAAACAAGTACATGAAGGTAGAATTGATCATGTAATGAAACCTGCAATTGAAACACTTGTGTATTGCTGAGAAAAAGGAAATCAATGTCCTTTGGTGCGAAAATAGGACTTGTCTATGAAAATTGTAAAGATCTTAGGTACAAAGTTAGAAGATGGAGGACTATTTAGCGATCGAAAGAGTTTCTGCCAGTTCTACTAGAGAAGAAGAAAATGAAGAGGAAGAAGAAAATTTTGCGAGGGATATATTCCTCGCAAAATTTGCAAAGAATTAGCGACGTTCTCCTATCTGCTCGCAAAGTCCCGTCAATTCTGTAGCAAATTTCCGAGGGACCTTTTACGAGGTGTGAATTCTCATGAATATGATCCTTGTGTTCCACAAATGAATCCTAAAGACAAGGATCTATTACATGTTTTTGATCTTGTTATCAAAGGGTATAAAATGAGCAAGAAGGATTAGAGTCAGGGATGGATTGAAGTGGAACAAGTACTTGAAGGTAGAATTGATCATGTAATGAAACCTGCAATGGAAACACTTGTGTATCATAGCAGAAAAAAAAATCAATGTTCTTTGGTGAGAAAATAGGACTGGTCTATGAAAATTGTCGTCTCTCTCACTGTGTCTTCTTTCTTAGATTTGAAGAAATTTTGTTTCTCCAGCAAAGGAATCAATTGAAGGTTACAAATTTATGACACTAAAGTTTTATATTTGGGTTTGTTCGATTATTTTTTTTTATCGAATCTCTTCTCTGTTATAACAATATTTAGGGTTTTCGGTTCGCAAGTACCTCACAATTTTGCGAGAGATATATTTGCAGGTTGAAGTGAAACCAATACTTGGTGTTAATTCTTATGAATATGACCACTTGGTTTCAAAAAAGAATCCTAAGGACAAGGATCTGTTACATATTTTTTATCTTATGAACAAAGGATATAAAATGAGCAAGAAGGATTGGAGTCAGGGATGGATTGAAGTGAAACAAGCACATGAAGGTAGAACTGATCATGTAATGAAACCTACAATTGAAACACTTGTCTATTGCTGCAGAAAAAGGAAATTAATGTCCTTTGGTGAGAAAATAGGACTTGTCTATGAAAATTGTGAAGTTCTTAGGTACAAAGTTAGAAGGATGGAATACTATTTAGGAATCGAAAGAGTTTCTGCCAGTTCTACTAGAGAAGAAGAAAAACAAGAGGAAGAAGAAAATTTTGCGAGGGATATATTACTCGCAAATTTTGCAACAAATTAGCGACGTTCTCCTATCTGCTCGCAAAGTCCCAGCAATTCTGCGACGAATTTGTGAGAAAATTCATTACAAGTTCCTCGCAAGTACCTTGAAATTTTACGAGGAATATATTTGCAATTGGAAGTGAAACCAATATTTGGTGTTAATTCTCATGAATATGACCCCTGTGTTTCACAAATGAATCCTAAAGACAAGGATCTGTTACAAGTTTTTGATCTTGTGATCAAAGGGTATAAAATGAGCAAGAAGGATTGGAGTCAGGGATGGATTGAAGTGGAACAAGTACATGAAGGTAGAATTGATCATGTAATGAAACCTCCAATTGAAACACTTGTGTATCATAGCAGAAAAAAAAAATCAATGTTCTTGAGAAAATAGGACTGGTCTATAAAAACTGTCGTCTCTCTCACTATGTCTTCTTTCTTAGATTTGAAGAAATTTTGTTTCTCCAGCAAAGGAATCAATAGAAGGTTACAAATTTATGACACTAAAGTTTTATATTTGGGTTTGTTCGATTTTTTTTTTTATCGAATCTCTTCTCTGTTATACCAACATCTAGGGTTTTCGGTTCGCAAGTACCTCACAATTTTGCGAGAGATATATTTGCAGGTTGAAGTGAAACCAAGAGTTGGTGTTAATTCTTATGAATATGACCACTTGGTTTTAAAAAAGAATCCTAAAGAACAAGGATCTGTTACATGTTTTTGATCTTGTGATCAAAGGGTATAAAATGAGCAAGAAGGATTGGAGTCAGGGATGGACTGAAGTGGAACAAGTACATGAAGGTAGAATTGATCATGTAATGAAACCTACAATTGAAACACTTGTGTATCACAGCAGAAAAAAAAATCAATGTTCTTTGGTGAGAAAATAGGACTGGTCTATGAAAAAACTCTGAATAAAAATTTAATCTTAAGTCTGAATCAAATCCAACATAGAGGAAAAATCCATACAAATCATTCAACATAACATAAGTCTAAATCATAATTCTAAATCCAAGTAGACAACAAGTCTGATTCTGAATTACATAACACAAGTTGATTAGTCTAGTCTTAAACTATTTTAAACTAGCTAACATGGACCAAAGTTTCTTCATTCCCTGCAATAATCAACAATGTCTCATTTCAGTTTCATATATAAAACCAAAGTACAAGGATCACTGTAATCTAGAAACTTACCCCAGTTTATTCTTAAACACAATAGATGACCAACTTATCCATTGGTCATGCAATAGATGAACCAAGTGAATCTCTCATATACTCGATTTCATCTGATGCCCTCCAAACTGTTGCATCATCTATTTTCACTATATCCACCCAAACTCTAGCTGCATTATCTCCCAAGCGAACATGTTGTTTCTTTTGGTCTGGGTCGACTGAATGCACACGTCCTTCAGCAACCACCTGCTTCCTTCCACTGATATCCATTAACTTACACTTATGATTAGTCTTGATAACTTCAGCTACACCTTTACGCTGCCATGTCACAATATAACCAATTTTAATATATGTAGAAAAATAACCAGATTCAAGAGCTAGGTAATAACAACAAACAAAATACCGGAGATCTTCTCAGATGGAGTTGTGAATCCAGCAGCTGACTTTTCTTGACAGGAGACTTTGAACCTTTAGCTATGGACTTCTCAGCTATGGCCTTTGAAACTGTTGCAACGGATTTTGTACCTTTTGCTGTAAATATCTCAGAGGATGGCTTATAACCTGCTGCAGTTTGTGAACCTGATGCTGCTGCTTTCCCGGACGCTACTGCTTTCTTGGATCTTGCTGACTTGCCTAGTGATCCTGGTGACTTGCCTACTGATGCTGCTGACTTGCCTACTGATGTTGTTGCTTCCAATGGTGATTTTCCTCTTGCAGCAGAAGTCTGAAGTGGAGATTTCTGGTATGTTGCATCTGCAGGGTTTTCAAAGATAACTTTGTTGACAGGCCATGCAACAAAAGACATTAAACAGTCCTCAAGATAAGTTACATTCATCGTTGGCCTCCATATAAACGTCTCTGGTTGAAGAACTGCATCGACAAATATCTTCACTGCTACATGTCCGAGAGGAAGCCCATTGACTAATGCATTTGGTTCTTGTGTCTACCAACGTCCTTCTGCAACAACAACATCATTTGAAGACAAATCCAAAAGCTGGCATTTGTTATTTGGTCCCTGTCAAAAACATTGAAACCCAGAAATACATTATGTTAATAGAAGATCATTACTCTATATATGAGAATGAGACTGAATAATAAACTTTACCTGACATGCAATGTCTTCTTGTTGGAGATCCTCTTCTAGGCTAAAACACATAGCAGCAGGCCATGCAATCATATGTCCAACAGCTTTTTCAATGATGAACATATTAGCCGCAAGTCTCCAAAGGAATGCTTCTGGTTCAATAGCAGTGTCAATCAAGAATTTAACATCGGTAGGGCCTAAGCGACAGTCATTCACTAATTCATCCGGATCAGAAGAAATAATACATCCCTTAGCAACTTTTGCATCAGAACCAGCCCAATCAAGTAAGAAACATTTTGGTTGTGTTCTTTTGTTCACACTCTGTAAAAGTAAAAGATAAACATAATATTAAGTTAGTATCGTTTAGAACAAATCAAAGCATATGATATGAGTGACTTACTCTTGCAGCTGAGTTTTCACCTACTTCAGCTGATTGTCTCTGTTACAACAAAAGAAAAACAAAGTCAAATCTTATGTACTAATTGAGCCATAAGTCTTTATATATAAATAGATAAGTGCACTAACCTGGTTCTTCATTTTCTCAATTACTTCTTGTATCTCATTGACCTTCTTTTGTAGATGAAGCTGATTCTCTTGCATTTCAGCCATACACTTGTGCTGCACTTGGAAACAAGCTAACTTTGTCTTATTCATATTGCGACCCATTGCTCTCAGTCTACCAGGATTATCAGGCCCTAACAGTTGGCTTAGTGAATCTTGTGCTTCATTTGATGATGGATTATCACTCTTAACAATCTCTTCTGCCTTTTTCTGAAACTCATAAAATACATTTTAAAATATCAAGTGTGATTCAAAATGCCAAAGTGCAAATCAAACGAAACAAAATAACTCACAATCTTTTCAGTAGCATTCGTATTCACTGGTGTAGCATCTTTCTTAGTACGTGACTTAACCCAAACCTTTAGCCTTTTCACTTCAGATGGGTCTGCACTAGCAGTTTTCTAAACCAAAAAAATGATCTCAATTAATACATAAGTGTTTGGACTTTGTAAAAAGGCTGAGCAATATGAACAATATAAGTGTGTACAACTGTTACCATGTCTTCGGCAAGTCTAACCATTCCCCTGCGACTACAAGTATGTGGAATCTGATTGCGCTTTCTTTCCTTGTAGCTATTGCTTACAACCTAACAGATGAATGCTAATTTCTATAGTATATAGATAAATTTACAAATTCCAAATGCATACCTTAAATTCTTGGCTTGTTTTGAGCTTCACAAATTTACGCCAATCAAAAGGAGAAATGTTTTTAGGTCGCATGTTCATCCTCTCTTGGTTAGTCTTAGCTTCTCTAATATTTGTAACTTGCCTTGATTTCCAGGACCTTCACAAACGTCCCATCTGCCTAAGCACTGTAACCTTTTGATACTCTTCATCTAGTTCAAACCTTGCCTGCAATCAAAAACAAAACAGTCAAGTACTCACCAATATCAAATAAACTTGTAAATTTTACACAAAGCTTACCTGAACAGATTTCCAGAGAACTGTCCTAAGTTCTTCACCAATTTTAGTCCAACGTTCAATTGTGACTGGAACGTGTTCTCTTACCAATGCCCCTACATATGATGTCAGCTTAACTGAGCCTTTACCAATAGGCTCTCCCATGTTAGTGAACTCTACTTGTGGATTAATGACCCAAATGCTAATATATCCTAAGTACAGGAAAGCTTCTGGTCAAGGAAGAGGTTCTTCGGTCTTGAGTTAGTCAAAGCTTAGCACGTGGGGTCGCACATGAGAACGGATAAAAGCTGAGAGTCAGCTTCTATAACTCGAGCTCTGTATTTCTTCTGTTCATCCTTGGCAATATCCTTCAGCCTAGTTGGTCCTCGATGTCGTTTACGCTTTGGCTCAACACAATCATCACCCTCAGATAAAACAAGCTCTCCGTGAGGCTCTTCCTCATTGACCTTATCCAGATCTCCATCAACCACCTGATCTGGATTTGCTACTTGATCTGGTTCCAAATGATCTTCATCATTCACCTAATCTCCATCAACCACCTGATCTGGATCTGGTACTTGTTCTGCATCTGATACTTGATCTTCAGCTGGTTTTGCATGTTCCTCATCATTGACTTGTGGTTCAATTGTTCCAATATACTCGACCTCATCATTGGCATTCTTTGCATTGACCTTTTTTTGTTACTTTTACCTCGCTTTTTCTTCTGTTGTCCCATCTTAAATCACCTGAGAAAAATGAAAGAGTAAAGGGTTAAGTACACTGGATGCAAATAAGACATTGAACACACTATGGGAAACAGACATCAAACATAGAGAATGCAACAAGGAATGAAAATGAAGCAAAAAAAAAACTACATTTCACAAACATATATTCCTTCACAATCAGTCCTCTCATTCTCAGCTTCATCCAAGTCAGCGTCTATGTCAACATTTGGTGGCAATGTGCCAATGGCTGCAACTGAATCTAAAAACTCTTTCTTACTGAATCTTCTTGAAGAACCTCTCAATGCAACATACCAAGGTGATGAGTCATCTTCTCTTAGGTAAAAAACTTGTTTTGCTTGAGAGACTAGTATGTACGGTTCCCTTATAAATGAGACTTGACTATGATTCAGGTTTACAAGTGTAAAACCATCCTCTTGCTTCACTCCATTGCCTTTTACTGCTCAGTTGCAGTGGAACAATGGAACGTAAAAGACATTATAATCCGACAATATAATATCAGTAATGCAACCATAGTATGAAACCAAATCGACCACTTGAGAAGTGTCTTTTGCCTCATAGTACACACCACTGTTCTGAGTTTTCTTATCCACTGTTCTTGTATGAAATTGCTTCCCATTCACTATATAACCAGAATATGTCCTTGCACAACTACGTGGACCATAAGCTAACCATTTAAGTGGTTCTTCATGTTTGTTTGAATCAAGAGGTATCTAACAAATTTAAAAAGAAAATGTCAGACACCTATATGCTTACTGATAAAGTATAGTGTTTAAGTGTCAAGTGTGAGAGATAAACATGCGTGTTTTTTAAGCCATGAAGCAAAATTCTAAGTGTGCAAGTTCCATAAGTGTGATGCATCACATCTGCATCTTACATTTGAGTCTTGTAGATGTTGCAGGTGCTCACTAATACAAGGACAAATTAGAATTAGTTAGAGACAGCCATATGGATAAGTAAAATATATATAGCTAAGTAATATAAGACCCTATTGAGATTGGAACTTACTCAACATAAGATTCAGAGACTGCCATATTCTGGATGACAGTCATATGGGCTATTTTTGTCTCCATTTCAGTAAGATTAATATAAGAGCCTGCTGAGATTGGACACCCTTCAAGTATAGAGTTGCTCTCATACTCAGTGTTTCTATCAACACTTTCCTGAACATTTGTTGTCTTCTTCAAAAATTCACTACAAAACTGTAGGCATTCTTCAGCTAGATAACACTCAGCTATACACCCTTCCGGTCTTGCAATGTTTCTCACAAAATCCTTCAGAACTTTCATATATCTTTCAAACGGATACATCCATTTGAAATGAACTGGTCCACCTAACCGAGCTTCTCTGCCTAAATGTACTGTCAAATGCACCATTATATCAAAGAAGCTTGGTGGGAAAAACCTTTCAAACAGGCAAAGGGTTTCAACGATCTCAGTTTCTAGTTCCAAAAGCTGCTCCATATCAATTACTCGCTGACACAAGTGGTTAAAGAAAGTACATAAGTGATAAGTGTATTTTGCATGTTTTGAGCATCCATTTGTCGTAATTTTAGCATTATATCATCACTGTTTTATACCATTTCACATCATTTGTCATCACTTTGCATGTTTAGGATAGTTTTGCATGCATGTTGCATATTTGCGTTGATTTCAGGTGATTTGGAGCTGTTGACGAGCTATCTGGAAGATGTCTGAGTAGTGAATAGGTTTCTGAGGATGGGTTAGAGTAGTGTAGAATTCTCAGTATGCTAGGTGACTGAGTATTGGTTGATAGATCCCTTCTGGATTAGTTGTTCTTAATGCCTATTGCTTTTTGATCAACTGGAATTTGAGCCCAGACATTTCCGCGCCCAAAAGGTGTTCGATGAAATGTCTGAACCACTAATTCTAGAGATTCGTGACCCTGTACCAAGGTATTGGTTGCAGGGAGCGTTTTGGCTTTAACTTGTTGATTCGTAATGCCTGTTAGGTTAGCTCTCGTCAATGGTGATTGAGTCTGGGACTAGGTTAATTTGAGAGTCTTTGTTGCGGTGGCACTTAGATTTGGTTAATGAACTTGTTGTGTAGGGTTAATTTATTGAGCATGTCAATCACCTGTAAACTGAGGAAACGAAACTACTCAATTACCCCATCCTTAGGAATTCTTTATCTGATTGATTTTATTGTTTATTCTACTGTTGATTACTGCATCTGGTCATCTGTTCCTTAGTTTCTGCATTTTTGTCCTGTTACTCGACCTGATACTCGACCACCCAGTTGTCTGGAAACAGACTGTGCAGTCGAGTATCCCTGTTTTACTTTCTGCCTGTTACTCGACCTGTCACTCGACCTCATCCAGTGCTCTACACAGAGCTGTGTTGGTCGAGTGTTTTGCTGTTTTTGTTTGATTTTCTGTTTTCTGCATGTTCACTTAGAACTGCTAGAACACACCAAAACCTGTTATTGCTTGGCTTAACTTAGTGACTTCTGATCACATCTTGATTGTTAGCATCACACCCATTTGGATTGACAACCTAAAATACTACAACGATATGATTGGTGTTTTAGGATAATTGACTAAAAACCTATTATCAATTTGGCGCCGTTGCCAATTGGGTGTTTGTTTGTTACATTTGAGATTTCAGACTTGCTTAGATCAAGTTCTTTGTTAATTTTCTTTTCAGTTACTAACTGTGTGTTTTTCTTGTTGTCTTCTTGATCCAGGTACACCTCTGCTGTATGCGAACTCGATCAACAGGCAATCAGAACCTCCTTTTCAACGACAACATCAACCGCACAGCTCGCGAACTCAGAAAAAGGAGAACCACAGTCAACCCTGTACCTCAGCAACCACTCGAAATGGCTGAAGAACAGAATCAACAAAATGGCCCTGCCAACATTGGTGCTGGAGATGCACCATGTGATCACCGTCAGAGGAAGGGAATTGCACCTCCTGCTATCCAGAACAACAACTTCGAGATTAAGAGTGGTCTCATCTCGATGATTCAGGGGAACAAATTTCATGGTCTGCCAATGGAGGATCCACTCGACCACCTTGATGAATTCGACAGGCTCTACAACCTAACGAAGATCAATGGTGTCAGTGAAGACGGATTCAAGCTCCGTTTGTTCCCATTCTCCTTGGGCGACAAAGCACACATCTGGGAGAAGAATATGCCCCATGACTCAATCACCACCAAGGTCCTGCTGCTCCTGAGGCTGATATGAAACAAATGCTACGACAGCTGCTTCACGGGCAAGCCTCTGGCTCCATGGAGATAGCAAAGAAGATATCTGAGTTACATAAAAAGCTGGACTGTAGCTACAATGATCTCAATGTCAAGATGGAAACACTGAATACCAAAGTCCGTTACTTAGAGGGACATTCTGCATCTTCTTCACCTCCAAAACAGACAACCCAACTACCAGGCAAAGCAATTCAGAATCCAAAAGAATATGCTCATGCTATCACACTGCGTAGTGGTAAAGCACTTCCAACTAGGGAGGAACCAAAGACGGTCATTGAGGACAGTGAAGATCAAGATGGGGAGGATTTAAGTTTCAAGCAACCACTCAACCTGTCATTCGAGCAACCACTCGACCTGTCACTCGAGCAACCACTCGACCTGTCACTCGAGCAACCACTCGATCTGCCACTCGACAGCGTTACTCGACCAACCACTCGACCTGTCATCCCAACAACATCACCAATTGCTCCAAAACCAGTTGCTGTCAAAAACAAAGAAAAGGTCTTTGTCCCTCCTCCCTACAAACCACAACTTCCATTTCCTGGCCGTCACAAGAAAGCGTTGGCAGATAAATATAGAGCTATGTTCGCCAAGAATATTAAGGAGGTTGAGTTACGGATACCTCTTGTTGACGCTCTAGCGCTAATCCCAGACTCTCACAAGTTTCTGAAAGACTTGATCGTGGAAAGAATTCAAGAAGTGCAAGGGATGGTGGTATTGAGTCATGAATGCAGCGCTATCATACAGAAGAAGATCATTGCTAAGAAGCTTAGTGATCCTGGTTCATTCACTCTACCATGCTCTTTAGGTCCATTGGCTTTCAATAGATGCCTATGCGATTTAGGAGCATCAGTCAGTCTCATGCCACTCTCTGTCGCCAAAAGATTGGGGTTCACTCAATACAAGTCCTGCAATATATCCCTCATCCTAGCTGACAGATCAGTAAGGATCCCTCATGGTTTGCTCGAAAACCTCCCAATCAGGATCGGTGCTGTGGAGATACCAACTGACTTTGTAGTCCTGGAGATGGATGAAGAGCCCAAGGACCCTTTGATTCTAGGGAGACCTTTCTTAGCCACTGTAGGAGCTATGATTGATGTCAAGAAAGGGAAGATTGATCTAGACCTTGGCAAAGACTTTAGGATGACCTTTGATGTCAAAGACGCGATGAAGAAGCCTACCATAGAAGGGCAACTCTTTTGGATCGAAGAAATGGATCAGTTAGCTGATGAGTTACTGGAAGAGCTGGCAGAAGAAGATCATCTTAACAGTGCTTTAACCAAAAGTGGTGAAGATGGGTTTCTGCATTTGAAAACATTGGGAAACCAGAAGCTGTTAGACTCCCATAAAGTGATGGAAGAATCAGAACCCTTTGAGGAATTGAATGGACCAGCAACGGAGGTAATGGTAATGAGCGAAGAAGGGTCAACTCGAGTTCAACCTGCACTCTCGAGGACGTACTCGACCAGCCACTCGACCTTGTCTACCAACGAATCTGGGGAGCCGATCATTCCAACTTCAGATGACTGTTCTGAACTTAAGGCACCGAAGGTTGATCTCAAACCACTTCCAAAAGGTCTAAGGTACGCATTGCTTGGTCTAAACTCTACTTACCCTATGATCATTAATGCTGAGTTAAATAGTGATGAAGTGAACCTGCTATTATCTGAGCTTAGAAAGTATAGGAGAGCGATTGGTTATTCATTATCCGACATTAAGGGAATTTCACCTAGTTTATGCAACCATAGGATCCATCTTGAAAACGAATCATATTCTAGCATTGAACCACAGAGGAGGTTAAATCCCAATTTGAAAGAAGTAGTGAAAAAAGAAATTTTGAAACTGCTTGATGCTGGTGTCATCTACCCTATCTCTGATAGTACTTGGGTTTCTCCAGTGCATTGCGTCCCTAAAAAGGGTGGAATGACTGTTGTCAAAAATGAAAAAGATGAACTGATCCCTACTAGAACTAGAACTGGTCATAGAATGTGCATTGATTATAGGAAGTTGAATGTTGCATCTAGGAAAGATCATTTTCCTTTACCATTCATTGACCAAATGCTTG
This sequence comes from Arabidopsis thaliana, assembly GCF_000001735.4. Taxonomy (NCBI): domain Eukaryota; kingdom Viridiplantae; phylum Streptophyta; class Magnoliopsida; order Brassicales; family Brassicaceae; genus Arabidopsis; species Arabidopsis thaliana. The sequence continues at coordinate 4,563,373 of NC_003075.7, read as the reverse complement.
AACGTTTGGCTAATCATCCATATTATTGCTTTCTTGATGGATACAGTGGTTTCTTTCAAATACCAATTCACCCTAATGATCAAGAAAAAACCACTTTCACGTGTCCTTATGGAACTTTTGCTTATAAGAGAATGCCATTTGGTTTATGCAATGCTCCTGCAACATTTCAGAGGTGTATGACCTCTATATTTTTAGACTTAATCGAGGAGATGGTGAAGGTTTTCATGGACGATTTGTCGGTCTATGGCCCCTCTTTCTCCTCATGTTTGTTGAATGTTGGCAGGGTATTGACCAGGTGCGAAGAGACGAATCTTGTTCTCAATTGGGAAAAGTGTCATTTCATGGTGAAGGAAGGCATAGTGTTGGGTCACAAGATATAAGAGAAGGGTATAGAGGTTGACAAAGGAAAAGTTGAAGTGATGATGCAGTTGCAGCCACCAAAAACGGTGAAGGAAATCAGAAGTTTCCTTGGTCATGCTGGGTTCTATAGAAGATTTATTAAAGACTTCTCTAAGATAGCCAGACAGTTAACCAGACTATTGTGCAAGGAAACCGAATTTAAATTCGATGAGGACTGCCTCAAATCCTTTCAAACCATCAAGGATGCTTTGGTATCTGCTCCGGTTGTTCGAGCGCCTAATTGGGACTATCCATTTGAGATCATGTGTGATGCATCAGATTACGCAGTAGGAGCTGTTTTAGGCCAGAAAATAGACAAGAAGCTTCATGTCATATATTACGCTAGCCGAACGTTGGATGACGCTCAGGGAAGATATGCAACAACTGAGAAGGAGCTTCTAGCTGTTGCATTCGCATTTGAGAAGTTCAAAAGCTATTTGGTTGGATCAAAGGTCTATACAGACCATGTAGCTTTGAGGCATATGTATGCCAAGAAGGATACTAAACCAAGACTGTTAAGATGGATACTCTTATTGCAAGAGTTTGACATGGAGATAGTAGATAAGAAAGGCATTAAAAATGGTGCAGCGGACCATCTGTCAAGGATGAGAATTGAAGAACCCCTTTCGATAGACGATTCAATGCCAGAAGAGCAGCTCATGGTTGTAGAGTTCTTCGGAAAGAGTTACAGTGGGAAAGAGTTCCACCAACTGAATGCTGTTGAAGGAGAATCTCCATGGTATGCTGATCACGTCAATTACTTGGCATGCGGAGTAGAGCCTCCCAACCTGACAAGTTATGAAAGGAAGAAGTTTTTCAGAGACATACACCATTACTACTGGGATGAGCCTTATCTTTACACTCTCTATAAAGATAAGATCTACAGGAGATGTGTCTCAGAAGATGAAGTGGAAGGTATCCTGCTGCATTGCCATGGCTCGGCATATGGTGGTCACTTCGCGACGTTCAAGACAGTGTCCAAGATTCTTCAAGCAGGCTTTTGGTGGCCAACAATGTTTAAGGACGCTCAGGAGTTTGTTTCAAAGTGTGATTCTTGCCAGAGAAAAGGCAACATCAGTAGAAGAAATGAGATGCCTCAGAATCCAATCTTGGAAGTTGAGATCTTTGATGTATGGAGGATTGATTTTATGGGTCCATTCCCATCTTCTTACGGTAATAAATATATACTGGTCGTCGTAGACTACCTATCAAAGTGGGTCGAAGCTATTGCTAGTCCTACCAACGATGCAAAAGTTGTGCTGAAGCTATTTAAGACCATAATCTTCCCAAGATTTGGAGTTCCCAGGGTAGTAATCAGTGATGGCGGAAAGCATTTCATCAACAAGGTTTTTGAGAACCTCTTGAAGAAGCATGGAGTAAAGCACAAGGTCGCCACTCCTTATCATCCACAGACAAGCGGGCAGGTTGAGATCTGCAATAGGGAGATAAAAACAGTTCTGGAAAAGACTGTTGGGATTACAAGGAAAGACTGGTCTGCAAAGCTAGATGATGCATTATGGGCTTACAGGACAGCCTTCAAGACCCCCATTGGTACAACTCCTTTCAATCTTTTCTATGGAAAATCATGTCATCTACCCGTTGAGCTCGAGTACAAAGCAATGTGGGCGGTAAAACTTCTGAACTTTGACATAAAAACTGCTGAGGAGAAGCGATTGATCCAACTCAGTGACCTCGATGAGATCCGTCTAGAAGCTTATGAGAGTTCTAAAATCTACAAGGAGAGAACCAAGCTTTTCCATGACAAGAAGATCATCACTAAGGATTTCCAGGTTGGTGATCAGGTGCTACTATTCAACTCTCGCTTGAAACTCTTTCCAAGAAAACTTAAATCCAGATGGTATGGCCCCTTCTGCATCACTGAGGTCCGTCATTATGGAGCACTCACTCTAGCTGGTAAGAGTGGAGACTTCACAGTAAATGGTCAAAGGCTCAAGAAATACTTAGCAGACCAAATCCTTCCAAAGGTGACATCGGTTCATCTCCAGGAACTTCTTGACGATTAAAGGAGTAAAGGAGTCAAGCTAATGACTTTAAACAAGCTCACTTGGGAGGAAGTCCCATGACTATCTCTGTAATTAAATTTTTATTTTCTCGTTATTTTTGATTTGTCTTGGTTATGTTTGTGGTTCTCAGGAACAAAGGAACAATGTGGAGATAGAGTAAAAATTCAAAACTTTTACTCTACAGAAGACAGAGAAGTAGATCTTTTGTAAGCGGCTGTATGACTTCAAAGGTCCAAATGGGTACTGCTCAAACATATCAAGAGGCGTCTCATTAGATGAGTGTAAGGTCACGGGGCTTAAGTCACACGATTATCACGTGTTAATGCAACAGCTTCTGCCTATTGCTCTTAGAGGGTTGCTACCTAAAGGTCCAAGGGTTGCAATCGTGCGCTTATTGATAATAGGTTTTTAGTCAATTATCCTAAAACACCAATCATATCGTTGTAGTATTTTAGGTTGTCAATCCAAATGGGTGTGATGCTAACAATCAAGATGTGATCAGAAGTCACTAAGTCAAGCCAAGCAATAACAGGTTTTGGTGTGTTCTAGCAGTTCTAAGTGAACATGCAGAAAACAGAAAATCAAACAGAAACAGCAAAACACTCGACCAACACAGCTCTGTGTAGAGCACTGGATGAGGTCGAGTGACAGGTCGAGTAACAGGCAGAAAGTGAAACAGGGATACTCGATAACTGGGTGGTCGAGTATCAGGTCGACTAACAGGAAAGAAATGCAGAAACTAAGGAACAAATGACCAGATGCAGTAATCAACAGTAGAGTAAACAATAAAATCAATCGATAAAGAATTCCTAAGGATGGGGTAATTGAGTAGTTTCGTTTCCTCAGTTTACAGGTGATTGACATGCTCAATAAATTAACCCTACACAACAAGTTCATTAACCAAATCTAAGTGCCACCGCAACAGAGACTCTCAAATTAACCTAGTCCCAGACTCAATCACCATTGACGAGAGCTAACCTAACAAGCATTACGAATCAATAAGTTAAAGCCAAAACGCTCCCTGCAACTAATACCTTGGTACAGGGTCACGAATCTCTGGAATTAGTGGTTCAGACATTTCATCGAACACCTTTTGGGCGCGGAAATGTCTGGGCTCAAATTCCAGTTAATCAGAAAGCAATAGGCATTAAGAACAACTAATCCAGAAGGGATCTATCAACCAATACTCAATCACCTAGCATACTGAGAATTCTACACTACTCTAACCCATCCTCAGAAACCTATTCACTACTCAGACATCATAACAGAAAGCATAAACGTTGAACAAGTTGAAAACATGATAACAACAGTGTAACAGCAGGATGATAACAGAATGAACAACAGTAAACGAAATCAAGAACAGAAACTGAATACTGAATACTGAATAGATAAAGAGAAATCCGGATTACAAAAAGTCTAGCACACAAGGTCTGCGGAAATAAAACTAGATAAAAACTTCCTCTCTGCGAAAATGAGAAGTACATGCTACTTATAGCCAAATATCCCGAAACCCTAATACTCAAAACGACGAAGTATTGGGACGGGTTAAGAACTGTACTCGACCCACGTGGTCGAGTGAGAGGTCGAGTGAATAGCTGGAGTCTTTTTTTCTTCCTTGTGCTCGAGTGTCTGGTTGAGTGCGGAATGAAGAAGGCTCTAAAGCTTGTCACGAGTATGCAGTCGAGTGATGGTGATACTCGACATCCAGGTAGAGTGATGAGGTCGAGTAGAGATCTAGCAATGGGATGAAGTCACTCGGCCTGGGGGTCGAGTGATGTGATCGAGTGGTGTCAGAAGATACTCGACTTCCAAGTTGAGTGAGGAGGTCGAGTGGTGGTCTGATGATGGAGGTGAAGACACTCGACCTCATGGTCGAGTGATGTGATCGAGTGATGGTCTGGTGATGGAGATGAGGGCACTCGACCTCGTGGTCGAGTGGTGAAGTGAAGTGGTGATGTCCTCTGCTCGACCTGGGGGTCGAGTGGTCTCTTGAGATCTTGAAGCTCCTACTCGACCTCTTGGTCAAGTGGTTTGTCATGATCAGGTCCGCTTCTTCCAGATAGCTCGTCAACAGCTTCAAATCACTTGAAATCAACGCAAATATGCAACATGCATGCAAAACTATCCTAAACATGCAAAGTGATGACAAATGATGTGAAATGGTATAAAACAGTGATGATATGATGCTAAAATGATGACAAATGGATGCTCAAAACATGCAAAATACACACTTATCAACTCCCCCAAACTTAGTCTTTGCTTGCCCTCAAGCAAACGATCAAGAACAAGCTGGAAGTGAGGTTTGAAAGCGGGGACTCAGAGCCAAAGCACCAGATAGACCAGATGAAATCAATGTCCAAGTTGAAAGTTCTAAGCTGGAAGATCGAATTCTACTTAAAAACGTTAGCCATGCCTCATCAATCAATCAATCCGACTCATATGCTCGACCTACACAAGTTTTTAAATCTACCAATCCCTTTAACATTCATTAGTTCTGGAACGTGAATCAAGCAATGCATCATCAAAGAACTCATTTGGCTAAGGTAAAAGGTCAAGAGACAAAGATGGTCCCTTACAGAATAGGCTTCAGTAACAGGGGATCTCTCAAAAAATGATTAAGCTCTAGTAGAATGCTAAAGGTAAGTCCCAAGCTATGCATACAGAGATAAGATCCCATCTACCCAGAGTACATCAAATGAAGATCTAATGGTAATCCCATCTCCAATCCCAATACAAGAACTAAACTCTACCCTTTGCATTCATGAATCTTTTAAGCCCTTTTTCTAATCGTTCTTTTCTTTTCTCTTAACTCTAGGAGAAGGTTTCTCAACACTTTGATACATCTAGCGGATTTGGATTTCTTTAACAACTAAGGTTCCTGTTTTTAACATTTTAAAACCAAGGGCTTTTGCCCATCTTCAATAGCTAACAAGAACTCTTTCTTTTCTTTTCAAATCCCAAAACCTTTACTAGACTTTTTCTGCTTCTTTAGCTTACTTCACCTAGAGTCTTTTACCTTTTCTTATCAATGAATCAACCCCTTTTTTTCTTTTAAACACATCCCAACCCAAAGTATAAGCGCCTACCTAGTCCTATCTAGTCCGAAAAATGCGTACTAGAACTACATGAGTCACTATCTCTGTCGTTACGAACCTAACACTTTCTACCAAGCTTAATCGGAATAAGACCTCACAAACACTCACAAGTGATATAGGGCTTGAAAGAAAGTCTAGGTTTGGGTTTGGGTTAACTGCTCTAATAAGGAGAGTCAGCTACTTGGATTAACAAGAGTGATCAAAATGAATAAGAAAATCCAAGTATTTTAGGGTATCCATGAGTTCAAATTTGATGCAGACATGATAATTAAAGATCAGATTCAGGTTCAAATTGATAGGGAATGGTATCAGATCATGACAGTGTGGTCGAGTAGAGCAGTCTAGGCATGGTTCAGTTTTTTTTTTTTTTTCAAATTCATTGACTATTCAACAGACAACTAGCAACGAGGGCACTGAGTTTATCCGGTGAATCAAAATGCTTACAAGACTATCTCATCATCATCCCCTATGCATATGCAACAATCCTAAATGAAACACTCTAGACTCGATCCTAAATGTGATGCAACTACATGAACACTCTTTTTTTTTTTGTAAAATCATTTTCTGAAATTTTTCAAATTTTTTTGGTTTTTCTATGCCTTAGATGAATGCAGACTCAAAAATATACACAATGCAACACACACTTCCTGAGCCCTCCCCCAAACTTAAATCACACAGTCCACTGTGCGAATAAACTTGGAAGAGAGTACTCAGGACAAATCCAATCACAGAAACAAAAAATGAAGAAACAAATCACAACAGATGGTATAATACAATGGTGAAGTGAGACGCTTACCTCAGTCGAAGAATGAACGTAGTTGCTCGTCAATGGCTGCCTGTGATTGCTCCCAGGCCATAGACGAACCACCTTGTTCTGTATCAGCTCCAGCAGGTGGGTACTCGACCTCATCAGCTCTCTGGCGGCAAGCACCGCTCTGAGGAAACTCGACCTCTCTCCTTCTGCTGCGGCCAGCACCGCAGTCGAGTGATCTCCTCGAGTGAATGAGGCAAGATCTGCTGCTAGATCGAGTGAGTGTAGCCTTCCTTCTTCTCTTGTGCTCCCGGGATTCGAATGACGAATGCCTACCCTGGACATGTGGGACTCTCTGCTCGTTAAGCTCAGGCCTGTGCGCAGGTGCATTAAATCTCCTCGATGGCATCTCCAGAGGAGTCTGTACCTGTGGAATAGCAGTGGTGGAGGAAGAGCAACTCAACTTATCTGTCAGAAGCTTGAAACACTTGGCGATCAGCTTGTCCTGCTTCTTGCACCACTTCTGCAATTTACTGTTATTCTTATGAGCTTAAGTCAAGCTCTTGCTCTGCCTCGCTGGAGGTACATGTTCACCAAAGTGATACATGCTAGTGTCGAACTCCACTGCCCTATCTTCATCCATCCCATCCGAAGTAGCTTCTTCAAGAAGATCATCCTCATCCAATGGCGGAGCGTTCTCATAGTAGAGGCGTCCAACCTCAGGCCTAAAATCAATGTTATCTCCCTCTATTATCTGTGTAACCTCAGGGCTAGGGAGAAGGATGTTAGCTCTCCTGTCTGTAGAGTGCTCAAACCTGAATCTGTGGAAATCGTCAACCATTGCAAACTCCAGGAATTCGCAGTGACGTAGGTGCTCGATATCCATTGCTCGCGGCTCGAGTCCAGCAGAAATGATTGGGACTCCACAAGCTATCAGAATCGGTGTCACAACGCCACCTATGCATAGAGCGCCTCGTGCTCTCTTGCGGTTATTGCTGGGAGCCCAGTTCTTGTATCCACACAAATGGATCAGAAGAAGTACAGAGAGAGGTGTGTCATTGATTTCACCCTGGAGGGACATACCATTTTTAGTTTGGCGAAGAGTTCCCTTGAGGGCCTTTGCGATCATCTCCATATCAGAGTTAGTAACAGTCCCTATGATCTCTCGAGAGTAGAGTACATTGGCTATAGAACGCTGGAAGTACCTGATGACAGGGCTGCGTATCTGATTGCTCTTTGACCTGGAAGCATTCAACGGTACAGAGCTGCCAATGGTGATCCACAAGTCTTTCAACTCTTCTCTGTCATACTTGGGCTTAGATCCCGTTCCACTGGTGAAGCCAAACAATCCTTCCAAGCGCTTGATTGATAACCTATACTCATGACCATACACAGAAAATCGCAAGAATCTCAATCCTTCACAATCCAACTCATCAGAGGTCATACCTTGGTAGAGCTCTACTTGCAGCATGGAGAGGAATTGTATTGTCTCATCTTCATACGCTACATACGGATAAGCCATCAGAGTGTCCAGATGATAACTCTGATACAGGTGCTGAACATCTTCCAACAATCCGAGTTGTGCAAGTGAGGTCGAGCAAGGATACCTCGTGCTACAGAACTCATTCAGCTTGAAAAGCCTAACATATTCCTCAGCAGGTAATACGTCGGGCTTGTGCAGAAGTTTGGTAGCTCTGCGAGTCTGTTCAGGCATGTACTCGTCTTCTAGATCTTCGTCTATAAGCTCATACCTCTCTGTCATCGCTCTCTTCCCTCGGGCTATCTTAGCTTTCCTTCTAAAGCTTTCATATTCTCTCTGTTCTCTCTCTGGCCTTGAAGATGACGACTCTGTCTCATCCATGTTGTAGTCAGGATCAACAGAAGAACTGCCACTGTAATTGCTCATGATTCTCCTGTAGAGATTTAGAACTCAAAGCTCAAATGTCAATAGGTTAGTCTCAAAGATAGCAATGAAACCAAAATTATTGTCAATAGGCAATGAAATAGATTGAATTGATCGAGTACAATTCTGTACTCGAGTAACCTGAGCTGTTCTTGAGCTCCCCTTAGACGAATTGGATCGAGTATCTTCTCAGAGGTCGAGTCGGAATGCTACAGTAGGTCGAGTGAATCGTGGAGGTAGAGTGAGTCGTGAAGCCTAGAGGTCGAGTAACTTCTCTGAAGTTGGAAGGCTCTGTTGAATTCAAGAACAAGAAGCCGAGTAGCTTTTGCAGGGGTCGAGTGCTTTGTGGTGGTCGAGTGAACTGTTGAAATCGGCTAAGGCGGCGTCGGTCGAGTGCGGCTACGAGACTGGGAAACGAGGTCGAGTAGTTTCTTTTGAAAGAGACGGCGGTTGATGTGGATGAATTGGTCGAGTATATCAAAGGAATCGAGTGAAGTGGTCTGGTCGGGTGACGGAGGGAATGAACTGGTGACGGCGGCGCGGAGGTCGAGTGGTTCTCGGAGGTCGAGTGAAATTGTCAGGATCGAGTAGCTCTTTGGACGGCGATTCGTGGTGTAGAGAGATTAGAGTGTTGGTGGTGAAATGAAAAGAGATAGGTCGAGTGGATTTTGTGAGGTCGAGTGATTTTTCAAAATGAGTGGTGTAGGTTGAGTTTTAGATTCTCTCTCCAGCTTATCCTCAGCGCGTGGCCCACACTCTGTTGACTGAGAAAATTTGCAGAAAACCTACTGTAAGCTGCAGGAAATTTCTGCAAGTCTCTGTCGCTTCTGTTGGTCGAGTAAATGATGATTTAAAAGTGTTTGGGTTTTAAACATCACACATACCCGACCAAGGTACTCGAGTGCAAGGTCTCTAGGTGCAACAGAAGATTTTCAAAATTTTGTACTCCAACGGGCTGTACACTCGATCTCCTTTGATAGAGACCAAAGTGCTGCAGGAAGATATGTTCTTTTGCCTTTGGTTTTAGGATGCAAATCCTTTCTAATCCCAAGCACCTCCAAATCTTTTCTAGCATTTAGTCCATCCTTGGATTTCCAACAATGCAACAATGTCGATATAATACTTGCAGCCACATTCCTCTCCACATGCATGACATCCAAGTTGTGTCTCACAAGAAGTTCCTATACAACACACGAAAGAAAACAAAAAAATTTAACCAATGATTAGTGATGAAATCTGAGATAATAGTAAAGAACTTTTAATCAACGATTAGTGATGAAATCTGAAATTTAAATAACAGGAATGTTTAACACACCTGCCAATAAGGTAACTTGAAAAAAATTGACTTTTTCTTCCATCTAGATAATTCCTCCTCATCTACTTGGTCCTGTTCATCCTCCTCTGATTCACTAGATTGATCATCACTATCAGAGTCTGCTTCAATATTCACCGTCCTTTTCCTTTTACTTGCAGATTGTTTCAAAGTCCCAAAGTTATTCTTAAAATTTTTCAGGTTTTGGTAAATTTCCTGACCACTCAATATTCTCCTCTTCCTACCATTTTCAGCTTTCCCATCAAACCAAGACTTCTTCATTCTGAAATGATGTGTTGGTGGCAGACCCTTTATGTGGCACATGTAGACATGTTTTCTGCTGAACTTCAACCACATGCTATCAGTATTTTTCCCACATAGAGGACATCCCATTTTTCCCTTTACTTTACAGCCAGCTAGATTCCCGTAAGCAGGGAAATCACTAATCGTCCAAAGCAACATTGCCTTCAGATCAAATGTTGATTTACTGTAAGCGTCATATGTCAATTCCCCATTGTCCCACAGGTGGCATAGATCCTCTATAAGAGGTTCTAAGTAGACGTCAATGTTATTACCAGGCTGTTGTGGACCAGGAATTAGCAAAGTCAACATGATGTTCTCCTTCTTCATGCATAAATCAGGCCAGCAACTATATCTAGTGTTCTTCATGTTGAATGGATTAAATCCATCTGTAGAAAGCCCATGCCTCAGGTTCCTTTCCTCACCTGCAAATGACGGGTATTTGGCATTCATCTGATCCCATGTTACTAAATCTACAGGGTGACAAAGTTTTTCATCGCTGCTTTTGTTGCTAAAGTGCCACCTTAAATCCTTATCCATTTCTTTAGACCTAAACATTCCCTTAAGGCGCGGGATTATCGGAAAGTACCTTAATACTTTTTGTGGGACACCTTTCTTTATTTCACCAATGTGCAAGTTAGTCTTCCATCTTGAAGCGTTGCATTTAGGACAACTGTCAAGCTTCTTGTAATTCTTTCTGAATAGGCAGCAGTCATTGACACATGCATGGATCTTCTGATAACCCATATCAAAAGATTTCAAAAACTTCTTCACCTTATACAGTGATGTGTGCAACACATTATCCTTTGGCAACATCTCCGGCAATATCTCTAGAAGATCATTGAAGCTCTTGTCCGACCACCCGTTTTTTGTATTAAGTCTAAACAAAGATACAATAGCCGACAACTTGCTATGGTTCACACAACTTGGATACAACGGCGTTTCAGCATCTGCAAGCTTTGCAAGGAACTCATCTTCTTTCTTGTCATCACACTCTGCAATTTCACTCAAGCCAACCTTATAAGCAAACTCTTCATCCAAAAATTCAGCAGCTTGATATAACACCTCATCATTCCACTGAGTCACTTTAGTATCACTCTCAGCCCTAGAGTTTGATTCCCCATGATGATACCAGTCACACCGCTTCTTATATGCGTCATCCATTCCCCTTGTTACAAGATGATCAACAAAAACAGAGGCTGAATGACAATCTAAACAGCGACAATCAATGCAGGGACATATAATCATATCTACGTCTCCCATAGCTGCAGCCACATCTCGTACAAACTTTGTAACCCCTCTCTCATAAGCAGGATCAACTCTTCAGAGAAGAGTTAAAGGTTAATTAAAAAAAAAATATTATATGATCAACTCTTTAGTGAAGAGTTAAAAGGAGAATAAAAAGAGAGGTAAGATCTCCAGATTTTCCTACTGGCCAAGAGTAGATGCACCCAATCCTTTTCCACCATTATAAATTGAAAGCGTGTTTTAAAACCTTTAATACCATAAGAATGATTTCAAATTATATGAAAGACTCTTGAAACATATCTAAATCACTTTATATTCAGCCCCAAACTCATATTCACAGTGATGTTCAAGACAAAAAGCCACAGTGATGTTCAAGACAAAAAGAAACAGTAATGTTCAATACACAAAGCCACAGTGATGTTCAAGACAAAAAGAAACAGTGATGTTCAAGACAAAAAAAAAACAATAATGTTCAATACACAAAGCCACAGTGATGTTCAAGACAAAAGAAACAATAATGTTCAATACACAAAGCCACAATTATTTTCACGACAAAAAGAAACAGTAATGTTCAATACACAAAGCCACAGTGATGTTCAAGACAAAAAGAAACAGTCATGTTCAATACAGAAAGCCACAGTGATGTTCAAGACAAAAAGAAACAGTCATGTTCCATACACAAAGCCACAGTGATATTCAAGACAAAAAGAAACAGTGATGATCAAGATGATACTAACCTGTCGCGTAATAAGAGCCAAATATCAGCTTCACATTCCCATTATTTACACAGTAGCACTTGCAAAAACAAAAAATAGAATGAGTATATCTAGTTTCATGTGTTTGTTTATGCAAGAATGTGTTTGACAAGTTGTGGAAATAATCTAAACATTCAGAGACCATGTCATTACAAGCACTCAAAGATCCAAAGATTCGAAGAACAAGTCAATACAAATAGCTGTAATAGAATGTCAACAAACACTTGTAAATCTCGAGAAGTTTTGTTAAAATCTAAAAATTTAAAATTTCCGAAAGCAAAATTGTGCATTCTATTTATCCAGCTACGCCTAAATCAAACCACATAAGCATAAAGTTCTAATTTTGCAAAGAACACGGACATGCAAAAGATAAAAACTTTCCTGAATCGAATCAGAGAAACCCATAAATCCAGTGATTAAGAACCAAAACAGTTCAAAGGATTAACGACAGCTAAAAGAAAACTAACTAGGTTAACGAAAGAGATGAAATAAATCTACAGATTCAGAGAGACATGCCTTCGATTTGGGATTCAGAGAGATGGTTTAATCGGACAATTAGGGCCGAAATTGGGATTGTTGTTGCGGCTCCTGCTTTGACGGCGGCAAACTTCAACAACGGCGGTGGCGAGTTCAATCGGTGGCTCCAGGATTCGAGTCGTCCGTTTGAGGGTTTTATTTTCTTAGGGTTTTCTGGAGCTCAGAGGGAAAATATGTCTGTTCACAGAAAAAAAAAAATTATTTTAAGTGTTTCGCGGTATGAGTCATTTTAGTTTCCCGGGTTAGAGGAATTCTGTCATAGCGTTAGAACCTTGCTATATGAGTAAATCTATTTAATAGCGTTGATAAAACGCTGTTATACGAAAACAAAATTTGTAAATAATCTTCAATAGCAGTTGAGTAATCCGTGATATAACGTTATGCTATCAATGAACAAATTTTTTTGTAGTGTATTAACAATATATAAACACAAACTGAAAACATTAGCAAATATTTTTCACGAATAATTTAGTAGATTAGCATTAAATTAGTATACATGTACATATAATATACTTTTTATAATTTGTTTTTAGACAAATTTCGTAAATTTATATATTAAAAATAGTTTTTTGTTTAAAGGTACTTTTCAATCGAAAACTCATAAGTAGGGCATTTTTCCAAATTTACTCTTTAGTTTATCTACTCTATTATTGTGCAAATTGTAACAAAAATTATGGGATGCTTGATTAAGAAACTCATCGTTGAAATCATGGATGTTTCTAACTTAGAAGATTCTCTAACGTTTTAATGGCATATTTCACTGGACAAATATTTTAATAAACTCTAAGTTTTGCATATTTATTTTCTTTGTTTAATACATGCATATCTAACTCATATTTTAGTTTAAATTTGAAATCAAAAGTTCCATTTCAAATACATTGTGTTACAATCAACACAAAATCTAAATAATTTAAATCCAAATTATAAATAAGAATAACAATATCAAAACAGTTAAATTTTTATCTAAGTTTACGGAACTATAGTGATTTAGTAATTATTAAATAAAACGAAGCATAATCAAAGTTAATATTTTACAGAAATCATGCATAGTCAGTGAAATAAAAACATAAACGAAGTTTTAACAGTACATTTTTTAAGCATAATAGAGAAGATTTTATAATAATGATGAAAAGGGGTTTGGTCTTGATGTCTTCAGTTCTCATCAACAACTTTACCTAGCTCAGCTGGTTGCATCCGTTCAAAGAATTTAGTCCTGAAACAGTAGGAAAACAAAAAAGAAATAAATAGCTAAGACTAAAATTTTGTATAATACACTAAACAGTTAAGGGATAATGAAAATATAAATGTTCTTATGTGATGCGATCCATGTTAATCTCTGGGTAACTTTGATTGAATGTAATTCTTGAAGCACCATTATGTGAGATTATACATTGACGACCTAAAATATTTATGTTTTTATTATATGCATTAGCTATATAAATTAAAGATACAATGAGAAGAGTGTTAAATTACCTTCATGATCAGAAACCTTTCCAAAATCAAAGCACACAGGTTGTAGAATTCATACCGAAAGTCCACTCATAGCCAAGGTATAGACCAAGTTCCCTCCACAAACGCACAAACAAATCACAAGTATATTCACTTGCAACACATGTCAGAGATTTTCCCCTAATAAAAATATCAAAATTATTTCTCTCAAACATCTAAGTTCTATGAATTAAGCCACTTATAAAGATAACAATACTAGGAAAAATATCAAAAAAATCACGAACTTTCAAATTTAGGACGATTTAATATTGAACTTTACGGAAAACAAATAAATCGTAAAGTTTTTGTTGACTTTCACAATAAATGTCAAAGTTTTTGTTAACTTGTCATTTCAGTCATGTCGTTAAGTAGGTTAACATAATTTTTTTACGGCGTTAATGTCTCGTGTATCACCTCTGTTAGAACAAAACAACGTTGTTTATTGCAGCTCGTTTTGTCTGTTGAAACAAATATAAACCCTAAATACCCAAATCGATTTCATTATCTCAAAATCACAGACCTACCTTGACCTCAAAATCGCAGATAATGAAATCGATTTGGAGATTTATGGTTTATATTTGTTTCAAGAGACAAAACGACGTCGTTTTGTGTCTTCAATAAACGACGTTGTTTTGTTCTAACAATCAAATAAACATTCAAAATCATTTTTAACATCATACAAAAATACATGTTTTACGACTCATCGAAGATATAACGTAGAAACATCTCGACAAAGAGATAAGTGCTCACAATGACAAAAACAATAATAATAAAAAAAAAAACTAAAAAGAGGCGCCACTAAAAGTAGCAACCAATCCTAACTATTACCGACGGCTCAAAATTTACAATGTTAATAAATATGATAGAATTGGTTTCATCAGGGTATTATTTATATTGATAAGATGTAGGGTTAAATGAATATATTTTTTGTTGGAAAATAGAAGATTAACAAAATATATGATATATGTTTAGTTAATGTATTCACATATTGTTTTTCAAAAGTTTACATTTCTTTTTTTTCCTTATTCATATATTGTTTTTCAAAAAACTACATTTCCATTCTTCAATAGAAATAAGTATAATTTCATAAATGTTAACCGGTGATGTGGCTGCTCCCGATTGGTGGTTTAAAATCCTATGTGGATGCCCTAAAAAGTAAATAGCCTGGATTTTTCTTACTATAGATTTAATTGGTTAAAATCCAATTTCTATAATATCGCTTATCATAATATACTAAAATTTTATCTATAAATTTGTATACATTATTATTGAATATTTGTCTTAAAATATTCTAAATATTTCATAAATAATTTGTAGCAATGTTTTATATTTTCCAAATATATTACAAACGTCATTTTTGGTTTTGTTTATAGAATTCTGAAATTTTCATCCAAATCTAAAAAGGGAATGTGACACGTTTAGGCCCTTTTAAAGAATTTTATTCCATTTGAGGCCATTTTTAGGGAAGATGCACTTTTTACACTAATTCTTTTTTTTTTGGATTTTTTTACCCTCAATCCATCAAAACGTAAATAAAGTAAATCTCTCTCTCTTTCTCTCTCTCTCTCTCTCTCTTTCTCTCTCTCTCTCTCTCTCTCTCTCTCTCTCTCTCTCTCTCTCTCTCTCTCTCTCTCTCTCTCTCTCTCTCTCTCTCTCTCTCTCTCTCTCTCTCTCTCTCTCTCTCTCTCTCTCTCTCTCTCTCTCTCTCTCTCTCTCTCTCTCTCTCTCGACTTGAGATTGAAATTAAAAAACAAAAATCAAATTACCAGAACCATCCATTTGCTCAAGGGGGTGGAGGAGCCCATGATGGAGGTGGTGGCGGAAATGGAAGAGGCGCTAGTGGTTACGAGAAACATAGCAGAGGTTACAGATCTGGTGGAGGTTGTGGTGGCCGTGAGGGAGGTGGCTAAGGAGGAGGTGACGCTGGAAGTTACGGAGGAAGCGGAGTGGGGTTTGGTAAAGATAGTCTAGTTTATTGTCACCGTTAGATTGTTGAGAGATAGGGAAGAAGATGATAAACCCTATAAGATTCAAATTTGAATTTTGAATATTGAGGTTGTCTTATAATATTTGATTTTGATTCTAGAAAAAGAGAGATATTAAGAAGAGAAGATTTCGTAAAAGAGATGGCGAAAAACAGAAGAAATGTTGCTAAAGAGAGAGAAAATAATGTTGAGGGCAAATTGGACAATTTAACAAGGTAAAGTGCCTTCTCTTTTAGAAGGGCATAAACGACAAATATTTTTGTAAAAGTGTCCCACAGTGTAATATTCTCATCTAAAAACCTCAACATCTAGGTTTTAGTCCAAACATCCTAAATTTAGTTCAAATCTATGAACCTAACGTATCACTAACAATCTATATCTATCAACCTACGCATCCAAATGTTAACAAATCATAACTAAATCACGAACTGAAATTGGTAGAGAAGGTTCACTTACATAGTTGCAGAGAGTTTGAGGGAGACAGTGGAGAGATTGAGAGAGATTGAGGGGAGCTGAGATTTGAGATCTGGAAGAAATTAAAGGAAAATTGAGATTTGAGAGGAATTGAGAGAATATTAAGAGATATTTGAGGGATAGTGAGTAAGATTTGAGAGATCTGAAAGAGGAATTTAAGGGCCTTGTTTTGGAGAGATGAAGAAGCGTAAAAATTAAAGGGAAAATAAAACATTGATGGTAATAAATAAAATATTTCTGACGGCAAAAGTAGAGGGAAATCTGTCGGAACCCACAAAATATTGCCGCATAATTGTTTTTGTTCCCGACAGATTTTTAACGGATAAACTTTAAACATTCGCAACCCCATTGGAAATATAAAATATTATTTTGCATGCGAATTTTATAGTTTCAGCCAACAAATCCAATAAATTGTTATAAACATCGTCGAAAATTCGACTTTGATATTAGAACTTCCTCGCAGTTCCTAAGTACATATATATGCAAGTGATCATACTCCTACTTTGTTAGTCGACTTTTCTGGAATTTTCCACTTAGTCGCCCAATTTGTTGAAATATATTTGGAACGTTGACTGGATAATATGGTTTCTCACCACCATCATCGTGTCGTGCAGGTAGGCGACTCTTCGTTTGAACATGCGAAGGAAAGTAATATTTTGAAAATTTTAAGGTTTCTTCGTTAGTACACTGGTCATTATAGAACCCTCAACTCATGCAAAGTTTTTCACCTCTTTCTTCAAATGGCATATATAACGATGAGTTGGACAAACTCTTGAAGATCGGGTCTATAAGAGAAGTGCAATATTCAGAGTAGGTAGTCAACACGAATGTAGTTAAAAAGAAGAATGGAAAAGATAGGGTGTGCATCGACATCACGGGCCTAAATAAGGCATGCCCCAAGGACAGTTTTCCACTTCCACTTATACACCGGCTCGTGGAATCCACCGCGGCGAATGAGCTACTAACACTCATAGATGCCTTCTCGGGTTATAATCAAATAATGATGAATTCTGAGGATCAAGAAAAAACTTCATTCATCACGGATACAGGTATTTATTGTTATAAGGTAATGCCTTTTGGTTTAAAAAATGCAGGAGCAACTTACCAACGACTAGTGAACAAGATGTTTCACAAACACCTTGGCAAAACGATGGAAGTAAACATAGACAATATGTTGGTGAAATAATAAGAGATAGAGGATCATATTGAACATTTAGAGGAGTGCTTTGGAATTCTCAATGAATACCAAATGAAGTTGAATCCGGCGAAGTGTACCTTTGGAGTTCCCTCCGGAGAATTCCTTTGTTACTGATATAGCTCAAATTGCCTTAAGCTTACTCCCTCAAATAAGAGATCTTTGTTAGCACTTAAGGGTCGAATTCCACTGAGCTCTCGATGTTCACACAATAGAGTTATGATGAATTAAATTAAATAGACAAAGTAGATTAATGTAAAGACAATTAAGCAAGTAAATGAGTTCTAGATTCAAGAGATTAAAGCATCGGGTCTCAGGAATTGTCTCGGGAGATAGATAAATTGTAGCTAATATTAGGATTGTTATCGCACCGTTCTCGAACTCAAACTATGATTTTAGAATAATCGGTGGTGTTCCGCGAAACTCTCTATACTTAGGGCTAAGATAACCGGAGAATCCGAGAAATCCTATACTAAAACATCCATTATTATCAAGTTTGATTAGTTCACCTAGTATCTAAACCAGACCCCTTCTAGGAGCCATCTATTATTTCTTAAATGCCTAGGCTCATCTATGATAGTTTAAATAACAAGTACCTATGGTGGGCATACCTATTATCTAATATCAAATTCTAAGTGATCAATCTAAAACTAGCAATAAGAATAATCAAGATGAAGAACTCTAAGAATAATCCTAAGCGGTTTTCGATCTACTAATCCATCTAAATCCCTATTGAGACTCCTTAAACCCAATAAGGTGATTACTCAGACATGATAGTAGAAACACAAATCAAAGTCTGAATAAGAAATCAATAATAGCAAGAGAAAGAGTAAGGAAGATCTTCTCCAAAAGGAGTCTCCACAGGGTTTTGCTCCCAAAGTATAAAAGAGATAAGGAGATTAGCCTCTCCAAGCTTAGGATCTAAACATTGACCTAAAAACTATATATATATATATATATATATATATAAATGTCTTAAAAACATGTTGGACCTTCTTTAGAAATAAGGGAAAGTTCTGGGCTGAATTTGGAAATCTTCAAAACTTCAATAAGTTGCGTTTTCGAATTACCGTCACGTATTGGCGTCGTTGGACACCTAAGCGCTTTTTAGTTTCCGGGTTGCTTCAACAGCATATATTCTTTGTTTTCCTCCAGAATGCTCTATTATCTCCAAATGAATCACAAATCTGTAAAGACCTGAAAAGGACTAGAAAAGACTCTAGAAATAACAAGTAGACTCTAAAACCTATACCTAAATCATAGCTAAAAGCAGTAAAAATAGGGTTCTATAAGTCGTCGTCCCATTAAGGGCGCATGCGTGTCATCGCGGGCGGATGACACGTGTACATGCTGACTCGCCCTTGACACCCCTATATAAGCCCAATTCGTCCTAAAGAATTTTGAGAGAGAAAATTGAGGGAACCGAGTGGCTGTCGAGTTTTAAAGTGACCATCCGACCGAGAAATTGTGAAAAATTGTTACCATCGAGAAACGCTGCCCGTGACTAAGATCCTTTGACCATGAGTGAAGAATTCTTGTCCTTGACTCAAGAATTCTAGTTCATAAGCGAGAAATCCATGCCATGAATCTTGTTGAGTCGAATAAGGAATTCTACTAAAAGATTTGATCTTCCGATTCGTGTTAAAACTCAAGAATGAGGGAGGTTACCTAGAAAGAAGCTAGATTAAGGATGCAAATGATGTGGAGAAATTGTGAGATGTCCGAGAATCGTTGAAGCTAACCTTAAACTTTCTGCCGAATCTCTGTGAGTCTCGAAGCATGTGATATGGCACATGATATGTTTGACGTTTATTTGGGTGATTGATTGCTTGTTTGGTTGCATTATCATATACTCTTGCATTCATTATTTATTTTATGAATTATATGAGTATTGATTAATGGTGTGAATGGTGGTAATGAGCCGCATATGAGATCTTTTAGATTCTTATGCTTAAGGCTTATGGTTGGGAGGTTGTGTTGCGTTACAGAGCCCCTTGTCGATCGACACCAGTTTCGGCCCAGCAAATTCCAAGACGCTTTCAAGTTTACAGAAGAGGAAATTTGCTCCAGAAGACTTTCCTATTTGCATTATTAGTCCCTGGACGTTTTATAGGCTTTTTATATTTTATTTAGACCTAAGTTTCTTTTAGGAAGTTCTTTGCCAACCCTATTTCGAGAGACATAAGCTATTCATCCTTTGTCCTTGAGAGATTCATTTAGTTCTTAATACAGTGCAGAGATCCCTTCTTTCCCTTATCTTATTTGTTGTGTTTATTATTTCTATCTCAATTATGTTGTTTGTTTCATTCAATATGTCTGAGTAGTTTGCTTGTTAGGAATAGGGTTTCTCATTAAGGATTCATATGGTTTAGTAGATCGCCCCCATGTTAGGTTATCTGTAGAATTCTTCATCTTTGATTGTTCTTAATGCTAGATCTAGAGTAATTAACTAGATCTTGAATCCAGACAATAGATATGCCCACCATAGGTATCTGTAATTGGATCTATTATTTGATCAGCCTGGTTTACAGGTGTGTAATAAGAATCGGCCTATCTACTAAGGTGAACAATTGAACTCGTTTAGAATTCATGTTTAGGTTAAAGATTTCTCGGCTTCTCCGGTTATTCTTAGCTATAGACATAGGGAGTTTCGCGGAACACCACCGATTATTGCATAATTAGAGTTTGAGTTTAAGAATGGTTCGATAACAACCTAGCTTTCATTAGATCTAGTAACCAATAGTTTCCTGAGAATACCCTGTTCCTATCTCTTTATTTAATTGTTACAACCAATCAATCTGCTGTCTTTTTAATTTGTTTTCTTATTATTTCAATCATACCCTGCTAGCTTAAATCTTGACATTCAACTCACTGTGTGAACAAAAGAACTTTGTGGAAATCGATCCTTAAATACTACAATTGATCTCTTATTCGAGAGAATAGTTCTTAGGGTAATTTGATCCATATCAGGAACCATTAGAGGGATGCTCAGGACGTAGAAAATCCGGTATAGAGTTTGTTGTTTTATGCAAAACTTAATGATTTTGATTTTTGTTGGATTTGAGTGTGTTTGCTAAAGGGCCCATTGTTAAAAAGTTTTGGATACTTGGTTGTCTGAGAATTTATATGTTATAAAAGATTATTTTCGTATAGAGAGTGTGTTCCATTCCATATTAGTCTTGTGTAAACAAACAAAACTCATGATCATGGCAAGGGTAAAAGCCTAAACCGCGTTCGTGAGGGATGGTTCATGTGGATGATTTGTCTAAGGGTCTAAATTCTTTTGGAATCTAAGTTGGGTTGGCTGTGTGAGCTATCACCGTAGCGTTTCCGGGTTGCCCTTGGCTTGTCCGGTCATAGAGTGATTCAGGGGCGTCACAGAGCCCCTTGTCGAAGAAGAAAGTTTTGGACCTAATGAGCATCCTGAACCGGAACCATGAATATTCCACGAAGTAGACCAAAATTCGGTTAAACATTGGGGGGCTGATTGGAGGGAGCCTATAAAGCATTACATTTTAACAGGGGAGCTCCCAAAAATCTAGTGGCAGGCCAGAAAGATGAGAATCGTTAGCGGAAAGTTTTGTCTAGCCAAGAGCGTATTGTATAGGCGAGTTGTTAGCGATCCTTACTTGCTATGCATTTTTGGACCCGAAGTTGAGATTGTCATGAGCGAAATGCACGAAACCCTTTACGGAAGTCATTCATCGGAAAGGGCTATGGCCTTCAAGATAAAAAGACTAGGATATAATTGGCCTACTATGATAACAGAATGTGTGAAGTTTGCCTAAAGGTGTAAGCACTGCCAACTTCATGCACCATTAATCCATCAACCTTCAGAGTTTTTTTCTTCTATCTCTGCCCCATACCCGTTTATGAGGTGGTCGATGGACATTGTCGGACCATTACATAAGTCAACAAGAGGTGTACAAAATCTCATGATTTTGACGGACTACTTCTCGAAGTGGATTGAAGCAGAGGCATATGTTAATATCAAAGATTCGGCAGTGAAAACTTTCATGTAGAAAAATATCATATGCCGGCATGGTGTCCCATACGAGATAGTCACCGATAACGGACCACAATTCATTTCGCACGATTTTGAAGCTTTTTGTTTGGATTGGGGGATCAAATTCAGTTACTCCACACCTCGATATCCGCAAGGGAATGGCCAAGCCGAGGCTCAAACAAGACAATTTTAAGCAATCTCAAGAAGCGTTTGAATCATCTAAAAGGTGGATGGTGCGATGAGCTCCAACCCGTTTTGTGGGCTGATCACATGACTCTTAGAAGGTCTACTAGGGAGACTCCGTTCTCTGTGGTTTACGGGAGAGAAGCAGTTGTCCCGGCCGAACTCAATGTTCCACGACTTCGCCAAACAGAGGCTCCTCTGAACAAAGCCGAAAATTCAGCAATGCTTGATGAGTCGCTGGACTCATTAATGAAAGACGAGACCAAGCTTTAATCTAAATTCAAAATTATCAGCAAGCGGCGGCTTGATACAACAGTGCCAAGGTTAAAAGCAGACCTTTCTTTGTAGGAGACGATGTCCTAAACCGAGTTTTCGACAATACACGAGAAGAAGGAGTAGGCAAGCTCGGGATTAATTAGGAAGGACCTTATATCATTACTGAAGTAGTCCGAAACGGTGTTTATAGGTTAATAGACCTCGAAGATAGATCAGTTTAGCGACTATGGAATGTGGTGAATTTGAAAAGGTTTTATGTTTAATGACACGCATTTTATTTATGTTGTACATGAACTACCGTGTGAGTTGATCCCGGAATGGGTACGTAGGCAGCTCGAACAAGAGTTCAACTACTAATAAAAACTTATTCTTATTTCTAAAAAAAGTCCGACTATGCGAACATACAAAGCGGGAAGCAAAAACAACAATTATTCGGGAAAAGTGAAAAGCAAGCAAGGCCAAGACCTAGATCTTCTTTGTCTTAGCCCATCTGGAGTTAAGATATCCTCTTCGAGGAGCAAAACAGTTGAACTACGAATCCGGCCAAGTCAAAAATCGGCATCATGCAACTCGGGATGTCTGCGAAGTCGGCGAAACCTAACTCGAGCCATTCTCTGGGGTGAGATTCGAAGTTATGAAGTTCCCTTGAGATCTTGGTAATCTTTTGCTCCATCTGAGGAATCTTTTTCCGTAGTGACCTCCTCTCGATTGAAAGTTTCTGCTGACAAAATGCGAGCTTCTTTATGAACCCCATCGCGATTTATTGGTCTCTTTCTGGAAGATCTTTGATTAGCGTGCACGGAGTCCAAATTTCAGAGCGAAAGTATCCGCGAGGAAGAGGGGGTCGTTGGTCCGGAACTTTTGGAACTTCTTCCCGTATCATTCCGTCTGCGGAGTGATCTGGCACAGTCTCCGTACTGTAAAGGTCGATCTCCATATCTGCCAAAGAAAAAGATGAAGAGAAAAGCAAAATCAAATGTCAATTTATAGGATCATCGTAGTTCTAAAAATCATATCAGAGAGTGATTTGCGGAGAAATCGATATCTGTCAGCTATTCCTGCATTTAAGCTTGTTCCCGTGAATATATCATATCAGAGCTGAGTTTTCATAAATACAAATAGCCTGAAGCCCATAATGAGTCCAACCAAAAAAAAATAAAAAAAATGGGACTTTTAGTTCGGGGACATTTTTGGAAAAGGCTCAGGAACAAACTCCTTCATTGTCGGCTTGGACTTTGAAGTGGACGCCTCGGTTTTGTCGCCCACCTTGGGTTCGTTTTTACACGCTTCCAGGTGTTTATATCCTCTTCTTCATCGCCCTCTTCGCTGTCAAAGGGAATTACTTTGACTGGTACGCGATTGGGATCAGGGACCCGACCTTGGCTGCCAAGATACATCTGAAGCATGCGCGGAATCTTAGCAAATGAGTCAAAGTTCCTCCACTCCCATTAAAAGGAGTCACACTCTAAAGCCCTTACTTTCCTCTCCATCTGCGCGATGCGAGCTTCGAGCGTCTGCCTTTTAAGGCCTAGATGCTGCCTCTCGTCGCAAGCACGACGGTGCTTCTCAATGACCTAAAACGCAAAATACCCAAAGAGGTTTAAAAAGAACAGCAATCTACATCTTTAGAAGAGGCGATAACCAACCTTGTCCGCAAAATCGTATGATTCTTTTTTATCCTTTGGAGGAAAGTAGAAGACATAGTGAGGGAAGAGGACACTGGTCGGGTCGAAACTGTCACCGTATAAGAACAGAGGGATGCCTAGGTCGAGGGGGCAGATAAGAGACACTCCTTCATTTGCCATCGTCAAGATTCTTAAAAATCTAGAGAGTAATGGTTTGTGAAGGAAGGAGTTCAATGATGGCTTCTTATTTATAGAGAGCTTAGGGTTTAAAAACAAAAACCGTGAGTTAATGATGATGGTGTGTCTGAGAGGTGTTGGGGTCGGATTCCACCACAAGCAAGACCGAGCCAAACAGTCTAAGAATAACAATCACTTCATGGTTAAACATATGATTTGCCCCTAGCCTAGAACAAAGCACCTCGGGACCTTATTCGATCAACCGTTTCAGAGAGAGGTCGTAAAATTGCGCGGATGTTAATCTTATGAACACAGCCCGAGCCGATTGTGAGAATGCTTCAGAAAACATCTGAATCGCATCAGGACACAGTCAACTGAGCTCAATAGACAGTCATCAAGCGCACCGAGATTCAGATCGTCCATGTCGTAGATGTCATCATCTTTATCTCCAAACCAATAACATAAGTGTTATCTATTAAAATCTAACAAGCACAACTCAATCATATATATGCATTCTATGTTATATTTTTTGTGTAAACTTGCAAAAACACTCGTCTACCAAGCAAAAATACTAGTCTATTGAGGAAAAAGACTCATCTACTGAGCAAAAACACTCGTCTACCGAGCGAAAAGACTCCTCTACCGAGTAAAAAATAAACTCTTCTATCGAGTAAAAAAAGAGCTTCGGCCTTTTCACCATAACTTGAACTACGGGTTGGTTGTCTCCGGACGAGTTCAGCTAGCCCCACAAAAAAAAAGGGTGGAGTGGGGTCTGTATATCTATACTCCCACTTCAATTTTAAACTCTCGCTTCGGTTTAAAGTTGAACTTCATTTTTTCTACTTCAAATTTTCTTGAAATTTGATTTCTAAATCTTTTTACTCTGAAATATTTTAACGGGCGACGGCCTATTATTGTCAAAGTTTCATTTACACCGCTTTGGTTACAGCGCGCTATATAAATATTCGAGATAACAATCTACTCTTATGTTTTTCCCGAGCAAGCTATGAATTCTATCTTCTGAAACCCGGTTATACTTAACACCGGTGCCCCAGCTCGTTTCTAAACGTTGGTAAATGACTGAATCAGATCGGGTCGCAACCGTGGGTATTCAAGTCCACTAAAATCCAGTTACTATCAACACACTGGTACCGAGCTAACCACCTCGGGCATGAAAGACAAAGCTTCGCCCGAAAACGCTCCAATACATTCACTCCTACAAAAACCCAGTCCTAACTGGTCCGAGCCGATCACCTCGGAAGCCAAAACCTAGTTGTGACTTTACATTGGTACCGAGTCAATTGCCTCACAAACTAAAACCCAGTTATCATAAACACTGGTGCCGAGCTTTTGATTTGGCTAAATACAATTTCTTATCTAGTTTTGCCTCAATGCTTAGAAATTCAGTTATCCCGAATAACCTAGTACCAAGTCGATCAGCTTGGAACAAAATATATTAAACCCAACTTTGGCTCAGGCAATCTGTACCCGAGCCAACCACCTCGGGTATACGAGAAGCTTAATCAAACTTCCATTATATTTATCTAACTTATACCCGAGCCAAACACCCTGGGTATGAAAGACAAAGTTTCTTATCGAAAACATTCCAATATATTCATTCAAAATGTGGATATAGCCATCGAAGCATGTCTTTACATTGTTCGGGAACAAGAAAAACAAGCCTTACTCTCAAAAGATACAGATCAGTCAGTTTAGATGCGGAAGCAGCTGGCTCGGTTACACCATTCATGAAGCTCGTTGCATTAACTCTTAAACCAAAGAGCTGGGGGGCTAACTGTTGGGGTCGGATTTTTCTACAAGCAAGGCCGAGTCAAACAGTCTAAGAATAACAATCACCTCATGGTTAAACATATGATTGGCCCCTATCCTAGAACAAAGCACCTCAGGACCTTATTCGATGAACCGTTTCAGAGAGATTTCGTAAAATGGCTCGGATGTTAATCGTATGAACACACCCCGAGCCGATCGTGAGAATGCTTCAGAAAACATCTGAGTCGCCTCGGGAGACAGTCAACTGAGCTCAATAGACAGTCATCAAGCGCACCGAGCCGGTACATATCGTTTGTCCCAAAGCCACCTATCAAACGACCATCGAGCTGTGAAGAACACCCGACGCAAAGATTTGTAAAAAGCATTCATGCTCAAAGGCTTATTTCCAAGTAAACAATATCATTTCCGGGATATTCGGAGAGATAGAGGAGAATCTTGAAGATAAAGGAAATTAGAAGATTCAAGCCCTAAATAAGAGGAAGTTGAGCTTATCTCTAAACTGTCCTAATCTGGTAAAAATAGAGGGATTTGTCTTCTATTTTGGAGAGACAATTTGATATAGGTCAAATTAATCCTAAGACTACTCTCTCAAATAAAGAGGTCAGTTGCAGCACTTAGGGATCAAATTCACAAAGTTCTTGGATCACGCAATAGACTAATGGCTAATCGAACTAAGCTAACTAAAATAGTAAAGAGAATAAAGAGAAACAAAAACTTAGCAATAGCAATCGATTGTGAGTTGTGAAAACAAGATATTAAAAACGTCAAGCTTAGGGTATTCTCAGGAAATAGATGATAGTAGATCTAGAAATAGCTAGGTTGTTATCGAACCGTTCTCGTACTCAAACTATGATTTTAGAGTAATCGGTTGTGTTCCGCAAAACTCTCTATACTTAGAGTTAAGATAACTGGAGAAGCCGAGAAATCCTATACTAAAGCATGCATTATTATCAAGTTTGATTAGTTCACCTACTATCTAAACCAGAGCCCTTCTATGAGCCTACTTGTTCTTTCTTAAATACCTAGGCTCATCTATGATGAATCAAATAACAAGTACCTATGGTGGGCATACCTATTATCTAATATCAAGTTCAAGTTAGCTACTCTAGAACTAGCATTAAGAACAATCAAGATGAAGAATCCTACAGGTAACCTAGCAAGGGGGCAATCTAGTCTGAATAAGTGGATTACTCAGACATGATCAAAGAAACACAAATCATAGTCTGAATAAGAAATCAATAATAGCAAGAGAAAGAGTAAAAAAGATCTTCTCTAAAGGGAGTCTCCACAGGATTTTGCTCCTAGAGTACAAAAGAGAAAAAGAGATTAGCCTCTCCAAGCTAAGGTCTAAACAATGACCTAAAAACTATATATATATGTCTTAAACCGTATTATGCCTTCATTAAACATAGGAGAAAGTTCTGGGCCGAATTTGGAAATCTTCAAAACATCAATAAGTTACGTCTTCGAATTGCCGTCACGTATTGATGACGCTCGACAGCAGGGGTGGTGTCGTTCGATACCTACATGCTTTTTAGTCTTCGGATTTCTTCTATAGTATAAATTCTCTGTTTTCCTCCAGAATGTTCCATTATCTCCAAATGAATCCCAAACATGTAAAGACCTGAAAAGGACTAGAAAAGACACTAGAAATAACAAATAGACTCTAAAAACTATACCTAAAACATAATTAAAAATTGTAAAAAGAGGGTTATATCAACTCCTGCAAACTTAGCTTTTGCTTGCCCTCAAGCAAAACATAAAAGCCGAACCCGTAGAAGAGGTTTGAAAACAAAGGAACTCCAAATATTCTCTAGTCTATTGCCTTGATAATTCTAACCAAATCCATATGCCTAGCAGTTCTAATCAAATCCTAACCAATATGTACTTCTCTACAAGCTTACACAACATTCTAGATTCCATACCTAAGTTCCACAATTATATCCACCAGGCTTTCATCGTCGGGTCTCATCAAACAAGCTAACATTCAAAATCCTTCTAGACTCATTCCTGTACTATACCATGATAAATCGACCATCCTTTATATTTTTTTTTTTGTTTTCTTTCTCTCCCCCAGACTTATTCTTTTAAGAGAGTAAACAAAGGAGAACTCGCATACTGGATCGACACCATCGGCATTTTTCCAACCTTTGTAATTGATCATTCCAGATAATGTATAATAATGGGGTCATATGAAACATTTTTACCCCTATACACTATCTGAAAATCTTATCAATCTCTCATTTATCATTCATCATTTTTTTTATAAGGGGAGAGGAACACTTTCTTTATAACATTGGTCTCAAATTCCGGTATGAACAAGGAGTCAAGATCTATGAATGCTAACCGTTTGAAGAGGTAAAAGCAAGAACAGTGAGATTAGCTCCAGCCTTAGTGGTGGTGTTGGAAACTATGATATCATCAAGTTTGTTGGTTTGCCATCTAGATTTTCCAATAGTCGGATTGAGTCGAACCTGCAATATTCATCAACCAGGCAATAATCTAAAGAATAGAGATCATAATTCGAAACAAAATTTTGACTCAATAAAACGACTCAAAAAAAATAAGAAAAAGAAGAGTAAGAATAAGACTCTAAAAGAAAAACGTAGTTAGTAACTACCTCCCCCAGACTTAAACGACACTGTCCCCAGTGGCATTCAAATCCGGAGTAAGTGAGGAAAATAAAAAAAAACGTAAAATAAAAGAAAAAGAAAAAGAAAAAAAACCCATACAAGTGGGTTGTCTCCCACTAAGTGCTTGTTTAGAGTCAATAGCTTGACTTTGATGGAGTATGGGGATCAGGTGGATCAGAAGGTGGCATATATTGTAGAGAAAGACCTCTCATCGTCCATGCTGGCGTATAAGCAGTTAACGCATGAGATTGATCGAGCAAGTGTGGAACATCAGCAGGGTAAGACTCAGGTATGGGTGGTATACACCTTTTACCTGTACAATCATCAAAAGAACAAACAAGCGCTCGACGAAAAACTTGTGGCTTGCTTAACCGTGAAACAATCTTTGGAAATTATAACATTTATTGAAGATATCTAGAGGTTTAGGAGGAGGAGATGAGTACCTTAACCGTTTAGGAGGTGGATGCAGTGGTAGAGGTGCATTGGTTGTTGTGACAACTGGTCCTCGAATAGCAGCAATGATCTTAACTTGCAAAGTAGCTTTAGTAGACAGTTCTGGTTCAGCCCGTTTGGGGTGTCGATTGACACAGGTGTTGGTTTCGATCGACACCAACTCTGCAGATCGATTCTCATCATCAAATCTGAAACTGGCTTCATGTGGACGCTTGCTGTTGCTGAGTACCTATTTTGAGACAACCATTATCTTTGTCTTGTCATCTTGCTTCTCTAGAGCATTATCTCGTATCATATCACTCTAAAGAGGGGGTGACAACTTCTCAATCTCAACCGGAGGTAACTGAAGGAGAGTCTCATCCATGATACCCATGCAATGCATCTTAGGAATCTCCTGCTTGGGCTGTCGAGGTAGTAGACAAGGAACTTGTGGTGTGTAAGCAATAGGCGGAGATTCAAGGCAGATAAGTGGAGTCTAAGTCCAGTGTCGATCGACACTAGGTGAGTGTTGAACGACACCACTGTCTGGAATCAATCATGCTTTGTCAAATGTCAACACTAGCCTGTCTGTTTGGTGCTGGTGTCGATCAACATGAGGTGGGTGTCGTTCGACACCATCGGGAATAAGCGCCTCCTCCTCTATGAAATTATTGATTCCACTCGACAAAGTCAAAACAGAGTCGTCAAAAATAATTGGTGTCGATCGACACCCTGATGTATCGATCGACACTGAGACCTTTTCTGCAACTGGACGAGATGAAGTCTTTTCGGAAAGTTCTCGCTGAAGGATCGTGTTGGGTTGCTTTCCACTGTGTAGTGTGACTGTATTGACAGATGCTGAGGTAGGAGAAGGCTCTGATATATTAGATCTCAGATTGTTGATCCTCCAATAAGATCTGGGTAGAGAGAATCTAACTTGCCATTAAACTCAACCAGGAGCTTTGTTTGGCTCGAAGGAATCTGCGCAAGCATGGAGTCGAGTCGGCTGTCTATGGAGGGTGGAGGGGGGGGGGGCTTGGATAGAAGAAGTGATAGGTGGAGAAGCAATGCGTGTAGATCCTTGTTCCTCTCTAGGAATGTCGGAAGCCTTAGCCAATTTTCTTCGATGACTATTTATATCTTGTGTGGAGAGACTTGTGACAGCGTTGTTGATAAGAACTAGTGCTTCGCTTGGAGTGTTTGTCATGAATTCCTAGTACTCGCACCATCAAAACAATACGTATACTGCCTATCGATTCCGCGGAAGAATATTTTGACGAGATGGCTTTCCTGGAAACCATGTTGTGGGTAATCCCTCTCGTAGGATTTGAATCTGATCCAAGCTGCCTTCAAACCTTCTATTGGAGCTTGAGAAAACAAAGAGATCTTCTCCCTTAGTAATTCTTTCACTGAATCATCAAGAAAGTGGATCATGAATGCGTTCTTCGTGTCAGTCTAATTGGTTAGTGAACCTGGTTCTAGTTGTCGCAGCCATGATGTTCCTCTGCCTGCAAGAGAGTGTGGGAAGAGTTTGCAAAGAAGATAATCAGCTGGTACACCATCTGCTTTGATTGAGGACACTAAGTCTTAGAAGACCTCTAGATGATCTAGGGGTGATTCATCAGAATGACCGCGAAACTTTCCTCGTGAACAAGATTATAGTAGGCTGGGTGAATAGCAAAGTCTTCTCTTGCAAAAGGAGCTAGCTGGATTGCTGATCGATTGGAGTAGAAAAGATCAGCGATGTTGAAGTCGCCTATGGTAGCTGGTTTGTTCTGCAGATATTGTCGCTCGACACTGTCGTTGAAATCTGCCAGCAGTTTGTTGGGTTCCATATTATAGTTCCTCTGTCACAGGAAAAAGAAGAAAGAAAACGCGTGAGAAACAAAATTAAGAGAAATAAAAACTTAGACTAAATTTTACACCTAGTCTAATGGTGAATCACAGAGAACTTCGACAACGGTGCCAAATTTGATATAGGTCAAATTAATCGTAAGACCACTCTCTCAAATAAAGAGGTCAGTTGCAACACTTAGGAATCGAATTCACAAAGTTCTTGGATCATGCAATAGACTAATGGCTAATCGAATTAAGCTAAGTAAACTAGTAAAGAGAATAAAGAAAAACAAAAACTTAGCAATAACAATCGATTGTGAGTTGTGAAAACAAGATATTAAAAACGTCAAGCTTAGGGTATTCTCAGGAAATAGATGATAGTAGATCTAGAAATAGCTAGGTTGTTATCGAACCATTCTCGAACTCAAACTATCATTTTAGAGTAACCGGTGGTGTTCCGCAAAATTCTCTATACTTAGAGTTAAGATAACCGGAGAAGCCGAGAAATCCTATACTAAAGCATGCATTATTATCAAGTTTGATAAGTTCACCTAGTATCTAAACCAGAGCCCTTCTATGAGCCTACATGTTCTTTCTTAAATGCCTAGGCTCTTCTATGATGGATCAAATAGCAAGTACTTATGATGGGCATACTTATTATCTAATATCAAGTTCTAGTTACTACTCTTGAACTAGCATTCAGAACAATTGACAATAGGTTTTCAGTCAATTAATCCTAAAACATTAATTTGTCGTTGTAGTATTTTAGGTGTCAATCCAATCAGGTGTGATGCAAACAGATGAGATGTGATCAGAAGTCACTAAGTCAAGCCAAGCAATAACGGTTTTGAGGTTTCTAACAGTCCTAAGCGAACATGCAGAAAACAAAAATTTTAACTGAATTACTAAAATCATTGACCACAACTGGTTGATGCCAGAAGCAGGATGTGGTCGAGTAACAGGTCGAGTAAAAGGCAGGAAATGAAATAACTATACTCGACTGCACAGTCTGTTGCCAGACACTGAGTGTGGTCGAGTATGTTGGTCGAGTAATAGACAGGAAATGAGACAATTATGCTCGACTGCATAGTCTGTTACCGGACACTAGGTGTGGTCGAGTAAGGTTTTTGAGTAATCAGATAGACGAGAAATTCCTAAGGATGGGGTAATCAAATGGAGTGGTATCTAGCCTATTTGAATGGTTAACAAGCGCAATAAAGTTATCCCTTGACAACAAGTTTAACAACTGATCAATTCACTCCCGTGATAGAAATCCTCAAACAAAGCTAGCTCAAACTAATTCCCATTAACGGAATCTACCTAAGCAGGCAATAAGAACCGACTGATAAAGTCAATAAACGCTCTAAACGACCAATCCCTTGGGATATAGACGCATATCTCAGGAAGTAGTGGATCAAGCTTTCTATCGAACACCTACTAGGTGCGGGAATGCTTTGGATCGAATTCCAGTTGATCAGAAAGAAATAAGCAGTAAACACAACTAGTCTTGAAGGGATTCAATCAATTCTAAAACTTGACCATTCTACAGACTAAGGATTCCACAACCACTCTATCCCATTCTTAAGAATTCTATGTCACTACTCAGATAACATGCTCAAAGACATAAACGCAGGTAAACAAGTATATTGCATAAGTAAAGAGATAAAGAGTAGAGAAACAAGATGACAGATGAAATCAAATGCGGAATCTTGAATTAAAGATAAAGATTAAAACTGAAGCAAACACTCAATGTCGACTAGATGTCTCAGGACAAAACCCTTAAACACCTATTTATACAAAACAAAATAAATGATAGTAGATGGGTCGGGAACCTAATTGCCCGGCCCATAGAGTGATCATGGGCCGAGATGGGCTTCGTGATCGGATGAAGCTCCTGACCGCTTCCAAACACTTCTTCTTCTCCTCTTCTCTTCCTTGTGCTCTGCTTGTCTCGTTGAGTGTGGATTTGAGTAGACTCTGAAGATGTGGTCGAGTGCTCGAACGAGTGATGGCGATGATGATGAAGGATATACTCGACCAGTGGGTCGAGTAAGGTGGTAGAGTGTATGGCCGAGTGGTGGTGAGTGATGATACTCGACTTCGTGGTCGAGTAACGTGGCCGAGTGAACGTCAGAGTGGTGGTCAGGTGGTGTGACAAAGTGTTACTCGACCCAGTGGTCGAGTGGTGTCATCGAGTGGCCTGGAGTATGGTTACTCGACCAGGGGGTCTAGTGATTGGTAAGAATGGCTCCAATGTTACTCGACTAGGGGGTCGAGTGTGCTGCTAGAGTAACTCTACCAGGTGGTCGAGTATATCTTCTGGTTCCGACTCGCTTCTTCCAATTTGCTCATCAACCGCTCCAAATCACCTGAACACAACTCAAAAATGCAATATGTATGCAAACCTATCCTAATCATGCAAAGTATGCAAGAATGATGAAGAATGATATAAAACAGTGATGAATGACATGAAACTAGACTCAAAATGAATAAGAATGAACACAGAAAACATGCAAATTATAGACATATCAACTCCCCCAAACTTAATATTTGCTTGCCCTCAAGCAAATAAGAAGACATAGCTGAATGAGAGGTTTGAAGGTGGGGACTCAAAACCAAAGCATTAGATAAAAGCAGATAAAATCAATGTCTAAGTTGGTAGTTCTAAGATGCGATATGATCAAATTATACTCAAAAACGTTAGCCATGCCTTGTTATGAATCAATCGGTCTCTTATACTCAACCTACACATGCTTTCAAATCTACCAATCCCTTTAACATTCATTAGTTCTGGAACGTGAATCAAGCAATGCATCATCAATGAACTCATTTGGCTAAGGTGAAGGTCAACAGACAAAGATGGTGCCTTAAAGAACAGGCTTTAGTAACAGGGGATCTATCAAGAATGATTGAGCTTTAGTATAATGCTAAAGGTAAGTCCCAAGTTATGCATACAGAGATAAGATCCCATCTACCCAGAGTATAACAATGAAGCTGCAATGGTAATCCCATCTCTAATCCCAGAATAAGAACTTAACTCTACCCTTTGCATTCATGAATCTTTTAAACCCCTTTTTCCAGATCATTCTTTTCTTTTCTCTTAACTCTAGGAGAAGCTTTCTCAACACTTTGATACTTCTAGCGGATTTGGGTTTCTTTAACAACTAAGGTTCCTTTTTTTAATATTTACAACCAAAGGCTTTTAACCCTTCTTCTTTAGCTAACAAGAACCTCATTTTTTTCTTTAGCATTCCCAAAACTTTTACTAGATTTTTTCTAACTTCTTTAGCTTATTTAGAATTCTTTTCCTTTCCTTATCAACAATGAATTTACCCTTTTCTTTCTTTTAGACACATCCCAACCCATAATACAAGTGCCCACCTAGTCATATCCAGTCCTGAAAACGCGAACTAGAACTACATGAGACACTATCTCTATCGTTACGAACCTAACAATTTCTACCAAGCTCAATCGGAATAAGACCTGACAAACACTCACAAGTGATAAAGGGCTTGAAAGAAGGTTTAGGTTTAGGGTCGGGGTTAACTG
The DNA here is from genome assembly GCF_000001735.4 of Arabidopsis thaliana. NCBI lineage: Eukaryota > Viridiplantae > Streptophyta > Magnoliopsida > Brassicales > Brassicaceae > Arabidopsis > Arabidopsis thaliana. The sequence goes on along the minus strand of NC_003075.7, from coordinate 4,529,399 downwards.
CTCCAATGAGGGGAGTCAGCTACTTGGACTAACAAGAGTGGTTAAAATGAGTAAGGAAGTCCAAATATTTTAGGGTATCCATGAGTTCAAATACGATGCCAAGACAAGATAATCTAAATCGGATTCAGGTTCAAATTAATAGGGAATGATATCAAATCATGACAGTGTGGTCAAGTAGAGCATTCTAGGCATGGTTCAGTTTTACTTCAATTTCATTGACTACGCATCAGACAACTAACACCGAGGGCACTGAGTTTATCTTGTGAACCAAAATGCTTACAAGGCTATCTCATCATTATCCCCTTTGCATATGCAACAATCCTAAATGAAACACTCAAGACACGATCCTAAATGTAATGCAACTATAGGAACACTCTATTTTTGTGAAATCATTTTCACAAATGTTTCGATTTTTTTGGTTTTTTCTATGCCTTAGATGAATACAGAATCAAGACTATATACAATGCAACACACACTTCCTGAGCCTTCCCCCAAACTTAAATCACACAGTCTACTGTGTGACCAAATTTGGAAGACAGTACTCAGGACAAAACACATCACAGAAACAAAATAAAAACAGGTGATGGTATATTACAATGGTGAAGTGAGGTGCTTACCTCAGGTGAAGAAAGAGCGGAGTTGGTCGTCAATAGCTGCCTGTGATTGCTCCCAGGCCATTGAAGAATCTTCCTGTTGTGTCTCACCTCTGCCCTGTGGGTACTCGATCTCTTCTCCTTCGTGGCAAACAGCACCGCCTTGATGATACTCGACCTCTCTCCTTCTGCTCTGGCCAACACCGCGGTCACGTAAACTTCTAGATTGGAGAAGTCGTGTACTCCTACTGCTTGATCGAACGAGTGCAGCATTCTTCTTTCTCCCGTGCTCCCGAGGCTCGAATGATGAATGCCTCGCAGGGACTTGTGAGACTCATTGCTCACTAGGCTTAGGCCTGTGCTGACTTGGCTCAGGCTCGTCATATCTCCTCGAGGGCATGTCCAGAGGAGGCTCGATCTCTTCTCCTTCGTGGCAGCCAGCACCGCCCTCGAGTGAATTCCTGACATGTGGAAGTCATGATTGCATCAACTGTACTCGATCACATTTTTTTCGATCCCTGTAGGGTGTGGTCGAATATACTGCTCTCTTCTTCTATTGCGGCCAGCAAGGCGGTCGAGTAATTTCCTGGCATGGAGTAGCCAAAACAAGGTTGAGTGTCTTTGATTGCTTGGTGGTCAAGTGTATTGCTGTTCCGTCAAAGCCTAAATCCATTTCCCTCAGCTCTTCATACTTATCTCCTGAAAACACTAACAAAATGCATCAAAAACAACAAGGAATATTAAAAATATGTACAAAGATAAACATGGGACTTCCTCCCAAGTGAGCTTGTTTAAAATCTCTATCTTGACTCCTCACACTCATTAGGAAGAAAATGAGTAATAGAGAGGATCTGCGTAGTCCTCTCTGATCTCATCATCATATTCAGCATCCTCTCTTGAGAGTTGTGCAGCAGAATACTCAATTCTTCTTTCCTCGAAATAGGCCTCTTTATCTTCTGGTGGATAATCTATCTCCTCAGACCATCGTGAAGTAAACTTTTTTCTTGGGATAGTATCAATCCCGCGTTTGGTTGAGCTTCTTCTTGCATCTGATTCAGTTTACTCTTAAGTTCTTCAACCGTGTGGGCTAGCTTCTCTATGGTTTCTTCTTGCTCATCAGATTTCTTTCTGAGTTCTCACAAGTTAGGTGCAGAGGTTTTGCTTGATCGGGTGATCAAATTCGAAGGCTGAGGTTGAGCTATGATCTTTTCTTCTACAGTTGACCTTTACGAAGTTTCGTTGATGTCACACTGCAGCTTGATGTGCTTCCCAAGGTTGAGATTTATTCTCCCATCTTTGACATCTATCATCGCTCCCACTTAGGCTAAGAAAGGTCTTCCCAGGATTAGAGGATCCTTAGGTTCTGCTTCCATCTCAAGCACAACGAAATCCGTAGGCATTTCCACTCCATTAATCATTACCGGCAGATATTTTAGCAGGCCGAAGGGTTTTCTTGAAGACCTATCAGCAAGGATCGAAGCCAGGTCGCAAGGCTTGTACTGAGTGAATTCTAGCTTCCTTGCCACAGAGAGTGGCATTAAGCTTACTGAAGCTCCTAAATCACATAGACAATTGATGAAAGCCAATTGCCCAATGGAAAATGGTAGAGTGAAAGATCCGGGATCTTCCAGCTTTTCTTGAACGCTCCTCTTAACAGTAGCTCTAGACGGATTAGCATCACATTCATCATCTGAATCTTGATACAACTTGATCCTTTCCAGAATGAATTTCTCACATCTTTGTGAGGATCCATGATAAGTTTGAGAACTTCTATCAGAGGCATCACCGCTTCCATCTCATCAAGCTGCTTCTCTGCAAGAGAATTGTATCTTTCTATCCATGCTTTCTTGAATTTCCATGGAAAAGCATGATATGTCCTGGTTTTTACTGATTTCTAACATAGTTTCAGAATGGTTTTTAGAATCTTTCTACTCTTTTTCGTATGTTTTGAGTCATTTCAGGTACACTTACACTTCTGGGAACTATGGAGCACAATAAGGAATTTTGGAAGCTTTTCAGCAATGAAGATCTTGAATAACGTTTTTCAGAAGCTGGTGTCGATCGACACCACACCTATATCGATCGACACCCTTATTGCTGCCAAGGGAATTCTCGTTTTCTACCAAGTCTTTGAGAAGCCCTGAAGTCTTCCTTATTTGCAAAGTAGTCCTTGCACGTTTTTAGTCACGAATATACCTAATTATTTGGTCATTGTTAGACCTAAGTTTTGTTTTTATAGTTTGTTATACATTTTGAGAGAAGAATCCAATCCTTTGAGAGAGGATTCTGAACTCCTTTGCTATTATTCTTAATTCATCAATGGAAACTATTCAGATTATGATTTGTGTTTCTATTATCATGTCTGAGTAATCACTGATATGAGTCAAATTACCCTAATGACTACTCTCTCAAATAAAGAGGTTGTTATAGCACTTAAGGATCGAATTCCACAAAGTTCTCGGATCACACAGTAGATTAACAGTTTTGAATAAAGCTAAACATAAAATATTATAAGAGTAAAAGACAAGAAAGCAATAAAGAGATTGGTTGTAGATTCAGATGATTAAGATGTCGGGTTTAGAGAAATTCTCAGGAAGTATCGGAATAGTAGATCTAGCAGTAAATTAGGATTATTATTGAACCATTCTAGAACACCAATCACTAATATAAAGTAACCGGTGGTGTTTCGCGAAACTCACTATGCTTAATAGTATTGATCCCAACTCTCTTGTAAATCCCTAAAACTAAGCAAGCATTATAATCAGGTTTGATAAGTTCACCTAAGTAATGGACGCTAGCACGCATCTAAATACTAGGCTCATCTAAGATAGTTCCAGTAATAGATACCTATGGTGGGCATACCGAATAACCTAAAATCAAGTTCTAGTTAGTTACTCTAAAACTAGCATTAAGAACAATCTAAGATGAAGAATTCTAATTATAATATCCTAATATGGTTTTCGATCTACTAATTTATCCAAATCCCTAATGAGAATTCCTAAACCTAACAAGAGAACTACTCAAGCATGATCATAGAAGAACAAAACATGATTGAATAAGAAATCAATGATGAAATTAAGAAGAGAAAAGAGTTTAGAAGAATCTTCTCTAAACGGAGTCTCCACATGGTTTTGCTCCCAAGAATAAAAGAGATAAGAAGAGTTTGGTCTAAACAATGACCATAAAAATCAATATATAAGTCCTAAAAATGTTTGAGCCTTCTTTGAAAATAAGGGAAAGTTCTGGGCCATATTTGGAAATTTTCAAAACATCAATAAGTTGCGCAATTGAATTGTCGTTAGGTATTGGTGTTTCTCGACACCAGGGATTGTGTCGATCGACACCTACGTCAATTTCCGTCTCCGAATTGCTGACGCAGCTTAAGTTGTCTGTTTTGCTCCAGAATGCTCCATAATCTCCAAATGCATCCAAAACATGTAAATACCTGAAAAAAGTAGAACAGACTCTACAAATAACAAAAGGACTCTTAAAACTATACCTAAATCATAGCTAAAAGCAGTGAAAATCGAGGTATATCAATCACCTTGTTGGGTTTAGGGAGTCTCAATAGGGATTGAGATGGATTAGTAGATCGGAAATCCCTTAGGATTATTCTTAGACTTCTTCATCTTGTTTATTCTTATTGTTAGTTTTAGATTGATCACCTAGAACTTGATATTAGATAATAGGTATGCCCGCCATAGGTACTTGTTATTTGAACTATCACAGATAAGCCTAGGCATTTAAGAAAGAACAGGTAAACTCATAGAAGGGCTCTGGTTTAGACACTAGGTGAACTAATCAAGCTTATTAACAATGCATGCTTTAGCATAGGATTTCTCGGCTTCTCTGGTTATCTTATCTTTAAGTATAGAGAGTTTTGCGGAACGCCACCGGTTACTCTTGAATCATAGTTTGAGTTCGAGAACGGTGCGATAACAATCCTAATAATATTAGCTAGCTCTACAATTTATCTCTCTCCCTAGACAATTCCTTAGACCCGACGCTTTAATCACTTGAATCTACAACTCATTTACTTGCTTATTTGTCTTTAACATTCAATTACTTCATTTAGCTTATTAAACAACTTCATAAGTTTGTTGCGTGAACATCGAGAGCTCAGTGGAATTTGACCCTTAAGTGCTAACGATGATCTCTTATTTGAGGGAGTAAGCTTAAGGCAATTTGAGCTATATCAAATTTGGCGCCGTTGCCGAAATTCTCTTTTAGTTCATCATTAGACTAGGTGTCATTTTAAGTCTAGATACTACTTTTCTACCACCTATTCACGTGTTTCTTTGTCTATTGGTCTCTTGTGTTTCAGGTACCTTCAGATTGAAAATCACGTTTCCATGGCAGACTTTCACGGTTGTGTCGACCGACAACATCAGGGTGTCGATCGACACCCTCTGTAGAACCAGACAGCTACAATAGGCGATTTTAACAGAACTGATCTCTTCTACACAAACCGATCAGCATTCAAGCTACCTCCATTTGAAAGATATGACTTTGCTATACACCCTGCCTATTATGATCTTGTATCTAGAGGAAAGTTTGAGCCCCCAATGAATCACCATTAGATCATTTGGAAGCCTTCGAAGACATTGTTTCCTCTATTAAAGCAGAAGGTGTACCAGCTGATTACATTCTTTGCAAACTCTTCCCCCACCCTCACGCGAGCAGAGGAACATCATGGTTGCGTCAACTGGAACAAAGTTCCTTAACCAATTGGACTAATACAAAGAATGCATTCATGAATCACTTCTTCGATGAGTCCGTGACAGAGGTAATTTGTTTGCAAATTTCTTCGTTCACTCAAGCTCCAGCAGAGTCCCTTAGAGCATCTTGGCTCCGATTCATGTCTTATCAGCGTGAATGTCCCCACCATGGCTTCGAAGAGAGCCAACTCATCAACCTATTCTACAAAGGGATAGACAAGCCATACTAGAATCAACTTGATACAGCAAGCTCCTGTAACTTCATGACAAGAACCACTAGTGAAGCTTTACTTCTCATCACCAATGCTTTAACTTGTCTCTCGACGCAGGGATTTGACAAAGAACGACAAATTTCAGCTGAGATAGCTACCGCGAGCAAAAAGACTCCTATTTCAGCAATTTCTGCTCCTATCCAAGCCCCCCTCCACCCTCATAAGAGACCAGAATGGAGTCTATGTTTGCGCAACTTCTTAGAGGCCTAACAAAGCTTGATAGCAAATATGAATCTCTCTCCACAAAGCTTGATAGCAACTATGATTCTCTCTCCAAAGATATCAATAGCAAGATTGAGAATCTACGCTCTCAATTCTCCAATCTCTCACCTACATCAGCTTCTATCAATGTAGTCACACTATGCAGCGGAAAGCAGCTCAACCAAATACTTCAGCGCGAACGATCAGCTTAGCCTTCATCTTTCCTAATTGCAGAAAACGAATCAGTGTCGATCGACACCCTGGTGTATCCAAATACTGTTGACGACTCTGTTTTCCCTTTGTCGAGTGGAATAGACAATTTCGTGGAGGAGGAGGAAACTATTCCCGATGGTGTCGATCGACACCCAGCTCCTGTCGATCGACACCCAGTTCGTTTAGACAATGTGCAAATTCCAGCTGCAACCAAGTCAGCAAATCGGCGAATTCCCTTCCCCAAGAGTCCTAAAAAGTCAAGACAAGCCTTAGATGATGTTAGATGCAAGACTATGATTGATAAGCTGATTGTTGAGATGCCTCTAGTTGAAGCTATTCATCTATCTTTCAAAATCAGAAGGTATGTTAAGACAATGGTCACTAAGAATTTGACAAAAGAATGCAGTGTTATGATGATTTCAGAGCAGGGCAGCAACATCATTCAGGAACAAATCCCAAGAAAGCTACCTGATCCTGGAACTTTTGTACTTAGTGTCACCATTAATCATGACTCCTTCCCAAGAGCTTTATATGATCTCTGTTCTAGTGTGAATCTGATGCCTCGTTCAGTTGCTATGCGTCTTGGGTATTCCAATCTTGAGCCTACCTTTATCACTCTTGTGTTGGTAGATCGTTCTACCCAAAAATAGCGCCAAAGTTGATAGGTTGCAGAATCGAGCTTCAGTGTCGATCGACACTCCCATTATGTCGATCGACACTCACATTTCAGAGGAAGTAGACAGTCAAAGTTGTGCGATGGTGTCGATCAACACCATTGCACTTGTCGATCGACACCCTTCTGAATCGAAAAGAAATTGGTCACCAACTGAGAATAGCGCCGTCACAGCGGTCGAGAAAGATTACCCCTGGTATGCTAATATTGTTAATTACCTAGCTGCAGATGTGGAACCTGATAATTTCACATATTACAACAAGAAGAGATTCCTATGAGAGATTAGGCGATATTATTGGGATGAACCATATCTCTATAAGCATTGTTCTGATTGAGTGTGCAGGAGATGCATTGCTGCAACAGAGGTTCCTGATATGCTATCGCATTGTCACAGCTCTAGCTATGGTGGTCATTTTGCAACCTTCAAGACAGTATCCAAAGTTCTTGAAGAAGGCTTTTGTGGCCTACAATGTTTCGGGATGCTCAGAAGTTCATATCGCAATGTGACCCTTGTCAGAGAAGGAGAATGATCAGCAAGCGTAATGAGATGCCTCAGAAATTTATACTCGAAGTCGAAGTCTTCGATTGTTGGGGTATAGATTTCATGGGACCTTCCCACCTTCCAACAAGAATCTCTACATCCTATTAGCTGTGGATTATGTCTCCAAATGGGTAGAAGCTATAGCTAGTCCGAAGAAAGATTCAGCGGTTGTCATGAAACTCTTCAAGTCTATCATCTTCCCTCGTTTTGGAGTGCCACGCATAGTCATTAGTGACGGAGGTAAGCATTTCATGAACAAGATTGTTACGAAATTGCTTTTACAGTATGGAGTTCAGCATCGGGTTGCTACTCCCTACCATCCATAAACGAGCGGCCAAGTTGAAGTTTTCAACAGGCAAATCAAAGAAATTCTTGAGAAAACAGTGGGTAAGGCGAAAAAGGAGTGGTCCTATAAGTTAGATCACTGTGGGCCTACAGGACATCTTTCAAAACTCCGCTTGGTACCACACCTTTTCATCTTCTATATGGTAAAACTTGTCATCTTCCAGTGGAATTAGAGCACAAAGCAGCTTGGGCAGTCAAGATGATGAATTTCGACATCAAACCAGGTGGAGAAAGGAGACTTATTCAGTTGAATGAGCTTGATGAAATACGAATTCACGCCTATGACAACTCGAAGCTCTACAAGGAACGCACAAAAGCTTACCACGACAAGAAGATCCTCACTCGGACCTTTGAGCCTAATGACCATGTACTTCTTTATGATTCTAGATTGACAATATTTCCTGGAAAATTGTCTTCTCGTTGGACAGGTCCCTACATAGTCCACTCGGTTAGGCCATATGGAACAGTCATTCTCAAAAACAACAATCGAAAGCCATTTGCTGTGAATGGACAGAGAGTCAAACACTATTGGGCTGAAGCCGAGATTCCAGTAGAAAAGCCTTTGGATCTTCAGGACCCACCTTTTGATTAAGCAACTATTGAGTCAAGCTATTGACTATAAACAAGCGCTTAGTGGGAGGCAACCCAGTGGTAAGTATTTTTCCTTTTTATTTATTTTATTCATTTGATTCTTAACTTAGGATTTTTATTTTATAGGACTATTCAGATTAAAAAAAATAAAAAAAAAATATGTCGACCAAAAACGTGATGGTGTCGATCGACACCCGCATTTTCCAAGTAAGTCGTTTTAACCTAAAACTTCATCTTTTTCATTTCATTTCTCTCTAAAACCGCTGAATTCACTAAAACTACTCTAATCCTTCGATTCTTCACCGTTTCTTGTGATTTCAGGCTCTAAACTCATTAGAATATCATCCTCTATCTTCCCCAAGTGCCAATTCCATCGACCGACAAGATGACAGGGCAGAAAAGAAGGCGAGGAAGAGCGTTGGACCTTCCTCCTCCTCTGCCGCCCCTCACCACCGCCAGCGCTTCTCCACCGCCGCCCCTCACCACCGCCAGCGCTTCTCCACCGCCGCCTGTCTCCGACCATCCCAACCGCAATCCCAAGCTGCAGCCCCTCAACCACCTTTTTATCGATTTCCATGGCCAAAGCTTCCAAATGAGAGAATACCTTCTCAAAGGGTTTGGGAGAAAGATGTCAACAGGGAATTCACTAAAGGTGACTATATCAATCGCCCTTTTTCTCTAGATTGGGATGATTATGATACTTGTTCTATAATACTTGAATGAGTGTAGAAATTTTGCCTACTCGGTTTGCGGATTTCGGTTTGATGCAGCGTTTGTAGATAGAGAAATTTGTTTTAGGACTACTAGATGACATAGGTTTGGGAACCATTTGTTGTAGGCAGTACGATTTGTATCCTGAGCTGGTGAGACAATTCATGGGTTCTATTACGGTTTCTTATGTGAATGACAGGAAACTCAATGCTAAGGAAGGAGCTCTTATCTTCTTCATTCGCGGTGTCAGATACAGTCTACCACTCATTTGTGTGACATCTATGGGTTTGACAATGATCTCACTGAAGTATTCCTGCCTGGTCAGTTTAAGGATTCTAAGATTTTCTGGAGTAGGTTTGGTAAGGGAATCTATGATTCCAAGGACGCAGTACACTCAGAGATCCGTCACCCTGTTCTGCGATATTTGGTTAGGCTGATTAGTAGCACACTGTTGTGCAAGATGGAGCCTGGTAAGATGAGACTTTCTGAGTTGTTGTTGCTCTATCACGCTCTTCATGACTTCTTTCCAGACAACCTTGGATTTGAGCAGGTTGACCGTAATATCAACTTTGGTGCTGTGTTCGCTCATCACTTGGTCTCGCTCAAGACCAAGCCCTTTACAGGTAGAGGACAGAAATCTTAGAGAGTTGGCAGTCTTCTCACTCCCGTATTCGAGCATTTCCGCAACAGCTTTGAGGGCGAAGAAGTCAACACCACGCGTGTCACTATGGATGAGATTTACCTAAAGAACTCTCACTGGCTTAAGGGCAACTTACTGTTGTGTTTTAGAGATGATACAGGGCAGCACATGATTCAGTTACCTCGCCCTGCACTTATAGAGATTACAGGAGAGCATGAGGAGATAGGCTTTCATCCCGATCCTTCTCTTCTGCATACCGCACCATGCTCCAGGCGACAGAGAGGTTCAGCTTCAGGATCTGCACCTACACAGACCGAGGACAAGTTCATTGACCCTGCTGGGGGTCCGAGAGTTGGATCTTCCTCATAAGCTCTTCCATATCAACTGCCTTCTCCTCCACCCATCCCGATGGAGCCACAGGTCTTTCAGCAGTACGTTGTCGACAGTTTCAAGAGCGTCTGGAACGCCATAGCTACACTTTCTCGTTGCAGTTGTATTGCTCCCACTCGTCGTCGTCGTCGCTCTCCCGCATCCACCTCCGACTCAAAGCATGAGGACTAGCCATCCTCCTTATCTTGCTTTGTTCTCTGACTTTGTTTATGCTTTATTTCAGACTATTGGTTATTTGTTTTGAAACTTGTTGCACTTATTTTCTTATGCTTTGTTGGAACTATTGATGTGTGTTTTAGTGATTTAACAGTCTAACTAGAGGATCCATGTGAAAACACTAACCAAGGCTCTACAACAATGAGCAGAATTCACAAAGCCTAGCGAAACGACCAGAGTGTCGATCGACACCAACATAGAATCGATCGACACCACTCTCAGGTGGCAACTCACGTTTCCTAACTTTTAACTTTTGATTATTTCTCTTTCAATTCCTCTAGCTTAATAACTCTTGGGACTGTGTTATCTAAGTCTGGGGGAGTCAGTAACTAACTTCATCTTTTCTTTTCTTATGAGTCAGTTGTGTCATTTTAACTTAGATAGTTGTTTTATTGAGTCAAAACTTTTGCCTGAAATTATGATCTATCTCTCGAGTTATTGCCTAGATTGCTTAAGTACTGCAGATTCAAATCAATCTGACTAATGGAAAATTCATAAAGCCAATCAACAAACTTAAGGACATCCATTCCCAACATAATCCACAAAGGCTGGAGCTAATCTCACTACTCTTCTCATCAAAACGGTTAGTGTTAACAGGACTTGACCCATTGTTCATACCTGATAAGTCGACTAATGTGACAAAAAGAAAGTGTTCCTCTCCCCAAATAATAAAAAAAAAAAATAGATAGTGAGAGATTGAGAAGACTTTCAGATAGTGTATAGGGGTAGGAATATTTCCTATGATCCCATTATTATACATTATTTGGAACGATCAATTACAAATGTTGGAAAAATGTCGAAGGTGTCGACCCTTTGTTTACTCTCTAAAAAGAATAAGTCTGGGGGAGAGAAAGAACACCAAAAAAAATATATAAAGAATGGTCAATTTATCATCGTACAGTACATGAATGTGTCTAGCAGGTTCTTAAGCATTTACTTGATTGATGAGACCCATCGATGATAGCCTAGTGGATATAGTTGAGTGCTTTGGTATGGAATCTAGGATGTTGTGTGGGCTAGCGGAGAATTACATGGTTGTCAGGATTTTATTAGAACTATTTAGTGCATGGATTTGGTTTGTATGATCAAGGTAATAAACTAGAGAGATTGAGAGTTTCTATGTTTTTCAAACCTCTTTCACAGATTCAACCTTTTGTTTTGCTTGAGGCAAGCAAAAGCTAAGTGTGGGGGAGTTGATATGTCCTAGTTTTTACTGATTTCTAACATAGTTTCAGAATGGTTTTTAGAGTCTTTCTATTCTTTTTCGAATGTTTTGAGTCATTTCAGGTACACTTACACATCTGGGAACTATGGAGCACAATAAGAATTATTCTTAATTCATCAATGGAAACTATTCAGATTATGATTTGTGTTTCTATTTTCATGTCTGAGTAATCACCTTGTTGGGTTTATGTGAGACCCCGTCCCGGACGCGGTCGTTATAGTATAGGGAGTCTCAATAGGGATTGAGATGGATTAGTAGATCGGAAACCCCTTATGATTATTCTTAGACTTCTTCATCTTGTTTATTCTTATTGCTAGTTTTAGATTGATCACCTAGAACTTGATATTAGATAATAGGTATGCCCGCCATAGGTACTTGTTATTTGAACTATCACAGATGAGCCTAGGCATTTAAGAAAGAAAAGGTAGGCTCATAGAAGGGCTCTGGTTTAGACACTAGGTGAACTAATCAAGCTTATTAACAATGCATGCTTTAGCATAGGATTTCTCGCCTTCTCTGGTTATCTTAGCTTTAAGTATAGAGAGTTTCGCGGAACGCCACCGGTTACTCTAGAATCATAGTTTGAGTTCGAGAACGGTGCGATAACAATCCTAATATTAGCTAGATCTACAACTTATCTATCTTCCGAGATAATTCCTTAGATCCGACGCTTTAATCACTTGAATCTACACCTCGTTTACTTGCTTATTTGTCGTTTACATTCAATTACTTCGTCTAGCTTATTAAATAACATCATAAGTCTATTGTGTGAACAATAACATCATAAGTCTATTGAGAGCTCAGTGGAATTTGACCCTTAAGTGGTAACAACGATCTCTTATTTGAGGGAGTAAACTTAAGGCAATTTGAGCTATATAAGAGCACGTGAAGGTAATGGTGCTGGCTTGAATCGTTTAACCATCCTCTCAATGATTACTGCTTTCTCGTCGAAGGTGGACTTAGTTTAAAAGCGAGATCCAGCTGAATGGCCGAGTCCAACAACTTAAATTTCAATCTCAGTAGAAGCCTCCCCTTCTTGAACATCATTGTCCTCAGTGACTAAGTTGGAGACATGTCGAGTTGGCAGCTCTGGATCATGGCAGATAGTGATAGCGTGAGCGGTGGCGTATTCCTACGGGTTCTGTATAGACTTCCCTGGAAGTCCTGTAGAGAAGTCCTGTTACTTTGGGAGCAGAGGTCGACCCAGTTTGGCCTTCCATGTATCTGACATTAGAGGTAAGTGCCTCAAGTTTGATGTTCAGATCGTTAAAAGTGCAATCAACCTTGTTGTGGATTTCTGCCATCTTTTTGGCGAGATTCATTGCTCCTGCTGCTTGTCCCTGGAGAATCTGCTGTAACATGTTCTTCAAGTCTGAATCTGGAGTTGGTGAAGGTTGTTGATTTTCCTGCTGTGTGAACCACGGTGGTGGAAGTTGCTGTTGATAGCTTCCCTGATACTGCTGCTTAGGAACATACCCTGGACCTTGGTTGTATGGAACAAAGGGCTTGGGTTGATTCTGCTTCTGTGAAGGGTAGACATTGGTACTTCTATAAGACAGGTTCGGATGGTTGTGCTTGAAGTTGTTGAAACCCTTATTGTAACCTCCTTGGTTCTACACATAGCTCACTTCTTCTGATTGCAGAGTCTCCCCATCCTGGACTTGGAACGTCTCATCATCACCCAGAAAATGAACGTGCTTCTATTGCACAAGGAGTAACTTGTCTAGCTTGTCATTCATAGCTTTCATTTCCCTGCGATGCTTCTCATCAGAATCAGAGCTGGTGCGGATGCTTCTATCGTAATCTTCATTGTAGTTACCATCCGATTGAGCCAAGTTCTCTACCAGCTCTCATCTTTCTTCAATGTCTTTGTTGAGGAAGTTCTCGTTGGAAGCGGTATCAAGAAGCATCCTGATCTTGGGAAGGACACCTATGTATAGAGTGCCGGGAAGTGAAGCTTTTTTAAACCCGTGATGAGGGCATTTCGTCTGATAGCCTTTGAAGCGCTTTCATGCTTCACAGAAGGTTTAAGCATTCGTCTGTGTGAATCCGGATATCTCATTCCGGAGTCTAGCAATTCTAGAGTTAGAGAAAAATTTAGCCAGGAAGGTTTTCTTGTAGTCATCCCAGGTTGTGACTGATCCCTGGGGTAGCGTCTTTTCCCACAGATGGGCTTTGTCTCCAAGTGAGAAGGGAAACAAGTGAAGCTTGAAACCATCTTCAATGACTCCATTGATTTTAGTTAGGCTATAAAACCTTTCAAACTCGTCAAGGTGATCTAGAGGATCCTCCATTGGAAGGCCATGAAACTTGTTCCCCTGAACCATAGCAATGAGACCTCTCTTGATCTCAAAATTATTGTTTTGAAACGGCGGAGGAACAATGCCATGACGCTCGTTGTGGTTATTGGAAAGTGACTAGCACCAATGTTGTTAGGTTGCTCTTGTTCATCTACAACGTTAGCCATTGTTTCTGTTTCTGTCTGTTCTCTCAATTGGCGAGCAATACGGTAGATGTTATCGTTGAATAGGACGTTCTGATTCCCTTGTGACCGTGTATGCATGCAACAAGTAGCAACATGGCTATAACAGACGATTAAACTTGTTTGCTAGGTACCTGAAATACAAAGTCTGAAAAGACACAATGTTCGTATCTCTTATAACAAAAACAAACTTGATCTTAACAATTCTGAAATCTCAAATATAGCAAACAAACACCCAATTGGCAATGACGCCAAATTGATATTAGGATTTTAGTCAATTAATCCTAAAACACTAATCTTGTCGTTGTAGTATTTTAGGTGTCAATCCAATTAGCTGTGATGCAAACAGATAAGATGTGATCTGAAGTCACTAAGTGAAGCCAAGCAATAACGGTTTTGAGGTTTCTAACAATCCTAAGCGAACATGTAGAAAACAGAAATTTTAACAGAATTACTAAAATCAGTCGACCACAACTGGTTGATGCCAGAAGTAGGATGTGGTCGAGTAATAGATCGAGTAAAAGGCAGGAAATGAAACAACTATACTTGACTGCACAGTCTGTTGCAAGACACTGGGTGTGGTCGAGTATGTTGGTCGAGTAATAGACAGGAAATGAGACAACTATACTCGTTTGCATAGTCTGTTGTCGGACACTGGGTGTGGTCGAGTAAGTTGGTTGAGTAATTGCAAAAACTAAGAAACAGGCAATGAGAACGATTAAGCGTTAACGATAAAACAGAGAAATCAGATAGACGAGAAATTCTTAAGGATGGGGTAATCGAATGGAGTGGTATCCTAGCCTATTCGAATGGTTAACAAGCGCAATTAAGCTATCCCTAGACAATATGTTCAACAACAGATCAATTCACTCCCGTGATAGAAATCCTCAAACAAAGCTAGCCTAGATATGGATGAGTTTATTTTACATGGTACATGTTGATTCTGTAAACCAAACAATGAATTTATACTAAGGGGTTATATAAATTCACTTCTCTTTTAGCTCTAAGATAATCGGAAACTGTAAGAAAAGAAGAACAAGGTTGCTTAATGATGAAGTTAGGGTTTTGCTATAGGAAAAGTAGGGTTATTGTATTGAGTTCAAGATGGATTGAATAGAGGACAAATCCCTCTATTTATACAATACTTTGACCGTCTAAGAATATGCAAAACTTCTAATTATCTAAGGCTTGAATCTTCATTCCTTCTATTCTTCGCGAGATACTCCTCTCTGAAAATGGAAGTCTCCTCTTTCTTAGATTTAGGAAGTCGGCTGGGCGATCTCCAATTGTTGAATTAGATCTTCTGACGACCTCATGACTTCGGCCCATTAACCGGGATACCCCGGTTTAATCGAATTCCCTATTTTATTCACAATTCCTCCGGTTTAAGCCGGTATTGTCGGAGGTGCTAATTCCTGCACCAACAATACACATGCCAACGTAGAGTCGAGTTATAGAGTGTTCTTATTAAAGTGCATCGAGGAGCGGAATATGATAGCAAGTGTTGGTGTCGGATCCCGCACCGTGGGGTCGGGACTGGTCAAAGATCGCCACGTAAGAGGGAAGGGTCTAAAAGAGGAAAGGCCCATGGGCTTTTCTGAGTAAAAAAGTATACGTGAGGTGATTGATCAGCGAGGTGGACTGGACATCGATGTCAGAACTGCCCGGATTGGAGAGTCGGGTGGGCCAGAGGACGAAGCCCAGAAAGTTCGGAATCAATTCAAATTTGAACATTCGAATAGTTAATATAGAATAATTGTGTGTAAATGGGAATTAAATGTATTCTTTGAGTATAAATTGTGGGTCAAAGGCCATGTAGAGACACACACATTTTTGTGCAAACTTACTATACACATTTTCTTACAAAACTCATAGTTTTCTCTATAAGCATCAATCTATTTTCTAGTACATTTGTCCTCAAGAATAATCCTTCTCACTAAATAAATAAATACTTGAGTGTGTGAATCCGACATCCACATTTTGGCGCCGTCTGTGGGGACAAAGAATTCTTGAGTCATCAGATTTTTTCTATACACGACATTTCCGAAGTGAGCGACAATGTATGGAGAAGATGCTACCAACGCTTCACTAGCCGAAACTCTCAAGACCATGCAGCAAACTATGGCGGAAATGGCGCAGAAGTTTTCGAATGTGGAAAGAACCGTCAAAATACTGCAAACAACCCAGATATCACTCAGTCAAAATGTTATTACTATTCAATCTCGCGTTCATTCTTTGAATCCAGGCAATTCCTCTGGAGTTCGAAGAACTATCTTCGGTTCCCCAAATTCCCTTCCGCGAAATGCAGCAAGTGATCAAACGACCCCGGATGGTACAAACGCGGACATCCAACCGGAAGATGGAGAAACGCATCCCGAAGACTACAACCAGTTCGTTAATCAACACGAGCAAGAGAACTTCAACCAGTTCAAAACCATGAGAGAAGTAAGCCGGGAACTGAAAGAAATGAGGTCAAAATTCCACCAAGCTAAAAGCTCGGAATCGGATATCAACCGGGTCATTGAAAAAGCTAGGCGAACACCTTTCACCCTGCAAATTGCTAGCTTGAGAATCAGAGATTCTCGAAAACTTAACTTAGAACCGTACAACGGTTTGGAAGATCCGCAAGGCTATCTCGCAACTTTCCTAATTGTTGCTGGGTGAGTTGATCTGAACGAAGCCGATGAAGATGCAGGATACTACAAGCTTTTCTTTGAGAATCTGTGTGGACAAGCCCTAATGTGGTTCACTCAATTGGAACCAGGGTCGATCAGCAACTTCAACGAGCTTTTAGCAGTATTTTTGAAACAATACTCAATTCTTATGGATAAAAGCATTTCGGATACCAACCTTTGAAATTTATCTCAAGGGCCGAACGAAACACTTCGGACTTTCATCACCAAATTCAAGAACGTACTCTCAAAGCTCCCAAGGATCTCACAACAGTCAACTTTATCAGCTTTGCGAAAAGGATTATGGCATGATTCGAGATTCAAAGAAGATTTGATACTACACAAACCTGATACTATTCAAGATGCGTTATTCCGAGCAAACAATTGGATGGAAGTCGAAGATGAAAAAGAAAGTTTTGCGAAGAGAAATAAGCAAGCAAAACCATCAGTCACTTTTCCACCCAAGAAGTTCGAACCTCGGGAGAATCAAGGACCGAGGAAGTTTGGTTCACAAACATTCAACAATAACGTCGGGAAATAGTTTCAGGGAAAAGGAAGGTCAAATACTTGGATTCGAGATGAAAGCCTGTATTGTGATATACATAGAGTCACCGGGCATCTGACCAAAGACTGCAATGTACTCAAAAGGCATCTCGCAGAACTATGGGCAAGCGGAGGTCTTTCAAAATTCAACATGGAGGATTTCGTCAAGCAATACCATGAATCAAGGGATAATTTCAAAGCTCAAAACTCTAAGAGACCAAGACCGACTAGCGAAGAAGAACCAAGAAGTTCAAAAGGTAAAATTAACGTAATTCTTGGAGGTTCCAAACTTTGCCGTGATTCCATCAGGACAATCAAAAAGCATAAACGGAATGTTCCTCTAAAGTCAAGTTAAGTGAAGAGATAGATTTTCAAGGCGCTTCAATATCATTCGAGGAAAAGGAAACGCAGCACCTCAAAAGACCTCACGATGATGCACTAGTAATTACGCTGGATGTAGCTAACTTCGAGGTTTCAAGAATCCTCGTCGACACCGGTAGTTCGGTAGGTCTAAGCTTTCTAAACACCTTGGAAAGGATGGGGATAAGCAGGGCGGATGTAGTAGGACCGCCATCTCCTTTAGAAGCTTTCACAAGTGAATCAGCAATGTCTCTCGGAACAATCAAGCTACCAGTTTTGGCGGGAAAGATATCAAAGATTGTAGACTTTGTCGTCTTTGATAAACCAGCAGCTTATAACATCATCCTCGGAACTCCATGGATCTACCAGATGAAAGCGGTCCCCTCTACGTATCATCAGTGCCTCAAATTTCCAACCCCAAACGGAGTGGAAACTATCCGGGGAGACCAAGAAGCTTGGAGAACTTGTTATTTAGCTAGCCACCGATTGAAAATCCAATAGCAATTAACGAAGCCCGCAAAGAAAGGAGTAGTCCCGAGGTTTCCTAGCGGGCAGAAGGTTGACGATGTTGTGGTCGAAGTAATTCTAGAAGGAGATAAACCGGATCGGAAAGTGCGGATTAGAGCTACTTTACCCGGCGAAATAAAAGAAGCTTTAATCGAGCTGTTAAGGAGGAACAAGGAATCATTTGCTTGGTCATAGACCCAAGTATAATTTGTCACGAGTTGAATGTGGATCCGAGCTTCAAGCCTGTAAAACAGAAAAGAAGGAAACTCGGAGTGGAACGAGCAAAAGCGGTAAACGACGAAGTGGATAAACTTTTAATAATAGGATCTATAAGAGAAGTGCAGTATCCGGATTGGGTGGCGAATACCGTTGTGGTCAAAAAGAAGAATGGAAAGGATAGAGTGTGCATCCATTTTACATATCTTAACAAAGCTTGTCCAAAAGACAGTTTCTATCTCCCACATATAGATCGTCTTGTGGAATCAACTACCGGAAACGAATTGCTAACTTTCATGGATGCCTTTTCGGGATACAACCAGATCATGATGAGTCTAGAAAATCAAGAGAAAACGTCATTTATCACGGACAGAGGCATCTATTGTTATAAGGTAATGCCTTTTGGATTAAAGAACGTGGGAGCGACTTATGAACGTCTGATTAACAAAATGTTCAACGAGTACCTCGGAAAGACAATGGAAGTCTATATCGATGATAGGCTAGTGAAATCATTGAAAAAGGAAGATCATATTAAGCATTTAGAAGAATGTTTCACGATCCTTAACCCATATCGAATGAAGCTAAACCCGGCGAAGTGTACGTTTGGAGTCCCATCCTGGGAATTCCTCGGTTATATTGTTACAAAGCGAGGAATTGAGGCAAATTCAAACCTAATTAACGCCTTTCTCAACATGCCATCTCCAAGAAACTTCAAGGAAGTACAGCGGTTAACCGGTCCGATTGCGGCACTGAATCGTTTTATTTCAAGATCGACCGACAAATCATTGCCTTTTTATCATAGAAGAAGCATTCGGACAGCTCAAAGCATATCTGACCACTCCACCTATATTGTCGAAACCAAAAGCGGATGAGAAACTTTATCTATATGTCTTGGTCTCGGGCCATGCAGTTAGCAGAGTCTTGATCCGAGAAGACCGAGGAGAACAAAAACCAATTTACTACATAAGCAAATCCATGACGGATCCGGAGACCAAGTATACGATGATGGAAAAGCTTGCACTTGCGGTAGTAACTTCAGCTCGGAAGCTTCACCCGTATTTTTAATCTCACCCAATCGAAGTGTTATCAAATCAACCGCTTCGAACAATCCTTCATAGTCAGAACCAATCTGGGAGGTTGGCGAAGTGGGCGGTGGAGTTAAGTGAGTATGATATAGAGTACAAGAGCCGAGTCGCCATGAGACTTAAGTTCTAGCTGATTTTTTAACAGAGTTGCAGGTACTTGGCGGACGGGAGCAACCAGAATATCAGACTTGGAAGTTACACGTCGATGGGTCTTCATCAAAAAATGGATCCGGGGTGGGGATCAAATTGGAGTCTCCCACCTCAAAAATCCTTGAGCAATCATTCCGGTTATTATTCTTTGCATCTAACAATGACGCAGAATATGAAGCATTAATCGCCGGACTCAGGTTGGCACAGGGAGTTGGAGCTGATGAAGTGATCACCTAATGTGATTCACAACTGGTTGTTAACCAATTCAATGGAGACTATGAAGCCAAAGATTCAAGAATGGAGGCATATCTTGAGGTGGTCAAAGATTTGACTACAAATTTCAAGAAGTTTGAACTCATTCACATACCACGAGGAGAAAAGACAACCGCGGATGCACTCGCGGCTCTGGCTTCAACGTCAGATCCCAAAGTCAAGAGAATCATTCCGGTAGAATGTATTTCGAATAGAAGCATTAAGGAAGAAAAAAAACACTCGTCACTATAAGGTCTCGAGCTGCAGCCCGGGATCGCGGTGAACCCGCAATTGAATTACCACCTGTCAAGAGACGAAAGTCAAAAGGGGCAGCCGTACATAAGCCAGCCGTGCAAGAAGGTAATAGGGTCAAAGAAATTGTCGAACCATTAGAAGATATAGCCCCGGAAAACACTGTTGAAGCCAAGACCGAACCATGGGTTGACGAAGACGTCTTCGAACCAAATGAGCATCCCGAGCCAGAAGCTCAATATTTCATGAAATCGACCAAATTCCGGCTAAAGATTGGGGGGCTGATTGGAGGGAGCCAATAAAACATTACATTGTTACATGAGAGCTCCCAAAGAATAGATGGCAGGCTAGGAAAATGAGAATCGTTAGCGCGAAATTTTGTCTATCGAAGGATTTTTTGTATAGATGAGGTGTAAGCAATCCCTATTTACTTTGCATTTTTGGGCCCGAAGTCGAGATCGTTATGAGTGAAGTGCACGAAGGTTTGTGTGGCAGTCATTTTTCAGGTAGGGCTATGGCTTTCAATATTAAGAGGATGGGGTACTATTGGCCTACTATGCCCAGCGATGCGAACGTTGCCAACTCCACACGCCTCTCATCCATCAACCTTCGAAGTTATTCTCTTCGATCTCTGTACCGTACCCGTTCATGAGGTGGTCGATGGATATCATTGGACGATTGCACAAGTCAACCCGGGATGTACAATATCTCTTGGTCCTAACGGATTACTTTTCGAAGTGGATTGAAGCCGAAGCATATGTAAATTTTCAAAGATTCGGTGGTAAAAACCTTTATTTGGAAGAATATCATTTGTAGGCACGGCGTCCCATACGAGATAGTTTCGGACAACAGACCACAATTCATCTCACACGAGTTCGAAGCTTTCTGCTCGGATTGGGGATCAAAGTTAGTTATTCTACTCCGCGATACCCACAAAGGAACGGTCAAGCCGAAGCTGCGAACAAGATAATTCTAAGCAATCTTAAGAAACGTCTAAGTCATTTGAGAGGAGGATGGTATGAGGAACTTCAACCGGTCTTATGGGCATATCGCACAACTCCTAGGCGCTCGACCGGAGAAACCATGTTCTCATTGGTGTACGGAATGGTGGCAGTTGTTCCAGCCGAGCTCAATGTGCAAGGACTTCGTCGAACAGAAGCTCCTTTAAACGAGGAAGAGAATTCCGCAATGCTAGACGATCCGCTATATACCATCAACGAGAGGCGAGATCAGGCTTTGATCTGAATTCAAAATTATCAACAAACTGCTGCTCGATATTACAATTGGAAAATCAAAAGCAGAACTTTCTTTGTGGGTGATTATGTTTTAAAACGTGTGTTCGATAACAAGAAGGAGGAAGGAGCAGGCAAGCTTGGCATTAATTGCGAAGGTCCTTACATAGTTACCGAGGTGGTCCGAAATGGTGTTTATAGATTGAAAGATTTAGAAGACAGACCAGTCCAACGTCTTTGGAATGTGGTGAACTAAAAGAAATTTTATGTTTAAAAAAACACGCATTTTTTGTACATGAACTACGGTGTGGCTTGATCCCTAAATGGGTACGTAGGCAGCTCGAAAACGAGTTCAGCTATTACTAAAATTTGTTTTATTCATTTGAAGAGGAGTTCGATTATACGAACAAATAAAGGAAAGGAGTTCGACTGTTCGAACATACAAAGCAGGAAGCAAAGTTACATTTATTCAAAGGCGAAAACGATAAAATGATGCTGAAGTCTTAAACACACTTCGGATTAGAAAATCCTTCTCGTCTTGCAAAACACTTTGACTCCTTGGTTGGCAAGATCAAGAATGGGCATTAAACAATCCGGGATACGGGCAAATTCAGCGATTTCGAGTTCGATCCAGTCCCCGGGATGAGAGTTGAGGGTGTGTAACTCCCTTGATATCATGGCGACTCTCCGCAGCATCTGGTTGATCTTCTTTCAAAGTTTCTTCTTTTCTGATGAACGCTTTTGGTGTTGAGCCGCGAGAGCTTTGATGAAGGCCATCGCAATTTCTTGATCTCTGCTTGAAAGATCCTTGATTAGTGCAAACGGAGCTCGGGTTTGGGATCTAAAGTTGCGAAGTGGGTAGCGTCCTCTGTCCGGCACATTCAGAATATCCTCATCGATCATCCCGACCTTGGAAAAGTTTGGCATGGACTCCGAGCATCGAAGGTTAAAAGCCATAACTGCACAAAGGGAAAAACAAAAGTTAGATGAGGAATAAAGAAAACATAAAAGATGCAATTTATAAGGACTCGTAACTTTCAAAGATGTGATTCCATTAAAGGCTGGAGTGATTCGCGGAAGCATTCACGTCGTCCTAATCGCCCTGCATTCAAAGAGTATCTCGGAAACGAATATTTAAAAAATCAAGGGAAATTAGAAAGTTTCCTTAAGTAAAAGTGGGCCAGGGCCCAAAAGTAAGTCCAAACAAAAATTAAAAAAAAGGGAAAATATTCGAATTCGGGGGACATTTAGGGAAGGGGCTCGGGAACATGCTCCTTCATCGCCGGTTCTGGGTTTGAGGTGGATGCCTCGTTCTTGATGTCCACTTTGGGTTCATTCTTCACACGCTTCCAAGGGTTGTTGTCCTCTTCCTCGTCGTCATCCTCTTTTCTGTCAGACGGGATCACTTGGACCAAAGCGTTTACGGCACCGGGGACTTGACCTCGAGCACAGAGGTACATCCGAAGCATGTGCAGGATCTTCGCCACACAGTCGAAGTTCCTCCATTGGAAGGGATCGCTCTCCATGGCCCTCACCTTCCTTTCGATACGGGCAATTCGGGCCTCGAGCGTTTGCCTCTTGAGGCCCAACCGCTACCTCTCATCGCATAGGCGGCGGTGCTTGTCGACAACCTAGTACAAGAACCATTTAGTATGAGAAGGAGTCGTTTCGGTAAGGAAAAGGGTAAAAGACCTACCTTTTCCATAAAATCGTATACCTCTTTCTTGTCCTTCGCGGGGAAGTGAAAGACGGCGTGAGGAAAGAGAACGCTGGCGGGCTCAAAGCCATCGCCGGACAGAAACAGTGGGCTAACGGGGTCAAGAGGACATACGGTGGAGGCTCTTTCGTTTTCCTTTCTTGAAGTGTTTACCAAGTAAATTTCTGAGATCATTTTTTGAGACATAAATGACAGTTTGTGCTCTTATTTATAGAGAGTTAGGGTTTTTCTTGAAACCACAAAATTAATAATTGTGGCGTGTCCAAATGGTTTAAACCATTTTTGGAAATAGAGGAAAAGACAATTATTGCCTTAAAGGCGTGAGGCTTTTCCTATTTCCCGAGGAAGGAAATGGCAACCGTCGCATTAAAGACAAACGGTTAATTAAATAAAAGAAAAACAATTAAGGCCCAAGCCCAGTAAATAAGTCGAATTGACTGAACCCGAGTTGGGGAATTCGCGGAGTTAAAGCGAGTTCAGACTCACATTTAAAGAGATAGGTCTGATCAGCCTATGAATCTCATAACTTGACCACATGGTTAACAGAAGCTATTTCCAAAAAGTGGATTTTGCAAACCCACAACTTAATAGCAAAAAGCCCTCTCGGGACCATAATCTTTAAAGGTTTAAAAGCCTCCTCAGGCAAAATACTTGTTCAGAAAATAGAAAGCCAACTTAGGCGATGAAAATAGTTTGAAAAATAAACTTCAAGTTTGTCAGAAAATAGACAGTTTGGGTTGGCTCAGGATTGACCGGGTCCACGGCAGCCATCTCAGTCTCATCCGATTTGTTAGCAACGGGCTGTTCGGTAGGAATTCTAGGGTCCGAACCATCATCATCCTCGATAACCACTGTTTCAGTGTTCGTGGGTGGAGGAATTTCTGTTGGGATGGCTACCAGCGTAGGAGTTTCCAACGGCATGATGGATACCTCGGGTTCCACGGGATCACTGGAACCTGAGACAATCATCTCGAATCAGGAAAACGCAAGTATAAAATATTCTTGTTCGGTATCGAAATTTGAGGTTTTAAAACTTACCAGCCCAATCTAAACCAGACTCGCTCAAAGGAGGCGACTCGGTCAAGAACTCTTTGAACTATTGAGGGTTGAATGATGAAGAGGGAAGAGCGGCCAGACGATTTCGTTTCTCTGTTAGAACTGCTTCCAATTCGGACCTTTCTTGATCTTCGGAAAAATCTTCGTCATGGGTTTGGCCCAGAAGGAGGAGGTTGATTTCATATTCCTTGATGTCTGATTCCAGCTCCGTCCTAGTTTTCTCGGTTTGGATGAACACGATCGCCCCTTGAATCAATTCCATCCCGCGACCTTTTACTTCTTTCCTGGCTTTTGATGCTGATCTCGCTAACTCAACATCTCGAAGTTTGGCGATTGCTTTGTACTTGGCCTGCAATTTGGATAGCTGGTTGGACAAGTCGTAAACATTGGATTCAAATTCTGAGAGTCTGCCCCGAGCATTCGAGAGTTCCTCCTGGATCTTGTCATACCTCTGATACTGATCCTACAACTCGCAATCAACTTCATGAGTTCGGAAGAAAGATTGTCCAATTGGTCTTCCAGTTTTTGCTTGACTTCAGAGGAAGAGTAGAGATCGGACTCAAGAGAAGAAAACTTATCTTTCCAGGCCATAACGTCGTTCCCTGTCAAGCAACAACCTTTCGTAATACTCAATCATGTCATTGAGTTCGCTGTTTGCCTGAACCAAGGGTTACAAAGGTGAGTTAGCGTATAAGCGAAAGAGTAGAGCTAAAAGATCGCAAATAAAAAGAACTAACCCGAGATGAGTGATGAGCGTGAAGTAGGAATCGCTCGCGAATCGCAGGACGCCACCTGTCAAAGGTTGGCTAGATCGTGTCTTTCCTAGTCTTGAAGCATCAATAGACGTTTCCCTCTGTTTCCATCGCTGTCAAAGTAAGGGGTGAAGGACGCGTTACTAAGGATTCAAACGACGTGGCGAATACGAAGAATAAACAAGAGTTTCTAACCAGTGAGTGATTTGGTTTGAGGAACCAGAGTGGCCTTGGGTTTAGGGTTAGAATCTCGGGGCTCGACATCTTCCTGTCGAGGATTTGCACTCCGGCCAGCCTTTTCAACCCCAGATCTTGAGGAAGGGGACATGACGACTAGAGGAGGGGGACCCATCAAGCGAGGTGGGGGAGATGATCGAGGAGAACGATCGGTTCGGGCTTTTGTCTTATCCCTCTTAGGAGAAGAACTGCAACGGGATGGTCTTTCCCTTTTCTTCCGAAACAAATCCGCGATTGGTTCGCTGCTCAACCTATTCCGAGAAGAAGGCCGAGGTGAATCACGACGAGGTGATCGGTCTCGGCGAGGTGATCGGCCACCATGACCTTCACGATGAGGTGTGGGTCTGAAGGCACCAGCAGATCTAGCCCCTTCGGTACTGCCATCGTCGATTAGCAGGGTTCTGCTGTACTCCTTCTTGTCGACAGCCAACGTAAAGAACAACTTGTTCACCTCACAAGCCTCCACGATCGATTTGGACAACGTCTTGCGTCGGGAGGCGATGGCTCGAGCAGAGGTTCCATGAGGTAAAGGAGGAGGCAACGGAAGTTGAAGAAGTTGTCCAGGGGGACTCATCCTGAGCTTGTGGTTAGCCTCTATGAACCGGTCAAGGGTGAAGGAATTCCAAAGAGTTTCCCCCTCGATAACGATCCTGAAGAATTTAACGAACTCAATAGTCGGAAGAATTAGAGCGATGAAAGCTGCGAGTGGAAATTAAAAGTTTGTCAGATAGGGCAATATATATATAAAAATCATATGCATGACCTAAGGTCTACCGGGCTTCGAGGGGAGCAAGTCGGAAAGATTTTCAACTGAAGCAGGGGTCTTTTTAATTAAGAACCACGGGTGATGCCAGTTCTCGTCCTTGTTAGGAAGATGCGAGATGAGGTTCCTGTTGGCGTTCGGATAAGCCTAGAAGTATTCGGCTTTCTTCGAAGAACTCCTCACGCTGAGAAGTTCATTCAGTTCGGGAACCCCGATAACATATCCGGCCTTTGCCGCGATTGTAATAATCTCTAAAATAGTCCGGAGGAGGTTAGGGGTTAGTTGGGGCAAGGCAATTTCAAGGGCTGCTAAGTACCGAACAAGGGCTCCGGGAAGAGGAAAGGTCAAACCGCAACCCTTGAAGTAGATCTCGTACACGCAGAAGAACCCGGGACGGTGGTCTTTCGGCGACTCTATGGGTTTGGGCATCTGGGAATCCCTCATAATATCGGTTGAAATCCGACAGAGCTCTCCCAATCGATTGAGGGATTGAAGGGTGCATGTGGATTGATAATGTGGACCGGCGATATCATTCGGTCGGGTGCAAATGTCGTTATTAGATCCGCTTTCTTCGAAAGACGGAGATTCAGGCCTTTCACTTTCCGAATTCATCATAAAAATGGATAGTCTGAGGGTTCAGAGGAGAGAGAGTTTAGAGAGGAAGAAGAAAGGGGCTTTGTTCTAAAAAAAAGATGAAGCGTAAAAAGTGATAAGTAAAGTGAATTTACCTTACGCAAGCTAGTGATGATGACGAAACAGCCTTGGGAGTCATGGAGGAAGTGGAAGAGTTTTTCCCGCTTTAATAGTAGATAATTGATATGTGGTCATAACTGTGACAGATGTCACGAGAGTAATTATGGGTGATTCCAAAATCATATGAGTAATGTGATGTTGGCGGGAAGTCAGAGAGTCATTTGGAGCAATCTTTGCCCATTGAGGTATTAAAGTCTTCCGAATTGGAGTATCACTTCGAAAGACTTGGGGGGCTAATTGTTGGTGTCGGATCCCGCACCGTGGGCTCGGGACCGGTCAAAGATCGCCACGTAAGAGGGAATGATCTAAAAGAGGAAAGGCCCATGGGCTTTTCTGAGTAAAAGTATACGTGAGGTGATTGATCAGCGAGGTGGACTGGACATCGATGTCAGAACTGCCCGGATTGGAGAGTCGGGTGGGCCAGAGGACGAAGCCCAGAAATTTTGGAATCAATTCAAATTCGAACGTTCGAATAGTTAATTTGAAGACTGAAACAGACACATTTAATATAGAATAATTGTGTATAAATGGTAATTAAATGTATTCATTGAGTATAAATTGTGGGTCAAAGACCATGTAGAGAGACACACGCATTTTTGTGCAAACTTCTTATACACATTTTCTTACAAAACTCATAGTTTTCTCTATAATCATCAATCTATTTTCCAGTACATTTGTCCTCAAGAATAATCCTTCTCACTAAATAAATAAATACTTGAGTGTGTGAATCTGACATCCACAGCAAGGTAAGTAGAATCGTTGAGGATATTGACTCAAGATAGTCCATCCTCAAAAGAAGCTCTTCATATGCTACGTTTATGTGTGGTACATTCATTGTTTGCCCATTTTGCGTATGGAATACTCCTCATAGGCTGTGGCCATTTCAGAAAAAGAATGCATATCACAAAACGTTTTTTAAGCTTGGTCCCCGATCTAGAAACATCGGTGATTGTCGAGAATGTAGTGGTAAAACAAGTAAGCTCAAAGGGAATTCTAGGGTATCGTTTTTTCGTTACTTCTTTTAAATTCGATATCAGGCCTCCATGCTACCAACAACATCCTCCCGCCGGCTCTATGTGCAAACATTGTTTTGCTTACTCGTTTGGTACTAGATTTTGTATGCTGTATTGATAGTCGTAAGAGGAGTAAGAGTTGTAAGAATGATAAGTCTAGGAAGCCTATTTTTATTGTACTATAAGAGTAATCAGTCGTAGTAGTATGCTTGATTTAGAGTGTAATTTAAGTTAAATGGGCCGTAGTAAGATTGATTTAGAGTGTAATATAAGTTAAGTGGGCCGTAGACCCATGTATTGTATGAAAATACTCTTCCTTATGCTCCATTATATGTAGTCTTAAACTTCAAATACTTGGAAATGTATGATATTATAGAGTCTTACAGAATTAAAGTCAACTAAATATGCGAATATCATTGAACAGCTGGTTTTAAAATACAGAATTAATATCCACTAGATATTGACCCGTGATACACCGCGGGTTGATATTTTCTTTAAAAAGTTAATTTTTTATTTTAATTAATATTATTTATATATAAATAACATATTCAAGAGATACATTACGGGTCTATAATTTTATTAAATAAAATATTGATTTTTGTCTTTAAAATGATTTATATATATAGGCTATTGTTTTTTCAATGTATGATACACCTTGTGACAATATTTATAACTAAAAATAATATTTAATTTTAAATTGTATTTGTTGTGTTAATATTATTTGTTTTGTTTAGTGTTTACAATTGTATAATTATATTTTGATTGTGAATTCTTGGGTTTCACCCATAGCTAATATACCATCCCATAATAATATTGATCCAAACATGTCCCATATAACCATGTCCCGTGAAAATTAACATCATTTTATTATTTTCTTATAAAATTAATATACTATAAATATTTGAAACTTCAAGAAAAATTTTAATATTGATCTAAACGTTATAGTTGTATTTTGATTGTTATATCTAAGATTTAACCTGTAGAATATCATCCCGTATTAATATCGACCCAAATCCGTCTTACCATATAACTTATTCTATGAAATTAAACATCATTTTGTCATAGTTTTATAAACTTCAAATATTTATAATAATAGAACTTCAAAAAAAAATTATTTTGATCCAAACTTCATTTGATTGTTATATCTAAAATTTTACATGTGGTATATCGTCCCATATTAACATCTTTTTAAAGTATTTATAACATTTAATTTTATAATATTTAAACTTCTTATAACGTTCAAATATTTATAATATTTAAATTTTTATAAACGTTTTAAATTATTTAAAATGTTTTATAAAGCTTAACTTTTAAAAAGTTAAGTATTTATAATATTTTGAAACTTTTTAAAGTTTCAATCCTTAAAAAAAAATACCGGAGTTAACCGGTTAATATTCTTAATTTTGCATGCCTGATAAATCAAGCTTCCTACTCATTCGTATTAAGAATCATTTTGATCTTTTTTATAGTATAAATTTGAACCATTGCCAAGTTTTTTAAGCATTGTGGGACCTTGTAAACAGATTTTATTTTCTTCATCGATTGAGTAATGTATGTCAGTTTTTTAAAATTTGAATTACATCATATGCAGAAAAAAATCTAACATTTATTAACTATATGTATTTTTATATAAAATCAAAATAAATTAGAAATAAGAACAAATAAAAGTGAAAGAAGAATTTATATATTTATATTTAATGTAGGTAAAGAGAGTTTAAGAAATTAGCAATTAATTGAATATAGTGCAATAAAGATAAAATTTAATTAAGGATATAAATTTAAGATAATATCTTCTTAGAATAGATTTTGTAGCGACTAAAAAATAAATATTTTTTACTTTTGGACAAAAACATTCGCTGGAAGATATTTTATGCAATAACTCAATTGTAGTTATTCACAAATAGGATGTTAAGAAAGGAAAGTATTTATGTAAGTATTTAATGTTGATTGATGATTTATAAGTTTTGTATTTTAAAATATTTTGTTTAGATATTTTTTTGTAGGGATTCAAAACTAAATAGTATTTATATAAAGGATTTTTTATAAAAGCTTTACCAAAAACTGTATAACTAGATTGTACCCTTTAACACAGTAGATTAGTTTTTCCATATTGTTCGATTATGGCCACCATTACAACATTGGGAACACGCATGCAATTTTCTTGGTCTTTCTCTATCCAATGCAACCTGTAATGTAGGTTTCACTCTTGTTATTTTACGCCTACCAGGTTGGGGCCTCACGTCAGGCGGGTGGCATATTTTCTGCAAAACGATGTCGGCCAAAGTGCATGATTCAGGTGGCATTACCGAATTGCCATATTCGTTGCAAAGGTAGTCTTTACGGTAGTAAGTGTGACAATCTGTGATCCTTGATACTTTGGCCTTTTCTGCAGCAGCGATTGCATGAATGCAAGGTAAGTTCTCGAGGTCAAACATACGACACGTACATTTCTTTTGGGATAGATTGACAACATTTATTGTTGAAAAGCTTTTCACTTCGTATTGATGAGGATCTATCTCTTGCACTTTTAGAACACTAGCTCTTAACACGCGGCTCTGACCACATATAAAGGAGAGTCATTCAATAACATAAGTAGTAAAGTTATCTATTATGGAGAGTTTAAATAGAATTTGAACCCGTAATAGTTTTTCAACACCAGTGGTCAGAGTTGTTGTCATTCCACATGCTTGTTTATGCTTAGTGGCAAACCAACGGGTTAGCATCATCCTCACTTCATCAAGCAATGCAACAATAGGATAGTATCTGTAGGGCCTAAGAACTTTGTTTATTGTCTCAGCATTGTTGCTTGTTGTGAAGTTGTATCTATCGCCCGGAAAGTGTAGCCTAGTCCACATACTTAAATCAGTTCGTACCAAAAAGCTATGTAGCTCTAGATTTAGTTCATGGATCTGCTGAAACAAAACAGTAAAGTCTGACAGTTGAAAAGCTGTAGCTGCCTTCTTCAATAACCCAAATGATTCACTCCCCTTGAATCTAAGCAAAATATTCTTATGTAAGTGGTATGTGCAAATACCACGGCTATCTAGAGGATACACATTTCTTATAGCTTTCCCTATAGATTTATGCCTATCAGATATTATCGCTAGCCCATCATCATCCGGAATCACACAGCTTAGTTGTCTAAACAACCACTCCCACGACGCATCGTTCTCAGTGTCAACAATAGCAAATGCTAAAGGAAATATATTGAAATTTCCGTCTTGGGTTGTTGCTAATAATAGCGTACCTAAGTATTTCCCTTTCAAAAATATCCCGTCCACCACAATTAGTTTTCTCATAAATGGGAATCCGAATTTAGACCCGAATTATAGACCCGAATTTCACAGAGCACGTATGGTCTGATATATAGACCCAAATTTTAAAACATGAACCAACCCTTGTGGGTGTCGCTCGAACTCTCTATTTACAACCAGGCACCCACCACTTGACACTATATAATTCCGGAAGTGATCGACCAACATTGAAGTCAAACTTCTGAAATACACTCAGTATCTTCAGTCTATACTCCAAATCATCTTTTGAATCAAATATTTGACCAACTTCTAAATCTAATACATAGCCGAAATCAAGGTTCACAAACTCATTTTTTCTACTATAAACATGTTGTCCTCCTGATGTACTTTTGAATAGTTCAAACATATTGTCACCAAATCCATTATCAAATCCAGACTGGTTTTTATCTTTCAAATACGTTGCGTATACACTTGACTCCTCATCCCTGTCACTCGCTCCATCAGCATCATCGAAACAATCAAATCAGTACATCTCGTCTTCATCCTTCTCTTCATTTGAATCCTCCTCTGCATTAACATCCTCGTCTTCATCCATATCTTGATTACCATCCCCCTCCTCTATCGAAGCTCCCTTCATATCGACATACTCCTCATCTATAATTGGCTCCGCTTTCTTTATCCTCGATTCATCAGAGTTTTTGTGGATTTTCCGCCGACTAAACCCAAGAACATCCTCAGTTATCCGACAACCCTGATCGACAATTTCAACTTCTTGTTCGCCAACCAAACAACTTGTAGCTTGTACCGTAACACATAGTTGTGTGCTTCCCGTTTTACAATGACGGAGAAAACCTTCAAATTATCTTCCGTTACAATCTATTACCGGAGGTGTATCGTCGGGAATAAGCATCGATATACAAATTTTATAACTCAGACTAACCTTACAATCCCTACTATCCAAACTGAAATCCTCATATACCATTTCAACAAGATCTTCATACCCTTTAATTTGATTCGAACTTAGAACCCTACATCTGCCTCGTTCATCAACACTAAATACCCACCGCATGTTGTTGAAATTCCACTTTCCACACACTAATATTATCTCTTCCATCGCCAAATAGAGCAGATGATTCAATTGTTTTCTGCAGTTTACGACCTCTACTTGCCTGATCCACAAAAGATCCTCTTATTCGGATAAGAATAAAAATAGTATCTTCCATTCTTAGAACATATGCTTAACCTAGAAAAATGACATGTCTAAAAAATCATTAAATTCGTAATTCTATTACCACACCATTCATAAGTCAGAAATTTGAGTGCTATTCTAGTAATTAAATACAGTATAACTCTACCATCACATAGCAACAATATGTCTTTCGTCACATGAAATTTGACTTTAACTCTACTGTCAAGTAAATATGTCTATCACCACTGTCTCATACATTTAAGTACCTTAAGCCTGTCAGTCCGAATATCTCTATCGTAACTAGAGATAACTCTAACAGATATATCTGTCATACTCGCTTAAATCTACTACCATTACTAATAACTCTTTCAACAAACTAACTCTGTCAAGAATCTCTATCACCACATATAGTTTAACTATATCAAATACATCATCTCTATCCATTAAATCTGTCACGACACTAACTCTACCATCACATAATGTAACTATACCCAACAACTCTATCGTAAAGTCTAACTATACCAGATTAGTGTATCTTTACCATAACTACAAATATGTCTATTCAATAAGTCTATCTATGTACATAACTATATTTGATATATCTATCAAAAAATTATGTCTACCACGCGATTTTTAGTCTTCAGATTTCTTCTGCAACATAAGTTCTCTTTTTTCCTTCAGAATGCTCCATTATCTCCAAATGAATCTCAAACATGTAAAGACCTGAAAAGAACTAGAAAAGACTCTGGAAATAACAAATAAACTCTAAAACTAATACTTAAATCATAGCTAAAACAGGTAAAAATAGGGATATATCACTATAAAATTGCATCAAATATTTTATTTAATGCAAATTTCCAATTAATGTTAGTTATGGTAAATTTATCATAAATGTCGTAGGAAAATTTTTGTAATTTGCCAACAACTATGATATCGTTGCAAATTAACATTTTAAGTTATTGGAAATTATTAACAAAATATTTGTTAGAAACAAATTTGTTTGTGGGAAATTATTTCTAACAAGTTGATGACAAAATATTTGTTGGAAAAGTGGAAAAAAAAACGAAAATCGAAAAAAAGAAACGAAAAAACCAAAAAAAAAAGAGGGAGACAAATCTAGGTTATATAAGATTCATAGTCTTCCCCTTTTCTCTTTTTTTTTTCTGTGAAACTTTACTTCTGAAAAAATTGAAAATTGTTGTCAATGACAAGAACAAAAAACAAAAATCGTAAGTGGATGTATAATTATATAGATGAAGGTACCGAATAATTAACAAACGAATATAAAGAATTTCTTGTTGATTTTATGTGTTTTGCTGCAAATCAAGAGATTCTATTGGAGTGTGGTAAGATATATTGTCCTTGTTCTTCTTGTGGTAATGAGAAATTTCTCTCAGTAGATACTATTTGGAAGCATTTATATAGAAGATTTACGCCTGGATAATACATATGGTTTTCTCATGTGAATGATTTTGAAACTTTAGCAAATAGTAGTACTGATCAAAACAGTGGAGATGATGAAAATCATGGGTTGGAACTTGGAGATAATAATAGTAATGAAGAGGAAGAGAATATAACTAGAGCTCAAGCCGGTGTAATATAGATGGTAACAGATGCTTTTCACGAAACGACTAAAGGTGGAACTGAAGAACCAAACTTAGAAGCGAAAAAGTATTTTGATATGTTAGATGCAGCGAAGAAACCGATTTATGATGGTTGTAAAGAGGGTCACTCTCATTTATCTGCTGCAACACGGATGATGAATATAAAAATAGAGTATAAATTATCGGAGGATTGTGTTGACAAGGGGAAGTCCCAAAAGATGATGAACTCTGTTTGGATTGGTCTTATTGCTTTATGGGAAAACGAGAAAAGCATCAAGAGAAGCAAAACCAACTCCAAAAATAAGAAGAGCGATCGTGGTGGCTTAGGGATAGCAAAGCACATATGTGGGTCAATGCCATATGTCCGGAGAAGAGAAGAGATGGTAATTTTGTATTATTATTTGCATACCATATAGTTTCTATCAAATTCAGTCAAAGTTTTCTATAATGACTTGTTTGTGTTTCAGAACTGTTTAGCGTGATGAGGTGACATGAGAGCTCCCAGATATGGTTACTTTTGAAATGTCTACAATTTGCATGATTTCAGTGTTCATTCATCATCGATTTGAGTTTAGTTTCATATCATTCATCACTGTTTTATATCATTCCTCAACATTCTTGCATACTTTGCATGATTAGGATAGGTTTGCATACATATTGCATTTCTGAGATGTTTTAGGTGATTTGGAGCTGTTGGCAAGCAAATTGGATGAAGCAAGCCGGAACCAGAAGAGTTACTCGACCACCTGGTTGAGTAACTCCAGCAGCACACTCGACCCCCTGGTCGAGTAACATTGGAGCCATTCTTACCAATCATTCGACCCCCTGGTCGAGTAACCACACTCCAGGCCACTTGATGACACCACTCGACCATTTGGTCGAGTAACACTTCGTCATACCAACTGACCACCACTTGGCCGTTCACTCGGCCACCGTACTCAACCCCCTGGTTGAGTAAAGCTGTCACCACCCAACACCATCACTCGACCAAGCACTCGACCACATCTTCAGAGTTTACTCGAATCTGCACTCAACCAGACAAGCTGAACACAAGGAAGAGAAGAGGAGTAGAAGAAGTGTTTGGAAGCGGTCCAGAGCTTCATCTAATCGCGAAGCCCATCTCGGCCCATTATCAGTCTATAGGCCGGTCGATTGGGTTCCCGACCTATCTACTATCATTTTATTTCGTTTTGTATAAATAGGTGTCTGAGGGTTTTCTCCTAGGACATCTAGTCAACATTGAGTTTTTACTTCAGTTTTATTCTTTGTTTTTACTGTGGCTGCGCCATTTTGCTTCTGCAACCTGTAATTCGAGTTTTTTCCAAAGTTATTCAGATTCCGTATTTGATTTCATCTATCATTTTGTTTCTCTATGATTAGAGTCAAATTATCCTAATGACTACTCTCTCAAATAAAGAGGTTGTTATAGCACTTAGGGATCGAATTCCACAAAGTTCTTGGATCACACAATAGACTAACTGTTTTGAATAAAGCTAAACAGAAAATATTATAAAAGTAAAAGACAAGAAAAAAGTTAAAAGTTGGTTTTAGATTCAGATGATTAAGATGTCGGGTTTAAGGAAATTCTCAGGAAATATATGAATAGTAGATCTTGCAGTAAATTAGGGTTATTATCAAACCATTCTAGAACACAAATCACTAATATAGAGTAACCGGTGGTGTTCTGCGAAGCTCACTATGCTTAATAGTATTGATCCCAACTCTCTTGTAAATCCCTAGAACTAAGCAAGCATTATAATCAGGTTTCATAAGTTCACATAAATAATGGACGCTAGCACGCATCTAAATACTAGGCTCATCTAAGATAGTTCGAGTAATAGATACCTATGGTGGGCATACCTAATAATCTAAAATCAAGTTCTAGTTAGTTACTCTAAAACTAGCATTAAGAACAATCTAAGATGAAGAATTCTAAGTATATTATCCTAACAGTGTATTCGATCTACTAATTCATCCAAATCCCTAATGAGAATCCCTAAACCCAACAAGAGAACTACTCAAGCATGATCATAGAAGAACAAACCATGATTGAATAAGAAATCAATAATTAAATTAAGAAGAGAAAAGAGTTTAGAAGAATCTTCTCTAAAGGGAGTCTCCACAGGGTTTTGCTCCCAAGAATAAAAGAGATAATAAGAGTTAGGTCTAAACAATTACCATAAAAATCAATACATAAATCCTAAAAACGTCTGGGCCTTCTGTGGAAAT
Source organism: Arabidopsis thaliana (assembly GCF_000001735.4). Lineage (NCBI taxonomy): Eukaryota > Viridiplantae > Streptophyta > Magnoliopsida > Brassicales > Brassicaceae > Arabidopsis > Arabidopsis thaliana. Next base: position 4,493,752 of record NC_003075.7, on the reverse strand, counting down.
CAGGGAAAGTTCTGGGCCGAATTTGGAAATCTTCAAAACACGAATAAGTTGCGCAATTGAATTACCGTCAGGTATTGGTTTTGCTCAATACCAGGGGTTGTGTCGATCGACACCTACGTCAATTTCCGTCTCCGAATAGCTTCTGAAGCTTAAGTTGTCTGTGTTGCTCCAGAATGCTCCATAATCTCCAAATGCATCCCAAACATGTAAAGACCTGAAAAAGAGTAGAAAAGACTCTACAAATAACAAAAGGACTCTAAAAACTATACCTAAATCATAACTAAAAGCAGTAAAAATCGAGGTATATCAACTTCCCCAGACTTAGCTTTTCCTTGCCCTCAAGCAAAACACAAAAGCCGAACCCGTGGAAGAGGTTTAAAAACACAGAAACTTCCAATCTCTCTAGCTTATTACCTTGATCATACAAACCAAATCCATGCACTAAACAGTTCTAGTCAAATCCTGACCACTATGTAATTCTCTTCTAGCCCACACAACATCCTAGAATTCATACCCAAGTTCTCAACTATATCCATTAGGTTCTCATCGATGGGTCTCATCAATCAAGTTAACGTTTAAGAACCTTTTAGACACATTCCTGTACTATACGTGTACTAGATTCATTTAGAAAATTAAAAGAAAAACACAAATAAAGGAAAAAGACAAAACGAAACACCATACCAGTGGGTTGCCTCCCACTAAGCGCTTGTTTATAGTCAATAGCCTGACTTGATAGAGTTGACGACTTGGATGGGGGAACATAGGATCTGTGTTTCAATCTCGCCTTCCAAGGCGGTGTGTAAACAGATCGTCTCTATGCAGCATTTGGTGTCGATCGACACTGGTGGTGGTGTCGATCGGTACTTACTTTGTTACCTGCAAAATCAGTAGAGGAAACAAGCTCTTGAGAAACTCGATGCTTGTTTACCGTGAAGCACACTTCGAAGATTTTAAAGAAGTAATCAAAGGATAAGTAGGAGAAGAGATGGAGGAGTACCTATCATAGGGAACTGAAATAGATGTGGGTTGGGAAAGAGGTGCAGAACCATCTGTCTGTGAAGCTCGATGGTGTCGATTGACAGGGGGTGTGGTTTGGATCGACACTGATTCTCTACAGATCTCATCTGCGCTTGAATTGACATTGCCATGATTTTCCTGCAAACTTGTCTCAACCAAGTAGATACTCTCTTCAGGTAGAAAATCATTGATAGGAACGTCATCTTCAACCTTGATCCTTGACAAATGATTAGCAACTCCATTTTCAATCCCTTTCCTATCCCGTACTTCGATGTCAAACTCTTGAAGAAGAAGAATCCATCGTAGTAATCTTGGCTTAGCATCCTTTTTCTGCATAAGGTACTTGAGTGCTGAATGAATTGTATGCACAATTACCTTTGAACCAACCAGATAAGAGCGAAACTTCTCAAAAGCAAAAACCACAGCTAACAATTCTTTCTCTGTTGTCGCATAATTCTGCTATGCATCATCAAGTGTTCTACTTGCATAGTGGATAACATGTAGTTTATTGCCTTTCCTCTGTCCCAAAACAGCTCCAACGACATAATCACTTGCATCACACATGATCTCAAAAGATAAATTCCAGTCCGGAGGTTGAACTATTGGAGCACTCACTAAGGCATTCTTAATCTGATTAAAAGCAGCATGACACTCAGCATTGAAGTCAAACTTCACATGCTTACAAAGCAAAGCTGTTAGTGGTCTGGCAATCTTACTGAAATCCTTGACGAATCTCCACTAAAAGCCAGCATGTCCAAGAAAACTCCTCACTGATTTCACGTTATTTGGTGCCTGTAGACTTGTCATAACCTGTATCTTGGCTTTATCAACCTCAATACCAGCACCTTAAACTTTGTGACCAAGAACTATACCTTCCTGAACCATGAAATGGCACTTCTCCCAATTAAGAATCAAATTCTTCTCTTCACATCTCGCTAAAACTTTGCAAAGGTTCTCCAAGCATGCTTCAAATGAAGACCCATAAACAGAAAAGTCATCCATAAAGACTTCCATGAAATTCTCATCATGTCCGTGAAGATTGACATCATACATCTCTAGAATGTCGCAGGAGCATTGCATAAACCAAATGGCATTCTGCGATAGGCTAAAGTACCATAGGGATAGTGAACGTGGTCTTCTCCTGATCATCTGGATGGATTGGTATCTGAAAGAATCCTGAGTATCCATCAAGAAAGCAGTAGTACTTATGATTAGCTAACCTTTCCAGCATTTGATCAATGAATAGTAGAGGAAAATGATTCGTTCTTGTTGCAGCGTTCAGCTTCCTGTAGTCAATACACATTCTGTGGCCGGTAATAGTCCGTGTAGGAATCAGCTCATTCTTGTCATTCTTAACCACTGTAACACCTCCTTTCTTAGGAACCACATGCACTAGACTAACCCAATCACTATCTGAAATAGGATAGATGATCCCAGCTTCCAACAATTTCATGATCTTCTTCTTAACAGCATCCTTGAGATTCGGGTTTAGTCTCCTATGATGCTCAACTGAGGGCTTAGACTCATCCTTGAGGTGAATCCTATGCATACACAAGTCTGGAGAGATACCTGTAATATCATCAAGAGAATAGCCAAGAGCTTTGCGATACTTATTAGGGAGCTCTGCCTTGTTTAAAGAAGCATTAACAATGACAGGGTAAGTAGAGTTTTTACCAAGAAATGTGTATCTTAGCCCTGCTGGAAGCGGTTTTAGATCAACTTTATGAGCTTTTTCTGGGCTTCAATTGCCAATTGTTGCTGCTTGGGAAGATGTGCCAATTAACTCATCTTGAGCAACCAATTGCATCACATGCTCAGTCCTATCCAGCAGCTTACTATACCCGTTGGGAACTTTGTCAATTGAGGGAATCAGAGCATGCTTCAAAGGATCAGCAGGTGTCATCTTCATGAGAAATTCATCAGCCAGAGATGAGACAGTATCCACATAGAAAGTCTGCCCATCGATGGTAGGCTTCTTAACCACCTTATTCATGTCAAACTGCATTGTAAGATCACCTACATTCAATCGTATTCTTCCCTTTCTTACATAAATAATGGCACCAGTTGTGGCTAAGAAAGGTCTTCCCAAGATTAGAGGATCTTTAGGTTCTTTCTCATAAGATAAAACCATAAAATATGTAGGAAAGTAGCTAGTACCGACTTGTACAGGGACATCGCATAGGATACCATCGGGTCTACAGACAGATCGATCAGCAAGAACAAGAGTGATTTTCGTAGGCTCAAAATCGGTCAAACCAAGCCGGAGCGCAACGGAACGTGGCATCAAGTTGACACTAGAACCAAGATCGCACAAGCGTCGCTCAAAACTCTCGTTAAGGATACCACAATTGAGAGCAAAGCTACCTGGATCTGGAAGTTTCTTTGGAATCTTGTTCTGAATAATGTCGCTAACCTGTGTAGACATCATCATCACAGCTTTTTCAGTAAGCAAATCCTTAGTAACCATCCTCTTCACATACTGTCTAATCATAGGAGAAGACTTCACAACATCTATAAGTGGTATCTCTACAATCAACTTATCCATCATAGCTTTGCATCTAGCATCATCAAGCTCTTGTTTGGACCTCCTAGGACTCTTGGGAAACGGAACCTTGGGTTTGGTAGCCTTTTCTGCAACTAAAATCGGGTTTTGGAGAATTCGCATGTTTGGGCTGGGTTGGTGTCGGTCGACACTGTAGCGTTCTGTAGTGTATGCCATGGCTGGTGTCGATCGACACCCAGCAGTGGCGGTCGACACTGGTGTCTGGTTTGCAAAAACTGCAACATCATTTTCTTCCAAATTGACGATTTTGGCTGCAAGAAGCTCTCGTTGAAGCACTGGATTTAGCTCTTTTCCACTCCTTAACTCAATAGCACAAACATCTTCTCTATCCATACTCAACTGCTTTATTTGATTGTTAAATATTTGAATCTTCCCATACAAATCTTCAGATAAAGCAACCAGTTTGTGATCAATATCGGTTGTTTGCTTCATTTGACCTTTGAGAAACTGTTCGAGCATTGATTCATCGTCTTAGTGGTGTCGGGTGGAGGGTGGGCTTGGGTTGAAGAAGCATAATCTTGAATGAAGCTTTTAGTTTGCTGAACAAATTTCTGATGTGTAGATTGTTGATTGAAGCTCATGTATCTCTATTGATTCATCTTCTCTGAAGTGGCTAAACTGTCAACCTGTGCAACATACTGAACTTGCGTTTTCCTTGCAATGTCAACGCTTTTGGTACTAATGCTGGAAGCTAGCTGTCAATCAACATTGTTGCATTTTCTGGATATCTTGACATGAAATTCCCATTACTAGCTGATAACATTGTATTTTACTCATTTTAGGTGTATGTTTATCATCATTTAGCTGTGCATATGCTCATTGTATCGTATCATTTTGCACCATTTTAGCTTATTTTGCATACTTAGGCTCTAGGATCATCTTGCATTTGCATTGCATGTTTCAGTGTGTTTTCAGGTGCGGAAGGAGCTAAAAAGGACTCTACTCGATCCATTCACTCGATCCAGGCAGCTACAGAAGAGGCATCATTTCACTCGACCTCTTTACTCAATCCAGGCAGCTACAGAGGAGGCTGCAATTCACTCGACCCTCTTACTCGATCAAGGCAGCCTCTGATGAAGCAGCAGATTGATCTACTCGCCCCTCCTACTCGATCCTCTACTCGACCCATTTACTCGACCAAGGGTGACCAACTTTACAAGACTTGTTGAGCTATCAAAGCGTCTTCGGATCCTCTTCATTCCCCACTCAAACAGACATCTGAGCATACAGATAGGAGAGGAAGAAGCATCTACTCGACCAATTGATCACTCGGAGCATAGACACAAAGGCGCAGACTTTGCAGCACCCTCCTTACTTGATCCCCAAGATCGAGCATTCACCCAAACCGCCTCAAGTCTCTTGTCTTCTAGTGAATCTAGGGTTTTAACGTTTTACTATAAATAGATCACTTTGGAGTTTGTCCAAAGGATCGAGCTTTTATCCTTTAGTTTTTCTTTGTGTTTATGAATCTTCAAAACTTAATTACTCTTAATCTATTTTGTTTTGCATTTAGTTGTTTAAGTAAAGTTGTTTAGCTTGTTTAGATCTACATTTTGGTATGATTTCAGTAATTTCTGGGTTTGTGTTCTTGAGAATGTTGCTTGAGTAGTGATTAGGGTTCTTGAGGATGGATTAGATTAGGGTAATCTCTAGGTTAGCCAAGTGGTAAAGATTAGGTTAGAACCCTTCTGACTTCGCTTGACCCCTATGTGGTTTTCGCTGGCTAATGTGGAGATTCGATCATTGCCGTCCAACGTCCAAAAGACGTTCAAATGGATGTCTGATCTACGAATTCCAGAGATTTGTAGACTCGACCAAGACATTGGCTTGTCTGCTTATTGGATTTGGTAGATTGTTTCTTAAACCCTGCTCTGCTATGTTTCATCAATGACAGTTGAGATTAGGAAGTGGTAGAGTTCTGGGGGTCTCTATCACGACAGTGGATTCACCCAGTTTTTGAATTTATCGTCAAGGGTATCTACCTTTCACCTATTAGCTATCTGATGAACCCTAGAGTTGCCCTTATCAATGAATCCATCCTTAGGACTCCTATTAGATATATTTGTATCCCCTGTTGATTGCACTTTTATTTACCTGTTATTTGTATCCCCTGTTGATTGCATTTTAGTTACTTAATTTCGACACCTGTTGGTTCTACTCGACCCAATGATCGAGTAGGGCTCTTAAGTTCTCATTTTTACTTGTTTGAATCCTGACCTATGATTGTTACTAGAAACCCACCATCATTATAATCTGGCTTGACTTAATTGCTTCTGTACACGTCTTGATTGCTAGCAATAACAGTGGACTTGATTGACACCCCCTATAGCTGCATCGACATGTTTGTGTTTTACGGGAATTGAACTGAACCTCACACATTTAGCATAAGTAGGCCTAAAAGACCTACTTATCACTAGCTGCATCCAAAGCCATCTGATAATGCCAATCAACTCCTCTGAAGAAGATACCTAACAGTTGAACCTCACTGAAACTATGATGCGGACAATCTCTCTAATATCCTCTAAATCTGATCCAAGCGGCTTTAAATGCTTCAACTGCTTCTTGAGAGAAGGTAGAGATCTTCATTCTCAGCTCCTCAGACCTTGCATCATTATAAAAGTTGTTGAGAAAAGCAACCTCTATTTCTTTCCAAGTACAAATGAGACACATGTCCATTTGATGATCATGTATCAAAACCAATGAGGTTAAGATAACATCTTTCTCATACTCTTTCTCCGTTATAAGTTCATTTTCTGCTTCGAAATGCTCCTCAGGTTCAAGCTGCTCATTTGCTTCAAGCTCTTCCTCGGCTACACGCTCTTGATCAAATTCCAAGTCCTTTGTGCTTTCCATGATCACATCATCCTCTCCCACTTGAAAAGGATTTGACCTCAAATCCAATTCACCTACAATGAAAATAACCAAGTAAGAATCATTGAAATTGGAAATCACATTATACTTACCTTGCAGCTCAAGTTCATAAGCATTGTCGCTTTTTCTTCTTGTTCGATTGAATGGACAATCGATCTTTGGCTTCAAAACAACTCCAATTCCAGTCCTCTTAAAGAGATTTGACGAGAGAAATTTTAAGTCTAGTGGCTCCTCTTTTATACATGCAATTTTGTCAACACCTTTGGCAAAAAGCAAATGCGTTATCATAGTCATGAAATCACAATAAATAAGTAAACATGGCTCAGCTTTAATCAATGCACCATTCTTGAAATGTTCATGTTTTACTTTTATCCTAAGACAAGAGTTTGATTCCAAATGATCTTTAAATAAATCTAACTCTTTCTCAATGTTTCCTAAATATGATAAACTCATAGTAACAGTTCTTGAAACAGGAGAAACAAATCAAGTTAAAGAGTTACGTACCTGAGTAAGGTTCACAGTGTGTTCGGTGTTTGGTATCATCATGACAAATGGAAGTGGCGTTGGATCCGGGGGTTCTTTTTGGATCAAGGCATTGTTGGTCACCAACTCCTCCTCTCTAGAGCTATCTAACAACTCTCCAGGTCGCCACTGATAGGTATGGAAAGTACTAAATGAAGAAATATCCATTTCAGGCTCCTCTATGCATTCTTCCATGTGTTTTAGCCGAAGTTGATTTTGATAATCTTCACGAGGATCTCTTGATTGACTCATATGATGAGTGCTTATCTCCCGATCACTAGTCTTCTTGATTGGCCTCAAAAGTGTACAACCTTCACCAAGAGAAAGCAAATTAGCTTTCATTCGATTTTGGGAGTTTAGATAAATACCTCGAGTTTTAAATGGTGGTGTAGCATTTGGTGGTTTATCCTAAAAAATATTGCATTCAGCTCTAGGTGATTGTTTGTGGACCATGACAGCCTCAACTTGAGTGAATCTTTCTAATTGACGTGGTTCTTCTTTAGGTAAATCTCGGTTTAGAACTGGTTGGGATACATATGGCGGTCCTTTCTTTATCAAGATGGTGATTTTTGAAACATAGTCAGCTCGACAAGCTTGTGAAGTTGATAAAAACACGGGAGTCCACCCAATGATTTTATCAACAGAAGCAAAGGTTCGAAACTTTGATGGTCTATGAGTGATGACAGAGATGGTAGATGGAGGGGTTGTTGAATGAATCCACAATCAACACACAAATTAAACAACTTGAATCCACAAGTTATTCAGCCCGCAAATCACCCAAGAGAAGTGAATCCACACTCAACTTGAAATGACAAAACACAAAGACAATTCTTTGTAAAACAAACTTAAAGTTTATTGAGATAATTTCTAAAATAATTGGTGAATAGAAATGAAATCGAGAGTTATATAGAAGCTCTAGTACAACGGCTATATGCCAAAACAAAGGAAACAAATCGCAAACAATAAACGAATAGAGCCGTTAGAGGCTTTATGGTGTAATCAGCCAAATAAGGCAAGTAGAGCCTTAATTTGTATCTAGATAACTTGGGAAGAAATGTGCGGTTTCTTGGAAGCTTTAGGATCACTTGGATGCTCTTAAACACGCAAGCTTTTAGAAAAGGAAAGAGTCGTTGAGGTGTGAACTCATGCGAATCCAAAATAGGAAAGAAGTGACTCAACGGGTCTTGGGTGAGGTGAGGTGTAGCATAACTCGGGTGGGGAACCTTATGGAAAGTTTGGAGTTTCTTCTTGATTCCCTTAGACGGATCATTAATAAGGGTAATGTCCCTTTCCTTATTTGGCATCGAATAATCTTGTACGAAAAGTACTTCAGCAAGTCCTTCAGGGAGTCCTTCAGCGAAACCTTCAGTAAGTCCTTTAGTGAGTCCATCAGCAAGTTTGTCAGTTCCAGTAAGATCAATGTTGGTATTGATTCTTACATCATCCCCTCCCTCTTCTAGAGGTTTTGTCCTCAAAACTTGTTTACCTACACATAGATAAGTCAAGTTAGTCCATTGAAGTGTATAGGGGTTTAGAAGCTTACATTGAGTTTGGCCGATGGGTTGAACAGCTGGTGGTTCTTCTTTGATCTGAATAGTTGCATTGACACTCTCATCTTTGTTCACAGCAACTTCGCCCAGTGTTGGTTCTCCTTGGCTTTGACTTTTATCCGAGAACACTTTCTCCATTGTTGAAGCTTCTTCTTGGTTTGATCCTATCTCCCAGCTAGCAACCAGTTCTTTAAAGCATCAACACCATCTTCAGCAACTTTACTAACGACGATCTCCATCAACGGCTGAGGAATGTGTATATCCATCGTTGGAATCTCCTACATATTAAATAAAGAAATTTACTCACAATCATTATATAAATTAACATTATTATAAACCTTGCTTTCCCGTAAATCGCCCACCTTATCTTCAGTTAAACGATTCATCTTTTTATAAGAATGTTTAAAGGTTTTGTTCTATTTATAGACTTTATTATACCAATAACTTAGACATCGATGGGTGGTATAGAACCGGTTTGGTCTATGTATAATATTGGCAACTCTCTCGTTGGTTTTGATTTTTTTGTATAAAATTTATTTAATTTTTTTACATCAGTGTAGTAATAAAAAAATTACAATCCGCGTGGATATTTGTTTCCCAAAAAAAAAGTTGATATTTGTTGTGTTTTGGCGGCAATTTTCCCTCTCATCCGAATTAGATTTCCCCATCTTCCCGGTTCAAATATTTTTGATGTATTATTTTACTATTTTAATCATTTCTAAACATTTGTTGTAATCCATGTGGTTATTGAAATGTTTGACATGTCATGGATCCTCAAAAATAGTGAATTATTGTTTGTCATTATATCTTGTATGTGGATTTGTTACTATGGATACAAGTATAAATACGTATTTATCCAAGGTAAAACAAGATGATTTTTGAATGTGTTTTGGCGGCAAATTTCACTCGCTTCCGAATGAGAGCTCCCCATCTTCCCGGTTCAAATATTTCAATTTAATATTCGAAAATACTAAACAAGCTAAATAAATTTGTTGTTATCCACGTGGATCTTCAGACGTTTACTGATGGATTCACATATATATTTATGTAATACATGGCAATAACCCAAATTTTGTGGATTTGTTGCTATGGATACACGTTTTAAAAATAATTTTTGAGTCCATAATGTAATGATACCTAAACGATATCCAGTTAATTCGAATAGTTATTACTAACCGGTCGGTATTCTAAACGATTGAGTTATTGGTTATGTGAAATGCTATTTAAGGAAGTTGCTTAACCCATTAGTTGACCATAAAATCACTGAAACGAATGAAAAAAAATGTTCAACTACCATCTTCTCAACGAGCTCTCCCCTCTAATCACCGGCTGGACTGTACGAGTCATTGTCTTGAAAAAGTATAAAATATTCCAAAGGGGCGATTCATTCGAACTAAGAGTTATATGAAACGGTAATAATTTTTTTTTCTTTTTCTTTGCATGTTCCTGATTTTAACAATTTTTGAGTTTCTGAATAGGGGATGAGGATGGAGATTACAATCCACCGACCCTTTTCTGCCTTCTACTTCGACAAGATCTATGAAAATAAGTGGATCGGGTTAACTAACTTCAAGGTTATACCTAATTCTGATCCAGTCAAGACTACGAGGCCTGAATATGGGATTTACTTGATGGACGAGACGGTTGTAACATCGGTGGATCCGAACACCGCTATCAAGTTCAACAATTTCACTTCCTTCGACAACATATTGGAGGGGACTTTCGATACCGACCAGTTAGTCGGTAAGTCTATGTTTATTAACTTTATCAATTGATTCTTAGAGACAACATATTTGAAGGTAGGGTTTGATCTAAATTTACACTGAACGTACAGATCTCGTGTTCTGTTGTTGAAGTTGGAATTCTGTCTCATTCCGGTGATCCCGACGTCGGCGTTGAGGGGATGATCGTTCCTTTTAAATTAATGGACAGATAGTAAGTTTTCCGGCTTAAATTCCCAAAAAAATATTATAATTTCGTGTGTTTAAAATTGTTAGATGTTTTCCTTCTGCAACAAAGAGGTTCTAGACTGTGAGGCCACTGGGAGAAAGGCATTGGAATTTGATACCTGTTACCGGCGCTATGGTCATCCAAAAATTGTTGTGGCACTTGCTTGGTGGAGGGTGGTTAGGGAGCCTGAACTGGTTGGTGTGCGCAAAAACAAGGTTAAAATCGTGAGTTATGGTACAGTTTCATCTGTTTACCCGGAACCATCGATTAAAGAAGTTGAAGAAATCAAAATGGTAAGAACTCATCTTAGATTTACACGTATGGTTCACATATGATAATAACTAATTAGTATATGTAATGAAGTCATGTGATGCTGTCAAGTATTTAAGTTAGATAATTGTGTTTTGAATACTGCAAGCCTTGAATATGAATTTAAGGGAAAATTGAAACCGGAATGCTATATTTATGTGTTGAGTTGCTGAGCTTGCAAGATGTCTCTTCTGTTAGGTCACAAACAGAAGTTTGTTTGAAGATAGGGAAAGAATTATAGTGAAAATATTAATGAAATCATGGGTGTCAAGACTTATTGTGGAAAATTGATTTTCTAGATAACTGCGAATTAGAAGGTCCTGTTTCTAGTTCTAGGTGTTTCTATAATGATATAATTCTGGGTTATATGAACTCTTATTAATGACTTCTCTATATTGTTTCACATAAAATAATTGTCAATAAATAACCAAAAGTAACAATAAAAATATATGAACGAAAAAAGGTAAGTGTCAATATTTTAATGAAAAAGTGCGATGAAAAGACTCGATAATATAACGAAAAGTTGCAACAAAAAGACATAACCGAAGAAAAATAACCGTCCATAATTTTACAAAAAAATTGCAATAAAAAACAAAACGAAAAAAATAACAGTTAATGTAAACAGAAAGTTACGATGAAAAAATATGATCGAAAATAATAACTGTCAATATTTTAATGGAAAGTTGCGATAAAATAAAATAATCAAAAAAAATAACCGTCAATATTTTAACGGAATGTTGCAATAAACAGACACAACCAAGGAAAAATAACTTTCAATATTTTTATGAAAATTTGCTATAAAAAATACTAAAGGAAAAATAACAGTCAATATTAATGAAAAGTTATGATGAAAAGTCACTAACAAAAAGTTGCGATTAAGAAAACACTAACGAAAAATTGAATCGTCAATATTAATGGAAAGCTACGATGAAAAGATACGAATAAAAAAATAACCGTCAATATTTAACGGAAAGTTGCGATAAAAGAGACACAACCAAAAAATAACCGTCACTATTATAACAGAAAGTTACAATAAAGAGACACAACCAAGAAAAAATAACCGTCAATATTTTTACAAAGTGACGATAAAAAAAACAAACGGAAAAATAACCGTCAATAATAACAGAAAGTTACGATAAAAAGAAACAAACAAAAAGGTGTGATACGAAGAAACTAAAGGAAAACATAACCGTCAATATAAATAGAAAGTTACGATGAAAATAAACTAACTAAAAAAGTAATTGTAAATAATTTAACGAAATGTTGCGAAAAGAAAACACAACAAAAAAATAACCGTCAATATTAAAATGACAAAGATATAAACAAAAAGTTGCGATAAAAATGTAGTAACGGAAAAAATAACCGTCATTGTTAGCGGAAAGTTACGATGAAAAGACATGAACAAAAAAATAACCGTCAACATTTTAACTAGATGTTGAGATAAAAAAAAAATACAACCGTTCAGAAATGCAAAAGACATTAATTTTGGATTCATCATGAAACAAATAATATGTGATAAAGAACAAAATTTTTAAAATTACCTAAGAAGAAAGACGAATATATAGAGTTCAACAGTTATAAATATTTAAGTAGAAAACTATTCATAAGGAAATATACGATAAACAGACACAAAAAAAAAAAAATAACTGTCAATATTATAACGGAAAGTTGTAATAAAGAGACACAACAACAAAAAAAATAACCTTAAATATTTTTACAGAAAATTGCAGTAAAAAGAAACTAATGGAAAAATAATCATATATCAAAAAGTTAAGATAAAAAGACATGAATGTCAAAAAGTAACTCGTCAATATTTTAACAGATACAACTGTTTACGATAAAAATACAGTTTTACGAGAAGTTGCGATAAAAAATACTAACAGAAAAGTAACTGTCAATGTTAACCAAAAGTTACGATAAAAGACACGAATATAAAAGAATAACCGTTAATATTTTAACAGACACACCTATTTACGATGAAAGACACGAATGTAAAAAAGTAACCGTCAATATTTTAACGGACATAACTATTTACGAGTAAAATACAGTTTTACGAGAAATTGCGATAAAAAGACATTAACAACCGTTAACTCGGGTATGTGATTTTATGAATTTTTATTGGGAGATTAACTGTGATGGGTAAGAAATTAGGTGTTATTACCAGAACACGACAGAACTTTTTTTAATAACTGTTATATTTTTGACTTTTTTTTATTACCCAACGTGCCCCTACTAAACGTTACCGGAAAAAACGTAATTACAGGGAATGCCACTGCCACGTCAGAATTTGCTGACGTGGATTAAATGAACTCAGCCGTAACGCGATACAGCGGCAGTTACGGCTGAGTTACGGTATGTTGCCGCTGACTTACGTCAAAAATATATGAGTCATAACAAAACGGCGAAGTATGAGTATAACTCAGCCAGACGTTACGGCTGAGTTGTAAAATGTTGACTGAGTTATAGTATAACTCAGGCAACGGTATGGTTGAGTTAAGGATGGTCGGCCGAGTTATAAGAAGTTATACGATAACCGGGCAACAATATGGCTGAGTTATGAGAAAAAGGCTGACTTATTTCCTCGACACGGCCGAGTTATAGTTTTGAACGGCTTAGTTATGGAACAATGTGACGGCTGAGTTATGGTCGAGTGTTACAAATCAGCCGCTAATAACTGGATTACGATATAACTCAGCCATGTTATGGCTGACTTATTTTCAAAAGATTAATTACTATAATATCATGCAGTTATGGCCGAGTTGTTGAATGTTACGGTTGAGTTAGTTGAGTTACGACATACCACGACTGAATTAACTTTGTTTTTTTTCCTGTTTTAATTACTGTAATAGTATTCATGTTGCGGCTGACTTAAAGATTTGCTTCATGGCTGTGTTATGAACTGTTCGTTTGGTGGCTGACTTGCCACGTCATCACTTCAAAACGACGTCGGCTGTAATAATCCATCTCATCATTCCATGTCAGCATCCTCGACGGAAATACGAAACGTCCCTTGCTTCTTTAACTCGTTTTCCCAGACTGTGTTCACCGCCTGAACGTTACAACATCACCGGAACTTTCTTGTCTTCATTCATCTTCTCATACATCTTCAATTTCTTTCATCTTTCTCTTGATATGGCTGGTCCCGCTACGGTCATAGTTGTTTCCGGTTCGTGGGTAAAGAAACAGAGATTCGTATTTAACCCCGACGAAAGAGGGTGTAAAGTTGTGCAGCTAGAAGTGGAAAGAGCAGTTTACGATAGTCTTTTGAAGATGGTGGTCGATGATTACGGATTGAATCAGTCGACCCATCAGTTACGGCTGAGTTACATGTTCTCCAACAAGACTCTGAAAAATATGCCCTTCGATACTCCACCAGTTTATATCTCCAATGATCGACAGTTGCAATGTTATCTAGGTTTGACGAAATTCGAGCAGCTACGTCTCTATGTGGAGTTTACGGCGAAAGATTCAAGTGATATTAGTCGGAAGGACGGATCAAGAGGAAGGGGTTCGAAACGCCCTATTGAATCTGACTCAAGAGCAGAATCTAGATTCGAAGTTCATAGTTGCGGGTTTGAAGGTGTCTGTTATGATTATCAAGACGATGAAGCAGGGGACGATGAAGCAGGGGACGATGAATCAGGTGTCGATGAAGCATCTGACAAAGAAGCAAGTGACGACGAAGAAGATGATGAATTTTCTAGCCGGTTTGATTTTTTTGACGACTCCGATGGTGCCTCATCTGATGATGAAGACTTTGCTGTATACGGCGAGCCTAAGAATAATGACGAAGATTCACCGAAACCTTCTCCTTCGAAGAGAACTCAGACCATGGAAATGATAGGATCTGCTGGGAGCCTGACTGATTTAAAGCTGGAGCTGTCTACGCTAACACTCGCGGTAGGCCAACAATACCGTAGCAAATTCGAGTTGGAGTATCGACTCAAACTTCTTGCGATAAGGGATGGATTTGATTTTGATGTACCAACTTCTAATAAGACTACAGTATCTTACGAGTGCTGGGTGGATAGATGTCTTTGGAGGGTTCGTGCATCTAGACAAGGAAATGATCCTAATTTTCATGTTTACGAATATACAATTTAATGACTACGAATATAGCGAAATCAATGAAGAGAGCACTGTCACAAGGCAGAAATCTTCCCATAGTTCGACTGTTAGAAGCGATAAGACAGATGATGACAAGATGATTTGCTGAACGGAGAGATGATGCGAGCAAACAGCATACTCAGCTCACACGTGGTGTTGAGAAACTCTTACAGGTAACTCAGCTGTAACTAGTGCATAACTCAGTCGTCGAATAACGATAACCCAGTCATAACGAGAATAACTCAGCCATAAAGGGAATAACTTAGCCATAACGTATTTGTTTTGTTTCTTGTCTCTTCTCTCTAATAGACCCGCGTCACCTCGTCAAGACTTCTAGATGTACAAACGATTGATGCTTCCAGCGTTCAAGTAACTTATGGAGCATCTTTGCATGATGTAAATGTGGATGAAAAAAATGCACATGTCGTCTTTTCGACAAAGAGAAATTACCATGCATCCATGCAATCGCAGCTGTAGAGCATATGGGTGTGTCTCGTATATCCCTGTGCAGTCCTTATTATAAGAGCAGTCATTTGGTCAATGCGTACGCTGGTGCAATCATGCCTTCAGATACAGAAGTCCCTGTTCCTCAAATTGTAATTGACCAACCGTGTTTGCCTCCGATTGTTGCGAACCAGCCAGGCAGGCCCAAGAAACTAAGGATGAAATCAGCACTAGAAGTCGCCGTTGAGACTAAACGCCCTAGGAAGGAACACGCATGTTCTCGATGTAAAGAAACAGGGCACAATGTTAAAACTTGCCGTGCATAGTACTGTTTGTACTCCGTATGTGTCTTCTTTCCCTTGTTTGGCAACCGTGGTATGTATTTCGTGACATTGTAGACTCTCAGCACTATAATATTGCTATTTATTTAACATCCCGACTGAGTTATTTGCCAAAATATTCTGGCCGTTTTTCATGTTACGTCTGAGTTATTTAAATAGGGAGGTCAAAAGGTTCGGTCATTTTACATGTTATGGCCGAGTTATATAATTAGGGAAGTCGAAAGGTTCGGTCATTTTACATGTTATGGCCGAGTTATATAATTAGGGAAGTGGAAAGGTTCGGTTATTTTACATGTTACGGCCGAGTTGAGTTCATTTTACCTGTTACGGCTGAGTTATAGATAAACTATGTTAACTTACGACTGAGTTATATTCGTATTATGTTATTTAGTGGCTGAGTTATTTAATTATAATACGACTGAGTTATCAAACTGAATTTTGAAGGCAAAGACAAAATGAAGTTCCCAGAAATAGTTGTTTGAAGGATACATAGGAGGAAATGAAAAGTAAACAATGGTAATAACCCAATTCCTTCCATCTTGCATTACTCGAGGACCATTTTTAACTCTTGCACTTCTTCGATATTGGGGTCGACAGTCACATCTGATATCCCGGCATAATTTTGGATCTTCACATGTTTGGGGCCAGTATGATACCTAAAGATCTTCCACCATGTGAGTGCAACAAATATATTGTCAATAACAATATTGTCATTGCGAAAAGATCGAAATTTCCTATGCAAGTCAACCGCCAATTCGCCAAGAGCCTCACATTTCAACCTCTCCTTACTGAAACATATAAAACAGTGTTACAATTATACCCCTCTCAAGAAAAATACATGATGAAAAGAAAGAAATTTAGAAGTAAAGAAACAAAAGAAATTATACTATTTGTCCATAATCTCGAAGGTAAGTCTGAATCCGTCCATCTCCCAACCATCTTCTGTAATATTTCTCAGACATCCGACATCGACGAGTGCACCAACCAAATCTGGGAGTATGAAATAAAGATTAAAAACAGGCATGTGATTTGTGAAAGTATGAAATTTGCATTAGATACGTATTATTTACCGACCAAATATTCAGTATGAGCGGTGTCTTCAATAATGTAGTCAAAAGGTGTGAATCTGTTAAATAATACAGTTTCCCTTGGGTCGGAATGAGTTACCTCAATTGCATTCATGAACTCAATCATGTATTTGTGGGTTGTTGATCGGACAAAACCACAGTTTTCAATGACACCAAAAGTTCTGATTTCTTTCCACTGATTCTCTTCAAGCATGTCGTAGTAACGTTGAGAAAACCGACTTCCGATTATAGCTTCAATTTGGATACCCTATGAAAACAACATTGGAGGGTGAGTTATATAGGGAATAAGACAAGCACAAGGTTAAATATGACTTGTATCACGAGTGAAGATTCTATTACCCACTCTTCGACAAAGACGACCCGTAGTTCGAATGAGTTATCTGTGAAAAACGAGACGTACTTCCTAAGAACCATAACACAAATCGTCCAGCAAGTTATGGAAGGATTCAAGTCGCGGAGGCCGTTGTAACCCATGGTGAAATTCCGAGTCGTTGAAAATTAAAGAAATATTTTGAACTCGTTAGCTTCTGTTTGTGAGAGTTTAGCCTTCTGGTGTTTATGGGAAAAGCCGTTTTTATAGGCGTATTAAACCGCTGGTAATTGGGCCGGATATAACCGTACCTCGGTTAGTCAGTAAATCGAATTGAATAATTCTTGACGATTTAAATCAACCATAACAAGGACGATTTGTCGCCAAACTCAGCCGTAACACGCAACCTTTCGTATTCCTTGACTTGTCTATTTTAATAATTCTTGACAACTCAGCCGTAACATTGTTACATGTCTTGGGTGTAACTCAGCCGTAACGAATATATTTTGCCGCCAAACACAGCCGTAGCACGGAATATTTTTCCCGCCAAAACACGGAACCTTTCGCATTCCTTTACCTGTCCTTTTTAATAATTCTTGACAACTCAGCCGTATAATAGTTACATGTCTTGGGTATAACTCAGCCGTAACAATATATTTTGCCGCCAAACTTAGCCGTAGTACGGAAATTTTTCCCGCCAAACGAACAAACACGGAACCTTTCGCATTCCTCTACCTGTCTTTTCTTTTCTATATATCAGTTACTTGAACGCATCATTTAGACGTCTCATCCTCACATCTTAACGACATGGTGCCTCACATCGACGGACAGTTTCTAAGAGATGTCGAAGCCGTGCTCACCGCTCCTGATCGTGCAGATCTTTAGTTCTAAACCCTGGATTGGGTACATGGGTCGACAAAACCACTGTTACGTGGTTCAAATTCAATCACCAACTATCTGTCGCGATTGGTGATATACTCCAGCGCAACTTTCACCATGCGTGGCCGACGTACCGGATGATTCCCGTTTTTTTCAAGGCAAGATGGTTTTTACTCCTCACGGTAAGCATCGAGTTTTTATATAAAGCACTTCCTGTAAACCGTAGACCAAATTCTTACTATTTGCTCTCTTTGTAGCGTATGCACACCTGGGATTCAAGGCACACGCTGACGGTGTGGACGCAGTTTAATTTGGTGGCTAGAACGTTGTACCGGGACAATATGCGGGCGCTGAAACGGGGATGGGCGCGTGGTTTAGATAAGCCGAGGTGGATGACGACAACAGTTTGGAATGATTTGGTGGACATGTTTACTGAATTTGGCCCAGATGATGTCGGTTTCATGTCTTGAATGTTTTTGTGTCTCTTACTTATCGTCCCTTTATCTCATTCCTATGAACTCAGTATGTTACTCTCTTTTTTTTTTTGTGATGGCTTTATATCTCATATTATCTACGATCGCTTTCTCAGTAAAGTCAGTTGTTATCGCTTGAGGTTACTTGTTAAATTTTATCATAACTCAGTCATAGCGTATGATTAACTCAGTCATAGCGTATAATTAACTCATCCACAACATTATAATAACTCAGCCATAACCTATATTTCCGAAGACACAACAGATATTAACTCAGCCATAGCGTATGATTAACTCAGCCACAACATTACCAGTATAACTCAGTCAACGATACTGGATTAGCTTGGCCGAAGACAAAGTTCCATTTCATTGCAAGCTACTACTTGAACCAAAAAAACGAATTAACCCTATACGCTGAGATAAACATCAAACATATAATGGATTCCAGTAGCAAACAATTCATACAAACATAAAACAAACTATTAGCCAAGAAAAAGCCTCTATTCGCTGATTTTTGGGAACATTAAGATACCAAAAACAATGACAATGATAATAAAGGCAAGACAAAATCAGCAAAGTTTGATCATCAATTTCCATTTCTGGTTTTCCCTTTCGCTCCTCATCACTTCTTCCTTCAGTCCTTTCACCATCGCCTGTAACGCTTCTAGCTCGACAGCAACCTCGGACTTGGCCGCGCTTAACTCACTATCCATGGCGGACAATTTAGGCCAACTGTCTACAACCACTTCGTATGTACCATCTTCGACCCATTTAAACAAATGGTCCAGTATATTCAATCACATCCGCAATTAACAACGAAACCAATAAAACCCTCAAATCAATTATATACTTACATCTTTACGCATAGGACAACGGAAATATGGTCTTCCAGGGTTCTTTGCTGATGTCATTGTACAGATGACCACGTCTAATCCGCAATGACACTTCGATGGTAACCCAGTCCCAAACGGCTGACGGATTGCGTACTCGCAATCGAGTTCTCGGAATTGCTACTCATTTATTTATTTTTTAGCTGGGAAATTCGTAGACGAAAAGCAAGAAGGAGCTCCGGATCTGAAATCAGAAATTGGAATTTTATAACTTAGGGTTTCGTTTTGGGGATTTATAAGTGTGTCCATGTTCATTTGGTTTTTGTCACAACGACGACGTATCTGGTCAATAACGGAGACTCTGTAACAAACTCACGTCGTATCTGGTCAATAGCGGAGAATATTTTTCTCTGCAATCTAACATTACTCAGCCACAATAAAGGAATAACTAAGCCATCACTTTGTTATAACTCGGCCAAACCCTGAAAGTGCTTTTCTTGAGCCAACAGTTGTGAAAATCAAGTAATTAACATATCATAACTACATTCCAACTAGTGGAACCGTGAAGCTAGATCATATCCTATAAACTTTATCCAACAGCCTACTTTGTCCAACATCATACTATATCCAACAACATACTTCCTAGAGGTTTTGACAGACCATGTTTTGTCAATCGACACTTGCTGAAACTAAAAGTTATTTTCTGTTTTCAAATTGTACATCTTCACGCTACTAATATAACCAACAATTTGGTGGCTGGTTTGATTTATCATAATAACATATGGTATCTCATAACTTGGCCAAAACACGAAATCTTATTGCATAACTCAGCCGTAACGTTATAATATTCCACGTCGAAACAGAAATTTTGATTATTGGAGGGTTTAGTTAAGGAATAATTTCGAACTCGTTTGAATTATCATCTACTGACGTGTTCATGCATCTATGAAACCAATCATTATTCGCGGTTCCCTATTAACTCATTTTTTTTTTTAATCTCGAGAATAACATAATAATTGTTTCTCGATAAACTCAACAAAAGCAAAACACAGCAATATTCTGACTGATTTGATGACATCAATCGAACCAACAATAATGCTTGTATTCAAATCTCATAATAACATTTTGTTTTCTCTTATGTAGTTCGAACAATCGAAATCTTCTAATATAACTCAGCCACATCACATGCATAACTCAGCCATCACTTTGTTATAACTCGGCCAAACCCTGAAAGTGCTTTTCTTGAGCCAACAGTTGTGAAAATCAAGTAATTAGCATATCATAACCACATTCCAACTAGTGGAACCGTGAAACTAGATCATATCATATAAACTTTATCCAACAGCCTACTTTGTCCAACATCATACTATATCCAACAACATACTTCCTAGAGGTTTTGACAGACCATGTTTTGTCAATCGACACTTGCTGAAAATAAAAGTTATTTTTTGTTTTGAAATTGCACATCTTCACGCTACCAATATAACTAACAATTTGGTGGCTGGTTTGATATATCATAATAACATATGGTATCTCATAACTCGGCCAAAACACGAAATCTTATTGCATAACTCAGCCGTAACGTTATTTGATTATTGGAGGGTTTAGTTAAGGAATAATTTCGACCTCGTTTGAATTATTTTGAATATTAACTGCGGGCGTGTGTACCTGTGCATGTGGACCAAATCATTACTGGCGGTTCCCCATAAAGTTGTTGTTTGTTATCTCGATAATGATATAATAAATAATCTCGATAAACTCAACCTAAGCAACACGCTAAGTAGTAACATACTGTATGACGACATAACTCAGCCACAAATCAGTGAAAACCCAGCCGCAATGCTATGACAAGTCAGCCACTTCTAAATTTATTCAGCCAATACAAAGACGCCGTCGTTTGATTAGTACATTTTGTGGCAGACACGACTATATAGAACCAGTGCTTTAGTACCATACTAATTACAGTGAAGATGATGGCTCAGAGGTCTCTTTTCCAAGGCGAATCTAGTGTTGATGAGGTATTTATCTCCACATCTGAATAGTACAAATCGTTACCCATCTAACGTCGAGTATATCATGGTTGTGTTAATGTAGGAGCTCGACCGTATGGAAATAAGGATGCGAACGAGGTACGGCGAAAACAGGAGGCGCGATAAGGGCGTTCCGATCGAGTGTGATTGCAATGCTAAGGTTGTCGTTGCCACTTCTCTTGATCCTGTTACAACCGGATTTTTTTTTCCAGTTGTCCGTACGAAATATCAAATGTAAGCATCTTTTCTTGAGTTAATGTTCTTTATTTTATTTCTTTCATTTTGTATCCCTATGAATCAACCTCCTGGTTTTTTTATAAGGGTCCCGGTCAATGATGCGGTTTCAAGAGATGGTGGACTGTTGCATTGTGTGACGAGTTTGACATGATAAAAGAGGAGACGACTGAGATGAAGAAGGATCTGGAAGCAGCCAATAAGCGCGTCGAGTCTCAGGTGGAAAAGATCTTTCTTATGGAAAAGAAGTTTGAAACGCTAGAGAAGAAGTATGAGAGCCTGAACAAGTATATGTGATCTTAGCTTAATCTGTTTTTCTCAATTTGAACGTCTTTGTACTGTCAATTATCATTAAGACAGCGAATTGTGCGATTATAACTTTGCCACAACGTACAATCGGATTAAATTTATAATAACTCGGCCGTTACGTTAGACTAACTCATCCACAACTCAATACTATCTCAACCAACGTTGAATTAAAATATAATAACTCAGCTGTAACTTTAGATTCACTCAACCATACATCAAGTTAATCTACGATAAGTCCCCCTTAACGTTAGAATAACAATGATTGAGTCACATGTTTAACTCAGCCAAACATCAAGTTAATCTACGATAAATCTGAAAGACAAAGTTTTTGAATCACACACGCGAGTATAAAATAAAAAGTGAAGTTTGAAAATTGAAAAGACAGAGTTTATGATAACATAGGATAAGGAGTACTGGAATCCAATAACATACATATAATGTAATTGAAAATAAAAAATGAAGATACAATCACATCAATCGCCATCTTCATTCTTCATCGGACTCCGAAATTGGACGCCCGGTCGATCCATACCCCAGTTTCTCCCCATCAATACTACTCACCGGGCGTTCACGCTGCTCTCTGTAGGCCTTGCCAACCTGCGCCAGCACTTTCTCGATCTCCTCCTCCACGTTAAATCCGTCCCCCATCCTCTGCACTCTCCTTAAGACCTTAAGTTCCGCTTCCTTCTCATGCAGTTTGATATCGAGCAAGTGTGCTTCCGCCGTCTCCCTTATGTTGCTCCTGATGTAAGAGATGACGGATTTGAAACGCTTCTCCTGTTCATACAGCTTTAGGGTGGGGCTGTCATCCACAGACGGCCACTTGTTGGGACCGTCATCCACACACCGCCGCTTGTTTGAACCTGAACCTGAACCTGATGCATCCATGACATTACATTGGTTTTTGTTATAATTAACATAATAATAGATTCATACAGACATAATTCTGGTTATCAATCCTAAAGTGTCAATATTTAGTACAATCACATGCTAAAAATCCCAAACGACACAGACATGTTCGAAAAAGCAAATCATGTCTCAAAAAAACGAATGGGCATTCTGTGAGGTAGTTCATCGTAGATCTCTGTTGCCATCCTAACCCGTAGCCCCTGGATATTTGAATCAGTAATGCCATCAAAAGAAACACCAAGCAATAAACATTCAAGAATCTTTAACGTGTAAACGCCGCAGTCCCGGTGATAGTATTCTGCGGGACCCTTGTAATGTTCCTTCGCTGGAATGAAAATTGGTCGTATTGCGGGACACGGACTTCGGGAGGGATAAGTTCGCTCATGATCTGTGGAATCATCCTCGTGAACGGCCTACAGTGTTCCAGGATTTTTCCATCGCTTTTTTTTGTATGACATCCGATGATGCAATCATAGTAGTCCACGTGACCCCTAGGCAAGTCCACGTGAATGCTCACCCAATGATTACCTCCGGTATGGAGGATAGCATACAAGTGATCCACATCTGTTATCCACTTCTTGTTTGTCGGGTCTTCTCCACCCGTATCGTTGATCCAACTTTCATACGCGGTACCTTTGAAAGAAACCCTCTTCGGCTTCATAGTCCACTGTGTGTAATCCCTAGTCCACATTGACGTGAACCACGGGTCTAGAATCATGACGTGTTCGCTGTAGTATGGGGTGAGATCTCGCAGGAGCCTCATGGTGAGGACTTTCATATACCCAGCAATGTGCTGGACAAAAATAAAACCAAGACAAAACACAACATTAACTCAGCCGTAACCAAGTAAAACTCAGCCTTAACACCGAAATAAATCTGCCATTACCTAAATTAACTCAGACAGAACGACACGATAACTCAGCCATAACCTTAGACAAACTCAGACAGAATATAACAATAACTTACATCGTAAGTCAGCCATTATCTACTTTAACTCAGACAGAACGACACGATAACTTAGCCATAACATTAGCCAAACTCAGACAGAATATAACAATAACTTACATCATCACCCAGCCATCCATGTTTCGGGTCTGGCCAGTCCTTTCTTTCGGCCATGAGAACAGAGTAGAACAGCACCTCGTCCACCCCAATTCCAAAGGTTGTTTGCTAACAAATAGTAAAGAAAGTTAATATAAACAAATAGTGTAAGCATGTCGTATTTATCAACTTAGTAATGTATAAAGGGCCATACCATTCGGGACTTGTCAAATAAGCCTTAAGCTTCAGCAGTTTGGCCGGATCAACCGGTGCCAAAGGATCATAGATTGCTCGTGAAGGCAGACAACCCTTTCTCATGCAGCTCAGCCCGTTGTCTCCTGTAACTGGAAAAGTGTGAGTGGGCATAGCTTCGGGGTTAATCAATGAGCTCCCATCCGGGGCCAGCTTAACAGTTTTGAGCCGAATTTCTTTTACACTCTTTAGCCTCTTGGTTTCCTCCTCATCTTCATCAGACTCAGGAAGCATTTCATTATACTCGGATACAACCTTATCCGTGACATCAACTACATCCGAATCTTCCTCAGCTTTTTCCTTAGCTTCCTCAGCTTTTTCCTTAGCTTCCTCAGATGGTTTTGGGTTCTTTATTGTAATCTTTGGCACAGTAGGAGGCACCTTTTTAGGCTGCTGCGAAGGCTTTCTTCCTCTTCTCGCTGGCGGTTTCTGGATTAGCTCATTTAATGTTTTCTCCTTTTTCTGCTTTGGCACATTTGGGACTGGTGGCTTCCTAGAGCGTAAACGGCAGTTGAGAGGAGAAACAGTCTCAACGAAATCAAAATCAGACACAATGGAGACCTTATCAAATTCTCCTTCAAGATTCCTACATACCCCAACATCAGCTTGTTTCGACTGCATAAACGTAACGAAAACTCAGGCGTTAAATAACGAAAACTCATACCTATGTATAAATATAACTCAGCCATAACTAACTAAACTCAGTCGTATCATATTCATATACCTCAGCCATAACTAACTAAACTCAGCCGTATCATATTCATATAACTCAGCCATGACTAATTAAATTTATAACTCAGCCGTATAATATTCATATAACTCAGCCATAACTAACTAAATTTATAACATGAAAACAACTCAGCCATAACTAACAAGCGTTTATAACTCAGCCGTAAAATATTTAGATAACTCAGCCGTAAAATATTCAGATAACTCAACCGTATAATTCAGATAACTCAGCCATAACTAACTAAAAGTTATAACGCAGCCGAATAATATTCAGATAACTCGGTCATAACTAACTAAAAGTTTACCGGAGGAGGACTAGGAGTAGCAGATTGGTTATTTGTAGTTTTTTTTGGAACGTTTGGTGTCTTTTGAGTTTGGGCCTTAGGATTGTCTTCCTGCGTTTGGGGCTGTGGTTTGGCTAAAAATATATCTCTAATATAACTGCTTGATTTTGAGTCAGCTATGGCCTTCAGCTGCTCTTTAATCTGTTTGACATCGTTCTCAATCGATCCAAACCTTCCTTCAAACTTTGCTTCAACCCTCGATTCGATTTGACCTCCAATCACATCCAAACGGGAGGACATTTCTTTTATGCTAGTATCAACGGTGTCAAACCTTGAGTTTAAGGGAGAGATCAAGTTGGACACCACATCCACGAGCGACTCCAGTTCTCCCTGACCATCCTGCTCACGAGAACGAACATCCTCGTCCTCATCAGATTCGACAGCTACTTCCTTCTTCTTATTCTTCTTCTTCTTCTTCTTTTCTGCATCTTTCTCAAGAGAATCAACATCCTCACTCTGAGAGACCTTCTGCTTCTTTGCGGGAGATTCAGACACCTCTGCTTCTTTATCTTTTACGAGTTTTTTCTTCTTCTCACTCGTCTTCACATCCCAATAACCTTTAACAAGCTTAACCTCGTGTAAGTCTTGGATCAAGTTATCCAGTGTTGGGTCTTCTAATTGGTCTGGCCAAGAATGAAACAGCTCGCTTAACTCAGCCTTTTCAACCATTGTACGAACACGCAGCTACAACACAAGAGATAAGAAAACCCATCAGTATGTTTAACTCAGCCATCACTTAATATATTTCAGTCGTCACTTAAGCTAACTCAGCCATTACAGAACATATCTCAGTCGTCACTTAATATAACTCAGCCATTATAGAACATAACTCGTTCGTCACATAACATATTTGCCAAAAAAAAAGAGAACATAACTCAGCCTTCACAGAAAATAACTCAGCCTTCACATACCATACTTGACAAAAAAAACAAAACATTAACTCAGCCGTAACATAAATATTTGATAAAAACAGAACATAACAGAGCCGAAACCGTACCTCACCATCATTCGCTTTGAATTTCGGCCGGAACAGACGAGAAAAGAGCAAAACGGCGAAAGATATCGATTTCGTTCCGTCGAGAGAGAAAGAGGAAGAAATCGACAGTTTTTTTTTGGGAGATGATGAACAGTAACGCCAAGAAATAAGAAACCCAAACGTTATGCGGTTTGGAGATGATTAATGACGTGGATTATGGTAATGACATGGAATGATGACATGTATAATCACTGTTTTTTCATTTAATTTTTAGTTAAAAACAAATTAAATAATAATAATTAATTAAGACTAGTTAGGGGTGTTAATTGTAATTACACAATTACTGAAAACATCTGAGTAATAAAAAAAAGATGTGTTCTATTCTAGGAATAAACATACAAATGTGTTCTATCTTAAGAATTATTTCATTTTTATTAAATGAAGGTTTTAAAAGCAATCCAAATTAAGTTAAGCATTTTTATTTAAAATTTAATACTACAGGTATTAAATATTCAAATTAAAAGTAGATGACGGGTTTTTTTGGTTTTTTCTCTCAAAAATCTTACACAGATATTTTCTTTTAAAGATATGTAATTAATTTGTAGACATTTTAATAGTTCGATACTTTAAAATAAATGTGGTTAAGAAAAAAGATATTCACAAAAAAAAATCATTTAGATTCTGAGAATCTTTTAATCTACCTGAATATTAAACAACAGAGTTAGTTCTTTTCTCTCTCATTCGCGCAATCTTCCGCTTTTTAATGAAAAACCTGAGACCTTGTTCATCATTATTCATCTGAACCAAAAGCTGCTTCCTCTTTTTTTTTTTGTGAAAACAATCTCTCTTTGTTGAGTTATGAGCAGACACCAGTATATTCTGAGAACAATAGATTATGTATGTTAGACTTTATTCTTTTCCCATAAATATTTAAGAATTCGTTTGTGTGTTTGACTTTTCAGAAACAATAAAATTCATGTGTTTCAGGTCAAGGAAAAAATCGAGAGGAGGTGTATTCTAGAGTACATGAGTTTGGAACAAGCCAACTTGATGTTGGTACTACTGCACCAGGTACTTAATTAGAGATAAACCCTTTTGTGTATCCTTAAGATTATTATTACTTTAAATCTGTTTATGAAGAAGACATTGTTTTTTTTGAATTTATGTATTGTGTAGTAACAAAGTTGCAAGAACCTAATGATCATCATCATGATGAAGACCAAACTTTTGATCAGTGGTTCGAGACTGATGATTTTGCTAATATAAGAGATTCATTCCTTTGTTTAAGCGATCTGGTTGATGCACCAGGTACGTCGTTTAAGAAACCACTCTCTTTCTAGTTAAGATTAGTCTTTTAATTATGTTTTTTTTTTAGTAACAGAGGTGCAGAAACCTAATGATGAAGATCAAAGTTGTGATCAGTGGATTAATGGGTCTAATGATTTAGCTTCTATAGAAGAAACAGTTTCTTCTTTGATCAATCCATCACCGTTTGCTGAAACACCACAATCAGAACCTCCTGGTCTACGATACGATACCGGTTGTGCTGACTCGAATCTTGAACAATTCGCTAGAGATTTAGAAGATCAACAACAGAGGATGCAACAAAAATTCCAGAGAGGACAACAACCTCAACATTTAATAAATCAAAAGTGTACTTAAAATCTTTTCACCCAATGTTTTGGCTTCGTTTCTCAGTTCGATGAAAATGAAAAAAGTGGGAGAGGATAAGATCTCATATATATTGGGTCCGATTGGTGACCACATTTTAGGAAAGGAATAGGCATTATTGTTTCTCTTTTTTTTCACCATTCAGCAGTAATTTTTTTTCCAAATTGTAACATGTGAACACTACACTACTCCTAATCATTCCTTATTTTTTGAAGAATCGTAAAAGAAAATTGTTCCTTCCCAAATTTGATGAAGAATAAACGGGAAAACAAATTGTTCATTCTCAACGTCCATGTTTGTTTAATATTTAATTTAGAAAATAATTTGTTTATTTTTTAATTTTTGTTACTACTAGGACTCGGACTCCCCTCGATATCGCGGGAGGAATATTTTAAATATATTTATATAATAATTTCTTTAAAATAAATCATATATTATAAATTTTATTAATTATTTAAGAAAAAAAGATATATATAAACGGAAAAATAACCGTCAATTTTTTTACTATTCCAATAAAAAAAGATACAATCAAAGAAAAAACCCGTCAATATTAACGGAAAACTACGATAAAAAGACACTAATAAAATAATCATCAATGTTTTAACGGAAATAAACGAAGAAAATATACAAACAGGAAAAATAACTGTCAATAAGTAACCAAAAGTAACAATAAAAATATATGAACGAAAAAGGTAATTAAGTGACAATATTTTAATGGAAAAGTGCGATGAAAAGACTCAATAATATATCGAAAAGTTGCAACAAAAAGACATAACTGAAGAAAAATACCCGTCCATAATTTTACAAAACAATTGCAATAAAAAACAAAAACGAAAAAAATAACAGTTAATGTTAACGGAAAGTTACGATGAAAAAATATGATCGAAAATAATAACTGTCAATATTTTAACAGAAAGTTGCGATAAAATGAAATAATCGAAAAAATAACCGTCAATATTTTAACGGAATGTTGCAATAAACAGACACAACCAAGGAAAAATAACTTTCAATATTTTTATGAAAATTTGCTATAAAAAATACTAAAGGAAAAATAACAGTCAATATTAATGAAAAGTTATGATGAAAAGTCACTAACAAAAAGTTGCGATTAAGAAAACACTAACGAAAAAATGAATCGTCAATATTAATGGAAAGCTACGATGAAAAGATACGAATAAAAAAATAACCGTCAATATTTAACGGAAAGTTGCGATAAAAGAGACACAACAAAAAAATAACCGTCACTATTATAACAGAGAGTTGCAATAAAGAGACACAACCAAGAAAAAATAACCGTCAATAGTTTTACAAAGTGACGATAAAAAAAAAAAGGAAAAATAACCGTCAATAATAACAAAAAGTTACGATAAAAAGAAACAAATAAAAAGGTGTGATAAGAAGAAACTAAAGGAAAACATAACCGTCAATATAAATAGAAAGTTACGATGAAAATAAACTAACTAAAAAAGTAATTGTAAATATTTTAACGAAATATTGCGATTAGAAAACACAACAAAAAATAACCGTCAATATTAAAATGACAAAGATATAAACAAAAAGTTGCGATAAAACTGTAGTAACGGAAAAAATAACCGTCATTGTTAGCGGAAAGTTACGATGAAAAGACATGAACAAAAAAATAACCGTCAACATTTTAACCAAATGCAAATTTTATGAAGAATCGTAGAAGAAAATTGTTCCTTCCCAAATTTTATGAAGAACAAACAAGAAAACAAATTGTTCCTTCTCAACTTTCATTTTGCTTCCAGTGCAATTTCAGAGATATGTTACTGGTGTTTGTGTAAACAATAATAAAAAAGAATAGCCAATAAGATATTTCAGATAAACTAGAGACCAAGCCATACTCCTCAGCATCCCAATTACACAGAATAATCGTCCTTCGAGGCTTCCATCCTCTTTTCTGCAGCTTATCTAGTCTTTGTGCAATCTACAATTGTTTCAAAAATCTCTCATTGCAATGAAAACATTGAAAACTTTCACCAAATACATGTTGCAGATAACTTTTACTCGCCTCCATAAGTACCGCAGTGCCACTGTTCGGATCAACAGCTCTGAAAGTCCAAGTGTCTCTATGGTTTCGAAGAATCACATATCTAACCAATCCATTCATATACAATCCCTAGTTAGTTACTACAATCAGAAGTCTATTGCCACTCACTATTGAACATGTACCTATCAGGCTCTTCTTCTCCCTCAATCACTCCAATAACATTCTGAATCTTGGCTATAACAGTTTGATAAGAATGAAACTATGAATCTCTCTTTCTTATCCTTAAAATCCCAATTACAATGAAACAAACTCTAAATCGGTAAGCTTGGAGTTACAGTTCTCCAATCTTATCTCCTAAGAACAAAGCACATAAGCCCTAATTCTACTCACAACATCAATATGATCACGCAGGATAGTTCTCTATGTTTGCTCTCTATCTCTATTTATACTCTGAATTCTTCTCATGCTTCTGTTTGGCTCTTCCCAAGTGCCTATTCATCTCACACGTGCTCTCTTATCACAGTTTCCCCCTGAAACAAAGACCCAACAAAACTCAAATCTAAGTAAGTAACACATATCATCTGAAACACAAACTCACTCACTATGTAGCTCAGGTTCAAGATCCCAGGTCCAGGCCCCACATCTCCAACAATTGTCTTCAGAATCACTTCAGCATCAGCAGCTGAGACAGGCAACGACGGTATAAGCGGAACATCACCGCTCAATTCAACCGCCTCGTCGGATAATCTCTCACACCCATCAACACTTGCCCATCCAGGAGTCGTTGGATCACCTAACCCATTATAAACAGTACCAACTTGAAACCCACTCGGTGGCATCCATTTACTCGCCGGAAACCACTCATCTCCACCGTAATCTCTCTTGTTTGTATATATCACAACACCGACAGCTCCTGCCTCGTAAGCGTTGTTCACAATGTCTACTTTGTATATCTGACCGTACCTCGCGATTACAACGGCTCCAGAGACATTCACACCCATATCTTTCTTGAGTCTCACGAAATCTTCCACTCGTCCATAGTTTGCATAAACCACTAGACTTACCTGACTTAGGGTATCCATGAAAAGTATGTAAGTGCGGATGGCAGCTGGAGAATGTGTGTTGATTGCAGAGCCATCAACAATATAACGGTTAAGTATTAGGATGAGAGAGGGAGATGAATGGAAAACTGCATTTAAAACTAAACATGGGTTATATGAGTGGCTAGTCATGCCATTTGGATTAACTAATGCACCTAGTACATTCATGAGGTTGATGAATCATGTTCTAAGAGCATTCATTGGGATATTTGTTGTAGTTTACTTTGATGACATCTTAGTTTACAGCAAAAGCTTGAGAGAGCATATAGAGCATTTAGATTCTGTTTTGAATGTCCTTAGAAAAGAGGAACTCTATGCCAACCTAAAGAAATGCACCTTTTGCACGGATAATCTTGTGTTTTTTGGCTTTGTTGTGAGTGCAGATGGAGTTAAGGTTGACGAAGAGAAAGTTAAGGTTATTAAAGATTGGCCGAGTCCAAAGACTGTGGGAGAAGTAAGGAGTTTTCATGGCCTTGCTGGATTTTATAGGAGATTTGTCAAGGACTTTAGTACCATTGCCGCACCACTCACCGAGGTTATCAAAAAGGATGTAGGATTCAAATAGGAGGAAGCACAAGAAGAAGCATTTCAGTCTCTCAAGGATAAACTAACCAATGCACCTGTTTTGATATTGCCTGACTTTCTTAAAACGTTTGAGATTGAGTGTGATGCATCAGGTATAGGTATTGGAGCTGTTCTAATGCAAGATCAAAAGCCTATTGCCTTTTTCAGTGAGAAACTTGGAGGAGCTACGCTAAAATACCCAACCTATGACAAGGAGCTGTACGCCTTGGTCCGAGCTCTCCAAACGTGGCAACACTACCTATGGTCTAAGGAGTTCGTCATTCACACTGATCATGAATCGCTAAAACACTTGAAGGGACAACAGAAACTTAACAAGAGACATGCGAGGTGGTTTGAGTTTATTGAGACATTTCCCTACGTCATCAAGTACAAAAAAGATAAGGATAATGTAGTCGCTGATGCATTATCCCGGAGGTACACCCTACTCTCTACTCTTAATGTTAAGCTTATGGGTTTTGAACAAATAAAAGAACTTTATGAAACTGACCATGATTTTCACGAGGTTTATAAAGCTTGTGAAAAGTTTGCTTTCGGTCACTATTTTAGACAAGACGTGTTTCTCTTCTATGAGAACCGTTTGTGTGTTCCTAACTGCTCTCTACGAGATCTATTTGTCAGGGAAGTTCATGGAGGTGGACTAATGGGACACTTTGGCATTGCTAAGACGTTGGAAGTCATGAAAGAACATTTCCATTGGCCGCACATGAAACGTGATGTTGAAAGAATTTGTGGGAGATGTAATACTTGTAAGCAAGCCAAATCTAAGGTTCAGCCCATCGGTTTGTATACTCCTTTACCTATTCCTACTCATCCCTGGAATGATATTTCAATGGATTTTGTGATGGGATTGCCTAGGACTAGAACAGGAAATGATTCTATCTTTGTTGTGGTTGATAGATTTTCTAAGATGGCTCATTTCATTGCTTGTCATAAAACTGATGATGCATTGCATGTAGCTAATCTATTCTTTAAAGAGATAGTTCGTTTGCATGGGATGCCTAGGTCCATAGTTTCGGATAGAGATACTAAGTTTCTTAGTTACTTTTGGAGAACATTGTGGTCTAAGTTAGGAACTAAGCTGTTATTCTCTACTACATGTCATCCGCAAACTGATGGTCAAACTGAAGTGGTTAATAGAACCTTAGGTACTCTCTTGCGTGCATTGATTAAAAAGAACATTAAAACTTGGGAAGAATGCTTACCACATATTGAATTTGCATATAATCATGTCGTGCATTCTGCTTCTAAGTATTCTCCTTTTCAAATTGTTTATTGGTTCAACCCCATCTCACCTTTGGATCTAATCCCTTTGCCTTTGAGTGAAAGAGTAAGTATTGATGGTAAAAAGAAGGCTGAGCTAGTGCAACATATCCATGAGAATGCGAGGAGAAACATAGAAGAAAAGACCAAACTCTATGCTAAGCAAGCTAATAAAGGGAGACGAGAACAAATCTTCGAAGTTGGAGATATGGTGTGGATTCATTTAAGAAAGGAGAGGTTTCGAGCTCAAAGGAAGTCCAAACTCATGCCAAGAATAGACGGTCCATTCAAGATAATCAAACGGATCAACGACAATGCCTATCAACTCGATTTGCAAGGTAAGTATAATGTGAGTTCTAGCTTTAATGTTTCTGACTTGGTACCTTTTATTGCAGATGAACCGGATTTGAGGTCAAATCCTTTTCAAGAGGGAGGGGATGATATGATCATGGACAACATTAAGGATATGGAGCATGAACCGGAGCTTGAACGTGAGCTTGTAGCTGAGGAAGGAGGTAAGCTTGTAGCTGAGGATGAGCTTGTAGCTGAGGAGAAGCTTGTAGCGGAGGATGTTCTTGTCACATCGACCGTCCCAATGACTCGTTCTAGAGCTAAGGTATTCAACCATGCCATTGGCGGGATGCTTAACCACATTTGGGACCGACCAAATGACTTGAGCCAAATCACTACCTCTTTGTTTTGATCTAAGCTCAAGGACCTCATCAAGATGGATAAGTGATTCATGAGTGCTCTTTTTCCCTGCCTTTGGTTTTGTCCCACTGGGTTTTCCAAAGGAAGGTTTTTAATGAGGCTTATGTTTTCACTTCATATAATCAATTTTGATGATTCAAGGCCCAAACCCACTAAAATAAAGAGACAATTTCGTGGCCTTAGTAGTTGAAGGGTTTATTTTGAATTTCAAACTTTGTTTTTAATTACTGTTGTGTTCTAGGCAGCCTTGAAGTATGTTCTAAGACTTGCCTCTTCAGCTTCTCTTCTCCTTCTCTTTATATACTCTTGTATTCTCTTTTGAGAACTTATCTTTCTTTTAATCAAAAACCTTTTTTAAGAAGATCATCTTGTTGGTGTGTATATCCAGCAAAATCCTTAGTCTCTTTTGGTGCGCATATCCAAAGGATCTAAGTCTCGATATCTTGAAGCCCTTCCGCAAGCTTCTTTGATATCCATCGATTCATTCAAATCTATCCATCATCACGGCTTCACAGCTACCACTATCCATTGCTCAACTTAAGAGTGTCGAGTCCTTGTGAGGATCTCATCAGAACATCAATGTGGCGTAAACCATATCCCCATGATAGACGTGATTACCTAGCTAAGAGAGATTCAAGAGTCAGTAATCTTAGAGGAGGCGAGCTGAAACGTGGCACTCGTCGAGACCCACTACTATCCAATCCCATCCAAACCTACAAAACAAAACTAAGGTCATCTCTAGACTATGGTTATGAGTATTTTGGACCTGAATCTTTTGAGTTTTCAGGACGTGAGAGGGAGTATCTACAATGGGAACTCAACATGGATAAGTACTTTAAGTACTATTCCATTCCTAAAGAAGAGCAGCTCTACTATTGTCTTGAACAACTCATGGGAAACGCAAAACATTGGGAATCGAGAAGAGAAAGATAGACTGTGGTATAAGGAGCAATCACTCAAAACGTGGGGACAACTAAAGTTGCTTATGAGGGAGCGATATGCACCACACAGTCTTCTCCAACATGGTCGACACACTTACCATCCAAAGGAACTAAGCCGAGAGAACACTACACATCAACGTGTTAGTTCCAATCAAATTGCGAATCAAGCTCCGCCAAGAAGAATGAGATCGGTAAATGTGCAAAAGAAGTCACAAGCCCCATACCGGTACTTGAGCTACATGTTGAACCACATGCTAAACTAAAGCAAGGTAAGTCCTATGATTCTTTAAAATCAAATGAACCAACATGTTATAATGTCATAAGAAGGGACATTTTACTGCAACTTGCTCTAAACATGTTATAGATGTCATAAGAAGGGACATTTTGTTGCAACTTGCTCTAAAAGACAAGTAGAAGATGCCACATCACTAGAGCTGAAAGTGAATGCATCTAGCTCCAATGATTGCCTAGTAATTCAAGTTTAGAAATTCTCAATTCTAGATTAATGCACTTGTCTTTGCCAAAGGTTATTAATGCAAGTTTATGTCATAACATGGATGCCACATCTAAAGAAGTAGGCCACAAGGTAACAACTCCAAAAGATGTTGAGAATGACATAAGTCTTGAGGAACAACTTTCGGAAACAACATCATCACAAGTTTGGCGAAATAAGATGTATGATCAAGCAGCCCTCAAAGCACGTGTGATACAACCATGTTTAGCACCAGCTGATCTTGCCTCTAAGATCCCTCACATAAAAGCTAACTTGATACCAAATACCATTCATGGTACACAAGTAAGCGAAACTTACTATCTATATTGGCATTATCTTATATTCGAAAGAAGTTTTAAGTACTCTATTTGTATCATTTCAATTTCAAGTATAATGCACTTGATGTTGTCTTTGAGTGCTAGTGAAGGTTCAGGTTCCAAGGAGATTTGCGATGATCAAAAAGAAGCCATAACGACGTTAAGCTTACTCTCGGATCAAAGCAAATAACTAGTGGATTCTAGTCTAACACATGAAAAGGTTCAAAGTAACATAATTGATTATATTTATGAACATCCCATGACTACCTTAATACACTTGTCTTGTGCCAAAAGTGTAGAGACACATGTAGGTAATAAGGAGATACAAGTAGATCCAACGGAGAGATCAACAATGAATAATGTTTTGCAGCAATATCCAAAATGTTTTCTATGCGAATCTATCACTAAAGAGGATGAAATTGTGACCAACAATATTTTGCTGCAAGAAGAACCACCGGACCAGCCATTAAATCAACAAATCGTGTTGACTCCGAAAGATACACTCATTGAGGATCTAAGTCAAGTAAGTAACCCATTACTTCCAATTGTTTTTAACAGTTCGAATGATGTGATCATAAACGTGTTAATCCCTGAAGAGTGTGAGAAAAAAGTACATTCCTTACATAAGTCTATGGAACTAATTTCTTGTCTTAAGACATATCAAGTAGCTGACCTACTTTGTGATGTACTTTCTGAATCACTTTGTGTTACACTTGGTAGAAAAGAAATGGTTTAAACCAGAATTGTTTTACCTGGTTATAGTGATCCCATGACTGTTTTAATACACTTGTTTTTTCCCAAAAGTGTTGATGAACTTGCAGGTACCAACAAAGAACAAATGGAACATAAAGGCGACGACTTACCGAAGATGAGAAACTCATGAACCAAAGTCAAAACCAGAGTGAACCAGCACCATTGGTATTAACACCACCTATCATGGAGAAGAAGAATCTCCAACTCTTGCTTAATCAAAGAGGAACCACCGGATTTCAAAGCTCAAAACCGAGAAGGAGTTAAGCAAGCAATACCACAAGTCAGAGTACCGGATCAAAAAAGAGGAGTGATCTTATCTTTCTTGCTAAATGGAGAGCCACCCAATGCACTATGCATTACCAAGCTGCAACCCTATCAAGGTAAGACCTTAGCCTCCCAAAATCGCATGAAAGCTAACTTGCTTTCTCTTGGTGCATATTGTATAGTTTCGAGGTCGAAACTTTTTCAAGGGAAAGGGTATGATGCGGACATCCAAATTAAACCAAACCGGGATCATACCAAACCAGTCGGTACATTTATCAAACCGATTGATGAGGAGCATTTTGGAGGACTCTTGCCCAATTGGAGTCTCAATCAAGCACAATGCCTAGGGTTAATTAATCACCAGCAAATTAATCCTAAGAAGACAAATGATGGTTCAAGTGGAGTCAAAGACCAAGGAGCCGAGTCATCCTATTATGGGAATATGACTGTTGCACTCTTTTTCCCTTATCTAGGGTTTGTCCCAATGGGTTTACTTAGAAAGGTTTTTAACGAGGCAAAATCAAGTCATCAAGGAATCATTTACCAAGCAAATGATTCAAAGATATCAAAAGTACATGAAGCTGATGTACTTGCTGACAGACCGGCTGAACTACCCGCTGAACTATCTTCTGAAGTACGACACCAAATGAAGCCAAACAAGGAAATCTTCGTTATTCTACACTTGGATGCACCTCAAATCTACATATGGAAACCAGGAGAACATCTAGACTACACAAGACATGTACCACACGAACTTTGGTATATCTTACCACACAGGAACCCGCAGAGTTACTACTTGCCATATATGGAGCCAAAGGAGATCAACTTGCAACAACTCTTTCCTTGTTTGTTCGTGCGATTATGTGAGAATCTGGAGACCATCGAGAACCTTCCAAGATGTCATAATTCCTCCCCAAGTTGACAAGATTCAAGGCACACGTCACTTGCCTTATTTGGACATATTCTACAATTAATGTCCAATATTTTCATTTATATTTTGTTTCTTTCTTTGAAGTCTTAGAACGTTGTACTCAGCTCTATATAAGCTGATTTCTCATTCATTATAAAGTACACTTGATCATTTAAAAGTAATTGAAAACGTTTTCTTGTCAAAGTTAAGTCTTTGTCATTTGTTCTGTAGTTCTTTGTGAGTGAATCACTAAGTACGTCAGGAATCTGCGGATTAAGTTTGTTGGGTGATTCAACATCTTTCATTCGTTCATTGATCGAGTGAGTCTATTACCCCACTGATTGAGCGAGTCGATCACCTTTCTATCCATCATTTCTCCTTGAATTGATCCCATAGAAGAGAAGCGATCGCTAGCGTGTCAGATCACCACTTTCATCATCCCACCTTCCGCGTGGCAAGTTTGGAACTCTTGATCATCATGATCAAAGGATGGATTAGCTCCAATTCTTGCATCATTTATGCAGGTCGAGTGCTCTTTTTTCTTGAGCTCCCTTGATTTTCAAGTCCAAAAGTTTGGTTGCCCAAATGGCTTTATATTCCACTTCGACTGGTAGATGACAAGATTTTTTATATAGCATCTGGAATGGGGTTCTTCCAATAGGCGTTTTGTATGCGGTTCTATAGGCCCATAAAGTCTCATCAAGTTTTGCTGACCAATCCCTTCTTGAGACACAAACAACCTTTGTGAGTATAGCTTTGATCTGTCTATTTGATACTTTCACCTGGCCACTGGTCTGAGGGTGATAGGGAATGGCAACCTTATGCTTAACTCCATGTTTTCTCAATAGACTTTCAAAGACCTTATTTATGAAATGTGAGCCTCCATCACTTATCACTACCTTCGGGATACCATATCTGGGAAAAATAATGGACTTAAACATTTTCAGGACTACTTTGTGATCGTTGATTGGTGCTGCTATTGCTTCCACCCACTTGGAGACGTAATCCTATGCTACTAGAATATAAGAATTTCCATATGAGGGAGGGTTGAACGGACCCATGAAGTCTATTCCCCACACATCAAAAACTTCTAATGGGATTCTGTGGCATCTCATTCCTCCTGGATATGTTCCCGACTCTTTGGCATGGATCGCATTTTGCTATGAATTCCTGAGTATCTTTGAACATTGTGGGCCACCACAGACCCGCCTACCACACTTTCTAGTCAGTCTTGAAGGTGGCGAAATGCCCTCCATAGGTGGAGCCATGGCAATGTTCTAGTATACCTTGAACTTCTTCTTCAGAGACACACCTCCTGAATAGCCCATCACTCCCCTTTTTATACGGGCACGGTTCATCCCAATAGTAATGGTGGACATCTCTAAAGAACTTCTTTTTTTTATATGCATCCAAACTCTGGGGGATCATACCCCTTACCAAATAATTGACTAAATCTGCGTACCAGGACAACTTTTCTTCTTCAACTGCATATGCTTCGTTCAATATGTCCTTTGTGTCGATGTTTTTGTTAACAAGGTCGTAGAACATAAGCTGTTCTTAGGGCATAGTGTCATCTATCAGGACTGAATCCTCAATTCTCATTCTGGAGAGATGATCTGCAACTCCATTCTCAACACTTTTCTTATCAATGATTTCCATATCAAACTCTTGAAACAATAGTATCCACCTTAGAAGCCTTGGCTTGGTTTTCTTCTTGGCATAGATGTGTCTTAGTGCTGCATGGTCTATGTAGACCTTCACTTTGGAGCCAACCAAATATCTTCTAAATTTCTCAAATAGCTCCTTTTATGTGGTTGCATATCTTGTTTGAGCTTCATCCATTGTTCTACTGGCGTAGTAGATGACGTGAAGCTTGCCATCAATCCTTTGGCCTAGGACAGCGCCAACTGCATAATCGGATGCATCACACATGATCTCAAATGGGTAGTCCCAGTTGGGTGCTTCAACGATAGGGGCAGACACAAACGCTTCTTTTATCAAATGGAAAGCTTTAAGGCAATCTTCATCAAAGTTGAACTCAGTTTCCTTGCACAACAATCTAGTGAGGGGTCGAGCAATCTTTGAAAAATCTTTTATGAATCTCCTTTAGAACCCTGCGTGGCTTAGAAAGCTTCTGATATCCTTAACTGTCTTAGGGGGTTGCAGCTGAATTATGACATCGATTTTTGCCTTGTCGACCTCAATTCCTTTACCAGAAATCTTATGCCCTAGCACTATTCCTTCCTAAACCATGAAATGACACTTCTCCTAGTTGAGTACCAAATTAGTCTCCTCACACCTTTCTAGAACACTGCACAAATTTAACAAACATGAGGAGAAAGAGGATCCATAGACTGAAAAATCGTCCATGAATACCACCATTATCTCCTCAATAAAATACGAGAATATTGAAGTCATGCTTCTTTGGAAAGTCCCAGGAGCATTACATAAACCAAAGGCATTCTCTTATAAGGAAAAGTTCCATAGGGGCAGGTGAAAGTGGTTTTTTTCTTGGTCAATAGGGTGAATTTCAATTTGAAAGAAACCACTATAGCCATCAAGAAAACAATAATAAACATGGTTAGCTAGCCTTTCTAACATTTGATCAATGAACGGTAAAGAAAAATGGTCTTTTCTAGTTGCAGCATTTAGTTTTCTTTAATCAATGCACATTATGTGTCCTGTTATAGTTCTAGTGGGAATGAGCTCATCTAAATCATTTTTAACTACAGTCATTCCTCCCTTCTTAGGTACACAATGCACAGGAGAGACTCATGTACTGTCAGAAATTGGGTAGATGATATCAGCATCAAGT
Organism: Arabidopsis thaliana; assembly: GCF_000001735.4. Taxonomy (NCBI): domain Eukaryota; kingdom Viridiplantae; phylum Streptophyta; class Magnoliopsida; order Brassicales; family Brassicaceae; genus Arabidopsis; species Arabidopsis thaliana. Next base: position 4,453,843 of record NC_003075.7, on the reverse strand, counting down.
AATTTAAGAATTTCCTATTTAACCACATCTTTCAAATTTGGATTTAATCTCCTCTACGGTTCAATACTAGTATATGATTCATTTTCAATATGGATCCTATGAGTACATAAACTAGGTGAAATTCTTTTAATATCAGCTAATGAATACCCAATTGCCCTCCTGTACTTTCTAAGCTCATTTAACAATTGGTTCACTTGTTCATCACTTAGTCGATTATTAATAATGACGGGATAAGTATCATTTGGACCAAGAAACGCGTACCTCAGACCTTTTGGAAGAGGCTTAAGGTCAACCTTTGGAGCTTTGAGTTTTGACCAGTCATCTGAACTTATATTCTCTCCTCCATGGTTGAGTATATCAGTAGAGTTCGTTTTTTCAGCGATAAGGCTCATGGTGCATCCTGATACTGCTTCTTCTAAGGGAACAATCAATTCCTCAAACACTTATGGTCCTTCCATTGGCATGTGGGCGTCTAGATACTCATTGTACCCTTGAGTTTCTAAGTGTACGTACCCTTCTTTTCCGTTGTTGGTTAAGGCACTTGCTAGGTGGTCTCCCTCTGTAAGTTCTTCCAGTAATTCGTCAGCCAATCTATCCATTTCTTCGATCCAAAAGACTTGTCCATTAATTGTTGGTTTCTTCATAGCTTTGTTGATGTCGAAGGTCATTTTCATCTCCTTCCCCAGGTTTAGTTCGATCTTTCCCTTTTTGACATCGATAATAGCACATGCAGTAGCTAGGAACGGTCTTCCTAGGATCAGTGGGTCTTTTGACTCCTCATCCATCTCCAGTATTACAAAATCAGTGGGGATTTGTATTGATCCAACTTTAACAGGAAGGTCTTCGAGGATTCCATGGGGCATTCTGACTGATCTATCAGCTAGTATCAGTTGGATGCTGCAGGGCTTGTATTTACTGAAACCCAGTCTTCTGGCTACAGATAGGGGCATGAGACTGATTGAGGCGCCCAAGTCACATAGGCATTTACTGAAAGATAAAGGTCCTACTAAGCAAGGTAGGGTGAAGGATCCAGGATCTCCCAACTTCCTTGGTATTATATTTTTCTGGATGATAACGCTGCATTCATGGCCTATTACTACCATCCCCTGCACTTCCTTGGTTCTTTCCATAATGAGGACACTGAGTGGTGTAGCTTTTAAACCTCTCCCAAGCTTCATAGAAAGTTTCATTGTGTTTTTTGTGTGAAGCCTGAGATCTCTTGTTCCTCAATCTAGCTGTGCGAGCATTAGAGAAGAACTTGGCAAGAAAAGCTTTCTTACAATCATCCCAGGAGGTGATGGAGTCTGGGGGCAGAATCTTCTCCCAGTGGTGTGCCTTGTCTCCCAAAGAGAAGGGAAATAGTCTGTGCTTAAACATATCTTCAGTGACACCATTGATCTTGGTAAGGCCACAGAGCTTATCAAAGCTGTCAAGATGGTCCAGGGGATCTTCCATAGGCAAACCATGAAATTTGTTTCCTTGGATCATGGAGATGAGACTACTCTTGATCTCAAAGTTGTTGTTCTGAACTGGTGGAGGCACTATCCCTTGTCTTTGGTGATCATTCTTTGGGGCATCACCAGCACCAATGTTTCTTTGTTGATCAACATTAGGTGGATCTTGAACATCAACTGGTCTGTTCTGTTGATCCATAGCAGCTGGTCTTTGCTGATCATAGGCTGCATTTGCTTTGGTTTCTTGTAACTCACGAGCTATTCTGTCTTTGAAAGGTAGTAGGTGTTCAAAATCTTTGGACCGAGTTTGCATGCACAAAGATTAGTACCTATACCACAAAAACAAGTAGACGAAAAGATGAGTTAGTAACTTGATAAATGTAAAAGAACTTGATCTTAACTTTTCATGATATCTTGAATTTAACAATGCAACAATGAATTGGTAACGGCGCCAAATTGATAAGTAGGTTTTTACGCCTACTTATGTGTTGAAGTGTGGTTTGTTCAGTTCAATTCCCCTTAAACACTAACATGTCGATGCAGCTATAGGGGGTGTCAATCCAGTCCACTGTTATTGCTAGCAATCAAGATGTGTACAGAAGCAACAAGTCAAGCCAGATTATTGAGATGGTTGGTTTCTAGTAACAATCCTAGGTCATGATTCGAGCAACGAAAATGAGAACTTTAAGAGCCCTACTCGATCATTGGGTCGAGTAGAACCAACAAGTGACAAATTAAGAACTAAGATGAAATCAACAGGTGATACAAATAACTGGTAAATAAAAGTGCAATCAGGGGGTGAATACAAATAAATCTAAGAAGAATAGAAGTCCTAAGGATGGATTCATTGATAAGGGCAACTCTAGGGTTCATCAGGTGGCTGACAAGTGAAAGGCAGAGACCCTAGACGATAGATTCAAAAACCGGGTCAATCCACTTTCGTGACAGAGACCCACATAACTCTACCACTTCCTAATCTCAACTCTCGTTGATGAAACATAGAAGAGCAGGGTTTAAGCAACAATCTACCAAAGCCATTACGCAGACTAGCCAATCTCTTGGTCTATAGCCTACAAATCTCTGAAATTCGTAGATCAGGCATCCATTTGAAAGTCTCTTGGACGTTGGATACCTATGGTCGAATCTCCACATTAGCCAGCGAAAACCGCATAGGGGCCAAAGAATCCAGAAGGTATCTAACCTAATCTTAACCACCTGACTAACCTAGAGATTACCCTAATCTAATCCATCCTCAAGAACTGTAATCACTACTCAAGCAACATAACTAAGAACACAAACCCAGAAATTACTGAAATCATAACAAAATATAGATATAAACAAGCTAAACAACTTTACTCAAAGAACTAAATGCAAAAACAAAATAGATTAAGGGTAATTAAGTTTTGAAGATTCAAGAACACAAAGAAAAACTAAAGGATAAAAGCTAGATCCTTTGGACAAATCCCAAAGTGATCTATTTATACTAAAATGTTGAAAACCGTAGATTTACTAAAAGACAAGAGACTTGAGGCGGTTTGGGCGAGTGCTCGATCTTCGGGATCGAGTAAAGAGGGTGCTGCAAAGTCTACGCCTTTGTGTCTATGCTCCGAGTGATCAATTGGTCGAGTAGATGATTCTTCCTCTCCTATCAGTATGCTCAGATGTCTGGTTGAGTGGGAAATGAGGAGGATCTGAAGACGCTTTGATAGATCAACAAGTCTTGTAGAGTAGGTTGCCCTTGATCGAGTAAAGGGGACGAGTAGAGGATCGAGTAAGAGGGGCGAGTAGACCGATCTGTTGCTTCCTCTATGGCTGCCTAGATCGAGTAAACTGGTCGAGTGAACGAGTAGAGGATCGAGTAAGAGGGGCGAGTAGACGGATCTGTTGCTTCCTCTATGGCTGCCTGGATTGAGTAAACTGGTCGAGTGAATTGCTGCCTCCTCTGTAGCTGCCTAGATCGAGTGACTGGTCGAGTATAATCCTATTAAGCTCCTTCAGAACCTGAAAACACACCAAAACATGCAATACGTATGCAAGATGATCCTAAATGCCTAAGTGAGCAAAATAAGCTAAATGTGATACAAAATGATATGAAACAATGAGTGATCACTAAGCTAAATGATGATAAATACATGTCTAAAATGAGTAAAATACAGTGTTATCACTATTGTGAATGGAATTTTCCGAATAAACCCTAGGGATAACTACTTCATATATATAGAAGATCAAACCTTTTCTGTGAATAATTGTTTTTAATATTTATTGTCTCGTTTAAACAAAATTATATAAAAGATACGAAGTATCTTTTGTTAAAGATCGGCACATTCTAATAATTCTAATAAATAATTTGATTGTGTATGTGTTTTTAATAAATATTGTGCAGTAGTTATATAAATATGTTAAGTAAATATTTAGACTACGAATTTACTAATGCTAGATAAGATACTGAGTTCCATAATTAATAACAAAAAATCAACTATAAATCTTCAATAAAGAAAGTATGATGTGAGGAATAGAAAATTAAGTATGGAAATTGATATTTATAAATATATAAATATAGATGATGCAAGTAAATCGGGTATGAAATATCTTGTACAAATTGGTTAATACTTTTTATTCTTATTTGTCATATATTGTATGTGAAGCATAAAATTTAATTATTAAATCATGTTTAATTTGGTAATTTTACCTTTTTAGTACCACAAAATTGAATTATTCATTTTTTTTATATTAACGTTTATTCTAAATATGTAGGTAAAAGACACAGAGAACGATGGGGAGAAGTCTTCTGGAATCAAAGGTACTTAAAGCATAAGTAAAACATGAATTATTTTTTAGTATGAATAACAAAGTAGAAATTGAAAATAAAAACATAGAACTTAAAGGAAATTGAATCGAAAAAGTTGAATGAAATGGAATGACATCCCTCTTGTTACATAAATCCTCGCGCAGCACACACTTCAGTGTATGTCTCATACACAACACCATCTCACGTCCTCAGCTCTTTGTCATTTTTTGGATCTGTGACAAAACGCATAAGCAATTTCAAAGCACATTTTTTTTTATTTTCCGTGAACTGTTGTAGCTAGCACGGACAATTTTGGAAGATCTTTTCCTTAGTTGGAACTTTTTTCCTTTTCTGTTCTAAGTAAAATGATCAGCTACTTCATCAAATGTAAGGTTCCTACCCTCTGAATTATAAGTATTCAGCTCAAACTATGCAAAACCAAAGGATCATCGACTTATTTTTAAGCTATCTCTCTTGGCATGGTTTGCTTTTGGTGGTTAGCTTTAATAAATTCAAATTTACTGATGTGGGAAGAAAATGTGTGGTGATATATCCTAATGTTATAGGGGATATATATATAAAGTAGCCTTTAGCTTAGTGCTAGGGTTTTCATGAGATTTGGAGTTATCTCCAAGTAAAACGCAAGATTTTGTGAATAATATCGAAGAAACTTATGGGAACGAAATATTTTGATGATATTATAGTAAGTGATTATTGTCAGTAATATATTCAGTTACTCCAATATATATTTTTCACAAAATATATAGAATATTCTCAAAGCATAAATCAGAAGATACGAAATCTATAGGTTTAAGAAGTTATTAGATTAGTGGATGATTAAAATTAATATCTAAATTAATAATTAGAGATATATTAAAATATTTTTATTATGATATTTTTCTACAGATTTTAAATATAAAAACTTAACATTAGTAATTAGTATTTGTCGACACTATAACAAATATATTTCAAAATTTGTTATGGTTAACTAATGTTAGAGTAGCATAAATGAAAATAACAATTTTCATGAAAACAAAGTATTCATTAATCTATAAGTTTTGGAAAATCTCTTTGAAGACTACATTCATTGTTTTCCTCTAAAACTTCTTATCTTTATCAACAATAGAGTAAAGCTGACCGTGTGAGAATACTGGTCTTGATAAATATAGACAGACTTCTTTCAAAGATTTTCCTTGGCTTTTATTAATAGTCATTGCGAAAGCAACAACTATAGGAAATTGTTTTCTACGCATCTTTTATGGTAGTTTGGTATCGGATGGGGTAATGAGAATCTTTCGAATCAACACTATATCACAACACCTATCTCCGGTAATAATAACAGCCTGTAAAATAGACGGAGTCATCTGTGTTATCTGAAGCCTTGTGCCATTGCATAATCCACCTTTTGGGTCTAAATTCCTTAGCAACATTACTGTGACACCAATCTTCAAACGTAAACATTGATTTGGTAGACTTGATATCTTGATAGAGTTTAAGAAAACTGGAGTGAACACTGGATTGTTTTCTGAAGTAGTGTTGGAAGGATCTATTGAATCAGTATTTAGGTACTGAATTTGTTCACCTGTATTAGAAAAAAATTAAAATTAAACAATAAGTTTAACATGCAACTAATAATACAAACGATATATTATTCTAATACACACCTGGTAGCTTTTCTATAGCGCTGATTAATAGTATTAACATCTTCATTGGTAGGAGACAAAATAGCTCTCTCTTGGAAAAATTTAGGATCTTTATTTTCGAGTAAAAGAGTTGGATCTCCATAAATCTCTAAACTTATAGCTTCAATAGGATCTTCTCCCTCTGTAATTCATAACTTTTCTGGAATATCAATTAACGCGTCTCCATCGTTTGGTTCGGCTATCTTCTCATCACCAACAGCTAAAATCCAATCAGGAAATTCTTGAATCTCTAAAGCCTCTTCAATACTCAAATCGTTGCTTAGAAGTCGCATATTCTTAGTTAGCTTTAGTACTTTGCATTTCTCCCACAGATAAGAAGCATTTAACGAAGATAATACTATTTCAGCTCTTCCGGCACCTTGAATAACAAGCAGAATCTGTCTAAAATCACCACTGAAGACAACAATCTTACCACCAAAAGGCATGTTATCATGTTTTTCCAACACATCATTTAAACTTCTATCAAATGATTCAAAACAAAATTTACTCATCATTGGTGCCTCATCCCATATTATAAGAGAAGCTTCCTTCATTAAATCACCAATATCAGTATTCCGAGTTACTGAACACGTAGGGGTATCATTCTGGATTTAAAGGAATAACAAATTTTGAATGTGTTGTCCGTTCACCGGGTAAAAGTAATGAATCTATCCCACTCGATGCAGCATTGAGCACAATTTTCTCTTTTGATCTGATAGCAGCTAATAATGTTTTCCACAAAAATGTTTTACTAGTGCCTCAAAAACCATAAACAAAGAAAACTCCACCTGATTGATTTTCAACGACTCCCATTATCTGATCAAAAATTGATTTCTGCTCCATTATCAACATAGTAATCCACTCATTGTGCTTTTCTGTCTGCTCACTTATGTCATATCTCATCTCATAACAAATCAATCTATTAGAATTATCAATGGTTTTCCTTGTTGGATGAGGAAATGTTTTAAGGTTAGTCAAAGAATAAAAATTCATAAAAAGTAGCTTCTCAATCTCCTGAAGAGTATAATTTCTTTTGTCAGCTTCACATAAAGTGAGATCTGAAACGCATATTAACACACAAATAATAAGGCTTGATGATTGATTTCTTTGATTGCGTTGAGTAAATCTTTTGTTAAGTGATTTTTATATATCTACTTAATTAGTTTCTTTTTGGGAAGACTTAATTACATTTCTTGTGATTCTCGAAATGTAATTTGGATTCTCGTGTTCTATTCGCTTTAGTATGGCGTTAAGAAGTGTCAAGTAAGGGTCAGTATACCAGGATAGTCATGAAAGGCTAAAGGATAAGGTTATTGAGAAAGGAAATGGAAGAAAGTATTATAAGAGAATAAGAGCTCAGAGACATTTAAGGTAAGACAAATGGAAACCGTCTAAGTCAATAGACATGTAACCTTGTTAAATTCACAAGGATGGGGAAGGTGCCCTAGAAACAGTGGAAAAAAAAGAATGGGAAGGAACCCATGTCAATAAGCATATTTAAGAATATGAGAAGTCATATCAAGGTAAACGAGAATTTCATCTTTTGTTGTTATGGTACTAGACAAAAATGTTTTTTTGTGCACTAAGTCCAGTGGATGTTGAAAAGTAAAGTTTAAAGCTTCTCTATGCTACAAGAGTGGCGCATCAAAAGAGCTACCATCGTTAGAAAGCAGGTGTCGATTTGTAAAGACGGTAAGTTAGAAGTTTTAATGAAAGGTTGTCTGCTTGTATACCGTGAATGTGGAAGTGGTGTTTGCTAAAGATACAAGTAAGTGGTTTTATATGGAAATAAATCACCACCGAAAAGTCGAGGACGAATTTCATTTAAGTGGGGGAGATTGTAACACCCCACTCCCACATAGTTGGGCCAATTTGTTTTGATATTATGATATAGCCCATAAATGGCCCAATCTCTTTTTGATGACAAACAACAAGGATTTTGTAAGTGTCATATATATTGGGGTATCTTAACCCCTAAACTAAATCAGCCACCATCACCGTTGACGTTGAGATTGGAGTTGTTGGAGCATGTAGTTTTGTTTTTGATCACGAACAAGTGTGGAGTGAAAGCGAACGTCACGGATCATCACCGTTAAACAACGGCTTGATTGGGTAAGGAAAACCTAATCTATTTATGCCTTCTTTCTAGTGGAATTGTCTCTCTTAGTCATTGAATTTGTGGCAGATAGATCAAGTTAGCTTTTGGGTTTTTGTGTGTATATGTGAAAGAAGGAAAAGGTTCAAGTGGTGGAATTGGTGATCCGTTTCCCGTCACGTTCAAAGGAGTTTGGGCGAGTTCTTAACGGTTCTGAATAGATCTCGTTCCCACGTTTCCAGAACAGTGTTTGACAACTGGTTTTGTGATGCGTTTTCCCGATGGACCAAAAGGAATTAGATCACGTTCAAGACGTCTATAGAAAGACCTTGCTTCAAGGAACTCAGGGTATCTGACAGCTTGTCCATCGGATTTAAGCTCCATCCGGAATTGACCTTGGAAGTTAGCCCAGAATCATCTCAAGTTGCAGAAACCTAAATATCAGTTCTGATGCATCATCTTCAAAAGAACGTGAGAGATTCATGTGATGTCTGATCGGGATGAAACTTCGTGGAGTTATTCATCATTCTACTAGCTACATATTGAACGGTAGGATCACGTTTCTAATGGTTAGTTCCTGACTTTTGAGTATGTTTCCAAGACAGTTTTATTTGAAGTAAATAGTAATGAGTTTGTGTTGTTTGATGGTGCAAACGAGATCCGTTGGAGCTGAAGCTTTGCAGGAGCTTTCATGACTCATGTATTGAGGTCCTGGTCGAAGGAGAATCAAGATAGAGATTAAGTTTGTCTGAAAGAGGAAGAAGGAGAAGTGTGTTGTCATCTTGAACTAGGCTAAGCTGAGGATGGTATTTGTGAAACATATTATCATTTTCTTTTGTTATGCTTCTTTACGCATGATATGTAGGCTTAGATCTGATTGTGTAGGATAAAATTACATGATGATATGACTTTATGATTGTTGAGTATGATGTTTGATAATGTGATGTTATATATGATATTATAAGTATATGTACGTTAAGTATGATTATGAGTATGTATGTATAATGAATGTATGACTAGGGAGAATCGAGCTATGGGCCGTGGTCTCCTTAGTGATGTGGACAGTGATGGACCGATGGGTTAACAACTGGTCAAGAACGGCTGACGAGCCCGGAATGGGAGTATCTGAGCCACGTGGGCCAGCCTCCACTCATGATGTTCTAGTCGTCACGAGGATGACTGGACCTAACGATGTGTATGTTTATATATAATATATATATAAGTTGATTATTATAAATGTGGTATTAGAAGTTAAAGCATGTTAGGTTGATGGCGTGTGTCTAAGTTTATATGTTATGATGATGGCTGTATAGCTTTAGAAAGTGTTCTATGTTTCAGTGGGCAGAGTTAATTCCCCTCACTGAGTATTCTTTACTCACCCCCTTTTTCCCTTTTTCCTCAGGTTAGTACGCGTGAAGAGTTGTGTGCATTTTTTTGTTCGTGTGTGAAGTTCAAAGAAAACGTTTTTGGTAAGATCAGATGAAAACATGCCGTCTTGGTCTATATGGCGGGGCGGGTGTTACAGAGCGCTTGTTCTTTCTTTTGATGATTGTTCAGGAAACCGGAGTAGACCACCCATACCTCTTTCCTGCCCTGTTGACATTCCTCACTTCCTTGGTAAACCGCACACACCAACTGTTTATACGCCACCTTGGATGATGCGAGGTTCTACTAGGAAGTATTTACTTCCTCCATCTGATCCACCTGATCTCCAAACTCCACCAAAGTTAAGCTATTAACTCTAAACAAGCGATTAGTGGGAGGCAACCCACTGGTTTGATTTATCTTTTCCCTTTCTTTCTTTTTTATTTAGTTTTGATTTATTTTTCTCACCTTCTTCGAATTTGAATGCCACTTGGGACAATGTCGTTTAAGTCTGGGGGAGGTTCTTACTAACATCGCCTTTATTTTTTATTCTTATTATTTTTTGTTTTTGAGTTTATTGAGTCAGAATAAAAAAAACGTTTAGTTTAGTTTAGTTAGGAATCATGATCTATATTTCTCTTGATTATTGCCTGATTGATGAGTGTTGCAGGTTCGACTCAATCCGAATATTGGAAAATCTAGATGGCAAACCAACAGACTTGAAGATATCCTAGTTTCAAACACAACCACTAAAGATGGAGCTAATGTCACTGCTCTTCCTTTTACCTCTTCAAACGGTTAGTATTCATAGATCTTGACTCCTTCTTCTTACCTGATATTGAGACCAATGTGATAAAAAGAATGTGTTCCTCTCCCCTTATAAAAATAAAAAGAAAATAAGAGATTGATAGGATTTTCAAATAGTGTATAGGGGTAGGAATGTTTCCTATCACCCCAGTATTATACATTATTTGGAATGAGCAATTACAAAGGTTGGCAAAATGCCGAGGGTGTCGATCCAGTATGCGAGTTCCCCTTTGTTTACTCTCTATAAAGAATAAGTCTGGGGAGAGAAAGAACACCAAAGAAAAAAATAATAAAAGAATGGTCGGTTTATCATGGTATAGTACAGGGATGAGTATAGAAAGATCTTGAATGTTAGCTTGTTTAATGAGACCCAGCAATGAGAGCCTGGTGGATATAATTGTGGAACTTATGTATGGAATCTAGAATGTTGTGTAAGCTTGCAGAGAAATACATGTTGGTTAGGATTTGATTAGAACTGCTAGGCATATGGATTTGGTTAGAATGATCAAGGCAATAGACTAGAGAATGTTAGGAGTTCCTGTGTTTTCAAACCTCTTCCACGGGTTCGGCTTTTGTGTTTTGCTTGACGACAAGCAAAAGCTAAGTCTAGGGGAGTTGATATATCCCAATTTTTAACTATGTTTTAGGTATAGGTTTTAAAGTCTATTTGTTATTTCTAGAGTCTTTTCTAGTCTTTTTCAGGTCTTTACATGATTGTGATTCATTTGGAGATAATGAAGCATTCTGGAAGAAAACAGAGAATTTATGCTGCTGAAGAAATCCGGAGACGAAAATGCACGTAGGTGTCGAACGACAACACCCCTGATATCGAGCGCCACCAATACCTGACGCCAATTTTGAGACGCAACTTATTGATGTTTTGAAGATTTCCAAATTCGGCCCAGAACTTTCTCCTATGTTTAATGAAGACCCAACACGTTTTTAAGACATATTTATATAGTTTTTAGGTCATTGTTTAGACATAAGCTTGGAGAGGCTATTCTCTATCTCTTTTGTACTTTGGGAGCAAAACCCTGTGGAGACTCCCTTTAGAGAAGATCTTTCTAACTCTATTCTTCTCTTGTTTTTTATTTTGATTTCTACTTTATACATGTTTTGTTCTTCTATGATCATGTTTGAGTAGTCTTCTTGTTAGGTTTAGGGTTTCTCATTAGGGATTTAGATGATTTTGTAGATTGCCCCCTTGCTAGGTTATGTGTTAGGATTCTTCATCTTTAATTGTTCTTAATGGTAGTTCTTGAGTAGCTAACTAGAACTTGAATCCAGACAATAGGTATGCTCACCATAGGTATCTGTAGTTGGATCTATTATTTGATGAGCCTGGTTTATAGGTGTGTAATAAGAATCGGCCTATCTACTAAGGTGAACAATTGAACTCGTTTAGAATGCATGTTTAGGTTAAAGATCTATCGGTTTCTCTGGTTATTTTTAGCTATAAGCATAGAGAGTTTCGCGGAACACCACCGGTTATTCCATAATTAGAGTTTGAGTTTAAGAACGGTTCGATAACAACCTAGCTATCACTAGATCTACTAATCATCTACCTCGTGAGAATACCCTAAACTTGACTCTTTTCTCATCTGATTTACATCTTGATTTTTATTGCTTTTCTTTATTTCTTATTTTATAATCTATTGGTCAAGCTTAATTGAAAACATCATAAGTCTATTGTGAGAACATCGAAAGCTCGAGTGTTTTTACTGTTTTGCTTGAATTTCTGTTTCCTGCATGTTCACTTAGGACTTCTAGAACACCCCTAAACCTGTTATTGCTGGGCTTGACTCTTTGAACTCTGATTGCATCTTGATTGCTAGCATCACACTCATTTGGATTAAAGACCTAAAATACTACAATGCCATGATTGGTGTTTTAGGATAATTGACTAAAAATGTATCATCAATTTGGCGCCGTTGCTAATTGGGTGTTTGTTTGTTACATTTGAGATTTCAGACTTGCTTAGATCAAGTTCTTTTTCAATTTTCGCTTCAAGTACTAACTGTGTGTTTTTCTTGTTGTCTTCTTGATCCAGGTATACCTCTGCTGTATGCAAACTCGATCAACAGGCAACCAGAACCTACTTATCAACGATAACATCGACCGCATAGCTCGCGAACTCAGAGAAAGGAGAAACACAGTCAACCTTGTACCCCAGCAACCACTTGAAATGGCCGACGAACAAAATCAACAGAATGGCCCTGCAAACATTGGTGCTGGAGATACACCACGGGATCACCGTTAGAGGAAAGGAATTGCACCTCCTGTTATCCAAAACAACAACTTCGAGATTAAGAGTGGTCTCATCTCGATGATTCAGGGGAACAAATTCCATGGTCTGCCAATGGAGGATCCACTCGACCACCTTGATGAATTTGATAGGCTCTCCAAACCTAACCAAAATCAACGGTGTCAGTGAAGACGGATTCAAACTCCTGTTGTTTCCATTCTCCTTGGGCGACAAAACACACATCTGGGAGAAGAATCTGCCCCATGACTTAATCACCACCTGGGATGATTGCAAGAAGGCTTTTCTAGGAAAGTTCTTCTCCAATGCCAAAACTGCAAGACTCAGAAATGAGATTTCGGGTTTTTCACATAAGACTGGTGAAAGCTTCTGTGAAGCATGGGAGCGCTTCAAGGGTTACACCAACCAATGCCCTCTTCATGGCTTCAAGAAAGCCTCTCTACTCAGCACTCTTTACAAAGGAATTTTACCACGCATCAGAATGCTTCTGGATACCGCCAACAATGGGAATTTCCTGAACAAAGATGTTGAAGAAGGCTGGGAATTGGTTGATAACCTAGCTCAACCAGATGGTAATTACAACGAGGACTGCGACATGACCATCAGAGGCACATCTAACACGGATGACAAACACAGGAAGGAGATCAAAGCACTAAATGAAAACTTGGACAAGATTCTTCTTAGCCAGCAGAACCATGTGCACTTCCTTGTTGATGAGGAGCTGTATCAAGTCCAAGATGGGGAGGGGAACCACTTAGAAGAAGTTAGCTACATCAACAATCAAGGTGGCTACAAAGGATACAACAACTTCAAGACTAACAACCCCAACCTCTCTTACCGCAGCACCAACGTTGTTAATCCTCAGGATACGGTGTATCCTCCACAGCAACAACAAGGTCAGAACAAACTTTTTGTTCCCTACAACCAAGGTTTTGTTTCGAAGCAGCAATTTCAGGGGAACTACCAGCAGCAACCACCACCTGGTTTTGCCCCTCGGCAAAAACAAGGTCCTGCTACTCCTGACGCTGACATGAAACAAATGCTACAACAACTGCTTCAAGGGCAAGCCTCTGGCTCCATGGAGATGGCTAAGAAGATATCTGAGTTACACAATAAGTTGGACTATAGCTACAATGATCTAAATATCAAGGTGGAAACACTGAATACCAAAGCCCGATACTTGGAGGGACATTCTACATCTACTTCCGCTCAAAAACAGATAAGCCAACTTCTAGGAAAAGCAATTCAGAATCCAAAAGAATATGCTCATGCTATCACTCTACGCACTGGTAAAGCACTTCCAACTACAGAGGAACCAAAGACAGTCACTGAGGATAATGCAGATCAAGATGGAGAGAATTTCAGTCTCAGTAAAGATCAAGCTGACAAACAACTCGACCAGACACTCGAGCAGCCACTCGACCACATTACTCAACCAGCCTTCCCAGCAACATCACCAACTGCTCTGAAACCAGTTGCTGTCAAGAACAAAGAAAAGGTCTTTGTTCCTCCTCCTTACAAACCACAGCTTCCATTTCCTGGCCGTCACAAGAAAGCATTGGAAGATAAGTATAGAGCTATGTTTGCCAAGAACATCATGGAAGTTGAGTTGCGGATACCTCTTGTTGACGCTCTGGCACTAATCCCGGATTCCCACAAGTTTCTGAAAGACTTTATCGTGGAGAGAATTCAAGAAGTGCAAGGGATGGTAATATTGAGTCACGAATGCACGCTATCACACAGAAGAAGATCGTTCCTAAAAAGCTTATTGATCCTGGTTCATTCACTCTACCATGCTCTTTAGGTCCATTGGCTTTCAAAAGATGCCTTTGTGATTTAGGAGCATTAGTCAGTCTCATGCCACTCTCTGTTGCCAAAAGATTGGGGTTTACTCAATACAAATCTTGCAACATATCCCTTATCCTAGCAGATAGATCGGTAAGGATCCCTCACAGTTTATTTGAAAACCTACCAATCAGGATTGGTGCTGTAGACATACCAACTGACTTTGTAGTCCTGGAGATGGATGAAGAGCCCAAGGACCCTTTGATTTTGGGAAGACCTTTTTTAGCAACTGCAGGAGCTATGAATGATGTCAAGAAAGGGAAGATTGATCTAAACCTGGGCAAATACTGTAGGATGACCTTTGACGTTAAAGACGCAATGAAGAAGCCTACCATAAAAGGACAACTCTTTTGGATCGAAGAAATAGATCAGTTAGCTGATGAGTTACTGGAAGAGCGTGCAGAAGAAGATCACCTTTACAGTGCTTTAACCAAAAGAGGTGAAGATGGGTTTCTGCATTTGGAGACTTTGGGGTACCAGAAGCTGTTAGACTCACATAAAGCGATGGAAGAATCAGAACCCTTTGAGGAATTGAATGGACCAGAAACAGAGGTAATGGTAATGAGTGAAGAAGGGTCAACACAAGTTCAACCTGCTCACTCGAGAACTTACTCGACCAATAACTCAACCTCGACTATCAGCAACTCTGGGGAGCTGATCATTCCAACTTCAGATGATTGGTCTGAACTCAAAGCACCGAAGGTCGATCTCAAATCACTTCCTAAAGGTCTAAGGTACGTATTCTTTGGTCCAAACTCTACTTACCCCGTGATCATTAACGTTGAGTTAAATGATAATGAAGTGAACCTGCTATTATCTGAACTTAGAAAGTATAAGAGAGCAATTGGTTATTCACTATCTGACATTAAGAGAATTTCACCTAGTTTATGCAATCATAGGATCCACCTTGAAAACGAATCCTATTCTAGCATTGAACCACAGAGGAGGTTAAATCTTAACTTGAAAGAAGTAGTGAAAAAAGAAATTTTGAAACTGCTTGATGCTGGTGTCATCTACCCTATCTCTGATAGTACTTGGGTTTTTCCAGTGCATTGCGTCCCTAAAAAGGGCGGAATGACTGTAGTTAAAAATGAAAAGGATGAATTGATCCCTACTAGAACTATAACTGGTCATAGAGTATGTATTGATTATAGAAAGCTAAATGCTGCATCTAGGAAAGATCATTTTCCTTTACCATTCACTAATCAAATGCTTGAGGGCTTAGCTAATCACCTATACAATTGCTTTCTTGATGGATATAGTGGTTTCTTTCAAATACCAATTCACCCTAATGATCAAGAGAAAACCACTTTTACATGTCCTTATGGAACTTTTGCTTATAAGAGAATGCCATTTGGTTTATGCAATGCTCCTACAACGTTTCAGAGGTGTATGACCTCTATATTTTCAGATTTAATCGAGAAGATGGTAGAGGTCTTCATGGACGATTTTTCGGTCTATGGCCCCTCTTTCTCCTCATGTTTGTTGAATCTTGGCAGGGTACTGACCAAGTGGGAAGAGACTAATCTTGTTCTCAATTGGGAAAAGTGTTATTTCATGGTGAAGGAAGGCATAGTGTTGGGTCACAAGATATCAGAGAAGGGTATAGAGGTTGACAAGGAAAAGATTAAAGTGATGATGCAGTTGCAACCACCTAAAACGGTCAAAGACATATATTACGCCAGCCGGACGTTGGATGAAGCTCAAGGAAGATATGCAACAACTGAGAAGGAGCTTCTAGTTGTTGTATTCGCATTTAAGAAGTTCAGAAGCTATTTGGTTGAATCCAAGGTCACTGTCTATACAGACCATGCAGCTTTGAGGCATATGTATGCCAAGAAGGATACTAAACCAAGACTGTTGAGAGGGATACTTCTGTTGCAAGAGTTTGACATGGAAATAGTAGAAAAGAAAGGCATTGAAAATGGTGCAGCTGACCATCTGTCAAGGATGAGAATTGAAGAACCCATTCTGATAGACGACTCAATGCCAGAAGAGCAACTTATGGTTGTAGAATTCTTCGGTGGGAGCTATAGCGGGAAAGAGTTCCACTAACTGAACGCAGTTGAGTAAAGATCTCCATGGTATGCTGATCACGTCAATTACTTGGCATGCGGAGTAGAGCCTCCCAACCTGACTAGTTATGAAAGGAAGAAGTTTTTCAGGGACATACACCATTACTACTGGGATGAGCCTTATCTTTACACTCTCTATAAAGATAAGATCTATAGGAGATGCGTCTCAGAAGATGAAGTAGAAGGTATCCTGCTGCATTGCCATGGCTCCGCATTTGGTGGTCACTTCGCGACATTCAAGACAATGTCAAAGATTCTGCAAGCAAGCTTTTGGTGACCAACAATGTTTAAGAACGCTCAAGAGTTTGTTTCAAAATGTGATACATGCCATAGAAAGGGCAACATCAGTAGAAGAAATGAAATGCCTCAGAACCCAATCTTGGAAGTGGAGATCTTTGATGTATGGGGAATTGATCTTATGAGTCCATTTCCATCTTCATACGGTAACAAGTATATACTGGTCGCCGTAGATTACGTATCAAAGTGGGTCGAAGCTATTGCCAGTCCTACTAACGATGCAAAGGTTATGCTGAAGCTGTTCAAGACCATAATCTTCCCGAGATTTGGAGTTCCCAGAGTAGTCATCACTGATGGCGGAAAGCATTTCATCAACAAGGTGTTTGAGAACCTCTTGAAGAAGCATGGAGTAAAGCACTAGGTCGCCACCCCTTATCACTGATAATAGGTTTTTAAGATTAATTAATCCTAAACCACTATCATGTCGTTGTAGTACTGAAGATTGTCAATCCAAATGGATGTGATGCTAGAAATCAAGATGCATTCAGAGTTCATAGAGTGAAGCCAAGCAATAACAGGTTTTGGGGTGTTCTAGCAGTCCTAAGTGAACATGCAAGAAACAGAAATTCAAGAAGAATAGTAAACACACTCGACCAACACGGCTTGTTGCCAAGCACTGGGTGTGGTCGAGTGACAGGTCGAGTAACAGAAAGAAAATGTAACAGAGATACTCGACTGCACAGTTTGTTGCCAGACAACTGGGTGGTCGAGTATCAGGTCGAGTAACAGGAGAAAAATACAAAAACTAAGCAACAGGTAACAAGATGCAATAAACAGTAGCAGAGTAAACAAAGAAATCAATTGGATGAGAAATTCCCGAGGATGGGATAATTAAGTAGTTTTGTTTCCTCAGTTTAGAGGTGATTGACATGCTCAATAAATTATCACTAGAAAACAAGTTTGGTAACAAAATCTAAGTGCCACCGCAACAGAGACACACAAGTTAAACCAGTCCCAGACTCAATCACCATTGACGAGAGTTAACCTAACAAGCATTACAAATCAACAAGTTAAAACCAAAACGCTCCTTGCAACCAATACCTTGGTACAGAGCCACGAATCTCTGGAATTAGTGGTTCAGACATTTCATCGAACACCTTTTGGGCGCGGAAATGTCTAGGCTCAAATTCCACTTGATCAGAAAGCAATAAGTATTAAGAACAACTAATCCAGAAGGGATCTAGAAATCAAACTCGACCACCTAGCATACGAAAAAGTCTAAACTACTCTGGCCCATCCTACGAAACCTAGTCACTACTCAGACACCATTGTAGAGAACATAAACGATGATAAGAATGAAAACATGATAGCAACAGAGTAATAGTAGGATGATAACAGGATGAACAACTTAGTAAACAAAATCAAAAGCAAGTAGTGAATACTTAATAGATTAAGAAAAATCTGGATTACAAAATGTCAAGAACATAGTGTCTACGGAATAAAACTTCGGTTACGAAAATGTAAAATACATGCTACTTATAGCAAAATATTCCGAAACCCTAATACTCAAAACGACACAATATTGGGATGGATTAAGAACGGCACTTCACCTAGGTGGTCGAGTGAATGGTCGAGTGATGAGCTGGAGTCTTCTTTTCTTCCTTGTGCTCGAGTGTTTGGTTGAGTGCGGAATGGAGAAGACTCTAAAGCTGGCAGTCGAGTATAAATTCGAGTGATGGAGATGGTGATACTCGGCTAGGTGGTAGAGTGGTCGGTCGAGTGTGTGATGATGGTGAGACTCGGCCGTGCAATCGAGTGAGTGATCGAGTGAATGTGATAGAGGTACTCGACCAAGGGGTCGAGTGGTGTGATCGAGTGATGGTCAGGTGGTGGAGTTGATGATACTCGGCCATGTGGTCGAGTGGTGGTGCAAAGTGACGAGGCCTTCTACTCGACGAGGGGGTCGAGTGGTTTGTTGAAGTCGTGAAGCATGTACTCGACAGGGGGTCGAGTGGTTTGATACGATCAGGTCCGCTTCTTCCAATTAGCTCGTCAACAGCTCCAAATCAACTGAAAACAACACAAATATGCAACATGCATGTAAAACTATCCTAAACATGCAAAGTGATGACAAAGTATGAGAAATGGTATAAAACTGTGGTGATATGATGGTAAAGTGATGACAAATGGATGCTCAAAACATGTAAAAGGCATACTTTCAACTCCCCTAAACTTAGTCTTTACTTGCCCTCAAGCAAACAATTAAGAATAAGCTGGAAGTGAGGTTTGAAAGCGGGGACTCAAAGCCAAAGCACCAGATAAATTAGATGAAATCAATGTCCAAGTTAGTAGTTCTAAACTGCGATATGATCGAATTCTACTCAAAAACGTTAGCCATGCCTTGTTTTCAATCAATCCGACTCTTATGTTCGACCCACACATGTTTTCAAATCCACCATTAACATTCATTAGTTTTGGAACGTGAATCAAGCAATTCATCATCAATGAACTCATTTGGCTAAGGTTAAGGTCAAGAGACAAAGATGGTCCCTTACAGAATAGGTTTCAGTAACAGGGGATCTCTCAAAAAATGATTAAGTTTTAGTAGAATGCTAAAGGTAAGTCCCAAGCTATGCATACAAAGATAAGATCCCATCTACCCAGAGTATAACCAATGAAGCTCTAATGGTAATCCCATGTCCAATCCCAATATAAGAACTTGACTCTACCTTTTGCATTCATGAATCTTTTAAGCAATTTTTCTAATCGTTCTTTTCTTTTCTCTTAACTCTAGGAGAAGCTTCTCAACACTTTGATACATCTAGCGGATTTGGATTTCTTTAACAACTAAGGTTCCTGTTTTTTGAAATTTTAAAACCGAGGGCTTTTGCCCTTCTTCATTAGCTAACAAGAACTCTTTTCTTTTCTTTACAAATCCCAAAACCTTTACTAGACTTTTTCTGCTTCTTTAGCTTACTTCACCTAGAGTCTTTTACCTTTTCTTATCAATGAATCAACCCTCTTTTTTCTTTTTCTTTTAGACACATCCCAACCTAAAGTATAAGAGCCCACCTAGTCCTATCTAGTCCGGATAATGCGAACTAGAACATCATGAGACACTATCTCTGTCGTTACAAACTGATAAGCAGGTTTTTAGGCCTACTTATGTTTAATTCCCGTAAAACACAAACATGTCGATGCAGCTATAGGAGGTGTCAATCCAGTCCACTGTATTGCTAGCAATCAAGATGTGTACAGAAACAACTAAGTCAAGCCAGATTATAAAGATGGTGGGTTTCTAGTAACAATCTTAGGTCAGGATTCAAACAACAAAAATAAGAACTTTAAGAGCTCTACTCGATCATTGGGTCGAGTAGAACCAACATGTGACAAAATTAAGAACTAAAATGCAATCAACAGGGGATACAAATAACAGGTAAATAAAAGTGCAATCAACAGGGAATACAAATAAATCTAATAGAAGTCCTAAGGATGGATTCATTGATAAGGGCAACTCTAGGGTTTATCAGATGGCTAATAGGTGAAAGGTAGATACCCTTGACGATAGATTCAAAAACCGGGTCAATCCACTCTCGTGACAGAGACCCCCATAACTCTACCACTTCCTAATCTCAACTCTCGTTGATGAAACATAGCAGAGCAGAGTTTAAAAAACAATTTACCAAAGCCAATAAGCAGACAAGCCAATCTCTTGGTCGAGTTTACAGATCTCTGGAATTCGTAGATAAAACATCCATTTGAACGTCTTTTGGACGCTGGACGTCTATGATCGAATCTCCACATTAGCCAGCAAAAATCCCATAGGGGCCAAGCGAATCCAGAAGGGTATTACCCTAAACACTAACCACCTAACTAACCTAGAGATTACCCTAATCTAATCCATCCTCAAGAACCCTAATCACTACTCAAGCAACATTCTCAAGATCACAAACCCAAAAATTACTGAAATCATACCAAAATGTAGATCTAAATAAGCTAAACAACTTTACTTAAAGAACTAAATGCAAAAACGAAATAGATTAAGAGTATTTAAGGTTTTAAGATTCATAAACACAAAGAAAAACTGAAAGATAAAGCATAGATCCTTTGGACAAACCCCAAAGTGATCTATTTATAGTAAAATGTTGAACCCCTAGATTCACTAGAAGACAAGAGACTTGAGGCGGTTTGGGCGAATATTCGATCTTGGGAATCGAGTAAAGAGGGTACTGCAAAGTCTGTGCCTTTGTGTATATGCTCCGAGTGATCAATTGGTCGAGTAGATGCTTCATCCTCTCCTATCTGTATGCTCAGATGTCTGGTTGAGTGGGGAATGAGGAGGATCCGAAGACGCTTTGATAGCTCAACAAGTCTTGTAGAGATGGTCACCCGTGGTCGAGTAAATGGATCGAGTAGGAGGGGCGAGTAGATCAATCTGCTGCTTCATCTGAGGTTGCCTTGATCGAGTAAGAGGGTCGAGTAAACTGTAGCCTCCTCTGTAGCATCCTGGATCGAGTAAAGAGGTCGAGTGAATTGATGCCTCTTCTGTAGCAGCCTGGATTGAGTGAATGGATCGAGTAAAGTCCTTTTTAGCTCCTTCTACACCTGAAAACACACCAAAACATGCAATGCGAATGCAAGATGATCCTAGATGCCTAAGTATGCAAAATAAGCTAAAATGGTGCAAAATGATATGATACAATGAGCAAATGCAAAACTAAATGATGATAAACACACACCTAAAATGAGTAAAATACAGTGTTATCAACTCCCCCAAACTTATCTCTTGCTTGCCCTCAAGCAAACAAAAAAATCTTAAGTTGAAGGAGAGGTTTGAAGGTGGGGATTCAAGAACCGAAGCATGCATATAAAACGGGTAAGTTCAATGTCCAGGTAGCTAATTCTAGGTTGCAAGATGATTGACCCTTACTTAGAAACGTTAGCCATACTCGTCACAATGCAACCTAACAACTTGCCTTAATCTATTCAAGCATTCACATCAACCAATTCCCTTTAACATTCATTAAGCACGAATAGTGGATCAAGCAATGCAATGGTTATGAACTCACTTGGTTTCGGCTTAGGCTAAGAGACAAAAATGGTCCCTCTAATGGTTTAGTCGAGTAACAGGGGACTCTCAGAGAAAAGATTGAGCTTCAGTAGAATGCTAAAGGTAAAAGCCAATGGATACATACAAGAACAGACTCCCATCTACCCAATGATATAGTATGATAGCTCAGAAAATGATCCCAGTCCCATAGATGTCCTAACTCTACCCTTTTTCTCATTCTTCTCTCTTTTTGGTTCAAGTTCTAAGGGGTTCTCTTTGAATCAATTTAAGAGTCTAGCGGGTTTGGTTTTATACTTTGACAAACTTAAGGCTTTTCTTCTAATCTTAGCACATAGGGCGATTTACCCTTTTCTTTGAATCACTATGCCTAACTTCTTTGAATTCCAAACCCTTTACTAGACTTAACACTTTTGTATCCCCCTTAGAACTCTAAACTCTTACTCTTTTTTTTCCTTTTCTTTTCATTCTCATTCTCATTCTCATTCAATCCATACACAATCCCAATCCCAAATACAAGTCTCCACCTAGTCCTAGCTAACCCAAAGAGCGTGGGCTAGGTCTACATGAAAGACTGCTCTTGTCGGCTCATACCTAACAAGTTATACCAAGCTCAATCGAAAAAGACCTCACAATCACACAAATGATCTTTGGCTTGAAATAAGGCTAGGCTAAGGGTATGGGAAACTGCTCTAAAAATATGATAATAGGTTTTTAGTCAATTATCCCAAAACACCAATCATGTCGTTGTAGTATTTTAGGTTGTCAATCCAAATGGGTGTGATGCTAACAATCAAGATGTGATCAGAAGTCACTAAGTCAAGCCAAGTAATAACATGTTTTGGTGTGTTCTAGCAGTCCTAAGTGAACATGCAGAAAACAGAAAATCAAACAGAAATAGTAAAACACTCGACCAACACAGACCAACACAGCTCTTTGTAGAGCACTGGGTGTGATCGAGTGACAGGTCGAGTAACACACAGAAAATAAAACACAGATACTCGACTGCACAGTCTGTTGCCAGACAACTGGGTGGTCGAGTATGAGGTCGAGTAACAAGAAAGAATTGTAGAAATTAAGCGACAGATAACAAGATGCAGTAAACAACAGTAGAGTAAACAAAGAATTCAATCAGATAAAGAATTCCCGAGGATGGGGTAATTGAGTAGTTTCGTTTTCTCAGTTTACAGGTGATTGACATGCTCAATAAATTAACCCTAGACAACAAGTTCATTAACCAAATCTAAGTGTCACCGCAACAGAGACTCTCAAGTTAACCTAGTCCTAGACTCAATCACCATTGACGAGAGCTAACCTAACAGGCATTACGAATCAACAAGTTAAAACCAAAACGCTCCCTGCAACCAATACCTTAGTACACGGTCACGAATCTCTGGAATTAGTGGTTCAGACATTTCATCGAACACTTTTTGGGCGCAGAAATGTCTGGGCTCAAATTCCAGTTGATCAGAAAGCAATAGGCATTAAGAACAACTAATCCAGAAGGGATCTATCAATCAATACTCAATCACCTAGCATACTGAGAATTCTACACTACTCTAACCCATCCTCAGAAATCTATTCACTACTCAGACATCATAAACGAAAGCATAAACGTTGAACAAGTTGAAAACATGATAACAACAGTGTACAGGATGATAACAGAATGAACAACAGTAACCGAAATCAAGAACAAAAGCTGAATACTGAATACTGAATAGATAAAGAGAAATCTGGATTACAAAAGGTCTAGAACACAAGGTCTGCGGAAATAAAACTAGATAAAAAACTTCTCTGCGAAAATGTGAAGTACATGCTACTTATAGCCAAATATTACGAAACCCTAATACTTAAAACGACGAAGTATTGGGACGGATTAAGAACTGTACTCGACCCATGTGGTCGAGTGGGAGGTCGAGTGAATAGCTGGAGTCTTCTTTTCTTCCTTGTGCTCGAGTGTCTGGTTGAGTGCGGAATGAAGAAGGCCCTGAAGCTTGCCATCGAGTATGCAGTCGAGTGGTGGTGATGGTGATACTCGACTTCCAGGTAGAGTGACGAGGTCGAGTAGTGGTCTGGCAATGAATGTGAAGACACTCGACCTCGGGGTCGAGTGATGCGATCGAGTGGTGGTCAGGTGATGGGATGAAGACGCTCGACCTCGGGGTCGAGTGATGTGGTAAAGTAGTGATGTCCTCCACTCGACCAGGGGGTCGAGTGATCAGTTGAGATCTTGAAGCTCCTATCCTAAACATGTAAAGAGATCCTTTGGTTGCATAAACTAGGTGAAATTCCCTTAATGTCGGATAATGAATAACCAATCGCTCTCCTATACTTTCTAAGCTCAGATAATAGTAGGTTCACTTCATCACTATTTAACTCGGCATTAATGATCACAGGGTAAGTAGAGTTTGGACCAAGGAATGCGTACCTTAGACCTTTAGGAAGTGGTTTGAGATCAACCTTCGGTGCCTTAAGTTCAGACCAGTCATCTGAAGTTGGAATGATCGGCTCCCCAGATTCGTTGGCAGACAAGGTCGAGTGGCTGGTCGAGTATGTCCTCGAGAGTGCAGGTTGAACTCGAGTTGACCCTTCTTCGCTCATTACCATTACCTCTGTTGCTGGTTCATTCAATTCCTCAAAGGGTTCTGATTCTTCCATCGCTTTATTGGAGTCTAACAGCTTTTGGTATCCAAATGTTTCCAAATGCAGAAACCCATCTTCACCACTTTTGGTTAAAGCACTGTTAAGATGATCTTCTTCCGCCAGCTCTTCCAGTAATTCATCGGCTAACTGATCCATTTCTTTGATCCAAAAGAGTTGCCCTTCTATGGTAGGCTTCTTCATCGCGTCTTTGACATCAAAGGTCATCCTAAAGTCTTTGCCAAGGCTTAGATCAATCTTCCCTTTCTTGACATCAATCATAGCTCCTGCAGTGGCTAAGAAAGGTCTCCCTAGAATCAAAGGGTCCTTGGGCTCTTCATCCATCTCCAGGACTACAAAGTCAGTTGGTATCTCCACAGCACCGATCGTGATTCCGAAGTTTTTGAGCAAACCATGAGGGATCCTTACTGATCTGTCAGCTAGGATGAGGGATATATTGGAGGACTTGTATTGAGTGAACCCCAATCTTTTGGCAACAGAGAGCGCCATGAGACTGACTGATGCTCCTAAATCGCATAGGCATCTATTGAAAGCCAATGGACCTAAAGAGCATGGTAGAGTGAATGAACCAGGATCACTAAGCTTCTTAGGAATGATCTTCTTCTGTATGATAGCACTGCATCCATGACTCAATACCACCATCCCTTGCACTTCTTGAATTCTCTCCACGATCAAGTCTTTCAGAAACTTGTGAGAGTCTGGGATTAGCGCTAGAGCGTCAACAAGAGGTATCCGCAACTCAACCTCCTTAATATTCTTGGCAAACATAGCTCTATATTTATCTGCCAAAGCTTTCTTGTGACGGCCAGGAAATGGAAGCTCTGGTTTGTAGGGAGGAGGGACAAAGACCTTTTCTTTGTTTTTGACAGTAATTGGTTTTGGAGCAGTTGCTGATGCTGCTGGGAAGATAGGTCGAGTTGTTGGTCGAGTAACGTTGTCGAGTGGCAGATCGAGTGGTTGCTCGAGTGACAGGTCGAGTGGTTGCTCGAGTGACTGGTCGAGTGGTTGCTCGTGTGGTTTGTCAGCTTGATCTTTCTCGAGACTTAAATCCTCCCCATCTTGATCTTCACTGTCCTCAGTGACCGTCTTTGGTTCCTCCCTAGTTGGAAGTGCTTTTCCACTACGCAGTGTGATAGCATGAGCATATTCTTTTGGATTCTACTGTTTTGCCTGGTAGTTGGCTTGTCTGTTTTGGAGCTAAAGAAGATGCAGAATGTCCCTCTAAGTATCGGACTTTGGTATTCAGTGTTTCCATCTTGACATTGAGATCATTGTAGCTACAGTCCAGCTTGTTATGTAACTCAGATATCTTCTTTGCCATCTCCATGGAGCCAGAGGCTTGCCCGTGAAGCAGCTGTTGTAGCATTTGTTTCATATCAGCCTCAGGAGCAGCATGACCTTGGTTTTGCTGATGTGCAAACCCAGGTGGTGGTGGCGGCTGGTAGTTCCCCTGAAATTGCTGCTTAGGAACGAAACCTTGATTGTAGGGAACAAAAGGTTTGTTCTGAACTTGTTGTTGCTGTGGAGGATACACTTGATCCTGAGGATTAGCAATGTTGGTGCTGCGGTAGGAGAGGTTGGGGTTGTTGGTTTTGAAGTTGTTATACCCTTTGTAGCCACTCTGGTTGTTGTTGATGTAGCTAACTTCTTCCAACTGGTTACCCTCTCCATCTTGGACTTGAAACTGCTCGTCATCAACAAGGAAGTGCACATGCTTCTGCTGGTTAAGAAGAATCCTGTCCAGCTTGTCATTCAGCGCTTTGATCTCCTTCCTGTGTTTGTCATCAGAGTCAGCTGTGTCTCTGACGGTCCTATCGCAGTCCTC
Source organism: Arabidopsis thaliana (assembly GCF_000001735.4). Taxonomy (NCBI): domain Eukaryota; kingdom Viridiplantae; phylum Streptophyta; class Magnoliopsida; order Brassicales; family Brassicaceae; genus Arabidopsis; species Arabidopsis thaliana. The sequence goes on along the minus strand of NC_003075.7, from coordinate 4,427,678 downwards.
GTTGTAATTGCCATCTGATTGAGCAAGGTTATCAACCAATTCCCAGCCTTCTTCAACATCTTTGTTCTGGAAATTTCCATTGCTGGCGGTATCCAGAAGCATTCTGATGCGTGGTAGGACTCCTCTGTAAAGAGTGCTGAGCATAGAGGCTTTAGTAAAGCCATGATGAGGGCATTGGTTGGTGTAACCCTTGAAACGCTCCCATGCTTCACAGAAGCTTTCACCAGTCTTCTGTGAGAAACCAGAAATTTCATTTCTGAGTCTTGCAGTTCTGGCATTGGAGAAGAACTTTGATAGAAAAGCCTTCTTACAATCATCCCAGGTGATGATTGAGTCATGGGGCAGATTCTTCTCCCAGATGTGTGCTTTGTCGCCTAAGGAGAAAGGAAACAAACGGAGCTTGAATCCATCTGCACTAACACCATTGATTTTTGTTAGGTTGCAGAGCCTATCGAATTCATCAAGGTGGTCAAGTGGATCCTCCATTGGCAGACCATAGAATTTGTTCCCCTGAATCATCGAGATGAGACCACTCTTAATCTCGAAGTTGTTGTTCTGGATAGCAGGAGGTGCAATTCCTTCTCTCTGACGGTGATCACGTGGTGCATCTCCAGCACCAATGTTAGCTGGGCCATTTTGTTGATTCTGTTCGTCAGCCATTTCGAGTGGTTGCTGAGGTACAAGGTTGATTGTGTTTCTCCTTTCTCTGAGTTCGCGAGCTATGCGATCGATGTTATCGTTGAAAAGGAGGTTCTGATTGCCTGTTGATCGAGTTCGCATACAGCAGAGGTGTACCTGGATCAAGAAGACAACAAGAAAAACACATAGTTAGTAATCGAAAAAGAAAATTGAAAAAAAAAACTTGATCTAAGCAAGTTTGAAATCTCAAATGTAACAAACAAACACCCAATTGGCAACGGCGCCAAATTGATAATAGGTTTTTAGTCAATTATCCTAAAACACCAATCATGTCGTTGTAGTATTTTAGGTTGTCAATCCAAATGGGTGTGATGCTAACAATCAAGATGTGATCAAAAGTCACTAAGTCAAGCCAAGCAATAACATGTTTTGGTGTGTTCTAGCAGTCCTAAGTGAACATGCAGAAAACAGAAAATCAAACAGAAACAGTAAAACACTCGACCAACACAGCTCTTTGCAGAGCACTGGGTGTGGTCGAGTGACAGGTCGAGTAACAGACAGAAAATAAAACACAGATACTCGACTGCACAGTCTGTTGCCAGACAACTGGGTGGTGGAGTACGAGGTCGAGTAACAAGAAATAACTGCAGAAATTAAGCGACAGATAACAAGATGCAGTAAACAATAGTGGAGTAAACACAGAATTCAATTAGATAAAGAATTCCCGAGGATGGGGTAATTGAGTAGTTTCGTTTCCTCAGTTTACAGGTGATTGACATGCTCAATAAATTATCCCTAGACAACAAGTTCATTAACCAAATCTAAGTGCCACCGCAACAGAGACCCTCAAGTTAACCTAGTCCAAGACTCAATCACCATTGACGAGAGCTAACCTAACATGCATTACGAATCAACAAGTTAAAGCCAAAACGCTCCCTGCAACCAATACCTTGGTACAGGGCCACAAATCTCTGGAATTAGTGGTTCAGACATTTCATCGAACACCTTTTGGGCGCGGAAATGTCTGGGCTCAAATTCCAGTTGATCAGGAAGCAATAGGCATTAAGAACAACTAATCCAGAAGGGATCTATCAATCAATACTCAATCACCTAGCATACTGAGAATTCTACACTACTCTAACCCATCCTCAGAAACCTATTCACTACTCAGACATCATAACAGAAAGCATAAATGTTGAACAAGTTGAAAACATGATAACAACAGTGTAACAGCAGGATGATAACAGAATGAACAATAGTAAACAAAATCAAGAAGAAAAGCTGAATACTGAATACTGAATAGATAAAGAGAAATCCGGATTACAAAAGGTCTAGAACACAATGTCTGCGGAAATAAAACTAGATAAAAAACTTCTCTGCAAAAATGTGAAGTACATGCTACTTATAGCCAAATATTCTGAAACCCTAATACTTAAAACGACAAAGTATTGGGACGGATTAAGAACTGTACTCGACCCATGTGGTCGAGTGGGAGGTCGAGTGAATAGCTGGAGTCTTCTTTTCTTCCTTGTGCTCGAGTGTCTGGTTGAGTGCGGAATGAAGAAGGCTCTGAAGCTTGTCATCGAGTATGTAGTCGAGTGGTGGTGATGGTGATACTCGACTTCCAGGTAGAGTGACGAGGTCGAGTAGTGGTCTGGCAATGAAGGTGAAGACACTCGACCTCGGGGTCGAGTGATGCCATCGAGTGGTGGTCAGGTGATGGGATGAAGACGTGATGTCCTCCACTCGACCAGGGGGTCGAGTGATCTGTTGAGATCTTGAAGCTCCTACTCGACCTCTGGGTCAAGTGGTTTGACATGATCAGGCCCGCTTCTTCCAGATAGCTCGTCAACAGCTCCAAATCACCTGAAATCAACGCAAATATGCAACATGCATGCAAATCTATCCTAAACATATAAAGTGATGATAAATGATGAGAAATGGTATAAAACAGTGATGATATGATGCTAAAGTGATGACAAATGGATGCTCAAAACATGCAAAATACACACTTATCAAAATGCGAGACAGCTACTTGGATTAATAGAGGGTGGTGAAGTGAATAAGATAATCCAAGTCTGTATATGGTAGCCATGAGTTCACAAACAATGCATAGACATGATAATTGCAAATTCAGTTTAGGTTCTAATAGATAGGGATTGGCATCACATAAGCAAGTTTCGAATCAAAATAGTATAGTCAAGTTACAAATTCAAAGCGGGGTGCGGTCTTACTTCAGAGATACAATCGGTTATGCAACAGAGAACTAACAACCTGTGCGTTGAACTTACTTTATTGAATCAAAATATGCTTATCGGTTTGAAATCATCATTATCCCCTATGCAAATGAGCAATTCTAAATGCAAGCACTCTATATACAATCCTAAAATGATAAGCAATCTTCATGACACTCTGTTTTTGATGAAATCATTTTCTGAAAAATTTTCAAATTGGTATGGTTTTTCTATGCCTTAGATGATGCAAAATTTGAAATAAGAAAAGAGAACACAATGTTAAACATGTCTTGAACACTTCCCAAACTTAAATTACAAAGTCCCTTGGGTAATAAAAATCTGAGAAAGAATTCAAGACTAAAACAAAAAACACACAAGAAAAATAAAAATGCTAATGGTATGTACAATGAGTGAGGTTGTGTTACCTCAGTGATCAGGTGAAGTAGATGGAGACATAGTCGTTCATACTCTCTTGGGTATAGGCAGGGGCTGAAGTTGAGGCGGGAGGGTTTTGCTCGTTCTGCCCAGTCGAGCGTGTGGAAGCTCGTCTCTACCTACTCCTTGGCTCTCACAGCTCGAAGATAACTTCGCGAGGCTCAAAAGATGAAGCTCGGGGTTGATCGATCCTTTCAGCTCTCCTTGCAGCTGAGCTTGTTGAACCGTTTCTTCTTACTTCGGGGTTGGGAGACGATGGCCTTGGCTTGCTCTGGAAGTCCTTGAGTTGAACAGCCATACTCTTGAGCGATTTCTTCATTGTTCTCATCTTCTTCTTGAAACCCTTCATTGTCTTGGTGTGAAGGTTCCCAAGCTCTTCAAGTACACCGAGCTTCTTGTGAAGTTCAGCAATCTCATCTCCTCCTTGATCATCACCTTCTTCATAATGAGCTTGCTCTTGTTCGCTGGTCCCATGCTCCAGTTGATAAATATGTTGCTCAAACTCGATTTGCTCCTCATAATCGGCTTGAGTGAAGTACTCGTCTTGCTCATAGTCGGCTGGACTATATTCACGAGCCCCTACAATGTCGATGTTCAAGGCAAAGGGAGATGGCATGAAATTGATGTTGGGCTTTGTCTTCACCGAAGTCTGGTTCTCGCATGGTAGGGGCAACAGAGAAGGTCCAAGCTCCGTATGGTTGAACTTGAAGAGGTAGCGATCCGCTGGAGTTGTTTTCTCAAGAAAATCCTTCCCCTTGAGGTAGTCGAGGTCAATGAACTTAGGCAACACGTCAGGGGTTCCGAATTCCATACCCACAGCTCCTAGTATTGGCGTTAAGAGACCACCAACACAAAGACTCCCGCGAATTCCCGAGCGATGGATGGTTGCAGCATACTCCATGTAGCTCAAAAGGTGATCCAAGAGAACAACACTCAATGAAGTGTCCGCTCTATCACCATCCATCTTCCTCCCATCTTTTGTCTCCCTCAAAATGAAGACCAAAGATTGGTCTATCATGCATAGCTCCTCTTCACTAACAGATCCGGTGACCTTCTTCGGAAAGAGGGTGTTGGCGATGCATTGGTGGAGGTATCTAATCACGGGATTTCGGATTGAAGAACTCTTGCTCTTGGTTGGCGAGAAGGGCTTCGGACCGACGATTGTCTTCCAAAGAGATTTCAGCTCTTCTTGATCATAGTCTTGGCGGATTCCTTCTCCACTTGGGAACCCGAAAATGGTATTAAGATGGCAAATATCAAGAGTATACTCGACATCCCTAACTTTGAAAGTTATGTACCCAAGACCTCCTCTCTCTTCTTTCTCTGAATCATCAACACAGAAATGAACCTTGAGGTTGCAAGGAGTTGGCAGCTCTCCTCTTTATATCCCCCACATTGGCAGCTCATGAATGTTGCAAGATTTGCCAATTCCATCAAGTATTCCACATCACCACAAATACCTCGCTCTTGCATCGTTCCCTTATGAGGGTAACTAGTTCCCTCAAACTTCAACTCTTTCAAATATTGATAGTACTCGCTCGGGGTTGGCTCTCTCTTCCTCCTTGGCCGGTTTCTTCTCCCAACAGGGGTTGGTGTATCATCCCCGATGATCTCAACCTTTTCTTCAGAAACCGTTTCTTCAAAAGGTGCCTCTTCATGGTGTTCTTCTTCAGCTTCAACGACCCTCTTTCCTCGAGCTACTTCTTCTCTGTGCATGGTTGAGCGGCTTGAGCTTCCACCTTGAATCAAGCTTGATCTTTGAGCACGGCGAGCTTGGCGAATTTGGCGTTCAGTCATGCCACTCATGTCAAACGCCTCAACTTCTTCATGATCAACAGAGGATCTTCTTGCCCGAGATAAACTCTTCCTTGTTGAATCCATGAAGATTGGTGGTGAGTTTCAACAAAGCAATTAAAAACAACTCCCAAAGAGGTATCAAAGGAGAAGGGAATCGGTTTCTTTGGTGATGAAATTTTGAGTTTGAAACTGATTGAATGCTTGAGGATGGACTTTGGAGAGTTCGAGTAACTTTGGTGAAGTATTGTTGAAGGGGAACAGATTCTTAAAGAGTGATAGGGAGCGTTTTAGGGGAAGGGTTTGGAATGAAGACTTCAATGTGAGGGGTTGCGAAAACGAGATGATGAAAGAGAGAGTTTCAATGAGGGTTTGTCGAAATCAATGGGTAGAGGAGATTGGTCTTTGGTTTGCTTTGGAAGAGATAGAAAAGTTGATTGGAAATGGTGAGGGGTATGGGTAATAGCTTTGGGGGGGGGGGCAAGGGGGTCACGGAATTATGCTTTCGTTTCAAAATAATGAGAGCTCGAGTAAAGAATCGAGCATCTTCTTGAGTTGCGCAAAATTCGATCCAACGGCTAGGAGAGCTCCTTTTTCTTGTCTACTCGATCAATTGGACCAAAGTAAACTTCAGGAATTCACTCGATCAAACGGTGGTGATGCTTTTTCCATTTGGTCATTCAAATCAACGGCTCAAAACGCTCCTCCTCATTCTACTCGATCAACGGTTGAGATTTTTCTTGACTTGGTTTGAATTTACTCGACCGTTGACTCCCTTAGGGTCACTAAAACAAACCTGAAACACTTAAACAAAAACTTCAAAAATAACAAGAAAAATAGAAAATTATATACATGGATAGACATGGGATTTCCTTCCAAGTGAGCTTGTTTTAAGTCACTAAGCTTGACTCTTACAGTCAGAAAAGAGGTTGAAGAGAGGAACAGAGAAGTCTTCATCTTTAGTGGTTGAATTTTTAGTGTTTGAATCATACTTTGCATCCTTTCTTGAGATATGGTAGGATGAGTACTCATTTGATTTTTCTTCAAAATAAGCTTCTTTTTGACAAGCAAAGTAGTCTTCTTCTTCTGAACCAGGCTCTTTTGACCAATCCTCAAATTCAAAACTGGGGTAGCCTTTAACCATTTCTTTAAGTTCCAAGATTGCATGGTTCAGTTCGTCCATCTTGTAAGTTAGCTCCCCAATGGTATCCTCTTGAGCTTTGTATCCAACTCAGAGCTCCAGAAGTTCTTCAGCAACAGAATCATGAATCAAGTGTTCTTTTTCAGCAGAGGGGTTGGTGGGCTGTTTAGGCACTCCTGGAGAATAAGTCGAAATAGTGATTTCCTCCTCACTCAACAACTTGCTCTCTAGGTTTCTTTCCTCTAAGTGAACTCCTTTCTGATCTTCTTGTGCAAACCATTCTGTTGTGAAATTTTCGTCCTCCTTGATAGCTAGTGCAGTTTCCATCTTCTCTGGATCAATACCATTTGAAAATTTTTGAACTCTTTTTTCAAACATCCATAGTTGTTCTTTCATCTTCATCACCCTTGAAGACAATCCTTCTATGACTCTGCTTTGCCATTTAAATTTTTTTCTCATCTCATACCAGTCATCTTCTTTGGGATCTTTAGTCTGAGCTAGCCTTTCTGTTGTTTCTTCTTGTGGTCAAAAGTCCTTTGAGAAGTATAGTTGACTTTTGGTGAGGTTTCAACTTCTGTTTCTTCATCAACATCCATGCTTTGAATCCCAAAATTCTGAACTCCTGAAGCTTCTCTGATGTCAAACTTCATCTTGATGCCTTTTTCAAGGTTCAGATTAATTTTTCCATTCCTGACATCTATGACTGCTCCAGCTGAAGCTAAGAATGGTCTGCCTAGGATCAGGGGATCCTTGCCTTCCTCATCTACGTCTAATACCACAAAATCTATAGGTATCTCAACATTTTGAATCTTGACAGGCAGATTCTCTATTAGACCATGAGGATGTGCAACAGAACCATTAGCGAAAAGTAAAGCTAGGTTGCAGAACTTGTATTCCATTATCCCTAGCCTTTTAGCTGTAGAGAGAGGCATAAGGCTAACTGATTCTCCCAAATCACAAAGGCACCTATTGAATGTCAATGGTCCTAGAGAGCATGGCAGAGTGAATGAACCGGGATCATCAAGCTTTTCTTGGATGAATTTCTTCTTGTATGCTTCTTGAGTGGAGGCACTGCTAATCATCTCTTGATTCTGATCATTCTTGAGTTTTTTAATTTTGAACTTTTTTCCAGAATGTTAAGTATTCGACAAAGGTGTGTGCTCTATGGTCCAGATGAATTTCTGGGTGGCAGGTGTTGCAATTTGAATTGAATCCCCCCCCCCCCTTCTTGAATCATATTGTCCTCAGTATTGAGAGTCTAATGACTTGGTGGAGACTCATCTTCTTGGTGGATGGTGATAGCATTGGCAGTAGCATAGTCCTTAGGATTTTGGACTGCTTTCCCTGGAAGTTGTTGAGGATGCTTCGGAGCAGAGGTTGATGCAAATTGATTCTCCACATACTTGATTTTTGAATTCTGAGCTTCGAACTTGACATTTAGATCGTTGTAAGACCAATCGATCTTGTTGTGTAATTCAGCTATCTTGTTGTGTAATTCAGCTATCTTCTTGTCAAAAGCCATAGCGCGAGTAGCTTGTCCTTGAATGATTTGTTGAATGAGTTGCTTAATGTCAGGATCTTGAGCTGCTAGGGCTGGTTGTGGTTGTTGAGTGAACCCTGGTGGTGAATTCTGCTGTTGGTAGCCTCCATTAAACTGTTGTTTAGGGACATAACCTTGGTTGTACTGAACAAAAGGCTTGGACTGATTCTGTTGTGGTGGATACACTTTATCCTGAGGGTTGGCTACATTAGTGCTTCTGTAAGAGAGGTTTGGGTTGGGCTTGTAGTTGTTGTACCCCTTGTTGAACCCTCGTTGGTTTTGAATGTAGCACATATCTTCAGTTTCATCATTCCCCCCTTCTTGCATTTGGAAGTGCTCTTCATCAGTGATGTAGTGTATCTATTTCTTCTGAGCCAGCAACAACTTGTCTAACTTTTCATTCAGAGCTTTGATATCCTTGCTCTGTTTATCCTCACTGCCTCCAGTTCCTCTCACTGAGCGATCATAGTCTTCATTGTAGCACCCATCAGATTGTGCTAGATTTTCGACCAACTCCCATCCTTCTTCTACATCCTTGTTCAGGAAGTTTCCATTAGAGGGGGTGTCAAGTAACATTCTGATCTTTGGTAAAGCTCCTCTATAGAGTGTGCTCAATAATGAAGCCTTCTTGAAACCGTGATGGGGGCACTGAGTGGTGTAGCTTTTAAACCTCTCCCAAGCTTCACAGAAAGTTTCATTGTTTTTCTGGTTGAAACCTGAGATCTCGTTCCTCAATCTAGCGGTGCGAACGTTAGAGAAGAACTTCGCAAGAAAAACTTTCTTACAATCATCCCATGAGTTGATGAAGTCTGGGGGCAGAGTCTTCTCCCAGTGGTGCCTTGTCTCCCAAAGAGAAGAGAAATAGTCTGAGCTTAAACATATCTTCAGTGACACCATTGATCTTGGTAAGGCCACAGAGCCTATCAAAGCTGTCAAGATGGTCCAGGGGATCTTCCATAGGTAGACCATGAAACTTGTTTCCTTGGATCTTTGAGATGAGACCACTCTTGATCTCAAAGTTGTTGTTCTGAACTGGTGGTGGCACTATCCCTTGTCTTTGGTGATGATTCCTTGGGGCATCACCAACACCAATGTTTAATGGTTGATCATCATTAGGTTGGTCTTGAACATCAACTGGTCTGTTCTGTTGACCCATAGCAGCTGGTCTTTTCTGATCACAGGCTGCCTTTGCTTTGGTTTCTTGTAACTCACGAGTTATTCTGTCAATTCTGTCTCTGAATGGTAGTAGGTGTGCAGAACCTTTGGATCGAGTTTGCATGCACAAAGATTAGTACCTACACCACAAAAACAAGCAGACGAAAAGATGAGTTAGTAACTTGATAAATGGAAAAGAACTTGATCTTAAAAGTTTCTGATATCTTGAATGTAACAATGCAACAATGAATTGGCAACATCGCCAAATTAATAAGCAGGTTTTTAGGCCTACTTATGTTGAATGTGTGATTCAGTTCAATTTCCCTAAAACAAAAATATGTCGATGCAGCTATAGGGGGTGTCAATCCAGTCCACTGTATTGCTAGCAATCAAGATGTGTACAGAAACAACTAAGTCTAGCCAGATTATAATGATGGTGGGTTTTTGGTAACAATCCTAGGTCAGGATTCAAACAACAAAAATAAGAACTTTAAGAGCCCTACTCGATCATTGGGTCGAGTAGAACTAACAAGTGACAAAATTAAGAACTAAAATGCAATCAACAAGGAATACAAATAGGGGATATAAATAACAGGTAAATAAAAGTGCAATCAACAGGGAATACAAATAAATCTAATAGAAGTCCTAAGGATGGATTCATTGATAAAGGCAACTCTAGGGTTCATCAGATGGCTAAAAGGTGAAAGGTAGATACCCTTGACGATAGATACAAAAATCGGGTCAATCCACTCTCGTGACAGAGACCCCCTAACTCTACCACTTCCTAATCTCAACACTCGTTGATGAAACATAACAGAGCAGAGTTTAAGAAACAATCTACCAAAGCCAATAAGCATACAAGCCAATCTCTTGGTCGAGTCTACAGATCTCTGGAATTCGTAAATCAGATATCCATTTGAACCTCTTTTGGATGCTGGACGTCTATGATCGAATCTCCACATTAGCCAGCGAAAATCGCATAGGGGCCAAGCGAATCCAGAAGGGTATTACCCTAAACACTAACCACCTAACTAACCTAGAAATTACCCTAATCTAATCCATCCTCAAGAACCCTAATCACTACTCAAGCAACATTCTCAAGAACACAAACCCATAAATTACTGAAATCATACCAAAATGTAGATCTAAACTAGCTATACAACTTTACTTAAAGAACTAAATGCAAAAACGAAATAGATTAAGAGTAATTAAGGTTTTAAGATTCATAAACACAAAGAAAAACTGAAAGATAAAGCATAGATCCTTTGGACAAACCCCAAAGTGATCTATTTATAGTAAAATGTTGAAACCCTAGATTCACTAGAAGACAAGAGATTTGAGGCGGTTTGGGCGAATACTCGATCTTGGGGATCGAGTAAAGAGGGTGCTACAAAATCTGTGCCTTTGTGTCTATGCTCGGAGTGATCAATTGGTCGAGTAGATGCTTCATCCTCTCATATCCGTATGCTCAAATGTCTGGTTGAGTGGGGAATGAGGAGGATCCGAAGACGCTTTGATAGCTCAACAAGTCTTGTAGAGATGGTCACCCTTGGTCGAGTAAATGGATCGAGTAGTAGATCGAGTAGGAGGGGCGAGTAGATCAGTTTGCTGCTCCATCTGAGGTTGCCTTGATCGAGTAAGAGGGTCGAGTAAACTGCAGCCTCCTCTGTAGCATCCTTGATCGAGTACAGAGGTCGAGTGAATTGATGCCTCTTCTGTAGCTGCCTGGATCGAGTGAATGAATTGAGTAGAGTCCTTTTTAGCTCCTTCTGCACCTGAAAACACACCAAAACATGCAATGCGAATGCAAGATGATCCTAGATGCCTAAGTATGCAAAATAAGCTAAAATGGTGCAAAATGATATGATATAATGAGCAAATGCAAAACTAAATGATGATAAACACACACCTAAAATGAGTAAAATACAGTGTTATCACGAACCTAATACTTTCTACCAAGCTTAATCGGAATAAGACCTCATAAACACTCACAAGTGGTATAGGGCTTGAAAGAAAATTTAGGTTTGGGTTCGAGTTAACTGCTCTAATAAGGAGAGTCGGCTACTTGGATTAACAAGAGTGGTTAAAATGAGTAAAAAAATCCAAGTATTTTAGGGCATCCATGGGTTCAAATTTGATGTAGACATGAAAATTAAAAATCAGAATCAGGTTCAAATTGATAGAGAATTGTATCAGATCATGATAGTGTGGTCGAGTAGAGCAATCTAGGCATGGTTCAGTTTTACTTCAATTTCATTAACTACACAACAGACAATTAGCAACGAGGGCACTAAGTTTATCCGTTGAACCAAAATGCTTACAAGGCTATCTCATCATTATCCCCTATGCATATGCAACAGTCCTAAATGAAACACTCTAGACTCGATCCTAAAATGTAATGCAACTACATGAACAGTCTGTTTTTGTGAAATTATTTTCTGAAATTTTTCAAATTTTGTTTGGTGTTTCTATGCATTAGATGAATGCAGACTCAAGAGTATATACAATGTAATACACACTTCCTGAGCCCTCCCCCAAACTTAAATCACACAGTCCATTGTGTGACTAAACTTGGAAGAGAGTACTCAGGACAAAACAAAACACAGAAACAACCATTGCGAACTCCAGGAATTCGCAATGATATAGATGCTCGATATCCATTGCCCAAGGCTCAAGTCCATCAGATGTGATTGGGACTCCACAAGCGATCAGAATCGGTGTCACAACACCGCCTATGCAAAGAACGCCTTGTGCTCTCTTGTGGTTATTGCTGACAGCCCAAATCTTGTATCCACATAGGTGGATCAGAAGAAGTACAAAGAGAGGTGTGTCATTGGTTTCACCTTGAAGAGACATACCATTCTTGGTTTGGCGGAGAGTGCCTTTGGGAGCCATAGCAATCATTTCCATATCAGAATTAGTAACAGTCCCTGTTATCTCTCGGGAGTAGAGAACATTGGCTATAGAACGCTGGAAGTACCTGATGACCAGACTGCGTATCTGATTGCTCTTGGGTCTAGAAGAATTCAGCGGTACAAAGCTGTCAATGGTGATTCATAAGTCTTTCAACTCTTCTCTGTCATAATTGGGCGTAGTACCCGTTCCACTTGGGAAACCAAACAATCCTTCCAAGCGTTTGATTGATAGCGCCTATAATCCTGACCTTACACAGAGAATCGCAAGAATTCCAATCCTTCGCATTCCTAATCATCAGAGGTCATACCTTGGTAAAGCTCCACTTGAAGTGTGGAGAGGAACTTAATAGTTTCTTCCTCATAGGCTACATATGGGTAAGCCATCAGTGTGTCCAGGTGACAACTCTTGTACAGGTGTTGAACATCCTCCAGTAATCCAAGCTGTGCCAGCGTAGTCGAGCAAGGATATCTTGTGCTCCAGAACTCATTCAGCATGAAGAGCCTGATATACTCCTCAGCAGGCAATATATAAGGTTTGTGCAGAAGTTCGGTGGCTCTGCGAGTATGCTTAGGCATATACTCGTCTTCCACATCTTCATCTACCAGCTCATACCTCTCTGTCATTGCTCTCTTCCCTCGACCTATCTCAGCTTTTCTTCTGAAGTTATCATATTCTCTCTGTTCTCTTTCTCGCCTCGAAGACGATGACTCGTCTCATCCATGTTATAGTCTGGATCAATTAAATAACTGCCACTATAGTTACTCATGATTCTCCTACAAAAAATTGAGAACTCAAAACTCAAATGTAAGTAGGTTAGTCTCAAAGAAAACAATGAAACCAAAATCGCTATCAACAGACAATGAAATGGACCAAGTCGGTCGAGTACAATCTAGTACTCGAGTAAACTTAACCGTTCTCGAGTTCCTCTTTCACGGATTGAATCGAGTGGAGCAGAAATCATAGGTTGAGTAAAGAAACCGAGTGGCTCTGGTGGTTGCTAGCACTGGCGGTTGAGTGAGTTCTCAATGAACCGGAATTGAAACCTGGAATCTTGAAATGTTGGTTGAGTCGAGGTCGAGTCTACTAGATGAAGTCGAGTAGGTTAACACGGTCGAGTATTCCTTCAATGAACCGGGATGAGCAGGGAACGAACCAAGACGCGTGGTCGAGTAGCGATGAATGTGAACTTGGTGACGGTGGCGAAGCGGTCAAGTACGGCGAGAAGAGGTTGTGTGACTTTCTTCGCCGTGGTCAAGTGGTTGCTTTGCCGGTGGTCGAGTAACACGTTGGACTCGAGAGTGAGATGGCGATTTGTGGTGAAGTGCGGTGACGGAGAGAGATGAGAAAGAGTTGAATCGAGTAACCTTGTTTGGATAAGGTTAGAGCGATTTCAAAATGAGTGGTGGAGATTGAGTTTGAGATTCTCTCGCTATCTTATCTTCTGGGAGAAAGCGCGTGGTCCACACTCTATTGACTTGTCTTTGAACATTGTTCCCTGTTGACTGGGAAAACTTCAGCAAATCTTCTGTAAACTTGATAAACTCCCTATAATACTCTGTACCTTCTGTTGGTCGAGTATAATGATGAAATATTTTTTCTTTTGTGTTTTAAACATTACATATACTCCATGCTTTACTCCATGCTTCTTCAGAAGATTTTCAAAAACCTTGTTGATGAAATGCTTTCCACCATCACTTATTACAACTCTGGGAACTCCAAATCTCGAGAAAATTATGGTCTTGAACAGCTTCAGCACAACTTTTGCATCGTTGGTAGGACTGGCAGTAGCTTCGATCCACTTTGATACATAATCTACGGCGACCAGTATATACTTGTTGCCGTATGAAGATGGGAATGGACCTATAAAATCGATTCCCCATACATCAAAGAGCTCAACTTCCAAGATTGGGTTCTGAGGCATCTCATTTCTTTTACTGATGTTGCCTTTCCTATGGCATGAATCACATTTCAAAACAAACTCCTGAGCTTCCTTAAACATTGTTGGCCACCAAAAGCCTGCTTGCAGAATCTTTGACACTGTCTTGAATGTCGTGAAGTTACCACCATATGTAGAGCAATGGCAATGCAGTAGGATACCTTCTACTTCATCTTCTGAGACGTATCTCCTGTAGATCTTATCTTAACAGAGAGTGTAAAGATAAGGCTCATCCCACTAGTAATGGTGTATGTCTCTGAAAAACTTCTTCCTTTCATAAGTGGTTAGGTTGGTAGGCTCTACTCCTCATGCCAAGTAATTGATGTGATCATCGTACCATGGAGATCTTCCTTCAACAACGTTCAGTTGGTGGAACTCTTTCCCGCTGTAGCTCCCACCAAAGAATTCTACAACCATGAGCTGCTCTTCTAGCATTGAGTCGTCTATCGGAATGCGTTCTTCAATTCTCATCCTTGACAGATGGTCAGCTGCACCATTTTCAATGTCTTTCTTGTCTACTATTTCTATGTCAAACCCTCTAATAGAAGTATCCATCTTAACAGTCTTGGTTTAGTATCCTTCTTGCATACAGATGCCTCAAAGCTGCATGGTCTCTATAGACAGTGACCAAATAGCTTCTGAATTTCTCAAATGCGAATACAACAGCTTAAAGCTCCTTTTCAGTGGTTGCATATCTTCCTTGAGCTTCATCCAACGTTCGGCTGGCGTAGTATATGACGTGAAGCTTCTTGTCTATTTTCTGGCCTAGAACAGCTCCTACGGCGTAATCTAATGCATCACACATAATCTCGAACGGATAATCCCAATTAGTAGCTCGAACAACAGGAGCAGATACCAAAGCTTCCTTGATGGTGTGAAACGATTTGGGGCAGTCCTCATCGAATTCGAACTCGGTCTCCTTGCACAATAGTCTTGTTAACGGCCTGGCTATTTTGGAGAAGTCCTTAATAAATCTTCTGTAGAACCCCGCATGACCAAGAAAACAACCCTTGTCAACCTCTATACCCTTCTCTGATATCTTGTGACCCAACATTATGCCTTCCTTCACCATGAAATGACACTTTTCCCAATTGAGAACAAGATTAGTCTCTTCGCACCTGGTTAGTACCCTACCAAGATTCAACAAACATGAGGAGAAAGAGGGGCCATAGACCGAAAAATCGTCCATGAAGACCTCCACCATCTCCTCGATTATATCCGAAAATATAGAGGTCATACACCTCTGAAAGGTTGCAGGAGCATTGCATAAACCAAATGGCATTCTCTCATAAGCAAAAGTTCCATAAGGACAAGTGAAAGTGGTTTTCTCATGATCATTAGGGTGAATTGGTATTTGAAAGAAACCACTATATCCATCAAGAAAGCAATAGTATGGGTGATTAGCTAAGCGTTCAAGCATTTGATCAGTGAATGGTAAAGGAAAATGATCATTCCTAGATGCAGCATTTAGATTTCTATAATCAATACACATTCTAAGACCAGTTATAGTTCTAATAGGGATCAATTCATCCTTTTCATTTTTAATAACAGTAATTCCGCCCTTTTTAGGGATGCATTGCACTGGAGAAACCTAAGTACTATAGGAAATAGGGTAGATGACACCAGCATCAAGCAATTTCAAAATTTCTTTTTTCATTACTTCTTTCAAGTTAGGATTTAACCTTGTTTGTGGTTCAATGCTAGAATAGGATTCGTTTTCAAGGTGGATCCTATGATTGCATAGACTAGGTGAAATTCCCTTAATGTCAGATAATGAATAACTAATTGCTCTCCTATACTTGCTAAGTTCAGATAATAGCAGGTTCACTTCATCATCATTTTACTCACCATTAATGATCATGGGGTAAGTAGAGTTTGGACCAAGGAATGCATACCTTATACCTTAGGAAGTGGTTTGAGATTGACCTTCGGTGCTTTGAGTTTAGACCAGTCATCTGAAGTTGGAATGATCTGCTCCCCAGAGTTGCTGACAGTCGAGGTCGAGTGATTGGTCGAGTAAGTTCTCGAGTGAGCAGGTTGAACTTGTGTTGATCCTTCTTCATTCATTACCATTACCTTTGTTGCTGGTCCATTCAATTCCTCAAAGGGTTTGGATTCTTCCATCGCTTTATGTGAGTCTAAAAGCTTCTGGTATCCCAAAACCTTCAAATGCAGAAACCCATCTTGACCAGTTTTGGTTAAAGCACTGTTAAGGTGATCTTCTTGTGCAAGCTCTTCTAGTAACTCATCAGCTAACTGATCCATTTCTTCGATCCAAAAGAGTTGCCCTTCTATGTTAGGCTTCTTCATTGCATCTTTGATGTCAAAGGTCATCCTAAAGTCTTTGCCAAGGTTTAGATCAATCTTCCCTTTCTTGACATCAATCATAGCTCCTGCAGTTGCTAAGAAAGGTCTTCTCAAAATCAAAGGGTCCTTGGGCTCTTCATCCATCTCCAGGATTACAAAGTCAGTTGATATCTCTGCAGCTCCAATTCTGATTGGTAGGTTTTTGAGTAAACCATGCGAGATCCTTACTGACCTGTCAGCTAGGATAAGGGATATGTTGCAGGATTTATATTGAGTGAACCCCAATCTTTTGGCAATAGAGAGTGGCATGGGACTGACTAATGCTCCTAAATCACATAGGCATCTGTTGAAAGCCACTGTACCTAAAAAGCATGGTAGAGTGAATGAACCAGGATCACTAAGCTTCTTAGGAACGATCTTCTTCTGTATGATAGCACTGCATTCATGACTCAATACTACCATCCCTTGCACTTCTTGAATTCTCTCCACGATCAAGTCTTTCAAAAACTTGTGGGTATCTAGGATTAGCGCTAGAGCGTCAACAAGAGGTATCCGCAACTCAACCTCCTTGATGTTCTTCGCAAACATAGCTCTATACTTATATGCCAATGCTTTCTAGTGACAGCCAGGAAATGGAAGCTAGGGTTTGTAAGGAGGAGGAACAAAGACCTTTTCTTTGTTTTTGACAGCAACTAGTTTCGGAGATGTTATTGGGAAGGGTGGTCGAGTAACGTGATCGAGTGGCTGCTCGAGTGACTGGTTGAGTGACCGGTCGAGTTGTTTGTCAGCTTGATCTTATTAAGACCGAAATCCTCCCCATCTTGATCTACACTGTCCTCAGTGACTGTCTTAGGTTCCTCTCTTGTTGGAAGTGCTTTTCCACTGTGCAGAGTGATAGCGTGAGAATATTCTTTTGCACATGCTTTTGTGGGCTAAGAAGAATCCTTTCCAGCTTGTCATTCAGCGCTTTGATCTCGTTACTGTGTTTGTCATCTGAGTCAGTTGTGCCTCTGATGGTCCTGTCACAGTCCTCGTTGTAATTTCCATCTGACTAAGCTAGGTTCTCAACCAATTCCCAGCCTTCTACAATATCTTTATTCTGGAAATTTCCATTGCTGGCGGTATCCAGAAGCATTCTGATCCGTGGTAAAACACGTCTGTATAAAGTGCGGAGCAGAGAGGCTTTCTTGAAGCCATGGTGAGGGCATTGGTTGGTGTACCCTTGAAACGCTCCCATACTTCACAGAAGCTTACACCAGTCTTCTGTGAAAAACAAGAAAATCTCATTTCTGAGTCTTGCATTTCTAGCGTTGGAGAAGAACTTTGCCAGAAAAGCATTCTTGCAATCATCCCTGGTGCTGATTGAGTCATGGGGTAGATTCTTCTCCCAAATGTGTGCTTTGTCTCCCAAAGAGAATGGAAACAACCGGAGCTTGAATGCGTCGTCACTGACACCATTGATTTTTGTTAGGTTACAGAGCCTATCAAATTCATCCAAGTGGTCGAGTGGATCCTCTATTGGCAGACCATGAAATTTGTTCCCCTGAATCTTCGAGATGAGACCACTCTTAATCTCGAAGTTGTTGTTAAGGATAGTAGGAGGTGCAATTCCTTTCCTCTAACGGTGGTCCCGTGGTGCATCTCTAGCACCAATGTTTGCAGGGCCATTCTTTGTTCGTCAGCCATTTCGAGTGGTTGCTGAGGTACAAGGTTGTCTGTGTTTCTCCTTTCTCTGAGCTCGCGAGCTATGCGGTTGATGTTATCGTTGAAAAGAAGGTTCTGGTTGCCTGTTGATCGAGTTTGCATACAGTAGAGGTGTACCTGGATCAAGAAGACAACAAGAAAAACACACAGTCAGTACTTAAAGCAAAAATTGAAAAAGAACTTGATCTAAGCAAGTTTGAAATCTCAAATATAACAAACAAACACCCAATTGGCAATGGCGCCAAATTGATAATAGGTTTTTAAGATCAATTAATCCTAAAGCACTATCATGTCATTGTAGTACTGAAGGTTGTCAATCCAAATTGGTGTGATGCTAGCAATCAAGATGCAATCAGAGTTCACAGAGTCAAGCAAAGCAATAACAAGTTTTGGTGTGTTCTAGCAGTCCTAAGTGAACATGTAAGAAACAGAAATTCAAGCAGAACAGTAAAAACACTCGACCAACACAGCTTTTTGCCAAGCACTGAGTGTGGTCGAGTGACAGGTCGAGTAACACCAGAAAATGTAACAGGGATACTCGACTGCACAGTCTGTTGCTAGACAACTGGGTGGTCGAGTATCAGGTCGAGTAACAGGAGAAAAATGCAAAAACTGAGCAACAGGGAAAAAGATGCAATAAACAACAGTAGAGTAAACAAAGAAATCAATTGGATGAGAAATTTCCGGGGATGGGGTAATTGAGTAGTTTTGTTTTCTAAGTTTAAAGGTGATTGACATGCTCACTAAATTATCCGTAGACAACAAGTTCGGTAACCATATCTAAGTGCCACCGCAAAAGAAACCCTAAAGTTAAACCAGTCCCAGACTCAATCACCATTGACGAGAGCTAACCTAACAGGCATTACGAATCAACAAATTAAAGCCAAAACGCTCCCTGCAACCAATACCTTGGTACAGAGCCACGAATCTCTGGAGTTAGTGGTTCAGACATTAGTGCACAAAAAAAAAAAAAAAAAAAGTGGTTCAGACATTTTATCGAACTTCTTTTAGGTGCATAAATGTCTGGGCTCAAATTCTAGTTGATCAGAAAGTAATAGGCATTAAGAACAACTAATCCAGAAGAGATCTATAAATCAAACTCAACCACCTAGCATATTGAGAATTCTAAACTACTTAACCCATCCTCAGAAGCCTAGTCACTACTCAGACATCATTGTAGAGAACATAAACGATGATAATAATGAAAACATGATAGCAACAGAGTAATAGCAGGCTGATAACAGGATGAACAACTTAGTAAACAAAATCAAAAGCAAGTACTAAATACTGAATAGATTAAGAGAAATCCGAATTACAAAATGTCAAGAACACAGTGTTTGCGGAATAAAACTTCGGTTACAAAAATGTAAAATACATGCTACTTATAGCAAAATATTCTGAAACCACCCTAATACTCAAAACGACACAGTATTGGGACAGATTAAGAACGGCACTCGACCCAGGTGGTCGAGTGAATGGTCGAGTGATGAGCTGGAGTCTTCTTTTCTTCCTTGTGCTCGAGTGTTTGGTTGAGTGCGGAATGGAAAAGACTCTGAAGCTGGTAGTCGAGTATGAAGTCGAGTGATAGAGATGGTGGTACTCGACTTGGTGGTAGAGTGGTCGGTCGAGTGTGTGATGATGGTGAGACTCGGCGGTGCAATCGAGTAAGTGATCGAGTGGATGTGATGGAGGTACTCGACTAGGGGGTCGAGTGGTGTGATCGAGTGATGGTCAGGTGGTGGAGACGATGATACTCGACCATGTGGTCGAGTAGTGGTGCAAAGTGACGAGGCCTTCTGCTCGATAGGGGGTCGAGTGGATTGATACGATCAGCTCCGCTTCTTCCAATTAGCTCGTCAATAGCTCCAAATCACCTGAAAACAACACAAATATGCAACATGCATGCAAAACTATCCTAAACATGCAAAGTGATGACAAATGATGAGAAATGGTATAAAACAGTGGTGATATGATGCTAAAGTGATGAAAAATGGATGCTCAAAACATGTAAAATGCACACTTATCAATCACCCACAGACAAGCAGGTAGGTTGAGATCTCTAACAGGGAGATAAAAACAATTCTGGAAAAGACTGTTGGGATTACACGGAAAGACTGGTCTGCAAAGCTCGATGACGCATTGTGGGCTTACATGACAGCTTTCAAGACACCCATTGGTACAACTTCTTTTAAGCTTCTCTATGGAAAATCATGTCACCTACCTGTTGAGCTCGAGTACAAAGCTATGTGGACGGTAAAACTCCTGAACTTTGACATAAAAACCGCTGAGGAGAAGCGGTTGATCCAACTCCGTGACCTTGATGAGATCCGTTTAGAAGCTTATGAGAGATCTAAAATATACAAGGAGGGAACTAAGCTTTTTCATGACAAGAAAATCATCACCAAAGATTTCCAGGTTGGTGATCAGGTGCTGCTATTCAACTCTCGCTTGAAACTCTTCCCAGGAAAGCTTAAGTCTAGATGGTCTGGTCTTTTCTGTATCACTGAAATTCGTCCTTATGGAGCAGTCACTCTAGCTGGTAAGAGTGGAGATTTCACAGTAAATGATCAAAGGCTCAAGAAATACTTAGCAGATCAAATCCTTCCGGAGGTAACGTCGGTTCATCTCCAGGAACTTTTTGATGATTAAAAGAGTAAGGGAGTCAAGTTAATGACTTAAAATAAGCTAACTTGGAAGAAGTCCCATGCCTTTCTCTGTACATATTTTCTTTGTGATTTCTGATGCGTTTTACTAGTGTTTTCAGGAGATAGCTGCCAATGTTTAAGTGCAATGGATCCAATCTCAGTAATTAACTCGACCACATGCTTTGGAGATCGAGTGTCTCTGTGAAATCGAGTAAAAACAAGGTTTCATTTGTCACTTAATCTAATTGGCCACGTGCTGATGAGAATCTGTAGTCGAGTGAAATTGATGATTCAGATCCTTTATATTCAACCATATACTCGACTAACAGAGACTTACAGAAGATTCCAAGTTCTCCTGAGGTTTTCCCAGTCAACAGGAACTAAGCTTAAAGACAAAACAACAGGGCATGGACCACACGCGTTTTGTTCCTGAAGATAAGATGGAGAGAGAATCACAGAATCATTCTCTACCACACCTTTTGAATTCGCCCTCACTCTCCCCAAAAGTAAAATCTACTCGACCCATCTCTCTTCATCTCTCCACCGACACTCCTATTTCTCTACTTCAACACAAATCGCCATCTCTCACTTGCCCAAAGAGTTACTCGATTCAGACCATTTCACTCGATTTCGTCGCCATACTCGACCAATTCACTCTACCGTTCACCGTCACTTCGTTCTCGCCACAACACTCGACCGGGAAGAGCAAAGACACCTGAGCACAACTCGCCGTACTCGACCACCTCTACGCCGCTGCAGTCGAGTGCCACAATCGAATTCTGTAGTCGAGTTCCCAATTCGAGTTCCCCATCTCGTTCACCGTCAAAGCCTCAAGAACTACTCGAGTACATCAACAGGACTCGACCACCTCACAACCGTAACCAAGTGCACCATCTACTCGACCATCGATTCGTGGTTCCGTCCCTGTAAATCTTGTTCAGCGTCAACTAACAGTTTACTCGTCCACTTGATTTCACCAGCTGAACTCGACCTCAACAGATATACTCGACCGTCGATTTCTGTTCTACTCAATTCAAATCGTTAAAGAAGAACTCGGGAACAGTTCAGTTTACTCGAGTACAAGATTATACTCGACCAATTAGGTCCATTTCATTGCCTGGTATCATTGAGACTAACCTATTAACATTTGAGTTTTGAGTTCTCAATCTTTCGCAGGAGAATCATGAGTAACTATAGTGGCAGTTCTTCAATTGATCCTGACTATAACATGGATGAGATAGAGTCAACGTCTTCAAGGCCAGAAAGAGAACAGAGAGAATATGATAACTTCAGGAGAAAAGCTGAGATAGCTCGAGGGAAGAGAGCAATGACAAAGAGGTATGAGCTGATAAATGAGGATCTGGAAGACGAGTATATGCCTGAGCATACTCGTAGAGCCACCAAACTTCTGCACAAACCTGATATATTGCCTGCTGAGGAGTATATCAGGCTCTTCATGCAGAATGAGTTCTGTAGCACAAGATATCCTTGCTCGACTACGCTGGCACAGCTTGGATTACTGGAGGATGTTCAACACCTGTACAAGAGTTGTCACCTGGACACTCTGATGGCTTACCCATATGTAGCCTATGAGGAAGAAACGATTAAGTTCCTTTCCACACTTGAAGTGGAGCTTTACCAAGGTATGACCTCTGATGATTAGGAATGCGAAGGATTGGGATTCTTGCGATTCTCTGTGTATGGTCAGGATTATAGGCTCTATCAATCAAGCGCTTGGAAGGATTGTTTGGTTTCCCCAATGGAACGGGTATTGTCCCAAGTTTGACAGAGAAGAGTTGAAGGACTTATGGGTCACTATTGGCAGCTTCGTACCATTGAATTCTTCTAGATCCAAGAGCAATCAAATACGCAGTCGGGTCATCAGGTATTTCCAGCGTTCTATAGCCAATGTCCTCTACTTCCGAGAGATCACAGGGACTGTTACCAATTCTGATATGGAGATGATCGCTATGGCTCTCAAAGGCACTCTCCGCCAAACTAAGAACAATATGTCTCTTCAAGGTGAAACCAATGACACACCTCTCTCTATACTTCTTCTGATCCACCTATGTGGATACAAGAGCTGGGCTGTCAGCAATAACCACAAGAGAGCACGAGGCGCTCTTTGCGTTGGAGGTGTTGTGACACTAATTCTGATTGCATGTGAAGTCCCAATCACATCTGATGGACTTGAGCCACGGGCAATGGATATCAAGCACCTGCATCACAGCGAAATCCTGGAGTTCGCAACGGTAGGCGACATGCCTCGTTTCAGGTTTGAGCACTCTATAGATAAGAAAGCCAGCATCCTTCTCCCCAGTCCTGAGGTTACACGCATAATAGAGGAAGATAACATTGATTTTAGGCCTGAACTTGAGAACCTCTACTACGAGAACGTGCAAGCTGAGGATGTTCTTATAGAAGAAGCTACTGAGGATGGGATGGATGAAGACAGAGAAGTGGAGTTTGATACTAGCATGTATCATTTTAGTGAGCATGTACCTCCAGCGAGGGAGAGCAAGAGTATGAGTGAAGCTCACAGGAACAACAGCAAGCTGCAGAAGTGGTGCAAGAAACAGGATAAGTTACTCGCCAAGTGCTTCAAGACTATCAAGTTTTTGATATATAAGGTGAGCTACAGCTATATAAGTTTTTGATATATAAGTTGCTCACAGGCAGTTATTCCACTACAGCTATTCCACATGGAAAACCTCCTCTGGACATGCCATTGAAGAGCCTGAGCCAAGTCAGTACAGGCCTGAGCCTAGTGAGAAGAGAGTTTCACATGTCCCTGGTAGATATTCGTCATTCGAGTCCCGAAAACACAAAAGGAGAAAGAAGGCTACACTTGTTCGCTCTAGCAGCAGATCACACCTTATTCACTCGAGGAGATCACTCGACCGCGGTGTTGGCGCAGCAGAAGGAGAGAGGTCGAGTATCCTCAGAGCGGTGCTGGCTGCCAGAGAGCTGATGAGGTCGAGTACCCACATGCTGGAGCTAATACAGAATATGGCGACTCGTCTATGGCCTGGGAGCAATCACAGACAGCCATTCACGACCAACTCCGTTTATTCTTCGTCTGAGGTAAGCGCCTAACTTCACCATTGTATTATATCATCTCTTGTGATTTGTTTTTATTTTATTTCTGTGATTTGTTTTGTCCTGAGTATTCTCTTCCAAGTTTAGTCAGAGTGGACTGTGTGATTTAAGTTTGGGGGAGGGCTCAGGAAGTGTGTGTTGCATTGTATATATTCTTGAGTCCGCATTCATCTAAGGCATAGAAAAACCAAAAAAAAAAATTTGAAAAATTTCAGAAAATGATTTCACAAAAACAGTGTTCATGTAGTTGCAATACATTTAGGATCGAGTCTAGAGTGTTTTATTTAGGATTATTGCATATGCATAGGGGATAATGATGAGATAGCCTTGTAAGCATTTTGGTTCACCGGATAAACTCAATGCCCTCGTTGTTAGTTGTCTGTTGTGGAGTCATTGAAATTGAAGTAAAACTGAACCATGCCTAGATTGGTCTACTCGACCACACTATCATGATCTGATATCATTCTCTATCAATTTGAAGCTGATTCTGATTTTTAATTATTATGTCTGCATCAAATTTGAACTCATGGCTGCCCTAAAATACTTGGATTTTCTTATTCATTTTAACCACTCTTGTTAATCCAAGTATCTTGCTCATTTCCGCGCCCAAAAGGTGTTCGATGAAATGTTTGAACCACAAATTCCCAAATTCGTGGCTCTGTACCAAGGTATTGGTTTCAGGGAGCATTTTGGCTTTACTTGTTGATTTGTAATGCCTGTTAGGTTAGCTCTCGTCAATGGTGATTGAGTCTGGGACTAGTTTAACTTGAGGGTCTCTGTTGCGGTGGCACTTAGATTTGGTTATCGAACTTGTTGTCTATGGATAATTTATTGAGCATGTCAATCACCTGTAAACTGAGGAAAGAAAACTACTCAATTACCCCATCCTTGGGAATTCTTTATCTGATAGATTTCTTTGTTTACTCTGCTGTTGATTACTGCATCTTGTTACCTTGGTTAGTGTTTGCATTTCTCTCCTGTTACTCGACCTGATACTCGACCACCCAGTTGTCTGGCAACAGACTGTGCAGTCGAGTATCCCTGTTACATTTTCTGTCTGTTACTCGACCTGTCACTCGACAACACCTAGTGCTTGGTAACAAGCTGTGTTGGTTGAGTGTTTTTACTGTTCTACTTGAATTCATGTTTCCTGCATGTTCACTTAGGACTGCTAGAACACCCCAAAACCTATTATTGCTTGCCTTGACTCTGTGAACTCTTATTGCATCTTGATTGCTAGCATCACACCCATTTGGATTGGCAACCTAAAATACTTCAATGACATGATTGATGTTTTAGGATAATTGACTAAAAACCTATTATAAGAGGCAGTTACTAAGTACGTTTTCTATTTGAGTATTATTCTTACTCTTATTTTTCTTTTCTTTGTCTTTTTCTTAAGTCACAATATTGTTAGGAATTATGATCTATATTCTTTAGATTATTGCCTTGGTTATTTTTGCTGCAGGTTCGACTCAATCTGACTATTGGAAAATCTAGATGGCAAACCGACACACTTGAGGATATCCTAGTTTCTAACACAATCCATTGATGTTGGAGCTAATCTCACTACTCTTCCTTTTACCACGTCAAAATGGTTAGTCTTCATAAAATTTGACTCCTTGTTCATACTTGATATTGAGACCAATTTGAAAAAGAAAAGTATTCCTCTCTCTTATTAATTAAAAAAAACAAAAAAAACAAGAGATTGATATGATTTTGGTAGTGTATAGGGGTAGAAAAGTTTTCCATGACCCCATTATTATACATTATTAGGAGTGATTGATATAACCCGCTTTTCACTGATTTTATCTATGTTTTAGGTATGGGATTTTGAGTCTTTATGTTATTTCTCGAGTCTTTTAGTGTCTTTTCAGGTATACTAAACAACGAGACAACAACAGAGATAAGGAGACATTTTGGAGCAAGAGCTAAAGGAAAGGAAGCTAAGGACGATTTTGGATTCAGGAATCAGCGAGGAGTGTCGATCGACACACTCTTTGTGTCGATCGACACCAGTTTAGACCCAGCAAAAGTCCTAGGCGCTTTCGAGTTTACAGAAGAAGAAATTTGCCCTATTTTCATTATTAGTCCCTGGATGTTTTTAGGGTTTATATACATTGTTTAGACCTAAGTTTTCATCATCTAGTTTTCATTACCAAGTTTTCTGCAAACCCTATTACTGAGAGATATAAGCTATTTATCGATTATTTTCAGAGTTTCAATCAGATCTTAATACAGTGAAGAGATCCTTTCTTTCCCTTAATCTATTTGCTGTGTTTATGCTTTCATACTCAAATATGTTGTTTGCTTCAATCAATATATTTGAGTAATCTGCTTGTTAGGAATAGGGTTTCTCATTAGGGATTCATATGGTTTAGTAGATTGCCCCCTTTGCTAGGTTATCTGTAGAATTCTTCATCTTTAATTATGTTTAATGTTAGATCTAGAGTAATTAACTAGATCTTGAATCCAGACAATAGATATGCCCGCCATAGGTATTTGTAGTTGGATCTATTATTTGATGAGTCTTGTTTATATGTGTGTTATAAGAATTGGCCTATCTACTAAGATGAACAATTGAACTCATTAAGAATGCATATATAGGTTGATAGTTTCTCAGCTTCTCCGGTTATTATTAGCTATAGATATAGGGAGTTTCGCGATACGCCAACGGTTATTCCATAATTAGAGTTTGAGTTTAAGAATGGTTCAATAACAACCTAGCTTTCATTAGATCTACTAAACAATAGTTTCCTGAGAATACCCTGTTCCTAGCTCTTTATTAAATCGTTCACAGCCAAATCATCTTGCTGTCTTTTTACTTTGTTTACTTATTATTTCAGTCATACCCTGCTAGCTTAATCTCAACATTTAACTCATTGTTTGAACAAAATAATTCCGTGAATTTGATCCTTAAATATTGCAATTGATCTCTTATTTGAGAGAGTAGTTCTAAGTAATTTGAACCACATCAAATTTGGCGCTGTTGCTGAAGTTTTTGGGAATCATCATTGAGTTTAGTTTAGAGATTTCGTCTAGTTTTTACTTCTATTTTGTTACTCACGCGTTTCTTGTTTTCTTCTTTTCTGTGTTTCAGGTGTATGCCTTTTTGATAGGTATCATCTGAAAACTTGGGTCTGTAATAAGTTAAACACAACTGCTTGGAGGAATCTTATCTTTTGATATGTATGCTAGAAACGTTTCTAGATTTTGTCTTGTTGCTGTGGTTGGGTTTCCTTCTGTTTGACTTTCACGTCTTATCAAGGAGATTGTTTGATTCAAACGGCTGGTGGAAGCAAACACGGTTTGGCTTTTGTAGTCTGAGAAGTGGATGGTCATCAAAGTGTGTTACGATACACTGATTTCAAGTAAGTATTTCTTAACTACTTGTCCTTATGTAGATCCTCTGTAACTAGTTGTTTTTAACTTAGTTGTGCACTCAAGCAGGGGGAGATGACTCTGGTTTATAAAATGCTTGATTGTGGGGGAGTTTGACTGACTACTGATTACGTAGTAATGTTCATAGTTGACTGATCACTTGATGAGTATTGTTGACTAATTACTAGTTGAGTAGTGTTCACTATTTATGGGGGAGACTCGTTCGAATTTAATTCGTTTTAAGTTTAGACATAGTTTACTGCCAGTTGTTAGAGGAGTTCGTTGTTATAATTCTTCTGAGTGATGTGAGCGGTTAAGAACTTGATTTCCGCTGCTATTGATGTATTGCGTTCTTAACACAGTTATGATATGAACATGCTTTTATCTTTGGCTAGATATTGCTTGTTCTGTTTCTCTTTGGTTGGTTTGTTTAGTATCTTTTCAGGTTGAACTAGAAGGATGCTTGAGTATCAAACTAAGTCAAAAAGGGGGAGATTGAAGATGCAGATTCTGACATCAACGAGCTGTTAGACATCAGGGAGCTGTTGGATATCAAGACGCTGCATCAAATCTACATTAAACGTTTGAGCTGCTGACATGGACGCGTGAGCTGACATGGAGAAGCTGGAGTGGTTGATGTGATGAGCCAAGAAGCTTTGCTGACTTGGCGTGGTGATCAAAGACGAAAGTCGGTTGAGAAGATTTGGTGAATATTCTTCTCAACAAGATAAGGAAAGAGATAGGCTTGAATATCAAGGAGCATCTCGAACAAGGAATGAGATAGGCTGGAATATCAAGGAGGATCTCGAACAAGGAAAGGGGATATGCTTGAAGATCAAGAAAGATCCCAACAAGGAAAGGGATAGGCTTGACGATTCAAGAAAGATCCCGCTCATTGATTCTCGGAGATCCTAGGGATTAGGGTTCTGGAGAATAGCATAAATATTCTGATAGTAGGCATTGAGCCGCCTAAACACTCAAGAATATTTCCATACGTGTATAGCTTTCGAAGCCTAGCAAAAGCTTAGAAAGTGGGTGTTTGTAATCCCTCCTCTTCACAGGCGTGTGATAAGAAACAGAGGAGTGATTAGGCTTAGATTTGTTCTTAGTCGGGGTTGACCATTCGGGTAGAATAGGTCAAGTAATTGCCGAGATAATAGAATCCTTGTAAAAGATTTATTATCAATAAGAACAAGTAAAAACCGTTTGTTTGACGGGGTTCAAACAAAATAAGCGTGTTGTGTATCCTCTATACCCTCTTAGTAAGTTAATAGCGTAACGATAACTCAGCCGTATAGCATAATTATAATTTAGTCGTAAGTAAATCTCATATTGGTAACTCAGATGTTACAGAAATAAGATAATGATATGTTACAGAAATAGAGTATTCTAGATTTTTCGAAATGTTTGAAATGTTTTCCTCCTGCCTTTTTTTTTTCTTTGCTTAATCCTAACTATTTTGGATCTTTATAAATGTTTTGAACACTAAGAAATACATTGCGTGTATATATGTTTACACAAAAATCATAAGAAAACAAACTAGGTACTATTGTGTTTGCACTCTTAAATGTAGTTGTCCAACATATCTTATATTTAAATACTTTAATATGAGAATGGCAAGGGCTTTGTCAGCCTTTTAATAGACTAGTCTTCTCACTACCAACATGTACGGTACAATTAAATTAATACAAGGGCCAATACAATCCAAAAATAATATTCTATGTCATCACAAAAATAATAATATTGTGTTTGTACTCTTACATATAGTTGTCCAACCTATCTCATATCTTAGTACTTTAATATGAGGATGGCATGGACTGTATTAAATGAGGATGGCAAGGACTGTGTCAGCCTTTTACTAGATTAGTCTTTTTACTACCAACATATACGGTACTATTAAATCAATTCAAGGGCCAATACAATCCCAAAACAATATTGTAGTAGGTGTACAACTTTTTTTTTTAAACAAGCAAACAATTCAACAAACCAAAAATTAGGTGTACATAACTACTTAAATTCTCTTATGCGTATTGAACACCACAATAGGTAGCAGTCGTTACAATGAATTCGATAATGGTGCCACTGAGGCACTCAAGGAAGCTGATTGTGTCGGTTTTTGGATAAACCCACTTATTTCCGAATGTGTCATGTGAAGGAGGGTAGAATCCCTTGGGTTTTGGAATATTTTCTCCCCAATTTCTCAAATTTCCTTCGTACGTTCACAAGCATGTTCATTTGCAATTACAGACATCCTTACGCAAAGCAAGAACATTGCATATGCAAATGTTGGGACTGATTAATAGGGACCAAGAGAAGCGACCATTGCCAAAGCCCCATCTAGATCATGTTCTCTTGTAGCTAATCTTAGCGATTTAGATTAGATTGTCGTTGGGTTTTCGTAATGTAAACACTTCTCGAAGAAAGATCTACCCAGTCCAGCTTCGAAGATATACCCATTGATGGGGTTTATCGATTTGCCAAAAATATGAGCAGGCTCAACGCACAACTCATCCAGATTGGCTTCCATCATCACTTAGGTATTGTATACTAGTGCGAGACCTCTGCTTCCCCCTCGTAGAATTGACCCCAGCTGTAATTATGATGCCTTCCCCACTCTTCTCACGATATGTACAAATATCTCATCAAGCAGGTCTGACATGGCCATAACAGGATTTAATCTTTTTAATCTTAGATCTGTCTTGTTTGTTGCCAATAAGGTAGTCAAATATATAGGAGTTTCTCTTTCATGAATTTAGAAAATTACATTTTTCTACAAGTACATATATATGTATCCTACATAAAAAGGTGTACTAAAGTATTTTGGTGTACATATTGTATACCTATAAAGTGTACAGACACGAATGTGGTGTACTTATTCTATTATAAAGTCATAGTATCAATGCAAATTTGATTACAATACATTTCAATTCAAGTGTTATGAACCATAAAAACCAATCTACGGTGATGATGTTTATATAGAAACTTACTTATTGACTTGAGATTTCATAAAGACCTTTGTCATCCTATGGCTTTAATGTATAGTTTTAAACTCCAATGCATTTCTTAAAAGGTTTTCCTTGTGTTTAGTCATCTATCTTGGCTTTATGGTATAGTTTTGAAATTCATTGCATTTCTTAAATTGTTTTCCTTGGTTTTAGTCATCTATCTTGGCTTTAGGGTATACTTTTAAACTTCATTGCATTTCTTAAATGGTTGTCTCTTGGGTTTAGTCATCTACCTTGTCTCTAGGGTATAGTTTTGAAATTCATTGCATTTCTTATATGGTTTTCCTTGGGTTTGGTCATCTATCTTGGCTTTAAGGTATAGTTTTAAACTTCATTGCATTTCTTAAATGGTTTTTCCTTGGGTTTAGTCATCTATCTTGGCTGCTATACTATTCTAGTGTACGTATGTGGTGAACTATTCCAGTGTACGTATGTGGTGTACATATGCTAGTCTACGTATGAGGTGTAATAACTCTGGTGTACGTATAAAGTGTACTTATACTAGTATACATATGCGGTGTACTAACGAAGGTGTACATATGTGGTGTACTTATACTAGTCTAGGTATGATGTGTACTAACGAAGGTGTACGTCTATCGTGTACTAATGCTTGTGTACGTATGTGGTGTACTTATTCTAGTTTGAACTATTTTCCATTTCTTAAATGGTTTGCTTTGGGGTTAGACATCTTTCTTGGCTTTAGGGTATAGTTTTGAACTTCCTTGCATTTATTAAATGGATTTCCCTTGGGTTTTAGTCATCTATCTTGGCTTTAGGGTATAGTTTTAAATTTCATTGGATTTCTTAAATGGTTTCCCATGGGTTTAGACATCTTTTTTGGCTTTAGTGTATAGTTTTGAACTTCATTGCATTTCTTAAATGGGGTTCCCTTGGGTTTAGTCATCTATCTTGACTTTATTTTGAACTTCATTGCATTTCTTAAATGGTTTTTCTTGGGTTTATACATCTATCTTGGCTTTATGGTATAGTGTTAAATTTTATTCCATTTCTTAAAAGGGTTTCTCTTATTCTAGTGTACGTATGTGGAGTACTAATTATGGTGTACGTATGAGGTGCACTTATACTAGACAATGTATGAGGTGTACTAACTCTAGTGTACTTATTAAAGGATACGTATGTGGTGTACTAATAATAGTGTACGTATGTGGTGTACTATTCTAAGTGTATATATAAGTGGTGTAATTATTCTAGTATACTGTTATAAAATCTATGCAAATTTGAATACCAATGCACAGTTACTAGGAAATTTAAAGTGTACAGTCACAATAAACTTATGTGGTGTAATATTTATAGAAATCCTTAGAAGCAACAACTTTAAAAGTCATTAAAAACATTTAATTTCAATATCCATATAAACAGGTATATCCAAAGTTAAAAGTAAACATAGATGAAAATATCAGTAATGTCTCGATTAAAGTTTCTAAATAGGCGAACAAAATATCTCTAGATTCACGTGCAACTCTAGTCAAGGTTTTGTTGCTTCATCATTCTCAATGAACTCAGCGTATGCATCCAACGCGTACCCTTTCCTTAACTCGTCGATCACCTCATCCGTAATATGTCCCATATCATCTATGTCAAGCCCAAACGAGTGCATTTCAAGGTATTTTGCTGCAAGGGGTCCACTCCCACCTCCTCTCTGGTTCTTGTATACTCCTCTAACCCTCTCCCATGTTAGTGGGTTTGTTGAGAAGTTCTTTGTATACTGCTTACCTACAACCTCTTTAACCAACCATGGAATCATCTCTACAACGGGCGCCATCAAACATTGTACTTCCTCATCCGACGTTGCTTCAATTAAAGGGTCAAAGACCTGAACTGTATGCAGCCTCAAGTTAATTACCAGACATACCCAGTGTGAGGTGTACCATTTCATAGGGATGTACACCAGGTGAGCATATTGTAGAAACGTTGTTGGTGTCCATCCTTTTACCCTACCTGTAACAAACACTCTCATGTTTACTCCCAAATTGAATTTCTTCTTATTCTTGAATGCTTTGAAATCGGTGTACCTATCCTTAAGAAGAGTCAAAAACCATGTATCAATGAAAACATCTCATGCAGTATTGTACAAACCAAACTTTCTGTGCCACATCATAGTCATTATTACCTGCACATGCTGTTTACCAATTGCACCATGTGAGATACTACCGTGTTGGTGTTCATACGAAGTTTTCAAGTGATAAAAGAGTACATCTTCTTTACCTAATTCTCCAATGAGTTTTGGGCCTCAGCTATATTCAGGAAAAACCGATAGGTTACGATGTATTTAGTTTATGTCCTAAAAGTAACGAACGTTTTGTTACATAGTAGCTTATAAAAAATAGATACACTTTTAATCATAAAACTTATAGCTCCGCATTGTCCACTAGCAGTTGTCTAAGCTTGTCAAACTCCTTCAAGTTTACACTGGATATAGGGTGGTACACTAGTCTTTTTTTCTTGCTTGCAAACAGAGCTTTTAACTTGGGACCACCTGTATACTCCCCTCCCTTGACAAACCTTGAAGCACGAGGCACGCTCTTAGAGATATTTACCAACTCTTCACGAGTCTGAGGAGACAAAGCCAAATTTTCCTGTCCAAAATCATATTAATCTAAGAGACAATGGTACCTATTAATATTCATTGAATAATGTAGATGTGGACTTACCTCTCCAAATGTTTACATATCAGCAATGATTGGCTCCCTACATGTTTTTTCATGTCTACTCTCTAAAGTCCTACATGTTTCTTCATGTCCACTCTCTAAACCGGAGGGCACAATGGCAAGTGCATTGTGTTCAGCAAACGGTGAATCATAACTAGATTCACATTCGTTATCAGATTCCATTCCCTGCAAGTAAAAAACATAATGAAATCACACATTTTGTTGTACACCAATTAATATAACCAGTCAAGTAGTACACAAAACAATATAATTGTACACCAAACAAATAACACAGTTTTTTACCTGGGAACTATTGCCTTTTGTTGTCTCTTGGTGACATGCAAGATCTACATTATCAATGATGTCTTCCACACCTTTGTAAGCCTCGTCCCATCTGTTTCTCTCATAGAGAGCAAACCCCTCTCCTTCCTCTTCAGTCCTTTTCCTCTTCTTCTTGCCTCTCGACGTGGAACCAGTCTCTAAGGTAGTGACCTCAACATCAGAATTGTCGCCTTCCTGATTCTACTCCATTGGGGTATTGTCTTTTCCATCATCCTTTGGTTCCATTGTAGTGTTGTCTTTCCCTTCTTCCTGTTTCTTCTCCATTGTGCTGGCTTTTGTAGATCGCAGTCCACCACAGTCACATTTGATCAAACCCTCGAATAACTGAACCATCTCTCTCTTCAACGTGCTTGCTGGGTTTTTTTTGTTGCTCCACAATGAATTTCTTCAACATCTCTATAGTGTCTCCGTCATATTTATTTACAACAGCAACTTCTTTGTTCTTCTCTACATGTCCACCTCGCCTAACTGACTCTTTCTTGACTCCATGATAACACTGTATTTTACTCATTTTAGGTGTGTATTTATCATCATTTAGCTTTGCATTTGCTCATTGTATCATATCATTTTGCACCATTTTAGCTTATTTTGCATACTTAGGCATCTAGGATCATCTTGCATACGCATTGCATGTTTTGGTGTGTTTTCAAGTGTAGAAGGAGGTAAAAAGGACTCTACTCGACCCATCCACTCGATCTAGGCAGCTATAGAGGAGGCTGCAGTTTACTCGACCCTCTTACTCGATCAAGGCAACCTCAGATGAAACAGCAGATTGATCTACTCGCCCCTCCTACTCGATCCTCTACTCGACCGATTTACTCGACCAAGGGTGACCAACTCTACAAGACTTGTTGATCTATCAAAGCATCTTCGGATCCTCCTCATTCCCCACTCAACCAGACATCTGAGCATACAGATAGGAGAGGAAGAAGCATCTACTCGACCAATTGATCACTCGGAGCATAGACACAAAGGCGCAAACTTTGCCGCACCCTCATTACTCGATCCCCAAGATCGAGCATTCGCCCAAACCGCCTCAAGTATCTTGTCCTCTAGTGAATCTAGGGTTTTCAACATTTTAGTATAAATAGATCACTTTGGGTTTGTCCAAGGGATCCAGCTTTTATCCTTTAGTTTTTTTGTGTTTATGAATCTTCAAAACTTAATTACTCTTAATCTATTTCGTTTTTGCATTTAGTTGTTTAAGTAAAGTTGTTTAGTTTGTTTAGATCTACATTTTGGTATGATTTCAGTAATTTCTGGGTTTGTGTTCTTGAGAATGTTGCTTGAGTAGTGATTAGGGTTCTTGAGGACGGATTAGATTAGGGTTATCTCTAGGTTAGTTAGGTGGTTAAGATTAGGTTAGAACCCTTCTAGATTCGCTTGGCCCCTATGCGGTTATTGCTGGCTAATGTGGAGATTCGATCATAGACGTCCATCGTCCAAAAGACGTTCAAATAGATGTCTGATCTACGAATTCCAGAGATTTGTAGACTCGACCAAGGTAAATAAAAGTGCAATCAACAGGGGATACAAACAAATCTAATAGAAGTTCTAAGGATGGATTCATTGATAAGGGTAACTCTAGGGTTCATCAAATGGCTAATAGGCGAAAGGTAGATACCCATGACGATAGATTCAAAAACTACGTCAATCCACTCTCGTGACAGAGACCCCCATAACTCTACCACTTCCTAATCTCAACTCTCGTTGATGAAACACAGAAGAGCAGGGTTTAAGAAACAATGTACCAATGCCAATAGGCAGGCAAGCCAATCCCTTGGTCGAGTCTACATATCTCTGGAATTCGTAGGTCAGACATCCATTTGAACGTCTTTTGGACGCTGGACGTCTGTGATCGAATCTCCATATTAGCCAGCGAAAACCGCATAGGGGCCAATGGAATCCAGAAGGGTATAAACCTAAACATTAACCACCTAACTAACCTAGAGATTACCCTAATCTAATCCATCCTCAAGAACCCTAATCACTACTCAAGCAACATTCTCAAGAACACAAACCCAGAAATTACTGAAATCATACCAAAATGTAGATCTAAACAATCTAAACAACTCTACTTAAACAATTAAATGCAAAAACGAAATAGATTAAGAGTAATTAAAGTTTCAAGATTCATAAACACAAAGAAAAACTGAAAGATAAAGTCTAGCTCTTTTGGACAAACCTCAAATGATCTATTTATACTAAAATGTTGGAAACCCTAGATTCACTAGAAGAGAAGAGACTTAAGGCGGTTTGGGCGAATACTCGACCTTGGGGATCGAGTGAAGAGGGTGCTGCAAAGTTTGCGCCTTTGTGTCTATGCTCCGAGTGATCAATTGGTCGAGTAGATGCTTCATCCTCTCCTATTTGTATGCTCAGATGTCTGGTTGAGTGGGAAATGAGGAGGATCCAAAGACGCTTTGATAGCTCAACAAGTCTTGTAGAGATGGTCACTAATTCTAGGTTGCAAGATGATAGACCCTTACTCAAAAACGTTAGCCATACTCGTCACAATGCAACCTAACAACTTGCCTTAATCTATTCAAGCATTCACATCAACCAATTCCCTTTAACATTCATTAAGCACGAACAGTGGATCAAGCAATGCAATTGTTATGAACTCACTTGGTTTCGGGCTTAGGCTAAACACACAAATGGTCCCTCTAATGGTTTGGTTGAGTAACAGGAGACTCTCAGAGAAAAGATTGAGCTTCAGTAGAATGCTATTCTTAGACAAACTTAAGGCTTTTCTTCTATTCTTAGCACATAGGGCGTTTTACTAGACTTAACACTTTTGAATCCCCCTTAGAACTCTAAACTCTTACTCTTTTTTATTTTTTTTCATTCTCACTCTCATTCCTATTCATTCCATACACAATCCCAATCCCAAATACAAGTCTCCACCTAATCCTAGCTAACCCAAAAAGCATGGGCTAGGTCTACATGAAAGACTGCTCTTGTCGGCTCATACCTAACACGTTATACCAAGCTCAATCGAAAAAGACCTCACAAACACACACAAATGATCTTTGGCTTGAAATAAGGCTAGGCTAAGGGTATGGGAAACTGCTCTTAAAATGAGAGACAGCTACTTGGATTAGCAGAGGGTGATGAAGTGAATAAGATGATCGAAGTATGTATATGGTAGCCATGAGTTCATAAACAATGCATAGACATGATAATTTCAAATTCTGTTCAGGTTCTAATAGATAAGGAATGGCGTCAGATAAGCGAGTTTCGATCAAAGTAGTATAGTCAAGTTACAAATTCAAAGCAGGGTGCGGTCTTACTTCAGAGATACAATCAGTTATGCAACCGAGAACTAACAATCTAGGCATTGAACTTACTTCATTGAATCAAAACATGCTTATCGGTTTGAAATCATTATTATCCCCTATGCAAATGAGCAATGCTAAATGCAAACACTCTATATACAATCCTAAAATGATATGCAATCTACATGACACTCTTTTTTTTGTGAAATCATTTTCTAAAAATTTTTCAAATTTTTATGGTTTTTCTATGCCTTAGATGATGTAAAATTTGAAATAAGAAAAGAGAACACAATGTTAAACATGTCTTGAACCCTTCCCCAAACTTAAATTACACAGTCCCTTGTGTAATAAAAATCTGAAAGAGAATTCAAGACCAAAGCACAAAACACACAAAGAAAAATAAAAAAAATGCTATGGTATATACAATGGAGAGGTGGTGTTACCTCAGTTTTCAGGTGAAGTAGATGGAGACATAGTCATCCATACTGTCTTGGCTATAGGCAGGGGCTGAAGTTGAGGCGGGAGGGTGTTGCTCGTTCTGTCCGGTCGAGCGTGTGGAAGCTCGCCTCTGCCTCCTCCTTGGCTCTCTCAACTCGGAGATCACTTCCCGAGGCTCAAAAGATGAAGCTCGGGGTTGATCGATCCTTTTAGCTCTCCTTGCAGCTGAGCTCGTTGAACCGCTCCTTCTTACTTCGGCGGTTGGAGATGGTGGCCTTGGCTTGCTCTAGAAGTCCTAGAGTTGAGCGGCCATACTCTTGAGCGACTTCTTCATTGTTCTCATCTTCTTCTTGAAATCCTTCATTGTCTTGCTGTGAAGGTTTCCAAGCTCTTCAAGTACACCGGGCTTCTTGTGATCTTCAGCCAACTTATCTCCTCCTTGGTTAGCACCTTCTTCATAGTGAGCTTGTTCTTGTTCGTTGTCCCCATGCTCCGGTTGATCAACATGCTGCTCAAACTCGATTTGCTCCTCATAAACAGCTTGAGTGAAGTATTCATGTTGCTCATAGTCAGCTGGACTATGCTCTGGTTCATCTTCCCGAGCTCCTCCAATGTCGATGTTCAAGGCAGAGGGAGATGGCATGAAATTGATGTTGCGCCTTGTCTTTACCGAAGTCCGGTTCTCGCATGGTAGGGGTAGAAGAGAAGGTCCAAGCTCCGAGTGGTTGAACTTGAAGAGATAGCGATCCGCCGGAGTTGTTTTCTCTAGAAAATCCTTCCCCTTGAGATAGTCTAGGTCAATGAACTTGGGTAACACGTCAGGGGCTCCAAGTTCCATACCCACGGCTCCTAGTATTGGCATTAAGAGACTACCAACACAAAGACTCCCGTGAATTCCCGAGCTATGGATGGCTGCAGCATACTCTTTGTAACTCAATAAGTGATCCAAGAGAACAACACTCAACGAAGTGTCTGCTCTATCACCCGCCATCTTCCTTCCATCTCTTGTCTCCCTCAAAATGAAGACCAAAGATTGGTCTATCATGCATAACTCCTCTTCACTAACAAATCCGGTGGCCTTCTTTGGAAAGAGGGTGTTGGCGATGCATTGGTGGAGGTATCTAATCACGGGATTACGGATTGAAGAACTCTTGCTCTTGGTTGGCAAGAAGGGTTTTGGACCGGCTATTGTTTTCCAAAGGGATTTCAGCTCTTGTTGATCATAGTCTTGGCGGATTCCTTCTCCACTAGGGAACCCAAAAATGGTATCAATATTGCATATGTTAAGAGTATACTCGACACCCATAACCTTGAAAGTTATGTAACCAAGACCTCCTCTCTCTTCTTTCTCCGAATCATCAACACAAAAATGAACCTTGAGGGTTGCAAGGAGTTGGCAGCTCTCCTCTTTGTATCCCCCACATTGGCAGCTAATGAATGTTGCAAGATTGGCCAATTCCATCAAGTACTCCACATGACCACAAATACCAAGCTCTTGCATTGTTTCCTTATGAGGGTATCTAGTTCCCTCAAACTTCAACTCTTTCAAATATTGGTAGTACTCGCTCGGGGTTGGCTCTCTCTTCCTTCTTGGTCGGTTTCTTCTCCCAACAGGGTTGGGGTATCATCCCCGATGATCTCAACCTCTTCTTCAGAAACCACTTTTTCAAAGGGTGCTTCTTCATGGTGCTCTTCTTCAGCTTCAACGACCCTCTTCCCCCGAGCTACTTCTTCTCTTTGCATGGTCGAGCGGCTTGAGCTTCCTCCTTGAATCAAGCTTGATCTTTGGCACGACGAGCTTGGCGAATTTGGCGTTCAGTCATGGCACTCATGTCAAACGCCTCAACTTCTTCAGGATCAACAGAGCATCTTCTTGCTCGAGACGAACTCTTCCTTCTTGAATACATGGTGGTGAGTTTCAAAAAAGTAATTAAAAACAACTCTCCAAGGGGTATCAAAGGGGGAGGGAATCGGTTTCTTAGGTGATGAAATTTTGAGCTTGAAACCGATTGAATGCTTGAGGATGAGCTTGGAAGTGATCGAGTAACTTTGGTGAAGTATGATGAAGTGAGAACGAATTAGTGAAGAGTGATAGGGAGAGTTTGGAGTGAAACTTCGAAGCTTTGTGAGAGATGGAGAGGTTGCGAAAATGAGATGATGAAAGAGAGAGTTTCAATGAAGGATTGCGAAATCAATGGGTGGAGGAGAATGGTGTTTGGTTTCTTTGGGAAAGGATAGAAAGTTGATTGGAAATGGTGAGGGGCATGGGTAATAGCTTTGTCCGTCGAGTAAAAGAGTGTTGGGGGAGCAAGTGGGGTCACAAAGTTATGCCATGGTCTTCAAATAATGAGAGCTCGATTAAAGAATCGAGCATCTTCTTGAGTTGCGCAAAAATTGATCCAACGGCTAGGAGAGCTCCTCAATCTTATTTACTCTATCAAACGGACCAAAGTGAACCTCATGAATTCACTCGATCAAACGGTGGTGATGCTCCTCCCATTTGGTCATCCAAATCAATGGCTCAAAATTCTCCTCCTCATTCTACTCGATCAACGGTTGAGATTTTTCTTGACTTGGTTTGAATTTACTCGACCGTTGACTCTCTTAGGGTCACTAAAATAAACCTGAAACACTTAAATAAAAACATCAAAAATAACAAGAAAAATAGAAAGTTATATACATAGATAGACATGGGACTTCTTCCCAAGTGAGCTTGTTTTAAGTCATTAAGCTTGACTCTTACAGAGCTTAGTCAGAAAAGAGGTTGAAGAGAGGAACAGAGAAGTCCTCATCTTCAGTGGTTGAATTTTCAGTGCTTGAATCATACCGTGCATCCTCTCTTGAGATATGGTAGGATGAGTACTCACT
Source organism: Arabidopsis thaliana (assembly GCF_000001735.4). Lineage (NCBI taxonomy): Eukaryota > Viridiplantae > Streptophyta > Magnoliopsida > Brassicales > Brassicaceae > Arabidopsis > Arabidopsis thaliana. Next base: position 4,388,152 of record NC_003075.7, on the reverse strand, counting down.
TGATTTTTCTTCAAAGTAAGCTTCTTTCTGATCAGCAGAGTAGTCTTCTTCTTCTGAACTAGTTTCCCTTGACCAATCCTCAAATTCAAAACTGGGGTAGCATTTGATCATTTCTTGAAGTTCCAAGATTGCATGGTTCAGTCCTTCCATTTTGTAAGTTAGCTCCCCAATGATATCCTCTTGAGCTTTGTATTCTATCCTGAGTTCCAGGAGTTCTTCAGTAACAGAATCAAGTGTCAAGTGTTCTTCTTCAGCAGAGGGGTTGGTGGGCTGTTTAGGCGCTCCTGGAGAATAAATTGGAATAGGAGTTTCCTCCTCACTCAACAACTTGCTCTCTAGGCTTCTTTCCTCTAAGTGAACTCCTTTCTGATCTTCTGGTGCAAACCATTATGTTGTGAAATTTTCGTCCTCCTTGATAGCTAGTGCAGTTTCTATCTTCTCTGGGTCAATACCAACTGAAAACTTTTTAACACTTTTTTAAAACATCCAAAGTTGATATTTCAGCTTCATCACCCTTGAAGATAATCCCTCTATGACTCTTCTTTGCCATTTAAATTTTTTTCTCATTTCATACCAGTCATCTTCTGTAGGATCTTCAGTCTGAGATAGCCTTTCTGTTGCTCTCTTCTTGTGGTCAAAAGTTCTCTTCAGCTTGCTAAGTTGAGAAGTATAATTGACTTTTGGTGAGGTTTCAGCTTATGTTTCTTCATCAACATCCATATCTTGAATTCCAAAACTCTGATCTCCTGTTGTTGATTTCTTTAAAGCTTCTCTGATGTCGAACTTCATCTTGATGCCTTTTTCAAGGTTCAGATTAATTTTTCCATTCTTGACATCTATGACTGCTCCAGCTGAAGCTAAGAATGGTCTGCCTAGGATCAGGGGATCCTTGCCTTCTTCATCTACGTCCAATACCACAAAGTCTGTAGGTATCTCAACATTTTCAATCTTGACAAGCAGATTTTCTATTAGACCATGAGGATGTGCAACAGAACCGTCAGCTAAGAGTAAGGCAAAGTTGCAGAACTTGAATTCCATGATCCCTAGCCTTTTAGCTGTAGAGAGAGGAATAAGGCTAACAGATGCTCCTAGATCACAAAGGCACCTATTGAATGTCAATGGTCCTAGAGAGCATGGCAGGGTGAATGAACCGGGATCATCAAGCTTTTCTTGGATGACTTTCTTCTTGTATGTTTCTTGAGTGGAGGTACTGCTAATCATCTCTTGATTCTGCTATTTCTTGAGCTTTTTTCGAGAATGGTGAGTGTTCAGCAAAGGTGTGTGCTCTATAGTCGAGATGAATTGCTGGGTGGCAGGTGCAGCAATTTGAGTTGAATCCCCCCTTCTTGAATCATAATGTCCTCAGTATTGAGAGTCAAATGACTTGGTGGAGACTCATCTTCTTGGTGGATGGTGATAGCATTAGCAGTAGCATAGTCCTTAGGGTTCTTGACTGCTTTCCGTAGAAGTTGTTGAGGATGCTTCGGAGCAGAGGTTGAGGCAAATTGACTCTCCACATACTTGATTTTTGAGTTCAGAGCTTCAAACTTGACATTCAAATCGTTGTATGAACAATCGATCTTGTTGTGGAATTCAGCTATCTTCTTTTCAAAAGCCATAGCTCCAGTAGCTTGTCCTTGGATGATCTGTTGAATGAGTTGCTTAATTTCAGGATCTTAAGCTGCTGGGGCTTGTTGTGGTTGTTGTGTGAACCCTGGTGGTGGATTCTGCTGTTGGAAGCCTCCATTAAATTGTTGTTTCGAGTCTACATATCTCTGAAATTCGTAGGTCAGACATCCATTTGAACGTCTTTTGGACGCTGGACGTCTATGATCGAATCTCCACATTAGCCAGCGAAAACTGCATACGGGCCAAGCGAATCCTGAAGGGTATAAACCTAAACACTAACCACCTAACTAACCTAGAGATTACCCTAATCTAATCCATCCTCAAGAACCCTAATCACTACTCAAGCAACATTCTCAAGAACACAAACCCAGAAATTACTGAAATCATACCAAAATGTAGATCTAAACAAGCTAAACAACTCTACTTAAACAATCAAATGCAAAAAGGAAATAGATTAAGAGTAATTAAAGTTTCAAGATTCATAAACACAAAGAAAAACTGAAAGATAAAGTCTAGCTCTTTTGGATAAACCTCAATGATCTATTTATACTAAAGTGTTGGAAACCCTAGATTCACTAGAAGACAAGAGATTTAAGGCGGTTTGGGCGAATACTCGACCTTAGGGATCGAGTAAAGAGGGTGCTGCAAAGTCGACGCCTTTGTGTCTATGCTCCGACTGATCAATTGGTCGAGTAGATGCTTCATCCTCTCCTATTTGTATGCTCAGATGTCTGGTTGAGTGGGGAATGAGGAGGATCCGAAGACGCTTTGATAGCTCAACAAGTCTTGTAGAGATGGTCACCCTTGGTCGAGTAAATGCTTCGAGTAGTGGATCGAGTAGGAGGGGCGAGTAGTTGAATCTGCTGCTTCATCTGAGGTTGCCTTAATCGAGTAGGAGGGTCGAGTAAACTGCAGCCTCCTTTGTAGCATCCTGGACCGAGTAAAGAGGTCGAGTAGGATGATGCCTCTTCTGTAGCTGCCAGGACCGAGTGAATGGATCGAGTAGAGTCTTTTTAAGCTCCTTTTGCACCTGAAAACACACCAAAACATGCAATGCGAATGCAAGATGATCCGAAATGCCTAAGTATGCAAAACAAGCTAAAATGGTGCAAAATGATATTATACAATGAGCAAATGCAAAGCTAAATGATGATAAACATACACCTAAAATGAGTAAAATACAGTGTTATCAGTGATGCCCCAAGGAATCATCACCAAAGACAAGGGATAGTGTCACCACCAGTTCAGAACAACAACTTTGAGATCAAGAGTGGTCTCATCTCAATGATCCAAGGAAACAAGTTTCATGGTCTACCTATGGAAGATCCCCTGGACCATCTTGACAGCTTTGATAGGCTCTGTGGCCTTACTAAGATCAATGGTGTCACTGAAGATATGTTTAAGCTCAGACTATTTCCCTTCTCTTTGGGAGCCAAGACACACCACTGGGAGAAGACTCTGCCCCCAGACTCCATCAACTCATGGGACGATTGTAAGAAAGCTTTTCTTGCCAAGTTCTTCTCTAACGCTTGCACCGCTAGATTGAGGAACGAGATCTGAGGTTTCACACAGAAAAACAATGAAACATTCTGTGAAGCTTGGGAGAGGTTTAAAAGCTACACCACTCAGTGCCCCCATCACGGTTTTAAGAAGGCTTCATTATTTGAGCACACTCTACAGAGGAGCTTTACCAAAGATCATAATGCTTCTCGACACAACCTCCAATGGAAACTTCCTGAACAAGGATGTAGAAAAAGGATGGGAGTTGGTCGAAAATCTAGCACAATCTGATGGGTGATACAATGAAGACTATGATCGCTTAGTGAGAGGAACTGGAGGTAGTGAGGATAATCAAAGCAAAGATATCAAGGCTCTAAATGAAAAGTTAGACAAGTTGTTGCTGGCTCAGCAGAAGCACATACACTACATAACTGATGAAGAGCACTTCCAAATGCAAGAAGGGGGGAATGATCAAACTGAAGAGCTGTGCTACATCCAGAACCAAGGAGGGTTCAACAAGGAGTACAACAACTACAAGCCCAACCCAAACCTCTCCTACAAAATCACTAATGTAGCTAACCCCCAAGATCAAGTGTATCCACGACAATAGAATCAGTCCAAGCCTTTTGTTCAGTACAACCAAGGTTATGCCCCTAAACAACAGTTTAATGGAGGCTACCAACAGCAGAATCCACCACCAGGGTTCACTCAACAACCACAACAAGCCCCAACAGCTAAAGATCCCGAAATTAAGCAACTCATTCAACAAATCATTCATGGATAAGCGAGTGGCCCGATGGCTTTTGACAAGAAGATAGCTGAATTACACAACAAGATCGATTGTTCTTACAACGATCTAAATGTCAAGTTCGAAGCTCTGAATTCCAAAATCAAGTATGTGGAGAGTCAATTTGCATCAACCTCTGCTCCGAAGCATCCTCAGCAACTTCTAGGGAAAGCAGTCCAGAATCCTAAGGACTATGCTACTGCGAATGCTATCACCATCCACCATGAAGATGAGTCTCCACCAAGTAATCAAACCCTCCATACTGAGGACAGTATGATTCAAGAATGGGGGGGGGGGATTCAACTCAAATTGCTGCACCTGCCACCAAGCAATTCATCTGGACTATAGAGCACACAACTTTGCTAAATACTCACCATTCTTGAAAAAAGTTCAAAACTGAAAAACTCAGGAAAGATCAGAATCAAGAGATGATTAGCAGTGCCTCTACCCAAGAAACATACAAGAAGAAAGTCATCCAAGAAAAGCTTGATGATCCTGGTTCATTCACTCTGCCATGCTCTCTAGGACCATTGACATTCAATAGGTGCCTTTGTGATTTGGGAGCATCTGTTAGCCTTTTGCCTCTCTCTACAGCTAAAAGGCTAAGGATCATGGAATACAAGTTCTGCAACTTAGCTTTACTCTTAGCTGATGATTCTGTTGCACATACTAATGGTCTAATAGAAAATCTGCCTGTCAAGATTGTAAATGTTGAGATACCTACAGATTTTGTGGTATTGGACGTAGATGAAGAAGGCAAGGATCCCCTTATCCTAGGCAGACCATTCTTAGCTTCAGCTGGAGCAGTCATAGATGTCAGGAATGGAAAAATTGATCTAAACCTTGAAAAAGGTATCAAGATGAGATTTGACATCAGCAAGGCTTCACGGAAATCAACAACCGGAGTTCAGAATTTTGGGATTTAGGACATGGATGTTGATGAAAAAACAGAAGTAGGAACCTCACCAAAAGTCAACTATACTTCCCAACTCAGCAAGCTGAAGCGAACTTTTGACCACAAGAAGAGGGCAATGGAAGAGTTAGCTCAGACTGAAGATCCTACAGAAGATGACTAGTATGCGATGGGAAAAAAATTTAAATGGCAAAGCAGAGTCATAGAAGGATTGTCTTCAAGGGTGATGAAGCTGAAAGATTAACTATGGATGTATAAAAAAAAGAGTTAAAAAGTTTTCAAATGGTATTGATCCAGAGAAGATGGAAACTTCACTAGCTATCAAGGAGGATGAAGATTTCACAACAGAATGGTTTGCACCAGAAGATCAGAAAGGAGTTCACTTAGAGAAAAGAAGCCTAGAGAGCAAGTTGTTGAGTGAGGAGGATACTCCTATTCCGACTTATTCTCCAGGAGTGCCTAAACAGCCCACCAACCCCTCTGCTGAAGAAGAACACTTGATTCATGATCCTGTTGCTGAAGAACTTCTGGAACTCTAGGTTGGATACAAAGCTCAAGAGGATACCATTGGGGAGCTAACTTACAAGATGGAAGGACTGAACCATGCAATCTTGGAACTTCAAGAAATGGTTAGAGGCTACCCTAGTTTTGAATTTGAGGATTGGTAAAAGGAACCTGGTTCAGAAGAAGAAGATTACTCTGCTGATCAGGAAGAAGCTTACTTTGAAGAAAAATCAAATGAGTACTCATCCTACCATATCTCAAGAGAGGATGCAGAGTATGATTCAAGCAATGAAAATTCAACCACAGAAGATGAGGACTTCTCTGTTCCTCTCTTCAACCTTTTTTCTGACTAAGCTCTGTAAGAGTCAACCTTAGTGACTTAAAACAAGCTCACTTGGGAGGAAGTCCCATGTCTATCCATGTATATAACTTTCTATTTTTCTTGTTATTTTTGATGTTTTTGTTTAAGTGTTTCAGGTTTGTTTTAGTGACCCTAAGGGAGTCAACGGTCGAGTAAATTCAAACCAAGTCAAGAAAGATCTTAACCATTGATCGAGTAGAATGAGGAGGAGCATTTTGAGCCATTGATTTGAATGACTAAATGTGGGAAATCACCCTCACCGTTTGATCGAGTAACCAAGGGAGAAGCATTCTCCACCGTTTGATCAAGTATTTCGCACTTCAAGAGGATGCCCGATCCTTTACTCGAGCCTGAATGATTCGGCGACCAAGGAGTGAGGTCAAGTGGCCCACATGTTCCCCTTCACTTCATTACTCAATGGACAAACCATTTACCCATGCCCCTCACCATTTCCAACTCGCCTTTACTATCCTTCCAAAGAGAATCCCAAGGCCATCCTCCTCCACCCATTGAAATCTCCAAACCACTTTTGAAACATCTCTCTTTCATCATCTCATTTTCGCAAACTCTCTCACAAAGCTCCAAAGTTTCATTTCAAACTCTCCTTATCACGAATTCGTTTTCACTTCACCAGTACTTCACCAAAGTTACTCGACCACTCCAAAGTCTATCCTCAAGCATTCAATCGGTTTCAAGCTCAAAATTTTATCACCAAAGAAACCGATTCCCCTTCTCTTTTGATACCTCTTGGAGAGTTGTTTTTAATTGCTTTATTGAAATTCACCACCAATCTCCATGGATTCAAGAAGGAATAGTTCATCTCGGGCAAGAAGATCCTCTGTTGATAATGAAGAAGTTGAGGCGTTTGACATGAGTGAGATGACTGAACGCCAAATTCGCCAAGCTCGTCGTGCTCAAAGATCAAGCTCGATTCAAGGAGGAAGCTCTAGCCGCTCAACCATGCAAAGAGAAGAAGTAGATCAGGGAAAGAGGGTCGTTGAAGCTGAAGAAGAACACCATGAAGAGGCACCCTTTGAAGAAGCGGTTTCTGAGGAAGAGGTTGAGATCATCGGGATGATACACCAACCCCTGTTGGGAGAAGAAACCAGCCAAGGAGAAAGAGAGAGCCAACCCCGAGCGAGTACTATCAATACTTAAAGGAGTTGAAGTTTGACGGAACTAGATACCCTCATAAGGAAACAATGCAAGAGCTTGGTATTTGTGGTGATGTCGAATACTTGATGGAATTGGCCAATCTTGCAACATACATGAGCTGCCAATGTGGGGGATACAAAGAGGAGAGCTGCCAACTCCTTGCAACCCTCAAGGTTCATTTTTGTGTTGATGATTCAGAGAAAGAGGAGTGAGGAGGTCTTGGTTACATAACTTTCAAGGTTAGGGATGTCGAGTATACTTTTGATATTCGCCATCTTGATACAATTTTCGGGTTTCCAAGTGGCGAAGGAATCTGCCAAGACTATGATCAAGAAGAGCTGAAATCTCTTTGGAAGACAATTGCCGGTCCGAAGCCCTTCTCGCCAACCAAGAGCAAGAGTTCTTCAATCGGAAATCCTGTGATTAGATACCTCCATCAATGCATCGCCAACATCCTCTTTCCAAAGAAGGCCACCGGATTCGTTAGTGAAAAGGAGCTATGCATGATAGAGCAATCTTTGGTCTTCATTTTGAGGGAGACAAAAGATGGGAGGAAGATGGCGGGTGATAGAGCGGACACTTCGCTGAGTGTTGTTCTCTTAGATCACCTCTTGAGCTACAAGGAGTATGCTGCAACCATCCATCGCTCGGGAATTCGCGGGAGTCTTTGTGTTAGTGGTCTCTTAACGCCAATACTAGGAACTGTGGGTATGGAATTCGGAACACCTAACGTATTACCTAAGTTCATTGACCTCGACTATCTCAAGGGGAAGGATTTTCTTGAGAAAATAACTCCAGCGGATCGCTACCTCTTCAAGTTCAACCATACGGAGCTTTGACTCTGTTGCCCCTACCATGCGAGAACCGGACTTCAGTGAAGACAAGGCGCAACATCAATTTCATGCCATCTCCCTCTGCCTTGAACATCGACATTGGAGGAACTCGAGAGGATGAACCGGAATATAGTTAAGCTGAATATGAGCAACATGAGTACTTTACTCAAGCTGACTATGAGCAGCAAATCGAGTTTGAGCAACATATTGATCAACCGGAGCAAAGGACTGTGGATGTCGGATTCACACACTCAAGTATTTATATTATTTGTGGGCTAAAACTCTCGAGTACAAAAGTACAAGACAAATGTGCATAATAAAAGTATAAGTAAGTATATAGAAATGTACGAAGAAATTGTACATAAAAAATGGTATAATATTTCTTGTATAAAGATCTTACATAAAAAGGGAAGAAATAATCTTTTGTGTATTTATCAGAAAATAACAATGTTTAATATTAAGATTTGTGGTGAAAATGTAGAATCTCTAGCCCCTTTTTTTGGAGTTTTCACCTCTCTTTTATAGTCTCTTTCCTTCTTCCAATGTGCCATTATTTGGCTATTAATTATAGAATTAATTCACAAAATAACTTCCACAATCAATTCATAAATTTGAATGACAAGTTTATTCTTTTGACCATAGTCATTAATCCATGAATTAAACTACAAATTAATGTCAAGATTTGACCACCTCCTTTGTGCAACATGGTCCTTCTTGGGCTTGAAAACTGATGGGCCTTCGAAATACTTAAGAGATCCGGTTTACGGGATCCGATATCAACATAAGCCCCCAGTTCTTCGAGTAAGTTGACTTGGTCGGAGGCCTAATTTTCTTGTTAAGGTGTCGGAGATGAATTTGGACTAAGTTCCTGCAAGCTGATCTCGAACTCGCCAAAATGTATGTCCTAATTGCTACTGATACTTCATCCGGCTAATGTTCAACTCCTAAGTACAAAACAGAAACTCGCGAGCAAGGAACGACCATTGCTACTCCGAACCAAGACGAAATCACACCGAATGTTGATGAGGCTTTCGGCCCAACTTAACTCTTTCATGGCTATGACCATAAAATTCGGGGATTGTCCCAATTTATTTTATAAACACGACTTTCGCGAGAGGGAATTTTCTATTTTCCCAAGGGGTTTTAACACTTATTGGTTGTTTGCCAGAGGGAGCTTTTGAACATTTTTCCTTTGCGTTACCTTAGAGGCTTTACAATGATACTTGCTTTAAGTATTTGTTTCGAAGTTCTCGGATTTGCAAAGTCCGTACTTTTTCGAAAATTTGGGCCATGTGGCTAAGAGAAATTAGGGCCATGTGGCTAAGAGAGAAATACGTTGATCAGACCCCCAAGTCAATCTTTGGACTTTCTTTGATTGCGAGAACTGTGCTCGGCTTAAGAAGTATTAGGTTGATCGACTAAACTTGACTGTAAATATCTTTGTTTTGCTAGTCGACCCCTTTATTGACTCGAACTCGTCAGTTTAATCATGGAGTTTTAGTATGAGAGTTAAACTCGAGTTATGCATGGGTGCTGACCTCGAGTTTAGTTGTTGAAAAGTGAACTCGACTTTCGCATGGGAGCTATAAGCTTGAGTTTACAAAGTGTATTCTGCTTATAGAATAGGAAGGCAGGTTATTGAGCCACAATCTAGAGAGAAAACTAAAGATCTTCTTCCGAGCTTGTACTCAAAGATTTCTTCACAAATGGTTGTTGATGGGAAGTGATATTTAAATTTGTGAAGAGCGAATTCAACACTTAGATTTCACCGAAATGATTTTATTTTTCCAAGAGTTGGAACTTGGAATATTCTTCTCGAGATAGTTCAGTGAAGAGTGACCTCAACACTTATAGTCCACCAAAATAATCTTATTTTTCCAAGAATTGGAACTTGGAAAAATCTTCTCGGGGTGAGATCTAGTTTCGTGAAGAGCGAATTGAACACTTAGACTCCGATGAAATGAACAAATTTTCCCAAGAGTTTGAACTATGATTGGATGAAACATAGATAAGGTCGCAGCTTCCAAGTTGAAGTGACTACATCAAGCGCAAGTTTCTCCATCATTGTGTAACTTAATTCCGGACTGGTTGATGACTTGCCCATGTAACGAATCGGCTTTCACTCTCCTTGGTCTTCACAAATTATTACTCCACTAACGGTATGATTTGAAAATGAGATGTATAAGTATAATTTTTTATCGGCTTCCGGCTTCAGAGAATTAGAGACGACATTTAAGTATGTCTTTAGTTGACCGAAACCATCTTCACATCTTTCATCCAACTAAACTCCTTGTTCCCTTTTAGTATTTGATAGAAAGAAAGGCATTTATCCGTTGATTGAGATGTTAACCGGTTCAACGCGGTAATCGTACCAAAGAGTCTTCAGACATCTTTGATGTTCCTCGGGGCAGGCATGTTCGAAAAGAGCGTTAATCTGTCTTGGGTTTGCTTTGGTTTCTCTCTTTGTTACTAAGTAACCGAGAAATTCTCCGGATGGGACTCAGAATGTCTCCTCGCCTTTAAAAGAACATTCCCTTAAACTTTTTGATTGTATAGTGATCGAATCTCTACAAAACTTAGACTCGTTCATGACAATTTTTAATCTTCTTCTTAGAACCAAAAGCAACTCCGGGATTAGACGTTTTAGGTATTTTCTCAGCTAGTGATGAATTTTCAGCTTCCGCCTTTTCTTTGTGGTAAGTTTGCACGAACTCTCGGATGTCGAGGTTTTGCGAGGTCACCAATTGTCCGTAGCTCAGCAAGATGCTTCTTCAAATCGGTACAATCTTTTGTAATATGATTATTTACTCTATGGATGTTGTCGTAGGCCATCTTATCGCAACTCCATGTTGTAAGAGATGGTTGTCTAAATCTTCTTTTTCATAGAGATGGTCTCTCCACATAATTGTTAAACGGGTTTAATCCAAGTGGTTTGATCTCTTTGTTGCCCTTTAACTTCGGCTTCCTGGAAGGGACAATAACAATTGGCATAGCCGGCTTACTTTTCTTTGTGAAGTGAAGCTAATCTTCTTTGTCTTCCACTTCCATCCAATTGTTTGCTCGGAAAAAACTTCTCGTCTTCCACTTCTGGATGGAATCTTATGAAGAGTGAACTTAACGATTAAATTCCACCAGAACAAACACATTTTTCCAAGAGTTAGAACTTGGTATAATCTCCTCGAGGTGGAATCTAATCTCGTGACAACCGAACTCAACACTAAGATTCCAAGGAAATAAATACATTTCTCCAAGGGTTAGAACTTGGACAAATCTCTTCGGGATGGAATCTAATTTCGTGAAGAGGAAACACAAAACTAAGATTCCATCAAAATGAACTCATTTTCCCAAGAGTTAGAGCTTGAAAAAATCTCTGTCAGATGGAATCTAATTTTGTGAAGAGCGAACTCAACACTTAGATTCCACCAAATCGAATTCGCATCTTCATGAAGGTGAACAGTATTAGAAGACCGTCGTTAAGCATCAAAGTTGTCTCTTCAAACTTGAATCGCTTCTTGTTGATAAATGTCGAATGTTGACTCCTTGAATTTTGGGTGATGATATAAATAAGGACTCCAAATTTGTAGCAACCATTCGTTAATCACGTCAAGTGATAATGCCATAAAATTCTCCTATACTTCGGAGAAGATTCGCTTTATTTGCTTGTAGATAATGACTTCAGTTATCTTCATCCCATAGATGTTATGGGCCACCTCCGAAGCGGCTTGACGTTGCTTTGTATTATTTGGAAGACGCCCCCACCGTTTTGGTCTTAGATATGTATGCTTTTCGTTATAACAATTTTGCGTAACTTAAGATGGAGACTTTTTACGTTAAGGAGTCAACGTGTACACCATAGTTGAACTTATTTTCGATGCTTCATACATGATCCAAATGTTTTTGAGCAAATATGATCTTGTCATGTCAAGGTTGTAATTGTTGAAGGTCATCCGCTAATGATTTCCGAAGAAATACCATGAAAACTTCTATGTATCATTGTGCCATGGCTTGATCGATTGAGTTGACCTTAGTAGACTCAGCCTTGCTTCTACCTAAACTTGTGCTCATTTTTCGGAGGTGACAAGGTTGTTGTTTCGCCACCACGAGCTGTAGTCTTGTTGAGGTCCAAGACTTCTTTAGTAAGGTTGTATAGCCAATGGGACATCTCGGACCATCATAGGTCGTTGATGGCCTCTTTTTTTTTTTTTTTCTTTTACGACCTTCTTGCTTCCGAAAAAAATGAATCGCCACCGCTTTACCTGGAATTTGAGTCCATGAAGAGTTGAATCGATACGTAAATTCCACCGGAATGAGCACATTCTTCCGATAGTCGGACATCAAAAGTATCTTTAAGGGATGAAATCTAGTCTTGTGAAGAGCGAACTCAACACTTAAATTTCACCAAAATGAATACATTTTTCTGAGAGGTGGAACTTGTAAAACAACTTGAGGGATGAAATCTTGTCTTGTGAAGAGCGAGCTCAAAACTTAATTTCACCGAAATGAATATATTTCTAAGAGGTGGAACTTGGAAAACTCGATGAGGAATGAAATCTAGTCTTGTGAAGAGCGAACTCAACACTTAGATTTCACCGAAATGAATATATTTTTCCAAGCAGTGGAACTTGGAAAAATCTTTGAGGGATGAAATCTAATTTTGTGAAGAGCGAACTCAACACTTAAATTTCACCGAAATGAATATATTTTTCCAAGAGATGGAACTCGGAAAAATCCTTGAGGGATGAAATCTAGTTTTGTGAAGAGCGAACTCAACACTTAAATTTCACTGAAATAAATATATTTTTCCAAGAGATGGAACTCGGAAAAATCTTTGAGGGATGAAATCTAGTCTTGTGAAGAGCGAACTCATCACTTAGATTTCACCGAAATGAATATACTTTTCCCAGAGGTGAAACTTGGAAAAATCCTTGAGGGATGAAATCTAGTCTTGTGAAGAGCAAACTCATCACTTAGATTTCACCGAAATGAATATATTTTTCCAAGAGGTGAAACTTGGAAAAATCCTTGAGGGATGAAATCTAGTCTTTTGAAGAGCGAACTCATCACTTAGATTTCACCGAAATGAATATATTTATTATGGGTTCTGAAATCCACACTAGAGATTTGTATTTAAGATTATGAGAATGGAGGGCTAGATCTTCACTGAAACCTTGAGAGTTATATTGCTAAGAACGAATGGACTTTTGTATTAGGGAATGTTCCATTATAAGGCACTTATTGATAAAGTTTGGACGTTTGGGACACTTTTGAGGGAGTGGGCACTTTTCCACTTTTTTCCTGATTTTGTGACCAATTTACCCTTACAAACGTGAGAAGGAAAAAAAACAGCAAATAAATTAATTTTTTTTGCCAAATTAAATAACAGCAAAGCAATATATTGTAAGTGATATTAGATAGAGATAACAAATTAAAAATTAATAGTCAGATTTGTTAAAATTTAGTTTAATCAAATAAAATATTTAAATCAAATAAAAATATTTAAGCTTAAGGAATATTATATATTCCCAACAAATATCAGATATTAAACTATGTTTCTAATTATGTATCCAATATATATTATCCACGTAAACATATCTAAACAGTTTGCATTATACGAAATGCTTTAAATCAAATAAAAATATTTAAGCCTAAGTAATATTATATATTCCCAACAAATATCAGATATTAAACTATGTTTCTAATTATGTATCCAATATATATTGTCCACGTAAACTTATCCAAACAGTTAGTATTATATGAAATGATTTAAATCAAATAAAAATATTTATAGGCTAAGTAGTATTATATATTTTTAACAAATATCGCATATTAAACTATGTTCCTAATTATGTATCCAATATATATTGTCCACATAAACTTATCCAAACAGTTCGCTTTATATATATCAATACAAGGTCCATCAACAAACATATTTTTAGAATATGATACAATGTTGTTGACACAAACAAATGGTTCGTGGTGTGTAAACCTTATACCATTAAGGCTTTGCACTAAAATCTAATTTCCTTACCCTAAAATTAAACCCAAACCCTCAATCCCTAATCCTTTATCCACTAAATCCAAAATCGTAAAACAAAACTCTAAACCATAAAATATATTGTAAGCATAAACAAGAAAGTGATAATTTTACTGAGAGATAAAACAAATTCACAGCAAATCAAAGACAACATGTATCCATTGATGATTGTCCAAGAGATTTAGTCCATGTGGACATCTAATGACTCACTGGGTCGTTTCAGTTCAATACACAAGTTTATGTATGAACGATAATCGCCAAAATTAAATTCGATGGAAAAAAACGAAAACTTTTGGAACAATTCAAATCGTAAAAATGTGATCTTTACGAAATTCGACCAATATCAATTGCAGATCTAAATGCTAAACATAAGAACAATGAACAAAGGAAACAATTTTTTTAATCAATTTCTTATATCAAATTGATACCCAGAATTAGCTGGAGAACGAATCTAAGATCTAAGTAAAGATTTGAAGAAATGTAAAATGGGGCATTGGAGATAATGACATGAATCAAAGACACGAACACATATGCTTAGTGTGTTAGATGGAGAATTGGAGATAATGACATGAAAATCAATAGGAATCATGTGAGAGAGAGAGTACTAACTTGGAGAAGGCAGCAAAGGATTCTTCTTCGAACCAATCGCGGATGTGCTTGATGTTACGCTTTAAGACGGTAACAGATTGCTTCAAGTCGTTTTTGTAATCTGAAACTTGACTAATGAAGCTATCCTTGAGAGAAATGATTCATAGTAATTTTGCAGTAAAGAGAGAGAGAAAGAGCAAAATCTGAATATCAGATTTCAACAAAACCCTAAAAATTCAAGTATAACAAAATTGAGGAACGAACTGATAAGTTGGATGATGGTGGGAAAAGAGGGAGAGAGAGAGATCAAAATCATGGTAAAGGTTTTTATTTTCTCCGCTTGATTATTTGTTCTTGAAAAATAAGAGAAAGAGAGAGAAGAGAAAGAGAGAGAAGGAGAGAGGAGAGAGGAGAAGGAGAAAGAAACAAATAAAATATAACGAAAGAGAGATGTATTTAAAGGGTAAATGTGTCAAATAACCTATCAAAAGTGTCTGGTCTTTTTAAAGTGCCTAATTAGGCATTAACTTTTTTAAAAGTGCCTAATTACGTAATATTCTCTTTGTATTAATTATGACAAAGCTTTTACAATGTGAAAAGAGATTACAAGTGTAAAAGTGTGTGTGTGAATGTAAGCTAGATTGAATGTCTCTTCCAAGTCGTCCTTGCTCCCTTATATAGGTCTACGCACGTGGTAGCTCTATCCGGGTTCTGCGGAGATCCTCCTGGATATTCGGCAGGTCAGTTCCGAGGTATCAGGTCCGCTCCGCGAATATCTCCTCATCAGTAGAGTTGTCAAGCGGGCCGCTAGCCCGCGGGCTTTGTCCAAGTAGCCCATGGCGGAGCGGGCTTGGACGTTGATTTTTTTGTCCACAAATTAGCGGGCCTCGCGGGCAGGCCATTACGGACTGCGGATTATAGCAGACAAGCCCGTTGCCGTCTGCGGGTATGCGGGTAGCCCGCGAAAGAAAAACCAACTCTTTTAAAACCCTTCATTTCTCATAGAGGCTTTCAAACCTTTTCTCTCTATTAGAGTTTCTTGTGCAGTTCAAACCCTAGAAGTAGCAGTTCACGCTCAATTGCTTAACAAGGAAACTGAAAAGTCATTCTCTATCTCTTCAAGTTTCTTTTTTACGATCATTGAAGCTTCTTAGATTCAGATTTCAGATCAAAACAGAGCATCTAACACTTGTAATGGTATGTTATTTGTGACTACACATAAACAATTATTTTGTATTTTGTTAATGATAGGATCCGTTGAATTCTGTTGATGCTGAGTATTTGAGATCATTAGTTGTGGAATCTCGGAGAGTCATTGAGTTGGAACAAGCTAGATATGAACAACAACAAGCTAATGAGGAAGCAGGAGGATCTAAAAAGCTGAAAAGAAAACTGAGAGATGAAACAGAAACACCTATGACGCAGAGGAAAAAAGTGTGTGAACCAGAAGCATCAAAAACCCAAAGAAGAAGCAAGGGTGATGAAGCTTCTGCCTCTAAAACAGAGAGAAGAAAAAAGTCTGAAGTTGAAGCACCTAAAAAACCGAAAAAAGTTTTTGAGATTAGTGATGAAGACGAAGATGATGATGATGAAGAAGATGACGATGGGGACAATGGAGCTGATGATGTTGATGATGATGAGGACAATGGAAAGTCATCGAAACCAAAGAAGAGAAGGCAATACTCAAAAGTCTGGAACGATTTCATAGTGATTAAAAAGGTTAATCATTTGGGAAAAACTGAAGAAAGAGCTATGTGCAAGCATTGCAAATCAGATTTTGCGTACAATGCACACAAAAATGGTACGAATACATATCGACATCATTTGCAAATATGTAAGCTCGTGCCTAGAAATGGTGATATTAGTCAGATGATGGTGAATGCAGTAGCAAAATTCCAAGCTAGAAAGATAGATCAATCTGTTTTCCGGGAATTGGTAGCTAAGACAATTATCCAACATGATCTTCCATTTTCTTATGTGGAGTATGAGAGAGTTAGAGAAACGTGGAAGTATTTAAATGCGGATGTCAAGTTTTTTAGTCGAAACACAGCTGCTGCAGATATTTATAAGTTTTATGAGATTGAGACGGATAAGCTGAAGAGAGAGTTAGCTCAACTTCCTGGAAGGATTAGTTTAATTACAGATTTGTGGTCTGCGCTCACTCATGAAGGTTATATGTGTCTTACAGCACATTACATTGACAGAAATTGGAAGCTCAATAACAAGATCCTAGTTTTTGTGCATTCCCTCCACCGCATACAGGAATGAACTTAGCGATGAAGATACTTGGGAAATTGAAGGACTGGGGAATTGAGAAGAAAGTTTTCTCCATTACGGTAGACAACGCGGGTAACAATGACACAATGCAAGAAATTGTAAAATCTCAGCTTGTACTCCGAGATGATTTGTTGTGTAAAGGAGAGTTTTTCCATGTTAGATGTGCAACTCACATTCTCAACATCATTGTTCAAATTGGGCTGAAAGGGATTGGTGATACATTAGAAAAAATTAGAGAGAGTATCAAGTACGTTAAAGGATCAGAACATCGTGAGATCTTATTTGCAAAGTGTATGGAAAACGTTGGTATTAATCTGAAAGCTGGTTTGTTGTTGGATGTGGCAAATAGGTGGAATTCAACATTCAAGATGCTTGATAGGGCTCTGAAGTATCGAGCTGCATTTGGTAATCTCAAAGTCATTGATGCCAAAAACTACAAATTTCATCCTACAGATGCTGAATGGCATCGACTACAGCAAATGAGTGATTTTTTAGAGTCGTTTGATCAAATAACCAATCTTATATCAGGTTCGATATATCCAACTTCGAATTTATATTTTATGCAAGTTTGGAAGTTCCAAAACTGGTTAACAGTGAATGAGTCCAACCAAGATGAAGTTATCAGAAACATGATTGTCCTAATGAAAGAGAGGTTTGATAAGTATTGGGCAGAAGTAAGTAATATCTTTGCAATCGCTACAGTATTTGATCCGAGGTTGAAGCTTACACTTGCAGATTATTGTTTTGCAAAACTAGATATCAGTACTCGTGAGAAAGGAATGAAACATTTGCGTGCTCAACTACGTAAACTTTTTGAAGTTTATGAGAACAAGTCCAATGCGGTATCACCTACAACTGAGTCTCGTGAAGATGTTACACCTGATGATGAAACTGCAAAAGGGAATTTTAGCAATTACGATGTAAGTTTCTTATGTTTTGTTTTTGTTAGTTAATATGCAGTTTTTTTTATGAAAAACAGCAAGTCATTAGTTTTTGTGTTATGTTATTTTAATTTCTTATCTTTGTTATAGGATTTCTTTGCTTTTCGCAAAGCAAACGTTGTTGCCAATGGAAAGTCGACGTTGGATATGTACTTGGATGAACCGGCAATGAACGTAAAAGGGTTTGAGAGTTTAGATATTCTTAATTATTGATAAGATAACGGTCCACGGTTTGGAAAATTGGCTTCCATGGCTTGTGACATTCTAAGCATTCCTATTACAACAGTTGCGTCCGAATCATCGTTTAGCATCGGAACTCGAGTTCTAAGCAAGTATAGAAATCGTCTTTTACCGAGAAATGTTCAAGCATTAATATGCAGTCGCAATTGGTTAAAAGGTTTTGAATCTTATGAAAATGGTAAGTAAGTTGTTTTCAAGTTTTATAGTCACACAATCTTAGTCTATGAATTAACATTGTTAGTTTGTATGATATTTGTAGAGGAGTATGAAAAATTTGATGCTGAAGATGAGACTCTACCTTCCTTCCAGTCGCTTGTGGATGATGCAGATGGATGTTGAGTTGGAGATTTTATTTTAAGTTTGATATTCATGTTTGGATTTGAGTTTAAGTTCATGTTTCAGTTATCATGTTTGCGTTTAAGAAGTTGCAGGTCTTTCTCTTGACTTAAGTTCATTTTTTGTTTCACATTTGAGTTTAACTTGTTACAATTAAGGTTTGAATATGAGTTTAAGTTCAGATTAAGGTTTACAAATGAGTTGCAAGATGAGACACGACATTGTTCCTTTTGGGATATTTTGGATTTGAGTTTAAGTTAAGGTTCTGATAGCACGATTTCGCAGCTTAGAGCTATCTCAGATTATTTTGCTTCAGCCAAGCAGGCTGCAGTTCTTCAGGTTCTTTTACCTGCAAATGTACAAACTGAAATTGATCAGATCGGAGCGAAACTGGATTTTTCTGTAGCTACTATCACTGAGAAATCGACTAGTAACTCCAATCACATAAGACATTTCCTGGATTCTGTGTAACAAACTCCGCTGCGTAACCCATGTAATTCTCGTAACCCATGTAATTTGCGTAACCCATACATTCTTATTCAAAACTATCTTTAGATTGATTGTAGAATCTTTGGATTTTGAAAAACAAATGTATAATAGTCATTTCTATACTCGCAGGAGAGTGGCGCTTATCGTAGTTTCAATCGTCATGCTTGTGGTGACTTTTCTTGGTCTCGGTAATGTTTTCATCTTTGAGTACATGTTACTCAACTATCAACTAATGTATTGACTTTAGTGATCTTGTTATCATTTCTTTTCCTGCAGTTTCTTCGATTTGTACTACAGACACATGTGTGGCAATGAGCGAATGGGTTGAGAGACCATCAAGCAATACGGCTCTGGACGAGATATTGCCTTGTACAGACAATGCCACAGCTCAAGAATCCTTGATGCGTAGTAGAGAAATGCCCGCGGGCCGACCCGTATATCCGATGGGCTTTGCGGGCCGGGCTTGGACACTGATAATTTTGTCTGCGGTCCTAAACGGGCCAACCCGTCGCGGCCCGAAAAAAGAAAGCCCACTGCGAGGCGGGCTAGATGGGCGCGGGCCGGCCCGTCTGACACCTCTACTCATCAGTTCCTAGGTCATTATTCGCTTATCTCCCTTCATCAGGTGACTGGGCTTATCTGGCCCAAGTACCCATTCGCGTATGTGGGCTCGTCAGCTGCGTAGGTCCTCTACTTGGTGGGCTTGGTGGGCTTTTGTGGGCTGGCTTGGTATTTTTGCAGGTGGATTCCTGGAGGGGAATCCAGCCCCAACATTTGCCCCCCAGCCCATTGAGTGAGTAGAGGAACTCGATGAGCGGACATATAGGTCAGGTAAGATGATAAATGTGATAAGATCAGTCGGTTTTGAGGATAAACTCAACAATTTCGATTTAATTTCAGATTCCTTAACCGAAAGATTTCGAGTAGATACGCGAGATAAGTCGCTGCTGATGTGGACGGCTGAGATGGAGCGTCTCTTCAGCGCACCGCATCTGACGGTCCAGATCAGGCGCGAAGAAGGGATCTCTGCGATCTCAAAAATTGTGGTGATGATGGCTTTAAATAACTTCCCACCTCTCCACTTGACGTCACGTCAACTCACACGACTCTAAAGGTAACTTCTCTCCTCCTTTATTATTTACTGCGCTTTGTTTTGTAGAGGTAGAAAAATCTCGTCTTTTTTTTTCTTATTGCTATCTCCTTCGTTTCTCTTCTATTCCCTCTTACTCGATCTGCCTTCTTTGCTCTTTTCTTTCATCTCTCTCGTCCTTCTCTGTCGAAATCGAAAGATGATCGACTTCGAAGATTCCCAGAATAAAAGCAACCACAGTTACGACAACGATGAAATTTCGTTCGAGACGAGGTCGGCGGCGTTACCGCCGCGAGTACAAAGACGCGTCATAACCCTAGGCAGAATGGGTCCAATTCGTCTGCCGTCAACCAGAGCCGACAAGGCGAAGAAGAAAAAGGCTGCCAAGCAAGGAGGAGGCACTCCGATGACGAACAGCGACCTGGTCGACCTCCGGAGGAGATGCCAGGTTCTGGTGGAGGTAAATATGATACTCCCAAGGCTGCCGCTGCATCCTGAGAACATGTCGGTCGGGTGGTGTTGCGCTTATGCCAATTTCTTCGAGAAATGTGGCCTATTTTTCCTGATTCCGGTGTGTATCCTCGAGATGCTCTACTGTCTCGGCCTCGCCTTTCCCCAGATGTGCCCAAACTTTGTCCGCCATGTACAGGCGTTATTCACCCGGGCTCGGGAAGTAAACAGAGAATTCAGCTGCCATGACCTACTTCAGCTCTGCCAGGTCAAGACCAATGCTAGGAGGGACCAAGGGACGTACTACATCAATGCTCGTCCCGGATCTCTGGTCCTAGTTGGTTTAAAGGCTTGTCGAGACACCAATTGGCGATCCAAGTACTTCTTTTTCAGAGTAGATTGTCATTCAATTGGCAGTTTTGATCCCGCGAGGATAACAAGGACCTGGTCTACCAACCTGGGTCAGATGGAGACCTGAGCCTCTTGATTTTTCTTTGTTGTTTGTGTTGAATCCTTGACTGCTTTTGCTGAACATTAATACTTAAATTAATTGTTTTTTTTTTATGGTTTGTAGCAAGGACCAAGGAAGTTACTCTCTCGGAGACGGAACTCGAGCTGTTAACCCTTCTCCGACGTGGTCAGACTAACTAGTCCACTTTTAGCAGAGATCGCATCGTAGCTGCTCTTGCCGTAGATCCAGCAGTTCCCGTAGCTCCAGCAGTTCCCGCAATCGTCCCTCCAGCAGCATAGCTAGATCCGATCGAAGAGGTCCTGCAGATTTAACCAGTCCCCGAGGCTAATCTGCCTATAGGTACGAGTTCCGTTATATTTTTTTTTTAAAATGTACGAGTTATCGAGACAGCTGCGCAACTCGAGCTGCTAACTAACAAATGTCGTGCTTTGTTTGTTCAGTTCCTCCTAACTCCAGCTCTACTTCAGAACTCTCGCTCATTAGAAGAATGAGGCGTCCAAGCCTTCGTGTTCAACGAGCCAACGCCGGGGCTCCTGCTTGTGCTGGTGATCTTTCGGCCGCAGTGACCGCGGCTCGAAACAATCTAGCTGTTTCCAGCGCATCTGCCTCAGCGTCTCATCCCTCACTTCCTGAGATCAATACCGGGACCTCTGCTGCAGCAGGTCAGTCAGATAACAATCAGGTATCTGGGTCATCTGCAGTTGTTCGTTCTGATGGTGTACCGTCCTCTCCGAAAAGAGCTCGGACCCAGACGGAGGTGAATCCTGCGGCTGAGTTGGTCGTGAACTTCAGGGGGTCGCCACTCCCAGAGAGGAGAGGATGGAACCTACGGCTGCTATTCCGGAGCAGCTGCCTCCGCGGATAGGCGATCCTCGGGCAGGTCCCATGGCGGAGGACGAGGCTCCAGGGGTGGGGGCAGGTCTTCAAACCGGTCTCAGGAAGTGAGGCAGACGTCCAACTCCGGCGGAGGATCCGCGGGAAGAAGGCCTTTCCACTGGTCTTACACTCACGACCGTGATCACCTGATCGTTGAGGACGAGGCTGGGTTGGCGAACCTGCTTTGGCACATCAAAGGGAGGAACTGCCAGGTTCCTGGAGTGAAGAACATGGCCGAGGTGGCGGCCTATGCTGACATGATGGCGAAGGAGGGCTAGGTAATAGTCGATAATTGTCTCCTTCTAATTCTATTCTTATGCTAGTCGTAACTTTCTGTTTTGCCTTCGGTAGGCGATAGCTGCCACAAACAAGCTGGTCGCTCTCTATGAGCAGCGTCTGAGCTAGGTCCCCTCGGTGAGTGAGCTCGAAGAAGGAAAGACCCTCAACCGGGAGCTGGCGTTGAGTGTGAAGGCTGGTCAGGATCGCGAAGTCTCGTTCCAGGTACACCTCGGTTTTGACTTGTTTGTATATAATTCATCGATGATTCGATGATTCTGACCTAATTGTTATTTCAGGCAGAGATCGAGAGGCTGAAAATGGAGTTGTCCACTTCAAAAGACCTCGAGAAAGGTTATGCTGAGAAGATCGGGCTCATGGAGATGGAGATCGGGGGGTTGCAAGCCGACAAGCAGACGGCGAGGAAGCAGATTCATCGCTTGGAGCAGAGGAGGGAAGAGCTCTCCAAAGAGGTGATGGACCTGACTTCGACTGCACTAGGGGCAAAGAAGGCAGTTCATGATGCTAAGGTTGAGTTGGCTGCTGCGTATTCGAAGCTGCTGGCTGGGATCAAGGAGAAGTGGGTCGCCAAAAAGGAGTACACGGTACTGGAGGGGCAAGCGGCCGAGGTGGAGTCGAACCTGGCTTTGATCGACCAGATCACAAAGGTTGCTATCGATCTGACCGTGGAGAAACCTCGGCTGCAAGCAGAGATGGATGAACTAGAGGCACGGTGCAAATCGAAGGAGGTATCAGACTTTACTCTAAGCAAGTTGGATCTCCCGCAGGTTTCAGAGATTTCGGTGGTACGTCCGATGGACGTCGACGAGCAAGGGACGCCAATTGGCTTGGACGAGTTCGGGAGCAACAAAGACGCGTTTCCGGGAGGTCTCGCGGAGGGTTCTGGTACTGTCTTCACTACGCCAGACTCCTTGTTTGTTTTAGGATTTTGTGTTTTGTTTCAGACTTGGTGCCTGGGAAGGCTTTTATCCTTTCGTTTATTGCTTTTTGAACTTGGTGCCTGGGAAGGCTTTTATCTTTTGTTCGTTTAAGCACTTGGATGCCTGGGAAGGCTTTTATCCTTTTTAGCAAGTATTTTTTATCTTTCGTTCGAGGGTTGACACTTCGTTGATTTTGGTGTATGATCACCTCGCTTTGTCCATGTTCCGGATAATAATTGGACTTGTTTCGAGTCCAAGTTATTTCGGATGTGATATGGTATGTTCTTTGAAGGTTAAAACTTTGAGTGAGTTTGAGTTGTTTTGTCTCGAGAACCTGTTGAAGTGAGGTCACACAAGGGACCTGCCAGATTTTGGGAGCTGGGCTTGTGGTATCGCCAGGTCGCGAATGAAACCTTCGTTTCTTCCTTGTTTACTATGTTATTTGTTGATAGCGAAAGAGTTAGATTTGGTTGTAGTAGGTGAGCTCCGATGAAGCCGAAGTGATGTGTTCTGATAAGTTTAGTTCACTATCGACTCTTTAGAAGCGAGATCACAAAATGGATCCGCCAACATTCGGGTGTTGGGCTTTGGGTATCGTAAGATTACGAATGAGTTTTAAATCATAGTGTAAATGATTGTTTTTGCAAAATATGATAATGAGTATCAAAATTTTCTTTTATTCTTATCTCGAAATTGTTAAGTACAAAAAGAGGTAAAGCAAGCGACAATCTGGCGTTTGGTCATCGAGCAGGGACCTCCTCGATACAGAGGGGAGATTGAACTGTTAGGTGAGCAGCTGATCTTCGTTGATGGAAGATGCGATGTTTGTTTCCCTTGTTGAAGTTTCGTCTTTCAAATGGAAGGGTTGAGATGGTAATTGCGTTTGCGGAGGTGACTGCCTGCATACCTGGTTAGGGGATTAAGCCCTTTTGTGATTTGATTGAAGTGGTGGCTGCGCTCTTGGGGGGAGCTGCCTACGTACCCTGCCAAGAGATCAAGCCTTATCCTAGTTCGATTGTTTTTGAGTACCTATTTGTGGTATATCTTGAGATGCATGGCATTCCAAGGCCGTAACTCAGGTACTCCGTTGATTACTTTTACGAGCTTATAGACGCCGTCACATACCACCTCGGTGATTCGATAGGGACCTTCCCAGTTAGTTCCCAGTTTTCCAGCGTTTAGCTCTCTCGTGTTGCTGAACACTTTTCGTAAAACGAGCTCTCCCACTTCGAATCTCCGAATTTGGATATTGAAGTTATAGTAGCGGGCGACAGCTTGTTGATAGTTTTGAACTCGCATCATTGCCTGATCTCTGCGTTCATCGATGAAGTCCATGTTGTCCTGTAACATTTGTGTGTTCAGGTCCGAGTTAGCAGGACTGGCGGTCCTTCTCACGCTTGGTACTATGGTTTCGACAGGGATTACTGCTTCTAAACCATAGGCGAGAGAGAACAGTGTTTCTTGTGTTGACTTGCGAGGTGTAGTTCGTTAGGCCCAGAGAACTCCGTGGAGCACGTCGGACCACATTGATTTTTTGGAATCAAGTCTTTTCTTGATGTTGTTAAGTATAGCTTTGTTGGCGGCTTCTGCCTACCTTGTGGGTAACGGGGGGTGGATGTGGTAAGACGGATCTTCCACTTGTCGCAAAATGCTTTGATTTTTCCCGAGGTGAGGTTAGTCCCGTTATCGGTGACGATCTCATAAGGTATGCCATGTCGGCATATGATATTTTCCCATACGAAGTCCTCGACTTGTTTCTCGGTTACCTGTTGGAAGGATTTAGCCTCAATCCATTTGGTAGAGTAGTCGGTGAGGACCAGCAGGTTTTTTAGTCTTTTCTTCCCACCGGAGGCTTCCATGGGACCTACGACGTCCATGGACCACTTCATAAACGGGTAAGGAGAAGATATCGAGGACATTTCCTCGGGAGGTTGATGAAGAGCAGGTGCATGTCGTTGGCATTTATCGCACCTGAGTGAATGAGCTATGCAATCGGCTAGCATTGTTGGCCAGAAGTAGCCTTGCTTTTTAACTCTGAGGGCGAGGGTACGTCCACTACAGTGGCTACCACATTGCCCCTCGCGCTTGCTTTTCATGAGGTCTTTCGTTTGTTGCCCGTAGGTACACACCATATAGGGACCTGCGATGTTGCGTTTCATAAGTCTCCCTTCCATGATGCAGTACCCTGCGCTCTGGGCTTTGAGTTTTCTTGTCTCCCACTTGTCGGGAGGTGTGATCCCTCGTTCGATGTAATCGATGATTGGGATTCTCAAGTCGTTGTACGGTTCAGGTTTGTACGAGGTAGGTTGTTCGGGGGTTCCAAGCTCCGGCTCTTCCTCCGCTGCACCTATCTCCGCGGCTGCTGCAAGAGCTCTAGCCACGGGGTGGTGCTTCAGCGTGTTTTCGTCCCAGCGTGTTTGACCATTAGGTCGATGCTCGGGTGTTCTATTCCTTCGACCGGGATAATTCTTTTGACGAAAGGATCTGACGTGGAGGCGAGAGCTGCCAAGCCGTCTACAGAGGTGTTTTCTCCTTTGGGGATTTTGACTAGTTTGAGGTACGCTTCCATGCGCTCGTCATTCCTTAAGCTATCTTAATGCCAGCAATGAGGGCTTCGTACTCAGACTCGTTGTTTGATGCGTATAATCCGAGTTGGAACGATTGTTCGCTGACTTCCCCGGTGGGGGAGGTGAGTTGTATTCCTACTCCGGATCCCTGTTGGTTGGAGGAGCCATCGACGTGGAGGAGCCATTTCTTATTGGAGTTGGTTCCATCCAGGTCCGCTAACGGGAGCTCGATTACAAAGTCGGCTAGGACCTGTGCTTTCAAGCTGGTGCTGGTGCGATATTCTATATCGTACTCACTTAGTTCTATAGCCCATTTTGCAACTCGACCTGATTGAGTTGGACTGTGCATAATGGTTCTGATTGGTTGAGACGTCATCACTACGATGGGATGTGATTGAAAATATGGTCTCAGTTTTCGAGCTGACATGACTAGGCCAGTGCCAGTTTTTCCATTGCTGGATAACGGGTTTCAGCGTCTATCAACGTTTTACTAACGTAATAGATCGGTTTCTGTCCTTCGTGATCTTCTCTCACCAGGACGCCGCTTATCGCGGTTCGGGAGACTGCCGTGTACAGGTACAACGGTTCTCCTTCTTCGGGTTTTGCGAGTATGGGTGGTTCGGACAGGTACGCTTTCAATTGTTTGATGGCTTGCTCGCAGTCCTCATTCCAATCAAACTTTTTATCCTTTCGGAGGAGCTGATAGAAAGGGACGCATTTATCGGTACACCTGGATATGAACCTGTTGAGGGCGGCGATACGGCCGGTTAGACGTTGGACCTCCCGTGCCGTTTTTGGCGATGGCATGTCGATGAAGGCTGCAATCTGCTTAGGATTGGCCTTGATGCCTCTTTCAGTTACTAGGTATCCGAGGAATTCTCCTTAGGGAACTCTGAAAGAGCATTTCTCGGGGTTTAGCTTCATTTCAAATTTGTTTAGGATTTTGAAGCATTCTCTTAATTGCTGGACGTGTTCTTTTTCGCGAGCTGACTTGACCAGCATGTCGTCGATATAGACCTCTATCGTTTTACCTAGCTGGTCGGCGAACATTCTGTTCACCAATCTTTGGTAAGTAGCTCCAGCGTTTTTTAAACCAAAGGGCATTACTTTATAACAGTAGGCTTATTCCTCGGAAGTTCGCACTTGACCAGGCGAAGCTGTCTTTATTTTCTTTGAGAAAGGTTATGAGATCCTCTCGTATCGCTGGGTCGAGGTCTTGACCTATCCCAAAGCATCGTTTGGGATCTGATTCGTCTATGTAGACCTGTGTTATCAACGGTTTTCGAGGTCTGCTCTAAGAAGGGTCAGAGGATCTGACTATTTTCATTTTCGTGAGTTTGTCTTCTATCATTAGTACTACGGGGTCAACTTTTTTGATAAGCTCGTAGCTGCCCATATAGCACTTTCGGGAGCTACGTTGGCTGTCGTATACGACTGCTATCCCCTTGTCCGAGGGGAATTTAACGCATTGGTGGTAGGTTGATGGGACGGCTTTCATGGCGTGTAGCCATGGTCTTCCCAGTATTGCGTTGAAAGGAGCTTTCTTATCGACTACGAGGAAACTCGTGAGTCGCCTCACTCCTCGTGCGACGGTTGGGAGCTGGATGGTTCCTAGAGAAAATGTCGTATCTCCAGCAAACCCGGTAAGTGGCGTTTTTCTGCCTTGCAGCTCGGAATCGAGGTGCCCCATTTTTTTGAAGGCCTCGTAAAAGAGTACGTCAACTGAGCTTCCCGTCTTGATCATTATACGGAAAGTTCATAGTTGCCTACATCGATTCGAATAACGAGAGCGTCATCGTAAGGTTTATCGAGGTCGGTGGTTTCGCTTTCCCAGAATGTGATCTGGTGGTCAGGTCCCATCATCGGGCTCTTGCCTTTTGTGTAAGAATCTGCTTTCCTCTGATGAGTTTTGATCGAATTGATTGAGTCGTTGCAGAGCTGAGACCCTCCAATGATGAAATCGATGCGTTTCGGGGAGAGGTGCTCAGTTGCGCTTCTGCAGAATTTCGAGAGGCGTAATGGAAACCTCATGTTTTTCTTATGCGGGGCGGGGGGAGGTGTGGTGACTGACCTTCCTGTCCTGCCACCTAGATCGAGTTTTGCAAAGACTAGGTCTATGCGTTCTCTCCTAGCAGGTGGGGGAGAGTCACTTCCCTCCGGTGTTCGTTCCTGTTTCTTTTGCTTGGGAGTTTGCTCCTCCTCCTGTTCGTCGGGAGGAGGGGTTTCAACTTTGGGGTTTGAACCTTTTTTAGTTTTACCCCCAGCTGCGATTAACTTTTTAACGGCGCGACACTCCTCGGTGGAATGTCCTCTTTTTTTGTGGTACTTGCAATATTTTCCGAGGTCAAGTTTCTGGACTCTCGTCCTCAGCTGCCTCTTCTATTGCGAATAAGGTATGCTGCCCCTGCGTTTAGTTTTCCTTTTTGAAGGGTTTTTTAATTGCAAGGGGAGCGTTTTGCGTTTTAGATTCTTTGAATCGTAAGGCCAGCACAGCGAGCTCCTCTTCGGCTTTGGCGAAGTGGAGAGCTTTGTGAAGGGCATTGTCTAAAGAGACCGGTTATCTAACAGTGAGTTCCTCACGAAACCTAGAGGAGAACCACCACTACAACAAATATCCACATTAATAGCACAAGAGGATAGCTCATTTTTCGTTACTGCTATGAAAACTAAATTTTTATTTTGATTATTTTGTAATAGCGTTTGATAAACGCTATGATAGAAAATCACTAAGCGGGAAGCTAAAATCATCTATTCCGCCAATACTTATGCGAAAAAATTCACTTAAGCGCCTTATGTCTCAGATCTAAAAATATTAAGCGACAAAACGCTAAACACATCTTAAGAAAAAAAAATCCCCCAAATTGATTCCTTCAAACCCTAAATTTCTTCTTTTGTCCATCTCTAATTCCACTTCACACATCCAA
The DNA here is from genome assembly GCF_000001735.4 of Arabidopsis thaliana. Classification (NCBI taxonomy): domain Eukaryota; kingdom Viridiplantae; phylum Streptophyta; class Magnoliopsida; order Brassicales; family Brassicaceae; genus Arabidopsis; species Arabidopsis thaliana. Next base: position 4,359,969 of record NC_003075.7, on the reverse strand, counting down.
AATTCTACATTGTTCTTCACCTTTCTCTCCTCCTTTCTCTCTTCTTTCACTCATCCTCTCACGTTTCAGTTAGAGATTGCTTTAGTTGGAAAAGGTTTGTTGATTTGTCTCTCTTTTCCCTTTGAATCTATAGCTTCTAATCCTTGTTTGTTGGTTGTGTCTCTCCTCTGTTGGTTTTGTCTCTCCTCTTTCTTTGAATCTGCAGCTCAAAAGGGTAACGTTTTTGAAGTGTTTTTGTGCACACAAGATGTTCGACGAATTGACTGTGAGACAAAAACCAAGAAACGACTCAACATCTCTTTCTCTGGGTTCGTTTCTCTCTTCTCCAAGGTTGTGGTCTATCTCAAATCACTATGATTCATAAATCTAATTACAAATACTTTATCTATAACATCTTAAGTGTTCTTCCTCATGTTGAATTATGTTGTGTGTATGGTTCGACATTGCATTCAGCCGTGGATATTGTAGTATCTTAGGTCATTAAGCAAGGTCTCTTTGTTAGCATATGTAGCATAAAAAGGATTTCGTTTTGTTTTTTATGTTGTTTGGTGCTTACTTGGTTAACTTGTTTCAGGTAATACTTGAAGATTATGGCTTTATGTGAGTATCAAGATTCCTTCCTAAGTTTCTTTTCCTCTATACATATTCTTTCTTGCTTCAATATTGACAATATACTTAGCTTCAATTAAGCTACTAGGAGACTGAGTTTTGGTTAAGACCAAGGAGACAGAGAAAAAGACTTGACTTTCGAATATAGAGAATTGAGAGATGGGTGATAGTCAAGGTAGCATCAGACTTGCTTTATTGGTTTGGTTTCAAAAACATCATTTTGTGGATTGTTAGTGGTTAGCTAGATTAGCTGGATTGATTTCACTTATGTCGTTTGTCATTTTTGTTTTCAGAATTCTCAGAAGTTCCTGATCTAAGTCAATGGTGTTCGAGTTGTGTCTATGAGTCACCGATGATGGATACAAGTGATGGTCTTGAGTTTGCGTTTCTTGGAGAAAGTAAAGGTAGAAAGGAAATGGAATTAGTCTCTTCTCAGGCTAAAGTTATGTCTCATTCGCAGATTGAGTTTTCAGGTGAGTAAAAAGATTTGTTTACTAATAATGTGACTTAATAAGTTTGTGTTCAAGAAGCCGAAATCTTACTTGTTTTATTTCATGTTCTAACAGAAGATATAATGAATCTCGTCGTTGAGGACAGTGAGATAGATGAAGACAACAGTCTTTGGGGAAAACCTAAGAGAAAAGGTAGCAATTTTTTCGAAAACCTAAGAGAAAGGAAGAGACTACAACAACCTATGAAGCTGAGCTAACTTACTTGAAGAACGGAGTCCAATATCTAAAAAACGAAGTAAGGAATTTGCATGATCTCATCAATAACTTCATTGGCAAAAGTAGTATATAGAAGTTAGCATATTAGTTTAAGTGTTGGATTGAGACTTGTGTTAAGTATGAATTGATTTTTGGTTTATGAAATGGTGTATACTTTTTGGATGTTTATTATTATATATGTATTGGATATTTTGAAAACTAAACAGGTTCCACCAAATGCAAATAGATTCAAACAACCGCATAAAATTAGAGTCATGACACTGAATATTACAGCATCAAAAACATTATAGATCATAGCCTATATATATCGCTATTATAGTCGATAAATGAAAGCATTTTACTAATGCTATGGTAGAATACTATATCATAGCATACGGAAAAAATGCTATCGTATATGGAGGGTTTACCATAACAGGGGCATAAGACAGCGTTTATGAAAACGCTATTAATGACATTTTATAGCGTTTCTCTCGTGATAAGAATGTGGATATTTGTTGTAGTGCACAGACCGTTACGAAGGGCTGCTATGGCTACCTCTTTGTTTAGGTTCGCAATTTTCGATTTGATTGCTTTGAATTTTTTGACGTAAGATCGCAGGGATTCGTTCTGAAGTTGAGTGAGACTCCAGAGGTCGGCTTCAGACGTCCTGTGTTCGATAAGTACCGAATACTGTTTTAAGAAAGCGGTGGCGAGCTGGTCGAAGGTATCAATGGAGTTCCCTTCGAGGCTAGCAAACCATTCGAGGGCGTGACCTACGAGGTTTTCTACGAAGAAACGGCAATGACCTGCTTCATTTTCTTCGTCTGTCAGGTACGCTCATGTTATAGCGAAACGGAAGGATCTCAGATGAGCCTTTGGGTCGCTCGTTCCGTCGTACTCCGGGAAACGGAGTCTCCCGACGTCTCGGAGGCAAAAACGAGCGATCCTATTCGTGAACAGGGTGCGCATGGTATCTTCGATCACGCGATCTATGTCGGGAGCATCACTCACTGCTAGGTGCATTCGCGAATGCATTTGAGCCATGTTCGCATTTGTTTGAGCTGCGTAATTGCGGAATGTTTCCATATCCACGACGTTATGCGGATCGACCGGTGCTTGGGGATCGGTTGGACTGTTAAGGAGGTCGCTTCCTGGTATCCGGGAAACGGATGGCGGATTAGCGATAGAGGTCTGTTGTTGCGTTGAGCTCCCGGGAATGCGGGAACTGGATGCGGTTGTTTGGTTTCTCGTCCACGTGTACCTAGGGGGCGAACAGCCCATCGATAGTAAAGTTGGGACCGGTAGCCTTGGGAAGGCAGGCGTTGTGCTTGTTTCGTTTCCTGTTGCCAGGTTTTTGACGAGAGCATTCGCAGGTGCCTGTAAAAAGGCGACCTACCGGTTGATAGGATGTGAGACGTCTATCGAAGCGAAATCCAGACGAGTTCTCGGAGTAGGATCGGCAAGGGAGACGGTACCTGTCAGATCTATGGGGACCTGGGCAGGAATCCTAGTTTCGCGAGGGGGGGGGAACCTCCTTACCCGCGGTATCGCGCTCTACCTCATGTACCATGCGAGTGGAGTCGCGTCTCTGCTGACCCACAATTGCGGCGAGGTTGCGATGCGCAATTTCTTGGTTTTTGGTTAAGTTGATCAAGTTCATGATCATTGCGTGGAGCTCGGCCAATTCGCTGGCAGGTCGCGGAGGGACCTGATTAGACGGGTTGGCCGGGTTATCTCCGTTTGGAGGCTGTATCGTGACGTTTCGTTCTCCGCCCCTTGTTTGCGGAGGGGGAGTGATTTGGTCAGATCCAGAAGAATTCAAGTTTTAGGAGATGTTCTCCATGTCAGTATTATGGACAACATCAACCTGGGCTCCGGGAGGGAGATCCGTTGGGAGGTGCCCGTCCGTAACGTCATCGTTTGGGATCTGAACTGGTAAACCAGATCCCGATGAATTGGATGAATTGGGATCCATGATCGTTGGTCACAATTGATGTGTTAGTTTAGGTGTTGAAATGATCTGTTTTCGTCCCCACAGACGGCGTGAAATGTGGGTTCTGAAATCCACACTAGAGATTTGTATTTAAGATTATGAGAAAGGACGGCTAGATCTTCACTGAAACCTGGAGAGTTATATTGCTAAGAACGAATGGACTTTTGTATTAATTATGACAAAGCTTTTACAATGTGAAAAGAGATTACAAGTGTAAAAGTGTGTGTGTGAATGTAAGCTAGATTGAATGTCTCTTCCAAGTCGTCCTTGCTCCCTTATATAGGTCTACGCACGTGGTAACTCCGTCCGGGCTCTGCGGAGATCCTCCTGGATATTCGGGAGGTCAGTTCCGAGATATCAGGTCCGCTCCGCGAATATCTCGTCATCAGTTCCTAGGTCATTATTCGCTTATCTCCCTTCATCAGGTGACTGGGCTTATCTGGCCCAAGTACCCATTCGCGTATGTGGGCACGTCAGCTGCGTAGGTCCTCTACTTGGTGGGCTTGGTGGGCTTTTGTGGGCTGGCTTGGTATTTTCGCAGAAGGATTCTTGGAGGGGAATCCAGCTCCAACATTTACCAAGAGGTGCAACTTGGAAAAATCCTTGAGAATGAAATCTAGTCTTGTGAAGAGCGAACTCAACACTTAGATTTCACCGAAATGAATACATTTTTCCAAGAGGTGGAACTTGGAAAAATCCTTGAGTGATGAAATCTAGTCTTGTGAAGGGCGAACTCATCGCTTAGATTTCACCGAAATGAATATATTTTCCAAGAGGTGGAACTTGGAAAAATCCGTGAGGGATGAAATCTAGTCTTGTGAAGAGCGAACTCATCACTTAGATTTCACCGAAATGAATATATTTTTCCAAGAGGTGAAACTCGGAAAAATCCTTGAGGGATGAAATCTAGTTTTGTGAAGAGCGAACTCAACACTTAAATTTCACCGAAATGAATATATTTTTCCAAGAGATGGAACTCGGAAAAATCCTTGAGGGATGAAATCTAGTTTTGTGAAGAGCGAACTCAACACTTAAATTTCACCGAAATGAATATATTATTCCAAGAGATGGAATTCGGAAAAATCCTTGAGGGATGAAATCTAGTCTTGTGAGGAGCGAACTAATCACTTAGATTTCACCGAAATGAATATATTTTTCCAAGAGGTGGAACTTAGAAAATTCCTTGAGGGATGAAATCTAGTCTTGTAAAGAGCGAACTGATCACTTAGATTTCACCGAAATGAATATATTTTCCAAGAGGTGGAACTTGGAAAAATCCTTGAGGGACGAAATCTAGTCTTGTGAAGAGCGAACTCATCACTTAGATTTCACCAAAATGAATATATTTTTCCAAGAGGTGGAACTTGGAAAAATCCGTGAGGGATGAAATCTAATCTTGTGAAGAGCGAACTCATCACTTAGATTTCACCGAAATGAATATATTTTTCCAAGAGGTGAAACTCGGAAAAATCCTTGAGGGATGAAATCTAGTCTTGTGAAGAGCGAACTCATCACTTAGATTTCACCAAAATGAATATATTTTTCCAAGAGGTGGAACCCAAAAAACTCTTGAGGGGTGAAATCTAGTCTTGTGAAGAGCGAACTCATCACTTAGATTTCACCAAAATGAATATATTTTTCCAAGAGGTGGAACTTGGAAAAATCCGTGAGGGATGAAATCTAGTCTTGTGAAGAGCGAACTCATCACTTAGATTTCACCGAAATGAATATATTTTTCGAAGAGGTGAAACTCGGAAAAATCCTTGAGGGATGAAATCTAGTCTTGTGAAGAGCGAACTCATCATTTAGATTTCACCGAAATGAATATATTTTTCCAAGAGGTGGAACCCAAAAAACTCTTGAGGGGTGAAATCTAGTCTTGTGAAGAGCAAACTCATCAATTAGATTTCACCAAAATGAAGCGACTACAAGTACATAACAAGAAATTCAACGCAGACTTATTAACAGATGCAAGCTTGGTTTCGTTGGAAAGATAAGTCTTGGGGCTTTCCGCTGATATGTAAATAGTCTTGTGGTTCCATGTAGTTCGCCGGGAAACCCTTCCCGAAGTGGGCTTGTTTGAAAAGCGTGGACCTGTGTTTTTCAAATTTCGTACGGATTGCATATGGTGCAAAGCTTTGACGATAATTCTCAACAGACAACTTCGTTTGATGCAAAGTCGTGCTAGTTAAGAAGTTGACTCTTGGGGCAACGCGGTGGTAGGTTAGCCTTCACGAGGTTTCATCTGATTCACCGTGAAACTCTTCTAAACGTTAGCTTGATTGACAGAGGCGGATCTGCGTTTCGGGAATTTCATACAAACTGCATCTATTGCAAAGATTTGATGATAACTCTCGGCAGATAACTCCATTTAAAACAAACTCGGTCTCTTTGGAAAACTGACTATCAGGGCAACGCCTGGATAGGTTTTACGCCCCGAGGTTCTTTGTATATCTTTGGAAAATCACCTCATCATAAAGTGGTTTGAATCTGCACTTTACGATTTCGTACTTGTTGTACCTGTTCTAGAGCTTTAACGATAACTCTTGACGGGCAATTCTTTCCAAAGCAAGGTTGGGCTCCTTGAAAAACTGACTCTTGGGGCAACGCGCTGATATGTTAATCGTCACGAGGTTCGTTGAGAGTCATCGGGAAACCACTTCGCCATGTAGCGGCTTGTATCTGCGTTTTAAGAGTTCGGAGATGTTGTGACTCTTGCAGAGATCTGATTATAACTCTTCATAGACAATTCCGTTTAAGGAAAAGTCCAGCTCCTTGGAAAGCTGACTCTTGGGGCATCATGAGCATATGTTGAATGTTATGATGGTATCCAAAAATCAGTGGGAAAATGTCTTCCAAAGAGGTAGATAGATATGCATCGTCAAATTTGTCGTTGCCGAGGTTTTTGGAAATATCCAAAAGTGAATCTCCTTCCTTTGCTGCAACAACTTCGTGCTCTATATGTTGAATGCCTCTAAGTGATTCTCATATCGATGTTTTTAGCCGAACTGGTGGTTTGGTGGAGTTTTGATTTAATTCTTTTAGCTCATGGTGGACTCTCTCATAGTCCGCTTTATGTGTCAAAGGGATATGGTCGCCTCCACCTCGCTCGAGCTCTTACTCATCTCGGATGACTCCTTGATCGAGCTTACTAGGGATCTCCTGCTGGGATTGAGCTCCAATTTTTTCCTGGTCTTCAGCTATTGGTGTCTCGTTGGCTAAGAGAGTTATGCGAGAACTAGGATTTGGAGAACTAAGTAATCCTCACGAGTAGAAACAAGATTTAGTTTTTAGTAAATGTTACCTGGGCGTCGAACATCCCTAGATGGTAGTTACGAAGTCATCGAACATCCCTAGATGGTAGTTACGAAGTCAGCTAGCATCTTAAGGGCGTCGGTAATGGTTTGATCGGCAATGATGGCTTGTTCATGTCTTGAAACTTCTGAAACGCTTGAGAACTTCAGGTCCCCATAGACGGTGCCAAAATGTGGATGTCGGATTTACACACTCAAGTATTTATATTATTTGTGGGCTAAAACTCTCGAGTACAAAAGTACAAGACAAATGTGCATAATAAAAGTATAAGAGAGTATATAGAAATGTACGAAGAATTTGTACATAAAAAATGGTATAGTATTTCTTGTATAAAGATCTTACATAAAAAGGGAAGAAATAATCTTTTGTGTATTTATCAGAAAATAACAATGTTTAATATTAAGATTTGTGGTGAAAATGTAGATTCTCTAGCTCCCTTTTCTTGGAGTCTTCACCTCTCTTTTATAGTCTCTTTCCTTCTTCCAATGTGCCATTATTTGGCTATTAATTATAGAATTAATTCACAAAATAACTTCCACAATCAATTCATAAACTTGAATGACAAGTTTATTCCTTTGACCATAGTCATTAATCCATGAATTAAACTACAAATTAATGTCAAGATTTGACCACCTCCTTTGTGCAACATGGTCCTTCTTGGGCTTGAAAACTGATGGGCCTTCGAAATACTTAAGAGATCCAGTTTGCGGGATTCGGTATCAACAGGGACCAGCGAACAAGAGCAAGGTCATTATGAAGAAGGTGCTGACCAAGGAGGAGATGAGATAGCTGAAGTTCACAAGAAGCTCAGTGTGCTTGAAGAGCTTGGGAACCTTCACAGCAAAACAATGAAGGGTTTCAAGAAGAAGATGAGAACAATGAAGAAGTATGGCTGCTCAACTCAAGGACTTCCAGATCAGCCAAGGCCACCATCTCCCACCCCCGAAGTAAGAAGGATTGGTTCAAGGAGCTCAGCTGCAAGGAGAGCTGAAAGGATCGATCCACCCCGAGCTTCATCTTTTGAGCCTCGGGAAGTGATCTTCGAGCTGAGAGAGCCAAGGAGTAGGCAAAGACGAGCTTCCACATGCTCGACCAGACAGAACGAGCATAACCCTCCCGCCTCAACTTCAGCCCCTGCCTATACCCAAGAGAGTATGGATGACTATGTCTCCATCTACTTCACCTGATCACTGAGGTAACACCACCTCAACCATTGTACATACGATTAACTTTTTATTTTTCTTTGTGTGTTGTTTGTTTTGGTCTTGAATTCTCTTTCAGATTTTTATTATACAAGGGACTGTGTAATTTAAGTTTGGGGGAGGGTTCAAGACATGTTTAACATTGTGTTCTCTTTTCTTATTTTAAATTTTGCATCATCTAAGACATAGAAAAACCAAAAAAATTTGAAATTTTTTCAGAAAATGATTTCACATAAACAGAGTGTCATGTAGATTGCATTTCATTTTAGGATTGTATATAGTGTCCTTGCATTTAGGATTGCTCATTTGCATAGGGGATAATGATGATTTCAAACCGATAAGCATGTTTTGATTCAATGAAGTAAGTTCAATGCCCAGGTTGTTAGTTCTCTGTTGCATAACCGATTGTATCTCTGAAGTAAGACTGCACCCTGCTTTGAATTTGTAACTTGACTATACTACTTTGATTCGAAACTCGCTTATCTGATGCCATTCCCTATCTATTAGAACCTGAACTGAATTTGCAATTATCATATCTATGCATTGTTTGTGAACTCATGGCTACCATATACATACTTGGATTATCTTATTCACTTCACCACCCTCTGTTAATCCAAGTAGTTGTCTCTCATTTTTAGAGCAATTTCTCATACCCTTAGCCAAGCCTTATTTTAAGTCAAAGATCATTTGTGTGTGATTGTGAGGTCTGTTTTGATTGAGCTTGGTATAACGTGTTAGGTATGAGCCGACAAGAGCAGTCTTTCATGTAGACCTAGCTTACGCTTTTTGGGTTTGCTAGGACTAAGTGGAGACTTGTATTCGGGATTGGGATTGTGTATTGAATGAATGGGAATGAGAATGAAAAGAAAAGAAAAAAAAAAAAGAGTAAGAGTTTAGAGTTCTAAGGGGGATACAAAAGTGTTAAGTCTAGTAAAGGGTTTGGAATTCAAAGAAGTTAGGCATTGTGATTCAAAAAAAAGGGTAAAACGCCCTATGTGCTAAGATTAGAAAAAAAAGCCTTAAGTTCGTCAAAGTATAAAACCAAACCCGCTAGACTCTTAAATCGTTTCAAAGAACAACCCCTTAGAACTTGAACCAAAAGAGAGAAAGAATGAGAAAAAGGGTAGAATTACGACATCTATGGGACTGGGATCATGTTCTGAGCTATCATACTATATCATTGGGTAGATGGGAGTCTGTTCTTGTATGTGTCCATTGGCTTTTACCTTTAGCATTCTGCTGAAGCTCAATCTTTTCTCTGAGAGTCCCCTATTACTCAACCAATCACTAGAGGGACCATTTTTGTCTCTTCGCCTAAGCCCGAAACCAAGTGAGTTCATAACCATTGCATTGCTTGATCCACTGTTCGTGCTTAATGAATGTTAAAGGGAATTGGTTGATGAGAATGCTTGAATAGATTAAGGCAATTGTTAGGTTGCACTGTGACGAGTATGGCTAACGTTTTTAAGTAAAGGTCTATCATCTTGCAACCTAGAATTAGCTACCTGGACAATGAGCTTACCCGTTCTATATGCATGCTTCGGTTTTTGAATCCCCGCCTTCAAACCTCTCCTTCAACTTAAGATTTTTTGTTTGCTTGAGGGCAAGTAAGAGATAAGTTTGGGGGAGTTGATAACACTGTATTTTACTCATTCTAGGTGTGTATTTATCATCATTTAGCTTTGCATTTGCTCATTGTATCATATCATTTTGCACCATTTTAGCTTATTTTGCATACTTAGGCATCTAGGATCATCTTGCATACGCATTGCATGTTTTGGTGTGTTTTTAGGTGCACAAAGAGATAAAAAGGACTCTACTCGACCCATCCACTCGATCCAGGCAGCTACAGAGGTGGCTGCAGTTTACTCGACCCTCTTACTCGATCAAGGCAGCCTCAGATGAAGCAGCAGAATGATCTACTTGCCCCTCCTGCTCGATCCTCTACTCGACCCATTTACTCGACCAAGGGTGATAAACTCTACAAGACTTGTTGATCTATCAAAGCGTCTTTGGATCCTCCTCATTCCCCACTCAACAAGACATCTGAGCATACGGATAGGAGAGGAAGAAATATCTACTCGATCATTGCAGCACCCTCATTACTCGATCCCCAAGATCGAGCATTCGCCCAAACCGCCTCAAGTCTCTTATCCTCTAGTAAATCTAGGGTTTTTAATATTTTAGTATAAATAAATTACTTTGGGGTTTGTCCAAGGGATCCAGCTTTTATCCTTTAATTTTTCTTTGTGTTTATGAATCTTCAAAACTTAATTACTCTTAATCTATTTCGTTTTTGCATTTAGTTGTTTAAGTAAAGTTGTTTAGTTTGTTTAGATCTACATTTTGGTATGATTTAAGTAATTTTTGGGTTTGTGTTCTTGAGAATGTTGCTTGAGTAGTGATTAGGGTTCTTGAGGACGGATTATATTAGGGTAATCTCTAGGTTAGTTAGGTGGTTAAGATTAGGTTAGAACCCTTCTGGATTCGCTTGGCCCCTATGCGGTTTTCGCTGGCTAATGTGGAGATTCGATCATAGACGTCCAACATCCAAAGACGTTCAGATGGATGTCTGATCTACGAATTCCAGAGATTTGTAGACTCGACCAAGACATTGGCTTGTCTGCTTATTGGCTTTGGTAGATTATTTCTTAAACCCTGCTCTGCTATGTTTCATCAACGACAGTTCAGATTAGGAAGTGGTAGAGTTATGGGGGTCTCTGTCACGACAGTGGATAGACCCGGTTTTTGAATCTATCGTCAAGGGTATCTACCTTTCACCTATTAGCCATCTGATGAACCCTAGAGTTGCCCTTATCAATGAATCCATCCTTAGAACTTCTATTAGATTTATTTGTATCCCCTGTTGATTGCACTTTCATTTACCTGTTATTTGTATCCCTATTTGTATCCTTTGTTGATTGCATTTTAGTTCTGCATGTTGATTCTACTCGACCCAATGATCGAGTAGGGCTCTTAAGTTCTCATTTTTACTTGTTTGAATCTTGACCTAGGATTGTTACTAGAAACCCATCATCATTATAATCTGGCTTGACTTAGTTGCCTCTTTACACGTCTTGATTGCTAGCAATAACAGTGGACTGGATTGACACCCCCTATAGCTGCATCGACATGTTAGTGTTTGTAGGGGAATTGAACTCAACCTCACACCGTTCAGCATATAAGTAGGCCTAAAAAACCTGCTTATCACTCCACCTCGCATAATAAGCGCTTTCTTAACACACCCTGGGGTAAGAGGCACCAGTCCACTAGTATCTTTTTTGTACCAACTTTCTTAGTAACACTAATATATGTGTCTCGACCTGGCCATTCAAACTAAGTAAATTCATGTTCTTCCATTAGCAGCTTCTTCATATAATTCACCTTCTCATCTACAACATCGTCATCCCACCCAACATCCATGTATTCCACGCCCTCATCACCCACAAGCGTGTAAGCAACCTTCAACTGAAAAATACAGATCTTACACAATGTAAAAAATTGTGATAAATTGGTGTACAACATAACAGTGGACACTTACAAAGCGGTACACCATATTTAAGAATATATAATGCTTAAGAGTAGTGTACATTACCTGTGCATCAGATTCAAACTGGATGATGTCTTTTTGATGTAGGATCACTTTTGTGCCCAGATCGTCATATGTCATCTGAGTATAATCACGCTTGTCATCTGGATCCGGTAGCTTAGAGACCATAAGTGGAATTGCCTCAACCTCCATCATTTGGAGTGCCAATGGAAATTCATAACAACGGCTGCTTCGTTGTTTTAGACGGACTTTAAGCTATGTGAGGGGATCAGTGAGTAGGAGGTTCAAACCTCTCCATTGTTGTCGTGAAAGCTACTCTCCCCCACAAGTATGATAAGAAGAACTTAACATCATCAAACATCTTAACATATTCTAGTGTTATGTTTAAGTACTTGTTACTACAAATTATCACACCATCCACCATAAGTATCAAAACTAGGCAAAACCGCTTCCAACAAGACATCTTCTAAGCATCGGGCAACTTGACATCTTTTCTTAGCATATCCAAAACATCGGAAATAGTAACATCTTTTTTTGAACCAAACAAGCTGTTCCAAACAGGCTTGGAATCTTTGTTCTGATGGGATATGATTTCCTCTTTACGAGGAATTGGTCGACATTACAACCCATTTGTAATGTGAATTCTCACAAAGAGAACCTGAGAGGCTTTCCTCCAAAAACAAACTATAATTCGTGCCTCTTCTTCATCACTAGCTGTCTAGCTAACAAACCATGGATCAGTTTGGCGGAGTGAGCGGTTTGGCATACTGGATACTTGAAAGATTTCCCAAATTAAGATTTTAACAGCCGCTCGAAGTCTGATGTACTGCCCAAAGAACTCAGCAATTTCTCCTAAGAGCTCAGGTGACGTATATATGTTCAGCCTTGCTTCCTTGGAATAGAAACCTCTTCCAAGGAGTCTCTCTAGAAGTCCATGGTCCACGCAGTCCTCAATTCACGAATCCTTCAAAGTCGACGGAAGAAGGGTTTGTGATTTAATTAACAACATGACATTTATACCGAGACTAGTAAAAATAACATTTGAATTAAACACCAACGACCTTGAAATGACAAACAATATTCAAAAAACACAACAACAACGACTCACTTGCTTCGCTAATCTCTTCTTTCTTGCATTTCACACCACTACGAGTTGTCCTAATATCATCATCCTTTCTAGTTGAGGCCATAAGAATTTGCTGTCTTCTCAAACGACTCAAAGTGGTTCTCTATTGAATTTGTTGAGGCCATGAGGCTAGGGTTTTCGTGATAAACGGAAATGACCAAACTGAAACAATTTTGGGTTTACTCGTCTGAATAATTGGGCAAAAAAAAATGGAATACAACATAAATCATTTTAAGTGTACCACAAAATAGAGTATATGGCTACGGAAAATATTATTAGATCCATTAGTCCTAAATTTTTGAACCTAAACGAAATTTTTTTTTCCAACATAAGGTTACAATAGTTTTTGACTCATATTTTGGATTTTAGTTATATATTCTCTATCTCACATCTTTTCTATCTCACAAACCCAACATAAAATACTCATATCTTTAATTTCTACAAAAAGTACCTAGTTTCCAAATAACTTTCTAAAAAGTGTCCACTTCTCTAAGAAGCCCTCGTGGGTTTCATGTTGTATCAATATATTGATTTAGCAAAATAATAATGTTTTTCAACTATGTCGGTCCATGCCCACATGCCACAACTATATTAAACCATTTTATAATCATTTAGCATCATATAAAAAACTAATTAAAATAATGCACAGAGCATTTGTAACACCCCGATTTCAGAAATATCGTGATGCATGCGGAGAGGTTTAAAAGAATTGATTTGGCCACCTACGTCACCAATATGCACTTATATTTTCGGTAAAACATCCCAAGAGAACTCCACAGATAAGCGTGCTTAGACTGGAGTAGTTTCAGGATGGGTGACCTTCTGGGAAGTAATTGTCGGAACCATTGTGAGGATAAAGCATAGAAAAGATCATGTGCTTATTTGTAGGGATGGTAACAAGTCTTTAAAGTCTTCCGGACATGGCTCACCGAGCGTCGGACAGGGATGGGCCCATAGACCTGAAAAAGATGTGGAGCCCACTGGTAGAGGCAGTCGGGGCGTTACAACATTGTTGTTGTCTTCATATAACACTTTTTACGACTAAAACCAAATCAAATTTACGAAATTTTGGTTCGAAGCAGGTTTTATTTTTAAATTTGGTTTCGATGGTTATAATGACTTTTCATCCAACTAATCTACCGAATCGAAATGGTTCAGATTTTTGTTAACTCGCTTTGGTTTAGATTGATTCGGTTAATTCGTACTAAACTGTATTAAACCAAATTTAACACTCGAACCTTTTTTCTTCTCATTTCTTTGTTTCACACTTTTTCACTCACTCTCACTTTACTCAAACGAGACTCAAACTTTATACTAGTTGTTTTCTTCATCACCGCAATAATGAACGAAGAGATGAGCGGTGAGTCACCGGAGAATAATAAACACGTAAAGAAACCGACGATGCCAGAAAAGATCGATTACGTGTTCAAGGTGGTGGTCATTGGAGATTTAATGTTGTAGGGAAAACGCAGTTCCACTCACGTTTTACACAATGGAGTTCTGTTATGAGTCAAAATCAACCATTAGTATGGAGTTTCAGACACGGACCATCACTCTTCAGGGCAAACTCGTTAAAGATCAGATCTGGGAGTCAAGAAAGGTTATATCGGATTTTTATCTATTTTACCATCATCCGGGAAAAAAAATTCCATTTTGCCACCCAAAAAAATGAATTTCTTTTTGATTTATTTTTAAATACCAAAACAGAGGGAGATTACCATATAACCTCGGTGACTTAGTGAAACTACAGGATCCAACCACAGTTCACGGGTTAGCCCAGAATCCGACCCAGTATTATTGGGTTTCCCCCAAATCAATTTTTTTTAACCTAAGTAACTTTTCAAAAAAACCGTCGACGCTCACTACTCTCAACTCTCAACTCTCTCGTTTCGATTCCGGCGAACTTCTCATCCAAAGCCGTCGACTTTCTCTTCTCTCTCCGTTCAGTTCACCGTCGCCGACTTTCTCTTCTCTCTCCGTCGCCGATTGTGTGGCTCGTGTTCGATTTCGCCTAGTCGTTCATCCCGTTTAGCCGCCGTTGCAATTCCGCCGTGACCGCTGCTGTTCCAAACCGTCGGCGTTCCAAACCGCCGGCGTTCCAAATTGTAAGTGTCGAATAGGGCTTTAAGTATAGAAATTGGAGCGGTTTTTGATTTGAAACATTAGAATAGGTTTTCGTTGTGTTGATTGAACGGTTTCCTTGATTTTTGAGTGGTTTTGCAAGGTAATCATGGGTCGTGTAAGGCTAGTCACTCCTAGTTCGAGTGAAAGTGAAGACGAGAGGGTCACGATCATCCGTGAAGCAGATATGAACCGTGAAGAAGTTGCAGCCGAGGAAAACAAATTTGAAGACGAAAACTGTGAACAAGAGCCTCCGAAAAACCTTCACGAACCGGAAGAAGAAAAGATTTCTGAGGTATATACAAATTTATGAAAATTTTGTGTGAATATTGATGTAGTGTTTAGGTACAACTAGAAAACAATGAGTACAAGTTAATAGTATAGGTCTGTGTAATTGGTGCGTGGATATACGTGATTAATCATACATTGGGTTACATTAGAAAATTGAATTCTGAGAAAAGTTGATAATGTTGTTCTGAGATAACTAGTACAAGTAGCACAACGAAATATTAATTTTATGGTTATGTATGAATTTTCAGGAAGTTGATGATGAGGAACCAATGCAGTCTCAGGGGATGGAAGAAAACCCTGAAGAAGAGGAAAAAGAAGGGGAAGAAGAAGAAGAATCTGAGGTAAATGGTTATTTCTGTAAATTGTGTTTGAATATTGAAAGTAGTGTATAGGAACAACTAGAAAACAATGAGTACAACTTAATAGTATTGGTTTGTTTGATTGGTGGATGCATGAATTTATATGTGATCAATCATACATTAATTTGCATTAGAAAATTGGATTCTGAGAAAAGTTTATAATGTTGGTCTGAGATAACGCGAAATATTAATTTTATGGTTGTGTATGAATTTTCAGGAAGGTGATGATGTGGAACCAATGCAGTCTCAGGGGATGGAAGAAAACCCTAAAGAAGAGGAAAAAGAAGGGGAAGAAGAAGAATCTGAGGTAAATGGTTATTTCTGTAAATTGTGTTTGAATATTGAAAATAGTGTATAGAGACAACTAGAAAACAATGAGTACAACTTAATAGTATTGGTTTGTTTGATTGGTGCATGCATGGATTTATACGTGATCAATCATACATTGATTTGCATTAGAAAATTGGATTCTGAGAAAAGTTTATAATGTTGGTCTGAGATAACGAGAAATATTAATTTTATGGTTGTGTATGAATTTTCAGGAAATTGATGATGATGAACCAATGCCATCTCACGGGATGGAAGAAAACCCTCAAGAAGAGGAAAAAGAAAGGGAAGAAGAAAACCCTGAGGTAACATTAATTTCTGAAAATTTTGTTTGAATATTGAAAGTAGTGTATAGGGACAACTAGAAAACACTTAGGACAACTTAATAGTATAGTTTCAACTTATGTGATTGGTGCATGGATTTATACGTTAACGTGATCATACATTGGTTTGTTTGATTGGTGCATGAATTTAATTGTATGATTGGTGCATAAATTTAATACGTATAGTTTCAATTCTGAGAAAAGTTGATAATGTTGTTATGAGATAACTAGTACAAGTAGTACAGCAAAATATTAATTGTATGTTTGTGTATGAAATTTCAGGAACTTGATGATGAGGAACAACCAATGCAGCCGAAGAGGATGTTCTTTAGTCCAAGCGAATACGTGAAGACGTGTAAGATAGGGACGAGATGCACTGTGCAGCAGACAGTGAAGTATTTGGAGGAGTTTAAAGAAGATTTGCCATGGTTCAAGGCGCATCCACAGTTTAGGCATGTATTCCACATGCCTGAGGAGAAAAACCACAAGACCCAAGGCTTGTGGATGCTTTTGCTTCGCACAGCACAGACAGAGATGGATAGGGAGTGCTGGTTTGTGGTTAATGGAGTGCCTATTAGGTATTCCATTAAAGAGCATGCATTGTTATGTGGTTTCGATTGTCATGATTACCCGGAGGAGTTGCAACCGAGTATGAAGATCGTGGATGCAGATTTGAAGTTTGCCAAAAAGATCTTTAAGAAGGTATCTGGGATTAAGATCGTTGATGTTGCGAAAAAGTTGGATGAAATGAAGAAATGTGAAGAAAAGAAGAAGACAGATAGGAAGAAGTTGGCTATCTTGCTTTTTTGTGCAAGGTGATCGCGGCCAAGTCAAAGGCTGATGGAAACATTGACAAATTCTTTCTGAAGATTGTTGATGATGTGCGTGCATGTGAGACATTCCCATGGGGTCCTTTCACATTTGATGGATGTATGGAAGGTATCAAGTCGGTAATGAAATCGATGAAAGGGAAAGCAAAATTGCAGACTTGTTTCTCCGGATTTATTCTTCCATTAGAGGACACAATTTAGAGTAATATCCATTATAAGATGCATTAGTAGACTTAAAAATAATACTAATGTGACTTTTACTTTGAATGTGTAGATTTTGCCTTTTGAGGCTATTCCACATTTGGGACAAAAGTTTAGAGACCTTGTAAGGTTCGAGAATGAGTGTCCGGGAATGTGTAAGGCCAAATTCTCTAGTAGTGTCATGAAAGGGTTCTCGTTGGAAGAGATAAACGAGGAGCTTGGAAGTGTAAAGGTACGAGTTGTCCCAGTTCTCTCTAGAGTTGTCCCAGTTATCTATGAGCTAGAATATGATTATTTTTGATGTGTGAATTTGTATAGGTTATCTCTAGCGTTTTGGAATCGGATTACGAGGAGAAAGATTTGTTGAGGCGGATTGTAGATGGTGATCATGTTGATGATGGGATAGGGTTTGTTGATCCGGTTGTCGATAGCTGGAGAAACCGTTTGATCAAAGAGAGGAAGAGATTCTTCTGGAAGGATATGTTTGAAGCGGATGTCCGGGCTCGAAGCGGCGGCGAGCAAATGGAGGAAGAGAATGTTCCGAGACATGTTCCGGATGTTCCGGGCAGCAGTAGCTCTTGCTCTTTGAAGGAAGCTATTGATGAAGGCTTTAAGAGAGTGATGGCGATGTTGGCGGAACACAATGAAAGGCTTGTAACCATTGAAAGGAGACAAGCCGGTGAGAGTGTGCCTCCATTTGAGAAGAAGGTCCATTCCGATGTGAATAAGGAGAAGGAAGATGGTGGTAATAAGGAGAAGAACGTGAATGTGGCTATTGAGACCGAGGCTAGTGTTGAGCCCGAGGCTAGTGTTGAGCCCGAGGCTAATGAGACCCATGATGTTGAGCCCGAGGCTAATGAGACCCATGATGTTGAGCCCGAGGCTAATGAGACCCATGATGTTGAGCCCGAGGCTGTTGAGACCGATGGTGTTGAGACCGATGGTGTTGAGACCGGTGGTGTTGAGACCCATGATGTTGAGACCGATGGTGTTGAGCCTGAGGGTTTTGTGCTCGAGTTTGTTGAGCCCGATGATCCGAGTTCTGCCATGGTTCTTTATGTTCCGGATGTTCCAATCGGTATGGTTTGTTTTGTCAATCTTTGATCTTTTTAATATATGATGTTTGTTGGTTATGAATGGTTGTCTTTTCTTTTGAAGGTGATGTTCAAGTTGAAAGGGAAACTGAAGCGGATAAAGGCGATGATGAGACGCTGAAGAAGAAAACGAAGAAGAAAGGGAGGAAGGGAAAGGGAAAGTGCAACGATAAGAAGAATGAGAAGAAGAAAAGAGACGAGGATCCTGAGGACGAGGATGAAGGTGGCAAAAAGAAGCGTAAGATAAATCCATCGAGATTCCACAAGCCACCTTATACCGCGGAGAGAATGAGAGGGACCAAGGGTCCGGTTTACGTTTGGAGAAAAATGTATTGAAGACTTGTGTGTTTGTGGGAACGATTTACTTATGTATTTTGGATGTATTGAAGACTTGTGTTTTTGTTATTTAGGATGATTGATCATGTTGTTTTGGGATTTATGTTACTTATGTATTTAGGATGGTTGATCTTGTTTTTATGGTATTTATGGTATTTAGGATGATGTTCAAAACAAAAAGTACACGTAGTTTATAGTGAGGTACAACTCAATTCCAAAAGAGGTACAACTAACAAGTCAGAACAAGTACAAATGAGTTCAAAACAAGTACAAGAGAGTTCAAAAAAGAGGTACAAGTAGTTTATAGAGAGGTACAACTCAATTCCGAAAGAGGTACAAGTAGTTTATAGAGAGGTACAACTCAATTCCGAAAGAGGTACAAATTACTTCAAAACAAGTTAAAAAGGTACAAATGACTCTAGAAATAGGAATTCAACATAGTTTCAAACTTTAACATACTTGTTGCAACATAAAAAGGAAATACAATCACAAAGTCAATTAAATCATTTTACTTCTTTCCAAGTGCATCCATAAACCTTGCGATCTCTGCATCTTTCTTGTCCAAGCGGTCTTTGAGGTCCTCAATTTCAGCACGGATTTGGTTAATCTGGAGACGATTACTATCACCTCCAAATTTGAATGCGTTTTGAATCAATTCCCTGTGCTCGCCAAATCGTTTGTCGATGCAAAAGCACTGCTCGTGAACTGCAAGATCCCAACCCTTGTCTACGTGATAATTATCATCTTGACCACTCATCGGACATTTGAGAAATGTCTTCTTTTGATCGCCAATAAGACGCTCTACAAGCTCAAGCTGTTTACCACAAAAACAGATTTGGGGAACACCAAAATCACCATCGTACTTGGAAGGATCATCGGATCGTTCCTCTGATGAAGAAGGTGACGAATAACTAAGTGGCATTATTTGCTACATAGCCAAACACATGAAAATCAAAAGGGGATAAATTCCAAAATATAACCCTAACATCCAAACCCTAGATCTTTAAGAAAATCTAAAATCCAACCCCTAGATATCAAATTATCATAAACGGCAACTCTAATTCGTTTGCAAACCATAATTCAATGGAATTGGGGGAAAATCAAAACTCTAATTTATTTTCTATCCAACCCGAAACTTACCAATGAACTTGGATCCGGCGGCTGATGCGAAAGATTCGGCGTCGGCGGAGGTTCGTCGTGTTGTTCGTCGGCGGAGGTTCGTTGTGTTGTTCGTCGGCGGAGGTTCGTCGTCAGAGAAGAGAGAAGGAGAGAAGAAAACTTTTCGAGAGAAAAAAGGAGAAGAAGGAAATAAAGAAAGAGAGAGAAAATTTTGTAATTTAATGAGATGAGAAAGATTTTTTGAATTGAAATTAAAATACATAGTGTGAATACACAGTGTGAACGCATAGTGTGAACACACAATAGTTATTATGGTAATAAAAGTGAAATGCGGGCCCAGACAAAATACTACGCATTAGCCATAGTTGTGGCATAAGTTATTCAGTTGTCCCGTACTCAATTTATTTGTACTTTGTTGAAGTTTTAGTATTTAGAGTTGGACTTCATTAAGGGAATTAACTTTTAGTTGGAAAGATGATATAATATGTTTAATAATAAGATATCATGTTTTAGTTATATAATTTTCCAAATATATGCGTTTTGCCATGTTTAATGCAAGATGGTCCAACCTGATACAATGAATAACATTTAATGTAAGAAGCGTTTTCTGAATTGATGAGTATAATATGTTCAATTGTTTTTTAGATTGTATGATAATTAGTATAAGTGATTAATAAATGTTCCAGAACAATGTATAGAAAGATTTTCCAAGTATGAAACTTATTCTTTATAATTATGAGAAAAATTAAAAAATTACCTCTTTTTTAATAATATCATATTTTAGTAGATAAAACAGATAAACTGTATTTGTCTCATAAATAGTAAAAATATATTAAAAATACAATTTCTTAAAAATTGTCATTTAATATATTAGAAATAATTATAGTTTTAATTAAAAGTAGAGAGAGGTGTATTTTTCATTAAAAAACCCATAAACTGGATAGTTTTTCATAGAAAAACCCATATTTTTGATATAATAAAAATATTTAAATTAAATTAAATTGAAGCAAATTTAAGTAAAAAAAAAGAATACTAAAATTATATTTCTTTCTTATATATATAGGATGGGTTTTATTGTAAGAGATAAACATGAAAGAACTAGTACATACGGTACAAGTACAAGGTACATACATAATAACACTTAACAAAATTCCAAAGTACTTAAAAATGAAGCAATAGTTCAGACGACACAAGTACACGGTACAGACATAACAACACAATACTTAAGAAAATTCCAAAGTACTTAAAAATGAAGACATAATACATGAAGCAATAGTACATACAACACAAGTACACGGTACAGACATAACAACACAACACAAAATACACATTTAATTATGAATCGGACTCCTCGGGCTGCAACCACGCGTTGATATTAATCCCAGGCTGAAACTTGTTGTTAGTCCTCTTTCGACGACGTTCCCCTGTTGATGGAAACCGGGTTTCTTGATTTCTCCCCGGTTTAGTTGTTGTATCCGGCGGTAAGACTATCAATTGTCTTATCTCATCAGAAATAATCCAAACTGATGAATGTGGGACTGTATAAATGGTTATGTGGTATGCCAATATCCACATATTCATATGGTAATAATGCGAAGTTAGGTCTTCCATTTCGAGACCATCTAATATCCATTCGGTCCCCACAAAGTTTCGGGCAGCGGCAATCGCATGTACACACGGGTACTTGTCAACATCAAAACGTCGGCAAGAACAAGTTTTCCTTAGCAAGTCAACAGAATAAGACATACCACCTTCGTCAATGACGCTGTATTGACGTTCAAACCTGTTAAGCTCGGTGACCGGCATCGTTTTCGCAATTGGGCATAAGGAGTGTATTTCGTTCTCCACAACCGGCACAAGACCCCTTGTTTCAGAATATTTAACAGACTCCTTCCTATGTTTGTTAAACCATTCTGAAATTTTCTCAATTATCGCATCAAGCAAAGGTAAAAGGAAATAATTCCTTGCACGCTCAAACGTACTGTTCAATGATTCACACGCATTGCTCGTGTCTATGTTATACATATCCCCTTCAAAATAGCACCTAGCCCAATTTTCCACAGGAGCCCATCGATCCAAATACGTACCGACATTAGGAAATCTTCTCCTAAATCGAGCATACTCTCTCGTGAACTCAAACTGAGTATAAACATGTGCGCATGCAATGAAGTTAGCCGTCGCTTCTTCCTTATCAGTTTTCACTCGTACTTTAACGTTTTGAGACAAATGCCAAACACAATGGCCATGTCTCACGTTTGGAAACACTTGCATAATTGATTTGATGATGCTCTGATGTCTATCACTCACAAAAACCATGATGTCTATCACTCACAAAAACCAAACCTTAGTTCATCTGGTATAACTGTTTTCAGCTTGTTAAAGAATTACGACCAACTAGCATCGTTCTCCCTATCAATTACAGCAGACGCAATGATATAATTGTGATGATTAGGATCTTGGGCTGTTGCGAAAACTAGCATACCGCCGTATACGGTCTTAAGAAAAGTGGCATCCACAATAACAACTTTCCTCATAACTTTGAACCCTTCAATGCAAGCACCCAAAGCAACGAATAAGTACTTGAACTTTTGTTGTGCATCCACTTCCACATATGATATTGTCCCGGGATTCACCTCCTTTAATACGTGCAGGTAAGAGTACAAGTCGGTGTAGCTTTTCTCAGGACTACCACGCACATCACTAACGTGTTGTCTTTTCCCTCTCCATGCGGTAGCATACGAGCAATGCAAACCCATTCTTCCCCGAACAATACTCATTATGCTTTAAGGTGGTGGAGTTTGAAACTCACCTGGATAATCCTCATGCAAAATAGACGCGATTAATCGTGGTGTGTCGGTATGTTTACCATTGCCTGAGTTCTTATTAGACCGCTTGCATGTGTGCATCTTCCTGTGAACTCTAACACTAAAACAATCTGAACTCTTTACTTTTGCACATCGTAAATACCATCGACAACCTGTTGTTTTAGATTGCCGACATCGTAACATGAGTCGCTGTGGATCTGACGCTATAGTTGTGGTCGCAAAACAATACTTATTTGCAGCTCTCTTAACCAAATCTTGCACGGCCTCCTTAGAAACAAATTCTTGGTGCAATTCAATCCCCGTTCCATCTTCCCATTCCGTAACACTCTGACTTTTCTCACTACTCTGACTTCCTTCACCAACACATGGAAGCTCATAATACTCAATTCTACCATCAACACCATTATCTTCAGCAACATCCATCCGGCTATCCACATGCTCCCTATCTTCAATAACTACATTCTCTATAGCCTCTTCAAAAACCCGGCTATCCGCATTCTCAATAGCCTCTTCTACACTATTAGCCTCTTCAATAATCGGTTCATCATTCACACAATTACCTCCTGCAGTTTCTCCTCTAAAAATCGTCACTACTCCACCATTCTCTACATCAAATGCATTCAACTCCTCATAATTAACACCAACTGAACTTCTTCTCTCTACCCTTGAAATTTGTTCCACCCTCTCAGATTCTTTATTTACTACCTCCACGTTCAAAGCTGGTCTAATTCTCTTAGCATTCACTACCGTTAGATAACTTAAAAAGGCATCATCATCTACAATAGATGTCTGTCTCTGAGATGTGCATAGAATATAACTCAATTTCACCTTCCTTGAGGTTTCATCTATTCCAATCTTCTTGCATATCTTTTCTACTAACATAGAGTATGTTACCTTTGACGTGCTCAACAATACACCACTTAAAGAATTGTTTGAAATCCACTCATGCTCTTCTGAATAATACCCATTGTCAAATTGTATGAATGTGTGCTTGTTCTTCATCGTCTCCTGTAATTACAAATAAATTATAAAAACACAATTACGTAATCATTCAGATTTAGAAATAATTGTACCTATATTATAACTCACTAATACCATTTGTACCACCTGTCCTATTGTATCTCAATAAAACACTTGTACCGCTTATACTATTATATCTCAGTTTTACCATTTGTCCCAGTTCGTCAATTCTGGGTTTCACAAATCGTAAATTTCGATTGAACACTCACTAAACTCTCTGATTCAAAACGATACAACAGCCCAGAATGAACAATACAACAATTTTATGTTATTAACAACTAACTCCAACAAGAAATTCACATTAATCTACATATGAAAACGAGATCGGATTTACTTTTGCCGTTGAAGAGGAAGCTCACTTTGGGAGCAGATTATCGGCTTGGAAGCTACGGCTATCTTGGAAGCTAACTCGCCGGTGAAATTAGAGCTCAAATCGCCGGCGAAATCGAAGCTCAAGTCGCCGACGGCGAAGTCGGAGAAAATCACGTCGGCAGGAGAGTAGGTTCGCGATTTTGGTAACGGTCGTTATTCTTTTCTTTTTTACTAAATGATTTACTCTTTATTTTGAAATTCTCCCTCAGTTATTCATTAAGGAGAGAGATGTAATTGCACATGCTCGAGTGGTACTCAGAATAAAAGATGGTACACCAGAATAGTTTTTCCAAAATGATGGCAGAATAGAACGTGGCTTGGTTATATCTATATCTAAACACATCGATATATTTTTGGGCAATTGACAAAAATAGCACAAAAAAAACTTTTTCTTCTAAAATTAGCACAATATTTCTAAAATTCCACAAATAGCACTATAAATTTCAATTAAACTTAACTAAAATATAAGATAGAAAATAAAAATGAGAGCAAACACTAATCTATTATTAAATTGAATCAATTTTTTTTAAAATAGTGGAAATAGATACCCTAAATTGGAAATAGGCAACCCAAATATAATACTACAAACTAATATTAAAATAAAAAATCTCTTTTAAATGGTGAAAATATATACCATAAATTAGAAATAGGGAACCTAAATATAATATTATAAACTAACATAAAAATGAATCAAAATTTCTTTTAAATTGTTGAAATATTTACTTTAAATTGAAAATTGAAAACCCAAATATAATATTTTAAATTTATTTCTAATTTATTTTGGTTAAATTGATTTTATATAAAAGTTGTGATATATTGAAAAAATAAATTTGTGATAAGACTTCTAGAACAAAAACTTCATAGTAAGTCAAGTATTGCTATTTTTGGAATGTGTGCTATTCTTACCCATACAACTTGCTTTAGTGCTATTTTTAGGAATTTCTCTAAATTAATTTCTATGTATTTACTTTAATAAAAAAATGAAAGCAATCTTTCCTAAGATGAATAAATTTCAATTATTTTCTATTTTAAAAACAGAAAAAGGAACATATTTAACTCAATCCAAAAATGATATTGTAAACACTTTTGGTTCTGTTCTATATATATAGATATATAGATATATATATATATGTTTTAATATTTGGCTAACTATATACCAATCAAGGTAATTACAGATTTAGTTATTTTTTGTTCATTTCAAGCAAAAGCAAAACACATTAACTTTTATAAAAAAACAAAATTTGTACTATTTTATCCCAAAAGTCTTTAGAACATCATTATTGATAGTCTCTTAGATTAGTATTAGAATAGTTCTTAGAAATATATATGATTAATTTTGAAAATTTTGATCTTAAGAGTTTGGTTAAGAGATTAAAATTTTGGTGATGCAATGGTAGGTTCTTAGCTTGGAGTTCTTAAGGAAAAAAAAATTATTTAAATATTAAAACTCTTTTAGTTTTAAAAAACTTAATAACTATTACAACTTATAAATTTTGAAACATACATGACATAATAGTTTAACTAAATACGAGGCAAATATAAATGAAAACGATTAGTTAAACTATTGATTTGTGCCCACTTTTTTCCATATAAGCTCGACCAAATAAGATTTCAATTGTTAAGTTCTAGTGTTCCACATATTTTTGAGATTTGAATCATATGTAGAATAGCTAAAATCCACTTGTGAACTTATTCATACTATCAATATGGGTATTTAACTTATCCAAGTATTGAGATAGATTATTAATAAAATCATTCAAGTAACCTCTTGGATTAGCCTGAAATGTTTGAGAATACGAAAAAATATATGTCCACTACATTACATCCTTTAGAGTTATACTAGCGCTTGCAAGAAAATCCTACGTTGCTTAAAATAGCAATGGCCGTTGTTCTTCCACTATTCTTGAGATGTCTATTCGAGAAGTGAAATTAGAAGAACGTCCAAGTCACGTTGGACCATAGGTAAGGCCCAAAAAGCATCATGCGTTTATAAACTATGTATTCAACTATACAAATGAAATATTAAATTTTTAATAAGAAACTTCGGGAGTTGTGGAATCCTAAGGGGATGATGACAGTAATGGATCTACCCCGTCAATTCTTCATGATCAGGTTTGAGTTGCAGGAAGAGTATTTAGCTGCCTTAACAGGCGATCCATGGAGAGTGTTTGGAAGCAATCTCACGGTTCAAGCTTGGTTGCCGGAGTTTGACCCGTTACGTGATGTGATTGCTACAACACCTGTGTGGATTCGTTTAACCAATGTGCCGGTGAATTTTTATCATCCATCTATTTTGATGAGTATCGCAGGAGGTTTGGGTAAGCCCTTCAAAGTGGATACGATGACGTTGAATCATGAAAGAGCTCGTTTTGCAAGAGTTTGTGTAGAAATGAACTTAGCCAAACCACTCAAAGGGACAATAATGGTGAACGGAGACAGGTACTATGTGGCCTATGAGGGTCTGACCAACATTTGCTCAACATGTGGCTTGTATGGACACTTGGTACATACGTGTCCCAGAGTGGTCCAAGAACAGTCAAAGGAGGGTCCTCGAACGGATGTAAGTGAAGGTCCACGAGATTTTTCACAGGGTGTTCCTAAGAAGAACCAATCGGGAAATGATGGTTTCACCATGGTCAGGCGACCAAGTAGGAAACCGGAGAATCGGCCGGAGAAACCGTCAAAGCTGGTAGTGTTGGGGGCCGGAAGTTCGGGCCCAGGTTTGGGAAGAAATCTGAAGGAGATCCGGTGAATGTCACTACAAGAAAACATGCAATAAACGACTTACTAAGTAGTCGATTAGTAGTCGTCAAATCTGAAACTACGACTAATCCACGACTAATGACAGTAGTCGTTATACCATAGTCGATAAGTCGTTGATTTACGACTAAGTTACGACAACAGACCATACAATATAAATTAGTCGTTGAGTAGTCGTACTATAATGGCGACTAATTGGCGACAATTTCACGATTAATAACACTGTACATAGCGTGTGAAACATATAGTCGTCCCATAGTCGTTAAATTCTTCCGACAATGTTACGACTATTTTCCGAGTAAATATAATGAACCCTGGGTATCTTTCAGGTTATCGCAAAATAGTCGTAAAATAGTTTACGACAATATGCCGACTATTAAACGAGTAAATGTAAAATACTAAGGATATGATATACTTAGTCATATAATAGTCGTATACGATTAGGTTATGACTAATTTGGTTTGTCTTAAAATAGTCGGTAATTTTGGTGACTATTTTACGACTACTATATGTCTAATTGGCTACTTTTTTACGACTATTTTGCGACTTCTGATTTTGTCCGAATAAAAATTTGGTCATCGATTGTTGGGTTTCTTGTATGTTGTTTAGTGTTATGGTTTGTTGTTGTTTGTTGTTGTTTGTTATTCGAAATGCTATAAATTATGAAAAGGTATACATATATTGAAAATCAAGTTCAAATACACATAAAAGTATCTTGTTCTTAAACAAACAACTTTATTCAAATAAACATAAGTTCAAGTATAGTGTTTGGAAAGTTAAATCTATGGAGCAGTAGGTGGAGTACTTGGGAGACGCTCAGTCGATATGGAAGAGTGAGTGGCCATGAAGTCCAAGAATTGCGGATCAGTTTGGCGGAGATACTTCTCGACTAAGGACAAGTGTTCGAGTTTGTCCTTTTGCTCAGTTGTGACTCGGGCTGACTCAGCTTCTCGGGCTGCAATCTCAGCATCCCGCTTCTCATTATATGCAGCCTGCTCTTCAATTTTCCGTTGAGCTTCCTGCAGCCATTCTTCTAAGGCTTGAAAGGATGTTGAGTCTCCGGCGAGTTGGCGGTTGGCACTGCCTAGAGTGTCTGATAGTAGGATTTTACTCAATTAATCCCTAAAACACTATCTTGTCGTTGTAGTATTTTAGGATGTCAATCCAATCCGGTGTGATGCAAACAGATGAGATATGATCAGAAAGCTCTAAGTCAAGCCAAGCAGAAAGTTGATTGGTTCTAACAGTCCTAGTATGCAATAACAGAAATGAAATGAAACTAAAAGCAGAAATGGCAATAGCAGGCAAGTGAATAACAAAGCAGAAATGATAACAGGCAATCAAATGGATAAATGATTCCTAAGGATGGGGTAATCGAATAGTGTGGTCTCCTTAATCTATTTAGGCGGTTGACAAAACTTCACAGAAGCTATCCCTAGACAACAAGTTCAACAACAGATTAATTCACTCCCGTGATAGAAATCCTAAAGCAAAGCTAGATACTGACCTAAATCCCTTTAGCGATCTCTAACTAAGCAGGCATTATCGAATCAACATGTTAAAGCCAATACCCTCTCTACAGCAAATCCCTTGGGGTAGAGTCAGATATCTCTGGAATTAATAGGATCCAACGCCCATAAAACGCCTTCTGAGCGCTGGACGTCTGGACTCATATTCCACATTAGCCAGCGAAACAAGCAATAAACGCACCTAATCCAGAAGGGATTCTAGTATTCTAAACTCAACCACCTAAAACGACCAAGTAAACCACAACTATTCTATCCCATCCTCAGAAATACAGTTCACTACTCACACATAATCAAAGGCAATAGCAAAGCAACGATTGAAAACATGATAACAGAAATGACGAAAGACTTAAACGAAAACTGAATATCAAATACTTGAAAGTGAAAATACAAAGTCGCAGGAGAAACACTACGGCAAAGTTGCGAAAATGTAAAAAAGCGAGATAATAACGGATGCCCAATGGAAAACCCTAAGAGGCAGTTTATATAAGCGAGAAATGAAACAAATAAGGAAACTAAATATATAGCGAATCTTCACGTCATGATCCTGCGACCAAATGTGTCATTGGCATCTAACAGGCTGAAATGAGCTTCCTAGTGATCGAGTATGTCATTGATCAAACTGGGCTTCAAGGGCTACGTCTTGCGATCGAGTGAGATGCAGTGAAGTCGAGATTGAATGGTCCAGCGACCCTGTGATCGAGTGCGATCGAGTGGATGTCATGAGGTGGTGATCGAGTGGTTTCTTCGGCTTCTCTTCTCTTCTTTATTCTCAGCTTGTCTGGTTGAGTGCAGAACGAGCAGATAGGCTTCTTGGTGGTCGAGTGGTGATCGAGTGGTTCTGATGGGGTGATTCCTCCGGCTTCGCGATTGAGTGAAACTGAGCTGCTTGCTTCTCTGGGGTTGCGATAGAGTGATTTGCCCTGGCAGGGCTTCGAGGCTGCGATAGAGTACTTTTGCCGAAGGCGTCATTGGGCATTCCGACTTTATGTTCTATTGTTCCTCTGTTTGAACTCCAAAAGCATCCAAAGTACCTGAAAATAACCAAATATGCCATGCACATGCAATCCTAATGCAAAATCGTCCTAAGTATGTAAAAAAAACTAAAACGACTCCTAATGAGATGATTTGTGGATGAAACATTGACAAAGTGGTGAAGAATGAATGCCTAAATCATGCAAATTATAGACATATCAACTCCCCCAAACTTAGTCTTTGCTTGCCCTCAAGCAAACAAGAAGACATCAGCGGAAGGAGAGGTTTGAAGTTGGGGATTCAGAACCAAAGCATGAGATATGACAATTAAGATCAATGTACCGGCTAACAGTTCTAAGATGCGAGGTGATCGACTTCTACTTAGAAACTTTAGCCATGCTCTGTTATGATCCAAACCTACACTCAAATGCACAATGCCTCAAGATCAACCAATCCCTTTAACATTCATTAAGTTCAAAAACATGAAACAAGATATGCATCGCTAGTGAACTCATTTGGCTAATGACAGGTTATGAGACAAAGATGGTCCATTTTTAGTGGTTCAGATTTTAATAGCAGGGGACTCTCAATGAAAAAGGACTGAGCTTTAGAAGAATGCTAAAGGTAAGTGCCAACCTATGCATACAAGAATAGCACCCCTTCTACCCAATGACATAAACCATGAATAACAAGTAGATGGTCCTATATCTAAACCCAATGATGATCCTAAGTCTACCCTTTTGCACTAAAGGCATATTTCGATTTTTTCTTGGATCAATGTTTCTTTTTCTTTTCTTTGGCTCTTGTTCTTAAGGAGAAGCTTTTCTTAAACTCTATGAGTCTAGTCTAGTGAATTGGGTTTTTCTTAAACTCTTATGGCTCTTATAATTTTTTTTTTCTTTTTCTGTTTTTGTTGCCATCTATTTTTTAGAGCATATCTTAACAATTCTATGCTTCCCAAACATTCACTAGACCACAATATGATTTTCAGCTTCCTTCTCCTAAATACTCTAACCCATTTTATTTTTCTTTCTTTTTCTTTTCTCACTCAATCTCAATCCCCAAATAAGTTCCCACCTAGTCCTACCAAGTCCGAAAACGCGGATTGGAACTACATGAGATACTACTCTTGTCGGCTCAAACCTAACACGTTCTACCAAGCTCAATCATGAAAATAGGCCTCACATGCTCTCACAAAATAACATGGCTTGAAAGAAGGATTGGTTAAGGGTGGGGGAACTACTCCAATAATAGAAGCAGCTACTTGGATTAGCAAGAGTGGTGAATAAGTGAAAGAAAATCCAAATATGTATTCTATCCACGAGTTCAAAAACGATGCAAACATGATAATTATAAGTCAGATTCAATTTCAAATTGACAGGAAAAGGTGTCATGACATGCATCGAGTGGTTTCTATAGAACATGGTGCGGTTTTACTTCAAAGTCATTCAAATGCCTCAAAGAACTAATAACTCATTTTAGTGAATCATCATGCTTACAAGGCTATTTCCTCATTATCCCCTATGCATATGCAACAATCATATATGAAACACTCTAGACTCGATTCTAAATGTAATGCAACTAAATGATCACTCTGTTTTTGTGGATTTCATTTTCAAAAAAAAACATTTTTTTTGTTTTTTTCTATGACTTAGATGATATGCAGACTCAAATGATATTCACAAAAAACAAGTCAAATACGTCTTGAACCCTCTCCCAAACTTAAATTACACAGTCTCTTGTGTAATCAAAATTTGTGAAAAAATTCAAGATAAACACAGAAACAAAAACAAAAGCGGTATTTACAAAGTCGCAGGAGAAACATTGCGGCTATGAAAGTTGCGAAAATGTAAAAGCGAGATAATAACGGATGCCCTAGGGAAAACCCTAAGAGGCAGTTTATATAAGCGAGAAATGAAACAAATAAGGAAACTAAATATATAGCGAATCTTCACGTCATGATCCTGCGACAGAATGTGTCATTGGCATCTAACGGGCTGAAATGAGCTTCCTAGTGATCGAGTATGTCATTGATCAAACTGGGCTTCAGGGGCTCCGTTTTGCGATCTAGTGAGATGTAGTGAAGTCGAGATTGAATGGTCCAGCGACCCTGTGATCGAGTGCGATCGAGTGGATGTCATGAGGTGGTGATCGAGTGGTTTCTTCGGCTTCTCTTCTCTTCTTTGTTCTCAGCTTGTCTGGTTGAGTGCAGAACGAGCAGATAGGCTTCTTGGTGGTCGAGTGGTGATCGAGTGGTTCTGATGGGGTGATTCCTCCGGCTTCGCGATTGAGTGAAACTGAGCTGCTTGATTCTCCGGGGTTGCGATAGAGTGATTTGCCCTAGCAGGGCTCCGAGGCTGCGATAGAGTACTTTTGCCGAAGCGTCATTGGGCATTCCGACTTTATGTTCTGTTTTTCCTCTGTTTGAACTCCAAAAGCATCCAAAGTACCTGAAAACAACCAAAGATGCCATTCACATGCAATCCTAATGCAAAATCGTCCTAAGTATGTAAAACACACTAAAACGACTCCTAATGAGATGATTTGTGGATGAAACATTGACAAAGTGGTGAAGAATGAATGCCTAAATCATGCAAATTATAGACATATCAGTGTCTTTCAGACATCCAAGTCCATAAGGATTGCCTCTTGAATCCCTATCTATAGATTGCAAAAATAGAGAGGAAGACAATTAGTGACTGAATGCATCAATGGACTCTAAGATTCTGAATTAGACTACAACATCTTACCTCGAGAAAGATGGTTGTATACTCATCTACTGTGAGATCCCGAGGTCGTGAAGTGCCATCAGAGACAGTAGAAGCTGCAGCCTCCAGTTCAGACAGCTTATCTCTCACATTCTGCTCATAAGTTAGAGCAATCTTCTGCGCCTTCCGATCAACATAAGTGCCATCCCACTTAGTGTGTGTCTCGATGAACACCTCACCAAGATGGACCGGTCTTCCCAATTTCTCTTCCTGCAAACACAGATCAATATCCTCACAAGTCAACAGACAGCTTGAACTGAACATCACACGCAATAGAACTCTAACTTATGATTTGAATGTCACTAAAAGACATGAAAGGATGCTAAAACACTTACCAATTCATCTTGGATTTCTTGATAAGACTTTGGCCCAGAGTAGTGGATGTGTAGACCGAGACCGTTACGGTCAGAGAGACGAGCTTTAGAATAGGTCTGACTCCTTTTCTAGGCTTCT
This sequence comes from Arabidopsis thaliana, assembly GCF_000001735.4. Taxonomy (NCBI): domain Eukaryota; kingdom Viridiplantae; phylum Streptophyta; class Magnoliopsida; order Brassicales; family Brassicaceae; genus Arabidopsis; species Arabidopsis thaliana. Next base: position 4,327,767 of record NC_003075.7, on the reverse strand, counting down.
TCTGTGTCCCAATAAGCACACATTGTTTCCCACAGAGTTTCTCCAATCCATGGAGGCTGCTCTCGAGTTCTCCTTGCGGTACTAACCATGTCCTTCAAGCGTCTCTTGACGATCTCATTGAAGTAATATTGGACTATCCCTGTGATTAAGGGATCCCAATGGTGAGTTTTCTTCAAAAAAAGGAAGAAGTTAGTGAACTGAACTTGAGCAGACTATAAAACAAAGACTGAACAAGAGCAAATATATACAGGAAGCTTACCGCAAACTCTAAAAACAGTCTCTCTCTTTTAGCCAATGGCACACAGGACCAATTATAGTAGGGAGCATTAAAGTTTTGAGTAAAGATCCTTGTGATATTTCCAACCAGTTTAGATCCACTGTCGCGAGTAAACCTCCAAGCACATGAACCAATGAAAGAAGTAAACATGTTAAAAAATCCTAACACAACAACAGCTATGAGATTAGACTATAGAACTGAGGCAGATTCACAAGTCTAGTATATTACACACTACACAGGCAGAACTGAGGCAGATTCACAACAGAACACACACTATAGAACTGAACAAGAGCACACAACAATATAGAACTAAGGCAGATAATAAATGTCTATTCCTAAAACATGCTAAGTTCAAAAGTCAACTATGTTCAACAATAGAGCATGAGTAGCAACAGAACACAATTAAGAACAGAACATACTATAGAACATAACAAGAGCATGAGTAGCAACATAACACAATTAAAAGACATCAAAGTCAACTTCCACAATAGAGCATCAAGAGAACACGATTAACAAGAGACTAGATTAACAAGAGAACACGATTCACAAGTATAGAACTGAACAAGGACACACGAGTATTCACAAGAGCACACACGAGTATTGACAAGTCTACTATGTTACACAACACATAACAAACATCCAACAAAGCCCATCATTCACAACTATGTTCCAGGATTCACAAGTCTACTGGTTACACACTACAAAGGCAAATAACACGAAAACAAATTAGAGGAAGAGAGACTTACCACTCGGTTTTTGGCCTGGGAATCAGAGACAATACACAAGTCCATTGCTCCCTGTTTGGCACTGAGAGAATATCTTGCAGAGCCACCGCCGAGTCTTCTTGAAGCTCCGGCAACGTCCTACGAGCTTCCTCTTGGAAGTTGTTCCCTTGAGACGAAGGGTGGCTGTGAGCTAGATTGTCAGTATCTGGCGACTCAGGATCTTGCTGAGCAGGCTCTTCCGACGGTGGATTGAAGTGAACCTCTTTAGATCGAGGCGGAGCACCACCACGCTAAGGTTGAGTGGTGGAGTTCTGGAAGAGTTGTAGTAGCGGTGGATATTCGCGTACTTGGGGGGCTGACGTTGAACGGACAACAGCTTGAGCCGGCTGCGTCGCTGGAACTTGAACCGCCGACGCCGGAGTGAAATTGTATTGCTGAGGGAGATCCCGAGGTTTTGGCGTCGTTGAACCGCCGGCTCTCTGAGTAACATTAGGCGTCGTCTTCCGCTTTCGGGAGCCACCTCGACCGACTTTAGGCATGTTAGATCGACGGAGAGATCTGCTTGGAAGAAGAGAGATCTGTCGAGATCGATTAAGAGAATATGAAGAAGTTGCAGATCGAAGAAATGAAGAAGAGGAATAAGATCAAAGAAGAAGAGTAGGGATCGAAGAAGAAGAAGATCGAGAGATCGAACAAGAAGAAGAAGATCCGAAGATCGAGAGATGAAGAAGATTGAAGAAGATTGAAGAAGTTTGAAGAAGATTGAAGAAGAAGATGAACAGATCGAAGAAGTTTAGGGTTTCAGAGGAAGAAGAAGAAGAAGAGAGATCGAGAGATGAAGAAGAATTTGGCTAAGTGTTAGGAATGAGAAATGATTCGATTTAGGGTTTTCAACATTGTAGTAGTCGCATTGTAGTCGTATTATTGTCACTAAATGATTTGGGTTTGGGCCTCGAAATTCAAAAGCCCAACAACTTCGTCTGTAGTCGCAAAAGAGTAGCAAATCTGTCACCGTTTTTATTAGGTTTTGGCTTCGAGAATTAGAAGCCCAACAACTTCGTTTGTGGTCGCAAAGTAGTCGCAAATCTGTCACCTAAATGATTTGGGTTTGGGCTTCAATATTTCGGAGCCCAACAATTTAAAACGTAGTCATGTAATAGTCGCATAATTGTCACATAGTATATTGGATTTGGGCTTTGATATATGGTAGCCCAACAAATTAAGCTGTAGTCGCTAATTAATCGCATAAGCGTCACTGTTTTTATTGGGTTTGGGCTTCGATATTTAGAAACCCAACAAAGCAAAGGGTAGTCGTTGAGTAGTCGTATTATTGTTACATCTCTATCGGTTTTGGGCTTCGTTATTTGGAAGCCCACCAAATTATAATTTAGTCGCCAAGTAGTAGCATAATAGTCACCTTATACTTTTGAAATTGAAATAATTTTACATATTTAATATTCATGAACAAATTAAATGTTCAATGATATATTATAAAGCATAATTTATTCAAATGTTTTATCAAATAATTAAACATATACTTCACACATTTATTATTCTTCATATTCTACTTCATCTTCGTCCGAGGACGATAAATTACATCGGAATTCGTCTTCTAGTTCAGAATCCCCGACATCGTAATCAAGGATTATTAGGTTTAAGCTTTCTACCGGATTTTCTAATACAAGATCTTCAATTGTAGTGAGTAAAACAGCATCATCATTTCTGTTTGCAAAAGAGTCGGATTATTGTTTTCATATTCTCCAGAAATGTTTCTCCTCGGATTGACTTTTAAAACATTGAGCCAAATGTTCTTCGGTTTCTTTGTATATGGATACGGAATATAACAAACCTGATCTGCTTTAGATCTTGTATACACAAGTTATACATATATCAAACAACAATATTAATAATTAACAGAGAAACATATTTGACCTCTTCAAAATTACGTACCAAGAATAAATGGCTCGTATTTATTGTATTTTCTCGTAGATATAACGTCTACAACGCCACCGTGGCTTCGTCGAGTGCCTCTCCCAATCTTTGGGTCATACCACTTACACTTAAAAAGTGTGATCCTCAAATTGACGATGCCCTCATATTCGAGTTCTATGATATCAGTTAAGGTACCGTAGAAATCCGCTTCATTAGATGAATCAGCGTAATTTTCACCTTTAACACATATCCCATAGTTACATGTCTTTCGTCCAGGGCCGTAATTTTGCGTATGAAACATATATCCTCTTGTGAAATACATTTGCCAAGTTTTGACCTTGTTCAAAGGTCCTTGCACAATTTCTTGAACCCAAGTAGAAAATGGAGAAGTAGTGTTCCAATATGTTACCTAGATAATAGATAAATAATATTAATACATATAAATATGATTCTCACTTTTCGAATGCAAGAAATTTATGTAGACTTACATATTCTTTAACACATAATGATATTCTTCAGCTCTTCTCGCGTAGAGTTCTTGTTCGGACAAGCATGGATATTTCGCAGAAAGACAATCCTCGAACGTACTATATTTACAAACAAAGAAAAATAAATCGAAGTGATCTTAGTGAAAATTTACAAACGAATAGTGATTAAAAATACCTCTCAAATGGTTTAAAATAGTCACAATTTCTTAAAACATATGCATGTGCGCTTTGGTAGTCTTTCTCTGGAAGCCATTCTACATGCATTTCACCACTTGGACGGCCGACGTGCATAAATATGATAGGTACTCCAGGGACATGATATACAGGAACTTCACCTTCATCGAATCTTGTTAACCTGATTCATGTAATTGAATGAAGATCGAAGTATAGAAAATAGCTAAATAAATAAATGTATTTACCTTGATTTTATTTGTATATGATCGGGAAAGTAATGCTCTGAACAGTAAGCAATCTCGTCATTGATATATGACTCAACAATTGAGCCTGCATCATATCTTTTGTTCTTTGCTTTTCCTTTCAACTTTTTGAAAAACCTCTCAAATGGATACATCCACCTATATTGGACAGGGCCACCCAATTCAGCTTCGTATGGGAGATGGATAGGTAAGTGTTCCATAACATCAAAAAATGATGGTGGAAAAATCTTTTCCAAGTTACAGATGATTAAAACTATGTTCTCTTTGAGAATTTGAACGCGACTCGTCTGTAAAGTTCTCGAACATAGGTCCCGGAAAAATGCTCAAATTCCTAAAATATATGTGCAAGTTAAATAATTAGATAAAAAAATGTTGGCAAATAAAATAGTAAGTACTGTACCTGATAAGGCAAGGTGGACATTCCGATCAAGGAGTTCAGCAAAGATAAATGGAAGTAGTCGCTCCATAAAAACATGACAATCATGACTCTTCATGCCTGAAAACTTTCCATTCTCTAGATCTACACAACTAGCCAAATCGCTAGAATAACCATCTGGAAATCTAACATCATGTTTCACACATTGAAATAAACTCTGTTTCGCTTCGTCTGTCAATGAATACGTTGGAAATGGAGCTTTACCATTACTATCAATATGTAAGCCTGGCCGAGAACAAAATTTCTCAATATCCAATCTTGACATGATATTGTCTTTTGATTTATCCTTAACACGCAAGAGAGTGTTCATGATGTTGTCAAGAAAATTCTTCTCTGTATGCATCACATCAATAATATGTCGAAGATTGAGGTCCTTCCAGTAAGACAACTCCCACAAGATGCTTTCTTTGTGCCAATTATGTTCTTTCCCATAGCCTAGCATCTTCTTTTCATGACCGTTCCCACCAACATCCTTCGTTTTTGGTGGATTTACACTAGCCAACCACTCGTAATAAACTTGCTTCCCTGTCAAAGATTCGGGTGGATACTCGCTAGAAACTTCTCTTCCTTTCACAAAGTCTTTTCTGTTCCTACGGGATGGATGGCCATGAGGAAGAAATCTACAGTGACAATCAAACCAGCATGTCTTCCGTCCATTGGGTAGAGAAAAAGACTTTGTACTTTCCATGCAAACTGGACAAGACAATTTATCATGAGTAGTCCATCCTGATAACATGCTAAACGCCGGAAAGTCGCTAATCGTCAACAATAGTACTGCTTTTAGATTAATATTCTAGCTTAATGAAACATCGTACGCATCAACTCCAGTAGACCACAACTCTTTTAACTCCTCAATAAGAGGTTGGAGGAACACATCAAGACTAGCTCGAGGATGATTTGGTCCAGAATTCAGAATTGTAAGAAATAAGTACTCTGTATTCATGCACATACCAGGGGGTAAATTATATGGAGTCAGGATCACATGCCACAACGAATGATTACGAGACATGCCAAATCGATTGAACCCATCAGTACATAACCCGAAATAAACGTTACATGGTTCTTCGGCAAACCAGGGATGTAACTCTTGGAAATATCTCCACTCCGCTGCATCTGAAGGATGATTCATTTCTCCCTCCTTTGATTGGTGCTCAGCATGCCATCGCATTGCCGCAACTGTCTTATGGCTCTGATACATTCTCTGATACATTCTCTTCAACCGGTCCCCAATAGGTAGATACCACATATGACTATATGGTAATTTAGTTCTTCGACGGTTGTCCTTAGGCTTCCATCTTTGTGCGCCACAAAATCGATATTGATCTTCTTTTTCGTCTTCTTTCCAAAATAGCATACAATTGTTCTGACAAACATCAATCGTATGATATGGAAGTTCTAAATTGCGCATCAATTTCTCGGTCTGGTAATGTGAAGTGGTAATCTGGTTTCCTTCTGGTAAAGAATTTGTAAACATTTCGCAAACGGAGTCCACCAACTTTTCACTCATATTATACTCCGCCTTGTTGTGCACTAGTCGAGATGCTAAGGATAACTGTGACTGCCCTTCACGATAACCATCATACAATGGATTATTTGCACCTTCTAACAAGTCGTAGAACTTATTTCAATGGTTACGGACCGGTTCTTCCACATTCTGATAACTATCATCATGATGATAGTTATCATCATACCCCACGTTAAAATTAAATGCATCGTTCACCATATCCACATATGGATCTTCTACAACATTACCCACTTCTTCATAATTCAAACTAAAATACGTCCTATCCGTGTAAGTACTCGTTCCTATATCCATATTCATTTCTTTTCCATGCTTATACCAAACATAATAATCAGGCATAAATCCTTGACTAAACAAATGACTATTAACTCTTCTACCCGAGATAATGTGTTTTTCATTCTTGCATACACTACAAGGACAATGAAATTTACCTCAACTAGTTTGTACTATAGGCTTACTATTAGCGAATGTCATGAATTGCTCAACTCCTGCGACATATTCGGCTGACAAATTCCCCGTCACTTCATCAAATCTCTTGTACATCCAATCTCGATAAAAACTGCCACTACCCGCCATAATTGTAGTTTCCCGCCATTATACAATAAAATAAACTTATATTTTTTTCTTTTAAATCGTTTTTTTTTCTTTGATGTTGTTGTTGTTTTAATTTGTTGGTGAAAGAAGAGTGTCGTGAAGTTTTAATATATCGACGAATTTTTATGACTTATTTACGACTACATGTCGTAGTCGCTCACAAGTTAGGTGTACCTACTTAAAATGCGAAACACGTTTTTCAACAACTTTATGCTCGTTTGCGACTCCTTTGCGACTACAAAAGAGTAGTCATCAAATAGTCGCCAAATAGACGACTAACTAATGTAGTCGGAAACGTAGTCGTCACTTACCGACTACATGACGACTAATTTCTCACTTCAGAAATGTAATCGTTAAATAGTCGTTTAATAACGACTATCGTCCAACTAACCTAGTTAGTCGTAAATGGACGACTACTTCACGACGAATTTTCTTGTTGTTGTATCGTAGTCGTTAAACTGTCGCCACATTGTCGCAAAATAAAACGACTACACATATTGTCGTTTTACGTTGTCGTTTTTTGCCTGTTTTCTTGGTGGATTAGAGGAGGATATGGAATCGGAAGAAATTAGGGAAGGCTGGGAATCAGGCCAGAAAAGGAAAGAGTGTTGCGCAAGGGAAGGCTGGTAATGAGATAGGTTTGCTAGAGAAAGGCAATGGTGGGCCAAGAGCAGTTTTTAAAAGTAAACGGACTGGAGGGGGAAAGCCCATTACATATGTGGGGTCAAAAACATAAAAGCTTGACTAGTAGTAGGCCCACGCGTGCACTTGTTTATGGCCCAGTAAGAGGTGAAGTGGAATTGTCGGCTTCTGCGAAACGACTTCGCGTGGAGAAACAAGTTGCCGGGTGAGCAGGCGGTGCTTTTGCGAATGAAAGGGAGTTAAATTTGGTGTTAGGGAACCCTGAGAGTGGTCGCCCAACTGAGATCGGTCACCCAACTGAGAATACTAGTGAACTATCGGTTTCGATGGTAAAATCAAACCGAGAAATTTCTTTGTAGAGGGAACCGTCGAAGAAGTGGCGGACATGTCGGTGGCATAGCAATTTTCGCCGGCGTTTCTAAGCTTAATTTACATAGAATCAATGAATTGCATACTATGGAACTGCCGGGGGCGAATAAACCCAACTTTCAACGTTCAATTCGTTACATTTTGAAGAAATTCAAGACAAATATCTTGGCTTTGTTTGAGACTCATGCGGGTGGGGATAGAGCAGTCCACATTTGTCAGGGGTTAGGTTTTGATAACTCCTCTCGTGTAGACTCCATAGGTAAGAGTGGGGGCTTGTGGCTCTTATGGCAGACAGAAGTGGGTGTGGTGACAGTGGTGGAGTCATCAGATCAGTATATTCACGCAACAGTGACGAAGGATGCGGAAGTGGTTCACTTAATTGTTGTTTACGCAGCCCCAATAGTCAGTAGAAGGAGTGGACTATGGAGCAGGTTAAAGAACGTGGTTGAAGGGATCACATAGCCACTTTTTATAGGAGGAGACTTTAATACAATTGTGAGAGTGCATGAGAGAACCGGTGGGAATGAGCTTTCTTTGGTGGATATGGGTTTTAAAGGCAACAGGTTCACTTGGAGACATGCTCGAGTTGAGTCAACATACATCGCAAAACGGTTGGACAGAATCTTGTGATGTGGTCATGCGAGGTTGAAGTGGCATGAGGCAGTAGTGACTCATTTACCAATCATGGCCTTGGATCACGCGCTTCTCTATTTGCAGTTAAATCCAGAGGTGTGTGGGATGTTATTAAAACTCGATCTGGAGAAAGCTTATGATCGGATTAGATGGGATTTCTTGGAAGATACGTTACGTGCTTCACGACTTCCTGAATCTTGGATATGGTGGATAATGCAATGCGTTACGGGTCCTTCTATGTCTCTTATGTGGAATGGGGAAAAGACAGAGCCGTTTAGACCATCCCGAGGCCTACGCCAAGGAGACCCCCTCTCACCATATCTCTTTGTTCTATGTTTGGAGAGGCTGTGTCATCAAGTGGAAGTTGCGGTTGTAGGTAAAGAATAGATTCTCATTCACTTTTCTCGTGGGGGACCAACTTTATCGCATATTTGTTTTGCCGATGATCTTATTCTTTTGCTGAAGCTTCGGTGGCTCAAATACGAGTGATAAGAAAAGTCTTGGAACGATTTTGTAACACTTTGAGGCAGAAGGTTAACTTGGATAAATCAAAGATCTTTTTTCAGAGAATGTTCAGCGAGATTTGGCGATGCAAATAAGCGATGTGAGTGGGATTAAGGCAACTAAGGATTTGGGGAAGTACTTAGGCATGCCAGTTCTAAAAACGAGAATAAACAAAGATACCTATGGGGATGTTATTGAGAGAGTTACGTCGAGACTTTCGGGTTGGAGGAGCCGTTTTCTGAGCTTTGCATGCCGTATTACTCACACAAAGGCTGTTTTAATTTCGATCCCAGTTCATGCAATGAGTACAATGTTGTTACCAGCGAGTATTCTTGTGAGACTTGATAAACTGTAAGAATCATTTATTTGGGGCAGCACCATTGAGAAAAAAGCAACATTTGATTTCTGGGAACATAGTTTGTTGGGCCAAATCTGATGGGGGTTTGGGAATTCGAGACACTTAACACATGAACAATGCTTTAATAGCTAAAGTGTGGTGGCGGGTACTACATGATAGGAGTAGTCTCTAGTCAATGGTGCTAAGAAGTAAGTATAGAGTTGGTGAGTTCACGATCACTCTTGGTTGGTGACGAAGAGAAGATGGTCGTCAACTTGGAGAAGTGTAGGGAGTGGGCTGCGAGATGTTGTTCTACCTGGGATTAGTTGGGTGATTGGTGATGGAAAAGAAATACGGTTCTGGAGTGATACATGGCTAACTGATAGACCTCTATCTAAGATGGTCATGCGACAGTTACCAGCTGGTTACGAGGCGACCAAGGCTAAGGATGTTTGAAAACACGGTTTTGGCTGGGATTTTGCAGTTATACAACAGTTTGTGTCACAACACATAAGGCTACAGCTCTCGTCAGTGGTTCTGGATTGCATTCTGGGGGCGAAGGATAGGGTGTCTTGGGGAGGAAGCATCAATAGGGATTTTACGGTTAAATTGGCCTATATGTTTTTAACTCGGGTTTGGAGTATAGTGGTGCCCGAGAGAGTTCGAGCTTTTATTTGGTTACCAGTTATCCAAGTGGTGATGACAAATGTGGAGAGGAAGAGGAGACACTTGAGTGATACAGATTTGTACTCAGTCTGCAAGCAAGGGGAAGAAACAATTATTCATATCTTGAGGGATTGTCCTGCTATGCGAGGAATATGGAGTCGGACGGTTCACATGAGGAAAAGACAAGCTTTTTTTTCTCAGTCCTTACTTGAGTGGGTCTTCAGTAACTTGGGCGATGGAGCGGTTGCTGATGGGAGCCCCTGGTCGACGTTCTTTGCTTTGGTTGGGATGGAAATGGCAATGCGGAAATATCTTTGGGACGAATGCTAAGTGCAGAGATAGAGTTCGTTTCCTTAAGGATTATGCTAAAGAGGTGATCATTGCGCAGACGAGTATGTCTTTACAAAACATGCAGGTAGTTAGAGAGGATCGTTTGATTAAATGGGTGTCTCCAAGGGAAGGATGGTGCTTCCCCTGGGAACCCGGGTCTTGCAACAGCGAGTGGTGTTCTGCGAGACGAGCATGGGAATTGGCGTGGCGATTTTGCTTTAAACATAGGTATATGTTCGGCTCCATTGGCGGAGTTATGGGGTGTATATTACAAACTATACATAGCTTGGGAGATGCGGATTACAAGATTGGAGTTAGAAGTTGACTCGGAGATTGTAGTGGGTTTTCTTAGATCGGGATTAAAGATTCACACCCTCTCTCCTTCCTAGTACGTTTGTGCTATGGTTTTATGTCGCGTGGCTGGCTAGTCTGCGTTTTTCATGTGTATAGAGAGGCTAACTGTAACAACCGGTCCCTTGAGCGGGTCCCACAGGGTGGGTTGTTACACTAACCGCCTAGCAGACGGGTTAGCAAACTATGTGTTTTCTCTTCCTTTAGGTTTTCATTTGTTTGAGGCTAGACCGGATGTGGTCACCTCCATTGTTTTTGAGGATGCGAATGGGTATGCACGCCACGTAATGTTCGTGTTTAAGTTTTATTCTTTTTTAATTTTTAATAATATGCGGGGGACATTGTCCCCCCACCCTACCAAAAAAAAAAACTATACAAATGAAATTCTATATTCTATGTTCTTTGGTAAGATCTATGAGCGTGTATCATCCAAGGGTTCTTCGGTAAGATCTAAGAGGCAGTATCATCTTGATAATCATCCTTAATTTCTTCAGGATTTTCCATCATTTAGAAAAACTGATTCTTTGCAGTTTTATAGGTATATATAGAATTATGGGTATAATTCTTATATTATGTCAAACAATAATAATCTTTTCACTCGAGATTTCTACAGCATTAACGATTTTGAAACTAAACGTACATTGATGGTTCTCTAATCATCCTCTCTAATGCCTCAATCGCTTCGAAAAAACCCTTCTCCTATTTCCTTTGATTCTCCTTCTTTCTCGCTTGTGATGAATTGGTCTAGCTCCACGGAACGTCATAGTCCCAACTTGCAAAATTTTCGAGCAGAATAGTTTAGTTTCAGATTGTAGATGATTCGGGAATTGGGTTTTACTCTGTGGTTTCGATGAAGTCGGGGAGAAATCGGTGAGAAATTGGGTTTTACGATGTTTATGTTTTTGTTTTCCTTTATATTTTTCTTCTATCCACTCTAATTTCAACACCTATCCCGCTCTTAGCTGATTAATTGTCTCTTATATTAGAGACGCTCTTAACAAATTATCATTAAAACAATTAAATTTCTAACTCAATTATCCTAAGAATCAACCTAAGGAACCCTCAAGAATGATGCTCTTAAACCAAAAGCTCTTAACACTAACAACTGCTTTTTGTTTTCAAAATCTACACAAAACTTCGATTCTGAACTAAAGAAAACGTTCTAAAGGCTGTACGAAATCTGTTTCTGTAGGAAACTGAATCATTTCTCTTTTTGAATTTTATAGAAATATTACTTTTAAATTCATGTAATAGTTGTAGAAAAAGTTCATTAGACTCCCAGCCCACAACTAGGCTATCTTAACATTGAGAATATTGAACATTCAATCATTTATTATGTCAAGTTAAATTTGTCGCTACCTTTTTTAATATTTGGAACTAAGTTGCTTGATTTAAAATCTAGTTTTTCTAAATAGTTTTACTTAGTATGGAGTTCTTGAATTATGTTTTTTTGCGTTCATTGATAAAGATCATATCTTTAGTTTTTGATGGAACTCTTGCATAATTATTAGTTATGGATCTAAACCATAACCCTCTCTTTTAATTATATTATTCAAGTCCCATTAATTAGTCTTTTAAATTAAACCACTTGTTCAAAATTTGCTTTCTAATATGGGTAACATAATTAAACAAAATGTGAGTATGGCTTTTCAACGCTCATAATCAAATATATTTTGTGTACTTAATATTTGAACCTTGTAGTTAATTTACTTACAATCTTATCTATGTAAATATTGAGCTTCATATCCAATAATTTGGCTTCGAATTTGGATACATATTTTTAAATTTTAATCCTTCAATTTATAAGCTGAACTTGTTATCGGTTCTTACATTAATTTTGTATTTAAATTTCAAAAACAGATTGAAAAGATAAAATTTAGCGTACGTTGTTTTAATTTATCAAGAGGTTTAGAAACTCACATTAATTTCTGAAATTAATTTTATAATATTTTATTTTAGTTACGTTTGATATTCAGTCACCTATAAATAGTTTACCTATTTTCATATCTAGAATACTAAATAAAAAAACATACTTCATTACATTCTTTTCATACAGGAAAAATAAGTCAGTAAATTCCAAGCATTCGAAAATATAGCTAAACTAATCTCTCATGTTACTGTGCTATTTATGGTTGTAGCTTTGGTGTGTGCGTTTGTTCCTGTATTTTCTGTCGAAGAAGCTGAAGCAAAATCATTAAGGGACACTTGTCTCGTTAAAATCACTCCTAAATGTGCATTGAATATAATCACTGTTGTTTTTGGAAATGGAACCCTCATTGAGGCTTGTTGCAACGATCTTGTCCAAGAAGGAAAAGTGTGTCACGATAATCTCATTAAATATATTGCTGACAGACCAAGCTTAATTGGCCGTGAAACACAATACTTGAAGAAGAGGGATGAAGTGTGGAGTCATTGTGTCTCAATCTCTAAAACCGCTTAAAATATGTGTGTGTTTTAATATTTTTTCGATCAAATATATTTAAATTTTATTGTTGTAACATCTTTGTTACCATAAATGAATTTCTATGTATTTACTTTAATACAAAATAAATTAAAGCAATCTCTCGTAAGATGAATAAATTTTAATTTTTATCATATTTTAGAAACAGAAAAAGGAAGATATTTAACCTAATCTATAAATGTTAATGTAAGAATAGCATAAGAACTCTTTTAGTTCTCTTTACATGTTTTGATATTCGGCTAACTATATACAAATCTAGTTAACTACAAAAAAAAATTATTTTTTTGTTCATTTAAAGTAAAAGCAAAAAACAATAACTATTAAAAAAAAAAATTCTTACTCTTTTATCAATAAGGTCCTTAAATCAAAATTTCCTTACACTAACAACCGCTTTTTGTTTTCAAAATCTACACAAAACTTCAATTTAAACTAAAGAGAACATTTGAAAGGGTGTGTGAAATCTGTTTCTTTAGTAAATTGAATCATTTCTCTTTTGGAATTTTATATAGATATTACTTTTAAATTCATGTAATAGTTGTGGTAAAAGTTAATTTGACTCCCAACCCACGACTAGGCTAGGTAAATATTGAGAATATTGAACACTCAATCATTTTATCATGTCTAATTCAATCCGTTGCTACCCTTTTCAATATTTGGAATAGAGTTTCTTAATTTAAAGTCTACTTTTTTTAAATTGTTTCTCCTAATAGTTTTACCTAGTCTGGGTTCCGTGAAATATGTTTTTTTGCCTTCATTGATAGAGATTATCTAAAAAAGTTGTGATGCTTGCATTCATTTACATCAGAAGTTTTTTTGTGTGTTTATTTTGTAATTACCACATCTTTTACATGAGATGGTGATGAAAGGTCTCATGGTGGACTGTCTATTGCGATTTCTAAGACTCAAGGACCAGGTATGTTTTCTGACTAATTTTCGTATTTGCATATAAATAAGATAACATGAAAACTATTAACACGGGTGATATTATTTCCAAGTGGTCATTATTTTATAACATATCTTCGTATTTGCATCTAACTAATGAAGATTACTGAACTACTTATACAATTATAAGTTAGAATGTAAGTAGAACAAAATATAATGCCGAATATGAAAACTTCATTAAAGCAATAAGATCATGAAATAGATGTCCAAGTAAAGAGAACTTATTTTAGACCAACCAAAATCTAGAAAATCAAAAACCAAAAGAACCTCTCTAACATGAGTTTTTGAGAGGGAACGAAAAACAGAGTAAAACACTTAAATTTATTCGTTACAGCCACAAATACGGATCACTCCTTTTTCTCAACCTTGACCCTCACAACCACGTCCTTCTTTGAACTCGGACTGCTGCTCCTCAACCCTAGAACTCCATTACCAGCGCCCTTTTGTTTCTCATCACTATCCTTGAAGCTAGCCTTTCCAATTTTGGCATGGTGAGAATTCAGCCCAAATTCTGAGTTAGACTTTTCAAAGTCAATGGTTCAACACAGATCTTCTTAGAGGTAGAAGATTCATCAGCACTACCATTCAAGTTAGCGTAAATACGCTTGGAAGAAGCAGTTATGGAGTCTGATGTGTCATGGCTATTCTCTAACATGAGTGGTGCCTATAGGAAAGATTCATATAAAATATAATTATATAATTGTCAATACACGGATTGTAAACATGATTTTGTTTTGTTTTGCTAACCTGACCAGCTGAGACAATAGAGGCAGGATCAACCATGTCAGCAGAATATTCAAGTAGATGTTCCTCTAGTAGGTCACCCTGGCAAAGAACTGTCCAAACTTGATAGACTTCCTCTTTATCTAATATGTGCTCTTTTTCAACCCACACCAAGAAGAGAAAGGTCTTTCCAATTAAATTTTTCACGGGTTCTGGTAAATTTTCTGGTCCACAACCTATTAATGAGAAATAAATAAGCAAGCAAGTCTAGATTCTATGTAATCGACATTAAAATTAAAATCAATAATTTGACTGAACTTACCTCATCAAGTGTTCCATCGAGAACGTATGTGGCTGACTCGCCAATGAGTTCAAAGCAAATTGAATCAAAGAGTTAAAAATTTGCCCCTCCAATATTGTCCATAACATTAACGTAAAGCATAAACCTATAAAATGCATAAGCACAAAATGAGAAAAATTCATAGTTTTAACATACTCAGGGATTGTTTTTCATTACCTTGGAACGACATTAGTGACACAGTTTTGCAAGTGTCACACCAGAACTTTTGTTTTTTCCCCTTGTTATTCACACCATGGACTCCAACACGGATATGATTTACTTTCTTGTTGCAAGCACGACAACTAATGTAATACCATGCCCAGTCTCTGTCAATGGCGTATACAGTACACAACACTCTAGCCTTTCCAATATAAAAACACAAAAATTATTGTTAAGATGAAAACTGGTGATAACCAATCATATGTAGATATAAAATACATATACATACCTCAATTGAACTCGTCAAGTCAGAAATTGATTTCCTTTGGTAATCAAGGAAATCTACATCTTTATGAACAACCATCTCCCACCTTGGCTGCCTATCACGGGAGATGAGACTTAGGACATCATATGGCAGTCTGTAAACACAAAATTTCATAAGTATGATAATATGATAAATAAGTAATCCATTTACTCATTGTAAAACAGTTAATATTGAACATTACACTTGTTTGAAAAACTCTGTTTCAGGGAATTGCGGATTGACGTGCACTTGAGTAACATCAAAAGAATTTGATATACTCCTTACACCTAGCTTGTAAGAGATTAAAATTATATTCACTACAAAAAATATGGACGCTCTTATCACATGGATAACGCTACAATATCGTTTACATAGCGGATTCATAAACGTTGTGTTTGCCGGAGCTATCTTAGGTTGGTCACATAGAATAGCGTTTTTTTGCTATGCTCTGCTATATAAACATATCATAGCGTATATTATGTGGTATGATTATCATTTTTGCAGCTCAATTTTAATGTTGTATTATATTGTGTTGTAGCATTTTATATTTCTTGTATTATATTACACTTATACCTTTTGTTTATTTCTCTATTACATCTTTAAGTGCTATCTTATTTCATATATATATAACCCTATTTTACATAAATATTTAGTTGAATTTATTAAAAATAATTATATTAGATAAATTGTACAAAACCTACATACCAAGTCTTATACTAAGTTACTAGATAACATCAAAACAAGTTCATGAGAGAGACCGTTAAAACTTTCAGAAACTCCTACTTTCTTGTTGAACATAAACTTTTCTTTAGCCTTCTTAAAATTCTCAAAGTCTCCAGCTTTAGTAGACACATCTTTACTCAAGATCTGTCTTCTTAGTTTGTCACAAGCACAATACTTCACGTCGTACACATCTACGTCTTTAAAGGTTGTAATTGTAGTCCTCACTCCTACATTCTCCCAACAAAGAGACTTTATAAGTCAAAGATACTGAAATAAAATTTAATTGAAAAAGAGATTACAAGAGATTCACGATTCAAAAAACAACTTAAGATACAGAAACTACTCAGAACTAGGATGATTAAACAAGTGATGACTTACTATCAGTGTATACATTAGATCCACACATATAGAGATATTAGTACCAAAAAATATAAACTAGCAAAAGACACTTAATAAACTGGTTTGAAATATATACCTGTCCAAGTTTGAGAGCTTTTCATTTAGGTGAATCTTTAAGTTCACGCATAAGTAGATTCAACCATTTTGTCTCACATGTGCATATTTTTAAACGTAAAAGACAGGGGAAGATACTACCAATATGATAATCATCCTGCAAAAGAGACTACACTAACCTAATTCTCAATTAAAAAAACAAAAACAAAAGAGTGATTAAAAAAATAACTTAGAGGTAACAGGAAATACCTGCAAGGTTAGTAAATATAAGTCGAGATGCTGGACTGAAGTAATATAACTCATAGTCTTCCTTATAAGCAACGTTAATAAATTTGAAGGAAGACTAAGACTATAAGTGACGTTCATAAGGAAGACTAAGACTATAAGTGGTGTTAATAAGGAAGACTACAATATTAGGTATGTCATTCTCAATGACACATAATCAACACCGACCTCCGTGAACCTTAATCCTCACTACAAAACCGAACAAAAAAAAATTAATAAGACTAAATTCTCGTCAAGACTTGACTCAAATTTGCAAAAAGTTTCTTCTTATCTTCAACTATTTTAACATATTTGTCCCCTTCCTCAATCTTTAAAACTTCCATTAAACAAAAAATACCAAGATGAACAAGGGATCTGACCTTCTATAAAGTCTAGTCACATTTCCTATTAGGCTTCTTCAAACATCGCGTAAGACATGTTGGGAGAGTCGTTTCTTGATTTCTCTCTCACCGTCAATTCATCAAACACCTTGTGTGCGTAAATAACTCTAAAAATAGAACCCCTAAGATTTCTTACAATGCTTTCTCCATGAGCCATAACGTAAAATGCAATAAATAAAATCAATTTCAAAACAAATATCTCCAAAAAGATTTGAATTTTCTGAACAAAATTATGCTAAAATCAAACCTTTGCAATCATCACATCACCAAGCAACTTCCTCGGCTCCTCATCGTTTCTCACTGCAAGATGTATGTGATGTGGCACAAGCCTAGTCTTCTTGTTATCCTTCGCTGCGTTTCCAGCCAATTCCAAAACGTAGACAAATCCAATTTCCAAAAAACAAACCAGTTAAAATTAGGGTTTTTATGAAATTGAAGATTGGAAGAACTGAGAACGAAGGGGATGATTAGAGTTCTGAGCAACTTTTCAATTTCAATTGATATGTCTTGAAAAATTAGGGTAATGAGAAGTTAAAGTGAAGGTGGAAGCTAGAGAGAGAGAGAGAAATGAACAAAGGAAAAGACGAAGTAGAAGAATGAGAGGAAGGAGGAGAAGGAGAGAAAGATGAGGGATCTAAAGAAGAAGAAGATGTGGAGTTGAAATGGAGAGCTGGATTTGCAAGTGACGATGATGGAGGAGAGACGTCACGACGAAGAAGACGATGAGGAGAATATATGTTAGGATGCGACTGAGAGCAAAAGAGTAAATCCAAGAAATAGATTAATTAGTTTTTGCTTGGTTGATAAGAATTTTTTTTTCTTTGGGATAAATAATGGGCGTATAGTGTAAAACTGATATTTGGCTAAGTGTTGGCGGTTTTGGCAAAATTTTGGCTTGGCGGTCAAAAGTGATTTTAGTTTTCTACCATGCTATTATTAGGTTTAGTGTTTCTGAAACGCTATAATATAGTTACTAAATTCCGAGTTTCACTTTTAATAGCAGTTACGAAAACTGCGCTATCGTAATGTGCTAATAATGTTCATATTTCTTGTAGTGATTAACTGAATTTATATGTTAGCATACAAAAAACACATAGAAATTTTGTATCTTTGTAAGCCTTGATTTTGACAAACCTGAGGATACAAATCACCATTCCACGATTAGAGTCTTGACATGCCCTAAAAGTCTGTTTAGCAATTGTACCCCACAAAGTACAACCAATCCTCTCATGACTGTGGGAAGAAAATCAAGTGATTGATGAGATCAAGTTTAGTATATGGCTAAAAGTGTATAAACTGAAATATAATAGTGATGAAAACAAACGTTTCATCACGAATTTCAAATTCGATTTTGGTTGTTGGTTTGTTACTTGCTTCTAAGTTTTCCAGCTCTCCAATCGAAACAATTTGACTAATGACATCTATAACATAAAGATCGTAGGTGTTAGTTCATAACAAACTGAAAAACAATAGTATATTTAAAAAATATTTTAAAAAGAATAATAGTTTCATTGATAGAGATTTACCTACTAACATATATGGATTAAGCTCTCCACTTTGGATCTTCAACCTAGCAAATGGGGTAATCTACTAAACCATATGAATCCCTAATGAGAAACCCTATATTCCTAACAAGAAGACTACCCAGACATATTGAATGAAACAAACAACATGATTGAATAAGAAAGCATAAGCACAACAAATAAGATAAGGGAAAGAAGGGATCTCTTCACTGTATTAAGAACTGGATGAATCTCTCAAGAACAATGGATGAATAGCTTATGTCTCTCAAAATAGGGTTTGCAAAGAACTTGATAAAAGAAAACTTAGGTCTAAACAATGTATAAAAAACCCTATAAAACGTCCACTGACTAATAATGCAAATAGAGAAGTCTTCTTGGGCAAATTTCCTCTTCTGTAAACTTGAAAGCGTCTTGGACTTTGCTGGGCCAAAACTGGTGTCGATCGACATGTCCATTGTTGTCCCATTGCATAGAATACTTGAAAAGACACTGAAAAGACTCGAGAAACAACATAAAGACTCAAAATCCTATACCTAAAACATAGATAAAATAAGTGAAAATAGGGATATATCAACTCCCCCAGACTTAGCTTTTGCTTACCCTCAAGCAAAACCCAAAAGCCGAACCCGTGGAAGAGGTTTTGAAAACAAAGGAACTCCCAACATTCTCTAGCCTATTGCCATGACCATCCAAACTAAGTCCATATGTCTAACAAGTCTAATCGAATCCTAACCAACATGTACTTCTCTACAAGCTTACACAACATTCTAGATTACATACCTAAGTTCCACAACTAAATCCACCAGGCTTTGATCGCTGGGTCTCATCAAACAAGCTAACATTCAAGATCCTTCTAGACTCATTCCTGTACTATATACCATGATAAATCGACCATTCCTTATAATTTTTTTTTTCTTTGGTGTTCTTTCTCTCCCCTAGACTTATTCTTTTTGAGAGAAAACACAGGGGAACTCGCATACTGGATCGACACCCTCAACATTTTTCCAACCTTTGTAATTGATCATTCCAAATAATGTATAATAGTGGGGTCATAGGAAACATTTTTTTCCCTATACACTGTCTGAAAATCCTATCAATCTCTCATTATCTTTTTCTTCTTATAAGGGGAGAGGAACACATTCTTTTTTATCAAATTGGTCTCAATATCAGGTATGAACAAGGAGTCAAGATCTATGAATACTAACCGTTTGAAGAGGTAAAATGAAGAGCAGTGAGATTAGCTCCAGCCTTAGTGGTTGTGTTGGAAACTAGGATATCCTCAAGTCTGTTAGTTTGCCATCTAGATTTTCCAATAGTCGGTATGAACAAGGAGTCAAGATCTATGAATACAAAACGTTTTTTTTTTTTAAAGACTCAATAAACTTAAAAACGAAAAATAATAAGAATCAAAAATAAAAGCAATGTTAGTAAGAACCTCCCCAGACTTAAACGACACTGTCCCCAATGGCATTCAAATCCGAAGAAGGCGGGAAAAAGAAATAAAAAATAAAAGAAAATAAAACAAGGGGAAAAGAAAAATCAAACCAGTGGGTTGCCTTCAACTAAGCGCTTGTTTTGAGTCAATAGCTTGACTTGGCGGAGTTCAAGATGTGGTGTAGTGGTGGAGGATTGTTGCTGCCTCCTGGCCTTCTCAGGCGGTCTGTAGACAGATCTGGTCGGAGCAGCTGCAGGTGTCGATCGACACTCAGTGGTGTGTCGATCGACACTCTTCTCGTCACCTGCAAGAACAACAGGAGAAACAAGCTTTCAAAGAACTCTAGGCTTGTTATCTTGTGAAGCAGACTTCGAAGAATCTAAAGAATTAGTCGAAGGTAAAGCAGGAGAAGAGATAGATGAGAACTTATCACAAAGGGCCTGAAGTGGTGTGGGCTGAAGAGGTTGTGCAGAACCCTCTGTCTGTGAATCCCGAGGGTGTCGATCGACATGAGTGGTGGTGTCGATCGACCCTGTTGCATTACAACTCTCATTGGCGAGCTGAGCTGATTGGAGCGTTGTGTGTGGCTCTGTTGTGGGATTCTGAGCAGTCTTAGAAGGTGTGTATGTGCTAGAGTCAATACTACTGATAGTCTTCGTAAGCTCTGAACCATCCATGCCAAATTTCATCTCCAAATCATAAACCTTTAGAGAGATCCGACCTCTCTTCACATCAAACCTAGCATCAGCTGTAGCTAGGAACGCTCTTTCAAGGATAAGAGGATCCTTTGGTTCCTTCTCATAGTCGAGGACCACAAAATCAGCAGGGATAACAGAGTTACCAACCTTAACAGGAACATCTTCAAAAATTCCTTCAGGGATTCTTTTGGAACGATCCGCGAAGAGGAGAGTGATTCTAGTCGGCATGTAGTTAGTCATGCCTAGTCTCTCAGCAACAGACTAAGGCATGAGGTTGATACTTGATCCCAGATCACACAAAGAGCGACTGAACTTGCTTGTGGAAATTGAGCAATCAAGAACGAAGCTACCTGGATCTGGAAGCTTCTCAGTGGTCTAATCAGGAGTGATGGTGCAGATGTACTCAACAATGTCCACTCTCTGTGCCTTAGGCAGCATGATTGCACCAATGTCCCGTGTCAGCAGTGAGGCTTCATCTAAGCTAATACCATTGTCAACAAGTCGCTTGACATACATGTTGAGTGGAGCAGAAGATGTCTCAGATGCATCCTTAGGAAGAGAATGGAGGATCTTCTCCATTATGGATGTGCACTTAGCAGCATGAATCTCCTTCTTAGAACGACGCTTCCTCGGATAAGGGACACGAGGAGTGTAAATAGACTAAGGCTGCATTGGTATTCGCACCTCACAAGGTGCAGTCCGGATCCAGTGTCGATCGACATTAGAGGGGTATCAATCGACACCTTCATAAGGAATCGTCTCAGAGAAGAGCGTTCCAGGGTGTCAATCGAAACTGGAAGGTGTCGGTCGACACCAACTCTACAGCTGCGAGCTTGATATGTCCTGGTTTTTATTAATTTCTAACATAGTTTTAAAATTGTTTTTAGGGTATTTCTAGTCTTTTTCGTATGTTTTGAGTCATTTCAGGTACATTTACACATCTGGGAGCTATGGAGCATAATAAGGAATTTTGGAAGCTTTTCAGCAATGAAGATTATCAAAGACGTTTTTCGCGTGATGGTGTCGATCGACACCACACCTATGTCGATCGACACCCCCCCCCCCACTCTCTCGCGAGCAGAGGAACATCATGATTGCATTAACTAGAACAAGGTTCACGAACCAATTGGACTGATACAAAGAATGCATTCATGAATCACTTATTCGATGAATCCGTGAAAGAGGCACTTCGTTTGCAAATCTCTTCATTCACTCAGGCTCCAGCCGAGTCCCTTAGAGCAGCTTGGCTCCGCTTCAGGTCTTATTAGCGAGAATATCCCCAACATGGCTTCCAAGATAGGCACCTCATCAATCTATTCTACAAAGGAATAGCCAAGCCATACCAGAGTCAACTCGATGCAGCAAGCTATTGTAACTTCATGACAAGAACCACTAGTGAAGCATTACTCCTCATCACCAATGCTTTAACTAGTCTTTCGACACAGGAAGTTGACAGAGAACGAAGAATTTCAGCTGAGATTGCCACCGCAAGCAAAGAGACTCTTGTTTCAGCAAATTCTGCTCCTATCCAAGCCCCCCTCCACCCTCCTTAGACAATAGACTCGATTCCATGCTTGCCCAGATTCTGGTGGGCCAACCAAAACTCGAAGATAAGTTTGATAGCAAATATGATTCTCTCTACACAGATCTAAATAGCAAGATTGACAATCTCCGCTCTCATATATTCGAGCCCTCACCTACATCAGCCTCTATCAATGCAGTCACACTACGCAGTGGAAAGCAACTAAATCCAAAACTTCAGCGCAAACGTTCAGCTCAGCCTTCATCTTTTCCAATTGCTGAAAAAGACTTAGTGTCAATCGATACACCAGGGTGTCGATCGACACCAAGCACTCTTGACGACTCTGTTTGCCTTTGTCGAGTGGAATCGACAATTTTGTGGAGGAGGAATAAATTATTCCCGATGGTGTCGATCGACACCCATCCCCTGTCGATCGACACCCAGCTCGTTCAGACAATGTGCAAATTCCAGCTGAAACCAAGTCAGCAAATCAGTGAATTCCTTTCCCCAAGAGTCCTAAAAAGTCAAGAAAAGCCTTAGATGATGTTAGATGCAAGGCAATGATTGATAAGTTGATTGTTGAGATGCCTCTAGTTGAAGCTATTCATCTCTCTCCCACAATAAGAAGGTATGTCAAGACAATGGTCACTAAGAATTTGACGAAAGAATGTAGTGTTATGATGATTTCTGAGCAAGGAAGCGATATCATTCAGGAACGAATTCCAAGAAAGCTACTTGACCCTGGAACCTTTGTACTAAGTGTCACCATCAACCACGATTTCTTCCCAAGAGCCTTATGTGATCTTGGTTCTAGTGTGAATTTGATGCCTCGTTAAGTTACTATGCGTCTTGGGTATTCTAATACTGAGCCTACCTTTATCACTCTTGTGTTGGCAGATCGTTCTACCCGAATTCCAAATGGGATTCTTAGCGATGTTCTTGTGATGATTGGGAAGAGCATGATTCCTACAGACTTTGTAGTCTTGTCTTATTAGAAGGAACCTAATGATCCATTAATCCTTGGGAGATCCTTCTTGCACACAGTTGGAGCAATTATAGATGTTCGGCAAGGACGGATAGGGCTGAATGTTGGAGATCTTACTATGTAGTTCGATATGAACACTTTGGTCAAGAAACCAATCATAGAAGGGAATTTTTTTCTTGATAGATTCTTTCACTTCATCAGCTTCAGATAGTATTTCAGAGATGGAATTAGAAGACCCACTAGAGCGAGTTTTGGTCTCTTCCATAGAAGATAGTGCAGATTTGGACAATGAAACTTCTACATATACTAAGCTGCTAGATGAGACCGAACATGCGATGCAACTTATAATTGAAGAAGATTTTCCATCTGTGACTCCAACACCGACTACTAATTCTGATTGGGATCCAGCTAAGGCTCCTAAAATCGATTTAAAAACACTTCCAGCAGGGCTGAGGTACGCTTTTCTTGGTGAAAATTCTACTTATCCTGTTATTGTGAATGCTTCTCTTAATCCCGCAGAACTCACCTTATTGATGAGCAAGCTGCGCAATCATCGTAAAGCTGTTGGCTATTCTCTTGATGACATTGCATGTATATCTCCGGATGTATGCATGATAGGAACCACCTTGAGGATGAGTCTAAGTCTTCAGTTGAACTTTAGAGAAGATTGAATCCGAATCCGAAAGAAGTGGTTAAGAAAGAGATTATGAAGCTGTTGGAAGCAGGGATTATCTATCTGATTTCAGATAGCAGTTGGGTCAGTCCAGTTCATGTAGTTCCTAAGAAAGGAGGAGTTACAGTAGTCAAGAATGAGAAAGACGAGCTGATTCCTACTGAGACTATCACAGGCCATCGGATGTGCATCAATTATAGAAAGCTGAATGTTGCCACCAGGAAAGACCATTTCCCCTTACGATTTATCGATCAGATGTTGGAGAGGTTAGCAAATCATAAGTACTATTGCTTTCTTGATGGATACTCAGGATTCTTTCGGATCCCGATTCATCCAAGACTTTTGAGATGAATTTTGCTTCTTCAGGAATTTGACATCGAGGTTAAAGATAAGAAAGGAGTTGAAAATGGTGTAGCAAATCATTTGTCACACATTAGGATCAATGATGATGTCCCTATTAACGATTCTTTCCTGAGGAGAACATATATATGATTGATAGAGCTGAAGAAGATGACTGCAAATGTGATAAGTTGCAGAATCGAGCTTCAGTGTCGATCGACACTCCTTCTATGTCGATCGACACTCAATTTTCAGAGGAAGTTGATATTCGCGGTTGCGCGCTGGTGTGGATCGACACCACTAAACTGTCGATCGACACCCTCCCGATCAAACAAGAAATTGGTCACCAACTTAGAATTGCGCCACCACAACGGTCGAGAAGGACTACCCATGGTATGCTGACATTGTTAATTACTTAGCTATAGATGTGGAACCAGATAATTTCACAGATTACAACAAGAAGAGATTCCTAAGAGAAAGTAGGCGATATTATTGGGATGAACCTTACCTCTATAAGCATTGTTCTGATGGAGTTTAGAGGAGATGCATCGCTGCAACAGAGGTCCCTGATATATTACCGCATTGTCACAGCTCTAGCTATGGTGATCATTTTGCAACCTTCAAGACATTATCCAAAGTTCTTCATGAAGGCTTTCGGTGGCCTACAATGTTTCGAGATGCTCTAGAAGTTCATATCGCGGTGTGATCCCTGTCAGAGAAGGGGAAAGATCAGCAAGCGTAATATGATGCCTCAAAAATTTATCCTCGAAGTTGAAATCTTCTATTGTTGGGGTATAGATTTCATGGGACCCTTCCCACCTTCAAACAAGAATCTCTACATCCTAGTAGCTGTCGATTATGTCTCCAAGTGGGTAGAGGGTATAGCTAGCCCGAAGAACGATTCAGCAGTTGTATGAAACTCTTCAAATCTATCATCTTCCCTCGTTTTGGAGTGCCACGCATAATCATTAGTGACGGAGGTAAGCATTTCATTAACAAGATTCTTGCGAAATTGCTTCTTCAATATGGAGTTCAACATCGAGTTGCTACTCCCTACCATCCACAAACGAGCGGACATGTTGAGGTTTCCAACATGCAGATCAAAGAGATTCTTGAGAAGACAGTGGGAAAATAAAAAAAAAGAGTGGTCTTATAAGTTAGATGATGCACTATGGGCTTATAGAACAGCTTTCAAAACTCCGCTTGGGACCACACCTTTTCATCTTCTCTATGGTAAAGCTTGTTATCTTCCCGTGGAATTAGAGCAGAAAGCAGCTTGGGCAGTCAAGATGATGAATTTCAACATCAAATCAGCTGGAGAAAGGAGACTTATTCAGTTGAATGAGGTTGATGAGATACAAATTCATGCCTATAACAACTCAAAGCTCTACAAGGAACGCACAAAGGCTTACCACGACAAGAAGATCCTCACTCGAACTTTTGAGCCTAATGACCAAGTAATTCTTTATGATTCTATATTGACATTGTTTCCTGGAAAATTGTCTTCTCGTTGGTCAGGTCCTACACAGTCCATTCGGTTAGACCGTATGAAACCGACGTTTTTACAGATAACAATGGAAGATCATTTGCTGTGAATGGACACAAAGTCAAACACTATTGGGCTGAAGCCAAGATTCTAGTAGAAAAGCCTTTGGATCTTCAGTTGCCACCTGTTGATTAAGCAACTGCAAAGTCAAGCTATTGACTATAAACAAGCGCTTAATGGGTGGCAACCCACTAGTAAGTATTCCTCTTTTACATTATTTCATTCAATTGAGTTTAACTTAAGATTTTTGGTTTTATAGGATTTTATTCAGATTATTAAAAAAAAAAAAAAAAAAAAAAGAAACGTGTCGACCAAAGGCGATGGTGTCGATCGACACCATTCGAGTGTCGATTGACACCATCATTTTCCAGTTAAGTCGACATAACCTAAACTCTATCTTCTTCATTTCATTTTTCTTCAAGACCACCATTTTCACTAAAATCCCTCTAGATTTTTCGATTCTTCACTATTTTTTGTGATTTGAGGCTCTAATCTCATTAGAATCTCATCCTCTATCTTTCCCAAGTGTCAATTTCATCGATCTGCAACATGGCCGCTCATCCTCGCCGGAGCTTCTCCACCGCCGCCGGTTTACGTCCTTCACAACCGGAAGCACCAGTTGCAGCGCCTCTACCTCCGATTTACAGATTTCCATGGCCAATATCACCAAAAGAGAAAATTCCTTCTCAAAGAGTTTGGGAAAAGGATATCAACAGAGAATTCACTAACGGTGACTATATCAATCGCCCTTTTTCTCCAGATTGGGATGATTATGATACTCTGTTCTATAATGCCTGAATGAGTGTAGAAATTTTGCTTACTCGGGTTGCAGATTTCGGTTTGATGCAACATTTGCAGATAGAGAAATCGGTTTTAGGACTGCTAGATGACATAGGTTTGGGAACCATCTGTTGTAGGCAGTACGATTTGTATCCGGAACTAGTTAGACAATTCATGGCTTCTGTTAGGGTCTACTATGTGAATGACAGGAAACGCAATGCTCAGGAAGGAGCTCTGATCTTCTTCCCTCGCAATGTCAGATACAGTCTACCACTCAAAGCATTATGCGACATTTATGGCTTTGACAATGATCTCACTGGAGTTTCACTGCCTAGACAGTTTTAGGATGCTTAGGTTTTCTGGAGCAGGGTTGGTAATGGAATTTATGATTCCAAGGACGCAGTACACTCAGAGATTCGTCACCCTGTTCTGCGATATTTGGTTAGGCTAATCAACAGCACACTCTTGTGCAAGATGGAGCATGGCAAGATGAGACTTTCTGAGTTGTTATTACTTTATCATGCTGTTCATGATTTCTTTTCAGATAGCTTGGGATTTGAGGAGGTTGACCGCGATGTCAACTTTAGCGCTGTCTTTGCTCATCACTTGGTTTCTCTCAAGACCAAGCCCTTTACAGGTAAAGGGAAGAAATCTGAGAGAGTTGGCAGTCTTCTCACTCCTATATTTCAGCATTTTCGCATCAGCTTTGAGGGAGAGGAGGTCAACACCACGAGATTCACTATGGATGAGACTTATCTGAAGAACTCTCACTGGCTTAAAGGCAACTTACTATGGTGCGTCAGAGATGATACATGGCAACATATGATTCAGTTACCTTGCCCTGCGCTTACAGAGATTACAAGAGAGCATGAGGTTGGTTTTCATACCGATCCTTACCTTCTGCATTCCGCTCCAGGACGCAGAGAGGTTCAAGTTCAGGATCCGCACCTACTCAGACTGAGGATGAGTTCATCGACCCTGCTGGGGGTCCTCGAGTTGGCTCTTCCTCTTCAGCTCTCCCATATGAGCTGTCTTCTCCTCCTCCTATCCTGATGGAGCCACAGGTCTTTCAGCAGTACGTCGTCGACAGCTTCAAGAGCGCCAGGAACGCCATAGCTACACTCTGTCGCTTCGGTTGTGTTGCTCCCACTCGTCGTCGTCATCGCTCTCCCGCACCCACATCCGGCTTGGAGCATGAGGATTAGCTGTCCTCCCTATCTTGCTTTGTTTTCTAACTTGGTTTTTGCTTTATTTCAGACTATTTGTTATTTATTTTGGAACTTGTTGCACCTATTTTCTTATGCTTTGTTGGAACTATTGAAGTGTTTTTTAGTGATATAACAGTCTAACTGGAGGATCCATGTGAAAACACTAACCTAAGCTCTACAACATTGAGCTGAATTCGCAAAGCTCTGCAAACGACCAGAGTGTCGATCGACACCACCCAAGTATCTATCGACACCACTCTCAGGTGGCAACTCACGTTTCTCTAACTTTTGACTTTTGACTATTTTTCTTTCGATTCCTCTAGCTTAATAACTCTGGGGACAGTGTTATTTAAGTCTGGGGGAGTCAGTTACTAACTTCATCTTTTCTTTTCTTATGAGTCAGTTGTGTCATTCTAACTTAGATAGTTGTTTTATTGAGTCAAAACTTTTGTCTAAAATTACGATCTATCTCTCGAGTTTATTGCCTAGATTGCTCAAGTATTGCAGATTCAAATCAATCCGACTAATGGAAAATCCAGAAACCCAACCAACAAACTTAAGGACATCCATTCCCAATATAATCCAAAGAGGCTGAAGCTAATCTCACTGCTCTTTCTTTTACCTCATCAAAACGGTTAGTGTTCATGGGACTTGACTCCTTGTTCATACCTGATAAGTCGACCAATGTGATAAAAAGATAGTACTCCTCTCCCTTGATAAAAAAAAAAAAAAAAAAAAAAATACATGAGAGATTGATAGGATTTTAATACAGTGTATAGGGGTATGAATGTTTCCTATGACCCCATTATTATACATTGTTTGAAATGATCAATTACAAAGGTTGAAAAAATGCCGAGGGTGTCAATCCAGTAAGCGAGTTCCCCTTTGTTTACTCTCTAAAAAGAATAAGTCTGGGGGAGAGAAAGAATACCAAAAAAATAAAAAGCAAATGAATGGTCGATTTGTTATGGTATAGTACAGGAATGACTCTAGAAGGTTCTTAAACATTAACTTGATTGATGAGACCCAGCGATGATAGCCTGGTGGATATAGTTGCGTGCTTTGGTATGGAATCTAGGATGTTGTGTGGGCTAGCGGAGAATTACATTGTGGTCAGGATTTGATTAGAACTGTTTAGTGCATGGATTTGGTTTGTATGATAGGTAATAAGCTAAAGAGATTGGGAGTTTTTACGTTTTTCAAACCTCTTTCACAGATTCAATCTTTTGCTTTGCTTGAGGGCAAGCAAAAGCTAAGTCTGGGGGAGTTGATATGTCCTGGTTTTTACTGATTTCTAACATAGTTTCAAAATGGTTTTTAGGGTCTTTCTAGTCTTTTCGTATGTTTTGAGTCATTTCAGGTACACTTACACCACACCTATGTCGATTGACAACCTTATTTCGGTAGAGGGAATTTCTGTTTTCTACCAAGCTTTGAGAAGCCGTGAAGTTTTCCTTATTTGCAAAGTAGTCCCTGCACGTTTTTAGTCACGAATATACCTAATTATTTGGTCATTGTTAGACCTAAGTTTTGTTTTGGCAATCGATATACATTTTTGAGAGAAGAATCCAATCCCTATAGAGAGGATTCTGAACTCCTTTTACTCTATTTCTAATTCATCAATGCAAACTATTGAGATTATGATTTGTGTTTCTATATTTCTTGTTGGGTTTAGGGAGTCTCAATACGGATTTAGATGGATTAGTAGATCGAAAACCCCTTAGGATTATTCTTAAAGTTCTTCATCTTGATTATTCTTATTGCTAGTTTTAGATTGATCACCTAGAACTTGATATTAGATAATAGGTATGCCCACCATAGGTACTTGTTATTTGAACTATCATAGATGAGCCTAGGCATTTAAGAAATAATAGGTAAGCTCATAGAAGGGCTCTAGTTTACATACTAGGTGAACTAATCAAACTTGATAATAATGAATGCTTTAGTATAGGATTTCTCGGCTTCTCCTGTTATCTTAGCTCTAAGTATAGAGAGTTTCACGGAACACCACTGGTTACTCTAAAACCATAGTTTGAGTTCGAGAACAGTGTGATAACAATCCTAATATCAGCTAGATCTACAATTAATCTATCTCCCGAGACAATTCCTTAGACCCGACACTTTAATCACTTGAATCTACAACTCATTTTATTGCTTTACTGTCTTGTACATTCATCTACTTTGTCTAGCTTAATATTAATCATCATAAGTCTATTGTGTGAACATCGAGAGCTCAGTGGAATTCGACCCTTAAGTGCTAACGATGATCTCTTATTTGAGGGAGTAAGCTTAAGGCAATTTGAGCTATATCAGAGCTCTAGCTCTTCTTCAGTATTAACTTCTTCCCACACATCATCTCCATCTCTGATTAAGATGGCATTACAGCTCTTTCTTGGGTTAGCATCAAGATTGCCAGGAAGAAAGCCATCTTGTCTCTTAATTGATTGTGTAGTTTGAGCTACTTGGACATCTAGCTTCTTCAAGTTATAGCTCATATTTTCGATCTTCCCATTAAGATCTGTGTAGACAGCATCAAACTTTCCACTAAACTCCACAACAAGCTTTGTTTGGCTCTTTAGAATCTGCTCAAGCATAGATTCCATTCTTGTCTCTGATGAGGGTGGAGGGGGGCTTGGTAAGCTGAATTACCATAAGTCCTCTTGAAGTTGCTCTGAGGAAATGTCTTCTAGAAAGCAGGCTTTGGAGTGTAGTTGGAGGAACACTGGTTCCCTGTAAACCTGTTGCCACTAAAGTTGCCATGTGGCTGCCCAAACTTCCTATA
The DNA here is from genome assembly GCF_000001735.4 of Arabidopsis thaliana. Lineage (NCBI taxonomy): Eukaryota > Viridiplantae > Streptophyta > Magnoliopsida > Brassicales > Brassicaceae > Arabidopsis > Arabidopsis thaliana. The sequence continues at coordinate 4,297,263 of NC_003075.7, read as the reverse complement.
GCCCTGACCATCTATGTAGAAGACTCACTCTTCAGATTCAGTCTCAGGCTCAATAGTCTCATCCTCAACTGCAAAGTGGACATGCTTCTTCCCTGTAAGCAAGTTGTGAACCGAATCCAGCTTACCTTTCACCTCTGCCATTTGATTGCCTGAAACAGCTCCAGCTAATTTCTTCCTCTCAAAGTCAGCATTCTTGGTACTGTTGCTTCAAGCGATGTTCTCTATCAGAGCTATAGCATCAGCTGGGTAACGTGTATTGAAGTTACCATTGCTCGCTGCATCTAGAGCCATCTGGTATCTCCAACCGACTCCTCTGAAGAAGGTACCAAGAAGTTGTACCTCACTGAAACCATGATGTGGGCAGTCTCGTTGGTATTCCTAAAAACGAACCCAAGCGGCTTTCAGAGCTTCAGCTGGACCTTGGGTGAAGGTAGAAAACTTGTTTCTCAACTCCTTAGACTTAGCGTCATCACAGAAATTGTTTAAGAAAGCTATCTTGATGCTTCTCCAAGTCTTGAGGGAAGTTGCTTTAAATTGTTCCAGCCAAGAAGCGGCTTCCCCAGCAAGTGAATAAGGGAAGAGCTTGCATAGTAGGTTGTCCTCTGAGACCACTAGTTTTGATGCTCAGAACAAGGTCCTCAAAGCGCTCGATATGGTCCATTGGCTACTCATGAGATAAGTCACGGAGAGGATGCTGGCAACTAAAGCAAACTAGCCAGGCTTCAGCTCATAACTGTTCCTCTGGAAGGTTGGGGGTACGATCGCTGATCGATTAGTATAGAACAGGTCAAGCCTTTTGAAATCCCCAAGAGTACGACATGGTTCCGCAACTGGAGGAATACCTGCAGGAATCTGGGGTTGGTGTCGATCGACACCTCTGTTGTGTCGTTCGACACCAATCGCGTCTTCATTCTGCTCTCGAAGGTGTCGATCGACCCCTCTGTTGTGTCGGTCGACAATGAGCCAGCTAATTGCGCGCATTGAGACGCGCCTGATCCTCATTAGCGTCCTCAGGTAGGATGAGTCTATGATCATCTAATCCCTGACCAGCCTCATTGTAGGCTTGCCCATTCTCATCTCTCAAAACTCCTTCTGCATCAACTCGGATGACTATGTCAGCCATTGCTAATCTCTAAGTTTTTTGGTTGGTGCGTTCAAGTTTTCCCAAGTCCCAAACAGACAAGTTGATCAGCTCCTTCTGTTGTGTGCTCCTCATTTACCTAGGCATACACATAAAACACAGAAAAGAAGAAAACAAGAAACGCGTGACTAAAAAAGTAAAAGTAAAAACTAGACGAAATCTCTAAACTAAACTCAATGATGATTTCCAAGAACTTTGGCAACGGCGCCAAATTTGATACGTTTCAAATTACCCTAAGAACCACTCTCTCAAATAAGAGATCAATTGCAGTATTTAAGGATCGATTTCCACAAAGTTTTTTTGTTCACACAATGAATTCAATGTCAAGATTAAGCTAGCAAGGTATGATTGAAATAATAAAAAAACAAAGTAAGAAGACAACAGATTGATTGGTTGTAAACGATTAAATAAAGAGATTGGTACATGGTATTTTTAGAAAACCATTGGTTAGTAGATCTAAAGAAAGCTAGGTTGTTATCGAACCATTCTTAAACTCAAAGTCTAATTATGGACTAACCGGTGGTGTTCCGCGAAACTTCCTATGTCTATAGCTAAGAATAATCGGAACTCTAATTATGAAATAACCGGTGGTGTTCCGCGAAACTCCCTATGTCTATAGCTAAGAATAACAGGAGTAGCCGAGAAATCTTTAACCTAAACATGCATTCTAATCGAGTTCAATTGTTCACCTTACTAGATAGGCCGATTCTTATTACACACCTACAAACCAGGCTCATTAAATAATAGATCCAACTACAGATACCTATGGTGGGCATATCTATTGTCTGGATTCAAGATCTAGTTAATTACTCTAGATCTAGCATTAAGCATAATCAAAGATGAAGAATTTTACAGATAACCTAGCAAATGGGGTAATCTACTAAACCATATGAATCCCTAATGAGAAACCATATTCCTAACAAGCATACTACTGAGACATATTGAATGAAACAAACAACATGATTGAATAAGAAAACATAAACACAGCAAATAAGATAAGGGAAAGAAGGGATCTCTTCACTATATTAAGAATTGGATGAATCTCTCAAGAACAATGGATGAATAGCTTATGTCTCTCAAAATAGGGTTTGCAAAGAACTTGATAAAAGAAAACTTAGGTCTAAACAATGTATAAAAAAACCCTATAAAACGTCCAGGGACTAATAATGCAAATAGAGAACTCTTCTGGGGCAAATTTCCTCTTCTGTAAACTTGAAAGCGTCATGGACTTTGCTGGGCCGAAACTGGTGTCGATCGACACTCTCTCTGATTCCTGAATCCAAAATCGTCCTTAGCTTCCTTTTCCTTAGCTTTTGCTCCAAAATGTCTCCTCATCTCCATTGTTGTCCCATTGCATAGAATCCCTGAAAAAACACTTAAAAGACTCGAGAAACAATATAAAGACTCAAAATCCTATACCTTAAACATAGATAAAATCAGTGAAAATAGGGATATATCACATATAATCTGATATAGGGTCACAGTCCATAACCATTGTTCCATTGGTAAATGTCATCTTATACAAATGATAAGTTGCCCTGAATTGACTGAGTGCATAGGTGAGAGTAAAAATCTTACAAAAACCCAGTCACCAACAGTGAGCTTATTGACATGCTTGGTTACCAAGTCTGTCTTAACAGTGGCATGGATCTTTTTGTCCTGAAATGGAAAACAAAGAGGATAAGCATTAACATATAAATGAGACGATATAGAGAGTAAATGAATCAGAATATTGAATATTTGTTCATCAAAGAAAATCAGTTCTAGGGTTTCACCAGTTTTTTGTGTATACTGTTTCCAAGATTGTAGAACTTTGACCTGAACCCTTCACGATATGGTGTAGGGGCAGACGTCTTTGAGGTATGCAAAGGTTGCAGCCATTGTGGTTGAAAGTTTTTTTTTGAAAGGTAATGTTTATATGTTTGGTGATGGTAAACTATCGTAGGTTGAGTGTTTATATAGCATAAAGAAATTAGGTTAATATTGTGTAAATTCATGAAAATATGCGTTCGTATAAGAGCATATTCCTTTAAAGAAGATTTACTTTGATTTGATTAAATTTTTATTTGCAAGCTGTTGCTGATTTCAGTTATGGTAGATAATTAGTTGTGATAGTGAATGTTGACAAAATAGTTATGGAATTGAAATTGCATGTAATATTTGAAGCAAGATAAAAAATGTAGTGGGTAAGTAAATCTCGCACATATAATTGTCATTGCTACATTAAAGGATCGCTTTTGATTTTTGGTTTGAATTTAAGAGATTTCGTATAAAAGTTGCTACATACGGTTATGCTAATATGCTAATGTTAAGGGATTTAAGATTTCTTAAATATTATACATGAGATAAGGAATAAAGAATTTATTGTGTTTGCTACACTAAAGGGATTGCTCTAGATATTTGATAACAATAGTTTTTGATAGTATTAATCGTCGAAATTAAATTCAAATTAATAATTTCAGTGGCATGACATTGTAAATAAGTTCCAAGTACATGATTTATTTGCTAAAAGTGTTACAAAAATATATATGTAGATTTATATAGGGATAAATTATAGTTTGATTGTGTTTATAATTACCTACATGGTTAATTACTTCTATCTATTAAATTACTCTCTTTTAAATGGTGTATCTCATTAAGTAAATTAGGTAGATAGAAAACGCAAGAGGCCTTAAACAATACACTGAATCATAAAGAGTAGTTTGAATCTTAGACAAACATAAACAAAATACCTTAAGTTTCAAAACAAAGTTTAACCTAATAAAACGACATACATAAATATAAAAATAGGAAGCATAGTAGATACATCCATCAAGATCCACTTTAGTTAACATGATCCAACTCCATCTGCATATCATCATCAACTTGTCTAACTACAAGTTTATGTAAATCATGTAAAAATTAAAGTCATTCTCAATTGATGATGTTAGTATACTCTGTATTTGGTAAAAATGTGACTTACAAGTGTCTCCGTGTGTCAAAACCAGTAAGAGTTGGATCAAGGTAAAGCGTTGAAGAACCATTCTCACTCATCAAATAGTTTGAACCTAAACAAAATGTAGAAAACAAAATACAGTTTAATTACACTCACACATAGTTCACTAATGGGTTTGTTTAACAAACTTACCATTGAAATCCGAAGTTCACCAAAAACAGATAACAATGAGGACTGACTCAAAGCTATAAGTCACAAAAATTATTTTTAACACTAGTTCGTGAAAAACAACTGACACGACCTACTTTTTGCAACACAGGTTGTAACCTTCTCCCTTCAACCACAAAATTTAAAAACATTTGATAAATTATAATGTTTCTTCCAAAAATTACAAACTGAACAGAAAATAAGATATCAAAAGGAGTGTAAAGTTACATGTTATTAGTGATATCAAACGACACAAATCTTGCGTTATAGTTTGTCTCTCCTTGACGACATACGAATAAAAACTTTTGAATATGAGATACATTTGAAATCACGCCAATAATATATGTTTTCAACCAACTAACACAATTAACATATTTCTAAATCACTAACAATATATAATTTCAAGGGAGATTTACTTAGATGTTATATAAATTAGGTGTACTAACCAGAACCATACATAACTTTTTTTTTATTACTGTCATATTTTTGTCTTTTTTGTATATCCAGCGTGTCCCTACTAAACTTTACAGGAAAAACATAATTACAAGAAATGCCACTGCGACGTCAAAAATTATTGACGTAGATTAATGAACTCAGCCGTAAGGCGATACATCGGCAGTTACGGTTGAGTTACGGTATATTGTGGCTGACTTACGACAAAAATATTTGAGTCATGAGAACACGGCGGAATTATGAGTATAAACGAGCCTACGTTACGGCTGATTTAAAAATGTTGTCTGAGTTATGCGATAATCAACCCTACATGACGGCTGAGTTAAGGAATTTTGTCTAAGTTATAGGAATTTCGAGCATAACCCAGACAACGTGATGGTTGAGATATTAGAAAACGGCTGACTTATTTCCTCGAGACGACTGAGTTATCTTTTTCTGGCTGGCTGGGTTATGAAGGATGGCTTAGTTATGGGATGATGTTACGGCTGAGTTATGATCGAGTGTCATAAGTCAGCCGTTAAGATTTAGATTACCGGATAACTCAGTCTAATTACAGCTAACTTAGTTGTAAAAGATTAATTACTATAATAGCACGGAGTTACGACCGATTTATTAAACGTTACGGCTGAGTTAGTTGAGTTACGACATTACACGGTTGAATTTACTTGGCGTTTTTTTTTGTTTTTAACTACTGTAATAGTATTCATATTGCGACTGACTTATAGATTTGTACAGTGGTTGAGTTACTAGGCAAATTTTACATGTTTGTTTGGTGGCTTACTTGCAACCTCATCAATTCAAAACAACGCCGGCTGGAATATTCCATGTCATCATTCCATGTCAGCATCATCAATGGAAATACGAAACGTCCCTAGCTTTTTAAACTCGTCATCTCTAACTGAGTTTTATGCCTGAGTGTAACAACATCGCCGAAACTTCTATCTAATCATCGTTTTCATCATTCATGTTCAATTTCTTTCATTTTTCTCTCGATATGGCTTATCTGGTTCCTGTCATAGTTGTTTCCGGTATTTGGGTTAAGAAACAGATATTCGTATTTAACCCCAACGAAAGAGGGTGTAGCGTTGTGGAGCTAGTAGCGCACGACAGGCTTTTGAAGTTGGTGCTCGATGATTACGAATTGAATCACTTGACCCATCAGTTAAAGCTGAGTTACATGTTTTCCAACAAGACTCTGAAAATATGCCGCTTGATACTCCACCAGTTTATGTCTCTAAGGATCGACAGTTTCAATGTTATCTAAGTTTGATGAAAATCGATTAGCTACGTCTCTGTGTGGAGTTTACGGCGAAAGAGTCAAGGGATATTATTCCATGTCATCATTCCATGTCAGCATCATCAATGGAAATACGAAACGTCCCTAGCTTTTTAAACTCGTCATCTCTGACTGAGTTTTATGCCTGAGTGTAACAACATCGCCGAAACTTCTATCTAATCATCGTTTTCATCATTCATCTTCAATTTCTTTCATTTTTCTCTCGATCTGGCTGATCTGGTTCCTGTCATAGTTGTTTCCGGTATTTGGGTTAAGAAACAGATATTCGTATTTAACCCCAACGAAAGAGGGTGTAGAGTTGTGGAGCTAGTAGCGCACGACAGGCTTTTGAAGTTGGTGCTCGATGATTACGGATTGAATCACTTGACCCATCAGTTAAAGCTGAGTTACATGTTTTCCAACAAGACTCTGAAAATATGCCGCTTGATACTCCACCAGTTTATGTCTCTAAGGATCGACAGTTTCAATGTTATCTAAGTTTGATGAAAATCGATTAGCTATGTCTCTGTGTGGAGTTTACGGCGAAAGAGTCAAGGGATATTATTCCATGTCATCATTCCATGTCAGCATCATCAATGGAAATACGAAATGTCCCTTGCTTTTTAAACTCGTCATCTCTAACTGAGTTTTATGCCTGAGTGTAACAACATCGCCGAAACTTCTATCTAATCATCGTTTTCATCATTCATCTTCAATTTCTTTCATTTTTCTCTCGAAATGGCTGATCCGGTTCCTGTCATAGTTGTTTCCGGTATTTGGGTTAAGAAAGAGATATTCGTATTTAACCCCAACCAAAGAGGGTGTAGAATTGTGGAGCTAGTAGCGCACGATAGGCTTTTGAAGTTGGTGCTCGATGATTACGGATTGAATCACTTGACCCATCAGTTAAAGCTGAGTTACATGTTCTCCAACAAGACTCTGAAAATATGCCGCTTGATACTCCACCAGTTTATGTCTCTAAGGATCGACAGTTTCAATGTTATCTATGTTTGATGAAAATCGATTAGCTACGTCTCTGTGTGGAGTTTACGGCGAAAGAGTCAAGGGATATTAGTTGGAAGGACGGATCCAGAGGAATGAAGAATCAGCCAATGGGTTCTGACTCAAGAGTAGAATCTAGATTCGAAGTTCCGGGTGGGGGGTTTGAAGGTTTATGTTACGATTATCAAGACGATGAACCAGGTGACGAAGAAGCAGCTGACGAAGAAGTAGGCGACGAAGAAGCAGGTGACGAAGAAAAAGATGATGAATTTTCTAGCCGGTTTGATGTTTTGACGACTCCAACGGTGCCTCATCTGATAATGATAACTTTACTGTGTACGGAGAGCGTTATTTTTATGTCCGTATATACAATTCGGAGCACACATGTTCTGTGACGGAACATTCTGATCGATCCTCATAAGCAACACCTGATGGTTTGGGAGATCTTTACAAGGACTATCTTGGTGACGTTGGTCCGGATGTTAGACGAAAAACTGTCGGAATAATTATCAGTAAACATTTTAGAGTAAAGGTAATTACAATGTTTCGGTGACTTACTGATTATTGTATGGCCGACTTATATATATATTATGGTTGAATTATAGATATATTATGACTGACATATAATTACATTCCGGTTGAGTTATGACTCTTTTCGGCTGACTTAACATCACTTTGTGGCTGACTTGTATTACATTTTGCCTGAGTTATAAATATATTATGGCTGACTTATCAATTAATATGTTTGTGTCAACATATGGGTTATTGAAAGTCATAAAAGACACTAAGGTTTCCAAGGGAGTTAAATCTGTGAACCCTTGATAGTAGTTTGAAGAACTGCCTTCAAATCGGGGTACAATCACGCGTCTTCAAATTGATGAGAGTAAAAGATTCAACTATCTATTCATTGCTTTTGGTGCCAATATCGATGGCTTTCCTTTCATACGAAAATTTGTTGTTGTCGACGGTACGTTTCTCCATGGTAGTTACAAGGGACGCTTCTAACAGCTCTAGCTCACGATGGTAATTTTCAAATTTTTCCGTTAGCTTTTGGTGTAGTTGACACTGAAAATGATGAATCTTGGCGTTGGTTTTTTACGCAACTCAAAGTTGCTATTCCTGACGCAACTGATGTGGCGATAATCTCGGACAGACATAAGTCAATAGGGAAAGCAATTGGTGAAGTGTATCCATCGGCATCTCGTGGAATTTGCACTTACCATTTGTATAAAAACATTTTGGTAAAATTCAAGAGGAAAACATATGTTCCCTCTGGTGAAAAAGCGGCAAGGTGTTATAGTCTGACTAATTTTAATGACATGTTCAACGAGATTAAAGAGCGTAATGCTGACCTACATGGATACCTCCAAAGAGCGGGTGTTGAAATGTAGGCGCATGTTCATTTACCCGGTGAAAGGTACAATTTAATGACTACGAATATAGCGGAATCAATGAACAAAGCAATGTCAAAAGCCAGAAATCTTCCCATAGTTCGACTGTTAGAAGCGATACGGACTATGATGACAAGATGGTTTGCTGAACGGAGAGAGGATTGATAAGTAAGTTTTTAGGCCTACTTATTTGTTGAAGTGAGGTTCAGTTCAATTACCCTTAAACACTAACATGTCGATGCAGCTATACGGGGTGTCAATCTAGTCCACTGTTATTACTAGCAATCAAGATGTGTATAGAAGCAACTAAGTCAAGCGAGATTATAAAGATGGTTGGTTTCTAGTAACAATCCTAGGTCAGGATTCAAACAACAAAAATAAGAACTTAAGAGCCCTACTAGATCATTGGGTGGAGTAGAACCAACAGGCAACAAATTTAAGAACTAAAATACAATCAACAGGTGACACAAATAACAGGTACATAAAAGTGCAATCAGGGGGTGAATACAAATAAATCTAAAAAGAATAGAAGTCCTAAGGATGGATTCATTGATAAGGGCAATACTAGGGTTCATCAGGTGGCTAACAGGCGAAAGGCAGATACCCTAGACGATAGATTCAAAAACCGGATCAATCCACTCTCGTGATAGAGACCCCAATAACTCTATTACTTCCTAATCTCAACTCTCGTTGATGAAACATAGCAGAGCAGGGTTTAAGCAACAATCTACCAAAGCCAATAAACAGACTAGCCAATCTCTTGGTCTATAGCCTACAAATCTCTGGAATTCGTAGATTAGACATCCATTTGAACGTCTTTTGGACGCTGGACGTCTATGGTCGAATTTCCACATTAGCCATCGAAAACCGCATAGGGGCCAACGAATCCAGAAGGGATGTAACCTAATCTTAACCACTTAACTAACCTAGAGATTACCCTAATCTAATCCATCCTCAAGAACCCTAATCACTACTCAAGCAACATAACTAAGAACACAAACCTAGAAATTAATGAAATCATACCAAAATGTAGATCTAAACAAACTAAACAACTTTACTCAAAGAACGAAATACAAAAACGAAATAGATTAAGAGCAATTAAGGTTTGAAGATTCAAGAACACAAAGAAAAACTAAAGGATAAAAGCTAGATCCTTTGGACAAATCCCAAAGTGATCTATTTATTGTAAAATGTTGAAAACCCTAGATTCACTAGAAGACAAGAGGGTGCTGCGAAGTCTGCGCCTTTGTGTCTATGCTCCGAGTGATCAATTGGATGAGTAGATGCTTCTTCCTCTCCTATCTGTATGCTCAGATGTCAGGTTGAGTGGGGAATGAGGAGGATCCGAAGACGCTTTGATAGATCAACAAGTCTTGTAGAGTAGGTCGCCCTTGATCGAGTAAAGGGGTCTAGTAGAGGATCGAGTAAGATGGGCGAGTAGACTGATCTACTGCTTCCTCTATGGCTGCCTGGATCGAGTACAGGGGTTGAGTGAATTGCTGCCTCCTCTATAGCTGCCTGGATCGAGTGAACTGGTCGAGTAGAATCCTTTTAAGCTCTTCTACACCTGAACACACACCAAAAGATGCAATATGTATGCAAGATGATCCTAAATGCCTAAGTTGGCAAAATAAGCTAAATGTGATGCAAAATGATATGAAACAATGAGTGATCACTAAGCTAAATGATGATAAATACATGTCTAAAATGAGTAAAATACTGTGTTATCAACTCCCCCAAACTTATCTCTTGCTTGCCCTCAAGCAAACAAAAAATCTTAAGTTGAAGGAGAGGTTTGAAGGTGGGGATTCAAAAACCGAAGCATGCATATAGAACGGGTATGCTCAATGTCCTGGTAGCTAATTCTAGGTTGCAAGATGATAGACCCTTACTTAAAAACTTTAGCCATACTCGTCACAATGCAACCTAACAACCTGCCTTAATCTATTCAAGCATTCACACCAACCAATTCCCTCTAACATTCATTAAGCACGAACAGTGGATCAAGCAATGCAATGGTTATGACCTCAGTTGGTTTTGGGCTTAGGCTAAGAGACGAAAATGGTCCCTCTAATGATTTGGTTGAGTAACAGGGGACTCTCAGAGAATAGATTGAGCTTCAGCAAAATGCTAAAGGTAAAAGCCAATGGACACATACAAGAAGAGACTCCCATCTACCGAATGATATATAGTATGATAGCTCAAAAGATGATCCCAGTCCCATAGATATCCTAACTCTACTCTTTTTCTCATTCTTTCTCTTTTTGGTTCAAGTTCTAAGGGGTTCTTCTTTAAAACGATTCAAGAGTCTAGCGGGTTTGGTTTTAACTTTGACAAACTTAAGGCTTTTCTTCTATTCTTAGTATAGAGGGCATTTTACCTTTTTTTTAAATCACAATGCCTAATTCTCTTTGAGTTCCAAACCCTTTACTAGACTAACACTTTTTGTATCCCCCTTAAGAACTCTAAACTGTTACTCTTTTTTTTTTCATTTCATTTCATTATGATTCTCATTCCCATTTTTTCAATCCATACACAACCCCAATCCCAAATACAAGTCACCACCTAGTCCTAGCTAACCCAAAAAGCGTGGGCTATGTCTACATGAAAGACTGCTCTTGTCGGCTCATTCCTAACACGTTATACCAAGCTCAATCGAAAAAGACCTCACAATCACACACAAATGATATTTGGCTTGAAATAAGGCTAGGCTCAGGGTATGGAAAACTGCTCTAAAACATGAGAGTCAGCTACTTGGATTAAAAGAGGGTGGTGAAGTGAATAAGATAATCCAAGTATGTATATGGTAGCCATGAGTTCACAAACCATGCATAGACATGATAATTGCAAATTTAGTTCAGGTTCTAATAGATAGGGAATGGCATCAGATAAGCGAGTTTCGAATCAAAGAAGTATAGTCAAGTTGTAAATTCAAAGCAGGGTGCGGTCTTACTTTAGAGAAACAATCGTTTATGCAACAGAGAACTAACAACCTGAGCATTGAACTTACTTCATTGAATCAAATCATGCTTATCGGTTTAAAATCATCATTATCCTCTATGCAAATGAGCAATCCTAAATGCAAGCACTCTATATACAATCGTAAAATGAAATGCAGTCTACATGACACTTTGTTTTTGTGAAATCATTTTCTGAAAAAAAATTCAAATTTTTATGCTTTTTTATATGCCTTAGCTGATGCAAAATTTGAAATAAGAAAAGAGAACACAATGTTAAACATGTCTTGAACCCTCCCCCAAACTTAAATTACACAGTCCCTTGTGTAATAAAAATCTGAAAAAAAATTCAAGACCAAAACAAACAACACACAAAGAAAAATAAAAAGATGATGCTATATACAATGGTTGAGGTGGTGTTACCTCAGCGATCAGGTGAAGTAGGCGGAGACAAGATCATCCATGCTCTCCTTAGTGTAGCTCCAGGGAGTTGGTTGTGCTGGACTTGAGTTAGTTGGATGCTCTACCCTTTGCTCGGGTTGTTGATCAATTGGCTCCTCAAGTGGTGCGGTAGAGTGGCTTGCCCGAGCATCCGATTTCCTTGTCCTTCTACGCTTCTTTAACTTACTTCTCTTCTCCTTTTCCCTAGGTTCAAAAGATGATTGTCTCAGTGGTGAAGGTGCAACATGGTGTTCTCTCGGATTATATGAAGACTATCTTGGTGGCAAAGGCGGATCATATTGCATAGGTTCGTGTCAAGTGGATCCGCTTCTCCTAAAAGGCATGTCCGGTGGCATCCCCGTAGTAGAAGAAGAACAGCTGAACTTGAGTTGAAGAGCGTTAAACTTCTTGTTGAGTGCTGCGAGAGCCTTGTCTTGAAGTTTACACCACCTTTGGAGAAAACCAAGGCGCTTGTGAATTTCCTTCCAGTCTTTACTTTGCCTTGGCGCGGAGTACTCTTCAAAGTAAAATTGTTGTGTTGCGTAAGACTCGTCCAAAGGTTCTGCCTCATTATCTGAATGATGGATTGGAGCATCATCATCATTCAATCTTTCCATCGGCACAACTTCATCACCTAAAGTATAGAGGTTCTCCACTGGTGGCAAAACTCAATGTTGCCACCATCTTTGATCGAAGTGGAAGCAGGATTTGGGAGGAAAAAAATAGATTGTCATGCTGCGGGGTGATCGAACCTATATTTATAAAGGCCATTCTTCTTCTGCGACCAAAAACTCTTGGAATTAATAAGGTGTTGCATATCAATCCATCTCGGAGGAATCGGCTTTGAATGCAGAGGTACATTGCATGCTCTCAAAATTAGGGTCACAACTCCTCCCACAACCATTCTTCCAGGTTTCTTAAATCCTTTAGCCCATCCTCTGTAACTCAGTAGATGTTCGATTAGGTAGAATGAGACTAAAGCGTTTGTCTGATCGCCAGCTAGAACTGTACCATATGATGCTAAACCAAGTAGCTCCTGCAGCACTGTCTCCATTAATTCTAGCTCTCCATTGACAAAGGTCCCATTCCTCTCTCTTGCAAATAGTGCACTAGCTAAAGACCTATGAAAGTATCTAACCACCGGACTCCTTATCTCGTTGCTCTTGGTCCTAGAGGATGAAAACTCATGTTTAGACCCAAGCGTGGCCAGAATGACTAAAGCTCTCTCTTGTCAAAACGATGACTCGTGTCTTTTCCGCTTGGAAATCCATACATCAGCTCTAGATGCTCGATTAGAAGCCGATACTCTACTTCATACACACAGAACTCCAAGTATCCCAAATTTCCGTCTGGCCTGATTCTATCGTCTTCTGACTCCCCATATAAGAACAATTCCACAGATGAAAGAAACTGGATGGTCTCTTCCTCATACCCCTCCATTGGCTGAAACATGTGAATATTCAGGCTGCACTGCTTAAACATGTAGTCTACATCATCATAGATGCCGAGTCTCTCCATGGTCTCGGGATGAGGCTATCGAGTTCCTAAAAAATCATTGTGCTTCAGCAGCTTGTAGGACTCGTTTCGAGTTGCAGACTTCTCTGATTCCAAATCATCATCACCTCCTCTCTCTGTTTGATCAGCTTCCTTTGGTGAAGCCATTTCTTCCTTAGAATCTTCATCTACCAGTTCCAACCTCCTCCCCACGGGCTTCTTTCCTCGAGTGATGTCTGCCTTGTTCCTGGAGAATTTCCTTGCAGAGGACTTACTTCGGGATCGAGTATTTCCAACGGGAGAGCTAAAAGTTTCTTCTTCTTGCATCACTTCCTCCTCTTGGCTTGATTCGCTGTGATCGATCTTGAAACTTGCTTGTTCTCTCCTGCTCGACCCCATGGGTGATGGTTCAGAAAGTCCTCGAGCTGCTACATACGAAGAAGGTGTTGGGTACCTCTTCAATGGGGAGAGAGCTCTATTCCGGATCCTTGACAGGAGCGTGCGCCTGTTTGTCATTGAGTGATGAAGAAAATAGATGGATTTTGTTGAGTTTTTGATAGAAAGAGGAAATGCAAGAGAAAGAGATAGAGAGAGATATAAGAATTTGAGATTGCTTTGGTATGGGAGGTGGAGAGATGAGGTTGTTGAGTTCAAGAATTGCAATGGGGGACCAAAGCGATTATGGGGGGGGACAAGAAGACAAAGAGACAGCAGCGTTTCAATGGAGGCGGGTCACGAGAAAGTCGGAGTCCACAAGGTGGTCTCTTTGGTTTCTTCACTCGATCGGACGGTGGAGAAAGCTTTGCTTTTAATCACTCGATCAAACGGACCAGAATAAACCTCAAGAAGCCACTCGATCAAACGGTTGTGATGCTTCTCTCATTTGGTCATTCATATCAACGGCTTAAAGCTCTCCTCCTCACTTTACTCGATCAACGGTTGAGATGATTCTTTACTTGTTTTGAATTTACTCGACCGTTGACTTCCTCAGGGTCAATAAAATAAACCTGAAACACTTAAACAAAAACATCAAAATTAACAAGGAAAATAGAAAGTTATATACATGGATAGACATGGGACTTCCTTCCAAGTGAGCTTGTTTTAAGTCATTAAGCTTGACTCTTACAGAGCTTAGTCAGAAAAAAGGTTGAAGAGGGGAACAGAGAAGTCCTCATTTTCAATGGTTGAATTTTCAGTGCCTGAATCATACTTTGCATCCTCTCTTGACATATGGTAAGATGAGTACTCATTTGATTTTTCTTCAAAATAAGCTTCTTTCTGATCAACAGAGTAGTCTTCTTCTTCTAAACCAGGCTCCTTTGACCAATCCTCAATTTCAAAACTGGGGTAGCCTTTAACCATTTCTTGAAGTTCCAGAATGGTGCTATTTAACTCTTCCATCTTATGAGTTAATTTTCCAATTGTATCCTCCTGAGCTTTATATCCAACCCAAAGCTCCAGGAGTTCTTCAGCAGCAGAATTAATAATCAAGTGTTCTTCTTCAGTAGAGGGGTTGGTGGGCGGTTTAGGCACTCCTGGAGAATAAGTCAGAATAGGGATTTCCTACTCACTCAACAACTTGCTCTCCAAGCTTCTTTTCTCTAAGTGAACTCCTTTCTGATCTTCTTGTGCAAACCATTCTGTTGAGAAATCTTCGTCCTCTTTAATAGCTAGTGCAGTTTCCATCTTCTCTGGATCAATACTCACTGAAAATTTATTGACTCTTTTTTCAAACATCCACAGTTGATCTTTCAGCTTCATCACCCTTGAAGATAATCCCTCTATGACTCTGCTTTGTCATTTAATTTTTTTTCTCATCTCATACCAGTCATCTTCTGTAGGATCTTCAGTCTGAACTAACCCTTCTGTTGATCTCTTCTTGTGGTCAAAAGTTCTCTTCAGCTTGCTGAGTTGAGAAGTATAGTTAACTCTTGGTGGGGTTTCAGCTTCTGTTTCTTCGTCAATATCCATGTCCTGAATCCCAAAACTCTAACCTCCTGTTGTTGATTTCCCTGAAGCTTTTCTGATGTCAAATTTCATCTTAATGCCTTTTTCAAGGTTCAGATTAATCTTTCCATTCTTAAGGCATCTATTGAATGTCAATAGTCCTAGAGAACATGGTAGAGTGAATGAACCGGGATCATCAAGCTTTTCTTGGATGACTTTCTTTTTATATGTTTCTTTGGTGGAGGCACTACTAATCATCTCTTGATTCTGATCCTTCTTGAGTTTTTCAATTTTGAATTTTTTTCCAGAATGGTGAGTATTCAGCAAAGGTGTTTGCTCTATAGTCTAGATGAATTGATGGGTGGCAGGTGCAACAATTTGAGTTGAATCCCCCCCCCTTCTTGAATCATATTGTCTTCAGTATTCGGAGTCTGATGACTTGGTGGAGACTCATCTTCTTGGTGGATGGTGATAGCATTTGCAGTAGCATAGTCCTTAGGATTCTAGACTGCTTTTCCTGGGAGTTGTTGAGGATGCTTCAGAGCAGAGGTTGATGCAAATTGACTCTCCACATACTTGATTTTGGAATTCAGAGCTTCGAAATTGAAATTTAGATCGTTGTAAAAACAAACGATCTTGTTATGTAATTCAGCTATCTTCTTGTCAAAAGCCATAGCGCCAGTAGCTTGTCCTTGAATGATCTGTTGAATAAGTTGTTTAATTTCAGGATCTTGAGCTGCTAGGGCTTGTTGTGGTTGTTGAGTGAACGCTGGTGGTGGATTCTGCTGTTGGTAGCCTCCATTAAACTGTTGTTTAGGGACATAACCTTGGTTGTACTGAACAAAAAGCTTAGACTGATTTTCTTGTGGTGGATACACTTGATCTTGGGGGTTAGCTACATTAGTGCTTATGTAGGAGAAGTTTGGGTTGGGCTTGTAGTTGTTGTAGCCCTTGTTGAGCCCTCCTTGGTTCTGGATGTAGCACAACTGTTCAGTTTGATCATTCCCCACTTCTTGCATTTGGAAGTGCTCTTCATCGGTGATGTAGTGTACCTACTTCTGTCGAGTCAGCAACAACTTGTCTAGCTTTTCATTCAGAGCCTTGATATCCTTGCTCTGTTTATCCTCAGTTCCTCCAGTTTCTCTCACCGAGCGATCATAGTCTTCATTGTAGCACCCATCAGATTGTGCTAGATTTTCGACCAACTCCCATCCTTCTGCTACTTCCTTGTTCAAGAAGTTTTCATTTGAGGCAGTGTCGAGTAGCATTCTGATCTTTAGTAAAGCTCCTCTGTAGAGTGTGCTCAATAATGAAGCCTTCTTGAAGCCGTGATGGGGACATTGAGTGGTGTAGCTTTTAACCCTCTCCCAAGCTTCACAGAAAGTTTTATTGTTTTTTTGTGTGAAGCCTGGGATCTCGTTCCTCAATCTAGTTGTGCGAGCATTAGAGAAGAACTTGGCAAGAAAAGCTTTTTTACAATCATCCCACGAGGTGATGAAGTCTGGGGGTAGAGTCTTTTCCCAGTGGTGTGCCTTGTCTCCCAAAGATAAGGGAAATAGTCTGAGCTTAAACATATCTTCAGTGACACCATTGATCTTGGTAAGGCCACAGAACCGATCAAATCTGTCAAGATGGTCCAGGGGGTCTTCCATAGGTAAACCATGAAACTTGTTTCCTTGGATCATTGAGATGAGACCACTCTTGATCTCAAAGTTGTTGTTTTGAACTGGTGGAGGCAGTATCACTTGTCTTTGGTGATGATTCCTTGGGGCATCACCAGCACCAATGTTTCTTGGTTGATCAACATTAGGTGGGTCTTGAACATCAACTGGTCTGTTTCTGTTGATCCATAGGAGCTGGTTTTTGCTGATCACAGGGTGCCTTTGCTTTGGTTTCTTGTAATTCATGAGCTATTCTGTCTATTCTGTCTTTGAAAAGTAGTAGGTGTGTAGAACCTTTGGATCGAGTTTGCATGCACAAAGATTAGTACCTATACCACAAAAACAAGCAGACGAAATGATGAAGCATCTCTACAAGACTTGTTGAGCTATCAAAGCGTCTTCGGATCCTCCTCATTCCCCACTCAACCAGACATCTGAGCATACGAATAGGAGAGGACGAAGCATCTACTCGACCAATTGATCAGTCGGAGCATAGACACAAAGGCGCAGACTTTGCAGCACCCTCTTTACTCGATCCCCAAGGTCGAGTATTCGCCCAAACCGCCTCAAGTCTCTTGTCTTCTAGTGAATCTAGGGTTTCCAACATTTTAGTATAAATAGATCATTTGGGGTTTGTCCAAAGGATTTATGCTTTATCTTTCAGTTTTTCTTTGTGTTTATGAATTTTGAAACTTTAATTACTCTTAATCTATTTCGTTTTTGCATTTGATTGTTTAAGTAAAGTTGTTTAGCTTGTTTAGATCTACATTTTGGTATGATTTTAGTAATTTCTGGGTTTGTGTTCTTGAGAATGTTGCTTGAGTAGTGATTAGGGTTCTTGAGGACGGATTAGATTAGGGTAATCTCTTGGTTAGTTAGGTGGTTAGTGTTTAGGTTTATACCCTTCTGGATTCGCTTGGCCCCTATGCGGTTTTCGCTGGCTAATGTGGAGATTCGATCAAAGACGTCCAGCGTCCAAAAGACGTTCAAGTGGATGTCTGACTTACGAATTCTAGAGATATGTAGACTCGGCCAAGGGATTGGTTTGTCTGCCTATTGGCTTTGGTAGATTTTTTCTTAAACCCTGCTCTGCTATGTTTCATCAACAAGAGTTGAGATTAGGAAGTGGTAGAGTTATGGGGGTCTCTGTCACGAGAGTGGATTGACCCAGTTTTTGAATCTATCGTCATGAAAATCTACCTTTCGCCTATTAGCCATTTGATGAACACTAGAGTTACCCTTATCAATGAATCCATCCTTAGAACTTCTATTAGATTGATTTTCATCCCCTGTTGATTGTATTTTTATTTACCTATTATTTGTATCCTCTATTTGCATCCCCTGTTGATTGCATTTTAGTTCTTAATTTTGTCACCTGTTAGTTCTACTCGACCCAATGATCGAGTAGGGCTGTTAAGTTCTCATTTTTACTTGTTTGAATCCTGACCTAGGATTGTTACTAGAAACCCACAATCTTTATAATCTGGCTTGACTTAGTAGTTTTTGTACACATCATGATTGCTAGCAATACAGTGGACTGGATTGACACCCTCTATAACTGCATCGACATGTTTGTGTTTTAGAGGAATTGAACTGAACACAGCATTCAGCACATAAGCAGACCTGAAAAACCTGCTTATCAATTTGGCGCTGTTGCCAATTCATTGTTGCATTGTTACATTCAAGATATCAGAAACTTTTAAGATCAAGTTCTTTTACATTTATCAAAATACTAACTCATCATTTCGTCTGCTTGTTTTTGTGGTATAGGTACTAATCTTTGTGCATGCAAACTCTATCCAAAGATTCTGCACACCTACTACCATTCGAAGACAGAATAGACAGAATAGCTCGTGAGTTACAAGAAACCAAAGCAAAGGCAGCCTGTGATCAGCAAAGACCAGCTGCTATGGATCAACAGAACAGACCAGTTGATGTTCAAGACCCACCTAATGTTGATCAACCAAGAAACATTGGTGTTGGTGATGCCCCAAGGAATCATCACCAAAGACAAGGGATAGTGCCACCACCAGTTCAGAACAACAACTTTGAGATCAAGAGTGGTCTCATCTCCATGATCCAAGGAAACAAGTTTCATGGCCTACCCATGGAAAACCCCCTGGACCATCTTGACAGCTTTGATAGGCTCTGTGGCCGTACCAAGATCAATGCTGTCACTGAAGATATGATTAAGCTCAGGCTATTTCCCTTCTCTTTAAGAGACAAGGCACACCATTGGAAAAGACTCTATCCCCAGACTCCATCACCTCATGGGACGATTGTAAGAAAGCTTTTCTTGCCAAGTTCTTCTCTAACGCTCGCACCGCTAGATTGAGGAACGAGATCTCCGGTTTCAACCAGAAAAATAATGAAACTTTCTGTGAAGCTTGGGAGAGGTTTAAAAGCTACACCACTCAATGTCCCCATCACGGTTTCAAGAAGGCTTCATTATTGAGCACACTCTACAGAGGAGCTTTACCAAAGATCAGAATGCTGCTCGACACCGCCTTCAATGGAAACTTCCTGAACAAGGATGTAGCAGAAGGCTGGGAGTTGGTCGAAAATCTAGCACAATCTGATGGGTGCTATAATGAAGACTATGATCGCTCAATGAGAGGAACTGGAGGAAGTGAGGACAAACAGGGCAAGGATATCAAGGCTTTGAATGAGAAGTTAGACAAGCTGTTGATGGCTCAGCAGAAGCAGATACACTACATCACTGATGAGGAGCACTTCGAAATGCAAGAAGGGGGGAATGATCAAACTGAAGAGCTGTGCTACATTCAGAACCAAGGAGGGTTTAACAAGGGCTAAAACAACTACAAGCCCAACCCAAACCTCTCCTACAGAAGCACTAATGTTGCTAACCCCCAAGATCAAGTGTATCCACCTCAACAGAATCAGTCTAAGCCTTTTGTTCAGTACAACCAAGGTTATGTCCCTAAACAACAATTTAATGGAGGCTTCCAACAGCAGAATCCACCACCAGGGTTCACTCAACAACCACAACAAGCCCCAGTAGCTCAAGATCCTGAAATTAAGCAACTCATTCAACAGATCATCCAAGGACAAGCTACTGGAGCTATGGTTTTTGAAAAGAAGATAGCTGAATTACACAACAAGATCGATTGTTCATACAACGATCTGAATGTCAAGTTTGAAGCTCTGAACTCAAATATCAAGTATGTGGAGAGTCAATTTGCCTCAACCTCTGCTCCGAAGAATCCTCAACAACTTCCAGGGAAAGCAGTCCAGAACCCTAAGGACTATGCTACTGCTAATGCTATCACCATCCACCAAGAAGATGAGTCTCCACCAAGTCATCAAACACTCAATACTGAGGACAATATGATTCATGAAGGGGGGGATTCAACTCAAATTGCTGCACCTGCCACCCAGCAATTCATCTGGACTATAGAGCACACACCTTTGCTGAACACTCACCATTCTCGAAAAAAGCTCAAGAAAGAGCAGAATCAAGAGATGATTAGCAGTGCCTCCACTCAAGAAACATACAAGAAGAAAGTCATCCAAGAAAAGCTTGATGATCCCAGCTTTCATGCTCTCTAGGACCATTGACATTCAATAGGTGCCTTTGTGATCTGGGAGCATCTGTTAGCCTTATGCCTCTCTCTACAGCTAAAAGGCTAGGGATCATGGAATTCAAGTTCTGCAACTTAGCCTTACTCTTAGCTGACGGTTCTGTTGCACATCCTCATGGTCTAATAGAAAATATGCCTGTCAAGATTGGAAATGTTGAGATACGTACAGACATTGTGGTATTGGACGTAGATGAAGAAGGCAAGGATCCCCTGATCCTAGGCAGACCATTCTTAGCTTCAGCTGGAGCAGTCATAGATGTCAGGAATGGAAAAATTAATCCGAACCTTGAAAAAGGCATCAAGATGAAGTTTGACATCAGAGAAGCTCTAAAGAATCAACAACAGGAGGTCAGAGTTTTGGAATTCAAGATATGGATGTTGATGAAGAAACAAAAGTTGAAACCTCACCAAAAGTCAATTATACTTCTCAAATTAGCAAGCTGAAGAGAACTTTTGACCACAAGAAGAGAGCAACAGAAAGGCTATCTCAGACTGAAGGTCCTACAAAAGATGACTGGTATGAAATGAAAAAAAAAATTAAATGGCAAAGTAGAGTCATAGAGGGATTATCTTCAAGGGTGATGAGGCTGAAAGATCAACTTTGGATGTTTGAAAAAAGAGTTAAAAAGTTTTCAGATGGTATTGACCCAGAGAAGATA
The DNA here is from genome assembly GCF_000001735.4 of Arabidopsis thaliana. NCBI lineage: Eukaryota > Viridiplantae > Streptophyta > Magnoliopsida > Brassicales > Brassicaceae > Arabidopsis > Arabidopsis thaliana. The sequence continues at coordinate 4,276,097 of NC_003075.7, read as the reverse complement.
GAAACTGCACTAGCTATCAAGGAGGACAAAAATTTCACAACAGAATGGTTTACACCAGAAGATCAGAAAGGAGTTCACTTAGAGGAAAGAAGCCTAGAGAGCAAGTTGTTTAGTGAGGAGGAAACTCCTATTCCAATTTCTTCTCCAGGAGCGCCTAAACAGCCCACCAACCCCTATGCTGAAGAAGAACACTTGACACTTGATTCTGTTACTGAAGAACTTCTGGAACTCAGGATAGAATACAAAGCTCAAGAGGATACCATTGGGGAGCTAACTTACAAAATGAAAGGACTCAACCATGCAATCTTGGAACTTCAAGAAATGATTAAAAGCTACCCCAGTTTTGAATTTGAGGATTGGTCAAAGGAGCCTGGTTCAGAAGAAGAAGACTACTCTGCTGATCAAAAAGAAGCTTACTTTGAAGAAAAATCAATTGAGTACTCATCCTACCATATCTCAAGAGAGGATGTAGAGTATGACTCAAGCACTGAAAATTTAACCACTGAAGATGAAGACTTCCCTGTTCCTCTCTTCAACCTTGTTTCTGACTAAGCACTGTAAGAGTCAAGCTTAGTGACTTAAAACAAGCTCACTTGGGAGGAAGTCCCATGTATATCCATGTAAATGACTTTCTATTTTTCTTGTTATTTTTGATGTTTTTGTTTAAGTGTTTCATGTTTGTTTTAGTGACCCTAAGGGAGTCAACGGTCGAGTAATTTCAAACCAAGTCAAGAAAGATCTCAACCGTTGATCGAGTAAAATGAGGAGGAGTATTTTGAGCCATTGATTTGGATGACCAAATGAGAGGAGCATCACCACCGTTTGATCGAGTGATTTCTTACGATTCGTTTTTGTCCGTTTGATTGAGTAAATAAAGATGGAGCATTCCTCACCGTCCGATCGAGTGAAGAAACCAAAGAGACTCTCTTCGTAGACACCGACGCCTCGTGACCCGCCTCCATTGAAACGATGTTGTCCCTTTGTCTTCTTGTCCCCCCCATAATCACTTTGGTCCCCCCATTGCAATTCCCGAACTCAACAACCTCATCTCTCCATCTCCCATACCAAAGCATCCTCATCTTGAATCCCTACAATCCTCTCTTTATCTCCTTCACTTCCCTTTCTTATCAAAAACTTTTCACAAATTCATTTGTTTCTTCCATCATTCAATCTCCTAATCTACTGAATTTTGGTTTTGAGTTTCTCCCACCTTAGTTCGTGACGATGAACAGGCGCTCGCTTTTGTCAAAGATTCGGAACAAAGCTCTCTCCCCATTAAAGAGGTACCCAACACCTTCTTCGCATGCAGCAGCTCGAGGACCTTCAGAACCATCACCCTTGGGGTCGAGTAGGAGAGATCAAACAAGTTTCGAGATCGATCATAGTGAATCGAGCCAAGAGGAGGAAGTGATGCAAGAAGAAGAGACCTTCAGCTCTCCAGCTGGAAATACTCGATCCCAAAAGTCGAGTAAGTCTTCTGCAAGAGAATTCGCGAGGAACAAGGCAGATATCACACAAGGGAAGAAGCCCGTGGGGAGGAGGTTGGAGCTGGTAGATGAAGACTCCGAGGAAGATATGGCTTCACCAAAGGAAGATGATCAAACAGAGAAAGGAGGCGATGATGATTTGGAATCGGAGAAGTGTGCAACTCGAAATGAGTACTACAAGCTGCTGTAGCGCAATGAGTTTTTAGGAACTCGGTACCGTCATCCCGAGACCATGGAGAGACTCGACATGTATGATGATGTAGACTACATGTTTAAGCAGTGCAGCCTGAATATTCACATGTTTCGGCCAATGGAGGGGTATGAGGAAGAGACCATTCAGTTTCTTTCATCCGTGGAATTGCTCTTATATGGAGAGTCAGAGGACGATGAAAGACGGAAGTTTGGGATACTTGGAGTTTTGTGTGTATGACGTAGAGTATCGGCTTCCAATAGAGCATCTCGAGCTGATGTATGGATTTCCAAGCGGAAAAGACACAAGTCATTGTTTTGACAAGAGAGAGCTTCAGTCATTCTGGGCCACACTTGGTTCTAAGCATGGATTTTCATCGTATAGGACCAAGAGCAATGAGATAAGGAGTGCGGTGGTTAGATACTTTCATAGGTCCTTGGCAAGTGCACTATTTCCAAGAGAGCGGAATGAAACCAATGTCAATGGAGAACTAGAGTTGATGGAGACAACACTACAAGAGTTGCTTGGTTTAGCATCGGATGGTACAGTTCTAGCTGGAGATCAGACAGACACTTCGGTCTCATTCTACCTAATCGAGCACCTGCTGAGTTACAGAGGATGGGCTAAGGGACTTCAGAAACCAGGAAAAATGGTTGTGAGAGAAGTTGTAACACCAATTCTGAGAGCTTGCAATGTACCTCTACATTCAATGCTGATTCCTCCGATATGGATTGATATGGAACACCTTATCAATTCCAGGAGTTTTTGGTTGCAGCAAAAGAATGGCCTATATAAGTATAGGTTTGATCATCCCACAGCAGGACAATCCATTTTTCTCCTCCCAAACCCCGCTTCCACTTCGATTAGAGATGGTGGCAACATTGAGTTTTGCCCACCAATGGAGAACCTCTATATTTCGGGAGATGAAGCTGTGCCGATGGAAGGAATGAATGATGATGAGGCTCCAATCCATCATTCTGATAATGAGGCAGAACCTATGGACGAGTCTTACGATACACAACAGTTTTACTGTGAGGAGTACTCAGCACCAAGGCAAAGTAAAGACTCAAAGGAGATTCACAAGCGCCTTGGGTTCCTCCAAAGCTGGTGTAAGTTCCAGGACAAGGCTCTCGCGGCACTCAACAAGAAGTTTAACAATCTCCAACTTAAGATCAGTTGTTCTTCCTCAACTACAGCAATGCCACATAACATGCCTTTTGGGAGAAGCGGATCCACTCGTCACGAACCTATGCATTTTGATCCGCCCTCACCACCAAGACAGTCTTCATATGAGCCGAGGGAACACCATGCTGCACCTGCACCACCAAGGCAATCATCCTTCGAACCTAGAGAAAAAGAAAAGAGGAGCAAGTTGAAAAAGCGAAGAAGAACAAGGAAATCAGACACTGGAGCAAGCCACTCTACTGCACCACTTGAGGAGCCACTCGATCAATAACCCGAGCAAAGGGTCGAGCATCTAGCTAATCCGAGTTCAGCACAACCCGTTCCTTGGAGTTACAGAAAGGAGAGTATGGACGATTTCGTCTCCTCCTACTTCACCTGAAAACTTAGGTAACACCACCTCTCCATTGTATATACCATAGCATTTTTTTTATTTTTCTTTGTGTGTTTTGTGCTTTGGTCTTGAATTCTCTTTCAGATTTTTATTACACAAGGGACTGTGTAATTTAAGTTTGGGAGAGGGTTCAAGACATGTTTAACATTGTGTTCTCTTTTCTTATTTCAAATTTTGCATCATCTAAGGCATAGAAAAACCATAAAAATTTGAAAACTTTTCAGAAAATTATTTCAAAAAAAAAAAAAGAGTGTCATGTAGATTGCATATCATTTTAGGATTGTATATAGAGTGTTTGCATTTAGGATTGCTCATTTGCATAGGGGATAATAATGATTTCAAACCGATAAGCATGTTTTGATTCAATGAAGTAAGTTCAATGTCCAGGTTGTTAGTTCTCTGTTGCATAACCGATTGTATCTCTGAAGTAAGACCGCACCCTGCTTTGAATTTCTAATTGGACTATACTACTTTGATCGAAACTCGCTTATCTGACGCCATTCCCTATCTATTAGAACCTGAACTGAATTTGAAATTATCATGTCTATGCATTGTTTATGAACTCATGGCTACCATATACATACTTGGATCATCTTATTCACTTCATCACCCTCTGTTAATCCAAGTAGTTGTCTCTCATTTTTAGAGCAGTTTCCCATACCCTTAGCCTAGCCTTATTTCAAGCCAAAGATCATTTGTGTGTGATTGTGAGGTCTTTTTCGATTGAGCTTGGTATAACGTGTTAGGTATGAGCCGACAAGAGCAGTCTTTCATGTAGACCTAGCCTACACTTTTTGGGTTAGGTAGGACTAGGTGGAGACTTGTATTTGGGATTGGGATTGTGTATGGAATGAACGGAATGAGAGTGAGAATGAAAAGAAAAGAAAAAAAAAAAAAGAGTAAGAGTTTAGAGTTCTAAGGGGGATGCAAAAGTGTTAAGTCTAGTAAAGGGTTTGGAATTCAAAGAAGTTAGGCATTGTGATTCAAAGAAAAGGGTAAAACACCCTATGTGCTAAGAATAGAAGAAAAGCCTTAAGTTTGTCAAAGTATAGAACCAAACCCGCTAGACTATTAAATCGTTTCAAAGAGAACCCCTTAGAACTTGAACCAAAAAGAGAGAAAGAATAAGAAAAAGGGTAGAGTTAGGACATCTATGGGAATGGGATCATCTTCTGAGCTATCATACTATATCATTGGGTAGATGGGAGTCTGTTCTTGTATGTGTCCGTTGGCTTTTACCTTTACCATTCTACTGAAGCTCAATCTTTTCTCTTAGAGTCCCCTGTTACTCGACCAAACCATTAGAGGGACCATTTTTGTCTCTTAGCCTAAGCCCGAAACCAAGTGAGTTCATAACCATTGCATTGCTTGATCCATTGTTCGTGCTTAATGAATGTTAAAGGGAATTGGTTGATGTGAATGCTTGAATAGATTAAGGCAAGTTGTTAGGTTGCATTGTGACGAGTATGGCTAACATTTTTGAGTAAGGGTCTATCATCTTGCAACCTAAAATTAGCTACCTGGACATTGAGCTTACCCATTTTATAGGCATGCTTCGGTTTTTGAATCCCCACCTTCAAACCTCTCCTTCAACTTAAGATTTTTTGTTTGCTTGAGGGCAAGCAAGAGATAAGTTTGGGGGAGTTGATAACACTGTATTTTACTCATTTTAGGTGTATGTTTATCATCATTTAGCTTTGCATTTCCTCATTGTATCATATCATTTTGCACCATTTTAGCTTGTTTTGCATACTTAGGCATCTAGGATCATCTTGCATTCACATTGCATGTTTTGTTGTGTTTTCAGGTGCAAAAGGAGCTTAAAAGGACTCTACTCGATCCATTCACTCGATTCAGGCAGCTACAGAAGAGGCATCATCCTACTCAACCTCTTTACTCGATCCAGGCAGCTACAGAAGAGGCATCATCCTACCCGACCTCTTTACTCGATCCAGGATACCTCAAAGGAGGCTGCAGTTTACTCGACCCTCCTACTCGATCAAGACAACCTCAGATGAAGCAGCAGATTCAACTACTCGCCCCTCCTACTCGATCCATTTACTCGACCAAGGGTGACCATCTCTACAAGACTTGTTGAGCTATCAAAACGTCTTCGGATCTTCCTCTTTCCCCACTCAACCAGACATCTCAGCATACGGATAAGAGAGGATGAAGCATCTACTCGACCAATTGATCACTCGAAGCATAGACACAAAGGCGCAGACTTTGCAGCACCCTCTTTACTCGATCCCCAAGGTCGAGTATTCGCCCAAACCGCCTCAAGTCTCTTGTCTTCTAGTGAATCTTGGGTTTCCAACATTTTAGTATAAATAGATCATTTGGGGTTTGTCCAAAGGATCTATGCTTTATCTTTCAGTTTTTCTTTGTGTTTATGAATCTTGAAACTTTAATTACTCTTAATCTATTTCGTTTTTGCATTTGATTGTTTAAGTAAAGTTGTTTAGCTTGTTTAGATCTACATTTTGGTATGATTTTAGTAATTTCTAAGTTTGTGTTCTTGAGAATGTTGCTTGAGTAGTGATTAGGGTTCTTGAGGATGGATTAGATTAGGGTAATCTCTAGGTTAGTTAGGTGGTTAATGTTTAGGTTTATACCCTTCTGGATTCGCTTGGCCCCTATGCGGTTTTCGCTGGCTAATGTGGAGATTTGATCAAAGACGTCCAACGTCCAAAAGACGTTCAAATGGATGTCTGACCTACGAATTCCAGAGATATGTAGACTCGATCAAGGGATTGGCTTGTTTGCCTATTGGCTTTGGTAGATTGTTTCTTAAACCCTGCTCTTCTATGTTTCATCAACGAGAGTTGAGATTAGGAAGTGGTAGAGTTATGGGGGTCTCTGTCACGAGAGTGGATTGACCCAGTTTTTGAATCTATCGTCATGGGTATCTACCTTTCGCCTATTAGCCATTTGATGAACCCTAAAGTTACCCTTATCAATGAATCCATCCGTAGAACTTCTATTAGATTGATTTTCATCCCCTGTTGATTGCATTTTTATTTACCTGTTATTTGTATCCTCTATTTGCATCCCATGTTGATTGCATTTTAGTTCTTAATTTTGGTTCTACTCGTCCCAATGATCGAGTAGGGCTGTTAAGTTCTCATTTTTACTTGTTTGAATCCTGACCTAGGATTGTTACTAGAAACCCACCATCTTTATAATCTGGCTTGACTTAGTAGTTTTTGTACACATCTTGATTGCTAGCAATACAGTGGACTAGATTGACACCCTGTATAACTGCATCGACATGTTTGTGTTTTAGAGGAATTGAACTGAACACAGCATTCAGCATATAAGCAGACCTGAAAAACCTGCTTATCATGCACCAAGAAAATTTGGGAGTATGAAATAAAAGTTTAAAACATGCATGTCAAAAGTAAAAGGCCAAACAAAGAATAGCGACGTATTACTTACCGACCAAAGTATCTGTAAGAACAGTGTCTTCAACAATGTAGTCAAAAGGTGTGAACCTGTTAAGTAATACAGCTTTCCTTGGGTATGAACATGTGACCAATGTTTCTTCCATGAACTCAATCTCATAATGGTGGGGTGTTGCTTTGATTGGTTCAAAGTTTGGACTTACACGAAAAGTGGAGATTGATTTCCTTTGATTCTCTTGGAGCATATAGAAGTAAAAGGGAGAAGTAAAATGTAGCCTCAATTTGTGTTCTCTATGAAAACAACATCGGAGGGTGAGTTATATAGGGAATAAGAATAAGGTTAAATATAACTTGTAAGAAGAGTGAATATTGTTTTACCGATTCATTGACAAAGACGACCCGTAGTTCGAATGTGTTTCCACTGAAAAACTTTATGTACACTCTAAGAACCATATCACAAATCATCCATCTAGTTGAGAAAGGAGACAACTCGTGAAGACTGTGGAAATACACCATGGTGAAATTCAGGGTCGAAGAAAAATAAAAAAATAGATTTGATTAGGGCAACCTTAGATCTTCTGTTTGTGAGAGTTTAGGTTTGGGGAGTCTACGGGAGCAGCCAATTTTTTATAGGAAGGGAAACTTTTTTAATTTGGCTGGATGTAACCATTGAATAAAAACCGAATTAACATCGGTTAGTTAGTAAATCGAATGTAACCGTCAGCATTATAACTATTGATAACTCAGCCGTAATGCGGGTAACTCAGCCATAAAAGTACATTTTCCCGCCAAACAGTTAGAGACGCAACCTTTCGTATTCCGTTTCTTATCCTTTTTATAATTTTTGACAACTAAGCCGTAACATTGTTACATTTCCCGCATAACTCATCTGTAATAGTACATTTTCCCCCAAACTCAACAGTAACCTATAAAATTTTCCCGTCAAACAGTTAGAGACGCAACCTTTCATATTCCGTTCCCTATCTTTCCCGCATAACTAATCCGTAACAGTACAGTTTCTCGCCAAACTCAGCCGTAACCTAGGACCATTTTCCCATTTTTCGTATTCCTTTCCTTGTCTTTTTTCTCTATATATATGTTTCTTCATCACATCATTACATGTCTCATCCTCTCTTCCTAACGACATGGCCGTTGTTTCTTTCATTAACAGTTTCTCAAAGATGTTGAAGCGATACTCACCGCTCCTGATCGGGTGAATCTTCCAGTTCTAAACCCTGGTTTAGGTACATGAGTTGACAAAACCACTATTACGTGGTTCAGATACAATCACCAAATCTCGGTCGCGATTGTAGAGATACTTCAATGCAACTTTCACCATGCGTGGCCGACGTACCGCTTGACTCCCGTTGAGGTCAAGGGACGATGGTTTTTTCCCCTCATGGTAAGCATCGATCTTTGATTTAAAGCACAGTCAATAAACCATAAACCAAATTCTTACTATTTTCTATCTTTATAGCGTAATTACACGTGGGATTCAAGGCACACTCTAACGGTGTAGACGCAGTTTAATTTGGTAGGTAGAACGTTGAACCGAGACAATATGTTATTAGTGTGTATGAGGAAATGGAGAGAGAGGCCGATGAGGCCGAGACACCTCCAATAAAGAAGAGAAGTAGAAAGGCCTCAAGGCCGAAGTCATAAGGACAAGGCCAAATATTTCCTCATCAAAGGCTAATGAAGGCAAGAATTGTGGCTCTAAGGAAAGCTAAATAAGCCAAGGGAAGAGCCGTGAAGATCAAGTCAATGTCTACCAAGAAGATCAAGCCTCGGTCAAGAAGAAAACTGTCTGTCTGTACGGTAAAGTCAACTCAAACCCGTACATACATGTTTATGTGCATAATGCCAAGGCTAGAGTTTAAGAGGTGGGCTTGAATGTGTGTTGAGACCCAAAAGAAAGAAAGAAGGGCCAAGGAAGATGCCCATTCGTTTTAGACAAGAAGAGGGAAACAAGTTTGAATTCAAGAGGTCACATCTGTGTATAAACGTTAGGACATGTCACTTTCACTCTTGGGTTTCACCATCTCTCTCTTCAAGCTTTCTCTCTTAGGTCTTTGTGTAGAGTTCGAACTCTCCTCTTTGCTTGTTAAGGCGGTGTTTCTCATTGTAAAAACAACAAGAACAATAGACATCTTTTATATCATTTTGTGTAGCTCTCTCTTCTTTACTTGTGTTTAACAAAAGAGTTACAATGTAGAGAGATAGTGTTACACGAATTAGGGCTGCCTTAAGGCAGCCTATTGCTTGTCATACACACTCTTAAATACACTCTAAACTCTTCTTTATTTAGTACTTAAGATCTAGATTACTGATTCTAAATCCTCTTTATCTTAAGTACACAAACTACAAGTGTTGTTGTACTAGACAAGGATTAGACTCAAACTAGATGCTTCCTCCTTCATATAAATGATTTACTCCCTATTATATTCGGATATATTGGTGGTTAATTGCGTGGATTCTATCACAAATTGATGGTCTCTTGCTCTTGAGAGCAAGTTCCCTTTGTATTGGTAAAGGGAGATTCAATCACCAAGTGATTGTCTACTCTCTCTTGTGAGCTTTGTCTCATAAAACCTAACATATGTGTGCGTTGAAACGGGGATGGGCGCGTGATTGCGACAAGCTGGAGTGGATGACTACAACAGTTTGGAATGATTTGGTTGACATGTTTATTGAATTTGGCCCAGATGATGTCGGTTTCATATCTTTAATGCTTTTGTATCTCTTACTTGTCTTTCCTATGAACTTAAAATGTAATGGTTTAATCGTCTTCTCTATAAAATCACTTGTTGTCACTTGTTAAAATTTATCATAAATCAGGCGTAACTAAAACTTAACTCAACCATATGAATAGCTTAACTCTACCATATCAATAGGTTAACTCAGCCACAACATTAGCTTAACTCAGCCATAACATTGGATTAACTCATCAATAATATTAGCCTAACTCAGACATAACATTAGATTAACTACTCCCAAACCACAGTACCATTTCATTACAAGCTAATACTGAAAAAAAGACACAACTCTAGAAGCAAGATAAACACAAAAAGACACAACTCTAGAAGCCAAGAAGAAGCCTCTGTTCTTTGTTTTTAAGGAACATTAGGATACTAAGAACAATGAAAATGATAACAAAGCCAAGACACAAAAAGCAAAGTTTGATCATCAATTTAGATGTCTAGTTTTCCCTTTTGCTCCTTATTCCTTCTTCCTTCAGTTCTTTCACCATCACTTGTAACGCTTCGATCTCGACTGCAACCTCGGATTTGGCTGCGTTGTTCTCATTGTCAATGGTGGACAATTTCGGCAAACTGTCTACAACCTCTTCGTATGTACCATCTTCGGCCCATTTAAACAAATGGTCCTGCATTTTCAATCACAAACCAATTATCAACTAAAACAAATAAAACCCAAAATCAATTATACTTACATCTTTACCCGTAGGACAACGGAAGTATGGTCTTCCAGGGTTCTATACTGACGTCGATGTATAGATAACCACGTCTAATCCGCAATGACACTTTGATGGAAACGCACATCCCCAACGGCTTACGTATTGAGTACTTGAAATCGAATTCACAGAATTACTACTCATTTCTTTAGCTAGAGATGGGGAATTCGAAGAAGAAAAATAAGAAGAAATCGAGCTCAAATCGGGAAAAGGAAATTGGAATTTTCAAGCTTAGGGTTTGATTTTAGGGATTTATTAGATTGGATCTTTCGTTTATGTCAAAAACGACGTCGTATTTGGTCAATAACGGAGACGTCGTATTTGGTCAATAACGGAGACTCTTTCTCTGTATTTTGTAATAAATCAGCCGTCACGTAGACATATCTAAGCCATGTGACTGTTATAAATCGGCCAAACCACGAATGTTTCTTTCTTAAGCCATTAGTTGGTACTATCAATTAATACACTTATTATAATCACTTTCCAACTAGTGATCATGAAACTAGTTAATGTTTGTACTCTTTATAATTGATCCAACACCATACCCATGCATTGTTAAGCTCTAGTTAACTTCCATTCCTAGAAGTTTAATCAAATGAGATTGTCAATGGGCTCTTAGTGTACAAAATTTATTCTGTTTTGATATTACAGATCTTGACATTAATAGAACCAATAATAATGCTAGTATACAAATGGGCCTATTAATAACATTTGTTTTTTTTCATAACTCGGCCAAACCACAAAATCTTCCTGTATAAATCAGCCGTAACGTAGACATATCTAAGCCATGTGACTGTTATAACTCGGCCAAATGATGAATGTTGCTTTCTTAAGCCATTAGTTGGTATAATCTAGTAATTCACTTATTATAATCATTTTCCAACTAGTGATCATGAAACTAGCTAATGTTTGTACTCTATATAATTTATCCAACACCTTTCCCATGCATTGTTAAGCTCTAGTTAACTTCCATTCCTACAAGTTTGATCAACATAGATTGTCAATGGACTCTTAGTGTAAAAAGTTTATTCTGTTTTGATATTATCGATCTTGACATTAATAGAACCAACAATAACGCTAGTACACAAATGAGCCTATTAATAACATTTGTTTTCTCATAACTCGGTCAAACCACGAAATCTTCTGTCATAACTCGGCCGTATCGTATTAGCAGGGCCGGCCCTGAGGAGAGCCAAGTGAAACTTTGAAATGTGGCCCCCATTTTTTTCCTAAATTTATATCAAAATTGTTTTGCAAATAGGCCCCCTAAAACATTTAGTTCTAAGAAAAAGGCCCCCAAATTTCAAAATAGTTTATAATAACCTTTAAAAATATATTTTTTTTTGCTTTGGCCCCTAAATAGTCAGGACCGGCCTTGCGTATTAGTATTCTACCGCCAAACAAAAAAATTTGAATATTTGAAGGTTAGTTATACGAATTAATTTTTTACTAATTTGAATTATTTCGATTATTAATTGTTGGTGTGTTTGTGTGAAAATAGACCCAATTATTGTTGGGGGTTCCCCATAAAAAACACTTTTTGTAATCTCGATAATGATATAATAAAGAATATTAATATGTTTGTAACTCAGCCACAAAGCTTTTATAACTCAGCCACTTCTACATTTATTCACCAATACACGACGCCGTCGTTTGATTAGTGCTTTTTAGCATAAATGACTATATAGATTTAGTGCTTTAGTGCCCTACTAGTTGAAGACAAGATGATGGTGCAGAGATCTCTTGTCCTCGCCGACTCTAGTGTTGATGAGAAATCGGTTTCAGAAGGAAATGAGGTATTTATCTCGACCTTCTGAATAGTGCAAATCGTTAGCCATCTTTCTATTGTATGGTGGTAATGTAGGAACTGGATCGTATGGAAACAAGGATGAGAATGGTGTACGGCGAAAACAGGAGGCGTGATAAGGGTGTTCCGATCGAGTGTGGTTGTAGTGCAGCGGTTGTCGTTGCCACTTCTCGTGATCCTATTACAAGCGGAAAACTTTATTTTAGTTGTCCGTATGAAATATCAGATGTAAGCATCTTTTGAGTTATGATTCTTTTTTTATTTTTATTTTTCTATCCCTATGATTTATGTCTGATTTATAAGGGTCCCGGTCGAGACTGCGGTTTCAAGAGGTGGTGTGCTGTTCCATTGTGTGACGAGTTTGACAAGATAAAAGAGGAGAAGAATGAGATGAAGCAGGATTTGGTAGCAGCCAAGAAGCACGTCGAGGGTCAGGCAGAAAAGATCTTTCTTATGGAAAAGAAATTTGAAACGCTAGAGAAGAAGTATGAGAGCATGAACAAGTATTCGTGAGCTTAGCTAAATTTGGTTTTTCAATTGGACTTCCTTGTACTGTCTGTTTTTGAATTGGACTTCGTTGTACTGCCTATTTTAATTAAGTCAGCCATCTCATTATAATAACTTAGCCATAACATGATTTGCGGGATGATAAGTCAGCCACCACGTTCTAATAACTCATCCATACATTGAATTAATCTACGATACGCCCGCCAACTCGTTATAATAACTCAGCCATAACACGATTTGTGCGATGATAAGTCAACCACCACATTCTAATAACTCATCCAAACATTGAATTAATCTACAATAAGTATGCCTTAACCGTTAGAATAACTCAGCCATAACACGAATTGTGCGGTGAGAAGTCAGCCATCTCGTTCTAATTACTCAGTCAAACATCGATTTAACTTATAATTTGAACATCGTACATTCAACATCATAGATTCATACAAACATAAAGCATTATCAATCCTAAAGTGTCAATATTTAGTACAATCACATGCTCAAAAATCCAAAAACACAGACATATGTTCGAAAAGGCCAATCACGTCTCTTCAAACTGTGAAGCATCCTTTCCGGTGCCTCATCGTAGATCTCTGCTGCCATCTTAACCTGTAGAGCCTGGATATTTGCATCACAAATGCCATCAAAATTTACACCAAGCAATAAACATTCAAGAATCTAACACGTGAAAACGCCGCAATCCCTAGCTACTCTGTTTTGCGGGACCAGTTTCTTGTTCTTCCGCCGAAATTAAAATTGGTCGTAGTTCGGTTTACGGACTGTGGAAGGAACCAGTTTGTTCATCATCTGTGGAATCATCCTCGTTAACGACCTACAAGCTTCCAGTATTTTTAACTCGCTTTCTGGTGTATGCTCTCCGACGATGCAATCATAGCAATCGATGTGCGACCTAAGCAAGTTCACGTGAAGCGTCACCCAATTTGGTGGATCAAATACAAGTGATCCACATCTGTTACCCACTTCATCCATGTCGGGACTTCTGCTGTCGTACCGTTAACCCATAATTCATACGCGGTGTTTTTGAAAGTAAACTTCTTCGTTTTGATCTTGAACTCTCTGTACTCAGTCACCCAATAAGTCGTGAACCACGGGTATAGAATCATGACGCGTTGGTTGTGGTATGGGCAGGGATCTCGCTTGTACCTCATGGCGAGGACTTTCAGATACGCAGCCATTTGCTGTACAAAAAATAAAAACTACTTAGACAAAACACACCAATAACTCAGCCATAACCAAGTACAACTCAGCCTAAACATCAGAATAAATAAGCCATAATTTACTTTAACTTAAATAGTACAATACCATAACTTAACAATAACCAAGTACAACTAAGCCTAAACACCAGAATAAACCAGCCATAATTTATTTTAACTCAAACAAAACAATACCACCACACAGCCTAAACAACACGATAACTCAGCCATAAAGTATAAAAAACTCAAACAGAATATAACAATAACTTACACTATCGGACAACAATCCATATTTTCGGTCTGGCCAGTCCTTTCTTTCGGTCATGATAACTCCGTAGAAGTCAACATCGTCTTCTCCACTGTCCAGCGGGATATCCCTAACAAATAATAAAAAGTTATAATATACACAAATAGTGTAAGCATGCCGTACTTAACAACTTAATAAAGTATAAAGGAACATACTTGTTGGAGCTTAACAAATAATCCTTAAGTTTCTGCAATTTGGCCGGATCAACCAGTGTCATAGGATCATAGATTCCTCCTGAAGGCACACAACCCTTCCTCATGCAGCTCAGTCCATTGTCTCCGATAAATGGAAAAGTCTTTGTGGTCAAATTATCGACTGGAAATTAATGAACTCCCATTTGGGGCCAGCTTAACTGTTTCTCTCCTCTTAGCTTTTACTCTCCCATGCCTCATGGTTTCCTCCACATCTTCATCAGACTCATGTAGCATGCGATTGTCTTCAGCTAGTAACTGGTCTATGATATCAAATATAGAATCATCATCATCTACCTTCTCACCGTCAATCTTGTCAGCATTTTCAATGACTTCCTCAACTCTATTGGGGACAGAAGCAACATCTTCTATCTTCATCTTCGTAGGCACCTTTGTGAGTGGAGCAGGAGGAAGCGCCGCTGCCTTTCTTCCTCTTTTCTTTTTGGCGGCTGGCTCTTTGACGGTAGGCTCATTTGCGGTTTTCTCTTTAACGAAAGCTTACTTCTTTGAATCTGCCTTCGCTTTGGAATTTCTCCTCGTCTTCGTCAAAGCGCGTAAAGTCCGGGCACCAGGAGATGTCTCAATGAAATCAATGTTAGCTTGGTTGACATCAGTGGTCTGAACAAATTTGCCATCAAGATTCCTACTGACCCCAACAATACCAGCATCTTTCTCTACCACCAAATCTACAACTTCCTTCGCTTGCATAAACGTAAAGATAACTCAAGCGTAAAATAACGATAATGATGTAGGTCAAATTGCCTTAAGACCACTATCTCAAATAAGAGATTGATTCCAGTACTTAAGGGTCGAATTCCACAAAGCTCTCAGGTCACACAATAGACGATGGATATCAAATTAAGCTAAAGCAATAGATTATAAAATAAGAAACAAAGAAAAGCAATAAATATCAAGATGTAAATCAGATGGGAAAAGAGTCAAGCTTAGGGTATTCTCATAAAATAGATGATTAGTAGAGCTAGTGATAGCTAGGTTGTTATTGAACCGTTCTTAAACTCAAACTCTAATTGTGGAATGACCGGTAGCATTCCGCAAAACTCCCTATGCCCAGAGCTAAGAATAACCAGAGAAGCCAAGAAATCTTATACCTAGAACTAGCATTAAGAACAACTAAAGATGAAGAATCCTAACAGATAACCTAGCAAGGGGGCAATCTACTAAATCATCTAAATCCCTAATGAGAAACGCTAAACCTAACAAGAAAGCTACAACATGATCAAAGGAACACAAATTATAGTCTGAATAAGAAATCAATAATGAAAATAACAAGAGAAAGAGTAAGAAAGATCTTCTCTAAAGGGAGTCTCCACAGGGTTTTGCTCCCAAGTACAAAAGACATAAGGAGATTATCCTCTCCAAGCTTAGGTCTAAACAATAACCTTAAAAACTATATATATATATATATGACCTAACACGTGATGGGCCTTCTTTAAAAATAAGGGAAAGTTCTAGGCCGAATTTAGAAATCTTCAAAATTTCAATAAGTTACGTCTTCGAATTGCCATCAGGTATTGGTGTCGCTCGACACAAGGGGTGGTGTCGTTCGACACCTACGCGATTTTTAGTCTCCAGATTTCTTCTGCAGCATAGCATAAGTTCTCTGTTTTCCTCCAGAATGCTCCATTATGTGCAATTGAATCCCAAACGTGTAAAGACCTGAAAATGACTAAAAAAGACTTTAAAAATAACAAATAGACTTTAAAACTTATACCTAAAACATAGTTAAAACCGGTAAAAATAGGGATATATCAACTCCCCCAAACTTACCTTTTGCTTGCCCTAAAGCAAAACACAAAAGCCGAACCCGTGGAAGAGGTTTGAAAACAAAAGAACTCCCAATATTCTCTAGTCTATTGCCATGATCATTTTAACCAAATCCATATGCGTAGCAGTTCTAATCAAATCCTTACCAACATGTACTTCTCTGCAAGCATACACAACATTCTAGATTCCATACCTAAGTTCCACAACTATATCCACCAGGCTTTCATCGCTGGGTCTCATCAAGCAAGCTAATATTCAAGAACCTTCTAGACTCATTCTTGTACTATACCATGATAAATTGACCACTCTTTATATTTTATTTTATTTTGGTGTTCTTTCTCTCCCCCAGACTTATTCTTTTTAAAGAGTAAACAAAGGGGAGCTCGCATACTGGATTGACACCCTCGGCATATTTCTAACCTTTGTAATTGATCATTCCTAATAATGTATAATAATGGGTCATGGGAAACATTCCTACCCCTGTACACTACCGAAAATCATATCAATCTCTTGCTTTCTTTTTTTCTTTTTTTTATAAGGGGAGAGGAATACTTTTCTTTTTCACATAGGTCTCAATATCATGTATGAACAAGGAGTCAAGTTCTATGAACACTAACCAATTTGATGAGGTAAAAGGCAGAGCAGTGAGATTAGCTCCAGCCTTAATGGATTCTCAAGTTTGTTGGTTTGCCATTTAGATTTTCCAAAAGTTGGATTGAGTCGAACCTACAGCATTAATCAACCAAGCAATAATCTAAAGAATAGAGATCATAATTCCTAACAAAATTTTGACTCAATAAAACGACTCAAAAATAAGAAAAATAAGAGTAAGAATAAGACTCAAAAACGAAAAACGTAGTTAGTAACTGCCTCCCCCAAACTTAAACGTTACTATCTCTAGTGGCATTCAAATCAAGAGTAAGCGAGAAAAATAAAAAAATAAAAAAAAAGGAAAAGAAAAAGAAAATAATATCAGTGGGTTGCTTCCCACTAAGCGCTTGTTTATAGTCAATAGCTTGACTTTGATGGAGTATGGGATCAGGTGGATCAAAAGGTGGCAGTAAATATTGCGGAGAAAGACCTCTCATCATCCATGCTGGCGTATAAGCAGTTAGCACATGAGGTCTATCTAGGAAGAGAGGAGCATCAACAGGGTGGGACTCAGGTATGGTTGGAATACTCCTTTCTCATACACAATCATCAAAATAACGAACAAGCGCTTGACGAGAAACTCGTGGCTTGCTTAACCGTAAAACAGTTTTTGGAAATTTTAAACTCTTATTGATGACATCTGGAGGTTAAGGAGGAGGAGATGAGTACCTTGGCCGTTTAGGAGGTGGATGAAGTATGACAGGTGCAGTGGGTGACGTGACAGCAGTGCCTGGACTTATAGCAGTGATCCCAGCTTAAAAGTACCTCTTGGTGATGACTATGCTTCAACGAGTAATGTGTGTTGATCGACGCGAGTGGTGTTGTTGATCGACACTCGTGCTACAACTTAACTTTCCTTAGCATGTTGACAATTCAGCGCTACAATCTATTTTGAACAATATTTTTCTTCCTGTTGTTCTCCCGATGCTGTGGAACCTTGCAGTGTTCCTCCTGAATCTCTTGCATATACTGTTGAGGCAATGGACAAGGAATTTCAGGTGTGTAGACTAGTTCAGCAACAAGTGGAAAGTCAAGGCTGATTGGTGCAGTTTGCGTCCAGTGTTGATCGACACTAGGTGAGTGTCAGTCGACACTACTATCTGGTATCGATCATGCTCTCTCAATCTCGGTCAATTATGCTCTGTCAAACGTCGACACTTCCTCAGGTTGGTGTCGGTCAATACTATCAATGTGTGTCGAGCGATTCTGGAGATCAATGTCGAGCCTAATCAATTTTGCTTCATCACAGCCTGATGTCTCGTATATATGTGATGGTGTCGATCAACACCAAGGGATGGTGTCGGTCGACACTGCCTCTGCAACGTCAAATTTGTCACTCTCCTCAACCTTCACGAACTCATATCCACTTTCCATCGAAGCAGCATGCCAAGAAGTAGTGAGGCTACTCTCATTCCATCTAGGGATTGGTCTCTCTAACATCCTCTTTTGACCTTCCAGAATCTGTTCCAGCATTGATTCTATCTTGCTTCTTTGTGCGGGTGGAGGGGGGGCTTGGTAAGAAGCAAGATCGTAGTTCTTTGTAAAGCTGATTCTACTTCTACTCTAACACGATTGCTGGAACTGAGACTTATGAGTGGTAGTCGGACCATTCCCATAGAAACATCTTCCACCAAAATAATTGACATCCTCAACAAGTAGATTGTGGACATCGTCAATCTTAGCCATTAACCCGGCAATCCTACTCTCGTTCATGTTTCTCGCTTAATTCTGGTTCTGTGATTAGACAAACACCTGGAACACACAAGAAAAAGAAAAGAGAAAATGTAAGTAACTAAAAAGAAAAACAAAAACAAAAGCTTAGACAAAATTCTAATACTAATCTAATGGTGAATCGTAGAGAACTTCGGCAACGACGCCAAATTAGATGTAGGTCAAATTGCCTTAAGACCACTCTCCAATTAAGAGATCGATTGCAGTACTTAAGGGTCGAATTTCACTAAGCTCTCGGATCACACAATAGACTATGGATATCGAATTAAGCTAAAGTAATAGATTATAAAATAAGAAACAAAGAAAAGCAATAAATATCAAGATGTAAATCAAATGGGAAAAGAGTCAGACTTAGGGTATTCTCATAAATAGATGATTAGTAGATCTAGTGATAGCTAGGTTATTACCAAACCGTTCTTAAACTCAAACTATAATTGTGGAATGACCAGTGGCGTTCCGCGAAACTCCCTATGCCTACAGCTAAGAATAACCAGAGAAGCCGAGAAATCTTATACTTAAGCATGCATTATAAACGAGTTCAATAAAGTTCACCTTACTAAATAGGCCAATTCTTATTACACACCTATAGACCAGGCTAATCAAATACTAGATCTGATAACAGATACCTATGACGTGTATATCTATTATCTGGTATCAAATTCTAGTTAGCTACTCTAGAACTAGCATTAAGAAGAACTAAAGATGAAGAATCCTAACAGATAACCTAGCAAGGGGACAATCTACTAAATCATCTAAATCCCTAATGAGAAACACCGAACCTAACAAGAAAGCTACACAAACATGATCAAAGGAACACAAATCATAGTCTGAATAAGAAATCAATAATGAAAATAACAAGAGAAAGAGTAAGAAAGATCTTCTCTAAAGGGAGTCTCTAGAGGGTTTACTCCCAAGTACAAAAGAGATAAGGAGATTAGCCTCTCAAAGCTTAGTGATATATCTCAAATTGCCTGAAGCTTATTCCCTCAAATAAGAGATAGTCGTTAGCACTTAAGGGTCGAATTCCACTGAGCTCTCTATGTTCACACAATAGACCTATGATGATTTAAATTAAGCTAGACAAAATAGAATAAAGTAAAAGACAGTAAAGCAAATAAATTGAGTTGTAGATTCAGGAGATTAAAGCATCGATCAGGTCTAAGGAATTGTTTGGGAAAAAGATAAATTGTAGATCTAGCTAATATTAAGATTCTTATCGCACCGTTCTCGAACTCAAACTATGATTTAAGAATAACCGGTGGCGTTCCGCGAAACTCTCTATGCCTAGAGCTAAGATCACCAGAGAAGCCGAGAAATCCTATGCTAAAGCATGCATTATTATCAAGTTTGATTAGTTCACCTAAGTATCTAAACCAGAGCCTTTCTATGAGCCTACTTGTTCTTTCTTAAATACTTAGGCTCATATATGATAGTTCTGATAACAAGTACCTATGGCGGGTATACCTATTATCTAATATCAAGTTCTAGGTGATCAATCTAAAACTAGCAGTAAGAACAATCAAGATGAAGAACTCTAAGAATAATCCTAAGGGGTTTTCGATCTACTAATCCATCTAAATCCCTATTGAGACTCCCTAAACCCAACAAAGTGATTACTCATACATGATTAAAGTAACACACATCAAAGTCTGAATAGTTTGCATTGAATAATAAGAAGAAGAGTAAAAGGAGTTCAGAATCCTCTCTATAGGGATTGGATTCTTCTTTCCAAAAGTGTATCTCAAAACAAAACATAAATTAGGTCTAAACAATGACCTTTAATATATATATATATATATATGACCTAAAAATGTGATGGGTCTTCTTTAGAAATAAGGAAAAGTTTTGGGCCGAATTTGGAAATCTTCAAAACTTCAATAAGTTGCGTCTTCGAATTGCCGTTAGGTATGGGTATCGCTCGACACCAAGGGTGGTGTTTTGACACCTACGCGCTTTTTAGTCTTAGGATTTTTTCTGCAGCATAAAATCTCTGTTTTCCTCCAGAATGCTCCATTATCTCCAAATGAATCTCAAACATGTAAAGACCTGAAAAATACTAGAAAAGACTCTAGAAATAACAAATAGACTCTAAAACATATACCTAAAACATAGTTAAAACCGGTAAAAATAGGGTTATATCACTTAGGTCTAAACAATGACCTTAAAAACTATATATATATGACCTAAAACGTGATGTGCCTTCTATAAAAATAAGAGAAAGTTCTGGGCCAAAATTGGAAATCTTCAAAACTTCAATAAGTTGCGTCTTCGAAATGCCGTCAGGTATTGGTTCACTAGACACCAGGGGTGCAGTCGTTCGATTTTTAGTCTCCGAATTTCTTCTACAGCATAAGTTCTCTGTTTTCCTCCAGAATTCTCTATTATCTCCAAATGAATCACAAACGTGTAAAGACCTGAAAAGGACTAGAAAAGACTCTAGAAATAACAAATAGACTCTAAAACATATACCTAAAACATAGTTAAAACCGGTAAAAATAGGGATATATTAGATAACTCAGTCATATGTATAACGATAACTCTGTCGTAACTAAATAAGATAATGTTAACTCAGCCAAAAGTAAGTAAGATAAAGACAACTCAGCCGTATAACATAACGATAACTCAGCCGTAACTAAATAAAAAGTTATAACTTACCCAAAAGTAAAGTAGGTAAAGACAACCCAACCGAAAAACATAAATGTAACTCAGTCGTAACTTAATAACATAACGATAACTCAACCATAACATGATTATAACTCAATTGTAAGTAAATAGCGTATTGATAACTCAGCAGTTAGCTTACCGGAAGAGGATTAGTAACAGAGTAGTTATTTGGAGATTTCCGTGGACCTTTTTTTTTTTTTTTTTTTTTGGGTCGAATCATTTCTTGCTCCTCAGCTGTTAAAAACATATCTCTAATTTTGACTCTAGAGAATAATTCTAAGTCCGCTTTGCCAGTTTGGCCACTAAGGCCTCCCCCAATGGCCTTAAGATGCTATTTCATCTGTTTGACCTCATTCTCAATAGATCCAAACCTGCTTTTCAAACTTTGCATCCATCCTCGGTTCTACTTGATCTCCAATCACCTCCAGACAGGAGGAAATTTCTTTGATGCTTGTATCAACAGTGTCAAACCTTGAGTTTAAGGGAGAGATTAATTTAGACACCACATCCACGAACGACACGTCTTCCCGAACATCCTCCTCGTCCTCGTCCTCATCAGATTAACCATCTACTATCTTCTTCTTCTTCTTCTTCTTCTTTTGTGCATTTCCTCCACCAGATTGAACACCTCACTGTGAGAGACTTTCTGCTTCTTAGAGGGAGATTCAAACACATCCGTTGTAGTGACCCTCGTAGAGGGGTAAGCGGCCACGTGGGAAACATCTAGGAATGATCGAGGAAGAACCAGAAGAGAAAAGAATAGTTAAGGGACAAAAGCCAAAGAGATGGGCAAGGAAAAAATGAACATGCCGAGTCTAGTTCGAAATAGGATCATCCGGGGCAAAGCCAAAACGGGAGAAAGTTGCCTCGAATACATGGTTGATTGACCATATGTGCCCAAAAGCTGATAAACAATCAAAGGGCAAAACAAATAACTATTTGAGCAAGAATGGGCAAAGGTGGGCAAGAATGGGCAAGATTCGGCAACACGGGCGTGTCGTAGGCGAAGTTGCCCTGCCGGGCGTTAACCGCCCTTTGACCACGCCATGGACGCATGGACCGGCTAACTTGGGGCTCAAGCAAAGTTGCTTGGAGCCGAATTTGAGTTGCGTGGAGCCAAAGTTTTGCTGCCACGTGTCGCCCAACCGTTAAGGCGGCGAGCGTGTCATCATAGGCGGATGACACGTGGACTGCTGACTCGCCCTTGCGAATGACACGTGTATATGCTGACTCACCCTTGTCGCCCCTATATAAACACAACTCGACCCAAATAATTTTGAGAGGAAAAAGAGAGGGAAACAAAAGGCTGCCAAGTTGTTAAGTGATCACCTATAACCGAGAAAAAACTTCCCGCGATTGAGAAACTTTGCCCGTGATGAAGATCCTTTGCCCCCAACTAAGGAATTCATGTTTGTGATCAAGAGAACCTGTTTGTAAATGAGAAATCCCTGTCCGCGACCAAGAATCGTTGAAGCTAACCTTAAACCTTCAGCCGAATCTCTATGAGTCTCGAAGCGTGTGATATGGCACATGATAGGTTTGAGTGTTTATTTGGGTGATTGATTACTTGTTTGTTGCATGATCATATATACTCTTGTATTCATTGATTTATTTCATGAATTATATGAGTATTGCTTAATGGTGTGAATGATGGTAGTAAGCCGCATATGAGATCTTTTAGTTTCTTATGCTTAAGGCTTATGGTTGGGAGGTTGTGGTAAGTAAGGATATTGATGATTCTATGTGTTTGAGTAACCATATGTCTCATAATATCTTGAAATATTGGGTCTTGATGTGTGGTGCTCGTGGTAGGAGACAGAAACCATAAGCGTATCAAGATCATGGTATGTCTGACTTCGTTAATGAACCGTGCTATCGTGGGGTCTTGTAATGATGTTACTTGATCGCCATGTAGTGCGAAGGGCTCGGAGAGACGGGGCTAGCTACCCTGGCCGAGTTGTCTACATGCCTTTGTGGTTGTAAAGCGGGAGATCCCGGGAGTTTGTGTTTTTGGTGTGGGGGTGTTTGAAGGCAGCATATCAGACCCTATAAAACTTAATAAAACTGGAGTCTTAATTGCATGTGCATGTATTTGGTAGGTGCTTTGGCAATCTACATTTTGTTGTTATTCTCTGTTGCGTGTTTCGGGATGGGGAACTAATATCTATTGTAGGTAGACTGAGCTCACTAAGTAATCTTAGATAACTTATCACACCATTTTTGTTTTGTAGAAAACCCTCGTGGGAACCATTAGAGGGATGCTCATGACGTAGGAAAGGCCGTATAGAGTTTGTTGCTTTTGCAAAACTTAATGATTTTGGTTCTTGTTGGATTTGAGCGTATAGGCTCGAGGCGCCATTGTAAAAAAGTTTTGGATACTTGGTTGTACGAGAATTTATATGTTTTAAAAGATTATTTTTGTATAAAGAGTGTTTCATTCGATATTAGTCTTGTCCGGGCTAACACAACTCACGATCATGGCAAGGGTTGAAAAGCCTAAACCGCGTTCGTGAGAGATGGTTCATGTGGGTAATCCTGCTAAGGGTCTAAATCTATTTGGAACCTAAATTGGGTTGTCTGTGTGAGCTATCAATGTAGTGTTTCTAGGTTGCCCTTATCTTGTTCGGCCATAGAGCGATTCGGGGGCGTTACAGCCGCTGCTTTATCTTTTACGCTTTTCTTCTTCTTCTCATTCTTCTTCACATCCCAATAACCTCTAACAAACTAATCCTCATGTATGTCTTCGATCAAGTGATCAAGTGTTGGGTCTTTTACTTCATCTG
Organism: Arabidopsis thaliana; assembly: GCF_000001735.4. Classification (NCBI taxonomy): domain Eukaryota; kingdom Viridiplantae; phylum Streptophyta; class Magnoliopsida; order Brassicales; family Brassicaceae; genus Arabidopsis; species Arabidopsis thaliana. The sequence goes on along the minus strand of NC_003075.7, from coordinate 4,252,331 downwards.
GCCAAGTATGAAACAGCTCGCTTACATTATCCTTCATAACCATTTTATGCACATGCAGCTACAACACAAGAGAATATTGATAACACGGCTTTTTAGCCCGTTTTAGCTATTGTTTTCTTATGTTTCAGAGAGCATTTGGTGCCATTCTAGAGCCAAGAAAAGTAGAAACACGTATTCTAGGTGCCAAGAAGGTTTTTAAGAGTTGTGAAGCTAAAAGTATCAAAAGGCGATCAATTCCAGTACTTTAGAAGTTTAGCATCCTTTCGAGGTTTTCCCCATCACGGCAGCGAGATATTTCGGTATGCATGGAAAGCTAGAAGATTCAAGATTAACGTTGAAGTCGAACCGAAGCTATCCATGAAGCCGTTTAGAAGATATTACCCGAAGAGTGAAAACATGTCAAGAATCGGCCGTTTGGAAATAATGAATCCAGAAAGCATCCGGCCAAGGAGACTTGAACCCGGGCAGCTCCGAGAAGCCTATCAACGACCAGTAGGTCACGCCCAAGTCCTTCCCTCTTTGTGCCACCGTCATTAGGCACCTTCCCTTAAGCCCACGACTCGGCCCGATCACTTATTCACCTCGCGGATTGTCGTTCTTACCCCTAAACCTATTTCTTGGCCCTCAAGTATAAATACTTGTTTTAAGCCCTAACTGATGTAGCGTAATCATCCATCTATCTCTTTATTGGGTTTTTCCTTTTAAGTTTTCATAATACTCTCGTTGGGCTTTCTTTGTTTTGAATGACGGTTTAGTGTTGCTTAGTCGACAAGCTTTCGTCATCTAGGGTTTTCGTTTTTAGGAGAGTATAAATACTCTTATTCTTGTAAGCTTATAACTTGGTTGTTTTCGTTTTATAAAAGAGAAGCTTTTTTCATCTGAAGTCTTTGAGTTCTTCTATCTTTTGATCCATAGATACTTAAGAAAGCGAGAGATCCGAGCTACGAACGAATACTCTTGATCCATTGATACAAGAGCTTTCAATCGTATATTTCCCTACATTAGTTGGTATCAGAGACAAATGATCCTTCATCATGCCACCGAAGAAGAGTCTTCAAGCACAGCTCGATGAACACAATGAGGAGTTTCGACGAATGATGGCTGAGATGCAACAAAATTTTCAAGCAAACTTAAGTGTCGTTGTTGCAGCCGCAGTCCAGACAGTTCTCCAAGCTCAGCGTGGAGTTCAGGGTGTACCGCGACGGGAAGAACAAATCTTCGAGGAAGAAGAAGAGGAGGAAGAAGATGTCGATGATCTCAACCCGTTTGCACGTTTGGGGAGGCAGCAACAACGTGTTAATGATCAACATCGAGAGATTGTGCCAGCTGGGCATAATGATGCTAATCGATGGGAGTCTGAATTTAAGTTGGAGTTACCTGAATTTTCTAGTGGATTACGACCTGAAGATTTTTTGGATTGGTTAAGTATGACAGAGGAGCTATTGGCGTTTAAATCAGTACCGGATGCGATGTGTGTGCCCTTAGTTGCTACTCGTTTACGTGGAAGAGCTTCAGCTTGGTGGCAACAGACCAAAGCAACACGTTTTCGGGCAGGTAAAGATAGCATCACCTCGTGGGAAAATATGAAAAAGTTCATGCGTAGAGCTTTTCTTCCATACAATTATGAGCGTACAATGTATACTCGTCTTCAAAACTTGAGACAGGGCACTAAAAGTGTGGATGAGTATGCGTCTGAATTTTTTTCCTTAGTGGCAAGGAATTCTTTGACATAAACTGAAGAACAATTGGTGTCGAGATTCATTGGTGGTTTGCGAACTCAGATTCAAAACACCTTGCTGCAGTTCAACCCCATAACTCTCTCTGAAGCTCATCAACGTGCATTGTTAATTGAACAAAGTGCTAGAAATCAGAACACGTCTTCGAATCCATCTCGCAATCGTCTTTCGTCAGCAACGGACACAGGAACTAGCCAACCATTGGATCAAGTGCGAATTTCTGAAATTCCAGAGAATACCACAACAATGGGACAGCAGAGATCAGCTAATTTCAAGTGCTTTAAATGTGGAGACCAAGGACATAGGCAATCAGCTTGTCCTAATCCAGCTCGTCGTGGCCTTATGGCTAAAGATGAACCGGTATACGACGTGTATGAACAAGAAGAAGATGAAACAGAGGAAGTTACAGAGGAACTTGATGGGGATTCAGGTCCAATGTTAATGTTGCGTTGGAATCATCTCTTACCGCGTGGTGTAGAAGAATCATGGCTGAGAACGAATATCTTTCAATCCACTTGCACCATAAGAGGTAAAGTTTGTCGCATGATCATAGATTCAGGGAGTTGCACAAATGTGATTTCTCAAGAAGCAGTTACTAAATTGGCCTTGTTCACGGAGTCTCATCCAACACCATATCGCTTAGCTTGGCTTAATTCATCAACAAATTCTTATTTCTCGAAGCGTTGTCGTGTCCCGTTTTCTATTGGTCTGAATTATAAAGATTTGGTGTGATGTGATGTTCTTCCAATGGATGCTTATCATCTGCTATTAGGTCGTCCTTGGCAGTATGATCGACGAATTATGCATGATGGCTTTGCAAACTGATAGTAGGATTTTACTCAATTAATCCCTAAAACACTATCTTGTCGTTGTAGTATTTTAGGATGTCAATCCAATCCGGTGTGATGCAAACAGATAAGATATGATCAGAAAACTCTAAGTCAAGCCAAGTAGAAAGTTGGTTGGTTCTAACAGTCCTAGTCTGCAATAACAGAATTGAAATGAAACTAAAAGCAGAAATGGCAATAGCAGGCAAGTGAATGACAAAGCAGAAATGATAACAGGCAATCAAATGGATAAACGATTCCTAAGGATGGGGTAATCGAATAGTGTGGTCTACTTAATCTATTCAGGCGGTTGACAAAACTTCACAGAAGCTATCCCTAGACAACAAGTTCAACAACAGATTAATTCACTTCCGTGATAGAAATCCTCAAGCAAAGCTAGACACTGACCTAAATCCCTTTACCGATCTCTAACTAAGCAGACATTATCGAATCAACATGTTAAAGTCAATACCCTCTCTACAGCCAATCCCTTGGGGTAAAGTCAGATATCTCTGGAATTAATAGGATCCAACGCCCATTAAACGCCTTATGAGCGTTGGACGTCTGGACTCATACTCCACATTAGCTAGTGAAACAAGCAATAAGCGCAACTAATCCAGAAGGGATTCTAGTATTCTAAACTCAACAACCTAAAACGACCAAGTAAACCACAACTATTCTATCCCATCCTCAGAAATACTGTTCACAACTCTGACATAATCAAAGACAATAGCAAAGCAACGATTGAAAACATGATAACAGAAATGACGAAAGACTTAAACGAAAACTGAATATCAAATACTTGAAAGTGAAAATACAAAGTCGCAGAGGAAACACTGCGGCTATGAAAGTTGCGGAAATGTAAAAGCGAGATAATAACGGATGCCCTAGAGAAAACCCTAAGAGGCAGTTTATATAAGCGAGAAATGAAACAAATAAGGAAACTAAATATATAGCGAATCTTCACGTCATGATCCTGCGACCGAATGTGTCATTGGCATCTGACGGGCTGAAATGAGCTTCTTAGTGATCGAGTATGTCATTGATCAAACTGGGCTTTAGGGGCTCCGTCTTGCGATCGAGTGAGATGCAGTGAAGTCGAGATTGAATGGTCCAGCGACCCTGTGATCGAGTGCGATCGAGTGGCTGTCATGAGGTTGTGATCGAGTGGTTTCTTCGGCTTCTCTTCTCTTCTTTGTTCTCAACTTGTCTGGTTGAGTGCAGAACGAGCAGATAGGCTTCTTGGTGGTCGAGTGGTGATCGAGTGGTTCTGATGGGGTGATTCCTCCGGCTTTGCGATTGAGTAAAACTGAGCTGCTTGCTTCTCCGGGGTTGCGATAGAGTGATTTGCCCTGGCAGGGTTCCGAGGCTGCGATAGAGTACTTTTGCTGAAGGCGTCATTGGGCATTCCGACTTCATGTTCTGTTTTTCTTCTGTTTGAACTCCAAAAGCATCCAAAGTACCTGAAAACAACCAAATATGCCATGCACATGCAATCCTAATGCAAAATCGTCCTAAGTATGTAAAACACACTAAAACGACTCCTAATGAGATGATTTGTGGATGAAACAATGACAAAGTGGTGAAGAATGAATGCCTAAATCATGCATATTATAGACATATCAACTCCCCCAAACTTAGTCTTTACTTGCCCTCAAGCAAACAAGAAGACATAAGCGGAAGGAGAGGTTTGAAGTTGGAGATTCAGAACCAAAGCATGAGATATGACAATTAAGATCAATGTTTCAGCTAACAGTTCTAAGATGCGAGGTGATCGACTTCTACTTAAAAACTTTAGCCATGCTCTGTTGTGATCCAAACCTACACTCAAATGCATAATGCGTCAAGATCAACCAATCCCTTTAACATTCATTAAGTTCAAAAACATGAATCAAGATATGCATCGCTAGTGAACTCATTTGGCTAATGACAGGTTATGAGACAAAGATGGTCCCTTTTTAGTGGTTCAGATTTTAATAGCTGGGGACTCTCAATGAAAAAGGACTGAGCTTTAGAAGAATGCTAAAGGTAAGTGCCAACATATGCATACAAGAATAGCACCCCATCTACCCAATGACATAAACCGTGAATAACAAGTAGATGGTCCTATCTCTAAACCCAATGATGATCCTAAGTCTACCCTTTTGCACTAAAGGCATATTTCGATTTTTTCTTGGATCAATATTTCCTTTTCTTTTCTTTGGCTCTTGTTCTTAAGGAGAAGCTTTTCTTAAACTCTATGAGTCTAGTCTAGTGAATTGGGTTTTTCTTAAACTCTTATGGCTCTTATCATTTTTTTTCTTTTTCTGTTTTTGTTGCCATCTATTTTTTTTAGAGCATATCTTAACAATTCTATGCTTCCCAAACATTCATTAGACCACAATATGATTTTCAGCTTCCTTCTCCTAAAGACTCTAACCCATTTTTTCATTTTTTTTTCTTTTCTCACTCAATCCCAATCCCCAAATAAGTTCCCACCTATTCCTACCAAGTCCGAAAACGCGGATTGGAACTACATGAGATACTACTCTTGTCGGCTCAAACCTAACACGTTCTACCAAGCTCAATCCTGAAAATAGGCCTCACATGCTCTCATAAAATAACATGGCTTGAAAGAAGGGTTGGTTAAGGGTGGGGGAACTACTCCAATAATAGAAGCAGCTACTTGGATTAATAAGAGTGGTGAATAAGTGAAAGAAAATCCAACTATGTATTCTATCCACGAGTTCAAAAATGATGCAAACATGATAATTATAAGTCAGATTCAAGTTCAAATTGACAGGGAAAGGTGTCATGACATGCATCGAGTGGTTTCTATAGAACATGGTGCGGTTTTACTTCAAAGTCATTCAAATGCCTCAAAGAACTAATAACTCATTTTAGTGAATCATCATGCTTACAAGGCTATTTCCTCATTATCCCCTATGCATATGCAACAATCCTATATGAAACACTCTATACTCGATTCTAAATGTAATGCAACTAAATGATCACTCTGTTTTTGTGGAATTCATTTTCAAAAAATTTCAAAATTTTTTTTGTTTTTTTCTATGACTTAGATGATATGCAGACTCAAATGATATTCACAAAAAACAAGTCAAATACGTCTTGAACCCTCCCCCAAACTTAAATTACACAGTCCCTTGTGTAATCAAAATTTGTGAAAGAATTCAAGATAAACACAGAAACAAAAACAAAAGCGGTATTTACAAAGGGTTTTGGTGTGTTACCTCAGTAGAATGTCCTGGAGATGTAGTCATCCATATCTGCTTGAGCGTACTCAGCAGGCATGACCGGTTCTTGGTGTGGCTCCGCCATCTCCTCGTCATTGTGCTCGATCGCAACCCCAACAGGTTGTGGAGCACGACGCTCATGTGTTCTCTGATCCGACATTATCCGACTCTTGCTTGATGATCGGACCATCCTAGCGCTCTTCCGCCTCTTGTGCTCCCTGACCTCGTAAGACGAGTGTCGTGCGGGTTCTTGCGGGACAGCGCGTTCTCTCTGTTGATAAGCAGATTGCCTTGGCGGGGCAATGTCATGACGCCTGGATGGCATGTCTTCTAGCGGGTTGTCTCTGGTGATCGCACTAGTGGATGTGGTGCAACTGATTGCCTTCTGCATGTTGTCAATGGCCTTGACACACTTATGGATGATCTTGTCTTGAAACTTGCCTCACCTTTGGGTTAGACTGAGCTTCCGATGTGCTTCAGCGAGACTCTTGCTTTCTCGTGAAGGGGGCTTATGTTCTTCAAAGTGGTAGCGGCTCGTGTCATAGTTCTCCCAATTGGTCTCCTCATTGTCACTCTGACCTTCTACTTCTTCAACATTCCGGGACGCGGATCCTCCAATCACAACATGGAGGATTTCTTGTGGTGGCGAGAAGTCGATGTTGTCTCTCACCGTGGTGGTTGTCATTTCACTGAATGGGAGAAGAATAGTTGCTTCGCCTGTTGACGGGTGATCAAACTTGAAAGAGTACCTCCTGTCATAGACCTTATGCTCGATCACATGGGCAAGCTTGAGATGGGCGATATCCATCCAACGTGGTTGGATTGGATCCGGTCGCAGCGGGACGTCGCACGATAGGAGGATTGGTGTGACCACTCCTCCAAGGCAAAGGGCTCCTTTCGCGTTCTTCTTGTCATTGGCCATCGCCCACCCTCTGTAGCTGCATAAGTGATTGAGAAGATACATTGACGGAGGTGTGTCATTGGTATCTCCCTTCATCGTTTTCCCGTCCTTGGTGTAACGGAGGAAACTTAGCAGCGCCACGTCTAACGTCTCCATGTCTTGGTTCGTCACAGTAGCGGATATTTCCCTAGCGTAAGGGACATTGGCCATGGCTCTCTGGAAATAGCGAATGGCGGGATTGCGGATGGAGTTGCTCTTGGATCTAGCGGAGTTGAAGCTGGTGGTATCTCCAATCGTGTTCCACAAAGATTTTAACTCTTCTCGGGCAAACCTCGGTTTCGTTCCCGTGCCATTGGGAAACCCGAACATGGATTCTAGCGTCTTGATCACCATGATATAGTCGCGGTCGTCGTTGGTGAAGCTTAAGTAACCAAGCCCTTCTTCTCTTAACTCACTAGCTGACAACCCCTCAAATAATTCCACTTGAAGTGATGAAAGGAATTGAAGTGTCTCATCCTCATAGGTAGGATAGGGATGAGACATGAGTGTTGTCATGTGGCATTTCTCGAACAAGAGCTGAACGTCTTCCAGGATGCGTAACTCCATCATTGTCTCCGGGTGAGGATATCTTGTTCCCCAAAACGAATTTCTTTTGAGAGCCTTGTAGTAGTCTCCCGGGGTCAGCTTGTCTTCTTTCATTAGGGACTTGGTGGTCTTGCGGGTTTGCTCCGGAATGTACTCCGCATCATCTTCCATCTCTTCATCAATTAGCTCATAATTTTCCGTCATTGACCTCTTCCCTCTGGCTATCGCTTCTCTTCTCCTGTCATTGGCGATTGCTCGCTCTGTTTCCTCCACAAATCGCCTATACTCCTCTGCTTCTCTCTCGGGCCTAGTTGACCAAGATTCAGCATCATCAACATAGTAGTCGGCATCCATAGATGATTCGTAGCTGTGTGAACTCATCTTGAAGCTGAAATCGATTTGAAACTCACAACTAAAGCTCAGTAGGTTAGTGAGAAACAAACAAAGACAATGAAAGAAATGACTTCCTATTGATATAGAGTTGCGATCGAGTAGAATTTGATAGTGAGAGCTCAGGTCGCGATCGAGTGAAGCAAGCAAATGAGAGACAGGGTTGCGATAGAGTAGTTTCTGAGGTTCTGTTCTAATCAATAACAGCTAGCAACAACGAAAGAGTTGAGAGCGTTTTTGGTAGTGAAGTAGAGAGATAAACAAGAGAGATGTTTTGAAATCACAAGTGATGAAGAAAAGTGAAGGGTAGTGACACTTATCTCCCTTTCCGATTTGAATGAGTGGAAGAGGTGTGTTGCTTTTAAACAGACGGATGGGATGAAATGCCCGTTATGATGTCAGCAAAGTGATAAGGTGACAAAGCATGGTGCTTTATGTCGGCAGGATGGGGTCCTTCAAGTCACGCGCCTTGTGATCGAGTATGGGCTGTTGATCCTTTAATTCCGTGTCATGGGCTACAAGTGGACACAGCATGGGCTTTTTGGAGTTTTGGTGGAGGTTGAAATCCAGTAGACTTAATGGGACTGAGGTTTGTCATTGACGTTCTGTGGACACTTTCACTCCTCCTTGCGATCTAGTAGAAAATTGTTATCTCGAAACTGCTAGATCGTACTCCTGAGCTTTCACTCCTATGTTGTGATCGAGTATTTGAAATTTTTTTTGTAAAATTTTCATTTTAACACTCGATCACATCCTTGTTGATCACTCCAGCTGTTATTCATTTCCTGAGAATCAAAGACACAACCAAAACGAATCAAAAGTAACAAATAAATAAAAAGTATATACAGGGATAGTCGTGGGACTTCCTCCCAAGTGAGCTTGTTTAGAGTCTCTAGCTTGACTCCTCACACTAATCAAGTGGAGAAAATGTGACAGAGGGAGCTTGAGAAGTCCTCCTCTTCACTGATATCATCATCATACTCAGCATCCTCCCTTGACAGTTGCACAGCTGAGTATTCAATTCTTCTTTCCTCATAGTAGGCTGCTTCCTCCTCTGGAGGATAGTCTTCCTCTTCTAACCAATCCCAGGTGATCTCCTTTCTTGAAATCTTGTCATGTTTGAGCTGGGGTTGAACCTCCTTTTGCATTCGACTTAGTTTGTCTCTAAGCTTTTCAACAGTGTAGCTCAGCTTCTTAATGGTTCTGTTCTGGAAATCAGTCTTCCTTTTGAGTTCCAGCCAATCAAGTGAGGAGGGTATACTCGATCGAGTAGTCGAGTTCGATGGCGGAGTTTGAACCGAAATTTGCTCTTTCCCTCTTTTGATCTCAAAGCCTTCACTTGGAACCGCTCTCTGGATCTCTAAGGTTTTTCCTTATGTTGGTGACCTTGTCGGAAATTTGTTGATGTCAAACTGTAACTTGACATGCCTCCCAAGGTTGAGATCAATCTTACCATATCTGACATCTATTACTGCTCCCACTGAGGCTAAGAAAGGTCTTCCTAAGATTAGAGGATCCTTAGACTCTTCATCCATTTCAAGCACGACAAAATCAATGGGTACCTCAACTCCATCTACCATTACTGGCACGTTCTCTAGAATGCTGAAAGGTCTCCTTGAAGTTCTATTAGCAAGGATCAAGGTGATGTCACAGGGCTTGTACTGAACGAATCCCAGCTTCCTTGCCACAAAGAGTGGCATTAAACTGACTGAGGCTCCTAGATCACATAGCCAATTGCTGAAAGTCAATTGCCTAATGGAACATGGCAGAGTGAAAGATCCAGGATCTTCCAGCTTCTCTTGAATAATCCTCTCACCAGCGGCTTGATGCATAATGACATCGTCTTCGTCATCTGAATCCTGATATATGTTGAGCCTTTCCAGTATCAGGTTTCTCACATCTTTGTGAGGGTCTGAAATCAACTTGAGGACTTCTACTAAGGGCATCACAGCTTCCATCTCATCAAGTTGTTTTTCTGCCAGAGATTCATATCTACTTTTCCAAGCTTTCCTGAACGTCCATGGAAGAGCAAGTGAGGGTGATGGATCTGGCTTTAATCGTTTTACCATCCTCTCGATTATAGCAGCCTTCTCCTCCAAGTCAGACTGAGCCTGATAGAAAGGTTGAGCTGAATAGCCGATCTCAGCAACAGAGACTTCAATCTGAGTGGAAGCGTCCCCTTCTTGAATTACACTGTCCTCAGTGTTTGATGTAGAGACATGTCGAGTTGGCAGCTCTCGCTCATGTCTGATAGTGATTGCGTGTGCAGTGGCATACTCCTTAGGGTTCTGGATTGCTTTTCCTGGAAGCTGGCATGGGTTGTTTGTAACAGGTGGGGAAGTAGTAATGCCGTCCAGATATCGTACCCTTGTGTTCAATGATTCCAACCTGCTACTCAGTTCATTGAACTGTCTGTCAAATTTGTTGTTTAAGTCAGCCAGCTTCTTTGCGGATTCCATTACCCCTGCGGCTTGGCCTTGCATGATCTGTTGGAGCATATTCTTGATGTCTGATTCCTGGGGTGCAGAGGCCTGATGTTGTTGTGGTGTGAAACCAGGTGGTGGCTGTTGTAGTTGATACCCTCCTTGGAACTGCTTCTTAGGAACGAACCCTTGGCTGTGGTTGTAAGTAACAAACGGTTTGGGTTGGTTTTGCTGCTACTGTTGAGGGTAAACTTGGTCCTGAGGATTGGCGACATTTGTGCTTCTGTATGACAGATTTGGGTTGGGTCTGTAATTGTTGTACCCTTTGTTGTAGCCGCCTTGGTTCTGAACATAATTGATTTTAGCGCTCTGATCATTCTCCCCCTCTTGAATTTCGAATACTTCGTCTTCAGAGGCGAAGTGAACATGCTTCTGCTGCACTTGGAGGAGTTTGTCGATTTTGTCATGGAGAGCTTTAATCTCTCGGCGGTGCTTGTCATCAGATTCAGTACTGGTGTGGATGCTTTTGTCATAATCCTCGTTGTAATTGCCATCTGACTGAGCCTAGTTTTCAACTAGCTCCCATCCGTCTTCGATATCCTTGTTCAAGAAATTCCCGTTGGAGGCGGTGTCAAGGAGCATACGTATCTTAGGTAGGACGCCTCTGTAAAGTGTCTGAGAAGAGAAGTTTCCTTAAATCCGTGATGAGGGCATTTGGTTTGATAACCCTTAAAGCGCTCCCAAGCTTCACAGAAGCTTTCGTTTTGCTTCTGAGTGAATCCGGATATCTCGTTCTGGAGTCTTGCAGTCCTGGAGTTCGAGAATAATTTTGCCAAGAAGGCCTTTTTGCAGTCATCCCAGGTCGTGATTGATCCCTGGGGTAGCGTCTTTTCCCACATATAGGCTTTATCTCCAAGTGAAAATGGAAACAAGCGAAGCTTGAAACCATCTTCACTAACTCCATTGATTTTAGTATGGCCACAGAGCCTTTCAAACTTGTCAAGATGATCTAGCGGATCCTCCATTGGTAGGCCATGAAACTTGTTCCCCTGAACCATGGCAATGAGACCGCTTTTGATCTCAAAGTTATTATTCTGTACTGGAGGTGGAACAATTCCATGACGCTGGTTGTGGTTGTGAGGGAAGTCACCAGCACCAATGTTGGTAGGTTGCTCTTGCTCATCTACAACGTCAGCCATTGTGTCGGTTTCTGTGTGTTCTCTTTGTTGGCGAGCAATACTGTCGATGTTATCGTTGAATAGGAGGTTCAGATTTCCTTGTGACCGTGTATGCATGCAACAGATAGCAGCCGGGATATAATAGACGAATCAGAGATACTTCTGTAAAGCAGGTTGCAAGGTACCTGAAACACAAAGACAGAAAAGGCACAATGTTAGTAACTTGTGTAACAAAAACGAACTTGATCTTAACGTTTCTAATGATCTCAAATATAGCAAACAAACCCTAAATTGGCTACGGCGCCAAATTGATAGTAGGATTTTACTCAATTAATCCCTAAAACACTATCTTGTCGTTGTACTATTTTAGGATGTCAATCCAATCCGGTGTGATGCAAACAGATGAGATATGATCAGAAAACTCTAAGTCAAGCCAAGAAGAAAGTTGGTTGGTTCTAACATTCCTAGTATGCAATAACAGAAATGAAATGAAACTAAAAGCAGAAATGGCAATAGCAGGCAAGTGAATGACAAAGCAGAAATGATAACAGGCAATCAAATGGATAAACGATTCCTAAGGATGGGATAATCGAATAGTGTGGTCTACTTAATCTATTCAGGCGGTTGAGAAAACTTCACAGAAGCTATCCCTAGACAACAAGTTCAACAACAGATTAATTCACTCCCGTGATAGAAATCCTCAAGCAAAGCTAGACACTGACCTAAATCCCTTTAGCGATCTCTAACTAAGCAGGCATTATCGAATCAACATGTTAAAGTCAATACCCTCTCTACAGCCAATCCCTTGGGGTAGAGTCAGATATCTCTGGAATTAATAGGATTCAACGCTTAAACGCCTTATGAGCGCTGGACGTCTGGACTCATACTCCACATTAGCCAGTGAAACAAGCAATAAGCGCAACTAATCCAGAAGGGATTCTAGTATTCTAAACTCAACAACCTAAAACGACCAAGTAAACCACAACTATTCTATCCCATCCTCAGAAATACAGTTCACTACTCAGACATAATCAAAGACAATAGCAAAGCAACGATTGAAAACATGATAACAGAAATGACGAAAGACTTAAACGAAAACTTAATATCAAATACTTGAAAGTGAAAATACAAAGTCGCAGGAGAAACATTGCGGCTATGAAAGTTGCGAAAATGTAAAAGCGAGATAATAACGGATGCCCTAGGGAAAACCCTAAGAGGCAGTTTATATAAGCGAGAAATGAAACAAATAAGGAAACTAAATATATAGCGAATCTTCACGTCATGATCCTGCGACCGAATATGTCATTGGCATCTGACGGGCTGAAATGAGCTTCCTAGTGATCGAGTATGTCATTGATCAAACTGGGCTTTAGGGGCTCCGTCTTGCAATCGACTAAGATGCAGTGAAGTCGAGATTGAATGGTCCAGCGATCCTGTGATCGAGTGCGATCGAGTGGATGTCATGAGGTGGTGATCGAGTGGCTTCTTCGGCTTCTCTTCTATTCTTTGTTCTCAGCTTGTCTGGTTGAGTGCAGAAAGAGCAGATAGGCTTCTTGGTGGTCGAGTGGTGATCGAGTGGTTCTGATGGGGTGATTCCTCCGGCTTCGCGATTGAGTGAAACTGAGCTGCTTGCTTCTCCGGGGTTGCGATAGAGTGATTTGCCCTGGCAGGGCTCCGAGGCTGCGATAGAGTACTTTTGCTGAAGGCGTCATTGGGCATTCCGACTTCATATTCTGTTTTTCCTCTGTTTGAACTCCAAAAGCATCCAAAATACCTGAAAACAACCAAATATGCCATGCACATGCAATCCTAATGCAAAATCGTCCTAAGTATGTAAAACACACTAAAACGACTCCTAATGAGATGATTTATGGATGAAACAATGACAAAGTGGTGAAGAATGAATGCCTAAATCATGCAAATTATAGACATATCACAAACACACATAGTTTTTCATACGAAGGAAAACGCCTTACGTTATTGCAATCTCAAAAGTGTTCTGAGCCATTGGTTACAAGTCAAGATATTGAGAAGAAATCTGTGTCTTTGGAAGAGACGAAACCTGTACTCTTAATAAATAAGTCTCAACTGTTCGAAGAACTTCAAGAGGAGGAAGTAGCATTTGTGCTAATGATGGAAACAAGTACAGTCTCTATAAATTAATACTAGATAAATTAATAATTTCTATAAATTAATAAATTCTTCCGATTCCGAGTTGGGACCAGTGTAAAAATTGATACAAATTGATAAATTAATAAGATAGTAACTTTTTTTGAAAATCTTATGTAAATATATGGTCCCATCAATATTATAAATTAATAATTGTATAAATTTATGAATATATATATTTATATTTATGAATATATATTATGTAAAAATTTAGTAAAATATGACTCTAGTATTTCTTTTATACAATTTAAATTAATTTTTTGTAGAGTTCCGATCTAATATTTTTACCAAGTACAAAAAGTTTATTTTGTTTTAAACCTAATAATGGTTTTATACTTGTAATTGATTTTAAAAAGATTATTGATTATATAGAAAAACCTATTTTTTAAATCAAATTTTGTAAGAAATTACAAAAATTTGTAAAATATCTCTATCAATTAATAATTATTAATTTATCGATAAATTAATACCTCTTTAAATTAACAAATTTTTCCGGTCCCGACATTATTAATTTATAGAGTTTTTACATGTCTTCACCTGTCGCTGCGGTACGAGACGCATTTCGTGAATTGTTAGCAGAATTTCAAGATGTTTTTCCTGAAGAGTTACTTAATGAATTGCCTCCATTACGTGATATTCAACATTGTATAGACTTGGCTTCGAGTGCAATTTTGCCTAATCGACCACACTATCGCATGAGTCCTATGGAACAAGATGAATTACGAAGGCAAGTAGAAGAACTTCTTTCTAAAGGGCATGTCCGTGAAAGCTTAAGTCCTTGCGCTGTTCCCGCATTGCTAATTCCTAAGAAGGATGGTTCTTGGTGTATGTGTGTCGATAGTAGAGCGATCAATAAAATTACAATTCGCTATTGATTTCCAATTCCGCGTTTGGATGACCTTTTGGATCAAATTGGCTCTGCTACGATATTTTCCAAGCTGGATCTTAAGAGTGGATATCATCAAATCCGTATACGTCCTAGTGATGAGTGGAAAACGGCGTTTAAAACAAGAGAAGGTTTGTTTGAATGGCTTGTGATGTCGTTTGGTCTCTCTAATGCGCCAAGCACATTTATGCGTGTTATGAATCAAGCTTACGCCCGTTCATTGGTCGTTTTGTAGTTGTCTTTGATGATATATTGAATTTCAGTTTGTCCCTTGAAGACCACCTTAGTCACTTACGTGAGGTACTCTTGGTGCTGCGACGAGAGAAATTATTTGGGGCTGTGCAGAAGTGTTCGTTTGGTGTGGAGGAAGTTCTGTTTTTGGCGAATATAGTGTCGAGACATGGATTGAAAGTGGACTCGGCAAAGGTAAGTACCATCGAGTCTTGGCCAACTCCACAATCAGGTACAAATTTTTACCGGCGTTTTGTCTCGCATTTTAGTAGCATCATGGCGCCTATTACAAATTGTATGAAAGCTACAAAGTTTTCATGGACACAAGAAGTTGATTCTGCATTTCACATGATTAAGAAAAAGTTAACAACAGCTCCGGTTCTCGTTCTTCCTTGTTTTGACGTTGCATTTGAACTCCATTGCGACGCTTCAAAATCAGGTATTGGTGGCGTATTGAGTCAATTGGGTCGACCTGTTGCATTTTTTAGTGAGAAGATAGCTGGAGCAAGGGGTCGTTACAGCACTTATGATGTTGAATTATATGTCGTGGTTCAATCCATAAAACATTGGCGGCATTATCTTTTTCATCGTGAGTTTGTTCTTTATACAGATCATGATGCTCTTAAACATATGGGTTCTCAAGACAAGGTTTCGGCGAGACATGCTTCCTGGTTTGCATATTTGCAACAATTCTCCTTTGTGATTAAACATAAAGCTGGTACTTTGAACAAGGTAGCCGATGCTTCAAGCCGAAGACATTCTCTCTTGACGACATTTCATATGTCAATTACGGGTTTTGAAGTCCTTCCTACATTTTATCCTACTGATGTTTTTTCGCTAAGATTTGGAATGACGCGACCAATGGGATTGGTGATGAGTATCTCATTTATGATGGATTTTTGTTTTGGGGTTCTCGGCTATGTATTCCTGATTGTAGCTTGAGGTTGAAGTTAATTAGCGAGCTTCATGGAGAAGGTCATGTTGGAAGAGATGGCACACTTCAATTGATAAGCTCATCGTATTTTTGGCCAACCTTAAGACGTGATGTTGAAAGATTCATTGTTCGTTGTGGTGTTTGTCAAACTGCTAAAGGTAAAGCTTCTAATGCTGGCCTATACTTGCCTCTTCCGATTCCAACACAGCCATGGACTGACATTAGCATGGATTTTGTACTTGGACTACCACAAACACAACGAGGTAATGATTCCATCTTTGTTGTTGTCGATCATTTTTCCAAGATGGTGCATTTTATTCCGTGTAAGAAGACCACCGATGCGGTACAAGTTGCGATTTTGTTCTTTCGGGAAGTATATAAACTTCATGGTTTACCTATGTCTATTGTATCGGATTGTGACTCTCGTTTTCTAAGTCATTTTTGGAGATCTTTGTGGCGGCTGCTACGTACGAAATTGGACATGAGTTCGGCTTATCATCCTCAAACCGATGGCCAAACCGAAGTGACAAATCGAGCTTTGGGTGATTTGGTTGAGATGTTTGGTTGGTGATAATATCAAATCTTGGGATACGGTTATTTGCCAGGCAGAGTTTGCTCACAATAGAGCTCTAATCGGAGTACCGGGTTTAGTCCATTTCAAGTGGTCTATGGTTTGTTACCTCGCTGCCCTGCAGATCTTGGTATCTCTCCAGATCGTACTCGCTTTCATGGTAGAGCCTGTGATTTTGTTGATGATTTTGCAGCTGTTCATGAAAAGGTCCATTCCAATCTTGAAATTGCAACGGAGAAGTACAAGAAAGCTGATGATGCTCATCGTCGGGATGTTACGTTTAATGTGGGAGACTTAGTTTGGGCGGTGCTGACCAAAGATCGTTTTAAACCGGGAACGTACAATAAGCTGAAGTCAAGAAAGATTGGTCCACTTCAAGTTCTTGAGAAGATTAACAACAATGCGTATCGCCTTCAATTGCCGCCACATATGCAGACCGCAGACGTCTTCAATGTGAAACATCTGGTTCCTTATGTCGCTAGTGAGGAAGCTGAATATTCGAGAACAAATTTTCTTTCTACCCCGGGTGACCTGATGTAGCGTCATCATCCATCTATCTCTTTATTGGGTTTTTCCTTTTAAGTTTTCATAATACTCTTGTTGGGCTTTCTTTATTTTGAATGACGGTTTAGTGTTGCTTAGTCGACAAGCTTTCATCATTTAGGGTTTTCGTTTTTAGGAGAGTATAAATACTCTTATTCTTGTAAGCTTATAACTTGGTTGTTTTCGTTTTATAAAAGAGAAGCTTTTCTCATCTGAAGTCTTTGAGTTCTTCTTTCTTTTGATCCATAGATACTTAAGAAAGCTAAAGATCCGAGCTACGAACGAATACTCTTGATCCATTGATACAAGAGCTTTCAATCGTATATTTCCCTACATTACTAACCCTAGGTGTGCCTTCATCACAAGCAAAACCTAGCCGTCGCCGAGAGCTGCCAACTCGCCACCGTACCTCTTGAGCTCGAAGATCACCATCTCCCTCTTCTTCTCTTTCGTTTTGTATAAGATTCTTTAAGGTGGAGCTTTGCCTCTTGTGTTCTACATTCAAAGAAGTAATCTCTGAACCCCTTTTAAGTTTTATTTGTCTTTTTATTATGACTTACTCAACCCAACTTTTGATTAGCTCCTTTGCCATGAGCGAGTAGATCTCTAGTTGGGTTTGAGGGGGTTTCAAAGGGGAATTCATGGGGACTTTAGATCTGATTTAGGTTGGTGGTTTCTATGGTTTTGCTTGATCGTTTACACTATTCTTTCTAGTTGAATTTAATCTTAATGCAGGTATGTCTGAAACGCCAACTTGTACTTGATCTTAGGTATTTTATACTTGGCAAAATCTTGTATAATTGCTTGAACTATCTCAACTGAATAAAGAACTATAATCGTTGCTCACCCGCCAAGTGATAGGGACTTATGGACTAGAATCAAACTTGAACTTAATGCTTTCATCTGTATCTCGAAACTATGTTAGCACCTCCTAGCCGTGTGGGCAACTGAGTGGCGAGGTATAGTGAGAATAGCCGGCTTTCACCTAACGAGAATTGGGAAGTAAAAAAACTAACCATATTATCACCTAAATTGGGATCTATACCTTTATTTTGAACCATGATATCCGGAGAAACCCCCAAAGACCTAACACTTCTCTCTTATTGCTTATCGTCTATTTTAGTTACTTGTCTTTTATTTTGCTTATTCACTGCATACAACAACCCCCTCTCTTTTTGTTTGGTCCTAGCTTCACTCTCTTCTGAAGGATTTCTTTGAACTACTTCTCTCCTTGTGGATTCGATCCTAAAGTACTACTCATATATATTGTGCACTTGCAGTAGTCGTTATGTTTGTGATATCTTCAGCAATGGCCGATTCTATTATTGTACGGGTACGATTGCAACCCCATCTAAGCAACGAAATCTCATCCTCTTTGACTACGTTCCCAAATCGCTCTCCAATGGTGTTGATTGAATCATACACCCAAGCTTGTAACACGAAAGCCATACCACTGATGGTGTACGACTTGCCAATAGGCCTCGGCAACTTTATAGAAACAACAAGGGTTTCAAATGCTGACCGACCCCATGGATAAGTCTTCATGGTTTCGTCATCAAAAACTCTTTTGGCACTCTCAAATGGTATCCTAGAGTTAGGATGCAAGCCAAACCATATACGCTTTTCAAGAGGCCATGCTCTGCACACTACTAAGCCTCGCCTATGTTCATCTAACTTAAGACCTTCACCGGTTGGCACACCCAATTCCCTGAAGAACGTTTTGTAGTCCACTGCATGCTTAAACTGTTCTCTCGGTAGTGGATCTGTGTTAAACTGCGTGATATGACCAAATTCATTCAAGCCAAACCTGATAGGTTGACCAGCCACGAGACAACAAATCTCCTTTTTCAGTATTCTTAACTGTCTGTAGAGTAGATAATGTATAATCTTACCAGACCAAAGAAAATGGCTATTAACTAGCTTAGCAATTAATCCAAGAGGTGTCTCTTTCATTTGATCTCATGTATCTTGTCCTATTGATTCTCTAATCAGAGGGAAATCTCCCATCTTGATGTTCTGATTAATGGCTTTAGCCTCTAGATTAGAATCCCCCGCTAGGTAAAGTCTTGGACGGTAATCCCTTGCTTGGTCTTCAGACATCTGATAAACCATAAATCAGCCGTAAGCATAAATTAACTCAGCAACAACATAAAACAACTCAGCCACAGATAACATAACTCAGCCAAACCATAAACCAAACTCAGCCATAGGATAACAAAAACTCAGCCAAAACATAAAACAAACTCAGCCACATCATAACAGATACTCGGCCACGGATGTAAGGTTAAACCATAACTTAGATAAAACGTAAAACAAACTCAGCCACAACATAAAACAACTCAGCCACAGATAACATAACTCAGCCAAACCATAAACCAAACTCAGCCATAACATAACAGAAACTCAGCCCAAACATAAAACAAACTCAACCACATCATAACAGAAACTCGGCCACGGATGTAAGGTTAAACCATAACTCAGACAAAACGTAAAACAAACTCAGCCACGAATGCATTGATAAACCATAACTCAACCACATCATATAACAAACTCAGCCACATATGCATTGATAAAATCATAACTCAACCACATCATATAACAAACTCAGACACAGATGCATTGATAAATTATAAATCAGTCGGCAAACAAATAGTAACTCAGCCATCAAATCAAATAGATATAACAAATCAGACACCATATGTCAATCAACGACGGCAAAAACCAGCCGGAATAAGCATCGTTAAAAACCATCAATAACATCGCGATAGTTTTCGAAAAACGGTTTCAGTGACGGGAATCACTTGCTATTGAACTTAGATGTCAGATTCTTGTCGGAAAATTTGAAGTAAAGTTAGGTTATAGACTTACCGGAACTTAGACAAATTGAGTTCATATGCGAATTGATAGGGATGTGACTTTACTCAACTTGCAATGCGACACCGCTGTTAGAGTTTCAGACGAAACAGACGAGAGATAGAGAAAACGGCGGCGAAATTAGGGTTAGATATCGTTTTCCCGTCGAGAGAGAGAGCGACAGTTTTTTTTTTCCGCTGATGAACAGTACTGTTCGGGAGGAAACCGAAAGGTTTATGCGGTTTCAGATGACGTGGATTATGTGTAATGACGTGGATTGATGACATGGATAATCAATCTTTTTCATAGAAGTATAGAACGTACTCAAATGATCTACACTATTATTTGAGACGTACGTTAAGTGATTCTCAGTTAAAACAAAAAAATTACCTTAAAATCATATGTTTAAAATGTTAATGTCATGGAAAAATTTACCTTTAACTGAGAATCACTTAACTTACGTTATAATCTTGGCCATTCGATTGAATTATTTGTGTCTGTTCGATCTCTCGCCTTCACTTAAAAAACACGCGGATCCTTTTGACCCGGATTTACAATTTTTGGGTCATACGTTATAATCTTGGCCATTCGATTGAAGTGTTTGTGTCCGTTCGATCTCTCGCCTTCACTTAAAAAACACGCGGATCTTTTTGACCCTGGTTTACAACTTTTGGGTTATGCGTTATAATCTTGGTCATTCAATTGAATTGTTTTTATCCGTTCGATTTCGTATTTTCCAAAAAAATACACGTGCATTTTTTATTAATAAAACAAAAAATGGAATTCTCCTTTTAATCCTGGCCGTTGAATAGATTTATTTCAAGTCGTCCGATTTTGTAGTTTCATGCATAAATTCATCCGACTCTATTTCAGGAAACTAATCGTATTAATTTCATTAAATATTTGGCGTATCTTCGTGGATGACGATGAAACAGTATTTCGTATGGATCTTCTTTGA
Source organism: Arabidopsis thaliana (assembly GCF_000001735.4). NCBI lineage: Eukaryota > Viridiplantae > Streptophyta > Magnoliopsida > Brassicales > Brassicaceae > Arabidopsis > Arabidopsis thaliana. The sequence continues at coordinate 4,231,913 of NC_003075.7, read as the reverse complement.
GAATTATCTTACATTTTCTCCATAATTATAGCACATATAATATTTCGTTTGGATCTTCTTTTTGAATTATCTTACATTTTCTCCATAATTATAGCACATCTAATATTTCTTTGCGATCTTCTTTTGGAATTATTTTACATTTCTCCATAATTCTAACATATCTAATATTTCGTTTCAATTCTCTTTTGCACTTATCTTACATTTTTTTCAAGTATTCCCTATATTCATACCTACTTTTATGGAAATGATAAATATTTTCCTATAATCATCGGATTTTTTATATCGAATAAACTTGAATTCCAAGGATAATATCTTTTGCGCATGTTTTTTTGACCAAACTGCTCATTCTTATAAATATCGGACGCCTCATTTCAATCTACTCACTCAGCTTACACTCACACAGTTTCATTTCCAAATTCATTTTTTAAAATGATGCTCGCCAATCCTCTTCCATTCACTCCCTTGAAATCGCTAAAACCTTACAAGAACGCTTGGCGTATTCAGGTTAAATTGCTTCATGTTTGGAGGCAATATTCTGTAAAGGCTGGTGAATCCATCGAAATAGTTTTGGTTGATTAAGGTGTACGTATTATAGTTTCTACTTTATATTTTCGTAATCCTTAATAGTGTGTTCAAGCATCATTTTCATTTACTAATTATTATTTAAATTATTTTGTCATATATGGTGATAAGATGTATGCTGCTGTGAGAAGAGAGCATATCAAGAAGTTTGAAAGGTGCTTAATCGAGGGTGTTTGGAAGATTATTACGACAATCACTCTAAATCTTACAAGTGGCCAGTATCGTATTTTTGACTTGAAACAAGATTGGTTTTGTTTTCAAAACCACGGTCTCTCCATGTGATACCGTTTCTGATGCTTTGTTCCTCTCACTTGCTAAGTTTGATGTGATCCTCTCTGGATCCGCTAACTCAAATATCTTGCACAGTTAGATTCAAGTTTTCATTTTATTTTCGAACATACATGCATTATCTCTTATATAGTCATTATATTCATAGATTTATTCTATTTGTCTATACAGATGTTATGGGTCAGGTTGTCGATCGGTCTAAAATCCAAGATCTTAACGCTAACAACAAGCCCACCAAAAAAATCGATTTCCATTTGAGAGATCAGCAGTACAAACAATCTATATTCATATTCATTCTTATTTAAAGTTTGTTGTTTTTTTACTTTTTATTAATAAATTTATTCTTTCCATTTTTAGTGACACTCGCTTGGCATGTACACTTTGGGGAAAGTATGCTGAGATTGTTGACCAAGCTTGCCAGGAGTCAGCCGATGGTACTGTTGTTTGCTTAATCCGATTTGCGAAGATCAATCTCTACAACGGTAATTATATTGTTATGTGTTACTACATATCTATACTATTTAAAAACACGACCTTATATTTTTAAAACAGATACTAAGAGTGTTTCCAATTCTTTTGATGTTTCACAAGTCTTCGTGGATCCCACGTTGGCTGAGTTGGGTCTTTTTAAGCAAAGGTAATTGTATTTATTTGTCACTAAATATATTTGTTTCTACATAATATTAAGCAATGTATATTTTCTTGATATATAGCATACCAACTGATGGGTTAACTTTGGGAAGTTCTGGATCTTTTCACAAGAGGCTCTATGCACCAAGAACTGGGGATGACGATGGTGATTATCCAAGGCAAACAATCAAGGACGTCCTCACATCTTCTGATGTACTATTCATTAATTTATTTTTCCTACAAACCTTTTTATTACCTTTTTATATTTTTAACTTAGTTTGTTAATTCCTCTTTATATTAATTTGAAGGTGGGTAAGTGCAAAACAGTTTGCACTGTTTCGGCAATTGATACAGATTGGCCGTGGTACTATTTTTGTTGTCGTGCTCACAACAAGAAGGTTGTCGAAGAGGAAGCTATCAAACTTGAAGATGTCAAGCTACCTCAAAAGCCAAGATTTTGGTGTGAAATATGCAATGGTTTTGCAAAATATGTTGTTGCCAAGTTAATCTTTATGAAATCTTTATATTGAATGTATTATTAATTATAATTTGGTGTTTAGAAGCTAATAATCCTATTTAACTTTTAGGTTTTGGTTACATCTCCATATTATGGGCCAAACCGGTGAAGCTAGATGCATGTTATTCGACAGTCATGCAAAGGAAATTTTTGGCACTATTGCCCCTGAATTGCTTGATGGGTCATTTGATGAGGTATAATGCCTTTTTAAAAATAAACTCTTTCATTAAAATGACCACGTTCATGTTATAATAATCTATATTTTCTGTAGATCGAAGACCCAACTGTTTTGCCTGATGTGATCAATGGTTTGAAAGGGAAGACTTTTCAGTTTCTATTTTGCATTCAAAGGGAAAACATATTTGGTGGATATGATTCATTCACTGTTGCCCGAGTCTACACCGGTAACATTGTTGATGAAATCGTTCAAGAAGACTCTGATGCATACGTTGATCCATCATCCTTAATTTCGATCGAACAGGTTTGTCAAATAACATTAAACTATTCCAATTATTTATATTTATTTTTTAGGGTTGTCTTATTAAAATGTTTTTGTATTTTCATATAGAGTTCCCTTATGCTCACTAATGGTGTTGACCTTTTTGATGTCGATTTGTCGTCAACCTCTACTCCATCATCAAAACGAAAAGATTCAGATGATGTTGATGGAAATGATCAGGCTTCCACAAGTAGGAAGAAGTGTTCTAGGATGACCATGTCTGAGGAAGGCTCCGGCGAATGATGCTCAATGACTACTCCAGCTTTGATCGTTTTCTTCTTTCTTATTTATTTGCTTAAAGTTATCAGAGTTATTTTACTTTTTAAGATCTAAAATATCTTTATTTTATTTGTGGAATTTTTTTGGGAATTAATAAAGTTATTTCAATTATATGTCGTTTTGTTTTGTTAAATCTAAATTTTTTGAATACACAGAGCTGAGATTTGATTACTCTCTTATTTTCACCAAATTTTATGTTGTAGAATTTTTACACAAAGTAAGAATAACAACTTTTCATGAAATATTATTATTTTGTTAGTTTAACTATAATATTAGTTATATTTCTCTCTTCTTTTATTGGTTAACAATAAAAATAGTAATGATGTTGATGTAGAACATCAATCTTGATGAAAGAAGAAAAAAACTCAAAACATCAAATTTTCAGAAAAGAAAATTGTTTATTATTAAGAAACACATGATTTGGTTTTTATAATGTTAATCATACTAAGAACAATAAACAATTTTGCTAATTTTGTGTTAAATATTCTACAAAATCAGAATTAGCAAAGATTTTGTACACTAAATAATCCGTCTTATTAAATATGATTAATCATGATAACTCAAACAAAATAACCTATTCCTATTTTTTCATAGATTCTCATTTTATTAATTATAATATTTAGTAACACGCTAAGAAATAAATGTCATCATTATTGTTCTAACCTATAAGAAATCCTATTGGTTCTAGACGATTCGTTTCCTTTTTACACTTCAACTTTTCATCATTGTATCTTTCCCCAATTATATAAAATCAAAAACCTCAAGTCTAAAAAAATTAGGTTTAACTCTTTATCTTTCTAAACAAAAAAAAAACTTCCTTGGATACACATAATGTCTGTTCACAAACTCACCGATTTGAGGGATACCTCAACTAACTGGAAGATTAACGTGAAGATCCTATCAATTTGGAATCATCCTCCAAATAGTCATGGTGAAATTACGACCATGATTCTTCATGATGACAAGGTTTGTATTTTCACTTTTTTTTTCTTTTAATCCCAGTTTACTTTGTTATTATTGAAACAGATCATCACAAACTATTTAATCTTTGAGTTATTTGGACTTTTTTCAGAATAACCGTGTTGATGCAACAATTCCTCAAGGAAACTATCACAATCCCTTCCGTCCGTTTCTCAAGCCTGGCACATGGATTCACATCTCTGGCTTTCGGGTCGTTGTTCCTCAATCAAGGGTTAGGTATTCTTCCTTTCGATTCCACATCAAATTCATTTGGGAAACAAGTGTTTACCCTCTTCCGGAACTTGTGAAAAGAGACTTCTTTGACTTCATTTTTCCCATTGACCTTAAGTATCCATGTCTTGAGGATTGGGATTATGTCACGGGTAAGTTTTTAGTCAATCTATGTTCTTCTCATTTTAAGAATTAATTTTTGATAGTAGTTTATGTTATTATTTTTTGAATATGGTATTAATATAGTATTCTATACTTAGATGCAATGGGTGTGGTGACAAATATCTCGGCTATTAAGAAATTTCTATTTGTTTGTCGCCAAGGTGAAACCGACTATGAATCAAGATATGTCTCATTCGAACTTTTGGACAATATGTAAGTTGTAGTGTTTTTAAGTATGTTTAGTAATGTGTCATCTGTCTGAAAAATTAGCTTAATAATGCATTGCTTAGTCTAATATTTTATCATATTGGTTAGGGGAGAGAAAATGAAATGCTATGCTGTTGGAAGATACTGTGAACTTTTTGTTACAAATTTCTCAAAATGTATTAGTTCAGCGGCTTATAACTATCAGCCCATTGTTGCCATTGTGAGATTTTGGAGAATAGCTGAGATTGAGGGTTAGTTATTTTTGTTTCTATTGTAATTCTATTTACTTATGATTGTTATTTGTATTATATAATTTTAAATGAAACTAATGGAACAGGTGAGAATGTTTTGAAGAGAGAATTTGGATGTTCAAGAATTTACCTCAATCCAACCAATTTCCCTGAGATAGATATTCAAAGCTACATGTAAGAATTTTATCATTTTTTTATTGTATTGGTTAACCATAACATCAATTAATCAATACAATTTTTTTTTTTTCTCTTTTACAGCCGCGGTTTCGAAGATTATGATGAACTTCCAGAGAACCCAAGGATGAAAGTGATTGAAGATAATTAGGAGTTTGACCTCCCAGCTCCTATTCTTATTTAAATTATGTTTCGAACTTATTTAAATTTCCTGCAAACTTTATCATTGTAAGTTATTTTTTTTAAAAAAATTTGCTTATGTTTTGAACCTATTTAAGTATTGTATTCCCTTTTTATTTTTATATATTTTATGTTTTGTTAAACTCCTAACAAAGTTTATAAGTATGACATAAAAATCTACAAACAAACTCATATATAAATTTGCAACGATTACATATAAATATAGTTGTAGTATTTTTTTATTTCTCTTAAAATACTATCCTTTTAATTTATTTTATTTGACATATCATTATTTATGATTCTTTTTAAAAGGAAATTAAAATTATTGGGTATCAAGAATAAAACATTAAAAACTTTGAGATAAATCATTCTTGGAAACATAAGGATCATTTATTATTAAGTTCATTTCTTTTCAACTCAATGTCATTGTCCTATACAAAAAGTAATCTTAAATATTTGGACTCTTTATATTTATAACCCTACAAAAGCATTATCTTTCAGTATCTTGTCTCTCGTATTAAAATAATATTGATTTTGAAAACCTAGGTACTCCTTTTAAAGTTTCTTTTTGGATATAGATGAAAGTCACATCATTACTTTTGTGACTTAAAAATAATCGATACATATATAACAGTTAGAATTTAATTTCTAAGGAATGTAATATATATATATATATATAGATCAGTTTATTCTAAATATATTTTGCTCTCATACATATTTTCTGGAGTAATAAAGTAGATTTTATTGAGTAGATACAAATATTAACATCTATATTCTCTTCAATCTATTTATGAGACTTGCTTTCTCAATTAAATCTATTGTTCACATCTTTTCTTTCCATCTTTTCCAAGATTGATAACAAGATTAGTCAACTCATCCAAGAGATATGACAACTTATGTCACATTTTGGTTCTTTCAAAATTTATTAAATTTCGTAAGTAACCATAAAAAGCACTATAATTTACCATCGAGATTCCAAATTCGATTGACAAGATTTGCATGACATTTAACTTTTTCTATTTAATATACAAGTAATATTCTAAACTGTCAAAGGACACAACCTGAAAAAAAGGTAACCTCCTCTCTTATTTTCATCCATTATTTACCTTCGACATCTTTCTTCTACCCTATTAGTTTCAAAAAGAAAAAGATGTTGAGAGATGATAGAGGTGGTTATTTTAAAGGTATCTCATATCTATTTCAACTTTCTCAAAAAAAAAAAATTGAAAGGTTTTTGTGAAGCTACTATGTTGGTGGATAACACTTCCTCATGAGGGTGGGAAGTGTTACCAAATGATCTTGTGCGACGAGATGGTAATTTGTTTTTTGGATCTAATCTATTAATAATTCATAAGTCAATTTTTTTTTTAGGGCACAATGATTGATGCCATTTGTGCTTATTTCTACATTGGATATGACGTCCCTACAGTTCTCAATGAAGGAGGTTGGTTTCTTGGAAAACATACCTTTGATCAAATCAGGCGGCGGTAGAAAACCTCCCTTAACCGATAATAAGTTGAGAATCAAGTTCATTCAGACTACCAAAATGTCTCCTGTGCCTAATAGAGAATCAAGTAACTTTTTCCGATTTGTTGCCTTCTCTATGATCGAAAACAAGACTATTGATTCTTCAACTGTCCATGGTAACTTTCTTATTTAGATTTTTCACTAATATAAAGTCTATTTTTTTGAAAATATTAATCTTTCATATTATCGTTTTTTTTGTTTGTAGATGCTTATGGTATTGTCGTCAGAGTTGGGAATATAACAAGACTGGACTTTGTCCCTCAAGCTTCAGAAAATCCTATACTTTCTCAATTTCTCGAATTTGAGATTAAAAATTCTTGGTTAGTATTTTCCACTATATAGTTCGTCATCTATTTGGTTATATATTTGAATGCACAAACATAGTAAATATTGTTATCTTTATAGTTGGTTTAATTCATAGAACTTAGATGTTTGGTGGAATAATTTGATATTGTTATTAGGGGTAAATCTCTGATATGTGTTGCAAGCGGATATACTTGTGAGTTGTTTGTGCAATTATGGAGGGAATTTGGTATAGAACTTGGTTATCATTGGAACTTTGGTATGAATCCTACAATCTGTGTGCTACGATTTTGGAATGTTGATGATCATGAAGGTATATTTAAGACTCATTTTATCTTATCTATAATTTATATAGCTACTTCATATAATAAAAACATTAATATTTTAGGTCGTCAATGTCTAATCTCACATAATGGTGCTTCAAGAATTACATTCAATCAAAGTTACCCAGAAATTAACATGGATCGCGTCAGGTAAGAACGTTTATATTTTTATTATCCCTTAACTGTTTATTGTATTTTTTAAAATTTTGGTCTTGGTTATTTTTAATTTTTCTATTTTCCTACTGTTTCAGAACTCAATTCCTTCAACGGATGCAAACACCTGAGCTAGGTGAAGTTGTGGACGAGAACTGAAAATGCAACACCAGACCCCTATCTATCGTTTTGTTTAAAAACTTATCTATTATGTTTTAAAGTTGTACTTTTAAAGACTTTGTTAAACTTTAACTTTATTATGCTTCTTTTTATTTAATGCTTATTAAATAACTATATAACTGTAAACTTAGATCAAATTATAACTGCTTTTAGATTAGCCAATTATTAGTTTATTTTGGTTTAAATAATGTTGATATTTTATTGATTTTAATAATACGTATTTGGATTGCAAATTTTGATTACAATGTAATCTAAAATATGAGTTAGATATCTATACTATTAAACAAAGAAAAATAAAAACCAAACCTTAGAGTTTATTAGAAGATTTGTCCAAAGAAATATGTCGTTAAAATCAACATCGTTAGATAATCTTCTAAGTTGAAAACATTTATTATTTCAACTCTTATATATAAGTGCCATAATATAATTAAATTATAGATTCTGTTGTTAACAATATATTTGCATATATATATTGTTTCCTAATTAGTAATCACTTCTATTATTAAAAATATTTTAAAATTTTGTTACTTATTTCTCTGCATAATTATTAACTTTTATGGAAATTTTGTTATTATATGTCTCAAACATTATAGGATCATGTGATTATTAGTAATTTATCCACGCAGTTAAAACAATTGGTATTTATATAACAAATCCAATTAATAATAACGATACAATATTTATATTATTTCCTAAAATATAAGACTCGCCAAATTTATAATTTTATTAATAATTGAGTTATTCAAAATATATTACAGAATCTTCAAGATTACGAAGTGACTTGAAACGTCATGACTATTATTACTTTTTTAAAAAATTGCGTCTAAAACATGCCTCTACGGTGTATTTGTCTCTCTTATATATATATATATATATATCGCTATCATTGGCATCTCATAAAACGAATACAAAAAAGTAACTAAGAAATTTCTGCCAAAAGATGGAATCGTTTCATCCTCTTTCACTGTTGAAACCGTCTATTACAGGATGGTGTATTCGTGGGAGAGTTGTGAGGACATTCTTAGTTTCGCTGGTTCCATCTTCAAAGGTTATGGGTTTGATTCTTGCCGACGAACATGTAAGTATTGACTGTTTTGTAATGATAATTTTAGGTTTGCATGTTTTAGAATTTTGATTAGTATGTTTGATCCGTAGGGTATGACTATTGAAACTACTGTTGGATATAAGATGTCGGATCACTATAAACATTTTATTAATGAAGGAGAATGGGTAACGATAACAAGTTTTGGAGTTGTTGAGAACTCGTGTTCTGTCAGGGCAACAACTCATACCTTCAAAATTGGATTTTCTGTTGACACTGTCGTTAGATTAACAAGTCTGGTACCCGCTATTCTTCACAATCGTCTAGCATCCTTCTCTTCGATTATTGATGATGAAATCGATAAATCTGTTTTAGTCGGTGAGATTTTTATGAATTTGTTGTGGTCATTATTTTATATCATGCATCTTAGTGTTCATTAGTTTTGTCATTTTCAATATCAACTGTATATATTTGACTCTGATTTATTTTAATTAATTTATGTAATTTGTTGGAGACTTGGTGGGAGCGATCTATGATGTTGGAGAATTGATTAACACAAGACCTAAGCAAAACAACGTCGATGATTTGACGCTAACATTCAAAATAAGTGACAATGAGTAAGTTTCCTTCTTTGATAGTTTAATTCGAATTACCTAAATTATACTATTCTAATACTATTTTTGATTTTATGTTTAGAAACCGTGTTTTTGAATGTCTAGCTACTAAGAAGGAAGCTCTTGACTTTGATCATAATTATCATCGATATGGTGGTGGAGTTATTGTCGCTGTTCTTGGGTGGTGGAAGATTGACCGTTATTTTGATGGTCCAAAGAACGTACGTGTTTGCAGCGCAGGCCCGATATCAACCGTCTTTCCGGATCCTGATATTCCCGAGTCTAACGAGATCCATGAGATGTAAGTTTTGATCTATTCATATATTCTTACATTTCGTTATTAGTAATTATATAAACGAAATATCTATACTATTATTTATAATTGCATGCCACATTTGTTTGTTTTGTAGGCTACGTGATGAAGGTGCAAGGAATGGCGGTTGAACATCTACTTAAAATAATGTTTTTGTGTTTATCTTTTTGAACTCGGTCTTATATTATTTTTATTTCTGTATGAACAAGTTTCTATTTTTATTTTTTGGTACCGGCCTAATGGTCGTCTTGTTATTTATTGTGTATGATTTTGGTTATGACTCTTACATATTTCGAATTTAGAATACCTTCTAAAACTTGATATCTTACAATATCGCATCGCTATTATTGACAAAATTTAATATGATTCATCCTAAAATAAATAATAATGTTACTAAATATTACGTATTATTGCTTCTTTTTTAACATCTTATTATTGTTTTATATCTCTAATTCTAATATTTATTTATTTGTCGGTCTCTATCAGAATTGCAAAATTTAGTAAAATCTATTTATTACACAAATGGCTTATGTCTCATATAATATAATTATTTTATCATCAAATGTTAGTTTCACATTCTGTAAATATAAACATATATATAATTAGAAATTTTCTGATTATGAGATTCTGTTAAACTTCTATAACACTTACATACACGAAAACGTACAAAGCTACTATGTGTAAACCTACATATACAAAATATACAATTACGTTCCCAAACGTACATACCAACTTAGACATTGTTTCCATGCTACAACCCGAGAAAACTAAATATACTTAAGAAAATATTGTTTGACGAGACTAAATATATTTATTTGATTCCAATGATACATGATATACAACTATATGTTTACATATAATGAAAATAAAGTAGAGTTTATGTGGAATACACAGAACTTATATTTGATGATTGATTAAATCAAAGATACCGTGCGTAGCACGGATACTGACCTAGTTAGTAGTTATTGATTAAGATCGACAATGACGCTTAGTAAATTAGATAAGATCCTTGAATATTTTGAGGAAAAAACTCAAAAATCTTTAATGTATCTTCTTTAAGATTCTTCTTCCATTGACCTTCTTCCTCGATGTTTCTTTCTGCTAAGACTTCATTTAGTTCGGAAATAAGCTCTTAAACCAAAAATGGATCATAGATACACGTTGAACAACAAAAAAATAGTGACAAGAATCGAATTGATCATTAGAGATTTGAGAGTAAACATACCTTAGAGATAAATTTAATTAGACTTTAAATAAAAAATTGACATCTTAGTTGTAACAATTTTTTGCTTCTTTGCAGATTACATCAACAATGTCATCTGTAACATTTTTCAGCGTAAACTTCTCTCGAAAACTTCCATATATGTTGGTGATTTTTAATTCTTAAAACGCTAGTTTTTTTCTACCAAAATCATAGCATCAAACCAAACTGAAAAATGATAAGATACTAACTAAGTATTGTAATAATATTATTAATCCGGGGAATATCTAAAAATTGAAATATTTTTTTTAGTTTGTCATATTCTTTTTTTTTGTAATTTGCATATAACTTGATGATGTTTTTTAATGAACCAAATGCATATTTGAGTACAAAATTTAATTAGTTTGAATAATTAAGAAGAATTTTATTTTATTATTAGTTATATTTCAATTTTACAGTTTATCATAATAATATAATTTTTGGTATTTTTATACTTTGTATAATTATATATTATATTTTTTGGTTATTTTTAATTTAACCGTAGTAGCACCTGCTGGTTAGCCAGTCATAAAACTCTTCCAAACGCTTCAATTTTAACCATTAAACCAGTGGTTCAAAATGTTTCATAACGCTTGAAACCGCAACCGCCCGCTTCAGCAAACTCCCGCATTCATAACCGCAAACGTTGTGTTTAAATCAGGCAGGCCCTTAATCATTTATTTTGGTTGGGCCTAGGCCCATAGATTTGTTCTTGAGATTATTATTTTTATTTACGTCGTTAGATTTTGTAATTATAATTATAGTCTTTTTGCCAATATCCCTTATATATTAATTGAGAAACATTTCTTAAAATAACTTTATCCTTATGGGTGATTAACGAAAATGTCATGTTTATGTGTCATTCTCACAAAATTTCTCAATCTATTTAATTAAACATCCAAATTTTGTTAGGATATTTACAAATTTTGTTAGGATATTTACATCCAAATGTATCTTAGGACACTTTTTAAGTTTCTATGAGCATATGAGGCACATGGAGGGAGTAGACACTTTTTTGAGGTTTTTTTTTTACTATTCCAAAAAAATCAATACCATTATACCCTTATTCTCTTCACCTCAAGTCAAGTAGCATGGTTAAGAAATATTTTTGACGGAATGATCTGGTCCGTCAGATTGTCTCTTTAAATCTTGACAGTCAAATTAAAATTAATAAAACAGATATGATGATTATTTTCACTCTCTTGTCACTTTCTTATCTCTCTTGTCACTTTCTTCTCTCTCTCCCTTTTTTTTTAATTTAATTTCTCTTTAATTTGTCACATTTTCTATTTTATTAAAAATCTTTAATCATTTTTTTGTAAAATATATAATAATAACATTTTTCCTTCATTTTGAAATCCATATTACTATATTTATTTGTATTATTATTAATTGTATCACGTAAACATAAACAGATTCAGAAAACAAAAAATCTAGGGCCTTGACTGGTACTGGTTTTTAAAGGTTATTTTGGCTTTTGATTTTGCAAAATCCACTTTTTCACCCATTTATGATTTTATAAAAAATTAATTCCCTAAATTATAGGGAATCTAGATTTTTATAGATTCTAGTCATTTGTTCTTAAAATCCAAAACCCACTTTTTTGGGATTTTCAACAAATTCTATCGTAAACTCTTTTTTTGTTTTTAAAAAATAAAAATAAAGTTTACAATACATAATTTTAAAACGTTTCTAAATAATAATTATATAAAAATCAAAAACTAGAAAAGTTACCATTTAAGATTTTGCAAAATCTAAAATCTCCACCAAAATCAAAAACTCATAAAATCAAAAACAAAAGCCAAAAGCCAAAATCCAAAATCCAAAATCCAAAAACCCACCTAAATCAACAAAACAATTGTGGCCTAGATGATCTAATCCATATGGACAACAATGAAATATATAATTTTAATGAGAACCATGTAATCATAAACTCTAAAGTCATTGTAAACAATCATAGTTCCTTAATACTAAATCCTAAACCCTAAACAATAGATACTAAACTCTAAACATTAAACCCTAACTCCTAAATTCAAACCTAAACCCTAAACTTTAACTCATAGACACTGAGCCCTTAACCATATACATATACCCTATACCACTAAATCCTAAAGTATAGATTTTACCATATATCATAAACCCTAAACCCTAAACCCTAAACTTTAAACCTTCTTATTGTTGCCTACAAATATTTAGCATAAATCCCTAATCCCTAAACCCTAAGCCCTAAACCCTAAACCCTAAACCCTAAATCTCTAAACCCTAAACTTTAATCCATAGACACTAAGCCTTTAACCATATACCATATACCATCAACCCTAAACCCCAAGCCCTAAACTTTAAACCTTCTTATTGTTGCCTCACTACAGGAAAATCACGCAATGACAGCATCCAAAAAACGCTGTCAATTGATACCATAGCGTATTTAAAAACGCTATATCATCAACCACGACAATAGGCCGACGACCTATTGTAGCGGTTTTTCGATATGCTACCGTAGTTGTCTTTACTATAGCGTTTTATTATATGCAATTGTATGTTTAATAATAGTGTCTTTTTAAGTTATGAATTATTTGGTTTTTATATTATAAATTAGTTCTTATCGTAGCATTTTTAGTTTTGCCATTAATGGATATGCTATTGTTTGTACATGGTCAGCTATGTTGCAATTTGTTTGGTTAATTGTCGTGGCCTATTTTTTGGATGAAGAAAAATATTCATAAAGCTGAAGTTGTTAAAACCAAATAACATGTTTAATTCAGTCGAAGAAGAAGTACACCCCAAAGCATACATAATAGAAACACAAGACCAGAATCAAATGTAAATGAGTTTGTCATTTGGCCAAGCTATTGTATTCCCCAAAGCATCAACAATGATTTTAATGTCTGCATTTGGTCACCAAGCTGGTGCATTTTCAGTGGTAGGAACATCCACCCATACCTTGCTTGCATTGAGACCCAAAGGGACAAAATGAACTCTATCTTCTGGATTTGTTGAGAAAACTCAACCCTCTGCAATTTTTTTTCCAGATCCAGTGCAATCTTAGAGGATGCACTTATTTTTCTCGTTGTTGGTGTTGTTGTTGTTATAGCTGTTATTGGCACTCTACAAAAGAAAATTTTAGGCAGCAAATTACAAGTACATTCCAAAGAAAAATAAACAGCATACACATAAGAAATCTCCAGTAAATTTATCACAAGTCCATAACAACAACAATTCAGACAATTTAATCAATTTAAAAGAGAGGAGCTTTAGAGTCTTACCCCAAATGATCTACTATTTGAGAAAGTTTTATCCTTGTATGCTTGTATATCATCCACTTGAATATTGTTCTCATAATCTTCTGCATCTGCAGCCTATGGAGTGTTTATAAAAACCCAAGAAAAACAACAATAGATCAGTTACCGACATATTAAGCTAAGAAAAAAAAAAACTTACAGTACAATATTTAATATTTTACCGATGAAGCAACAGTCTTATTATATGTTGGAGAGTCCAATTCAGTGTCCAAAATGAGCTTATCAAATTGCCATGCAATTTTTGTCCCAACATATTGGCCAAGTGTGGAAACAGTTGGCATAGGCCTCCACAAAGGTGCTTCTACATCTACAACTGACTTAACCAAAATCGCAGCTGCATTACGATCAATTGGAATGCGTCCAATCTTGTATGATTGTTCAGCTGAGCAAAACTCTCCTTCACCAATGATAACATCATCAGCTAAACACCAATCCAAAATCTGACACCTTGGTCCTCCTTTCCACAGATCGCTAATCTCAGAATTAGAAACATCAGCATGTGGTTTCGATGCTGATAACACTAGATTTTAACCATTTTAAACCCTTTTTCATGCATTTAGCGTAGTTTCATGTCTCTTTTAATGCATTCATAGTCCATTTTCCTTCCTTTTCATGTTTTGCAATGCATTAGCAAGTTTGCATATGGAGTGATTTACAGGTAAAACATGTGGTTTTGGACCTATTTTGGGAGTTTTTGGAACTAAGAAGTTGAGCTCGGGGTCAATGCTCGGGATGTGGTCGAGTGGTCAAGCCAAAGAGATGCCAAACAAAGAAATGAAGCTATGCTCGAGATCTACGCACAGAAGTTTCAGCTGTGCAACAATTATAACAAAATGTGCAGTAGGAGCCATTTTGAAGATTTGTGTTGTGCTCGGCCTTTATACTCGACCTGCATGTCGAGCAAGTGAAGAAAAACTGAATCATAAAGATTTGCACCTGCTCGACCAAACCGCCTCTCTATTTTGTCTTCTAGCGAATTAGGGCAACCTAGTATTTGCTATAAATAGACCCTATCCCTTCACCTAATGGATATTCCTCTTTTATTCCTTTTGTTCTAGCCTCTTTTGTGAAAACCCTAAATATGTTCCTTTAATTTCTTGTTGAATCTTTAATTTTTTGCAATTATTTTCTTCTACAAAGTTGTTTATCTTCCTTAGATCTATTGCATACTAAGTTTATAATGATTTCTGTGTTTGATGATTATTCTGGGTTTTGTATGATGTTCTTCATAGTTCTAGAGTAGTCTTCTTCTGAGTTCTTGAGGATGGGTTATGTTTAGGTGAATTCCTCTTTTCTTTAGCTAGCTAAGTTTATATTTGCATGATTCCCTTCTGTTTTAGGAGTTCACAATACTATTTTCTTTCTGATCAATTGAAATTGATTTCAGACTTTCTCCATCTAACAAGTATTTGATGAAATGTCTGAACCAACTAATTTTAGAGATTTGTAGATTCTAGCCCAAGACATTGGATGTTTAGACTACTTATTGACTTTAATAGATTGGTGTTTAAAGCCTGCTTTGCTATGTTTCATCAATGGAAATCTAGATTAGGAAGTGGTAAAGTTATGAAGATCATTGTCATGGAAGTGGATTGATCTGGTTTTGAATCTATTGTCTAGGGATAACTTGATTAAGTTTGTTAGTTAGCTAATGGATTTAGTATTCTGCTCGTTCTGTTTAGTTCTTGTGCAAAATTAATTTTAGTCGCAAAGTAGTCATAAAGCGATAGATTACGACTGTTTTACGACTAATCACTGTTGTCGCACATCCACAGTCGCTAAACTCAATAGTCGTAATTTTAGTCGCCAATTTACGACTAAATTATGACTAATGCACGTAGTCGTAATATTAGTCGTAAAATAGTCGCTATATGTTACGACTATGTTACGATTAAGTTACGATTAAACTATATAAACTTCGATTATTGTAGGGATTAGTCTGCGACTAATCTGTGACTGAGTAACGACTACGGTTTCAGAGAAAAGAAAAAAACGTTATTTTGTATTTCTGATTTATATTGCTTAATCTTGTAATGCTTTCTCTAAATTCTTAACTAAATTTCAAAACCAAACTCATGATTCAAACAAACACCAAATTCATTTATATTGTAACCAAAATACAAGATTCAGATTACACTAAATTCTCAAAAGACAACAAGTTTTGACAAGTTCATGCTAGTTTTGAAAGAGGGAGAAGTACCTTAAGAAGTAGTTGGAGATGAGATAGGCTCTATAGTTGATTCAGGTGAATAAGACTCGATGAAGTGGAGAAAGGCCGGATCACTTTGGCGCAAATACTTCTCAACCAAAGACAAGTGTGCCAACTTGTCCTTCTGCTCAGCTACAGCCTTGGTTTGCTCTTCCTCACGTTTTGCATTATAAGCAGCTTGCTCTTCAATTTTTTGTTGAGCTTCCTTCAGTTGCACTTTCAATGCCACGAAAGAAGAAGATTCTCCTAAGTGTTTGCGTTTTCCAGTGACTAGATCCGGAAGATGCTCCTTAAGGTTGCCCGCTCCATAATAATTTCCTCGTGAATCTGTCTTTATAGACTGTGAAAAGAAAGAGACAAACAATTACTAAAGAGCATGAGAATATGCAGACCATAATTATGAAAATGTAAACTTTACCTATAGGAAGATGAGAGCACAGTCATCTGCTGTGAGCTGCCGAGGTCATGATTCCCCGTCTAAAATATTTGAAGTCTCTGCCTCCATTTCAGACAACTTCTCCTGCAATTTCTGCTCATAGTTCGGAACAATCTTCTCCGTCTTCTTATCGACATAAGTGCCATCTGGTTTGGTATGCGTCTTGACAAAGACCTCACCAAAACCTACCGTCCTTCCTAATTCCTCTTCCTACAATGCTAAAAATGAACAAGGACTAAGACAACATCTAAACTTGCAATGGACTATGTAAAACAAATAACAGAGAGAACAAGAATTAATTTACCATTTCTGATTGGATTTGTTGATACGACGTTGGCCCTGATAAATGGATGTGAGGACCGAACCCATTACGGTCAGACATGCGAGCCTTGGAATATGTTAGACTCTTTGCAATTACTTCTTCAGTATCCCAATATGCACACATCGTTTCCCAGATATGGGAATCGATGATCCATTTAGGACACTCTCGACTAGTCCTCACAGTGCTAATCATATCTTTCATCCGTCGGCGATATATATTTTCAAAATA
Source organism: Arabidopsis thaliana (assembly GCF_000001735.4). Classification (NCBI taxonomy): domain Eukaryota; kingdom Viridiplantae; phylum Streptophyta; class Magnoliopsida; order Brassicales; family Brassicaceae; genus Arabidopsis; species Arabidopsis thaliana. The sequence goes on along the minus strand of NC_003075.7, from coordinate 4,214,764 downwards.
GTATTGAACTGTTCTTGTTATCAAAGGATCCCAATGGTGTGTTTTCTACAAATAACAAAGACATGATGTTAGTGAAGATAATTCACAGCTAAACATTTAAATGAATGCAAGAGAAAAAAACTATACCGCAAACTCGAGGAAATATCTTTCTCGTCGATCCCGAGGAACACATGACCAGCTATAGAAGACACCATCAAATTTGTTTGACCATACTCTAGTAATCTTTCGAACCAGCCTCGAAGATGTGTCACGAGTAAACCTGCAAAGACATGACAAGAAAACACGGATCAAATGCATAAGACACTCACACATCAAAACCAGAGATCACAATGCACTAACATTCGGTTATAAAGTATAGTATCCATTTGGTTATTTTGAAATTTTGGTTCGGTTTGGTTTGGTTTTGGTTCTTTTGCTTTTTTAAAATTTAATATCCATCCGATTATTTTTCTATGAATATTTTTAGATATTTTGGTTATTTTTGTTATTTTCATATATTTTCGGTTACTTTCGAGTATTTTTACTATTGTATATATATTTAATTATTTAGTTTAGAAATAACTAATATTTTTGAAATTATAATTATATTTCGGATATTTTCGGTTACCCAAAATATTTCTGTTGTATCCATTTCAAGTTCTATTTACTTCTTTCTGGTTACTAACTTCTTTCTTCATTTGCTTGTTTTTGTTTTGTAGGTACTCATACTCGACTAGCACGTCGAGTATAACAGCCGCGCAACATCAAAACGTATGCAAACTCGTTCTCAAGGTTCTGATAATCTCTTGCGGTATAGAGACGACATCGACAGGATTCAGCGTGAACTCAAAGAATAACAAGCCACTTCAGATCCAATAGTGATGGCTAATGAGGCGAATGTTAATGAGTTGCCAGGCAACATTGGTTCTGGAGATGCACCTAGAAACCACTATCAGAGAGCTGGTATTGTCCCCCCTCCTATTCAGAACAATAACTTTGAGATGAAAAGTGGTCTTATCTCTATGATTCAAGGGAACAAGTTTCATGGACTTTCAATGCAGGACCCATTGGATCACCTTGATAGTCTTGATCGATTATGTAGTCTAACCAAGATCAATGGAGTTAGTGAGGACAGCTTCAAGCTCAGGATATTCCCTTTCTCACTTAGAGATAAAGCTCATCTTTGGGAAAAGACTTTGCCTGCTTCATCTATAGGCACTTGGGCTGATTGTAAAAAGGCATTCCTAGCTAAGTTCTTCGCTAACTCAAGAACAACTAGATTGAGGAATGAAATCTCGGGTTTCACACAGAGGCATTCTGAATCATTTTCTGAAGCTTGGGAACGCTTGAAGGGCTACACTACTCAATGCCCTCACCATGGTTTCAAGAAAGCTTCACTGCTTAGCACACTTTATAGAGAAGCTTTGCCCAAGATAAGGATGCTATTAGATATTGCTTCTAATGGCAATTTTCTCAACAAAGATGTAGCATCGGGATGAGAACTTGTAGAAAACTTAGCTCAATCTGATGGGAACTATTGTGATGAGTATGATCGTTCAATTTGAGGCAACACTGAGATGGAGGAAATGCATCAGAGGGATATCCAGGCTCTACATGCAAAGATTGATAAGTTGGTCATTGCTCTACCACGACCAATCGTTGAGAGACATATTCACTACATTACGGATGAAGAGCAACAACAGATTCAAGAAGGAGAGACTTACCCATATGAGGAAGTGAGCTACATACAAGGTGGCTACAACAGTTACAAGCCACCTCATTCAATCTCTCATACAGAAACAACAATGTGGCCAATCCACATGATCACGTATATCCTCAATTACAACAACAACCTCAATCCAAACCTTATGTTCCATTCAACAACAGCTTCAACCAAGGTTTCAGCCAGAGACAACAATTTGAACCACCTATCCCACCTCCACCTCAACCAGCACCACCTCGAGCTGTTCCTGACTTCACAGCTATGTTTCAGCAACTAGTCCAAACTCAGAACAATGGTGTTACAGTGTTAGAAAAGCATTTGGTTAAGATGCATACCAAGATGGATTCTACTTTCGTTGATCTCCAAAATCAAATAGAATCACTAGGTTCCAAACTCAGGACAATGGAAGGGCAAGTTGCCTCTACTTCAGTACCACAACATCTAAGCCAACTCCCTACGAAAGCTACTCAATACCCCAAGGAGTAGGCTCATGCTATCTCCACAATTCATAGTTTTGTCACAAAGGACAGTGAGGATCAAGAAAGGGAGGTTTTAACTGCAAAAACGACTCAAGAAATTGAGCTCGACTTCTTTGCTCGGCTTGTTGAACGAGCACATGACCCGAGTAACCCAATCCCTATTCCACCTCCTTATGAACTTAAACTGCCATTTCCAGGAAGGATTGCACAGATTGAAGAGAGGATCTTTAAGAAACACAAGATGATGTTCATCAAGTGCATCAAAGAGTTAAAAGCAAAGATACCCTTGGTTGATGCTTACCATCACAAAGAGATGATGAAAGAAAGATCCCAAGAAGTTCAGGAAATGGTTGTGCTGAGCAAGAGTGCAATACTATTTTACACAAGGAGAGTGTTCCAGAAAAACTAGAAGAGCTTGTTGTTGAAGATCAACTCCAAACTCCTTTAACCAAGAGCGAAGAGTGCAATACTACTATACAGAAGGAGAGTGTTCCAGAAAAGTTAGAAGAGCTTGCAGTTGAATATCAACTCCAAACTTCTTTAACTAAGGGAGTTGAAGCTAAGTCTCTTCCTAGTGAGACCTTGATCTCAAAGAAGGCATTTGCTTCAAACAAGGTGGTAGCATGGACAGATGTCATTAAAGGTGTGCTTTAGTCAAAAACACAGGTTATGGCAGCAAAAGAGGCATGTCCAACCCATGCTCGACCACCAAACTCGACCAGTAGGTCAAGTTCAATCTCTACTCATTCAAAATGCTCACACTCGACCTCTAAGCTCGACATGCATGTAGAGCAAAACACTTTCCCATCTGATAATTGGTTAGAGCTTCAGAAGAAGTCTAAATGACTGGAAAAGGCCATAAGAGAGCTAAATGACACTATGAGAGGGTTGAAGGTTCAACTCAAGGAGCTCCATGGGAAATCCAACCAGGTACCATTCAGCATCAAAGACATTCCACCTGATGGAACCACCACCTTGGTCAGCAAAGCAAAAGCTGAACTCAAAATGAATGGACAAAGATTCAGGCTTTATAGTTGAAAAGATCATTCCAAAGGGGACCTCATTTCCATTTAACAAACCACATGAGCCTAATGAGTATGAGAGTCAAGCTTAGAGACTTAAAACAAGCTCACTTGGGAGGAAGTCCCATGTCTATCTTTGTACATATAACTTATTTTCTTGTTATTTTTGATATTTCTGTTTAAGTGTGTCAGTTTATAGGTTTTAAAAAGAGTCAGAGCACGAACTCGACCAAGGGTCGAGTAAGACATTAATGTCTTAGTGCAACACTCGAGATAGCCGCCTCTGTTCCACTAGTTATCTAGAATCACTTAAAACATGAGGTATCAACTCCAAAACCTTTGTAAATACCATTGCATATTAGATTTTCTTGTTATTTCTCTTGAACTTTCCATCAAATTTTTATTACATAAAGGACCGTGTAATTTAACTTTGCGGGAGAGTTCAGGAAGTATTTGACATTGTTTTCTGTTTTCTAATTCAAATTTTTGCATCATCTAAGGTATAGAAAACCCATAAAAATTTGATTTTTTTTTAAAAATGATTCCAAAAAAATAAAGTGTCATATAGTTTGCATTTACATTTTAGAGCTGCTTTTAGTGTGTTTTCATATAGGTTGTTGCATCATGCACTTGCATAGGGGATAATGATGATCATAGCCTTGTAAATTTGCAATGTTAACTAGATAGATTCAATGCCCTTGTTATTAGTTGTCTAATGCTTAATCGAGTGAACTAGAAGTAAGACTGAACCATCTTTTGAATTCATATACTTGATTTTCTTTAGTCGAAACTTGTTGTGATTTGAAGCTATTCCCTATCAATTTGAACCCTAATCTGACTTGTAATTATCATACTATGCATTGCTTATTGATCTCATGGTTACCCTAAAATATTTGGATCTTCTTATTCATTTCACCACACTTGTTGATCCAATTAGCTGACTCTCATCTTTAGAGCAGTTTCCCCACACCCTAACCTAAGCCTTCTTTCAAGCCATATATCAGTTGTGAGTGTTTTGTGAAGTCTTATTTCGATTAAGCTTGGTAGAAAGTGTTAGGTTCGTAACGACAGAGATAGTGTCTCATGTAATTCTAGTTCGCGTTATCCGGACTAGATAGGACTAGGTGGGCGCTTGTATCATGGTTGAGATGAGTTTAAAAGAGAAAATGAGGTGAATTCATTGTTTATAAGAAAAGGAAAAAGAATTCTAGGAGAAGTAAGCTAAAGAAGTTAGAAAAGGTCTAGTAAAGGGTTTGAGATTGTTAAAGAAAAGAATGAGTTATTGTTAGCTAATGAAGAAGGGTAAAAAGCCCTAAGCTTAATTGAGATTAAAAACAGAATCTTAGTTGTTAAAGAAAGCCAAACCCGCTAGAAGTATCAAAGAGTTAAGAAAGCTTTTCCTAGAGTTAAGAGAAAAAGAAAATAATGAGCTGAAAAAGAGTTTAAAAGATCATGAATGCAAAAGGGTAGAGTTAAGTTCTTATTGGGACGGGAGATGGGATTACCACTAGAGTTTCATAGGTTATACTTTGGGTAGATGGGATCTTATCTCTGTATGCATAACTTGGGACTTACCTTTAGCATTTTACTAAAACTTAATCATTCTTGAAAGATCCCTTGTTAGTTAAGCCTATTCTTTAAGGGACCATTTTTGTCTCTTGACCCTTTATCCTTAGCCAAATGAGTTCAATACACATTGCATAGTGTGATATATGGTTCTTACTTAATGAATGTTAAAGGGAATATGCTTATTTGAATGCTTGAATGGACTAAGTAAGAAGTTAGGTTGTGTTGTGAAGAAGATGGCTAAAGTTTTTAAGTAAAGATCATTCAACTTATCAATATGGACATTGAACCCATTTACTCTACATGCATATTTTGGCTCTGAATCCCCACCTTCAAACCTCACTCCTACCTTAGTTCTATTTGTTGCTTGAGGACAAGCAAAGAGCTAAGTTTGGGGGTGTTGATAACGCTAGATTTTACCAGTTTAAGCCCTTGTTTTTCATGCATTTAACGTAGTTTCGCGTCTCTTTTTATGCATTCATAGTCCATTTTCCTTCTTTTTCATGTTTTGCATTGCATTGCATAGCATATTTGCATATGGAGTGATTTACAGGTAAAACAGGTGGGTATGGACCTATTTTGGGAGTTTTTGGACCTAAGAAGTTGAGCTCGGGGTCAATGCTCGGGATGTGGTCGAGTGGTCAAGCCAAAGAGATGCCACACAAAGAAATGAAGCTATGCTCGAGATCTACGCACGGGATAAGGTCGAGTGGTGCATCAGAAGTTTCAGCAGTGCAACAGTTACAACATAATGTGCAGCAGGAGCCATTTTGAAGATTTATGTTGTGCTCGGCCTTTATACTTGACTTGTATGTCGAGCAAGTGAAGAAAATTGAGTCTTGAAGATTTGCACCTGCTCGACCAAACCGCCTCTCTATTTTGTCTTCTAGCGAATTAGGGCAACCTAGTATTTGCTATAAATAGACCCCATCCCTTTACCTAATGAATATTCCTCTTTTATTCCTTTGTTCTAGCCTCTTTTGTGAAAACCCTAAATATGTTCCTGAATTAATGACCGTCAACACACATCCACCAAACTCTGACCATGTGGTCATTTCAATCATTTGGAATTATCGACCATCCATGCACATCCACCTAACTCTGACCACGTTGTTTGCATAATAGTAATTTGCATACAAATGAGAAGGGAAAAATAGTAATTTGCTTATAGATCATCCTTTTCTTGAAACCCTAGTCGCCTATCACTCTGCTTATGATTTTTCGTATTTCTTCCATTTTATCATTATTTGCTAATGTGTTTTAATGAAAATCGCACAAAAACTACCTTTAAGTTACAAATTTATAGTAAGAATATATGTTTGGGTTCTTTAATTCAACTCTCTCTCTCTCTCTCTGAGGAATTTCAACAAACACTTTGTGGACGAATCTAAAATTTGTAAAGAGACGGAATTTGACTAAGACTATGATGGATACAATAAGAGAAGAAGAAACCCAGAAAAAATATATGAAAATTTCAACTTTATGAAATTAAAGGAAAAACTGAATCGAAATCTGGAAAATCTTCAGCTTTTAAGATCTAAGAAGAGAAAAGAAAAGAAAAACTTAGATCTACTTTTTGGTGTTTTTGATGAGAGAGAAGAGAGAAAAAGTATGGAACAATTGTCTTTTTTCTAAGAATAAATATTGCAAATGTTTTGTATTTACTTTTGTAAAGTGGAGAGAAAGAAAAATGAATGAAGAGAGAAAAAAAATAAAGGTTGGTAACCATAGTTAGTTTGGATTAGTTAGGTTGGGTTGAGGGTGTAGTAGTAAAAAAACTTAAAATAAATGCTCACTACCTCTAAAGTACCCCATAGCCAAATTAAGTTTTAAAAAAGTGTCTCATAGCCTAATATTCCCTTAGTTTTACTTATGATTTTTTTCTCCAATTAATTTCTGCTTTTAAATTTACTCAATTATATTAAAACAAAACTAGGATTAATATATGCAATTAAAATATACAAATCTATACAAAAGGAAATACTTAACATTTTGTGTATCTATTAAGATATATATATATATATATATAGAGAGCATAATAAACATAAACATTAGAAATACATAAAATAAAAATTTACCTAATCTTGATAATCATTAATACACTATCGTTTATGTAACAATATAAAAATAGAACACCTTCATTATCGTCAATACATTAAAATTATTTAATAACTGTTTTGTCCTGCATATAGTGCAGGTTGTTTATCAAGTTAATAAGTATCTAATAAAAAAAGGTCACATTGGAAAAATACACTTACTCTATTTTCAATTGTTTTTTATAGGCTATTTTTAGGGTTGTCAAAATGGTTTAAGTTTCATGGATCAACCCAATTCAACTCAATCCATGAAATCTAATTAGTTGAAATATTTGACTCAAATGAGTTGATGGTTCAAATAAGTTATTGAGTCAAATGGTTATATTGATCAAATAAGTTGGGTTGCAATGAACCCACCAATTTTGGTTAAAATGAATTAAACAAACTTAAATCTCTAAACCGATATCAATTTGAGTTTCACAAAATTTCTAAACCGATTGAATATCAAAAATCTTTTTTCAAATGGCTTCATCCACCCATCCGTATATTTATTATCAACTAAATATCATCATCATCATTACCCTCTCATAATATCATACTACCATCACCATCATCATCATATTATCTTCATCATAATCATATCAACATATCATAGTCATGATAGCTATCATCATGATGATAACATTATCATAAACTCTTAATTTTCCCGCCAAAAACATTAACTCTTAATTTTTTTGCCAAAAACCGGTAAACCCGTAATTTTCCCGCCAAAAACGTAAACCCATAATTTTCCCGCCAAAAAAATAAACCCGTAATTTTCCCGCCAAAAACATAAACCCATAATTTTCCCGCCAAAAACATAAAACCGTAATTTTCCTACCATAAACGTAAATCCGTTAGTCAATCATAAAGCTCCCGCAATCGCACCTATTTTTAATCGCTAAACTAGTCGTTCAAAATATTTTATAAAGCTTGAAACCGTAACCGTTCGATTCCGTAAACTCTTGCAGTCATAACCGTAACCGCTGCGTTTCAACAAGTCAGGCCCTTAGATAAGTTTTCTTAGTCATGGGCATTCGGTTATCCATTCAGTTTCAGTTTGTATCCATTCGGTTATCGGTTCTTTCGGTTATAAAGTATAGTATCCATTTGGTTATTTTGAAATTTTGGTTCGGTTTTGGTTTGGTTCCGGTTCTTTTGCTTTTTTAAAATTTAATATCCATCCGGTTATTTTTCTATGAATATTTTTAGATATTTTGGTTATTTTTGTTATTTTCATATATTTTCGGTTACTTTCGAGTATTTTTACTATTGTATATATATTTAATTATTTAGTTTAGAAATAACTAATATTTTTGAAATTATAATTATATTTCGGATATTTTCGGTTACCCAAAATATTTCTGTTGTACCCAAAATGTTTCGGTTCTTTCAGTTATAGAATTTAATATCCATTTGGTTATTTTCAACTTTTTGGTTTGGTTTGGTTCAGTTTGTTTGCATCGGTTTCAGTTCGGTACATTCAGTTCAGTTTATTTGCTCCGGCCTAAGTTTTCTAGATAAGGAAGTTTAGGCCCATGTTTTTATATAGATTTTAGTTTTGAAAGTACTTTGGTGGAGATAGGCCATGACACCTCGTTAAAATCAAAATCCAATCAGAACATTTCGATTAATACACCTCATTTACGTTGTCCAATTCAAACTTACTATTTTTCAGCACATGAGAGATTCTTAGTGTTTTTTTGGTATTGATTGATGTGAATTATGTTTCTTTTACGAAACATATATTTATAGTGTTTAGTATTGGGTCACAATTTATAATCGTTAGGAAGCATATTCCGTATTATGATTTTGCGAATAAGATTAGTTTCTTAAAAATTCTTTAATGTATAAATTTATTATCGTAATTAAATGTTGCCGAGTTTGAAAATGGAGAATAATGTGTTCCTCAAGTTGGTACAATGTTCACTCATACTAATTGAATGACAAAGTTTTAGTTGTCATATATAAAGATAGGCTATGTTCTTTTACTTAACGGAGCGGCAACGGCAAAAAAGAAGAAAAACAATTAGGCAAAGAGAAGAAAGTACAGTGATGAGAGAAAAACTGTCGCAGAAGATGAACGCCGATGAAGATTGAGATGCTGCTGTTAAATTTCAGCGACTCATCTGATGTCGTTGGTACTCATCACCATTCATCCGCGAATCATCTAAATCTGTTATTTTCGAGTTTTGGTATCGTTTTTTACTTAGTTGTTACTTTTCATGATATGTCGTTTTACTTCGTAGCTGCCGCTCCGGCAGCGTTAAGTAACATATATTGTAGATATGAATGGAGATTTTATAGTTTAGAGAATATTAAGACTACAATATCTAGTAATTACCTTATTTGTAGGAATGATTGCGTGGTATATGACTCGATTTTTTAAAACCAATTAGCGGAGTTGTTTAGATTTTGTTAAGAGTTTTTATTTGATAGATATTTCCTTATATAATCAATCTGAAATCGAATTGAAATAAAAAAATCTATCTAAAAACATTACCTATAAATTAACTTAAATTGAAACTTAATTTTTGATTTAACTAGACGGGTTTAGAATATGTACTTTTCATAGGGATTAAATAAATTTCAAACCAATGAATGATTCCGGTCGGGTCGAATCGTGTGCGGGCGACCCGGAACCGGACCCAGACCCATTTTAAATTGCCGCCCCCATAAGGTCCTTAGGTAAAATCCTCAAAAACCTAATACTTCATCGCCTCCTCTTCTTCTTCTCTCATCTCCGTCTCTCAGAGAGTGTACACTTCTCCTTCTGCTTCCGTCATGCTCGAGTACCGTTGCAGCTCCGTTGACTGGAAACCATCACCGGTGGTAGCCCTAGCTAACAGCTCCGACGACTCTCAAGTCGCCGCCGCTCGCGAGGACGGTTCTCTTGAAATCTGGCTCGTCTCCCCCGGCGCCGTCGGATGGCACTGTCAACTCGTACGTACTCTACGCTAGTAGCTTCTTCTCTATTCCGATTTCAATCGAATCGGAATCTCGTGAAGTATGTTCGAGTTGATTTGTGGTTTTTTGATTGGTTTTAATTTAACCGTTGCCTTCTTTCGGATTTTTCCGGGGTTAGACTATCCATGGCGATCCAAATTCGAGAATCTCGTCTCTTGCGTGGTGCTGTTCTCCTTCTATAGGGCTTCCTTCTGGTCGGTTATTCTCCTCTAGCATCGATGGCTCTATTTCTGAATGGGATCTTTTCGATTTGAAGCAGAAGGTTCAAAAATATCTCTCAGTTTTTCGATTCACATTTTGAGAGTGATACTCAGTGTTTTGTGTCTTTCTATGTTGTGTAGATTGTGCTTGAGTCTATTGGAATCTCGATATGGCAAATGGCATTGGCTCCGATTAGCGGATTCTCGAGTGATGTAGAAGGTATTAAGAATGGATACTTGAGTGAGAAATCGAATGATGAGGAAGAGATTGGGAGTGAAGAAGATGGTTCTGATTCCGATGAGTTTCATGAGAAGTCAGAGGAGGAGATAGATAGGATTCTTGCAGCTGCTTGTGATGATGGTTGTGTGAGACTGTACCGTATCTCTAATTTAGAAAAGTTAACTTACTATAGATCATTGCCTAGGGTCAGTGGTGAGTCATCTTTCACCACCTCTGTTATGGTATTTATATCAATCGTCAATCTTTGTTTCGTTTACTTAGTTTCATAGAATATTATCTTCACAGGACGTGCTTTAAGTGTAACATGGAGTCCAGATGCAAAAAGGATCTTTTCGGGGAGCAGTGATGGGTGAGTTTTTGTAGATTCATTGTTTACTTGGATATACGTGTTAAGTTTATTCTGAGTAACTGTTTCTTCTGTTGCAACAATCATTTGTAGGCTGATAAGATGCTGGGACGCTACCTCGTGTCATGAGGTATACAGAATTACAGCTGGTCTTGGTGGACTAGGAAGTAGTTCTGAGATCTGTGTTTGGTCACTTCTTTCGTTGAGGTACTGATTGTAATGTTCAGCTTTAACTTTGTGTCTGTTTTTGTTTTTCTCTTGCTGAGTATCTACATGCTTACTCTAGGTGTTCAGTTCTTGTGAGTGGAGATAGTACAGGAACTGTCCAGTTTTGGGATAGTGAGCATGGAACCCTTTTGGAAGCACACTCTAATCACAAAGGTGATGTCAATACTCTTGCAGCAGCCCCCAGCCATAATCGAGTCTTTTCTGCTGGTGCGGATGGACAGGTAAATGAAATTACTAGAATGCAGTAACTGTTATACAATGATTTTAGAATATAGTTGATGATGGATCAGATTATCAAGGTAATTGTGAAGACCTGTTTTTAATGTAGATTTTTTTTGCTGATTGAAATATTTCGTGTTGACAATATATGGGATCTATTATTGTACCACTATACTAGAGACAGATACTTTGACAAATTGTAGAAGTTAAATATATGTACTATTCTGAAATGTTTGTTGTGTTTGTTTCATTGCAATGGTTTTCAACATTCTAATTCTCTGGTCATCCTCTGTAGGTTATCCTTTATAAGCTCTCTGGTAGTACTAACGGTTCTCAAGATTTGAAGCCTTCTTCCTCTCAGAAATGGGACTATATTGGTTATGTCAAGGCTCATACACATGACATCAGAGCTCTTACAGTTGCTGTACCAATTAGTCGAGAAGGTCAGAGTCTTATTGCGATTTATGTTTATTCAAAGTTTGAGAATGCCTTTTTAAATATGCTCTGCAATCAAATTTCGTTTTTGATGCACACTTTAGCCAATATACACACAAACACATATATCTAAAAGCTGGTTGGTCTTTAATTCTTATACACACGAACATACATACAGCTGTTAGGTCCCCCCTTTTTTTTGCAGATCCTTTTCCGGATGATATACTGCCAGATAAAGCGAGTCGTAAACATCGCAAAAAGGGGAAGCCGGTTGACTTCACTTATCATAAATGGGCTCATTTGGGTGTTCCGATGCTTATTTCTGCTGGTGATGATGCAAAGCTTTTTGCATATTCAATTCAGGAATTTACTAAGTTCTCCCCACATGATATATGTCCTGCGCCTCAGAGAATACCCATGCAAATGGTACATAATTCGATGTTCAATAAGACTTCTCTTCTACTGGTTCAGGGTATTAGTACTTTAGATATTCTTCGACTTAATATAAGCAGTGATTCTAGTGGTCGTGCCTCAACAAAGTCATTGGTTCGTGTTAAAAGTAGAGATGCCCGAAAGATCATATGCAGTGCAATTTCTAACACCGGATCACATTTTGCTTACTCTGACCAAATTGGCCCCAGTCTGTTCGAGTTGAAGAAAAATGAATTTACAAAGTGTCCATGGAGTGTTAGTAGAAGGCGACTTCCTGAACTTCCATTTGCACATTCCATGATTTTCAGTTCGGACTGCTCTCGTCTAATAATAGCAGGGCATGATAGAAGGATATATGTACGTGCTTTGCTAGTAATCTAATTCTTATGTTCAAATTATGTGTATTGTTCTGAAGTTACCCTAACTTCTGTATCATATTTTCTTTGCAGACTATTGACATAAGTAGTTTGGAACTAGTATATGCATTTACACCATCTAGGGAGGAGCATGAAGGTGAAGCTCCAACACCTAAGGAGCCTCCAATAACAAAATTGTTTACTAGCTCAGATGGTCAGTGGCTAGCTGCTATCAATTGCTTTGGGGACATCTATGTATTCAACCTCGAAACACAAAGGTGAGAACTTTGTGAAGCTTTGCTTGCTTAATATTTATCATTTGTATTCTGATGTTGGTTTTAAATCACAGGCAGCACTGGTTCATTTCAAGACTCGATGGTGCATCTGTTACCGCTGCTGGATTTCATCCCTGGAATAACAATGCACTTGTGATCTCAACCTCCTCGAATCAGGTCTTTGCTTTTGATGTAGAAGCTAGACAGTTAGGCAAGTGGTCGTTGCTAAACACTTATGTTCTGCCAAAGAGGTATCAAGAGTTTCCTGGGGAGGTCCTTGGACTCTCATTCTCCCCGTCACCAAATTCATCATCTGTGATAGTTTACAGTTCCAGGTACTGGTTACACTACTTACCCTAGTCAGTCCACAACTGCCTTTTATACATAGAACCCTTTATAATTCAAATACTGTTTACATATCAGAGCGAAATGTTTGATCGACTTCGGGAAGCCTGTGGAAGAAGATGAAGAGTATGATTTACCAAACGGCAATTTGTCTAAAACGCTAGAAGGTAAACTTGTCAACTTGGGCTTGAAAAAGGGAAAGGGTACAAACCGAAAACGTCGGTTAGATGAGTATCAGTTAGAGGGTAAGAGTAATGAACGAAAGAACTTCGAAATCTTACCTTCAAACCACCCTGTTTTATTCGTGGGTCACCTTTCTAAAAACTCAATCCTGGTGATAGAGAAACCATGGATGGATGTTGTCAAGAGTTTGGATAATCAACCAGTAGACAGACATATTTTTGGAACTTGAAGACAATGGAGTTGTTTGTCTGAAGAAGATGATCAATGCCCAATTTTTTGTTTGTCTGGTGAAATGGTACACTAGGTAGAAAGACTGATAGAGATGTTGAGAGTGAATGAAGCAAACTGTTTTTAGTCCTTTTTTTCTTTTGGTCTTTTTAACTCTTTGATGAATCCATATGTTGTGTAATGTCGCCGCCTAAGAAAATGAATTTTGTTTCATTTTAAGTTTATTGTTTTTTTTTTTTCGCAAGTGTAGTATCGTATTAAACATAACTGGATCATACATGGGCTATACTAAAAGTCCCACAAAAAAGTTTACAGAAATATTTGAGACCCAACAAGAGCCTATCCGATAACTGCCTTCTGCATAAGAAAATTCGTTTGTACTCCACCCAAGCCCACGTGTCAGCAACTGGATACAAACGCGACACATGCTGCTGGATGAGTAATCGTAAGAATTCCGACATCAACCTTCGCCGTTGAGCATCGATTCCGGTGAGAATATCATCGCCGAAATACAATCGGTCGTTGAATCCTTTGTTTGTCACCGTTGCTAAGTTAATCGAAACTCTAAAAAGAAACTAATAGCTTTAAGACAATCATAATATGCTTTGAAAGATTCTTCTTTCCTTCAAACTAAGACATTATCTCTGTAAAGACTTCTACAAACCGAGAACTCAAAAGAAACAAGCCGGAGAAATCCATCTTTTAAGTGACACAACACCTAAAACAGCATCACCAACTCAGATAATAAAGCCAGCCGAAGACATCGTAAACAGGACGGCAAAATTGCCGGACAAAAGCCAGCCAACACTACTTTAGAAGCTAGTCGATGCTGTACAGGAGCCGGATAAACCGGACGGCGAGGTTAGAACGGCCATATGAGATCATGATCGGACTTTGCCGAAAATCAAACTCTCTCTCTCTAAAGTTTTTGAGAGAGAAGAGAGAGAGTTTTTCCTGAGGAAATATCTAAACTAAAAATTCAAATACTAACTAGTTTCTTGTTTTTGAGACTCGTTGGTTCTGAAATTATTGATTGGTTAAATCTATTAACCGAATTAGAACCAAAACCATAAAATCTTGGTTTTTGGTACAGTTTGATTTGGTTTTTAATCCTCAGCCTGCTCATATATCCCCAAATCCCAATAGAAAAATCTTGAAACTTGTAAAAAAAAAAAGTTGGCGACAATTTATCCAAAATCATGGGTTAAATCAGTTCAAATTAAAATGGTCCGGGTCTAGTCATGTCTAAATTCAAAGTGGTCATTTAAAAAAAAATATTAGATACTTGTTTTTCTTTATTTTTTTAAAAATTAGGGTTTACATTGACATTTTTACTACAAAAATTAATTCTACACTTTTTGCGGGAAAAATAAAATTTTCTGATATGCAGAAAATATAATTCTTTAATTTTGTTAGAAAATAAATTCTGTGATTTTAACAAAAAAATAAAAAAATATATTATTTAGATTCTATGACTATCCAATTAAATATAATCTATTTGGGTTTGGTCTTATTTTGACGCGGTCTTATTTGGCCTTTACATCATTGTGGTCTTATTTGGTTTTGGACATTATCCATTCGGCTTTTAATCCTCAGCCTCCATAAAATCTTTGTTTGCTACGGTTCGAGGGTGGCATTCTTGCCTATTTCTCCACATCCCAAAAAATATATATACTCTCTCTGTTTTTAATTAAATGTAGTTTAAAGGTTTTTTATTTTTTTCAATATAAGTGTTGTTTTCACTTTTCTATGTAAATATTAAATGTATTTAATAGTTTTTAACCAATTATATTTTACATCATATTTGTTTATTGGTTGGATTGGTTATAATTAATGATGTTTTTATAGAAAAGAGATAAATTAAATGAAATTTATATATTTTTTTAATTTATGTGCAAAAACCTTAAATTATAAATATTTAGTAGGAAGTATATTAAAACTTGTAAAGAAAAAAATGAATATTTACATTTTTAGCAAAGAAAAAAAAAGAAAAAAAGTTGTTTGCGACAATTTATCCAAAACCAGAGGGAGTAGGCGGGAACATTGTGAACCGCATCGCCGTCGAATGGGCCAATCCACTTCCAAATTCCGGCGATCTAAAACTACCTTCACTTCTCCGGTACTACCTAATTTACGGGAACAAAACTCTGGTGCCGATGAGCCGTACGATTACATTTCTAACTTACCAGACGAATGCTTATCTTTAATTTTCCAATCGCTAACTTGCGCCGACCTAAAACGTTGCTCACTGGTGTGTCGTCGGTGGTTAACAATTGAAGGACAGTGTCGTCATCGTCTCTCTCTCAAAGCACAATCAGATCTTATTTCAGTGATACCATCTCTATTTACTCGGTTTGATTCTGTTACTAAACTTGTTCTTAGAAGTGACCGTAGATCACTTGGTATATGTGACAACGCATTCGTTATGATTTCTGTTAGATGTCGGAATTTAACGCGGTTGAAGTTACGCGGTTGTCCGGAGATTTCGGATTTAGGGATTATAGGTTTCACTGAGAATTGTAGGAGTTTGAAGAAGGTTTCATTTGGATCTTGTGGGTTTGGTGTTAAAGGAATGAATGCTTTGTTGAATACTTGTTTAGGTCTAGAGGAATTGTCGGTTAAACGGTTACGCGGAATCGGTGCTGGTGCTGAGCTTATAGGACCTGGGGGAGCTGCGGGTTCGTTGAAGGTTATTTGCTTAAAGGAGCTGCATAATGGTCAGTGTTTTGCTCCATTGTTAAGTGGAGCTAAAGGACTTAGGATTTTGAAGATTTTCAGGTGTTCAGGGGATTGGGATCGGGTTTTTGAGGCGGTTCGTGATAAGGTTAACGCTATTGTTGAGATACATTTAGAGAGGATTCAGATGAGTGATTTGGGTTTAACCGCGTTATCGAAATGTTCGGGTGTTGAGGTTCTGCATCTTGTGAAAACTCCTGATTGTACGAATGTTGGTTTAGCTTTGGTGGCTGAGCGTTGTAAATTGCTAAGGAAGCTTCATATTGATGGATGGAAGACGAATCGAATAGGCGATGAGGGGCTTATAGTTGTTGCTAAGTACTGTTGGAATTTGCAGGAGTTGGTTTTGATTGGTGTGAATCCTACTAAGTTAAGTTTGGAAGCGATTGTTTCGAATTGTCTTAACTTGGAGAGATTGGCATTGTGTGGAAGTGATACGGTAGGTGACACTGAGTTATGTTGTATTGCTGAGAAATGTTTGGCGTTGAGGAAGCTTTGTATTAAGAACTGTCCTATTACTGATGATGGCATCAAAGCTCTTGGGAACGGATGTCCGAATCTGCTAAAAGTGAAGGTTAAGAAGTGTAGAGGAGTGACTACTCAAGGAGCTGATTTGTTAAGGAAAAGAAGGGCGTTGCTTGTTGTCAATTTAGATGCGCCCGAGACACCAATTGTTGAGGGTAGTGTCGGTGAAGGTGGAGCACAGGAGAATGCAGTTGAGTTCCCTCCTTCCAGACTCCAAATTCCAACCATAGGCCTTGCATCTGGTAGCACCAGCCGGTCATCCTCGTTTAAGTTACGATTGGGGTTTTTGAGCCAGAGGAACTTTGTTTCTTGTGCACTGAGAAGGTTGGGAAGTCGAAGCAGGTCCCGGAATGAATAGACTATGCAAAGGGTGTGGAAACCAGTCAATCCTTAACACGTTGGAGACGGTATTTAACCGAGTTTTACCTTTCTTGTTTAGTCTGTTTGATAGTGTGCTTCGTATTGTGTAGCAGTTGTTTGTTTGTTGTCATATTGATTGATTCAGAAATTGTTCTTTTGTCAAAGAGTGTGTCTTCACAACTTGTCGCCAGAGTTGATCTGATGCATATCTAAATGAAACGTAAACATATAGTCTGACCTTAGACCAAACCCAAAGTTCCATCAGATTTGGATCTTGGTAATCAGACCAATGACATCAATGCAACTTCGTGTAGTTTCAGATTTTAGCTATGATCACAACACAAAATAAATAATCAATCAGACTTAAAACAGCCACTTCACTATCAGAATCAAGTCGAAGCCAGTAGCCGGCTAAAGTCTGAACATCCTTGAACATATTAAAAGAGAAAAAGGCGTGAATGCAACATTGACTAATCTCTTTTTGGAGCCTCAACACCAGTATTTGATTTAGGATATCTTTCTACCTATCAATTGGCTTTCTTCTCCTTTGCAGCAGCAGGCTTCGAGTACAAGAGAATCTGCGTCAGGATGCTTCCGTTGGTGACGACTCCAAGAGCGAAACCCGTAAGAACTACAAAAAGGTTGAGGAAAACAACAGCTTTCTATAAAGCCTACAAAACCATATATGCTCAGCATTCATAATAGGAAGCAAATATTATCTGAGAAGGATACTGCTAATTGGAGCTTTTTCCTGTAAGCTGGTGAAAACTCTCACTGCGAGGGAAACAGAAAAAGTATTATGAGATTACAGATTATTACATATCCACTGGAAACTAGAAGAGACATCCGACGAAGGAGCCTTCGTACCTATTGACCCGGCAAAGTTCATGAAGAAAGTTAAGAAACTAAGTTCTCCAGTGCTTTTGTTCTGTAGATAGAGATAAAGTAATGTTAATCATAAGCAGTGCCCGGTGGACTTCATACATATATACTTCTGAAAGTATACTTCTGCAGAATCTATAGAAATATATATATGGCTAAAACGAGTATCTATGAATCATGAACAATAATAACAGTGTTTGTATCCAGCAAAAGATTGTAAGGTAAACTATACTATAAAAGTTTAACTATAGATTGATCACAGGAACATAAAGGCATGACTGAACATTAACACGTGACTTAAGCTCAAAACACCAAGTTCAACAAGAAGAGACATCAATCACAAAAATAGTGAAAATGAGTATTGTAGTATAGACTCACTTTAAAGTTCTTCCATATCTGAGGGAGTCTTGCAAAGAGAAATATCGCATGTTGTGAAGCCTACAACACAAATATACACTATCACAATCTATCCACACACACACACACACACACACACAGAGCCTAAAGTAAATAAAACAAGAACTTCTTCCTCACATAAAGAGCTTCGAAAAGCGTCGGATTAATCTGTCCAGCAAGCACAGTTGGCGCCACAGCGCAATATCTATATCGGCGTAACATTAAGAAAAAACTAAAACAGAGAGTCTCAAATCAAAGTTGAGAAATTCCTATAACCAAAAAGGATACAGAAGTGGTCTAATCCAAGTTGTGACAGGTACTGGTTGTGAATAATAATAGATACAAGCCACCAAGATTAAAGCTGCAAAGGTAATAAGAGAAATCATATTAGTGTCAATTATTAGGGTTCAAGATTAGGGTTCTTGATTGTAATTCGTATACCTTGGATCAAAAGAAAAGCCATTTCGCCGAAAGCCGAAAAGGGAAGACCTTTATGCAAACAATAAGCAAGTGAAATTGTGTAACCAACAACTTCAAGCTCAAATGCCACAACACTTAAGCCTCGTACACTCTTATGTTGAACGATTTTCATTATCTACAATAAAAACCAATAAAATTTACAATTTTGAGATTAGGGTAAGAGTTTATAGACGAAGTTTGATTGTAATACCTGAGGGAGCTTGACGGTGATTGAAGCAGCAACGAGGCAATAACCGAGAAGCTTTGAAATTAGAGGAAGAAGACAATCTTTCTCCGGGAAGTCACCGTTCCGGAGAGATCCGATCGCGCAGCTCATGTCGATTCCGAGATAATCCATTGATTTTGAGTTGATCTTGCGCTTGGATCTTTTGGTCGGAAAAGCTGAGCAGAGAGAGGTTTGGTTCGTTGTTTAAGTCGCGTGAAGTGGTCTCTAATCTTAAACTTTCCGACCATAACAATCTGGGCTTTAATACGTGGCCTCTTACTCAGCCCAATTACGTCGTTCTCGGTTTTCCATTTTTTTGCTTCAATTTTCAATAGACTCAATAATTTTCTTTCTTATATAGAGGAAAAAATATAAAAAAAAAGCCTCAACTTTTAAATTTAGAATAATCATGAAGTTTTTGTTGACTTCTCAATAAAATAGCTAAGTTTCGTTGATTGGGCCGTTTAAGACATGCCGTTAAATTTCCGTTAACAAAACAATCATAAGATTGCACCACATGTCAAATAAATCGATCAGATGTTGACATGTGTCAGAAGAGATTTAAGTTTTGTTTTTTGGAAAAAAATACAAAAAGTAAAAAAAAAAAATATCTAATATACTAATTTATATATCTATATATAAAATAAAATAAAAATTGTTTTTCTAAACAAAAAAGAAAAATTAAGAAATTTAGATCTAAATGTGTTATTGGTCATTTCAATTTAGCATGTAATTTTAAAAAGAAAATCATTTACTATGGATAATAATAATAATTAAAAAATGCCCTTGAAATTTAAAAGAACAATATAATTTATTTAACATTAATTTAATTGGATATAAAAAGAGAAAATTTGGAATAATGCCTGATCTTTTCTAAGTTTTTGTTTGAAAAATAACCTATCCATATTTTCTCTTTTAAAATATAATTTCTAAGAGATAAATGGAATATAAAATTACAAAAATATCCTTACTAAAATTTACTAATAATTTGAAAACATTTATATTTAAAATAAAATCAGTTTTGTTTATTTGTCGACACAAAAAAAAAATTAATTTAAAAATATTTGCTAATAACTAACTAACAATTTTCCATATAATTTTATCTTGAATAAATTTTTAAAGGAAAATATTGTTACAAGAAAAAGAAGAAGCAAAAGAAATAAAGAATTATGTGTTTGGAGTTAGATTAATTTCTTTATATAATGTGATAAATATGAAGTGATAAACTTTAAAATATTTTTTGATAAAATATGTTAGAATTTAATATTTAAGATATATAAAAAATAGTTAAAAATAATAATTAAGATTTAAATTAAGTTTTTTCTTTTCTTTTTCAAAAATTCGTATTTAATTTTAATTAATTTAAAATAATTCTTTTGTTTTAAATCTGGACATAATTGTCATTTCACATATTTAAAATTGTATTTTTAATTAAAAATATGGAAAAGTGTATTTTTCAAATAAAAACTTAAAAATAGGGTAATTTTCAAAATCACCGTATAAAAAACTAAAAAAGCGTAATAAGTCTAAATATACTAATTTATATGTCTATATATAAAAGAGGGAAAAAATTATTAACAATAAGGAAAATTAACAAATTTCTTTTAATATTTGTTATTGGTCAATTAAATTAGCATGTAATTAAAAAAAAAAATTATTTAGTGTAGATAATAATAATAATTAAAAAGCCCATTGAAGTTTAAAATAACTATATAACTTATTTAACATTAATTTAATTGGATAAAACTCTATTTATCTTTGTAATATAGTGTTTTCATTCTTTAAAACCAACCATAAAAACAAAATTAAAAACTTAATGAGGTTATAATAATAATGTTATAAATACTTATGTTTTATTTTAAAAGTTTTAACGCATCATGTGATGGAGAAACTTGCAAATTAACATTTTTACAATTATAATTACTTTTTATATTAAAATATAGTAATTATGTAAACTTAGAAAAATATATGGAATCTATGTAATATTAGTCATTCCACTAATTAATATTTTTAGTCATCTCACTGACTAATATTTTTAAATTTTAATATTTTTTATACAAAGATGGCAAATATGTCAATTTTTATTTATTTTTTAATTAGAAATTTCTATTTTTATTCTTATTTTGTTATTTTTCTTATTTTTCTACAAAAAATGATCAATCACGATTACCCATCTCACTAATTAATATTTTAATCATCTTACTATTTAAAAAATAGAAAAGTAGAAGCTATAAGCTTCTCAGGCTGTCCAACTAAGCTTTTAAACGACCAATCGCGGTTAGCCACTTCATCGGTTAATACTTTTGAAGTTATAATGTTTTATTCTCTACATTTATAAAACTTGTAGATAAATCTAAATTATGTAGCAAAAATATTTATTTGACAATATTCATTTTTGTATATTTATTAAACTTGCAACTAAATTTAAATTATGCTGCAAATATTTTTATGTGGAAATTTAAATTAAAAATGTAAAATTTAAAAAGATAATTATGATGGTTATAAAATTTAAATCCTGCAGCAAATTGTTTTATTTGAAAATTTTCTAATTAAAAAAATATAAAATGTAAGATGGTGATTGTAACAACCCACTCTATGGGATTCGGTTGGCGCTGCAGCGCATCAACCCTAATCTCTCTCATGTGGGTTAATTGGTAACAACTTGTCCTATGGGAAGATTGTTAAAGGGTGAGGTCTTGGGTTTGAGAAACGTCAAGCGCAACAATAATTTACATGGTGGGCTAGAAGGGCCCACATGAGAGAGGTTAGGGTTGATGCGCTGCAGCACCGACTGGGTCCCACTGGACGGGTTGGTACTGTGATTTTGGTGAGACGAGTCATAGCCTCTCAGATCATCAACAGATGATGGATGCTTTCCTAGGATCATATTCAGGTAAGCTTGAAGCAGTTTCTGGTGATTTGGGGGTTGATGTTTCAGAAATTGCTGCGAACAATTCCTCCACCTTGGGGCTGGAAGCGGTCGCAGTAAAGACGGTGCGTAAAAATCTGTTTCATGGTGATGAGGAAACTGTTGGTAAGGAGAGTGAGAAAGCTACTACGGATTTATTGTAGCAGCGTGATCTTTTCTCGGATTATTTGAATCAGCTCATGGTTCAAGATTACACACTTGCTGAGGAAAACTCTTTAAGTTTCTTGGATACTATTATGGAAAACAAAGAGGATACATTTCAGATAACAGATCCTTCTCAGCAGTCTAATGAGGAAGTGTCACAGGAGGAGGTAATGGTTAATGAGGAAACTAAGGAGGTTGATAAAATGGAGGAAGAAACACAAACTAATGGAGAAGACAATGGTACTGAAGTGATAAATCCAGAGATTGCGGATGTTGAGCTGCCTGCAAAGAAGAGAGTGGTTAAAAATAAGGCTGGTCTTCCGGGGGTTAACTCAAGGAAAAGGAACCCTGACTTCTCCTTGGAAGCGGACTGTATCTAAGCCTGGTGGCCCTACGGTGGGCACAAGCTCTCTTTATGGAGAGCGAGATCCTCCAAAAGACTAATAAATATGTGTTGTAAGCTACTTTGGTTGGAGTGGAGGAGGGAAAGTGTGAGTCAAATAAGTTCGTTCTATGAACATGGTTTGCAATTTTTTATTATTTTTAAAACTTTGTATTCGGTAGAACCGAAGATCTATTGTAAGGTTTCAATTTTTTCTTGTGGGGTTGGTTCTCACTTGGAGATCATTGGTGTTTGTGAGGTTGTTGTAATAAAAAAAAACTAGTCTTTTCCTTTTTTATGTGTTTTGCTTCGGTTAAGGCGGACTATCGAGTCTTCTTATGGTTAATTTTACAAGTATCCATTTATGATTATATTATCGGTTATAATCTAAGAATTCAGCTTAGGCAACCATTGGTTATTTAAGGGATTTATAGAAAAAACATCGACTAGATTTATTATTTCTCTCAGAAAAAAAACAATCTATAGGATATATGGAAACATTTGTTGGTCATTTTGGCTATAAAAACTTAAAAAAGGTTGACCTTATTGGTTATAGTGGCAGGTTAGCTCTGTTTTATAACAATGATTTTAATGTTTCAATCATCTATCAAAGTAACCGGTTAATCGATATTGAAGCCATTTATAAAGGTAAAACTATTAATCTTACCTTTGTATATGGAGATCCATTACCGAAAAATAGAGATCAAATCTGGGAACGGTTAACACGGTGATATTAGATAATAGGTTTTTACTTTTTAGTCAATTATCCTAAAACACCAATCATGTCGTTGTAGTATTTTAGGTTGTCAATCCAAATGGGTGTGATGCTAGCAATTAAGATGCAATCAGAGTTCACAGAGTCAAGCCAAACAATAACAGGTTTTGGGGTTTCTAGCAGTCCTAAGTGAACATGCAGGAAACAGAAATTCAAGCAGAACAGTAAAATCACTCGACCAACACAGCTTGTTGCCAAGCGCTGGATGTGGTCGAGTGACAAGTCGAGTAACAGGCAAAAATGCTAGCAGAGATACTCGACTGCACAGTCTGTTACCAGACAACTGGGTGGTCGAGTATCAGGTCGAGTAACAGGCAAAAATTGCAAAAACTAAGCAACAAGTTACAAGATGCAGTAAACAATAGCATAGTAAACAAGAAATCAATTAGATGAGAAATTTCCGAGGATGGGGTAATTGAGTAGTTTCATTTCCTCAATTTACAGGTGAGTGACATGCTTAATAAATTATCCCTAGACAACAAGTTCGATAACCAAATCTAAGTGCCACCGCAACAGAGACCCTCAAGATAAACAAGTCCCAGACTCAATCACCATTGACGAGAGCTAACCTAACATGCATTACGAATCAACAAGTTAAAGCCAAAACAATCCCTGTAACCAATACCTTGGTACAGTGCAACGAATCTCTGGAATTAGTAGTTCAGACATTTAATCGAACACCTTTTGGGTGCGGAAATGTCTGGGCTCAAATTCCAGTTGATTAGAAAGCAATAGACATTCAGAACAACTAATATAGAAGGGATCTATAAATCAAACTCAACCACCTAGCATATTGAGAATTCTAAACTACTCTAACCCATCCTCAGAAACCTAGTCACTACTCAGACATCATTGCAGAAAGCATAAACGATGATAAGATTGAAAACATGATAGCAACAGAGTAATAGCAAGATGATAACAGGATGAACAACTTAGTAAACAAAATGAAAAGCAAATACTGAATAGATTAAGAGAAATCCAGATTACAAAATGTCAAGAACACACAGTGTCTACGGAAAAAAACTTGTTTTCGAAAATATAAAGTACAAGCTACTTATAGCAAAATGTTCTGAAACCCTAATACTAAAAACGACACAGTATTGGGACGAATTAAGAACGGTACTCGACCCAGGTGGTCGAGTGACTGGTCGAGTGATCAGCTGGAGTCTTCTGCTCTTCCTTATGGTGGAGTGTCTAGTTGAGTGCGGAATCGAGAAGACTCTGAAGCTGGCAGTCGAGTATTATGTCGAGTGGTGGATGATGGTGGAACTCGACTTGGTGGTAGAGTGATTGGTCGAGTGAATGATGATGGTGATACTCGGCCATGTTGCCTAGTAGTCGAGTGGTGAATCGAAGTGGTGCAGGCAGCTAATCGACCAGGGGGTCGAGTGGTGTTGTGAAGTGGGGAAGTCATCTACTCGACCTCGTGGTCGAGTGGTGGATAGAGTTTCGCGGTTGAGTGATTTGCTGTAGAGGTTGTGGCCGAGTACTTTAGGAACTCCAGGATGACTGTACTCGAGCTCGTGGTCGAGTATGTTGATTTGATCTGGTCCACTTCTTCCAATTAGCTCACCAGCAGCTCCAAATCACCTGAAAACAACACAAATATGCAATATGCATGTAAAACTATCCTAGACATGCAAAGTGATGATAAATGATGAGAAATGGTATAAAACAGTGGTGATATGATGCTAAAGTGATGACAAATGGATGCTCAAAATGTGTAAAATGCACACTTATCAACTCCCCCAAACTTAGTCTTTGCTTGCCTTCAAGCAAACAATTAAGAACAACCTGGAGGTGAGGTTTGAAAGCCGGGACTCAGAACCAAAGCATGAGATATGACAATTAAGATCAATGTATATGCTAACAGTTCTAAAATGCGAGGTGATCGACTTCTACTTAAAAACTTTAGCATGCTCTGTTATGATCCCAATTCACACTCAGTTGCACAATACGTCAAGATCAACCAATCCCTTTAACATTCATTAAGCTCAGGAACATGAATCAAGATATGCATCGCTAGTGAACTCATTTGGCAAAGGACGGGTTATGTGACAAAGATGGTCCCTTTAAGGTGGTTCAGACTTTAATAACAGGGGACTCTCAATGAAAAAGGACTGAGCTTTAGAAGAATGCTAAAGGTAAGTGCCAACCTATGCATACAAGAATAGCACCTCATCTACCCAATGACATAAACCGTGAATAACAAGTAGATGGTCCTATCTCTAAACCCAATGATGATCCTAAGTCTACCATTTTGCACTAAAGGCATATTTCGATTTTTTTCTTGGATCAAGTCATTTCCTTTCATTTCTTTGGCTCTTGCTCTTAAGTAGAAGCTTTTCTTAAACTCTATGAGTCTAGTCTAGTGAATTGGGTTTTTCTTAAACTCTAATGGCTCTTATGATTCTTTTTTCTTTTTTTTTTCGGTTGTTGTTGCCAGTTTTTTACTAGAGTATATCTTATCAATATGATTTTCAGCTTCCTTCTCCTAAAGATTCTAACTCGTTTTCTTTCTTTTCTTTTCACACTCAATCTCAATCCCCAAATAAGTTCCCACCTAGTCCTACCAGGTCCAAAAACGCGGATTGGAACTACATGGGATACTACTCTTGTCGGCTCAAACCTAACACGTTCTACCAAGCTCAATCATGAAAATAGACCTCACATGCTCTCACAAATAACATGGCTTGAAAGAAGGGTTGGTTAAGGGTGGGGGAACTACTCCAATAATAGAAGCAGCTACTTGGATAAGCAAGAGTGGTAAATAAATGAAAGAAAATCCAAATATTATTCTATCCATGAGTTCAAAACCGATACAAAAATGATAATTATAAGTCAGATTCAAGTTCAAATTGACAGGGAAATATGTCATGATATGCAACAAGTGGTTTCTATAGAAAATGGTGCGGTTTTACTTCAAAGTCATTCAAATGCATCAAAGAACTAATAACACATTTAGTGAATCATCATGCTTACAAGGTTATCTCCTCATTGTCCCCTATGCATATGCAACAATCCTAAATGAAACACTATAGACTCGATCCTAAATGTAATGCAACTACATGAACACTCTGTTTTTGTGAAATCATTTTCTGAAATTTTTCAATTTTTGTTTTTTTATAGATGAATGCAGACTCAACTCAAGAGTATATACAATGCAACACACACTTCCTGAGACCTCCCCCAAACTTAAATCACATAGTCCTCTGTGTGGCAAAATTTGGAAGAGAGTACTTAGGACAAAACACATAACAGAAACAAAATATAAGCAAGAGATGATATAGTACAATGTTGAAGTGAGGCGCTTACCTCAGTCGAAGAATGAACGGAGTTGGTCATCAATGGCTACATGTGATTGCTCCCAGGCTAGTGAAGAGTCGCCCAGTTCTGTCTCAGCTCTAGCATGTCGGTACTCGACCTCATTGCCTCTATGGCGGCCAGTACCGCCATGAGTATACTCGATCTCCCTTCTTCTGTTGCGGCCAACACCGTGATCGAGTGATCTCCTAGCGTGGATAAGCTAAAACATGGTCGAGTATTTTTCATTGCTCTGTGGTCGAGTATACTTCTGTACTCTCAGAGCCAGAATCCACTTCACTCAGCTCTTTATACTTTTCTCCTGAAGACACTAACCAAATGCATCAAAAACAATAAGGAAAAATAAAGATATGTACAAAGATAGACATGGGATTCCCTCCCAAGTGAGCCTCTTTTATGTCTCTAAGCTTGACTTCTCATACTCATTAGGCTCAAGGTGGATTGGAGAGAGGAAATGAGGTCTCCTCTCCTTCTTGAGTAGAGTGATCATCATACTCATTAGGATTTCTTGACAAGTCTGCAATTGGGTACTCAGTGGCCATGTCCTCATAGTAAGCTTCTTTTTTTATTAAGATAGTCTTCTCCTCTATACCATTCCGATGTGAATTCACATCCTTCTTTGCTGACCAGAATAGTGGCTCCATTGTCAGGGGCGTCCTTGATGTTGAGTGGTACTTGGTTGAGTTTTCTATTGAGCTCCTTGATTTGATCCTTCAGCTCTTTCACAATATGTGTTGGCCTTTGTATGGCTTTGTCCTACCATTTAGATCTCCCCTTGAGTTCTAACCAATCATCTGACGTCTGAATGCTTGCCTTGAGTTGTTTGGTCGAGCATGAGCTTTCAGGACAAGTTGGAGGCTTCTTTGAGTTGTTGGTGGAATCATTTGGTCGAGCATGTGTTGAACTTACTTCATTAGCTTTTATAATCTTCGTGTCAGACTCCATCAAGCCCTTGTAAACCTGTGAGCCAACTGCTGCCTTGTGTGACTCTAATGACTTCTCAGAACTCAAAGTTTCACTAGGGAGATACCCAGGTTTACCACTCTTAGTCAAAACAGTTTTTTAATTATTTGCTTCTTTAAGTTCCACTTGCAGTTCACCAGCTAGCCGATCCACTTCCTTAACTAAGAAGGTCTGTTCTTCTATTGTCGGCTTCTTCATAGCATCATTGATATCAAACTTCATTTCAAAATTCTTCCCCAGATTAAGATCAATCTTTCCTTGCTTAACATCTATGATTACTCCAACTGTAGCTAAAAACGGCCTTCCTAATATCAAGGGATCTTTTGGTTCTTCATCCATGTTTAGCACTACAAAGTCTGTAGGCACCTCCACATTTCTAATCTTGATAGGCAAATCTTCTAATAACCCATGAGGTAGTCTAACAGACCTATCAGCCAAGATCAAGGAGATATTGCAGTTTTTATACTTGTTGAAACCAACCTCTTAGCTACTGAGAGTGGCATGAGATTTACTGATGGTCCTAGGTCACAAAGGCATTTATTGAAAGTCAATGAACCTAGGGAGCATGGTAGAGTGAATGAACCAGGGTCTCCTAGCTTTTCTGAGACATCGTTCTCCTGTATGATGGCACTGCACTCATGGCTCAAAACTGTTGTTTTCTGAACCTCTTGAATTCTCTCCATGATCAAGTCTTTGAGGAACTTTTGGGAATCCGGGATATGCGTGAGAGCATCAGCAAGAGGTATCCTTAATTCGACTTTCTTGATATTCTTGGCAAACATAGCTCTATACTTATCTTCTACCTCTTTCTTGTGTCGACCAGGAAATGGAAGTGGAGGCTTGTAAGGAGGAGGAATGAATGCTATCTCATTGTTTTTAGCAGCAACTAGTTTTAGAGCAGCGGATGATGTTAATGGATTGGTTGGTCGAGTATCACGGTCGAGTATGGGCTCGAGTACTTCAGTTGGTTTGTCAACTTGATCTTCATTGAGACTAAAATCCTCCCCATCTTGATATGCACTATCCTCAGTGACTGACTTGGGTCTCTCTCTAGTGGATAACTCCTTATGGTGATAGCATGAACATTAACATACTCCTTGGGATTCTGAATTGACTTCCCTGGAAGTCCCGTAACTTTGGGAGAAGAGGTAGATGCGGATTCTCCTTCCAAGTATCTGACTTTAGAATTCAACGCCTCAACTTTTGCATTCAGGTCATTGTAGCTGCAGTCTAGCTTTTGGTGCAATTCAGATATCTTTTTAGCAATCTCAATGGAGCTAGATACTTGTCCCTGATAAGTGTGTATTTTGCAAGTTTTGAGCATCCATTTGTCATCACTTTAGCATCATATCATCACTGTTTTATACCATTTCTCATCATTTGTCATCACTTTAATTACATGTTTAGGATAGATTTGCATGCATATTGCATATTTGCGTTGATTTCATGTGATTTGGAGCTGTTGACGAGCTATCTGGAAGAAGCGGACCTGATCATGTCAAACCACTCGACCCCGAGGTCGAGTAGGAGCTTCAAGATCTCAACAGATCACTCGACCCCCTGGTCGAGTAGAGGACATCACTACTTCACCACATCACTCGACCCCGAGGTCGAGTGTCTTCATCCCATCACCTGACCATCACTCGACCCCGAGGTCGAGTGTCTTCACCTTCATTGCCAGACCACTACTCGATCTCGCCACTCTACCTTGAAGTCGAGTATCTCCATCACCACCACTCGACTACATACTCGATGGCAAGCTTCAGAGTTTTCTTCATCCCGCACTCAACCAGACACTCGAGCACAAGGAAGAAAAGAAGCTATTCACTCGACCTCCCACTCGACTACGTGGGTTGAGTACAGTTCTTAATCCGTCCCAATACTTCGTCGTTTTAAGTATTAGGGTTTCGGAATATTTGGCTATAAGTAGCATGTACTTCACATTTTCGCAGACAAGTTTTTATCTAGTTTTATTCCGCAGACCTTGTGTTCTAGACCTTTTGTAATCCGGATTTTTCTTTATCTATTCAGTATTCAGTATTTAGTTTCTGTTCTTGATTTCGTTTACTGTTGTTCATTCTGTTATCATCCTGCTGTTACACAGTTGTTATCATGTTTTCAAGTTGTTCAACGTTTATGCTTTCTGTTATGATGTCTGAGTAGTGAATAGGTTTCTGAGGATGGGTTAGAGTAGTGTAGAATTCTCAGTATGCTAGGTGGTTGAGTATTGATTGATAGATCCCTTCTGGATTAGTTGTTCTTAATGCCTATTGCTTTCTGATCAACTGGAATTTGAGCCCAGACATTTCCGCGCCCAATAGGTGTTCGATGAAATGTCTGAACCACTAATTTCAGAGATTCGTGGCCCTGTACCAAGGTATTGGTTGCAGGGAGCGTTTTGGCTTTAACTTGTTCATTCGTAATGCTTGTTAGGTTAGCTCTCGTCAATGGTGATTGAGTCTGGGACTAGGTTAACTTGAGGGTCTCTGTTGCGGTGGCACTTAGATTTGGTTAATGAACTTGTTGTGTAGGGTAATTTATTGAGCATGTCAATCACTTGTAAACTGAGGAAACGAAACTACTCGATTACCCCATTCTCGGGAATTCTTTATTTGATTGATTTTATTGTTTACTCTACTGCTGTTTACTGCATCCTGTCATCTGTTGCTTAGTTTCTGCAATTCTTTACTGTTACTCGACCTGGTACTCGACCACCCAGTTGTCTGGCAACAGACTGTGCAGTCGAGTATCCCTGTTACATTTTCTGTCTGTTACTCGACCTGTCACTCGACCACACCCAGTGCTCTGTAACGAGCTGTGTTGGTCGAGTGTTTATTTGTTTCTGCTTGATTTTCTGTTTTCTGCAGGTTCACTTAGGACTGCTAGAACACACCAAAACCTGTTATTGCTTGGCTTGACTTAGTGACTTCTGATCACATCTTGATTGTTAGCATCACACCCATTTGGATTGACAACCTTCAGTACTACAACGACATGATAGTGTTTTAGGTTTAATTGATTAAAAACCTATTATCAATTTGGCGCCATTGCCGATTGGGTGTTTGTTTGTTACATTTGAGATTTCAGACTTGCTTAGATCAAGTTCTTTTTCAATTTTCAAATCGGTTGCTAACTGTGTGTTTTCCTTGTTGTCTTCTTGATCCAGGTACACCTCTGTTGTATGCGAACTCGATCAACAGGCAATCAGAACCTCCTTTTCAACGACAACATCGACCACATAGCTCGCGAACTCAGAGAAAGGAGAAACACAGTCAACCTTGTACCTCAGCAACCAGTCGAAATGGCTGAAGAATAGAATCAACAAAATGGCCCTGCCAACATTGGTGCTGGAGATGCACCACGTGATCACCGTCAGAGGAAAGGAATTGCACCTCCTGCTATCCAGAACAACAACTTCGAGATTAAGAGTGGTCTCATCTCGATGATTCAGGGGAACAAATTCCATGGTCTGCCAATGGAGGATCCACTCGACCACCTTGATGAATTCGATAGGCTCTGCAACCTAACAAAGATCAATGGTGTTAGTGAAGACGGATTCAAGCTCCGTTTGTTTCCATTCTCCTTGGGCGACAAAGCACACATCTGGGAGAAGAATTTGCTCCATGACTCAATCACCACTTGGGATGATTGTAAGAAGGCTTTTCTATCAAAGTTCTTCTCCAATGCCAGAACTGCAAGACTCAGAAATGAGATTTCTGGTTTCTCACAGAAGACTGGTGAAAGCTTATGTGAAGCATGGGAGCGTTTCAAGGGTTACACCAACCAATGCCCTCATCATGGCTTTACTAAAGCCTCTCTGCTCAGCACTCTTTACAGAGGAGTCCTACCACGCATCAGAATGCTTCTGGATACCGCCAGCAATGGAAATTTCCAGAACAAAGATGTTGAAGAAGGCTGAGAATTGGTTGAGAACCTTGCTCAATCAGATGGTAATTACAACGAGGACTGCGATAGGACCGTCAAAGGCACAGCTGACTCTGATGACAAACACAGGAAGGAGATCAAAACGCTGAATGACAAGCTGGACAGGATTCTTCTTAGCCAGCAGAAGCATGTGCACTTCCTTGTTGATGACGAGCAGTTTCAAGTCCAAGATGGGGAGGGTAACCTGTTGGAAGAAGTCAGCTACATCAACAACAACCAAGGTGGCTACAAAGGGTATAACAACTTCAAAACCAACAACCCCAACCTCTCCTACCGCAGCACCAACGTTGCTAATCTCAGGATCAGGTGTATCCTCCACAGCAACAACAAGGGCAGAACAAACCTTTTGTTCCATACAACCAAGGTTTCGTTCCCAAACAGCAATTTCAGGGGAACTACCAACAACAACCACCACCTGGGTTTGCACCTCAGCAAAACCAAGGTCCTGCTGCTCCTGATGCTGAAATGAAACAGATGGTACAACAGCTGCTACAGGGACAATCATCTAGCTCAATGGAAATTGCTAAGAAATTATCTGAATTGCACCATAAGCTGGATTGCAGCTACCAAAGTGGAGGCATTGAATACCAAAGTCAGATATTTGGAAGGACAATCATCATCTACCTCTACACCAAAAGTTACAGGACTTCCTGGGAAGTCAATACAGAATCCAAAGGAGTATGCAGCTGCTAACGCCATCACCATATGCCATGATCGAGAGCTGCCAACTCGACCTGTCCCTGATTTCATCATTGGGGACAGTGATGTTCAAGAAGGGGAGGCTTCTACCCAAGTTGAAGTCTCTATTGTTAAATTCAACCATTCTGCTGGTTCTCGCCATCTCACTCAATCCACCTCGGAAGAGAAGGCCGCCATAATCGAGAGAATGGTAAAACGATTCAAACCTACTCCACTACCCTCACGTGCTCTTCCGTGGACATTCAGGAAAGCGTGGATGGAGAAATACAAGTCTGTTGCAGCGAAGCAGCTGGACGAGATTGAAGTAGTGATGCCACTGATGGAAGTTCTCAACCTGATTCCTGATCCTCACAAAGATGTGAGAAATTTGATACTGGAAAGGATCAAGATGTATCATGATTCAGATGATGAAAGTGATGCACTCCATCTCGAGCTGCTGATAAGAGGATTGTTCAAGAGAAGTTAGAAGATCCTGGATCTTTCACTCTACCATGTTCCATTGGGGAATTAGCTTTTAGCGATTGCCTGTGCGATCTCGGAGCCTCTGTCAGCTTAATGCCACTCTCTGTGGCAAGAAGGTTAGAGTTTATTCGGTATAAACCTTGTGACCTGACTTTGATCCTTGCGGATAGGTCTTCCAGAAGACCCTTCAGCATGCTTAAAGATGTACCAGTCATGATTAATGGAGTAGAAGTGCCTACAGACTTCGTGGTGCTGGATATGGAAGTAGAGCATAAGGATTCCTTAATACTGGGAAGACCCTTCTTAGCTTCAGTGGGAGCAGTGATAGATGTCAGGGAAGGGAAAATAAGTCTCAACCTTGGAAAGCATATCAAGTTGCAGTTTGGCATCAACAAAACTCCACAAGGGTTAACAGAAGATGGAAGAACCTCTGGAAATGATAGAGTGATCTCAAGAGAAGAATATGAGACTGAAAGAGTGAAAGAATTTAAAAAGAGGTCTGATAAGCAAGATGAAACTATAGAGAAGCTAGCCCACACTGTTGAGGAACTTAGAAGTAAGCTGAATCAGTTGCAGAAAGAAGCTCAACCTAAAGGCGGGATTGACACTATCCCGAGAAAGAAGTTCACTTCAAGATGGTCTGAAGAGACAGATTACCCTCCAGAGGAGAAAAAAGCATATTTTGAAGAGAGGGGAATTGAGTATTCTGCTGCACAATTCTCCAGGGAGGACGCTGAGTATGATGATGGTATCAGAGAGGATTATGCAGACCCTCTCTATAGTTCATTTTCCTCTTGATAAGTGTGAGGTGTCAAGCTAGAGACTTTAAACAAGCTCACTTGGGAGGAAGTCCCATGATTATCCTTGTGAATAATTTTTACTTTCTTGTTATTTTTGATTTGTTTTTGTTGTGTTTGTGGTTCTCAGGATTAGAGGAATAACGTGAGGCTAGAGTAAAAATTCAAAACTTTTACTCTACAGAGAGCCTAGAGATCGAGTACATTGGTCGAGTGTGAGTGATATTTAAAACCCAAAAAAATTTAAATCATTATTTTACCCGACCAACAGAAGCTACAGAGACTTGCAGGGAGAAGCTACAGAGACTTGCAGGGATTTCCTGCAGTTTACAGTAGGTTTTCTGCAAATTTTCTCAGTCAACAGAGTGTGGGCCACGCGCTTAGGATAAACTGGAGAGAGAATCTAAAACTCAACCTCAACCACTCTTTTTGAAGCTTCACTCGACTTCAACAAATCCACTCGACCTACCTCTTTTCATCTCACCACCGACACTCCAATCTCTCTACACCACGAATCGCCGTTCAAAGAGCCACTCGATCCAGATAACTTCACTCGACCTCCTAGAGCCACTCGACCTCCGCGCCGCCGTTACCAGTTCATTCCCTCCGTCACCCGACCAGACCACTTCACTCGATTCCTTTTATATACTCGACAAATTCATCCACATCAACCGCCGTCTCTTTCAAAAGAAGCTACTCGACCTTGTTTCCCAGTCTCGTAGCCGCACTCGACCGACGCCGCCTCAACCGATTTCAACAATTCACTCGACGACCATAAAGCACTCGACCCCTACAAAAGCAACTCGGTTTCTTGTTCTTGAATTCAACAGAGCCTTTCAACTTCAGAGAAGTTACTCGACCTCTAGGCTTCACGACTCACTCGACCTACTGAAGCATTCCAACTCAAATTCGGAGAAGATACTCGATCCAATTCGTCTAAGGGGAACTCAGGAACAGCTCAGTCTACTCGAGTACAGAATTGTACTCGATCAATAGGGTCTATTTCATTGCATATTGATAACAATTTTGGCTTCATTGCTATCTTTGAGACTAACCTATTGACATTTGAGCTTTGAGTTCTAAATTTCTACAGGGGAATCATGAGCAATTACAGTGGCAGTTCTTCTGTTGATCCTGACTACAACATGGATGACACAGAGTCGTCTTCTTCAAGGCCTGAGAGAGAACAAAGAGAATATGAAAGCTTTAGAAGAAAAGCTGAGATAGCCCGAGGGAAGAGAGCGATGACAGAGAGGTATGAGCTTATAGACGAATATCTGGAAGATGAGTACATGCCTGAGCATACTCGCAGAGCTACCAAACTTCTGCACAAGCCCGACGTATTGCCTGCTGAGGAATATATTAGGCTCTTCAAGCTGAATGAGTTCTGTAGCATGAGGTATCCTTGCCTGACCACACTTGCACAACTCGGATTGTTGGAGGATGTTCAGCACCTGTACCAGAGTTGTCATATGGACACTCTGATGGCTTATCCGTATGTAGCATATGAAGATGAGACAATTCAGTTCCTCTCCACGCTGCAAGTGGAGCTTTACCAAGGTATGACCTCTGATGAGTTGGATTGTGAAGGATTGGGATTCTTGAGATTCTCTGTGTATGGTCGTGAGTATAGGTTATCAATCAAGCGATTGGAAGAATTGTTTGGTTTCCCCAGTGGAACGGGATCTAAGGCCCAAGTATGACAGAGAAGAGTTGAAAGACTTGTGGATCACCATTGGCAGCTCTGTACCGCTGAATTCTTCCAGGTCAAAGAGCAATCAGATACGCAGCGCTGTCATCAAGTACTTCCTACGTTCTATAGCCAATGTACTCTACTCCCAAGAGATCACAGGGACGGTTACTAACTCTGATATGGAGATGATCGCAATGGCTCTCAAGGGAACTCTGCGCCAAACTAAGAATGGCATGTCTCTCCAAGGTGAAATCAATGACACACCTCTCTCGATACTTCTTCTGATCCATCTACTGTGGATATAAGAGCTGGGCTGTCAGCAATAACCACAAGAGAGCACGAGGCGCTCTGTGCATAGGTGGTGTTGTGACACCGATTCTGATCGCTTGTGGAGTCCCAATCACTTCTGATGGACTCGAGCCGCGAGCAATGGATATCGAGCACCTACGTCACTGCGAATTCCTGGAGTTTGCAATGGTTGACGACTTGCACAGGTTCAGGTTTGAGCATTCTACAGACAAGAGAGCTAGCATCCTTCTCCCCAGCCCTGAGGTTACACGGATAATAGAGGGAGATAACATTGATTTTCGGCCTGAGGTTGGACGCCTCTACTATGGGAACGCTCCGTCATTGGATGAAGATGATCTTCTAGAAGAAGCTGCTTCGGATGGGATGGATGAAGACAGAGCAGTGGAGTTCGACACTAGCATGTATCACTTTGGTGAACATGTACCTCCAGCGAGGGAGAGCAAGAGCTTGACTGAAGCTCATAAGAACAACAGTAAACTGCAAAAGTGGTGCAAGAAGCAGGATAAGCTGCTCGCCAAGTGTTTCAAGACTATCAAGCTTCTGACAGATAAGCTGAGTTGTTCCTCCTCCACCACTGCTATTCCACAGGGACAACCTCCTCTGGAGATGCCATCGAGGAGATTTGATGAGCCTGAGCACAGGCCTGAGCTTAGCGAGCAGAGAGTCTCACATGTCCCGGCTAGGCATTCGTCATTCGAATCCCGGGAGCACAAGAGAAGAAGGAAGGCTACACTCACTCGATCTAGCAGCATATCACGCCTCATTCACTCGAGAAGGTCACTCGACCGCGGTGCTGGCCGCAGCATAAGGAGAGAAGTCAAGTATCCACAGAGCGGTGCTGGCCGCCACAGAGCTGATGAGGTCGAGTACCCACCTGTTGGAGCTGATACAGAACAAGGTGGTTCGTCTATTGCCTGGGAGCAATCACAGGCAGCCATTGACAAGCAACTACGTTTATTCTTCGACTGAGGTAAGCGCGTCAATTCACCATTGTATTATACCATCTGTTGTGATTTGTTTCTTCATTTTATTTCTGTGATTGGATTTGTCCTGAGTACTCTCTTCCAAGTTTATGCGCACAGTGGACTGTGTGATTTAAGTTTGGGGGAGGGCTCAGGAAGTGTGTGTTGCATTGTGTATATTTTTGAGTCTGCATTCATCTAAGGCATAGAAAAACCAAAAAAAAATTTGAAAAATTTCAGAAAACGATTTCACAAAAAAAAAAGAGTGTTCATGTAGTTGCATTACA
The DNA here is from genome assembly GCF_000001735.4 of Arabidopsis thaliana. NCBI lineage: Eukaryota > Viridiplantae > Streptophyta > Magnoliopsida > Brassicales > Brassicaceae > Arabidopsis > Arabidopsis thaliana. The sequence goes on along the minus strand of NC_003075.7, from coordinate 4,178,210 downwards.
TTTAGGATCGAGTCTAGAGTGTTTCATTTAGGATTGTTGCATATGCATAGGGGATAATGATGAGATAGCGTTGTAAGCATTTTGGTTCACCGGATAAACTCAATGCCCTCGTTGCTAGTTGTCTGTTGCGTAGTCAATGAATTTGAAATAAAACTGAACCATGCCTAGATTGCTCTACTCGACCACACTGTCATGATCTGATACCATTCCCTATCAATTTGAACCTGAATCTGATCTTTAATTATCATGTCTGCATCAAATTTGAACTCATGGATACCCTAAAATACTTGGATTTTCTTATTCATTTTGATCACTCTTTTAATTCAAGTAGCTGACTCTCCTTATTAGAGCAGTTAACCCAAACCCAAACCCAAACCTAGACTTTCTTTCAAGCCCTATATCACTTGTGAGTGTTTGTGAGGTCTTATTCCGATTAAGCTTGGTAGAAAGTGTTAGGTTCGTAACGACAGAGATAGTGTCTCATGTAGTTCTAGTTCGCATTTTTCGGACTAGATAGGACTAGGTGGGCGCTTATACTTTGGGTTGGGATGTGTTTAAAAGAAGAAAAGGGCTTGATTCATTGATAAGAAAAGGTAAAAGACTCTAGGTGAAGTAAGCTAAAGAAGCAGAAAAAATCTAGTAAAGGTTTTGGGATTTGTAAAGAAAAGAAAGAGTTCTTGTTAGTTATTGAAGATGGGCAAAAGCCCTTGGTTTTAGAATGTTTAAAAACAGGAACCTTAGTTGTTAAAGAAATCCAAATCCGCTAGATGTATCAAAGTGTTGAGAAAGCTTCTCCTAGAGTTAAGAGAAAAGAAAAGAATGATTAGAAAAAAGGCTTAAAAGATTCATGAATGCAAAGGGTAGAGTTAAGTTTTTATATTGGGATTGGAGATGGGATTACCATTAGAGCTTTATTTGATGTATTCTGGGTAGATGGGATCTTATCTCTGTATGCATAGCTTGGGACTTACCTTTAGCATTCTACTAAAGCTTAATCATTTTTTGAGAGATCCCCTGTTACTGAAGCCTATTCTGTAAGGGACCATCTTTGTCTCTTGACCTTTTACCTTAGCCAAATGAGTTCATTGATGATGCATTGCTTGATTCACGTTCCAGAACTAATGAATGTTAAAGGGATTGGTAGATTTGAAAACTTGTGTAGGTCGAGCATATGAGTCGGATTGATGATGAGGCATGGCTAATGTTTTTAAGTAGAATTCGATCTTGCACCTTAGAACTTTCAACTTGGACATTGATTTCATCTGGTTTATCTGGTGCTTTGGCTCTGAGTCCCCGCTTTCAAACCTCACCTCCACCTTGTTCTTGATTATTTGTTTGAGGGCAAGCAAAGACTAAGTTTGGGGAGTTGATAAGTGTGTATTTTGCATGTTTTGAGCATCCATTTGTCATCACTTTAGCATCATATCATCACTGTTTTATACCATTTCTCATCATTTTTCATCACTTTACATGTTTAGGATAGATTTGCATGCATGTTGCATATTTGCGTTGATTTCAGGTGATTTGGAGCTGTTGACGAGCTATCTGGAAGAAGCGGACCTGATCATGTCAAACCACTCGACCCCGAGGTCGAGTAGGAGCTTCTAGATCAGAACAGATCACTCGACCCCCTGGTCGAGTAGAGGACATCACTACTTCACCACATCACTCGACCCCGAGGTCGAGTGTCTTCATCCCATCACCTGACCATCACTCGATCACATCACTCGACTCCGAGGTCGAGTGTCTTCACCTTCATTGCCAGACCACAACTCGATCTCGCCACTCTACCTTGAAGTCGAGTATCTCCATCACCACCACTCGACTACATACTCGATGGCAAGCTTCAGAGTCTTCGTCATCCCGCACTCAACCAGACACTCGAGCACAAGGAAGAAAAGAAGACTCCAGCTATTCACTCGACCTCCCACTCGACCACGTGGGTCAAGTACAGTTCTTAATCCGTCCCAATACTTCGTCGGTTTAAGTATTAGGATTTCGGAATATTTGGCTATAAGTAGCATGTACTTCACATTTTTGCAGACAAGTTTTTATCTAGTTTTATTCCGCAGACCTTGTGTTCTAGACCTTTTGTAATATGGATTTCTCTTTATCTATTCAGTATTTAGTTTCTGTTCTTGATTTCGTTTACTGTTGTTCATTCTGAAGTTGGCCCAATGTAATATATATGAAGTCCAGCCAATTTTATGACCAGCCCAAGAAGAGCCCAAACCAAGTGGGTAATTTGCTGGTCAAGAGGAGTGACGAAAATAGCATTTCAAGAGTCATTTTGGAGCCAATAAGTGGAAGGGTTATCTTTAAACTTTCAAACTAGTTTTTATTTCTATTCATTTTCCAAGGTAGTCTTGTGAGTGTGTTCCAAGACTTCCTTCTTCTTTATAAACCTCTTGTAATCTCTTATGAGAACTCATCTATCTTTATATCAAAAACTCTCTCTTAAAAATAGATCATGGATCCATTTTCGTATGTGAAATTTTGATCTTTCTCGACTTATAAAAAGGCTTTTCCGCATCCTTTTGTGGCGTCATTCAATCCATCATCTCGTCTTTGAGTTGTGTGTCGTCTCTATTTCGAGAATATCCACTCCAGATCTTCCAAGTGTCGAAATTGGGATTGATTCCTCACCAAGATCATATCATGTGGTATCAGAGAACACTTGGAGGTTGAGTCTTTTCTGTCTGTCATCTTGTTTTAATTTTCATAATTATTTGGTGTGTCATGAATTTGCGAAATCACTTGTCACGGGTTCGAAAAAGAGTCTAGTATTTTGTAAATTTGTTTTTAGAATTTTTAGAAACTATTTGATAATTTTTAGCGTCCGATTAAGTCGAACAGTCGTGATTAGGGTTGTAGGAGAGTTTTGTGTAAGTTGAAGGGTCATTTTGTGTTTCTTGTGTTGAATCCTTTCTATTACAAAAAGCACTTGTTACTGGTGTATTTTTGCTTTGTTTCTCAGGTCGCAATGTCAACAACTGAGGAGAGATCAAGCCACAACCGCAACAATCGTCTAATTGAAGCTCTTACCATTGAAATGGAACAAATTTTCGACAGCCACTTAGATCAAATTCGTCAAGGGCATCACAGAGCACGAAAAAGGAAGGAACAAGAGCTTAATTCTAAGCCACCAGACAACTCACTGAGATCAACACAGAGCAGCCCACAGAAAATCCCTCACACTCCCAAATCCAAATCTGTGTTTCATTCTGATTATAAACCGACTAATGCATTTTTTAAATTTTCAGGAAAAGAAGATTACCTAGAGTGGGAGAAAAACATGGACGAGTGGTTTTCCTACAAAAACTTCTTGAGCGAGATGAGATTTGTTTGTGCACTTAGCCACCTCACGGGAGACGCTTACAAATGGTGGTTGCAAGAAGTTGATGATCGTTTATATTATAAGGAGCCACCTATCACTTTGTGGAGAGATCTTAAGGAACTTCTAAGGAATAAATATGCTCTACAAGCATCAAATCGCTCTCGAAAAGTCAGTGTCACAGCCCAAGGGTTAGCAGTTCAAGAAAAGAAAGAACCCTTAGCCCCATAGCGGAACAACAGTTGAAGGATGAAATTCTGAAGATTCTCAATGCTTACAACAAACCCAAGAAAGCTAAGTCAACATCTCAACCAAAAATGGTCACCGAAAAAGTTGTAGTTCAGAAGCAAAGCTTAAAACCATCACTTGAATTAAGCGTTGAGCCAATGCACTGTAAGTCTTGTAATCTTTTAAAATCCAGGGGATTCACTTGTTATAATTGTCGTAAGAAAGGACATTTAGTTGCAACTTGCCCTAAAAAACTTGAGCTAACTAATACTTCATTAGAATCGAAACTGATCTCACCTAACTCAAGTAGTGAAGTAGTTAGTCAAGGTTTAGAAAATTCTAGTTCTTGTGTCATGCACTTGTTCTTGTCAAAGGATGTTGATTCAGGTCATACTATGGAGCATGAGAATGACAAAACTGAATGAAGCACAAAAGAGGAGAATCATCATTTGGTGTCAACCACTTCACAAGCTTGTCGAGTTGACTATGTTTCAAAGATCACCATCTTGAACAAGAAAGGACCGCCATATGTATCTCAACCAGTTCTAAACCGAGAGTTACCTAAAGAAGAACCACGTGAATTAGGAGGATAAACTCAAGTTGAGGCTGTCATTGTTCACAAACAATCACCTGGAGCTGAATGCAATATTTTTTTCAAGGATAAACCACCAGATGCTACACCACCATTTAGAACTCGAGGTAATTATCTAAACTCCCAAAAACGAATGAAAGCTAATTTGCTTTCTTTTGGTGAAGGTTGTACACTTTGGAGGCCAATCAAGAAGACTAATGATCGGGAGATAAACACTCATCATATGAGTCAATCAAGAGATCCTCGTGAAGATTATCAAAATCAACTTCGGCTAAATCACATGGGAAAATGTATAGGCAAGCAATCAATTTTTTTTGTGAGGGCTAGTAAGGTTAAAATTATTTGTTATCAAAACACCCATGTTTATTGCTTAACTATGAAGAAGCTCTCATGAGCTTGACTAACTGTGCACCGGTGCTGCCGAGTGAGATGATGTCTCTTTTGCAGGATTATAAGGTCATGTTCTCACTGGATAAACCTATAGGACTACCATCCATACATGATGTATCTCAAAGTAACATTTGGAGACCAGGAGATTATCTAGGACGTTCAAATCTTATACCACATGAGATTTTGGTCATTTTACTTCACTTTTTCGTGAAGAGCCTAAAATTGATCTTTCTTCACTTGGTTCATTTCATACTTATCTATGGCGGCCAGGAGAGTTTTTAGATACCTTTAGGGAGAATGAGTTGGTCACCAACAATGTCTTGATCCAAAATGAACCCCCCGATCCAACGCCACTTCCATTAGTCATGATGATACCAAGCACCGAACACACTGTGAACCTTACTCAGGTAAGTAACTCTTTAACTCGATTTGTTTCTCATGTTTCAATAATTGTTACTATGAGTTTATCATATTTAGGAAACATTGAGAAAGAGTTAGATTTAATTAAAGAATATTTGGAATCAAACTCTTGTCTTAGGATAAAAGAAAAACATGAACATTTCAAGAATGGTGCATTGATTAAAGCTGAGCCATGTTTACTTGTTTATAGTGATTTCATGACTACGATAACGCACTTGTTTTTTGCCAAAGGGTTTGACAACATTGCAGGTATAAAAGAGGAGCCACCAGACTTAGATCTTCTCTCGTCCAATCTCTTTAAGAGGACTGGAATTGGAGTTGTTTTGATGCCAAAGATCGATTGTCCATTCAACCGAAGAAGAAGAAAAAGCGACAATGCTTATGAACTTGAGCTGCAAGGTAAGTATAATGTGAGTTCCAATATCAATGAATCTTACTTGGTTCTTTTCATTGTAGGTGAATTGTATTTGAGGTCAAATCCTTTTCAAGTGGGAGAGGATGATGTAATCATAGAAAGCACAAAGGACTTGGAATTTGATCAAGAGCTTGTAGCCGAGGAAAAGCTTGAAGCAGAGGAGCAGCTTGAACCTAAGGAGCATTTTGAAGTCCATGGAACCGAACCATGGTATAACATTTAGAAGTTGGCCCAATGGAATATATATGAAGTCCAGTCAATTTTATGACCATCACAAGCCCAAGAAGAGCCCAAACCAAGTGGGTAATTTGCTGGTCAAGAGGAGTGACGAAAATAGCATTTCAAGAGTCATTTTGGAGCGAAGAAGTGGAAGGGTTATCTTTAAACTTTCAAACTAGTTTTTATTTCTTTTCATTTTCCATGGTAGTCTTGAGAGTGTGTTCCAATACTTCTTTCTTCTTTATAAACCTCTTGTAATCTCTTATGAGAACTCATATATCTTTTTATCAAAAACTCTCTCTTAAAAATAGATCATTGATCCATTTTCGTATGTCGAATTTAGATCTTTCTCGACTTATCAAAAGGCTTTTCCGCATCCTTTTGTGGAGTCATTCAATCCATCATCTCGTCTTTGAGTCGTGTGTCATCTCTATTTTGAGAATATCCACTCCAGATCTTCCAAGTGCCGAAATTGGGATTGATTCCTCACCAGGATCATATCAATGACATAAACTTTATTGAGTCATCAACAACCGAGAGCAAAACAGCAAGAATTACCGATGGTCACGCCAGTCATCGTGACTTTGAAAGTCAATTCGATATCACATAAAAGTCAACAAAATACTACAAAGGATCTAGTGCATGTTGGAAAAGAGCCCACTAAACAGGATTTGATAAGCGGATAAAATTCAGACGACAATAAGTTAGTCGGTCTCACTCTGAAAAATTCAAGAGAGAGAAGATAGAGAACCCACCTCAATAGGATTTTAACATTTTTTTCTCAATGATTCAGCTACTAGTTTAAAACAAAATTTTCTAGTTAAAAGCAAAATAAAAACAAAATTTTCAATTTCAAAACTACTCGGAGGTGGTGGAAAATAGAACTAGACTCCATGCATAAATCAGTTTTGTTTCGTTCTATTTATGTGTTACTTTAAAATATGCATTCTATTTGTGAAAAGAGGTTCCACGATATCTTACACTTTAAAACTATAACAATAATATTTATTTTTATTTTAGTATTGATTATATTATTTTTAACAAAATAATAACCATTAATATCATATTTTAGAAATGTGTTAGTTTTTATTATAGGCTAAGATTTTTTTTAAAAATTTAGATATATAAACGTAACTAAGTATATATTAAAAAAAGGTCTTTAAAAAGATATACTTACAAATCAGTTTTTTTGAGAAATATTCTTTAATTAAACAAAATTGTTTTGATTTTTAATATATGGGATAATATGATAATATAGGCAATAAATCAATATGTAGCACAATTATGTTAATGGCAAATTTTGAGAAACTAAAATCATTTTACGCTAAACTTTTCTTTACTCCGTCTTTTAAATATATATATATATATATTATTAAGAGAGAATGGGGGACAAAAATTTTCAAGCCATTTAAGCCATTTTACAAAAACACGTTACAAGAAAAAACAAACAAAACAAATTAAGGGTAAAACCGTCATTATTTGTGCTCTTCGCAGCCGACCCGAGCCGCGACCGTAACCGACCCGTTTCAATGACGCGCGGATCCTCTTTCTCGTGCAATGGGCCTCACTTCTATTTCTCATTTGGCGTCAAAGAGAGCAGTTAGCCCATTTGCGTTAAACACCAGTCTTAGCAAACATTTATTGCTCAATAATTTGCCTCATTTCCAAGATATTCTTAGTTCTTGAAGATATTCTACAAATCACAACCAATTATGTATGATTCCTATATTCTTTTGAGATAGTATATTTAGTTATGATTTCATATATAAAAATATCCGGTGTTGCTCTAGGGTTTCAGAATCAAGTCCTAACAGTATAAATATTCAAGAATATCATCAATTCTAAAGCATCACTTTTCTTTCTCATCTATACACATAATCAATGAGTTTACCTTTAGGTTTAACGTATCTTAGTGATGTCAAGCCTTTCAAAACAAATTGGCGTTTCCGTGTCAAGATCCTTCATCTATGGAGGCAAACAAATTGACGTTAGATGTCATTATATGTGATGAAAATGTATGAGAGAATGCTATTGATTAAATATATGAATCTATATATATTTCGCTTTGAAACATTTAACATGTTCTTATGTGTTTTTGTTTATTTTGTTTTGATATAGGGATCTAAGATGCAGATCCCCATTAGAAAGCATTATATTGGCAAGTTTCACATGTCACTAAAGGTTGGTGATTGGATGATCATTGATACCTTCACTTTGAGTCCTTCGTATGGCAAGTACAAGATATCGAGTTTGAGCTATCGAATGGGCTTTAACCACAACACAGATGTGATTAAATGTGATCCTGTATCGGATAGTGTTTTTCTGGATCTAGCATATTTTGAAGGGGTTAAGACCGAGAGTTATGATGAAAATGTTCTAATTGGTACATATTTTCTAAATTCCATATCATTAATTTAACTCAAACAAAATGTCTGTTATGGATTTTAATATTAACAGAGTATTCTTTACAATGGCAGACATATTAGGTCAAGTGGTGAGTGTGGGAAAAGTGGATGATATTATGGCTCAAAACAAACCAAACAAAAAACTAGAGATTCAAATAAGAGATGCCAGGCAAGTAGAACATTATTTTCATATAATTTTTGATTCATAATAACTATGTTTTCAAACAAGTAATATTGAAATCGTTTGTTACTGTATTAAAGCAATGAGGGTTTGTTTTGTACTTTGTGGGCTGTGTTTGCTGAGAAAGTATTTAGTGCTTTAAAAAGTGTAAAGCATGACGAGAAGACAGTGGTTCTGATATGCTATGCTAAAATCAATAATTTTAAAGGTATTCACTCTTCCCTTAACTATGTCTAAAGTAGTCAATATTGGATGTATATGTGCATGTCTTAGTTAACATATATTGTCTAATTCTGTTATAAAGGTGAGATTAGTATTACAAGTGCTTTTGATGTTTCGAATGTCATAATCAATCCAGTTCATATTCATGAGGTTGAATTGTTCGTGAAATCGTAAGTGCAAATATATTATGACCTTCTTTGTTCTGTTTAAATTCACAAACATTTTAAACAGACAAATGTGGATTTGCAGACTCCCAAGTGATGGTCTTGCTCTCACTATTCAAGATAATTATGGAACCGTGACATAATTAAGGTGAAAACGGATAATTTTTTTGATTATCCTGCCAAAATGATTGTTGATTTACTTGCTGGGAAAGAGGTAAGTATATTTCCACTAATTCCTAAATTACTGCTTTTAGTTGAAGTACCTATAATATTGTGATTGTTTTTGGAATCAGGTTGGGCAATGGAGAATACTTGGTTCTATTTTTGCCATTGATACCGATTTGGGTTGCTTCTATTTTTGATGTCCTAAATATAACAGAAAAACTGAGCAGGTTAAAAAATCTACCAGCACTGGTAAGATGGTTAAGACACCTATGAAACCTAAGTTCTTGTGTGACAAATGTCAAGAGAGCATCACAAATGTGGAGGCAATGTCAGAATGTTTTCTATTACTCTTTTATCTTGTACAAGATAAAAAAAAATTGTTTCTATTGGTATACAGAAAATTTAAAGGTTTTTAAGTGTATATTAATTTGATATGTACAATACATTTTATTCCAGGTACAAGCTTGAGGTTCGTGTAATGGACCAGACAGCTGAAATTAAACTCATGGTGTTTGAAAATAATGCAACCAAACTTATTGGGCAAACTTCTGAAGTGTTAGTGGATGGACAATATGAAGAGGTATTAAATATATACTATCATTCAAGTATTAGCTATATGTCTATGGTAGAATGAAGAGTACTAACGTGAGACATGTGTATAGATTGAGGATCCTACGATCATACCTGATGTCATCACAAATTTGTGTGGAAAGACATTCCATTTTCTGGTCAGTGTTGAGAAAGCCAATATTTATGGTGGTAAAGATATTTACAAAGTTACAAAAGTACATTTTGGAACAGACATAGCAAAAGAAGAATCAGGTTTGCTTGAAGACACTCAATATGATTCATCAACAATTGGGTCTGAGGAACAAGTATGATCATATTCACCTTAATACAATTCAAACTGCTTATTAAGTGTTTTGTACTGATATAACAAATTATATTTCTCAATTTTTATTGTATAGGGTCAATTGATGTTAACTGATAGCAACGAGAACTGTGCTGATGATAAAAACACTTAACTGTCTACTCCTTCATCTAAGCGTGGTTCTAAGTTGTCTGATATGGCTGATCAATCGAGTACCACTAAGAAGTTATACTCTAGGGTTAACTCAGAAAATGGAGATGATGAGATTGGAACAAATGTGATAATAGAAAATGTTGATGAGGTTAAAGTTATTTCAGATGATGCTGGAAGTCTACTGATAAAAGGAGTAGTTAAAGAGATTGAGCCCCAAACCTCAAAAGCTAAAGGATCAACAAAAATGACGACAGAAAGATACAAGGAATAAAATTAGTTATATGTTTTCACAATTGTTTTTTGGTTTTGGATCTAATAAAAGTCAGATTTTTCTGACTTCGTTTATATTTTTTAATAAGTATTAACAACATTTTCAATTTTTATGATGCTTTATACATTTATATGTATTGCTATTTTTGTTAGAGATTTTATTTCTGGTTTTCACTATCTTTGTTCTACTATATATTTATACTTTTTATCCTAACTCTATTTTCTTATTGAATAGCAAATAACCGGTTTCGAAATTATACTGAAACAAATGAAAACATCAGAAGATCTTTGGAATTTTATAGTCAATATACTTGCATGGTATATTATTGAAAAGTAAGATGTGATATATCAAAAATATAATTGTTAAATCTGAATTTTCAAAAATAAACCAAATCAATGGATCTTGAAACCCTCAAAAGAAGCTGTCTAAATTCAAAAAAGTAATCATTCATTGGCAAAAATTTGAAATTCATTTCTGATATAATTATTTTTGAAAAAATAAGAAGTTCTGTATATTGGAAAGATCAATAGATTCTCTCCTTATCTTATTCATCTTCCACACAAGAAAAAACAGTAGAAACCCTCAAAAGAAGCTGTCTAAATTCAAAAAAGAGTTTTTCTTCAATGTCAAACTTCAAGAACTTTTCTAATTGGCGTCCTAAAAAAACAAAATATTTTGTCTTTGTTAAGCTACTGAAGTTGTGGAATTGGCCTCCTAATTACTTCGGGGAAGAACGTATTATAATTTTAGTTGATGAGAAGGTATGAAACTTATATTTACAGTTTTTATTTCTATAATTGTTGTTATTTACCGGATCATACAAATATAAACCTCCATGAAAGATTTGATGAGATTTTATATATGGTCTCATGGACATCAAATCGATGCATTATCTCCTCTACATGCATACAAAGAAGAAATGAATTCTACACTAAGAGAAGGACAATGGTATCTACTCTCATACTTTGAAGTGGTTGTAGCTAACACACTTGAAAGATTCTCTTCTCATGTGTTCCAAATTAAGTTTTTACGAAAGACTACAGTGGAACATGTTGCTCCTAAGGTAAGATGTCATTTCATTGAGTGTTTTGATTTCTACCGGATCAAGAATGCAGCTGTTGAAAAAAATTTTGTTGTTGGTGAGTATTTTAGTTTTTGTTTTGTACAATACTCGGCTAACCACTCAAAACAAAGTATTTTTAACATTTGGTTATTATAATTTTTCATTGAATCAGTCTCACCAATCGGGAAAATACCTTGGGTGAAGAGGGAATAGGAAAGTGACTATGAATCCAGATACCTTACTTTTACAATTAAAGATACTGTGTAAGTTTTAAAACTATAATACATTCAGTATGATATATATATCTTTTGGTTTATTTATTTAGTTCACTTCATATTTTAGGTCCTAGTACATGAAGTGCGTTGTTGTAGGAAGGTCTTGTGATGAGTTTGAAAGGAAATGCTACAAGAAAATAAGTGATGTTAATTTTAGGATGGAGCTTGTGATGATTATTCTGTGTTTTTGGAACATTTTAGAGTTTGAAGGTTATTTTCTTATTACTTATTCGTCAGATTTTTTTCAAGCCATTTAAGATTTATGATTTACTAAATCGTGTGATTGTTTAACAGGAAATCCATGTTTGAAAAGTGTTTATGGTTGTTCAAAGGTTCACATTGATCCAAATTTCCGAGGAATCGACAAGAACAAATATCTGTAATCTACAGCCTTATTCTTAAGCATTTTTTAGTCTATATGTTGTATATATAGATATTAACTTTGTTTATTTTTGGTTTCTGTTTCGTAGGCGTAACTTTGCATGATCTGATGATGAAGATGTTGACATTTTCATTGAGAGTGTGGAGTCCAATTTCTTAGTTATCGATTTACAATTTGAATTATGAGAAAACAATTGTGCTATGCTTTATGAACTATGTTTATTTTCTTCTGTTATAAGTTGGATTTCATGTGAGTACTTTATATTATTTTGCTTATTTTACTTGTCTCTGAAACTACTTACTTTACCAACTTCTAAAAATGTCATGGATTAGAACTCATGATAACTAAAATGACTAAAGTAAAAGAAGAATCATATTACCTTAATGCAGTGTGCTATCTCTCCGACTTCAAATGCCTGAGATTATAGTAAGACAACAAAGTTAGTATATTTACTAAATTATTTAGATTAAATACTGAAGAATTCGTTTGGGATCAAAAACATAAGCAACCATTATTTATATGTCTACTGAATCCAAATACTTTATCATCATTATCTACTTAACATCGCAGCAATCATTAGCAAATTTTTTTGCTATTTTTTTATTGGCTACAGAATCGGTTAGCAAATAATTATATATTGACTAAAGGATTTGAACAATTATATTATATGGAAACCTTTCATATAGATTCATTGAATCGTTACAACTTTCCTCTCCATATATATAAGACAAAGATTAGGTTAACTTCAGTCAATCTACTCTCTCTCTGAAAACTGTATCAAACCATAGAAACTTCTTATGGCCGACACAAACTATATTCGTGACTTAAGTTTACACAGGAACAACTGGGTCCTATACGTGAAAATCTTAAGCATCTGGGAAAATCAGTCTATGATCTTTGGAAATCATACTACCATGATCCTCTGTGATGTGAAGATTTGTGCGTAAACAATCTTTTTGGATTCCTATTTTGGTTTTTGGTTTCTATTATAGTTCAAAGAATTTGATATGTTTGTCTTTTTATTCAGGGAACCAGAATCGACGATAGAGTACCTTGGGGGGATTATTTGAACAATTTCAAGCCTAGCCTATTTGAAGGCAAGTGGTATTACATTGCTGACTTCCGATTGAAGAGATCAACTTCAATACCTAAGTACTCATCATCTACTTTTGAAATCAAGTTTATGTGGCACACAAAAATGTGGCCTGTAAGTGATATATCTACTGAAAGTTCTCTCCAATTCATCCATGCTGATGAAGTCGAATATGAATATGAGGATTATGTAACTGGTAATCTAAGATTTATTTATATAGCTTATGCTTTCTTGCAATTGTATTTCCTTAGTACTAAGATTTATAAGTATTTGTTTGCTCTTTTGTTATTGTTAGATGCTATTAGAGTCATATCAAGTGTCTCAACTGTGGCGAGGTTTCCATATGTCTGTCGTGAAGGGGAAACAGACTATGAGGCCATATATGTGACATTTACCATCAGAGATAATTTGTAAGTTAACAAGTAATATGTATATTGATATTGAAATTCGTTAGGAACATACTTATATTTGTAGTATGGTAAATTTGTATTTTGGTTGGTTGTAGTGATAGGATCATATCATGTGTTGCTAGAGGGAGTGTGTGTGAGTCGTTTCTGAAAACGTTTTTAGCTATTTATTGGTTTCGTAACTTATAACTACGAGTCAATCACTACAGTCCTCTGGTTCTGGAGAGCCTCTAATTTTAAAGGTTAGTGAAAATTCATGAATATGTTAGTCACATTCCTTTATGATGTTAAACCCTGTGACCTATAACTAATCACCAGAAGTCTTTACAAATGTTCTAGGATCTAAGGTCTTAATCAGCGAGCATGGGTGTTCAAGGATCTTCATTGATAAATCTTTTCCAAACTTTGATGTGACACAATACATGTATGTGAAAGTCATTAAATAAATTATTTTTGTCAATTAGATACTAACTATTCAAGTCAAAAAGCCATGATTTTGTTTTTGTTACAGCTGTTGGTTTGAATGTGAAGATGATGGGTCTGTTGAAGGAAGATTGAGTATGTTGTTGAGAACTGATCCTGGAGTCAGATTCGTCTTTTCAATGATTTGTAGAAGCAATTTACTTTGCTGTTAAAAATCAAACTTATTGTTTCTAAGTTGATTTTGGTTTTATCTGATGAAGTATAATTGAAATGTTTGTTTGAATTATCATACATTGTGTTATTTTTTTTATTTTATGGTTTCAGTTTCCTATTCTCATATTTGATGTTTTCAAGTTACTAATTTATTGCACTTTATCAAGTTTTAAGAATTTACTTTTTCGAAATGAATATTATAGCTATTAAACAATTACCATAGCTGAAACTATTAGAATATTACCTGCTCATTATTAGTGTTGAATCAGACCAATCAATGGCTCCAGATTCTCAATTAAAGATTCCATAACTGATACAAAACATATAAATATTAGCCTTAATTAGATTCATTGATATAATTCCGTAATTAAGTAAAGAGTAACTTAGACTATATAACAATATCGCAAAAAGAATGTATATTGAGCCAAAAATGAATTGAGTAGATAGTTTTCACATATAATGGTTAATACACATATGAACTATGTTTATTTTCCCTATGTTTTGTATTTTCTTTAAGCATGTATGACTTATAAGCGTTTGAGTTTCAAATTTCTGTTAAAAATATTAAATTTCCAGTTATTTAATTTTGGTTATAACTTAGTTCATATTTATAGAGTATTTTCTTATACAATCTAAGAGTAATTAGTATCTAACCTTACATGGAAATGATGAGTTCCACTCTTTAGCTCTTTCTCTGTTAGAAAGGAAAAATATGTTAATAAATTAGTAAATTTAATTCAAGTTCTATTACATAAAAATTGAAATTACAATACATTGCAACCTCCAATAGAAGACAAAATTCAAATTACCTATATAGTATCAATATGTATATACTCTTTCCATAACAATATATGATATCTTAACTACAATATTCTTAGAATACACTCTCTAATATATAAAGTTCGTATAAATAACAAACTTGGCGATTACACTTAAAATTAGTATTTATAATATTTAATCAATATATAACGTTTGAGTTTCTCGATTTTTAGTGGTTCTAGAACTGTTTTCTCAATGATTGCAACTCTTCCTCTAATATAAACTAGATAATTCCGACTTTGTGTTTACAGTTTACTTTTATTTTTCTTTGAGTTTTCCCCTAATATAAACTATCACGGCTTATCAATCTCAATGGAGATGATGAACCTCTTATCTGACATAGGAGTTCACAGTACTAAATGGAGAGTCTATGTGAAGATTCTTGTTCTTTGGCATCATAATCCACCCCAAGATGTTGTTGTAACCACGATGATGCATGTCGATTCAAATGTAAGTTTATAAATTAGCATAGCTTACCCTCTGACTTGATTATATTTGAAACCCTATTTTTTAAATTTTATAATTTTTATGTAGTATAATCGAATTGATGCAACTATTCAAGAAGGCATCATTCATTGGAAGTACAAGGATGTACTAAAAGAGGGGTTTTGGTATTACATGTCCGACTTTCAAGTTGTGGTTAATACCATGCCTGTTAGATACTCATTATGTTCAAAACATATCAAGTTTATGAGAAGAACAAACATGTGGCATGTTCCTTCTCTTTCAATAAGTAGATTTTTTGAGTTTGTGGCTCCGCTCTTATTTTCTATTTGAGATCATACGGTACTCTGTTTTCTATAACTTATTTTTCAACTTTATATCTTGTTTATTCTCTTAACTTACATTATATTAAACGTTTCAGATGCAATGGGTATTATTACAAGGGTTTCTAACATTAGGAGATTCCCATTTGTTTGTCGTCAAAGAGAGACAGATTATGAAGCAAGATTTGTGAAATTCATGATTGCGGACAACATGTAAGTCTTTTCTTAAGGAACAATATTGTAGTCTATTTCTACTCTTAAAAGATAATCATTAGTAATGTGGTTAGTGATGATATTGAGTTTCTTTTTAGGGGAAGAAAGGTAAGGTGTATTTCTGTTGGAAAGATGTGCCAGTGGTTTGTGAACTACTGGTCAAATAGAATCAGTTTGATTACTTAAAATTATGAACTAATTGTCGCTCTTCTCCAAAACTGGAGAATCACAAATTATCATGGTCATTACTTTGGATTTGACTTCTAAATAATAATAAAGATTTGTCTTCATTATAATGTTAACATGTTTTTAAAATTTTACAGGTAAGCATATTCTCCTTAATGAGTTTGGCTTTTCAAGGCTATACACCGATCCTAAATTTGAAGAAATTGATATTCCAATTTTCAGGTAAGTATATATATATGGAGATAAGGAGACATTTTGGAGCAAAAGCTAAGGAAAAGGAAGCTAAGGACGATTTTGGTTCAGGAATCAGCGAGGAGTGTCGATCGACACACTCTTGGTGTCGATCGACACCAGTTTCGGCCCAGCAAAAACCTAGACGCTTTCGAGTTTACAGAAGCTCAAGTTTGCCCCAGAAGATTTCCGTTTTTGCATTATTAGTCCCCTGACGTCTTTAGGGTCTATATATATTGTTTTTAGACCTAAGTTTCTTTTATCAAGTCTTTTATCAAGTTCTTTGCCAACCCTATTGTGAGAGATATAAGCTATTCATCCATTGTTCTTGAGAGTTTCATTCAGATCTATATACAGTGAAGAGATCCCTTCTTTCCCTTTTTCTATTTACTGTGTTTATGCGTTCTATCTCAAATATTTTGTTTGCTTCATCCAATATGTCTGAGTAATAAGCTTGTTAGGAATAGGGTTTCTCATTAGGGATTCATATGGTTTAGTAGATTGCCCCCTTTGCTAGGTTATCTGTAGAATTTTTCATCTTTAATAATGCCTAATGCTAGATCTAGAGTAATTAACTAGATGTAGTTGGATCTATTATTTGATGAGTCTGGTTTATAGGTGTGTAATAATAATCGGCCTATATACTAAGATGAACAATTGAACTCGTTAAGAATGCATATTTAGGTTGATAGTTTCTCGGCTTCTCCGGTTATTATTAGCTACAGATATAGGGAGTTTCGCGGCACGCCCACCAGTTATTCCATAATTAGAGTTTGAGTTTAAGAATAGTTCGTTTAAAACCTAGCTTTCACTAGATCTACTAACCAATAGTTTTCTGAGAATACTTTGTTCCTAGCTCTTTATTAAATCGTTCACAACCAAATCAATCTACTGTCTTTTTACTTTGTTCTCTTTTATTTTCACTATTACCCTGCTAGCTTAATCTCAACATTTAACTCATTGTTTGAACAAAAGAACTCCGTGAATTCGATCCTAAAATACTGCAATTGATCTCTTATTTGAGAGAGTAGTTCAAGTAATTTGAACAATATCAAATTTGGCGTCGTTGCCGAAGTTCTTGGGAATCATCATTGAGTTTAGTTTAGAGATTTCGTATAGTTTTTACTTCTATTTTGTTACTCACCCCTTTGTTTACAGAAGGAGCTTATCAACTTGTCTGTTCTAGACTTGGGAAAACTTGAACGCATCAACCAAAAAACTCAGAAATTAGCAATGGCTGACAGAGTCATCAGAGCTGATGCAGAAGGAGTTTTGAGAGATGAGGATGGGCAGGCCTACAATGAGGCTGGTCAGAGATTGGATGATCATGGACTCATCCTACCTAAGGACGCAAATGAGGATCAAGCGCGTCTCAATGCACAATTAGCTGCTAGAGATGCAGCATGGCTCGGTGTCGAGCGACACCATCGGGAGCAGCACGCAGATGCAATTGGTGTCGATCGACACCATCGGGAGCAGCACGCAGATGCAATCGGTGTCGATCGACACCATCGGGAGCAGCACGCAGATGCAATCGGTGTCGAACGACACAACAGAGGTGTCGATCGACACCAACACCAGATTCCTACAGCTATTCCTCCAGCTGCGGAACCACGTCGTACTCTTGGGGATTTCAACAGGCCAGACCTGTTCTATGTTAATCGATCAGCGATTGTACCCCCACCATTCCAGAGGAACGACTATGAGCTGAAGCCTGGCTACTTTGCTTTTGTTGGCCAACATCCTTTCCATGGCTTATCTCATGAGCAACCAATGGATCATATCGAGTGATTTGAGGATCTTGTTCTGAGCATCAAGGCTAATGGAGTCTCGGAGGACTACCTACTGTGCAAGCTCTTCCCTTATTCACTTGCTAAGGAAGCAACTTCTTGGGTGAAGCAACTTAAAGCAGGTTTCGTCAAGACTTGGAGAAGCATCAAGATAGCCTTCTTGAATAACTTCTACGATGATGCTAAGTTTGAGGAGTTGAGAATCAAGCTGTCTACCTTCACACAAGGTCCAGCTGAAGCTTTCAAGGCTGCTTGGGTTCGTTTCAAGGAGTACCAACGAGATTGTCCACATCATGGTTTCATTGAGGTACAACTTCTAGGTACCTTCTTCAGAGGAGTTGATTGAAGATACCAGATGGCTCTAGATGCAGCGAGCAATGGTAACTTCAATACACGTTACCCAGTGATGCTACAACCCTTATAGAGAACCTTGCTTGCAGCAACAGTACCAAGAATGCTGATTTTGAGAGGAAGAAGATTGCTGGAGCTATTTCAGGAAATCAGATGGCAGAGGTGAATGCTAAGCTGGATTCAGTTCATAACTTGCTCACCGGGAAGAAGCATGTCCACTTTGCAGCTGAGGAAGAGACTATTGAGTCTGAGTGAGAGGAAGGAGTCTTCTACATAGATGGTCAGGGATACATAAAGTTTGGGCAGCCACAAGGCAACTTCAGTGGCAACAGGTTTACAGGAAACCAGGGTTCCTCCAACTACACTCGAAAGCCTGCTTTCCAGAAGACCTTTCCTCAAAGCAACTTTCAGAGGAACTATGGTAATTCAACTTACCAAGCCCCCCCCTCCACCCTCATCAGAGACAAGAATGGAATCGATGCTTGAGCAGATTCTAGAGAGCCAAACAAAGCTTGTTGTGGAGTTTAATGGCAAGTTTGATGCTGTCTACATAGATCTTAATGGGAAGATCGACAATCTGAGCTCTCACTTGAAGAAGCTAGATGTACAGGTAGCTCAAACTGCACAATCTATCAAGAGACATGACGGTTTTCTTCCTGGTAATCCTGATGCTAACCAAAGGAAGAGCTGCAATGCCATCTTGATTAGAGAAGGAGATGATGTGTGGGAAGAATTGGACACTGAAGACGAGTTGAATCTCGCAGTTGCAGAGATGGTGTTAACCGACACCCTCCTGTGTCGATCGGCACCATATGGGACGCTTTTCTCAGAGACAACTCAATACGACGGTGTCGATCGATACCCCTCTAGTGTCGATCAACACTGGATCCGAACTGCACCTTGTGAGGTGCAAGTACCTATGCAGCTCGAGTCTGTCTACACTCCTCCTGTCCCCTATCCGAGGAGGCGTCGTTCTAAGCAGGAGATTCATGTTGCCAAGTGCACAACTATAATGGAGAAGATCCTTCATACTCTTCCTAAGGATGCTTCTGAGACATCTTCTGCTCCACTCAACAGGTATGTCAAGCGACTTGTTGACAATGGAATTAGCTCAGATGAAGCTAAGCTGCTTACCAGAGACATTAGTGCAATCATGCTTCCTAAAGCCAAGAAGGAGAAGGCACAGAGAGTAGACATAGCTGAATACATCTGCACCATTACTCCTGGTCAGACCATTGAGAAGCTTCCAGAACCAGTTAGCTTTGTTCTTAATTGCTTTATCTCCACAAGCAGATTCAGCCGCTCTTTATGTGATCTGGGATCAATCATCAACCTCATGCCCAAGTCTGTTGCTAGGAGACTAGGCATGACTCACTACAGGCCTACTACCATCACTCTTCTCTTCGCGGATCGTTCCAAGCGAATCCCTGAAGGTATCCTTGAAGATGTTCCTGTTAAGGTTGGTAACTCCATAATCCCTTCTGATTTCGTGGTCCTGGACTATGAGAAGGAACCCAAGGATCCCCTTATCCTTGGAAGAGCATTCCTAGCTACAGCTGGTGCTAAGTTTGATGTGAAGAGAGGGAGAATCTATCTCAAGGTTTGTGATTCAGAGATGGAGTTTGGCATGGATGGTTCAGAGCTTACTAAGCCTATCAGTTGCATTGCCTCCAAGACACACACACCACCATAGACTGATCAGAATCCCACCACAGAGCCACACACAACGCTCCAACCCGTTCAGCTCGCCAATGAGAGTTGCAGAGGAACGGTGTCGATCGACACCCTCGGGTTTCACAAACAGAGGATTCTGCACATTCTCTTCAGCCCACACCACTTGAGGCCCTATGTGATAAGTTCTCTTCTATCTCTTCTCCTAGTTTATCTTTGATTACTTCTTTGGATTATTTGAATACTGCTTCACAAGATAACAAGCCTAGAGTCCCTCAAAAGCTTGTTTCTCTTGTTGTTTTTGCAGATGACGAGAAGAGTGTCGATCGACACACCAATGAGTGTCGATCGACACCAGAAGCTGCTCCAACCAGATCCGTTTACACACCGCCTTGGAAGGCGAGGAGGCAGCAATAATCCTCCACCACCACTCCACCCACATCCTGAACTCCGCCAAGTCAAGCTATCGACTCAAAACAAGCGCTTAGTGGGAGGCAACTGACTGGTTTGATTTTTTTTTTCGCTTTCTTTTATTTTCTTTTATTTTTGATTTATTTTTCCCGCTTTCTCTGGATTTGAATGCCACTGGGGACAGTGTCGTTTAAGTATGGGGGAGGTTCTTACTAATGATGCTTTTATTTTTGTTTCTTATCATTTTTCGTTTTGTAGTTCATTTGGTTATTTCCTTTATTTCCTTTTTCAAAAAAAAAAAAAAAAAAAAAAACGTTTTCTTTAGTTTAGTTAGGAATCATGATCTATATTTCTCTTGTTTATTGCCTGATTGATGAGTGCTGCAGGTTCGAGTCAATCCGACTATTGGAAAATCTAGATGGCAAACCAACAGACTTGAGGATATCCTAGTTTCCAACTCAACCACTAAAGCTGGAGCTAATCTGCTCTTCCTTTTACCTCTTCAAACAGTTAGTATTCATAGATCTTGACTCCTTGTTCATAGCTGTTATGGAGACCAATGTGATAAAAATAATATGTTCCTCTCCTCTTATAAAAAGAAAAATATAATGAGAGATTGAGACGACTTTCAGATAGTGTATAGGGGTAGGAATGTTTCCTATGACCCCATTATTATACATTATTTGGAATGATCAATTACAAAGGTTGGAAAATGCCGAGGGTGTCGATCAAGTATGCGAGTTCCCCTTTGTTTACTCTCTAAAAAGAATAAGTCTGGGGAGAGAAAGAACACCAAAAAAGAAAAAAAATATAAAGAATGGTCAAATGTTCATGGTATAGTACATGAATGAGTCTAGAAGGATCTTGAATGTTGGCTTGTTTGATGAGACCCAGCGATGAAAGCCTGGTGGGTGTAGTTGTGGAATTTAGGTATGGAATCTAGAATGTTGTGTAAGCTTGCAGAGAAGTACATGTTGGTAAGGATTTGATTAGACTTGTTAGGCATATGGACTTAGTTTGGATGATCATGGCAATAGGCTAGAGAATTTTGGGAGTTCCTTTGTTTTCAAAACCTCTTCCACGGGTTCGGTTTTTGTGTTTCGCTTGAGGGCAAGCAAAAGCAAATTCTAGGGGAGTTGATATAACCCGATTTTCACCGATTTTATCTATGTTTAGGTATAGGATTTTGAGTCTTTATGTTATTTCTCGAGTCTTTCTAGTGTCTTTTCAGGTATTCTATGCAGTGGGACAACAATGGAGATAAGTAGACATTATCTGGAGCAAAAGCTAAGGAAAAGGAAGCTAAGGACGATTTTGGTTCAGGAATCAGCGAGGAGTGTCGATCGACACACTCTTGGTGTCGATCGACAGCAGTTTCGGCCCAGCAAAAACCTAGACGCTTTCGAGTTTACAGAAGCTCAAGTTTGCCCCAGAAGATTTCCTTATTTGCATTATTAGTCCCTTGACGTCTTTAGGGTCTATATATATTGTTTTTAGACCTAAGTTTCTTTTATCAAGTCTTTTATCAAGTTCTTTGCCAACCCTATTGTGAGAGATATAAGCTATTCATCCATTGTTCTTGAGAGTTTCATTCAGATCTATATACAGTGAAGAGATCCCTTCTTTCCCTTTCTCTATCTCAAATATTTTGTTTGCTTCATCCAATATGTCTGAGTAATCTGCTTGTTAGGAATAGGGTTTCTCATTAGGGATTCATATGGTTTAGTAGATTGCCCCCTTTGCTAGGTTATCTGTAGAATTCTTCATCTTTAATTATGCCTAATGCTAGATCTAGAGTAATTAACTAGATCTTGAATCTAGACAATAGATATGCCCGCCATAGGTATCTGGTGTTGGATCTATTATTTGATGAGTCTGGTTTATAGGTGTGTAATAAGAATCGGCCTATCTACTAAGATGACCAATTGAACTCGTTAAGAATGCATATTTAGGTTGATAGTTTATCGGCTTCTCCGGTTATAATTAGCTATAGATATAGGGAGTTTCGCGGCACGCCCACCAGTTATTCCATAATTAGAGTTTGAGTTTAAGAATGGTTCGTTAACAACCTAGCTTTCACTAGATCTACTAACCAATAGTTTCCTGAGAATACTCTGTTCCTAGCTCTTTATTAAATCGTTCACAACCAAATCAATTTGCTGTCTTTTTACTTTGTTCTCTTTTATTTTCACTATTACCCTGCTAGCTTAATCTCAATATTTAACTCATTGTTTGAACAAAAGAACTCCGTGAATTCGATTCTAAAATACTGCAATTGATCTCTTATTTGAGAGAGTAGTTCTAGGTTATTTGAACCATATCAGTTAATAATTTAGTTCTTATAAAAAAACCAGAATTTACCTTAAAATAAGTAGTCATTGGCTTAGAGACTTGAGAGAATTCATACCAAGAAAGACTCTCCCAATCACAAATATTTCCTTTAGTGCTTGAGTTTTGTTAAATAGAAAAAAAAGATCTTCATAGATTAGAAAATTTAAATACTCTTTAAGAAAACGAAATAACAAAGTTTAAAAATGTTTCCATATAAATAGTTGATATCTTAATAGATTTAATTAAATAACATCACTGCAAATATTCTGT
This sequence comes from Arabidopsis thaliana, assembly GCF_000001735.4. Lineage (NCBI taxonomy): Eukaryota > Viridiplantae > Streptophyta > Magnoliopsida > Brassicales > Brassicaceae > Arabidopsis > Arabidopsis thaliana. The sequence goes on along the minus strand of NC_003075.7, from coordinate 4,155,284 downwards.
CAATCTTTTCTGGCCGGAGAACAAAGAAACGAGCACATAACTAGGTTAACATATTATAGAAAAGTCATTTCTCATAAAGTTTTGAGTGTTTAGCTATCACGTTTTTACTGGTATCTTTTATTTGTTCTTCATGTCAAAAAGAAAAAAAATTCAAGAAACTCAATCTTCAGATTTGTCTAATGTTATTCAAAACACAACTGATAAGCGGTTCAGACATGAAGAAACTTCTGAAAATACACCCCCGTCATTCAATGCACCAAGTGTGAAGAAATCAGTGCCAGTTAGTTATGTTTTTAAGAGCGTTCTAAGTGATATTACAAATCAAAGAGTTCATACACCAAGCATTAGCCAAACGCCTGGCACTTTGGAGTCATCTTTAACATCAAAAACAAGTTAAGTTTACTGATTAATCTATAATATATATTTAAGCTTTAGAGGTTGTCCTCTATAACATAACTACATTTAACAAGAATTATTTATGAAATGTTAACAATGCCAGCAGGAATCGATCTTTCAAGTTCTATTTAATCATATCGAAAGCATTTAACATATGATGATGATCTACCTTCAGATGCAAATGATTCTCAGTATCCGTTTGGTAAGTCATGGTTTACAACTTGGTAAGTCTCATGTTGTTTAATACTATCTAACATTTTGTTATATTCAGGAAATCATAGACCAAATTCCAACCTAAGTTCTTCATTCACATTAACTAATTTGGAACAAGGAGAGACATCAAACCCGTCTAAAGATAAAAGATTGTTTAGAAACTTTACCAATGACATTCCTCTTCAGATAAATGGCGTCACACATTGTGGACGAGGAGACAAAACCGATGATACCATTCTTCCTGAATTTCTGCAATCAAGAAATCAAAAGAATTTAGGAGAATGTGACAGTAATGGAGAATCAGATGGTAAAGATTAAACATAACTGAATTATTTACATATTCTTCACCGTTAAAATAAACTATATTATGTGATGTATAATAAACTTTTCTTATTTTTTAGGTTCAGAGTCTGATATATATGATGATCTTGAAAATGGTTTTCAAGATGAAGTTGATTATGATTCATATACCAACTACAAAAAAAAAGTGTCAAGATTACTGAACTAGTTAAAAAAATTTTATCAGTTTTCGATAATCTTGAGAAGAGTTTGCTTGCCACTTTTGGCCAGGGATGTCGTACCTCTAATGAAAATATAGAGGAACATTCTTACGGTGTGTTATATTCAATAAACTTTGTAAATAAATTATAATAAACATTTTGCAAATGCTCAATCAAGGTTGTAACAAATCTACAAGCTCTAATGACATCTATGTTTCACATGAAAAGAACATGAAGACTTTGAGCGTCAATTTGATATAAATTCAAGAAAAAACAAAACAGGTATGACTATATATTAGTACTCTGTGTATCCTCTATATTTAACATTTTATAATTTCAAATGCAGTATACATTGATCATGGTGATCCTATTTACTCATGTGAATATTATGGAGCTATAATGTGGCATGGTGAGCGTATTGAAAAGACAGTCAAGAATAAGTAGCCCAAGTTTACATCATGTTGTTTGCAAGGTCAAGTGAAGTTATCTTTTCTTAATAATTCACTAGAATTACTTTATGCATTGCTAACCAATGACGATGAAATCAGTAGACATTTCAGAGAAAATGTCAGGGCTAGCTTACAATATGATATTTTCTTTTACATCACTTGGTGGTGATACAGAAAATAGTGTTACAGCCAGTGGTTGTCCTCAAATGTTCCAGATTCACGGAGAGAATCACCATAGGATAGGGAGTTTGAAACCAAACAATGATATACCTCCAAAGTTCATGCAATCATATATTGTAGACACAAAGAATGAAGTTGATAACAGATCGGAAGTACTCAGGTGAGTTCATTCCTTATAGTGTTACTAATGTTTTGGTATATAACATTGATGTTGTTTTAATATTGGTTAATGTTCTAAATTTGACTTATTTGATTCTTAATAGTAATGGTGTTAATGCTAACAAGTATAAAAAGAAAGACTTGAGAAAGAAAATTATTGATGTTGTGATCAAATTGCTGAATAGTATCAACCCTTATTTATCACACTTACGGACTGCTAGGGACATGCTCAATGCTAATCCAGAAGAGACTTTTTATATGAGAATAGTTAGTAAACGGGAAAAGGATGGCAGGGTGTATAATGTACCAACATCATCAGAGGTAGCCATGTTGATTCCAGGAGATTTCACTATAGATATGCCAAGTAGAGATATAGTTGTGCAAGATAAATCAGGGAAACTACAAAGAATTAGTGAAATCCTTTCGTGTTATCTTCCTTTACAATATCCTCTATTGTTCCCTTATGGTGAAGATGGATTCAGAACAGGCATTGAGAAACATCAAACAAGGTCTGGTAAAAAAACCAAGAACAAGTGCATATCTATAAGGCCATGGTTTGCCTTCAGAATTCACGAAAGAAAACATGAGAAGCATATTTTACTTAGGTCGATAAGGCTGTGGCAGCAATTCTTGGTGGATTCTTATACAGAAATAGCTTCTAACCGGCTTGGTTACATCAAACTTAACTAGAGTAGTATGAGGTAGATAATTACAATTCTGTGCAAAAGGCTTCAGAGGAAGGAAAGAGTGATTTGAAAGAACAAGGATTAGCATATTATTTGCCAGCTACTTTTACAGGTGCTCCTAGATATATGAGGAACATGTATTTGGATGTGATGACATTGTGTAAACATTTTGGGTTTCCAGATTATTTTATCACATTCACGTGCAATCCAAAGTGGCCAGAGGTGATTAGGTTTTGTGGTGAGCGAAACTTGAGAGCTGATGATAGACCTGGGATTATATGCAAAATCTTCAAAATGAAACTTGATTCTCTAATGCTTGATTTAACTAAAAAAAAACTATTTGGAAAGACAAGAACATGTAAGAAGTTTTTAATTCGTTTCATTTACTCTTATATGATTTCTATTATTATTTTTGATAACTATAATAATTATTATGTTTTCTGTGTAATTGCAGCTATGTATACCATAGAGTTTCAAAAAAGAGGACTCCCTCATGCTCATATACTAATTTGGCTGGATTCAAAGTGTAAGTTGACCAAAGCAGAGCACATTGATAAAGTTATATCAGTAGAGATTCCTGACAAATTGAAAGACTTTGAGCTATTTGAAGTGATAAAGGAATCTATGGTTCTTGGTCCTTGTCGTGTGGTGAACCCGAAATGTCCATAGTATGGAAAAAGGAAAGTGTTCAAAGTTTTATCCGAAAGATCATGTTCAAAAGACCATTATTGATAAAGAAGGATTTGCAAAATACAGAAAGAGAAGAACAAATAACTTTGTTGAGAAGAAAGACTTTAAATGCGATAACCGATATGTCATTCTTTATAATAGATCCCTATCACTGAGATACATAGCTCACATCACCGTGGAATGGTGTAACCAATCAGGTTCTGTGAAATACATATTCATGTATATTCATAAAATACCAGATCGTGTTACTGTTGTTGTTAAATCGTCTTTAAATTCGAAAAGTAAAGGAAAGGGTAAACAGAAGGACAATGCTGATCGAGATTGATCAGAGACAAAGAAGAAGAATGAAGTCGAAGACTATTTCAATTGCACGTATGTTTAATTAAAAAGTTAATAGTATTATTACTATAAAATACATATATTTGTGTTCCATATGATTGTATAATTTTGAATTTCAGATATGTTTCTGCTTGCGAAGCATCCTGGAGAATATTAAAATATCATATACATTATAGATCTACGGCTGTGATGAAGCTTTCGTTCCATTTGCCAGGGGAACAAATTATTTATTTTAAAGGCCATGAAGAAGTAGAAACAGTGTTAAATCGTAGTGATCTAGATGGCTCTATGTTCCTTGTTGGTTCGAATTAAATAAAGTTAGTAGGATTGCTAGGAAGCTAACTTATGTAGACATCCCCACTAGATTTACCTATGATTCAAAAGAAAAAAAATTTAATATCAGAAAGAAAGGTTTTGCTATAGGAAGAATAAACTATGTTCCTCGTGATATAGAAGATGAATATTATTTGAGAATACTCCTCAATGTTCAATCAGGTCCAAGATGTTTTGAAGAGCTCAGGACAGTTAATGGTATGCTATATGAAGAGTGGAAAGATGCTTGTGAAGCATAAGGCTTATTAGATAATGATCATGAATACATTGATGATTTAAAGAGAACAAGTTTTTGGAGCAGTGGATGGTATTTACGTCAGTTATTCGTAATAATGTTAGATGCTATGATAATTCCTGAAAATGTGTGGGCTGCAACGTGGCCACATCTCTCTGAAGATATTCAAAACAATAAGAGGTAATATTTCAACAGACCAGGTAACATCTAATATCATTTCAAAACCTCAATTTTATCTCATTTTGTTTTACAATGCAATATTCACATAAACTTGCTTTGCTTGGTTGTAACTCATTTAGTTAAATGTTGTTTATAGATTTAATTTTGTCGGATGAGGAGAAAAAATTATATGCTCTACAAGAGATAGATCACATTTTAAGAAGGAATGGTCGTTCACTTACATATTATAAGACTATGCCACAAGTACCTAGAGATCCGAGATTTGATACTAATGTCTTGATTTTAGATGAGAGAGGGTATGATCGTGATAATTTGACAGAAAAACATGCCAAATGGATTAAGATGCTTACTCTAGAGCAGAAGTCTATTTACGACGACATTAATGGTGCCGTGAATGAAAATGTTGGGGGAGTATTTTTTGTTTATGGCTTTGGAGGAACAGATAAAACATTTCTTTGGAAAACACTCACTACTTCCAGTGGTATTGCTTCTCTCCTTTTAGAAGGTGGTAGGACAACTCACTCTAGATTTGGAATTCCTCTTAATCCTATTGAGTTTACTACATGTAATATGAAAGCTGGTTCAGATAGGACTAATTTAGTCAAAGAAGCTTCTCTGATTATATGGGATGAAGCTCCAATGATGAGCAGACACTGTTTTGAGTCATTGGATCGGAGTTTGTCAGATATTTGTGGGAATGGTGATAATAAACTTTTTGGTGACAAGGTTGTTGTCTTTGGAGGTGATTTCCGACAAGTTCTACCAGAAATCCCCGGTGCTGATAGGGTAGACATAGTTATGTATGCCCTTAATTCATCTTACCTTTGGTGTCATTGCAAAGTATTGACTCTGACAAAGAATATGCGTCTTTATTCTGAAGGTTTGAGTGATAGTGAAGCTGAAGATATTAAAGAGTTTTCAAAGTGGATTTTAGCAGTAGGTGATGGTAGAATTGTTGAGCCTAATGATGGGGAGGCTTTGATCGATATTCGTTCTGAATTTCTGATTACGAAAGCAAAAGATCCAATAGAAGCCATATGCATAAAGATATATGGAGATATTACAAAGATACATGAACAAAATGATCCAGTTTTTTCGAAGAAAGAGCAATATTATGTCCCACAAACGAAGATGTCAACCAAAACTATGCTTGATAACCTCCAATGTATTTACTAATTCAGAAGCATTGATTTGTAACTTTATTTACTTTTATGAATAGTGTTTCTATTTTCTTTTCCTTCTTTAACTGTAACTAACTAAAATTTTAATTTTCAGGAGAGGAGTTTATATTCCTAAGTTCAGACAGTGTAGACCCAGATGACATTGGTGGTAACAATAATCCGGCATTGACTCCTGACTTTTTGAATAGTGTTAAAGTTTCAGGGTTGCCTAACCATAGGCTTCGTCTAAAGATTGGTTGTCCTCTTATGTTGCCCAGAAATATTGATCCTGTAGGTGGTCTAATGAATGGCACAAAGTTACAGATCACGCAAATGGGTCCATTCATTTTGCAAGCAATGATTCTAACCGATGACAGAGCTGGTCATTGAGTATTGATTCCAAGATTGAAGCTAGCACCATCAAACACAAAATTACCATTTAGAATGCGAAGAACACAACTACCTTTAGCAGTTTGCTTTGCAATGACTATCAACAAAAGCCAGGGTCAATCTTTGAAAAGAGTAGGAATTTTTCTACCTAGGCCATGCTTTTCACACAACCAACTTTATGTTGCCATATCCAGAGTTACATCAAAGACAAGATTAAAGATTCTGATTGTGGATGATGAAGGTAAGCCACAAAAGCAAACAAAAAATGTAGTTTTCAAAGAAGTTTTTAAGAATCTTTAGTTTCCATTTGTTTTTTACTTATGTTGGATTTTTATTACAGCCGTCTTATATCTACAATATTCGTTGAATATTTGCTTCTTCAATCTAAGAGTTTACACTATCATATACAGATTCTAACCGATGTTACTTAGATTATCTATATATCAACCATATCACACAAATGCAGAAATATTACTTGCTTAAAGATTAAGAACCATGTACCTTTTCAGGATTGTTATTGTCTGAGAGGTTTGTGAAGAATCAAAACGATTCTATGACTGCAACAATGAAACATCCGTTGTGATGGCCTCCAAACTTCAGTGTTTCCGTACTACAGTGAAAGAACAATTCTCATTATTGTATTTTGGCGAATTGCATATATATATATATATATGCAATTCGCCAAAATACATTAAAGCTTATATATATATATATATATCAAGATTCATTAAACAATCAAGATTCTCAATTTCATTAAAGTTTGTTTACCTTCTCAATATCACATTGAACATAACGAAAGGTGATCAGCGGAAGATGAATCAGAATTCGGACAACTCCAAACATCAAGACTCCAATCACCAGATTCTAACTTTAAAAAACCATTATCCTCCGCCTTCTCCACTTATCAAAATTTCAATCGAATTCGATTAGATCTGTTGAAATTGTGTGATTAATTGATGAAATGGTAGGATAATATTTGTTGACATCCGAAAAACCCAGTAAAGCTTTTGACATTAGAATCGAATTGAAGGAAGCTCAATGTCAAAAAAATGAATTTAAGCTCGACAATTTTTTTTTCCGAATAGCATTTTTTTTAACAGCTATAGGTTATATCACACTGTTTTTTTATTGGTTAGTCAAAGTGTCCTTAAACATAGGTTGTTTTTTTTTTGTTATCTTTAATTAAGTATAGACTAGATTTTAACCCGCGGTATACCGCGGGACGATTTATTTTTTAAAAGTAATATATATTAAAACTTGCAAATTTTATTTTTTATAAAATATTTATATTTTACAGCTTATAATTGTTATTAAGTAACGCTATACCACGAATCCATGAGACAATTGTTAAAAAACTGAAGTTTTAATCCTTATTAAAACAACATATTAATAATATTTAAAATTTTATAAATATTTATTCAAATACATCCACCATATAATCCAATTCCAAAATAAAACCCGTTCTGTAATTTCTTTACCCGTCCCGTGATGTTTTTTTTAAAGTACTAATTTTTAAAATTTAAGATTTATTTTTTATATATAAAAGCTTTGCAAATTGAATCATTCTCTAATACATTTATATTTTATTGTTGAATTTTATATATAGTAACATTATACATAACACATAACATTTTTGGTTTTATATAATCTTTTCTAAATTAGGATGATTTGATATATTTAATATTAGTGGTCTTAGAAAATACTAAATTAAAGATTTAACCCGTATTGAAACGGTAGATTAATTATATTTTACTTTTTTTATTAATGTTGATTCAAAAACCCGTGCCTCCAAATCCGTCTTGCCAAAAAACCATTTATTTTATTAATATTAATTTTATTAATGATATGACTCTGAATTATATTCTAAACATTTTAGCTAATAACATAGGAGTGCACTATATTTATTTAATAGGGGAATGTACCATATGACCCTATCCAAATCCACCAAAAACTTCTTGCAAAAATACTATAGAGATAAGAAACTATAGTCGGTTTTGATAAGTATAAGATTAGCAAATATATTAGTTAGCTTAAATTAGTTAAAGAATACAAATTGAAAAGGTATATTACACTTTATTCGAATATAGTATCAAAACTTATATAACACAAAGATTTGATAATTTTTTAATTGTTGAATACTTTTTTTTTGTGCTAATTTTTATGTGATTAAGATTTAATTGATTTCGTATATAAAATATTAAATTGACTTATTTGTTTATAAAACAGATAGATATTTGAATATTCAATATATTTTGCTTCAGTTTAGGAAATCTTTGATGACCCGTCTTTAGATCTAGTAAGCCCTATAATCTAGATATTAACCTGCAGTATACCGCAGGTAAGCTTATATTTTAGTTAAACTAAAAACTTTTATTGTAAAGATGATTTAAAAATATATGATATTATTTTATTTGATTTTAAATGTATAGTAAATTGTGAGTTGTATATGTTTTGTTGATATTATCTATATTGTTTAGTGTTTAAGATTATACACTTGTAGTTTGATTGTTAATTTAAGAATTTCACATGTAGTATACCATCTTGTATTAATATCGATTTAAACCCGTCAATTCTAGGATTTTCCAGCTTGTATTAAAAATTGAATCACATCTAATATGTTATTAATTATTGTAGTATATAAGATTATAAATTTCCAATATAATATGTATGAAATTGAATATAAATATTTCAAATTATGACCCGTTACTCAGTAGAAAGTTTTCTTAAATCTATTTTTCACCCGTTATAATATTTTTCATCTATTGAACAGTTTATATTTGTTTTTAAAAATTCAAATCATGGCATATGCGAAAAAACTCTAATTATTTTTTTATAATGATGATATTATTTTTCTGCAAAAATAGAATCATATAAAGATGAGAAGTGAACTATAATAATTAATAAAAAATTAATATGATAATTTAGATATCAAATATAATTTGTTGATTTAATTGGTTACTTTTTTGGAAATTAATAATGTATTTCGTTTTTCTAATTAAATTAAATTAATTAAAATTTAGATATCAAATCTTATATTTTTATCTTGATTGGTTATAATTTTTAGAAATTAATAATGTATTTCGTTTTTTAATTAAATTTAATTAATTAAATTAGTATTTGACTTTTTAATCCTTAAAGAGATAAATTAATTTACTCTTTAAATTTTTATTTCTAATGGCATATATATGTAATTACTTACAAAAATTAAGGTTACATTTAAAATGTACTTCCCAAATAATATAGTAGGATGATTTAGAAAATTTAAAAGAATAAAAGGCTTTTACATTTGTAAATCACATATTTTTTATTTTATTTTGTGATTTTGTTTTGAACATAAAGAGTTCTTAATTGAAATTTATAATACACAGGAAAAAATAAATTCAGTTTCATATTATAATTATTCACAATAAAATTATCTTATTTTCATTATTAATAAAATAACAAAATGTAATAAACAAAATATCTCTAACACTTGACAAACATAGATTATAATATATAATACTATACTAAATTCATATATAAAATTCCTTCCAATAAATAAATGCATATCAAAAAAAATATACTCAAATACTATAATTAATAAATCTAACATTTCAACCATTTGTTACAACATTATTCTATATAAAAATAATGAGTGTCAACACATATATATTAAAATAATTTATTATTATAAATATAACAAAATCATAAGATAAAAAAAAAAAAAAATACGATAATACAATTAAAATGTCATAGTACAATAGTTTCCAAAAATCCCCGCAACATGTATTTATATATCAACATTTAACACCCGGGCGAAGCACGGGTTATCAATCTAGGTTTATTATATAAAGTATGAACGTTTGGTTTTTAAAGTTAAAAAATTATAGGATTGTGTCTCATATTTTGACATGTGTAAAAGAAAAAACTTTTTTATTAATTTTAAAAATATAAAAAGATAATTATTAATACATCGAACGATACAAACTCTAAATTATCATTTTCTTTAGATACACATATAATTTGATTTGAATTTGATTTTGTAAGTGTAGCATACTCAATGAGCAATATGAGCTCATTTTCTGGCAGTCTTTTTCGATTCAGATTAGGCGATGACGAAGAGGTGGTGGTTCCTGCATCAATAGAGAGAGTGTCCGCTAGGTACATGGTAAGTTTGCTGGATTAGATTCTTGTGATTTTCCTCTCTTATTATTCTTCTATTTGGTCATTTGATCTTACATGGTCTTAAAAACTTTAGTTGTTTTGAATTTGTTTTGTTATTCAAGTGTCGAACAAATTTAGAACAAAAAAAATAATTTACATAATTGAAAGTAAGATGTCTTATATTCAAGTGTAACAACAGAAGAATTTGACATCTTGCTTTTTCTTGTATGGCTATTGTTTAAATTGAAGATTTAATTGCTGATACGATAGCTTTTTCCTGAAACAAGTTTTATGATTCTATTGAAAGATTTGATTGCTGATAGGGTAGAAACTTAGAATTTTATGATGGAATTATGTTGGTTATAATATAGAATAGTAGTTATCATATTCTCTTAGATTGTGTATAGAATTTCATATTTCTTAATTAAAAAAGATATGGAATATATACAATATATTCTCTTGGTTTAATATGGTAACTTCATTATTGTAAATGCGGCTGGGGTGAATCCATACAATTGCAAGATTCCAAAAGACATTGAGCCAAGTCCAATTTCACCATATATATGCATGACGCTTGCAACAACAAACTTTGTTGGATTTGTTACTAAAGAAACTGGAGGAACGATGATTACTGACATGTCCAATCTGTTATATTTTCAGATATTATTCTTTTATATAAAATATAAAAATATATAATCATTTACTTATTCAAATTTAAAGTTACTATTCTAAAAGAAATTAATACTTTTGCCTTTAAAATAAAGAAGGGATTTATGAAATTATACAATCAATTAATAAAATACTATAATTAAGGAAATTATACATTCTTATTATTAATCCTAGAAGAAAAATGATTATAAATACTAACCTCTATATAAACAAATAGGCCAATCTTTTGGGAAACAAAAATGTTTTTTTTTCAAAAATACTACCATTGCTTCAACTTTGTTCTATTGGTAAAGCTATTTTTTGGGAAAGCAATCTTATCTATAGGTCATATGTTCTATTTTAATATCTAGAAGATGATACATTATATTGATATCTATTTGTCATAACGGTATTAAGAGGCCAATCTTTGTCAATATATTCTTTTAAGTGTTTATATGTTTACATTACTAGTCTTGTCAATACATAATTGTTCATATGTTTACGTAACTAAGACCATATTTTTACGAATTATACGTATATCACTCTTGGTTGTTCTTTAAATTTAATTACCTCTAATTTAAGTTTTTTTCTTTTAATTTTTAGAATATCTACCATCAAACAAAACATGTGGATACAAGTTCAAAATACAAACAAAGAATATATAACACTAGCTCAGCTAAACAAAAAACGTCTATCGTCGAACGGTTGAAGAAAGTGGGACACAAAAAATTTGCTTTTAAAAATACATGGTAATTAAAACAGACATGATTAAAGTGTATGATAGGGTTGAATGGAATTTCGTTAAGGAATTATTAAGGAAATAGGGATTTTGCGTAAAATGGATATCATGGATAATGTGGTGTCTTACTTCAGTTCAGTATAGAGTCCTTCTTAATGGACAACCTAAAGGACTAATAATACCATAACGGGAATTAAGACAAGGAGATCCACTTTCTCCTTACTTATTCATACTCTGCACAGAGGTGCTAATAGCGAACATCCGGAAGGCAAAACAAGGAAAATTGATCACAAGTATCAAAGTAGCAACATCGATTCCTTCAGTTTCTCACTTGTTATTTACGGATGATAGTCTTTTCTTTTGTAAAGCTGATAAAGACCGTTGCGGAATAATATTGGGTATCCTAAAACAATATGAAGCGGTTTCGGGACAAATGATAAATTTTGTGAAATCATCGATTCAGCAGGCATAAAGTAGACGAAGCTATAAAGGCAGAAATAAAATCAACCTTGGCTATACATAATATCGGAGGTATGGGATCCTATTTTGGGCTACCTGAGAGTTTAGGGGGCTCTAAGACAAAGAATTTTTCCTTTGTTAGAGATGGATTATAGACTAGATTAAATGGGTGGTCGGTTAAATTCTTATCGAAAGGAGGGAAAGAAGTGATGATTAAATTGGTAGCCTTGGCATTACCAACTTATGTGATGTCTTGCTTTAGGCTTCCGAAAACAATTACTTTTAAACTAACAAGTGAGGTCGCAAGATTTTGGTGGAGTTTAAATGGAGAATCTAGAGGTATGCACTGGATGGCTTGGAATAAATTGTGTAGTAGTAAATCGGAAGGTGTCTTAGGTTTTAGGGATGTAGATGATTTTAATTCGGCTTTATTTTTGGAACATTGATCTCTTGAAGGAGCTTTTTGAGCCGGAAGATGTCGAGCTGATAAGTGCACTGCACTTGGGTGCGTCAACAAGGGAGGATATCCTAGGTTGACATTTCACAAAATCCAAAAATTATTCAGTTATATCCGGCTACCATACAACACGAATAGTTAACAAGGATCTTAATTCATCTTTCATTTGTCCAGAGATCAAAGCTCTGAAAGCACATGTGTGGAAAGTGCAATGTCCGCCTAAGTTACGGCATTTTTTTATGGCAAATATTATCAAGTTGCGTGCCTGTAACAGAGAATTTGCAGAAAAGAGGTATAAATTGTGATTCAATATGTGTCAGATGTGGTTCTATAGAGGAAACAATAAACCATACTCTTTTCCAGTGTCATCCGGCGAGACACATATGGGCTCTTTCAAAGATCCCTATTGTCCGAGGGATTTTTCCCACCTATTTATGCAAATTTGGATCACTTATTCTCAAGAATCTCTTCAGAATTTGATTCATTCGCATATCCATGGATACTTTGGTATATTTGGAAAGCAAGGAATGAAAAAATATTTGAAAATGTGGAGAAAGATCAGTTATATGTGTTATGTCTAGCAGAAAAAGAGGCTCATTCGTGGCACTTAGCTCAATTTGAGTTCAATATTGAAAACAAATTCTCTTTCCAAGCGAAAAAACAAATTCGGGTGAGAGATATCTCACAAGATAATATATACTCATGCTTTCTTTCCTTTGTGGACGGTTCATGGAAAGAAAGCGAAAACTTTTCAGGTCTAGGGTGGCTTTGCACATGATTAAATGGAGGGGCGTCAACCATGGGAGTTGCTAATCTGCGTAGAAGTTTTCTCCTTTCCATACAGAAGTCGAAGCTTTACTTTGGGCAATGAAGCGTATGATTGATGCCTGATATAGCTCAAATTGCCTTAAGCTTACTCCCTCAAATAAGAGATCGTCGTTAGCACTTAAGGGTCGAATTCCACTGAGCTCTCGATGTTCACACAATAGACTTATGATGTTGTTTAATAAGCTAGATGAAGTAATTGAATGTAAAAGATAAATAAGCAAGTAAACGATTTGTAGATTCAAGTGATTAAAGCGTCGGGTCTAAGGAATTGTCTTGGGAGATTGATAAATCGTAGATCTAGCTAATATTAGGATTGTTAACGCACCGTTCTCAAACTCAAACTATGATTCTAGAGTAGCCAGTGGCGTTCCGCGAAACTCTCTATACTTAAAGCTAGATAACCAGAGAAGCCGAAAAATCATATGCTAAAGCATGCATTGTTTATCAGCTTGATAAGTTCACCTAGTATCTAAACCATAGTCCTTCTATGAACCTACATGTTCTTTCTTAAATATCTAGGCTCATCTATGATAGTTCTAATAACAAGTACTTATGGCGGGCATACCTATTATCTAATATCAAGTTTTAGGTGATCAATCTAAAACTAACAATAAGAATAATTAAGATGAAGAACACTACGAATAATCCTAAGGGGTTTTCGATCTACTAATCCATCTAAATCCCTATTGAGACTCTCTAAACCCAACAAGGTGATTACTTAGACATGATAATAGAAACACAAATCATAATCTGAATAGTTTGCATTGATGATTTAAGAATGAAAGTAAGGAGTTCAGAATCCTCTCTAAAAGGATTGGATTCTTCTCTCAAAATGTGTAACAATCTCTAAAACAAAACTTAGGTCTAACAATGACCAAACAATTAGGTATATTCGTGACTAAAAACGTGGAGGGACTACTTTGCAAATAAGGAAGACTTCAGGGCTTCGTAAAGACTTGGCAGAAAACAAGAATTCCCTTGGCAGCAATAAGAGTGTCGATCGACACAGGTGTGGTGTCGATCGCTTCTGAAAAACGTCCTTTAAGATCTTCATTGCTGAAAAGCTTCCACAATTCCTTATTGTGCTCCATAGGTCTCAGATGTGTAAGTGTACATGAAATAACTCAAAACATACGAAAAAGACTAGAAAGACTCTAAAAACAATTCTGAAACTATGTTAGAAATCAGTAAAAACCAGGACATATCAACTCCCCCGGACTTAGCTTTTGCTTGCCCTCAAGCAAACAAAAGGTTGAATCTGTGAAAGAGGTTTGGAAAACATAGAAACTCCCAATCTCTCTAGTTTATTACCTTGATCATACAAACCAAATCCATGTATTGAACAGTTCTAATCAAATCCTGACCACCAAGTAATTCTCCGCTAGCCCACACAACATCCTAGATTCCATACCAAAGCACTCAACTATATCCACTAGGCTATCATCGCTGGGTCTCATCAATCAAGTAAATGCTTAAGAACCTTCTAGACTCATTCCTGTATTATACCATGATAGATCGACCATTCGTTATATATTTATTTCTTTGGTGTTCTTTCTCTCCCCCAGACTTATTCTTTTTAGAGAGTAAACAAAGGGGAACTCGCATATTGGATCGACACCCTCAGTATTTTTCCAACCTTTGTAATTTATCGTTCCAAATAATTTTATAATAATGGGGTCATAGGAAACATTCCTACCCCTATACACTATCTGAAAGTCTTCTCAATCTCTCATTATTTATTTTATTATTATTATTATTTTTTTTTTTTTGGGAGATGAACATTTTCTTTTTAACACATTAGTCGACTTATCAGGTACGAACAAGGAGTCAAGTCCTATGAACACTAACCGTTTTGATGAGGTAAAAGGAAGAGTAGTGAGATTAGCTCCAGCCTTTGTGGATTATGTTGGGAATGGATGTCCTTAATTTTATTGATTGGCTTTCTGGATTTTCCATTAGTCGGATTGATTTGAATATGCAGTACTTAAGCAATCCATGCAATAAACTCGAGAGATAGATCATAATTTCAGACAAAAAATTTGACTCAATAAAACAACTATCTAAGTTAAAATGACACAACTGACTCATAAGAAAAGAAAAGATGAAGTTAGTTACTGACTCCCCCAGACTTATATGACACTGTCCCCAGTGTTATTAAGCTAGAGAAATCGAAGGAAAAATAATCAAAAGTTAAAAGTTAGAGAAACGTGAGTTCCTACCTAAGAGTGGTGTCGATCGATACCATGTTGGTGTTGATCGACACTCTGGTCCTTTTGCTTAGCTTTGCGAATTCAGCTCATTGTTATAGAGCCTTGGTTAGTGTTTTCACATGGATCCTCCGGTTAGACTGTTAAATCACTAAAACACACATCAATAGGTCCAACAAAGCATAGAAAAATAAGTGTAACAAGTTTCAAAACAAATAACCAATAGTCTGAAATAAAGCAAAAACAAAGTCAGAAAACAAAGAAAGATAGGGAGGATGGCTAGTCCTCATGCTCTGAGCCGGAGGTGGGTGCGGGAGAGCGACGACGACGACGAGTGGGAGAAACACAACCGCAGCGAGAAAGGGTAGCTATGGCATTCTAGACGCTCTTGAAACTGCCGACGACGTACTGCTGAAAGACATGTGGCTCCATCGGGATGGGTGGAGGAGAAAGCAGCTGATATGGAAGAGCCGACGAGGAAAATCCAACTCTTGGTACGTGGTGCGGCATGCAGAAGAGAAGGATCTAGAGAATGAGGGTGTCAATCGACACCACCCTAGTGTCGATTGACACCATCGCGTTTTTGGTCAACACTCTATTCTTCTTCTTTTTTTTTTTTTTTTTTTTTAAATCTGAATAAAAATCCTATAAAATCAAAAATCCTAAGTTAAGAATCAAATGAATGAAATAAATAAAAAGGAGAAATACTTACCAGTGGGTTGCCTCCCACTAATCGCTTGTTTATAGGCAATAGCTTGACTCTACAGTTGCTTAATCAACAGATGGGTCCTGAAGATCCGAAGGCTTTTCTACTGGAATTTGGCTTCAGCCCAGTAATGTTTGACTCTCTATCCATTCACGGCAAATGGTTTTCCATTGTTGTTTTTGAGAATGACTGTTCCAGATGGCCTAACCAAGTGGACTGTGTAGGGACCTGACCAACGAAAAGATAATTTTCCAGGAAATATTGTCAACTTAGAATCATAAAAAAGTAGGTCATTAGGCTCAAAGGTCCGAGTGAGGATCTTTTTGTCGTGGTAAGCTTTTGTGCGTTCCTTGTAGAGCTTCGAGTTGTCATAAGCATGAATTCGTGTCGATGTTTGGGTAGATGCGCTGCAGAGCCAACAGGATGCCACGTGGCAGAGAGTGGCCACGTGTGCGGGTCTCACGGGGCGGGTTGTTACAGTTCGTATCTCATCAAGCTCATTCAACTGAATAAGTCTCCTTTCTCCAGCAGATTTGATGTCGAAATTCATCATCTTGACTGTCCAAGCTGCTTTGTGCTCTAATTCCACTGGAAGATGACAAGCTTTACCATATAGAAGATGAAAAGGTGTGGTTCCAAGCAGAGTTTTGAAAGCTGTCCTGTAAGCCCACAGTACATCTTCTAACTTGTAGGACCACTCCTTTTTCGCCTTACTCACTGTTTTCTCAAGAATCTCTTTGATTTGCCTGTTTGAAACTTCAACTTGGCCTATCGTTTGTGGATGGTAGAGAGTAGTAACCCGATGCTGAACTCCATATTTGTAAAAGCAATTTTGCAAGAATATGGTTAATGAAATGCTTACCTCTGCCACTAATGACTATGCGTGGCACTCCAAAACGAGGGAAGATGATAGACTTGAAGAGTTTCATGACAAACGCTGAATCGTTCTTCGGACTAGCTATAGCTTCTACCCATTTGGAGACATAATCCACAACTAGTAGGATGTAGAGATTCTAGTTGGAAGGTGGGAAGGGTCCCATGAAATCTATACCCCAACAATCGAAGACTTCGACTTCGAGGATAAATTTCTGACGCATCTCATTACGCTTGCTGATCTTTCCCTTTCTCTGACAAAGGTCACATTGCGATATGAACTTCTGAGCATCCCGAAACATTCTAGGCCACCAAAAGCCTGCTTGAAGAACTTTGGATATTCTCTTGAAGGTTGCAAAATGACAACCATAACTAGAGCTGTGACAATGCGATAGTATATCAGGAACCTCTGTTGCAGCAATGCATCTCCTATAAACTCCATCAGAACAATGCTTATAGAGATAAGGTTCATCCCAATAATATCGCCTAATCTCTCTTAGGAATCTTTTCTTGTTGTAATCTGTGAAATTATTCGGTTCCACATCTGCAGCTAGGTAATTAACAATATCAGCATACCATGGGTAATCCTTCTCGACTACTGTGACGGCGCAATTCTCAGTTGGTGACCAATTTCTTGTCGATTCAAATTCCTCAAGAAGCAAAATACATCTCAAAAATCTTGGCTTAGCATCCTTCTTTTGCATCAAATATTTCATGGCAGCATGACCTGTGTGAACAATAACCTTGGATCCAACAAGATAAGATCTGAATTTCTCGAAAGCAAACACAACAGCTAACAACTCAGTTGCATAATTCCTTTGATCATCATCAAGAGTTCTACTTGCATAGTAGATGGCATGAAGTTTCTTATCCTTTCTCTTTCCTAGAACAGCTCCAACTGCAAAATCACTCGCATCACACATTACCTCAAAAGGTAAATCCCAATCTGGTGGCTGAACAATTGGTGCGCTGATCAAGGCTTGTTTTATCTACTGAAAGGCATCATGAGACTCTTGTGTAAACTCGAATTTGACTTCTTTACAGAGTAAAGCAGTCAATGGTCTTGCAATTCTGCTGAAGTCTTTGATGAATCTCCTGTAGAAACCAGCATGTCCAAGGAAACTCCTTATTACTTTAACATTATCAGGCGCTTGAAGACTTGTCATAACCTCAATCTTAGCTCTATCAACTTCTATACCATGCTCAGAAATCCTGTGTCCGAGAACTATCCCATCCTGCACCATAAAGTGACATTTCTCCCAATTTAAAACTAGATGTTTCTCCTCACATCTTGCTAACACTCTGTAGAGATTCGCTAAGCAATCCTCAAATGACGATCCATAAACTGAAAAATCATCCATGAAAACTTCCATGATATCCTCAATCATGTCTGTGAAGATAGACATCATACCTCTCTGAAATGTTGCAGGAGCATTACAAAGACCGAATGACATTCTCCGATAAGCAAATGTACCATAAGAGCAAGTGAAAGTCGTTTTCTCCTGGTCATCTCGATGAATCGGGATCTGAAAGAATCTTGAGTATCCATCAAGGAAACAATAGTATTTATGATTTGCTAACATCTCTAACATCTGATCGATAAATGGTAAGGGAAAATGGTCTTTCCTGGTAGCAGCATTCATCTTTCTATAATCGATGCACATCCGGGGGCCTGTGATTGTCCGAGTAGGAATCAGCTCGTCTTTCTCATTCTTGACTACTGTAACACCTCCTTTCTTGGGAACTACATGAACTAGACTAACCTAACTACTATCTGAAATCGGAAAGATAATACCTGCTTCCAACAGTTTCACAATCTCCTTCTTCACCACTTCTTTCAGATTCGGATTCAGCCTTCTCTGATGTTCAACTGAAGACTTAGACTCATCCTCAAGGTGGATCCTATGCATGCATACATCTGGAGATATACCTGCAATGTCATCAAGAGAATAGCCAAGAGCTTTACGATGATTGCGCAGCTTGCTTAGCAATAAGGTGAGCTCTGCAGGAATAAGAGAAGCATTCACAATAAGAAGATAAGTAGAATTTTCACCAAGAAAAGCGTACATTAGCCCTGTTGGAAATGGTTTCAATTCGATTTTAGGAGCCTTTGCTGGATCCCAATCTGAATTAGTAGTCGGCGTTGGAGTCATAGATGGAAGAGCTTCTTCAACCGTAAGTTGCATCACATGTTCGGTCTCATCTAGCAGCTTAGTATATGTAGAAGTTTCAGTGTCCAAATCTGCACTATCTTCTATGGAAAAGACCAAAACTCGCTCTAGTGGGTCTTCTCATTCCATCTCTGAAATACTATCTAAAGCTGATGAAGTGAAAGAATCTATCAAGAAGGTTTTCCCTTCTATGATCGGTTTCTTGACCAAAGTGTTCATATCGAACTGCATAGTAAGATCGCCAACATTCAGCCCTATCCTCCCTTGTCGAACATCTATGATTGCTCCAGCTGTCTGCAAGAAGGATCTCCCTAGGATTAATGGATCCTTAGCTTCCTTCTCATAAGGCAAGACTACAAAGTGTATAGGAATCATGCTCTTTCCAATCATCATGGGAACATCAATAAGAATTCCATCTGGAATTCGGGTAGAACGATATGCCAAGACAAGAGTAATAAAGGTAGGCTCAAGATTGGAATACCCAAGACGCATAGCAACTGAACGAGGCATCAGATTCACACTAGAACCGAGATCACATAAAGCTCTTGGGAAAGAATCGTGATTGATGGTGAAACTAAGTACAAAAGTTCCATGATCAAGTAGCTTCCTTGGAATTCGTTCCTGAGAGCGTAGAGTGTCAATCTTGCTATTGAGATCTATGGAGAGAGAATCATATTTGCTATCAAGCTTTGTTTGGCCTGCAAGAAGTTGCGCAAGCATAGACTCCATTCTGGTCTCTGATGAGGGTGGAGGGGGGGGGGGCTTGGATAGGAGCAGAAATTGTTGAAACGAGAGTCTCTTTGCTCGCGGTGGCTATCTCAGCTGAAATTCTTCGTTCTTTGTCAAATCCCTGCGTTGAAAGACAAGTTAAAGCATTGGTGATGAGAAGTAATGCTTCACTAGTAGTTCTTGTCATGAAGTTACAGTAGCTCGCTGCATCAAGTTGATTCCGGTTTGGCTTGTCTGTTCCTTTGTAGAATATGTTGATGAGTTGGCCTCTCTTGGAAGCCATGTTGGGGACATTCACGCTGATAAGACCTGAAACAGAGCCAAGATGCTCTAAGGGACTCGACTGGAGCCTGAGTGAACGAAGAGATTTGTAAACGAATTGCCTTTGTCACGGATTCAACGAAGAAGTGATTCATGAATGCATTCTTTGTATCACTCCAATTGGTTAATGAACCTGGTTCCAGTTGACGCAACCATGATGTTCCTCTGCTCGCGAGAGAGTGGGGGGAAGAGTTTGCAAAGAAGGTAATCAGCTGGTACACCTTCTGCTTTAATAGAGGAAACGATGTCTTTTAAGACTTCCAAATGATCTAATGGTGATTCATCGGAGGTAGCTTGAATGCTGATCGGTTTGTGTAGAAGAGGTCAGTTCTGCTAAATCGCCTATTGTAGCCGTCTAGTTCTGTAGAGGGTGTCGATCGACACCCTAATAGTGTCGGTCGACACAACCGTGAAAGTCTGCCATGGGAACGTGATTCTCAATCTGAAGGTACCTGAAACACAAGAGACCAAAAGACAAAGAAACACGTTAATAGGTGGTAGAAAAGTAGTATCTAGACTTAAAATGACACCTAGTCTAATGGTGAACTAAAATAGAACTTCGGCAACGGCGCCAAATTTGATATAGCTTAAACTGCCTTAAGCTTACTTCCTCAAATAACAGATCGTCGTTAGCACTTAAGGGTCGAATTCCACTGAACTCTCGATGTTCACACAATAGACTTATGATGTTGTTTAATAAGCTAGATGAAGTAATTGAATGTAAAAGACAAATAAGCAAGTAAACGAGTTGTAGATTCAAGTTATTTAAGCGTCGGGTCTAAGTAATGGTCTCGGGAGATAGATAAATCGTAGATGTAGCTAATATTAGGATTGTTAACGCACCGTTCTCGAACTCAAACTATGATTCTAGAGTAGCCAGTGGCGTTCCGCGAAACTCTCTATACTTAAAGCTAGATAACCAAAGAAGTCTAGAAATCCTATGCTAAAGCATGCATTGTTAATAAGCTTGATAAGTTCACCTAGTATCTAAACCAGAGCCCTTCTATGAGACTACCTGTTCTTTCTTAAATACCTCGGCTCATTTATGATAGTTCTAATAACAAGTACCTATGGCGGACATACCTATTATCTAATATCAAGTTCTAGATGATCAATCTAAAACTAGCAATAAGAATAATCAAGATGAAGAACTTTAAAAATAATCCTAAGGGGTTTTCGATCTACTAATCCATCTAAATCCCTATTGAGACTCCCTAAACCCAACAAGGTGATTACTGAGTCATAATCTAAATAGTTTGCATTGATGATTTAAGAATGCAAGTAAGGGAGTTCAGAATCCTCTCTAAAAGGATTGGATTCTTCTCTCAAAGTGTGTAACAATCTCTAAAACAAAACTTAGGTCTAACAATGACCAAACAATTAGGTATATTCGTGACTAAAAACGTGGAGGGACTACTTTGCAAATAAGGAAGACTTCAGGGCTTCGCAAAAACTTGGTAGAAAACGAGAATTCCCTAGGCAGCAATAAGAGTGTCGATCGACACAGGTGTGGTGTCGATCGACACCAACTTCTGAAAAACGTCTTTTAAGATCTTCATTGCTGAAAAGCTTCCAAAATTCCTTATTGTGCTCCATAGTTCCCAAATGTGTAAGTGTACCTGAAATGACTCAAAACATACAAAAAGACTAGAAAGACTCTAAAACCATTCTGAAACTATGTTAGAAATCAGTAAAAACCTGGACATATCAATGCCGACAACCAAGAAGTAATTCTTTTTGCAGACTGTTCAGACCTGGGGAAGATGGTGTCTTTCCCAATTGAATGGCCAGTCTTTTCAACATATTTTGAGGAGTTTCAAAGCAACACGGAAGAATTCTCTTATTTTTCTTTATCTTTAATCTCTCGTAATGCAAAGGTCAAGGCGGATTATTTGGTACGGAAAATTTGTACATAACCGCTACATATCACTTATGTAAACAATTTCTCCCAAGATTTGCTCATTTGAGCCTTTAATAATATCTTATCACAAAAAAGACGGGTATTTTTTAGACATTAATCTATAAGTATTGAACCTCAACCACACTTTTAGGATTCAGTTTCAAACGAGTTTACTACTATGCGGCTTTGATTTTTTTTTTCTGCTACATGTTTTGTGATTTATTTTTATATGAAATATAAACACATATATTCAATTTTGCTGATAGTTATTCCTCTATAGCTAGAAAATTATAAAGTTATTACTCTAGTGCTTCGTGTGTTTGATAGAAACAAATTGAAAAACAGGAATTATTTGAGATGTATTGTGATTAAGCTTGACTTTAGAGCCAGCCTTGATAGCTAGTGTCGTATCGTCGGTCTCATCCTTCGAATGGTGGATAATTGATTTCATATTTCCTTATGGATCTATTGAATAAGCATAGCTCCAGAATTTGGTTTTTCATCATGAAGCCTTCTGTTTCTTTCTCTCCAAACTTTATAGACGGTGGCTTGAAATAAGTATCGCATGAGGAACCTGTCAACTCGATTACTTCACGGGGCTAAGACTGTATTGATGAGCTGAGACCAATCACTTGTATACTCCCGCTTGAACAAACCTCTAGCAAGCATGTCCCAGATAACCGAAGTAAAAGTGCAAGAGAAGAAGAAACGATCTCTAGATTCGATGCAACTTTTGCAGAAATAGAAGACCCATGTTGTGTCCCTATTCCATCTTAGGATCCTAACGCCTATAGCAAGCTTGTCGTGAACCGCCAACCATACATAAAAGGAGTATCTCGGTGTTTCATGAGAAAACCACACTCCTTTGTGCCATGGCACTGCATTAGATGTAGTTATTTTAAATAATTAATCAATATATAGACTTGAAAAACCAATCTACGTAAAATTGGAAAGTTAATTTCACTTAAGAAAAACAGATTAACCATCAATATTTTAAGATGAAATTGTTTCGTAAACTTACGTCCATTTACAAGGCATTTGACAAATATAAAATACTACGTTAATTTGTCGTAAATTGGTGATAGAAATATTCTAACTTAAATCATCCTAAATTACTGTTTGAATCAACGAAAAATATACTTCTTTAGATGTATTTATTGTAAAGTCGACGGAAATTAGCGATGTATATACGAGGTTTTATTTTTGATAGAAAACGATGAAAAATAACTTGAATCAACACAATTTATTTAAAAATTACTTGTTTAAAAATGATTCATAGGAGTTTTAAGAAGTGACTATAAACTTGTTCAGTTATATGACTCTAATGTTTCCTTGAGAAATGGATTGGATTGAAATGTATGTTATTTCTATGGATATCAAGTGTACGTCCAGGGCACCATCCTTAATGAGCCCCATGTCTTTTCTCGACTTATCAAAAGGCTTTCCGCATCCTTTTGTGGCGTCATTCAATCCATCATCTCGTCTTTGAGTCGTGTGTCGTCTCTATTTTGAGAATATACACTCTAGATCTTCCAAGTGCCAAAATTGGGATTGATTCCTCACCAGAATCATATCAATGACATAAACTTTATTGAGTCATCAACAACCGAGAGCAAAGCAGCAAGAATTACCGTTGGTCACGCCAGTCATCGTGACTTTGAAAGTCAATTCGATATCACATAAAAGTCAACAAAATACTACAAAGGATCTAGTGCATGTTGGAAGAGAGCCCATTAAACAGGATTTGATAACCGGATAAAATTCAGACGACAATAAGTTAGTCGGTCTCACTCTGAAAAATTCAAGAGAGAGAGAAGATAGAGAACCCACCTCAATAGGGTTTTAACATTTTTTCTCAATGATTCAGCTACTAGTTTAAAACAAAATTTTCTAGTTAAAAGCAAAATAAAAACAAAATTTTCAATTTCAAAACTACTCGGAGGTGGTGGAAAATAGAACTAGACTCCATGCATAAACCAGTTTTGTTTCATTCTATTTATGTGTTACTTTAAAATATGCATTCTATTTGTGAAAAGAGGTTCCACGATATCTTACACTTTAAAACTATAACAATAATATTTTATTTTTATTTTAGTATTGATAAATACTTTAAAACTAGGGTTTCAGAATCAAGTCCTAACAATATAAATACTCAAGCAATATCATCAATTCTAAAGCATCACTTTTCTTTCTCATCTATACACATAATCAATGAGTTTACCTTCAGGTTTAACGTATCTTAGTGATGTCAAGCCTTTCAAAACGAATTGGCGTGTCCGTGTCAAGATCCTTCATCTAAGGAGGCAAACAAATTGACGTTAGATGTCATTATATGTGATGAAAATGTATGAGAGAATGTTATTGATTAAATATATGAATCTATATATATTTCTGTTTGAAACATTTAACATGTTCTTATGTGTTTTTGTTTATTTGGTTTTGATATAGGGATCTAAGATACAGATTACCATTAGAAAGCATTATATTGGCAAGTTTAACATGTCACTAAAGGTTGGTGATTGGATGATCATTGATACCTTCACTTTGAGTCCTTCGTATGGCAAGTACAAGATATCGAGTTTGAGCTATCGAATGGGCTTTTAACCACAACACAGATGTGATTAAATGTGATCCTGTATCGGATAGTGTTTTTCTGGATCTAGCATATTTTGAAGGGGTTAAGACCGAGAGTTATGATGAAAATGTTCTAATTGGTACGTATTTTCTAAATTCCCTATCATTAGTTTAACTCAAACTATATGTCTGTTACGGATTTTAATATTAACAGGGTATTCTTTACAATGGCAGACATATTAGGTCAAGTGGTGAGTGTGAGAAGATATTATGGCTCAAAACAAACCAAACAAAAAACTAGAGATTCAAATAAGAGATGCAAGGCAAGTAGAACATTGTTTTCATATAATTTTTGATTCATAATAACTATGTTTTCAAACAAGTAATATTGAAATCGTTTGTTACTGTATTAAAGCAATGAGGGTTTGTCTTGTACTTTGTGGGGTGTGTTTGCAGAGAAAGTATTTAGTGCTTTAAAAAGTGTAAAGCATGACGAGAAGACAGTGGTTCTGATATGCTTAGCTAAAATCAATAATTTTAAAGGTATTCACTCTTCCCTTAACTATGTCTAAAGTAGTCAATAATTTTAAAGGTATTCACTCTTCCCTTAACTACTAAGGAGCATCTTTGGATTGGTTACTTGTTGACATCTCTTAAGGTTCCTTTCAAGGCTCCTGCTTACTTATATTGTGATAATGAAGCAGCTTTACACATTGCAAGCAATTCTGTTTTCCATGAAAGAACGAAGCATATTGAGCGTGATTGTCACAAGGTTAGGGAATGTATTGAAGCTGGGATTCTCAAAACCATGTTTGTTCGTTCTGATAATCAGCTTGCGGATATGCTAACTAAACCTCTTTATCTGGCGCTCTTTCGAGCTAACAACACCAAGCTTGGAGTTCTCAACATATATGAAGCTCAAGCTTGAGGGGGACTATTAGAGTATGTATATAGATAGTCGGTTTAGCCGGTTAACTTAGTATATAATTACATTGTATATGGTTTAGTTTGGTTTAGTGTAGAGTACATAAACACTTCATTGTACATTCTGTTACGATTGAGAAATACAGAAAACCTTTCACAATCTCTTTGATTCATGTTCTCTATCAGTGGAGGTGCAAAATCGTCAGCTTTCAGATTCTTCTCCGGCTCAAAACGTGAAGCAATTTGGGCTCAAGAACTTTATTCATACCAAAGGGAAAATAAATGTGAGCATCAAGAAAAGCAGCTAAATTATGTAAATTGAAAGAATAATCATGGAGATATATGTGATACGAACTAATTCCGTTTCAGCTCATATCTCAATTTCCATGTCAAATATAAACAGCTCATATAGAAATACCTCAAAATTAACCATGAGATTTGGGTTTCTAGAACTTACCTCAGATTGAATTAGAATAGAGCAACACAACCACACCTATGTTTGTTTTCTTGAGTTCTAGAACCGTGAAGAGATTTTTGTTTCTTTGTAGAGAGAAACGTAAAACGACGATAAAAAAGATGAAGAATGTAAAGGCAATTATCGATTTGGGTTAATAATATTTCTTTGCCTTTTTTGAGTAAAAAATTAAAGTAATCGATTAATTAAGATATGGTATAACCGGTTTACACTTGCCTTAACCAAAAAAATAAAATCAATTTTGTGGTTTTCTTGGTTAAGACTGGTTCAAACCGGTTTACATGCATGTGTTGGACGTGTGAAAAAATTCAACGTGCCGTTACGTGCGTCCGTTGGGAAACATGCAAATGTTATTTTGGATGACACAAAAAACGTTTTGCTCCAACACATGTGAGCAATACCGGATGCGTAAATGGTGATTTAGTCCAATACAGTTGACCGGTATCGAGCCAAATGATATTAGCTTTGTCCGGAATGTGGTTGTAGCTACAAATATTATCCAAAATTTACCTACAACTGGTTTATCAAGTGTATATAGAAAAACAATTTAAAAAGAAAATTAATAAATAATAGTTTTAAAATGTTGAAGATCATAATAATTCTGAATAATTCTTATTAGAACAAAGAAACAAAATATTGCCAAAGCATGATAGGCTAAATAAAAGTCATACTTAAAAGAATCTTGTCCAGCATTACACAACTTCTCCTCCATCACAGCAGTTTTTTCACGCAAAATGTCACGTCTCTGGTTATATAAATAAGCAACAAAATAGTGAATAAAAATATATATAAGTTATGCGGTTTCTTTTTAGTAGAATAATCATATATGATAATCTCGCCCCCTTATTTTAACAAGCTTATAATATGCAGATAAATCCTAGAAAATAAGACAACCATCAAACTAATGCCAACATATCAACAAATACTATGATTATGGAGAAACAATTACCAGTAGCGACATATGTTAACATTATAAATATCTTCTTAGGAAGCATTAGTGGAGTTATGAGTACCAAATTCATCATTCAGTTGTTCTGAATCTCCCATGTCATATATTTCTCTAGGCTGAATATGAAATGCAATTTTCCAATCAGTCTCAGAAGGATCTTGTACGTAATATACCATTTTTGTTTGAAACGCCAATATATATGGTACATCCTCTTCATTATCTCCAGTGTGTAACAAGCATAAAAAATTAACCATATGATGACCATATGCATCTATTTTATATCCTCTTTTTGTATGAGTGTCCGCCCACTTACACTTGAATAATACAACTTTGAAAACTTCATAGTTGTTTAACTCCATAACTTCGATTAGATTCCCATAGTAAGCTACAGTTCTCGTTCTTGGGTTAGAATCACAAGAACTAGCATAACTCGTAGTCTCAGCAGCCACATACACACCACTATATTGTGTTTTTAGATCTAATTCTCTTTTTGTTGTCCGGAATTTGAAACCATTGACATTATAAGCTGTATACTTTACAACTTTTTCAAATGGACCCTGAGCTAAGCATTGTAAATCATCAGTTAGCTCATCTAACTCATTCGTCTCAACTTTCTGCTTGATCCATTTTGCAAAATTAAGATGCATATCTCTGTCAATATCGATAACACGATTCCTTCTACTTTGATGAGATTGTTTATTCAACAACTCGTTTTTATATTTTCTAAACATACAACAACCATAACGTCTACATTAGAGAATTTCGATAAAACATAAATATAATTAGTTGTTCTTGAATTAGATAACTTACTCTCGTAGGTGATCTAGTAGTTGGCAGTTGACCAATACATGTCGATGTGCTTGTTGCCGCTCTACATGATTAAGAGTATAAACTTTACCCGCTCCAACAACTCTTCCAAGGTTTGGGAACATAAGTAAGAGTTCTGAATTTGGGTTTATGCTAGTTGATATAACCCGATTTTCACTGATTTTTATCTATGTTTTAGGTATAGAATTTTGAGTCTTTATGTTATTTCTCGAGTCTTTTTAATGTCTTTTCAGGTATTCTATGCAGCGGGACAACAATGGAGATAAGGAGACATTTTGGAGCAAAAGCTAAGGAAAAGGAAGCTAAGGACGATTTTGGTTCAGGAATCAGCGAGGAGTGTCGATCGACACACTCTTGGTGTCGATCGACACCAGTTTCGGCCCAGCAAAAACCTAGACGCTTTCAAGTTTCAGAAAATCAAATTTGCCCCTGAAGACTTCCCTATTTGCATTATTAGTCCCTAGACATTTTTAGGGTCTATATATTATTTTTAGACCTAAGTTTCTTTTATCAAGTCTTTTATCAAACTTTTGCAAAACCCTATTCATCCATTGTTCTTGAGAGATTCATTCCAGTTTTTAATACAGTGAAGAGATCCCTTCTTTCCCCTTCTCTATTTACTGTGTTTATGCTTTCTATCTGAATTATGTTGTTTGCTTCATTCAATATGTCTGAGTAGTCCACTTTGCTAGGTATCTGTAGAATTCTTCATCTCTAATTATGCCTAATGCTAGATGTAGAGTAATTAACTAGATCTTGAATGTAGACAATACATATGCCCGCCATAGGTATTTACAGTTGGATCTATTATTTGATGAGTCTGGTTTATAGGTGTGTAATAAGAATCGGCCTATCTACTAAGATGAATAATTGAACTCATTAAGAATGCATATTTAGGTTGATAGTTTCTCGGCTTCTCCGATTATTATTAGCTATAGATATACGGATTTTCACGGCACGCCCACCGGTTATTCCATAATTAGAGTTCGAGCTTAAGAATGGTTCGATAACAACCTAGCTTTCATTAGATCTACTAACCAATAGTTTCCTGAGAATACCCTGTTCCTAGCTCTTTATTAAATCGTTTACAACACAATCAATCTGTTGTCTTTTTACTTTGTTCTCTTTTATTTTCACTATCACCCTGCTAGCTTAATCTCGACATTTAACTCATTGTTTGAACAAAAGAACTCCGTGAATTCGATCCTAAAATACTGCAATTGATCTCTTATTTGAGAGAGTAGTTCTAGGTAATTTGAACCTTATCAAATTTGGCGCCGTTGCCAAAGTTCTTGGGAATCATCATTGAGTTTTGTTTAGAGATTTCGTCTAGTTTTTACTTCTATTTTGTTACTCACGCGTTTCTTGTTTTCTTCTTTTCTGTGTTTCAAGTGTATGCCTAGGCAAACAAGGAGCACAAAACAGAAGGCGCTTATCAACTTGTCTGTTCTGGATTTGGGAAAACTTGAACGCACCAACCGAAAAACTCAGAAATTAGCAATGGCTGACAGAGTCATCAGAGCTGATGCAGAAGGAGTTTTGAGAGATGAGGATGGGCAAGCCTACAATGATTCTGGTCAGATATTGGATGATCATGGACTCATCCTACCTGAGGACGCCAATGAGGATCAGGCGCACCTTAATGCGCAATTAGCTGCTAGAGACGCAGCAGGGCTTGGTGTCGATCGACACCATCGGGAGCAGCATGCGGATGCAATCGGTGTCGAACGACACAACAGAGGTGTCGATCGACACCAACACCAGATTCCTGCAGCTATTCCTCCAGCTGCGGAACTACGTCGTACTCTTGGAGATTTCAACAGGCCAGACCTGTTCTATGCTAATTGATCAGCGATTGTACCCCCACCATTCCAGAGGAACGACTATGAGCTGAAGCCTGGCTACTTTGCTTTAGTTGGCCACCATCTTTTCCATGGCTTATCTCGTGAGCAGCCAATGGATCATATCGAGCGATTTGAGGATCTTATTTTGAGCATCAAGGCTAATGGAGTCTCAGAGGACTACCTACTGTGCAAGCTCTTCCCTTATTCACTTGCTGGGGAAGCAGCTTCTTGGCTAAAGCAACTTAAAGCAGGTTCCCTCAAGACTTGGAGAAGCATCAAGATAGCCTTCCTAAACAATTTCTACGATGATGCTAAGTCTGAGGAGTTGAGAAACAAGCTGTCTACCTTCACACAAGGTCCAGCTGAAGCTTTCAAGGCTGTTTGGGTTTGTTTCAAGGAGTACCAACGAGATTGTCCACATCATGGTTTCAGTGAGGTACAACTTCTAGGTACCTTCTTTAGAGGAGTTGATTGGAGATACCAGATGGCTCTAGATGCAGCGAGCAATGGTAATTTCAACACACGTTACCCAGCTGATGCTACAGCCCTGATAGAGAACCTCGCTTGCAGCAAAGTACCAAGAATGCTGATTTTGAGAGGAAGAAGATTGCCGGAGCTATTTCAGGAAATCAGATGGCAGAGGTGAACGCTAAGATAGATTCAGTTCATAACTTGCTCACAGGGAAGAAGCATGTCCACTTTGCAGCTGAGGAAGAGATTATTGAGCCTGAGCCTGAGTCAGAAGAAGGAGTCTTCTACATAGATGGTCAGGGATACAGAAAGTTTGGGCAGCCACAAGGCAACTTCAGTGGCAACATGTTTACAGGGAACCAGGGTTCCTCCAACTACACTTCAAAGCCTGCTTTCCAGAAGACCTTTCCTCAAAGCAACTTTCAGAGGAATTATGGTAATTCAACTTACCAAGCCCCCCGTCCACCCTTAGAAGAGACAAGAATGGAATCGATGCTTGAGCAGATTCTGGAGAGCCAAACAAAGCTTGTTGTAGAGTTTAATGGCAAGTTTGATGCTGTCTACACAGATCTTAATGGGAAGATCGAGAATTTGAGCTCTCACTTGAAGAAGCTAGTTGTACAGGTAGCTCAAACTGCACAATCTATCAAGAGACAAGAGGGTTTTCTTCCTGGTAATCCGGATGCTAACCCAAGGAAGAGTTGTAATGCCATCTTGATCAGAGTATGAGATGATGTGTGGGAGGAATTGGACACTGAAGACGAGTTGAGCTCGCAGTTGCAGAGATGGTGTCGACCGACACCCTCCAGTGTCGATCGACACCATACGGGACCCTTTTCTCAGAGACGACTCAATACGACGGTGTCGACCGATACCCCTCTAGTGTCGATCGACACTGGATCTGGATCGACGGTGTTAATCTCGACATTTAACTCATTGTTTGAACAAAAGAACTCTGTGAATTCGATCCTAAAATACTGCAGTTGATCTCTTATTTGAGAGAGTAGTTCTAGGTCATTTGAACCTTATCACTAGTCTCAGCTAGAGGTCGATCATCAACGCGGCCAATCCGAGTAAATCGTGTCTCTATATCATTGAGATACATTGAGCAAAATGTTACACACTCATCAGCTAAATATTACTCACATATAGAACCTTCCGGCTTAGCGCGATTCCCAACATATGATTTGAAGTGTCCTAGCATCCTGTGTATATAATTGAATCTAGTAAGTTTTAGTTTCATATATATAAAGATAAAATGGAAAATACTCACCTCTCAATCGAATACATCCATAGGAATGGAACCAACCCTCCGTATTTTGCCTCTTCTGCGAGATGTACTACTAAATGTACCATCACTGTGAAAAATGATGGAGGAAAATACATCTCCATACGACATAAAATCACTACAATATTGTATTGTAATTTATCTAACTCATCGGTATCAAGCACCTTTGTAGATATATCTCTAAAAAACCGAAAAGCTCAACAATTGCTGAAGTCACGTCTGTTGGCAATAGATTTCGAATCGCAACAGAAAATAGATCTCTCATTATCACATGACAATCTTGGCTTTTTAAGCCTGATAGCTTTTGACCATTGACATCAACACAACTTGATAAATTAGAAGCATAACCATCCGTGAGTTTTACATTCTGGAAGACACTTAAAAAAGTATCTTTCGCTTGATTGTTCAGAGAAAAACATGCAGTTTGATATTTCTCATTATCATCAGGCCACAAGTTAGGACGTATACCTAGCTCACGAAGATCTTTTCTAGCACTCATATTATCTTTTGATTTTTTTTTGTCATCCAACATTGTGTAGATTAGATTGTCGAACACATTTTTCTCTATGTGCATGAAACCAGATTATGTCGCGCCATTGTAAATTCCCATTGTTGATTACCACATCTTCTTGCATCACGTCGCTTTCTTTTTCTCCCAACTCCAACTAATTCATTTTTTTACCAAGAGTAACATTAACTTGTTCTAGTTGATGAATAATTGTAGAACCTGTCAATATGAGTGGTGGAGATCTTGTTTCTACTTTTTCGTCAAAATGTGTCATGTCTTGACGAAAGCTATGATCTCGAGGAAGAAAACGTCGATGACCAATAAAACAGTTTTTCTTTCTATGTCGTAATCATTCTCCAATGCCATCATAATAGCAGCTTGGACAAGCTAACGTTGTATACGTATTCCAACCAGATAAATTTTCAAGACCAGGAAAATTACTAACCGTCCACATGATAGCTGCTCGCATGTTAAATGTTTGTTTTGTGGAAGCATCTAGCGTTTTAATTCCATAATCCCATAACTCCGTCAACTCTTTGATTAGTGGCTGCAAATATACATCGATATCATTACCAGGCATGTGTTTCCCAGGGATAACAATAGAGAGTATCATTGATGTGTGATTCATTGACATCCACGGTGGAAAGTTGTAAGGAAACAATATCACTGGCCAGATGCTATAACTACTACTCATAGTACCAAATGGGTTGAAACATCAGTTGCTAATCCTAGTCTGACATTTCTTGGATCGGATGCAAATTCGGGAAATTTTTGATCAAATGTCTTCCAAGCCTCTCCATCTTGGATGTCGAAGTTTACTATCATTGTTATTAGCAGTTGTATGCCATCTCATGTGTGTAGCAGTTTTCGATGACATAAATAAACGTTGCAGTCGTGGCTTTAGAGGAAAATAACGCAAAACCTTTGGAGGATCTTTCTTTTTCTCATTCTCTGATCTTGAAATCATACTCTGTGCAAAAATGTTATTTTTCCATCGAGAGGCTTTACAAACTTTGCAAATCTCTCTCTCTCTGCATCTGCATCCTAATATAACATGCAATCATTTAGACATGCGTGAATTGATTCATAAGTCATGCCTAGTTTTCGAATAACCTTTTTCATGTCATTTAATGAACATGGCAATTTGGCATGTGTAAATGCATCTTTCAGCATATCAAGCACCATAGATATACCCTTGTCACTAATCCCACACAATCATTTGATATGGTACAACTTCAATATGAAAGACAACTTCGTGAACTTACTACATCCCGGATATAGCTCTTGGATAAATTCAGCAAACAAATCATCAAAACCTTCTCCTTTTCCACAATTTCCACTTGAAGTTGATGGTATATCAGTGTCCTCATGTTGCTCACACGATCCAGGTTTGTGTTCACTAGACATATTCGTATTAATATCAGGAAAAAGATTATCCAAGAGATTCAAAGTTGAATATAAATCAGCTTGATTAATATCAGAAGATACTCTTTTAGGTAAAGCTTTTAGGGAGGGGTCAAAGATTGATCAAAAACCTCAAAAAAAATAATAATGGGGAAGAGATGAGGATGACGTGAAGATTTCTTTGATGTGAACTAGGTTTGTTTAGAATCAATTGTATTAACTGATGCAAAATAAAAAAAAATTAAAAAAATAAAAAAAATAAAAAAGAAAAGAAAAAAAACTGATGCAAACTAAACTAAAATAACATTATTTTTAAAAATTTGATGCCAAAGACGAAAATAGTTACGTCAGTTTTAATAAGTGAAGCTAATTTCCATAAATCTGTTTATATTATTAATATAATTTTTATTTGCATCAGTTTTTATTAATGTAAACTTTGCAACATTTTAATAAGTGATGTCAAAAAAAAAATTTAAAAACATCAATTAGGTAATTGATGTAAAATTATATTTTAAAATCAATTTTGTAAAAGTGATACAAACTAATAAAAATTGTATCAGTTTATAGAATTGATGCCAAACAAGTTAATTACGACATCAATTATTATAATTGATGCTAAACCATGTATTTTTGTTTTGTAAATAATTGATTTAAAATACTATCATTTAGTTTTCTGATTCTATCTATGTGATTCAATTCAAGCCTTTTTGAAGTGTTAAGAGGTATAAATTGTGATTCAGGATGCGTCAGATGTGGTTCTATAGAGGAAACAATAATCCTCCATATAATTCCTACAATTTGCTCATGTAAAAGAGTAAATTTTTAGTATGAGTTTCATTAAAAAAAAATGTTGTACAATAAAACATATTCTAACTTTTTTTACGTAATAGAATAGATATATGATATTTTCTAAGTTTTATTTTTTGTTTAGATATACAAAGTAATTATTTTCAAAATTCTTTCTATTGTTTCAAATTACCTGCTTCCGTTCCTTTTCGATATTAATCTTTATAGCCCTATGATATCAAGTTCCAATGTTCATCAAATTTAAAGTACGTGTAATGATCATTGTTTTGTGTTTTATTAATGTTATTGATAATTAAAAGTTCTAGTTTTAATGTTAAAATGTGAATTCTTTTTTGTTCAACTGATATAGTATATAACATCTGTAATTAAATATCGTGAAATGAAATAAAATTGTAATATCTATTGAAATAATCTATTTTTTTTTTGTCAAACAACTTATATTAAGTTAACTTGCGATTACAACAGCATGAAGCTTTGCCAAAGAACTCATTTGTCGAAAGTTTGAAATAGAAACAAACAGGAAAGGGAAAACATGAAAGCAGTAAAATAGTAGATTAACATCATGGATGATAACCGGAAGCTCCTTCGAGAGGATTTCAAAAGTGATCGGTTTGAATACGATCGTCGACTCTTGGTCTTCAAATAATGAAGAGAGTGCTGGTAGTTCTTTTGCCATTGAAGGCTGGCGAACAACAATAAAGCTTGATGCCACCAGGGCTGAGCTTTTAGAAACATTCTCCCTAAAGGAGAGGATTGATGAAAAAGGTCTCTCCTTCAAAGAGGAGGAAGAGGGAATTGGTCTCTTGTAGAAGTCGGATTCACACACTCAAATATTTATTTATTTAGTGAGAATGATTATTCTTGAGGACAAATATGCTAGAAAATAGATAGATGATTATAGAGAAAACTATGAGTATTGTAAAAAAAATGTGTATAGCTAATTTGCACCAAAAAATGCGTGTGTCCTTACATGGTCTTTGACCCCCAATTTATATCCAAAGAATACATTTAATCCCCATTTACTCACAATCATTCTACCTTAAATGTATCCGTTTTTAGTCTTTGAATTAACTATTTGGACGTTTGAATTTGAATCCACTCCGGGCCTTCTGAACTTCTCCTTCCGGCCCATTCGGCTTCTTCAATCCGAGTAGTTCTGACTTCGATGCTGCATCCACTTCGCAAATCAACATCTCGCCCATACTCTCACCTCGAGGACACTTATGGGCCCTCTCTATTATGGGCCTCTCCTACTTGTGTAACAATCTTTGGCCGGACCCAAGCCCATGGTGCGCGATCCGACACCAACAATTAGCCCTCCAAGTCTTTCAAAGTATCACTCCAGTTCGGAAGGCTTTAATGTTCTAAAGGCAAAGATTGCGCCAAATGACTCTCTTATTTCCCGCCTAAATTATGTTATTGCATTGATCTCGGAATCCCCTACAATTACTAGATATTAGGTCATGCATATGACCCTTATTTACTTCTTGGCTTATCTGACCAACTTTTAATTTTCAATTCGCAGCTTTCATCGCACCGACCCTACCGTCTGTTGAATTCGCCGAATTCTTCAAGATCGTCATCGAAGGGGATACCCTCTGGAACTCCTTTACCCTCGACCGATTCGTAGAGGCCAACCACAAGCTCAGGATGAGCCCCCTGGACATCTTCTCCAACTGCCATTGCCCCCTCCCTTACCTCAAGGGACTTCTGCTCGGGCCATCGCAGCTTGACGCAAGACGCTATCCAAGTCGATTGTGGAGGCTT
Source organism: Arabidopsis thaliana (assembly GCF_000001735.4). Lineage (NCBI taxonomy): Eukaryota > Viridiplantae > Streptophyta > Magnoliopsida > Brassicales > Brassicaceae > Arabidopsis > Arabidopsis thaliana. The sequence continues at coordinate 4,119,354 of NC_003075.7, read as the reverse complement.
GCGAAACGAACAAATCATTCCTCCAATCCGCAGTCGACAAGAAAGAATATAGCAGAACCTTGCTAGTTGATGACGGCAGCGCCGAAGGGGCAAGATCTGCCGGTGCCTATAGACTCACTCCTCACCGCAAAAGCCATAGCGGCCGGTCATCCCGCAGAGAACGATCACCCCGTCGTGATTCACCTCGGCCTGCCTCCCGAAATGGACTAAGCAGCGAGCCGCTTGCTGATCTGATTCGGAAAAAGAGGGACAGATCAACCCGCAGCAGCTCCTCCCCCAAAAGAGATAAGACGAGAGCCCAAACAGATCGCTCTCCTCGGCCATCTCCACCACCCCGCTCTATGGGTCCTCCTCCTCCAGTCACCGTATCTACTTCGTCTGGATCAGGAGGTGAAAAGGCCGATCGGAGTTCAAACCCCCGGCGGGAAGAAGCTGAGGTCCGAGATGCCGGAACTAAGGCTGTTCTGGTTCCTCAGACCAAGTCGCTCACGGGTTAGAAATTACCTTCCACTATGTCTTCCGGCCTTATCGTTTTAATTTATTGACTTAACGCTCCCTTTCTTTATTCTGACAGCGATGGAAACAGAGGGAAATGTCTTTCGATGCTTCAAAACTCGAAAAGACACCATCCTGCCAGCCTTTGATAGGTGGCGTCCTGCAATTCGAGAGCGATTCCTACTCCACGCCCATCACTCATCTCGGGTTAGTTCTCTTCACCCATAATAATTCTTTAAACTTTATTCCTTCACTTAGATGCTAACTCTCTTTCCTTGCTACTTGGTTCAGGCAATCAACGAACTCAACGACATGATTGAGTACTACGAGAAACTTTTGCTAGACAGGGAAAAAGAAGCTTTGACATGGAAAGACAAATCTTCTTCCCTTGAGTCCGACCTCCGTTCTTCACATGATACCAGGCAAAAACCTAGAGGATCAACTAGACAATCTCTCCTTCGAACTCATGAAGTCCAATGGCGAGTTGCAGGATCAATACCAGAGGTATGACAAGATCGAAAGAACTCTCAACTTCTCGGGATAGACTTTCAGAATCCAGTGCCTACGACTTGTCCAACCAGCTGTCCGAATTGCAGCTCAAGTACAAAGCGGTAGCCAACTATCGGGATGCTGAATTAGGGAGGTCAGCATCAAAGGCCAGGAAAGAAGTGAAAGGTCGCGGGATGGAATTGATCCAAGGAGCAATCGTCTTCATTCAAACCAAGAAGGCTAGGACGGAGCTGGAGTCAGACATCAAGGAGTACGAGAGCAATCTCCTCCTTTTGGACCAAACCCATGAAGATGACTTCTCCGAGGAACAAGAGAGGAATGAGTTGAAGACCGTCCTGGAGGAGAAGCGAAGTCGTTTAGCTGCCCTTCCTTCCTCGTCGTTCAATCCTCAACAGTTCAAGGAATTCTTCACCGAATCGCCTCCTTTGAGCGAATCTGGTTTACATTGGGCCGGTACATTTCAAAGCTTTTGAAACCTAACCATAGGAAATTACTCTTGTACTTTTTCTGATCCAAAATAATTGTCTCAGGTCCTAGTGATCCCGTGGAACCCGAAGCACCCACCGTGCCAGCGACGATTCCGGAAGCGGTAGCCACCCCGCCAGAACTTCCTCCATCCACGAACTCGGAGACAGTGGTCATCGCGGACGATGATGGTTCAGACTCCGGGGTTCCTAGCGAGCAGTCTACTACTGGCGAGCCGGGTGATACTGAGACAGTTGCCGCAGATCCTGAGCCAGCCTAACCCGAACTCGAGGTGCCCGAGAACTTGTAATGGCTGTGTCCACTTAGTGGGGACTGTCCCTTAAACTCAAAATTTATTATTATTTTTCGAATTATTTTACCTGTCTAAGTAGGCTAAACAAGTACTTTGCTTGAGGAGGCTTTTAAACCTTTTTTTAAGATTATGAACCCAAGAGGGTTTCATTTGTGCTAAATTTAAGTATGGATTTGCAAAGTCTATTTTTTAAATAGCATCTTCGTTAACCATGTGGTCAAGTTATGGGATTCGTAAGTTGATCAGACCTATTCCTAAAAAATGCGGACTCGAATACGCGAATTCCCCAACTCGGGTTTAGTCAGTTCGATTTATTTTCTAGGCTTTGAGCCTTTATTATTTTTCCTTTATTTAATGACCCACTTGTCTTAAATGCGACGGTTGCCATTTTTTCCTTGGAAATCAGGAAAAGTGTCACGCTTCTAAGGCAATAATTGTCTTTTCCTCGATTTCCAAAAATGGATAAACCCATTCGGACACGCCACAATTATTAACTTTGTGGTTTCTAGTAAAACCCTAAATCACTATAAATAAGAGCAGAAACTCTCTCAACTCCCTCAAAATATGATCTCAGAAATTTACTTGGTAAACACCTTTAGAATGGAAAACGAAGGAGCCTCCACCGTCTGCCCCCTCGATCCCGGAAGTCCATTGTTTCTGTCCGGCGAAGGCTTTGAGCCCGCCGGCGTTCTCTTTCCGCACGCCTGCTTCCACTTCCCCTCGAAAGACAAAAAGGAGGCGTATGATTTTATGGATAAGGTAAATCGCCCATCTCTCTTTTCCAGAACAAATTTGATTCGTATTTAACCAGTTCGTATTCTAGGTCGTTGACAAGCATCGCCGCTTATGCGATGAGAGACAGCGTTTGGGCCTCAAGAGGCAAACGCTCGAGGCCCGAATTGCCCGTATCGAAAGAAAGGTGAGGGCTATGGAGAGCGACCCTTATCAATGGGAGTGGAGGAACTTCGACTACATGGCAAAAATCCCGCACATGCTCCGGATGTACCTTCGTGCTCGAGGCCAAGTCCCTGGTCCTGTAAACGCTCCGGTCCAAGTGATCCTGTCTGACAGTGAGGACGGTGATGACGAAGAGGACGATAGCAACCCCTGGAAGCGCGTGAAGAACAAACCCGATGTGGATGCTAAGAACGAGACGTCCACCTCGAACTCTGAACCGGCGATGAAGGAGCCTGTTCCTGAGCCCCTTCCCTAAATGTTCCCTGAGACTTAAACTTTTTTTTTTTCGTATGGACTTACTTATTGGGCTTTCCTTGATTCATCAAATATTCGTTTTGGAGATACTCTTTGAATGCAGGGCGAACAAGACGACGTGAATGCTTCCGCGAATCACTCCGGCTTTAAATGGAATCGCATCTTTGAAAGCTAAGAACCCTCCTTATAAATTACCTCTCTAGGTTTTTCTTCATACCTCACTAACAATATCGTTTATTTTTCTTGTGCAATTATGGCCTTCAACCTCCGATGCTCGGAATCCATGCCAGACTTTTCGAGGATCGGGATGATCGACAAGGACATCCCGAATGTACCAGACAGAGGGCGCTCCCCACTTCGCAACTTTAGATCCCAGATCCAAGGACCTTTCGAGCAGAGACCAAGATATCGCGATGGCCATTATCAAAGCCCTCGCGGCTCAACACAAAAAACGCTCAACAGAAAAGAAGAAACTTCGAAAGAAGATCAACAAAATGCTGCGGAGGGTTACCGTGATATCAAGGGAGTTACACACCCTCAACTCTCACCCCGGAGATTAGATCGAACTTGGAATTGCTGAATTTGCCCGCATCCCGGATTGTATGATGCCCATTCTTGATCTCCCTAGTCAAGGGGTCGAAGTGTTCTGCAAGACGAGAAGGATTTCCTAATCCGAAGTATTTCTAAGATTTCGGCGTCTTTTCTTTGTTTTTCTTTTTTAAACAAATTTATCCTTGCTTCCCGCTTTGTATGTTCGCATAGTCGAACTTCTTGTTTCCATTCATTCGTATAATCGAACTCTTTTTCAACATGAATAAAACAAATTTTATTAATAGCTGAACTCGTTTCCGAGCTGCCTATGTACCCATTTCGGGATCAAAAAATGTGTGTCCCTTTTTTTTTTAAAACATAAAATTTCTTCAAGTTCACCACATTCCAAGGACGTTGGACTGGTCTGTCTTCCAAATCTTTCAATCTGTAAACACCATTCCGGACCACCTCGGTAACAATATAAGGACCTTTCCAATTATTGCCAAGTTTGCCTGCTCCTTCCTCTTTCTTGTTATCGAACACACGTTTCAAAACATAATCGCCCACAAAGAAAGGTCTGATTTTGACTTTCGAGTTGTAGTACCGAGCTGTTGCATGTTGATAGTTCTGAATTCGGATTAAGGCTTGATCTCGCTTCTCGTTGATGGTATCCAGCGAGTCGTCGAGCATCGCAAAATTTTCTTCTTCATTTAGAGGAGCTTCTGTTCGACGAAGTCCTGGTACATTGAGCTCGGCTGGGACAACTGCCTCCATCCCGTACACCAATGAAAACGGGGTTTCTCCGGTCGAGCGCCTAGGAGTTGTGCGATATGCCCATAAAACTGGTTGAAGTTCGTCATACCAGCCCCCTTTTAAATAACTTAGACGTTTCTTAAGATTGCTTAGAATTGTCTTGTTTGCAGCTTCAGCCTGACCGTTCCCTTGTGGATACCGCGGAGTAGAATAACTAACCTTAATCCCCCAATCCGAACAAAATGCTTCAAACTCGTGTGAGATAAATTGTGGTCCGTTGTCAGTAACTATCTCGTATGGGACGCCATGCCTGCATATGATATTCTTCCAAATGAACGTCTTTACCGCCGATTCTTTAATGTTTACGTACACTTGAAAAGTAGTCAGTTAGAACCAGTAGATACTGTACACCTCGGGTCGACCTATGTAATGGTCCAATGATATCCATTGACCATCTCATGAATGGGTATGGGGCATAGATCAAAGAGAATAACTCCGAAGGTTGGTGGATGAGTGGCGCGTGGAGTTGGCAACGGTTGCATCGTTGAGCATATTTAACGCAGTCCGTGATCATAGTAGGCCAGTAGTATCCCATCCTCTTAATCTTGAAAGTCATAGTCCTTCCTGAGGAATGACTTCCACACAAACCTTCATGTACTTCACTCATAACGATCTCGACTTCGGGCCCAAAGATGCAAAGTAAGTAGGGATCACTTTCACCTCGTCTATACAAAGAATTCTTCGATAGACAAAATTTCGCGCTAACGATTCTCATTTTCCTAGCTTGCCATCTATTCTTTGGGAGCTCGCCTGTAACGATATAATGCTTTATTGGCTCCCTCCAATCAGCCCCCCAATCTTTAGCCGGAATTTGGTCGATTTCGTGAAATATCCGAGCTTCTCGTTCGGATGCTCATTTGGCGCTAATATGTCTTCGTCAACCCACGGTTCGGTTCCAGCTTCGGCTGTGGTGTCCGGGGTGATTTCTTCTATTGGTTCGATAGTTTCTTCGAGCCCAGTATCTTCTTGTACAGTCGGCTTAGGTACGGTTCAATAACAGGTTCGCCGCGATCTCGGGCTGCAGCTCGGGACCTTGTGACGACGAATGCCTCATTTTCGTCCTTAATGCTCCTTTCTGAAATACACTCTACTGGAATGATTCTTTTGACTTCGGGATCAGATGTTGATGCCATGGCTGCGAGTGCATCTGCAGTAGTGTTTTCTCCCTGTGGTATGCAAATGAGTTCGAACTTCTTAAAGTTTTTAGCCAAGTCTTTGACCACCTCAAGATATGCTTCCATTCGTGAGTCCTTTGCTTCATAGTCACCATTGAACTGGTTAACAACCAGTTGTGAGTCACAGTAGGCGACCACCTCATCGGCCCCAACTCCTTGTGCCAACCTAAGTCCAGCATTCAATGCTTCGTACTCTGCTTAATTGTTAGATGCAGCAAATAACAATCGAAATGACTGCTCAAGGATTTCCGAAGTGGGAGATTCTAATTTGATTCCCACCCCGAATCCGTTTTTTGATGACGACCCATCAACATGCAACTTCCAAGTCTGATTTGGCGGCTGCTCCTGTCCTCCGAGTACCGGTAACTCTGTTAAAAAATCGGCAAGGACTTGAGCTTTCATGGCGACTCGTCTCTTGTACTCTATATCATACTCACTTAATTCCACCGCCCATTTCGCCAATCTACCGGACTGGTTCGGGCTATGGAGAATAGTTCGAAGTGGTTGATTTGATAACACTTTGATTGGATGGGATTGAAAATATGGTCGAAGCTTCCGAGCTGAAGTTACTACTGCAAGTGCAAGCTTTCCATCATCGTATACCTGGTTTCAGGATCTGTCATGGATTTACTTATGTAGTAAATTGGTTTTTGCTCTCCCCGGTCTTCTCGGATTAAGACTCCGCTAACCGCATGGTTCGAAACTGAGACATATAGATAGAGCTTTTCGTCTACCTCCGGTTTGTGACAATGTAGCCGAGAAACTCCCCGGATGGGACTCCAAATGTACACTTCGCCGGATTCAACTTCATTTGATATTGGTTAAGAATCGCGAAACATTCTTCTAAATGTTTTACGTGGTCTTCTTTTTTCAACGATTTAACTAGCATATCATCGATGTAAACTTCCATTGTTTTTCCGAGATGTTCGTTGAACATCTTGTTAACTAGCCGTTGATAAGTTGCTCCTCCGTTCTTCAACCCGAATGGCATAACTTTGTAACAATAGATGCCCCTATCCGTGATAAATGAGGTTTTCTCCTGATCTTCCGGATTCATCATGATTTGATTATATCCCGAGAAAGCATCCATAAAGAAAAGCAACTCATTTCCGGCGGTTGAATCCACAAGACGATCTATATGTGGAAGTGGGAAACTATCTTTTAGACAAGCTTTGTTGAGATCTGTAAAATAAATGCACACTCTATCTTTTCCATTCTTCTTTTTAACCACTTCGTCGTTTACTGCTTTTGCTCTCTCTACTCCGAGTTTTCTTCTTTTTTGTTTTACCGGTTTAAAGCTTGGATCCACGTTCAACTCGTGACATATTATATTTGGATCTATGCCGGGCATATCTGCTGCCGACCAAGCAATGACTTCTTGTTCCTTTTTAACAATTCAACTAAGGCTTCCTTCACTTCGCCTGATAAGGTAGCTCTGATTCGAACTTTCTGATCCGGTTTGTCTGCTTCCAGAATTACTTCGACCACGACATCATCCACTTTCTGTCCGCTAGGGAATCTCGGGATTATTCCTTTCTTTGCGGGCTTCGTTAATTGCTATTGAATTTTTAATCGGTGGCTAGCTAAATAACAAGTTCTCGAAGCTTCTTGATCTCCCCGAATTGTTTCCACTCCGCTCGGAGTTGGGAATTTGAGGCATTGGTGATAAGTAGAGGGGAGCGCTTTCATTTGGTAGATCAATGGAGTTCCAAGAATGATGTTGTAGGCTGCTGGTTTATCAAAAACGACAAAATCCACAATCTTCGAGATCTTTCCAGCCAAAACTGGTAGCTTGATTGTTTTGAGAGACATTGTCGATTCGCTTGTAAAAGCCACTAAGGGGGATGGCGGTCCTACCACGTCGGCCCTGCTTATCCCCATCCTTTCCAAAGTGCTAAGAAAAATTAGATCTACCGAACTACCGGTATCAATGAGGATCCTCGATACTTCGAAGTTGGCTACATCCAACGTAATTACAAGTGCATCATCATGAGGTATTTCGAGATGATGTGTCTCCTTTTCTTCGAATAATATCGAAGTGCCTTGAAAGTCTACTTCTTCACTTAAGCTTGATTTCAGATGAACATTGCGTCTATGTTTCTTGATTGCGCTGACGGAATCACGGCAAAGTTTAGATCCTCCAAGAATTACATTGATTTTACCCTTTGAAGTTCTTGGTTCCTCTTCGCCAGCCGCTCTTGGTCTTTTAGAGTTTTGAGCCTCTGAGTTATCCCTTGATTCATAATATTGTTTGACGAAGTTCTCCATGTTGAATTTTGAGAGGTCTCCACTGGCCCATAATTTTGCGAGATGCCTTTTAAGGACACTGCAGTCTTTGGTCAGATGTCTTGTGACTCTATGTATATCGCAATACGAGCTTTCATCTCGGACACAAGTATTTGACCTTCCTTTCCCCTGAAACTGCTTTCCGACGTTGTTATTGAATGGTTGCGAACCAAACTTCCTTGGTCCCTGATTTTCCCGAGGTTCGAACTTCTTGGGTGGAAAAGTGACCGCTGGTTTTGCTTGCTTATTTCTTTTCGCGAAACTCTCTTTTTCATCTTCGACTTCCATCCAACTGTTCGCTAAAAATAATGCATCTTGAATAGTATCAGGTTTGTGAAGTATTAGATCTTCCTTAAACCTCGAATCATGCCATAATCCTTTTCACAAAGCCGATAGAGCCGACTATTGTGAGATCCTTGGGAGTTTTAAAAGCACGTTTTAAAATTTGGTGATAAAAGCCTGAAGTGTCTCATTCGGCCCTTGAGATAGATTTCAGAGGTTGGTGTCCAAAATGCTCTTATCCATCAAAATAGAGTATTGTTTTAAAAATACTTTCGATAGTTCGTTGAAATTGCTAATCGATCCTGGCTCCAACTGAATGAACCACATCAGGGGTTGCCCACACAGATTTTCAGAGAAAAGCTTGCAATACCCTGCGTCTTCATCGGCTTCGTTCAGATCAACTCGCCCAGCGGCTATTAGAAAAGCTGCGAGATAGCCTTTCGGGTCTTCCAAACAATTATATGGTTCTAAGTTGAGTTTTTGAGAATCTCTGATTCTCAAACTTGCAATTTGTGGGGTGAACGGTGTTCGCCTAGCCTCCTGGATAACTCGGTTGATGTCTGGCTCCGAACTTGTAACTTGATGGAACTTCGACCTCATTTCTTTCAGTTCCCGACTTACTTCTCTCATGGTTTCGAGCTGGTCAAAGTTTTCTTGCTCGTGCTGATCATCGAACTGGTTATCATCTTCAGGATGCGTTTCTCCATCTTCCGGTTGACTATTCGCGTTTGTACCATCCAGGGTCGTTTGATCGCTTGTTGCATTTCGTGGAAGGGAATTTGGGGATCCGAAGATAGTTCTTCGAACTCTAGTAGAATTTCCTGCATTTAAAGAACGGACACGAGACTGAATGGTACTAACATTTTGGCTAAGTGATACCTGGATTGTTTACAGTGTTTCGACGATTTTTTCCACGTTTGAAAACTTCTGCGCCATATCGGCCATAGTTTGTTGCATGGTCTTGAGGGTTTCGGCTATTGAAGCGTTGGTAGCATCCTCTCCAGACATTGCGGCTTACTTCGGGTATGTAATACACGGAAGAAATCTGACGACTCAAGAATCCTCCGCTCCCCACAGACGGCGCCAAAATGTGGAAGACGGATTCACACACTCAAGTATTTTTTGCGGGAAAAATATTTTTGAAAAAAAAATTTGGCGCGAAAATATTTTTTCAAAAAATTTTGGCCGGAAATTTATTTTGAAATATTTGGGCGAAAGTTATTAATATTTCATTTTGTTAACATAAAAAAATTTTCAAATAAAGGTAAAATGGTCATTAAAAATTTAAAGAGGATAGAAATAAAAATGGCTAAAAAAAAAGGGTAGAGTTAAAAAAGGCCATCATGAAAAGGGCATTACAAAAAAAATTTCCAAAATGAATACTAAATCTTAGTTTGGTTTCTTTTTTTACTATGTGAACTAGGTCAGTACCCGTGCTACGCACGGTATCTTTGGTTAAATCAATCATCAAATAATAGCGATGCGATATTGTAAGATATCAAGTTTTAGAAGGTAATCTAAATTCGAAATATGTAAACTTGTTCGTAGAGAAATAAAAATGGAAACTTGTTCATACAGAAATAAAAATAATAATAGACCGAGTTCAATAGGCTACATGTAAAAAAAAATTTTAAGTAGATGTTCAACCGCCATTCCTTGCACCTTCATCACGGAGCCTAAAAAACAAACAAATGTGGCATGCAATTATAAATAATAGTATAGATATTCCGTTTATATAATTACTAATAACGAAATGTAAGAATATTTGATGATAGATAAAAACTTATATCTCATGGATCTCGTTAGACTCGGGAATATCAGGATCCGGAAAGACGGTTGATATCGTGCCTGCTGTGCAAACACGTACGTTCTTTGGACCATCAAAATAACGGTCAATCTTCCACCAACCAAGAACAGCGACAATAACTCCACCACCATATCGACGATAGTTATGATCAAAGTCAAGAGCTTCCTTCTTAGTAGCTAGACATTCCAAAACACGGTTTCTAAACATAAAATCAAAAATATTATTAGAATAGTATAATTTAGATAATTCGAATTAAACTATGAAGGAAACTTACTCATTGTCACTTATTTTGAATATTAGCGTCAAATCATCGACGTTATTTTGCTTAGGTCTTGTGTTAATCAATTCTCCAACATCATAGATCGCTCCCACCAAGTCTCCAAAAAATTATATAAATTAATTAAAATAAATCAGAGTCAAATATATATGATATTGAAAATGACAAAACTAATGAACACTTAGATGCATGATATAAAATAAGGAACACAACAAATTCATAAAAATCTCACCGACTAAAACAGATTTATCGATTTCATCATCAATAATCGAAGAGAAGGATGCTAGACGATAGTGAGGAATAGCGGGTAGCGGACTTGTTAATCTGACGACAATGTCAACAAAAAATCCAATTTTGAAGCTATGAGTTGTTGCCCTGACAGAACCCGAGTTCTCAACAACTCCAAAATTTGTTATCGTTACCCATTCTCCTTCATTAATAAAATCTTTATAGTGATCCGACATCTTATACCCAACAGTAGCTTCAATAGTCATACCCTACGGATCAAACATATTAATCAAAATTCTAAAACATGCAAACCTAGAATTATCATTACAAGACAGTCAATACTTACATGTTCCTCGGCGAGAATCAAACCCATAACCTTTGAAGATGGAACCAACGAAACTAAGAATGTCCTCACAACTCTCCCACGAATACACCATCCTCTAATAGACGGTTTCAACAGTGAAAGAGGATGAAACGATTCCATCTTTTGGCAGAAATTTCTTAGTTATTTTTTTGTATTCGTTTTATGAGATGCTAATGATACCGATATATATATATATATAAGAGACAAATACACCGTAGAGGCATGCTTTAGACGCAACTTTTTTAAAAAGTAATAACAGTCATGACGTTTCAAGTCACTTCGTAATCTTGAAGATTCTGTAAATATATTTTGAATAACTCAATTATTAAGAAAATTAAAAATTTGGCGAGTCTTATATTTTAGGAAATAATATAAATATTGTATCGTTATTATTAATTGGAGTTCTTATATAAATACCAATTGTCTTAACTGCGTGGATAAATTACTAATAATCACAGGATCCTATAATGTTTGAGACATATAATAACAAAATTTCCATAAAAGTTAATAATAATGGAGAGAAATAAGTAACAAAATTTTAAAATATTTTTAATAATGGAAGTGATTACAAATTAGGAAACAATATATATGGAAATATATTGTTTACAACAGAATCTATAATTTAATTCTATTATGGCACTTATATATAAGAGTTGAAATAATAAATGTTTTCAACTTAGAAGATTCTCTAACGATGTTAATTTTAACGACATATTTCTTTGGACAAATCTTCTAATAAACTCTAAGGTTTGGTTTTTATTTTTCTTTGTTTAATAATATAGATATCTAACTCATATTTTAGATTACATTGTAATCAAAATTTGCAATCCAAATACATTTTATTAAAATCAATAAAAGATCAACATTATTTAAATCAAAATAACCTAATAATTGGCCAATCTAAAAGCAGTTATAATTTGATCTAAGTTTATATAGTTATTTAGTAAGCATTAAATAAAAGGAGTTATAATAAAGTTAAAGTTTAACAGATATAATCATAAGAAAGTCAATAAAAACATAAACAAAGTCTTTAAAAGTACAACTTTAAAACATATGTAGATAAGTTTTTAAACAAAACGATAGATAGGGGTCTGGTGTTGCATTTTCAGTTCTCGTCCACAACTTCATGTAGCTCAGGTGTTTGCATTCGTTGAAGGAATTGAGTTCTGAAACAGTAGGAAAATAGAAAAATTAAAAATAACCAAGACCAAAATTTTTTAAAAAATAATAAACAGTTAAGGGATAATGTAAATATGTTCTTACCTGACGCGATCCATGTTAATCTCTGGATAACTTTGATTGAATGTAATTCTTGAAGCACCATTATGTGAGATTAGACATTGACGACCTAAAATATTAATGTTTTTATTATATGAAGTAGCTATATAAATTATAGATAAGATAAAATGAGTCTTAAATATACCTTCATAATCATCAACATTCCAAAATCGTAAATCACCAAAAAAAAAAAACATTCCAAAATCGTAGCACACAGATTGTAGGATTCATACCAAAGTTCCAGTAATAACCAAGTTCTAGACCAAGTCCCCTCCATAATTGCATAAACAACTCACAAGTATATCCGCTTGCAACACATATCAGAGATTTACCCCTAATAACAATATCAAATTATTTCACCAAAACATCTAAGTTCTATGAATTAAACCAACTATAAAGATAACAATATTTACTATGTTTGTGCATTCAGATATATAACCAAATAGATGACGAACTATATAGTGGAAAATACTAACCAAGAATTTTTAATCTCAAATTCGAGAAATTGAGAAAGTATAGGATTTTCTGAAGCTTGAGGGACAAAGTCCGGTCTTGTTATATTCCCCACTCTCACGACAATACCATAAGCATCTACAAACAAAAAAAACGATAATATGAAAGATTAATATTTTCAAAAAAATAGACTATATATTAGTGAAAAATCTAAATAAGAAAGTTACCATGAACAGTTGGAGAATTAATAGTCTTGTTTTCGATCATAGAGAAGGCAGCAGATCGGAAAAAATTACTTGGTTCTCTATTAGGCACAAGAGTCATTTTGGTAGTCTGAAGGAACTTGAGAGTAAATTTGTTACAGTTATTTTTAAGAGTAAATTTGGAAAAATGCCCTGTTGTTGAGTTTTCATTTGAAAAATACCCTATCCTTTTTTTTTCATTTTTAAACAATTATTTTTAATACATTAATGTACTAAAACAGCCTCATTAAAATATTGTAATTATCTTATTGGATTAGTAATCTTTTAGTATATAATAAATATTGTAAATCCTATAATGTAAGAGTATAATTAGTTTTAAACCCATCTAATTATGAATAATATTGAATAATATTGAATAAGAAAATAAATTAATTAGAAATAAATAAAGATTTTCTACCCAAAATTCTAGAATAATTGCTATGAATACTCTTTCAACACTACCCCTTTTCAATATGTCTATAAACTATAAAATATACAATGAAAAATAAAGAAATATTTCATTTGTCATGGAATGATCAGTGGATTTAACATCATAGATCTACAAAATTATTTTCATTTATAATAATAATTAGACGCAAAGAATAATGTAGCTTACTTAAGTTTAGAAGATGTAGCTTACCAAAAGTAGTCTGTAACTTAATGCAAATCTATCAAAGTTTAATATGACGATTCTATAGAAATACATTTTTTCACCAAAATCATGATGCTAAAAAGGTAATCCAAATGGCATTTTCTTTGATGGCGGTCTTTCTAGAAAAAAATTACTTGGTAGACGTGGGGTTTTCCGTTTGTCACAATTAAATTTTACTTTAACAAATCCAAAACCCTTATTAGACAAAAGAATAATGTGATCGTCTCTGATATGCATTTTGAAGATGTAGTTTAGCATAATAGTACTGAATACACCAAATTGTGTGAACAATACATAAAACATTCTGTGATTTAGAACAGGTTATGTAAGAACTTTGGATTATGAATAGTAGAAGTTGAGCCAAAAATAAAGTAAAATAATATGTTCTATAGATATTGTTTTAAAAAAGACGTTTTCATTAAAGTCATTGTGTCAAAGTTTTATCTTTTGGTTAAAAAGCTTTGCATTTAGTCAAGTTACATTTTTTTGTTATGTTTGCTTAACTTTTGCTTATTTTTCTTCTTATGTTTTGCTTAATTTTTGCTTATTTTTCATCTTATGTTTTGCTTAAATATATATAGATATATGTATTTATAAAATAGCCACTTACATCAAAATTGAAACTACAGAAAAATTGAAAGGTTAATTTTAAATTTATTATTTTGGTATTTTAGAAATAACAAGAAAAATATGCACTTTCAAGTTTAGAATACCATCGTGACATAGAGAGTAATTCAGAATGATGAATTGGTTCAATTCATATACTTTAGTAAAATGGAAAAAATATAGTCGGATACTTGTGTCCATGGGTGATTCTGGTCCAGCCCCAGAATTTGTAGTCCCGTTCTCGTGAGAAACCTCCCTCCGTATCGCAATAGTTGCTTCGAGACATGTCAATCCTATACAAAGCCACGTCTGTCAGGTAAGTTCATCTCCATTTTTTGGCTAGATTAGGAAGATTCTTTGACTTTCCTGTATTATATGCGTATTCATAAAACCAAAAACATTATGATCTTTGAGGAGAGGATGACGGAATGCCGGCTAAGCTAAAATGTCTGTGCAATCATCCATATTGCAATTAGAACTTTATTACATTTTGATAGACGAAAATCAGATAAAAACAAAACTGCTGACGAATCATGAAAGTAATACACTAAGAGGAGAGTTAGCTAGATGTTGGCGTTGTGCTTTTTTTTGTTAAAAATGATGTTGACGTTGTTGCATGTATATATATCCTCATTTATTTCCTCTTTCTCCTTTAAATCTTAATTCTTAAGTACATATAAATATATATATATATATATATATATATATATATATATATTTCCTTTGGTAATCACACCAAACTCCAGAACCCTTTATATATTATCGTTACATGAACTTTTAGAATATATTCTTTTATACCTTTCTTCTTAACAAAAAAAGAGAGCTGTAGATAGGGTGTTTAGGAGGTCAAATCGACAGTTCAATAATTAATTAAAAGAGGTTAAAACAATTCAGCAACCTTAGTTTATATGTTTTTTTTATATAATCAATTTCTTAAGATTTATCATAAAGGATTGGATAGTCCGAGTTACTCATATGTATAGGAAAGTTAATCGTCTTGCAGATGAGTTAGCAAACTATGCTTTTTCGTTGGCAGTAGACCCTCATTCTTTTGATCGTTGTCTAGAGAGTGTTAGCTCGGTGATATTAAAGGACACAAGTGGAACTCTGTTTTCACGTAGTTTTTGAAATTAGTTTTTGTTTTATTTTGTTCGAATAAATAGTAGGGGACAATGTCGCCTTCCTTTACCGAAAAAAGAAAACTTTTTGGGATTTATATGTCCTAAAAGAGTTTAAAACAATTCTAATTGTTTATTAGAATTTGATCAAAATATGAGATAGAAGATTAGTTGCACACATTCAAAATAATAAAATAAAGGATTTTGTTTTTCTTCAACAAATAAAGAAAAACTATGAAACATTACATACCAAACAACCATTGCTAGCTTAACCAAAGATCCCTATGGTCCCAGGGATTTTTCCCACGTATTCTATTTATGCAAATTTGGATCACTTATTCTCAAGAATCCCTTTAGAATTTGATTCATTCGCATATCCATGGATAATTTGGTATATTTGGAAAGCAAGTAATGAAAACATATTTGAAAATGTCGAGAAAGATCAGTTATATGTGTTATGTCTAGCAGAAAAAGAGGCTCATTTGTGGCACCTAGCTCAAGTTGAGTTCAATACTGAAAACTATGTCTCTTTACAAGCTGAAAAACAAATTCAAGTGAGAGATATCTGTTATTCAAATTTAGATTCAGTTATATATGTTACTACTAATAAAGAATGTATTTAAAATATATAATTCTACAAATATCAAAGTACACATGATAGTAGTATTTGTGATAAAAAGATAGTTTCTCACTACACGGTTTAAGCTGATATTAGATTGGTTGGTAATAAAAAAAAACGATACAAAGTATGTTTGGTTATGAAAAAGAGCAATATATAATTTCTTACACAACCATACGTGAATCAGCTTAATTCTACATATCTAATATTTGAAAATCGGTGGTGTTAACAAAACAATAAAATAATTATTTTTCATCTTATGACACCGTATTAATGTCAATTAAACTCATTTTACCATACAACCTGAGTCTTGTAATATTTTTTAAAAATATTACAATAATTATATTTTTAACTTTTTAAGAATTTAAAATTTATTATATCTAGTATAATTAACGATTTGACTAAAGAACCAAACTAAACTAACAAAAACTTTTAAAATTTGGATGCTTGTCAAGTTAAGCTTCATATGCACTCGGATTTTGAATTCAATTGGTTTTATTTATAATATGATTTTCATCCATTGTGTAAACATTTTAGTCGATGTGAGAACATATATATTTCTTTTATAATTGAGTAATACATATTGGCACCGGATATTTTTTTCTGGTGGTACTAGTCCTGAGGAGGCCGATAGTTGGCAGTCGTAGGTTGAGCGGAACTTCGGTTCGAGCAGATGCCCGGTGGAGTATCAGGTGGATATGATAGTATATTTTCTAGAGGGGGATGTACATTTGTGGTGGCAGAGTGTGAATGTCAGGAGGAGGCAGGCGGATATGGCTTGGGCAGATTTCGTGGCTGAGTTTAATGCCAAGTTCTTTCCGCAGGAGGCGTTCGACCGTATCGAAGCGCGTTTTCTTGAGCTGACACAGGGTGAACGGTCGGTTCGGAAGTATAATCGGGAGTTTAACCGACTCTTGGTATATGCGGGTTAGGGCATGGAGGATGACCAGGCCGGATTGAGGAGGTTCTTGAGGGGACTTCGACCGGATTTGAGGGTGCGGTGTAGAGTGTCGCAGTAGGCCACGAAGGCGGCACTGGTTGAGACAGTTGCTGAGGTAGAGGAGGACCTTCAGAGGCAGGTGGTTGCAGTGAGTCCAGCGGTACAACCGAATGTTAGGGTTCTTAGCACATGAGATTTGTGTAGGGACCTTATTAGTGGGCGGTGGAGAGGCCCATGTGTTGTTTGACTCTAGAGCATCGCATTGCTTCA
Source organism: Arabidopsis thaliana (assembly GCF_000001735.4). Lineage (NCBI taxonomy): Eukaryota > Viridiplantae > Streptophyta > Magnoliopsida > Brassicales > Brassicaceae > Arabidopsis > Arabidopsis thaliana. The sequence continues at coordinate 4,102,418 of NC_003075.7, read as the reverse complement.
TTACCCTAGAGAGTGCCTCGTGCGGCAATATCTGTGGGGATCCTGGTGAGCAGTTTGGAGCCGTCAAGGTTGCTGGAGGGCAGTTTCTAGCGCTTCTGGGAGAGCGAAGGGTGTGGATATTCAGATTGTAGGGGAGTCGATGCCAGCAGATTTGATTATCAGCCCTGTAAAGTTGTATGATGTTATTCTGGGAATGGATGTATTGACTACCGGGGATTGAACCGGGTCACTGTGAAGAACAAGTACCCTTTGCCAAGGATCGATGAGTTGTTGGATCAGTTGAGGGGTGCTACTTGTTTCTCCAAAATCGATTTGACGTCGGGTTATCACCAGATCCCGATAGCGGAGGCAGATGTTCGCAAGACTGCTTTCAGGACGAGATATGGACATTTTGAGTTCGTGGTGATGCCTTTCGGGTTGACTAATGCACCTGCAGCGTTCATGAGGTTGATGAACAGCGTGTTCCAAGAGTTTTTGGATGAGTTTGTGATCATCTTTATTGATGACATTCTGCCGTATTCTAAAAGTCCGGAGAAGCATGAGGTACATCTTAGAAGAGTGATGGAGAAGCTTCGAGAACAAAAGCTGTTCGCTAAGTTGAGCAAGTGCAAGTTCTGGCAGATAGAGATGGGTTTTTGGGGTCACATTGTTTCTGCAGAGGGAGTTTCAGTGGATCCAGAGAAGATTGAGGCTATCAGAGACTGGCCTAGACCGACGAATGCCACTGAGATCAGGAGTTTTCTTGGGTTGGCAGGGTATTACAGGAGGTTCGTCAAGGGGTTTGCGAGTATGGCACAGCCGATGACTAAGCTGACAGGGAAGGATGTTCCTTTTGTGTGGTCACCGGAGTGCAAAGAGGGTTTCGTGAGCGTAAAGGAGATGTTGACGAGTACACCAGGGTTAGCATTGCCAGAGCATGGAGAGCCTTACATGGTGTATATTGATGCCTCGAGAGTTGGTTTGGATTGTGTTTTGATGTAGCGTGGGAAGGTTATTGCCTATGCATCGCGACAGTTGAGGAAGCATGAGGGCAACTATCCTACTCATGATTTGGAGATGGCTGAGGTAATCTTTGCCTTGAAGATTTGGAGGTCTTATCTTTATGGCAGGAAAGTGCAGGTGTTCACGGATCATAAGAGTCTAAAGTATATCTCCACTCAGCCAGAGCTGAACCTAAGGCAGAGGCGATGGATGGAGCTGGTGGCTGATTATGATCTGGAGATAGCCTACCATCCTGGTAAGGCTAATGTGGTTGCAGATGCGTTGAGCCATAAGCGCGTGAGTGCGGCTCCAAGGCAGAGTGTTGAGGCCTTGGTGAGTGAGATTGGTGCTTTGTGATTGTGTGCTGTAGCACGGGAGTCATTGAAATTGGAAGCTGTGGATCGAGCAGATCTTCCGAGTAGGGTTCGGTTGGCTCAGGAGAAGGATGAGGGGTTGATTGCAGCTTCTAAGGCAGAGGGCTCTGAGTATCAGTTCGCAGCTAATGGGACTATCCTTGTGCATGGGCGAGGTTGTATGCCTAAGGATGAGGAGTTGCGACGGGAGATCTTGAGTGAGGCTCATGCGAGCATGTTTTCCATTCATCCAGGAGCGACTAAGATGTACTGAGACCTCAAGCGGTACTATCAGTGGGTCAGGATGAAGAGGGATGTAGCTAATTGGGTCGTACAATGCGATGTTTGCCAGTTAATTAAGGCTGAGCATCAGGTGCCGGGTGGCCTCTTGCAAAGTTTATCCATTCCTGAGTGGAAGTGGGATTTTATCACAATGGATTTCGTGGTTGGATTGCATGTGTCGCGAACCAAAGATGCTATTTGGGTGATCGTGGACCGTCTGACTAAGTCAGCACATTTTCTGGCCATCAGAAAAACCGATGGAACGGCGGTGTTGGCTAAGCAAAATGTGGGCGAGATCGTGAAGTTGCATGGAGTACATGTGAGTATTGTGTCAGACAGGGATTCCAAGTTTACTTCTGCATTTTGGAGATCCTTTCAGGCTGAGATGGGCACTAAGGTGCAGATGAGCACGGCTTATCATCCTCATACAGATGGGCAATCTGAGAGGACTATTCAACACTTGAGGATATGTTGCGGATGTGTGTCTTGGATTGGGGAGGTCATTGGGCGGATCACTTGAGTCTGGTAGAGTTTGCTTATAACAACAGCTATCAAACGAGTATTGGGATGGCTCCTTTCGAGGCGTTGTATGGGAGGCCATGCAGGACACCGTTATGCTGGACCCAAGTGGGGGAAAGGAGCATATATGGTGCAGATTATGTTCAGGAGACCACCGAAAGGATCCGGGTTCTTAAGCTGAACATGAAGGAAGCTCATGATCGACAGCGGAGTTATGCTGACAAGAGGAGGAGAGAGTTTGAGTTTGAGGTTGGGACAGAGTGTATCTCAAGATGGCCATGTTGCGAGGTCCGAACAGGTCTATCTCAGAGACTAAGTTGAGTCCGAGGTACATGGGTCCATTCAGGATTGTTGACAGGGTGGGACCAGTGGCATACATGTTAGTGTTGCCTGATGTTATGCGTGCGTTTCACAAGGTCTTTCATGTGTCGATGCTGAGGAAGTGTCTTCACAAGGATGATGAGGTGTTGGCTAAGATTCCAGAGGATCTTCAGCCCAACATGACTTTGGAGGCGAGACCAGTGAGGGTTCTCGAGAGGAGGATAAAGGAACTTCAGGGGAAGAAGATTCCTTTGATCAAAGTCCTGTGGGACTTCGATGGTGTGACAGAGGGGACTTGGGAGCCAGAGGCGAGGATGAAGGCAAGGTTCAAGAAATGGTTCGAGAAGCAGGTTGCTGCATGAGTTTGTCTTTCCTTTGTTTCCAGTTTCAGTGTTGTTGAGTTTTTGAGATTTTGAGTTGTTATTCTTATTTTCTCTTTCATTTGTATTTTCGTTTGGAGTTGTAACGATCATGACGTTCGATGATTTATAAGATGAGTATTTTTTTTCTTAGATTTGACTTGAGCTGTCTTATTTAAGAATGTGTTGTGTGGTTTCCAAAAATGGAAAGTTTCCCAAAAAGGACTTATCTATTTTTGGAAAGTTTGAGTAAACAACCTAAGAGAGAGGTGTGTTTACGAGATGGTCGGGAGTTGGTCATAAGGATGTTCTCGAGGGGATATGATGGATGGTGAGGCATAGAGGTGTCTTACGCGAATCCATGAGAGAGTTTGGAGATATGCTCGGAAGCGTTTAGTATTGTTTGCTCGAGGGACATGAGGGTCCCAACGACTCGTGAAGAGCGGAGTATGCTCCTGAGGTACCGATAACTCGAGGGACTTGATGTCTTTAGAGTGCGAGGGGTACGGTGGCTTCGGGTGACAATCCGATAGCACGCTTTAGGGTGACGACCCGAGAGCGAGTTTTGTGGTATTATTTTCTCCAAGTGTCGTAACTCGATGACTTTTTGGCTGAGAGTGAGCCGACACAACTCAGGGTTTGACTTTGAGTGGGGAAGATAATACGTATGATACCCGAGATACCGTAGGCCGAGGCCTGAGAGTGACGGTTGATACTCGAAGATTGCGGTCTGAGAGTGGAGAGTGAGTTGTGAGCAACAATGACTAGTAAATCTTGAGTATATCGATTAGATAGAGAGACCTAGAGGGGGGCTGGTTGGAGGGAGTGCGGACCGTAGTGATGGTTGCACGGAGTTACTCGGAGTGGAAGGGTGAAGCTAGATTCGAGGACGAATCTATTTTAGTGGGGGAGAATTGTAACGCCCGTGAACCGGAAAATCGGTTAGGGTTTGTATTTAAATCGTCCGGTCTAATCGGTTGGGTTAATTGGAAACCGAAGAGTGTGCCTATATGAGAAGGAAACTCAAAATTAGGGCTTTAGTTAGCCACTTTTCGTTTTATAAAGGAGAAAAAGAGAAAGAAGGAGAAGAACTAGAATCGTTAGGGTTTGGAAGGAAACGGTTTCGACATATCAAATCGTGGTCAAAGGTAACGACATTTAGTAGGGTTATTCCCAAGTCTTTTATCGTTATTCTCCAGTTTACAAAATTAGTTTTGAATTAAAATTGGTGGAGTTATTCGCAGTTTCTTGAGACCCGTTTTCTCAGACGCGAATTAGGACCAGCGGGGATTGCAACTGCGATTGTAGTCTCATCTGGTTTCCGATTGGCACGCGTTTTTGTGGGAAGCTTTGTGACGTCTAGGGCTAGAGTTTTACCAGAGTGATTTAATAGTTAACGGTTAGTTTGTATTTTAGGGTTTCGTCTTTGAGACTGGTAGTTTCTGTTTTTCATGTCCAGTTTGTTTCAAGGTTGCTTTTGGTTGTGACTTGTTGTATGACGTTTCTGCACTGTTTCAGACGCAAAGAGAGTCTCTTCTGGGTTTAATTATTGTTAGAATCAATTTGTTAAGGTGAGTGCATGACCATGAGCTTATCTGAGCGATTGGGTTGTATGTTTTGTTTTGTGTGATGGTATGTAGGTGTGGTGAATGTGTTTTTGGTGAATCGTTCAATGACAGGTTTGTTTATGATGTATTTGTGATTATACTTTTTTAATTGCTTGTGTGTATAGCTCGTAGATGGGAGGATCGCCTCACTAAGTATTTGTGATAATACTTACGCATCTCATTGTATTGTTGATGCAGGTAAAGATAAAGTGTGATCGTGAAATCATGGCAAGGAAGAGAGGATGATCTAGGAACTCGTTTGGTTTATTTTTGTGTTTTGGTTATTAGAACCGGTTAGTATTGTGTTAGGATTGTTAGTCATTCTTGGTTTTGTTGGTTGAATTATTTATTTATTCATAAAATAGTATTTTTGACTTACGGTTTAATTATTGTTTTATTGGTTGGTTTAATTAAATATTTATGGAAATATTTATTTATGTTTAAAAATAAAACGGGTCAGGTTGTTTCAGTTTTGGTTTTGTACATTCGGTTTAGTTTATTTGCCTAGGTTTAAATTTTCTAAATAAAGAAGTTTAGGCCCATGTTTTTATATAGATTTTAGTTTTGGAAGTAGTTTGGTTGGGCTAGGCCAATGTCTAATTTTAGTTTAGTTGATGGGATGACATGGAAAAATAATAAGTTCTTATTGGTCAATGTAAATGAGGTGTATTAATCGAAATGTTCTGATTGACTATTCATTTTACAGAGGTGTCAAGTTATGGTTAACTGAAAAAGTTGAGGTATTAGCACATGAAAGACTTGTAGTGTGTTTATTGTGTTGATTATGTGCAAGCAAGATATTTATGTAAGTTTGTAAACACATTTTCTTTTTGTCTCTCTATATATAGATAATAATTAAATTGATCTAATCTATCCGAATCATATAGAAAATCAATTCAAAATTTAAAATTTTAATCTTTTGTTTTATTTATATATTTTTGTTGGATGAAAATGGATAATATGTTGAAAAATTCTTTCTAATGTCCTTTTCACACTACCCCTTTTCAATTCTACCCTTTTCTGTTTACCATTTTTATTTATATCCTATTTAATTTTTTAATGACCATTTTACCCATATTTGTAAATTGATTTAGGTTAACAAAATAAAATATTAATATTTTTCGCCTAAAATATTTCAAAATAAAATTTCCCGCCAAAAAATTTCGAAAAACAATTTCCCGCCAAAAAAAATTTCAAAAACATTTTTCCCGCCAAAAAATTTCGGAAAAAAATTGCCCGCCAAAGAATTTAGAAAAAAAAAATCCCGCAAAAAAAAAATTCGAAAACATTTTTCCCGTAAAAAAAATTTTTTTTAGCGGGAAATAGATTTACAAGGGATTTTAAAAGGGTTTAAAAATATTTTAAAAGAGTTACAAGAGATTTTAAAAGGGTTTAAAAGATTTTCAAGAGATTTTAAAAGGGTTTTAAAAGATTTACAAGCGATTTTAAAAGGGTTTTAAAAGATTTCCAAGGTATTTTAAAGGGCTTTAAAAGACTTACAAGAGTTTTTAAAGATTTACACCCTTTAAAAACTCATGTAAATCTTTTTAAAACCTTTTGTAAAGGTTTACAACAGTTTTAAAATAGTTTTAAAAGAGTTGTAAATGTTTTAAATACTTACAATTCTTTTTCTAAGAGTTAAAAAATGCTTGTAAAGACTTTATAAGAGTTTTAAAAGGATTTACAAAGGTTTAAAATCCTTGTAAATCCTTTTAAAACTCTTTAAAAACTCTTGTAAATCATGTTTTACCCTTTTATAAGCTTTTAAAATCCTTGTAAATCATTCTATACCACTTACTTATCTTTTAAAAACGATTGTAGACCATGCAAACCTTTTTAAAAATCCCTTGTAAATCATTCTTGACACTTACTTATTCTTTAAAAACGATTATAAATCATGTTAACCCCTTTTAAAATCCCTTGTAAATCATTCAAAGCCACTTACTTATGCTTAAAAACGATTGTAAACCATACAAACACTTTTAAAATCTCTTGTAAATCATTCTATGCCACTTATTTATGCTTTAAAAACGATTGTAAATCATGTTTTACCCTTTTATAAGCTTTTAAAATCCCTTGTAAATCATTCCAATACCACTTACTTATACTTAAAGAAACATTGTAAACCATGCTAACGCTTTTTAAAAATTCTTGTAAATCATTTTATGCCACTTACTTATGCTTTAAAAACGATTGTAAATCATGTTTTACCCTTTTATAAGCTTTTAAAATCCCTTGTAAATCATTCAATGTCACTTACTTATGCTAAAAAACGATTGTAAACCATGTTAACCCTTTTTAAATCCCTTGTAAATCATTTTATGCCACTTACTTATGCTTTAAAACGATTGTAAATCATGTTTTACCCTTTTATAAGCTTTAAAATCTCTTGTAAATAATTCAATGCCACTTACTTATGCTTAAAAAACGATTGTAAATCTTGTAAAACTATTGTAAAAAGTTTTAAAATGATTTACAAAAGTTTAAAAAGGGGTTTCAAAGTATTTACCTATGTTTTTAAAGACTTTATAAAGATTTTAAGAAGTTTTAAAATGATTTACAAAGGTTTTTAGCAACTACCAAAGCTTTTAAAAAACTTTACAAGGTTTTTTAAAAGAGTTTTTAAAAAACTTTACAAGGTTTTTTAAAAGAGTTTTTAAAAAATTTACAAGGTTTTTTAAAACAATTTTTTTGGCTGGAAAAAATAACTTACGAGAAAAAAGTTTGGCGGGAAATTTTTTTTTTGGCGGGAAATTTTTTTTTGGCGGGAAAAAAAGTTTGGCGGAAATTCTTTTTTGGCGGGAAAAATAAATTTTGGCGCCAAAAAATTGGCGGAAAACATTCAGTTTCCAATTACATGTTCTTATTAGATGAGGGTAATTTGGTCATTCTGTTCAAAGAAAGCGATATTTTTAAAAATGAACAATATAAAAGGGTATTGTTGCAAAAGGGTAGTAAAAAAAGGGTAGTTTTGCAAATTTCCCTAATATGTTTAAGGTTAATGCGATTTTTGGTTTAGTTAAACATCATATTTTTGGGGGTTTTCCTTAGTAAAGAGTGAAAAATAATTTACATAAACCTTTTAAAGGCTTTGGTTTTGGTTTTGGTTTTGATTTGTGAACGAATTTTAATCAAGTATATTTATACATTTACGCTTTAGATTAAGGGAGATTTGCATAAGTAAGTGACATTGAATGATTTACAAGAGATTTTAAAAGCTTATAAAAGTGTAAAACATAATTTACAATCGTTTTAAAGCATAAGTAAGTGGCATAGAATGATTTACAAGGGATTTAAAAAGGGTTAACATGGTTTACAATCGTTTTTTAGCATAAGTAAGTGGCTTTGAATGATTTACAAGGGATTTTCAAAGCTTATAAAAGGGTAAAACATGATTTATCATCGTTTTTAAAGCATAAGTAAGTGGCATAGAATGATTTACAAGGATTTTTAAAAAGGGTTAGCATGGTTTACAATGTTTCTTTAAGTGTAAGTAAGTGGTATTGGAATGATTTACAAGGGATTTTAAAAGCTTATAAAAGGGTAAAACATGATTTACAATCGTTTTTAAAGATAAGTAAGTGGCATAGAATGATTTACAAGAGATTTTAAAAGTGTTTGTTTGGTTTACAATCGTTTTAAAGCATAAGTAAGTGGCTTTGAATGATTTACAAGGGATTTTAAAAGGGGTTAACATGATTTACAATCGTTTTTAAAGCATAAGTAAGTGTCAAAGAATGATTTACAAGAGATTTTTAAAAAGGTTTGCATGGTATACAATCGTTTTTAAAAGATAAGTAAACAATAATTATAGAAAAGACATAATTTTAAATCTCAACCAAAATCTTCTAAATCTCTATATTATTAATTATCCAAGATAATATGGATATTAGATCATTTTACTTTGACCAACTTGCCATTATGTTACCTTGACCATTTTTAAATTTATTAGTATATAATATATTTTGGGGCAGCAGAAACAGATCATGCATGTTTAATTCATTGTAAATTTCTTAATTACTTTATCCTGAAATGTTTTATAAGTTTTCCAACGGTTTTTTCATGGGTAAACTGTCTGTTGGAGATTTGTTTTTAACGAATTATGGCGTGAAACCATCTAATTAATTAATCCTTGTTTTGTTGCACGAATTGGTATAATATTGCTTTTTTACATATATGTATCTTGAATTCTTTTGGTTCACAACTATATTCAATTTGAAATGCATCAATTTTTTAGAATATAAATAAAATTGTTTTTAAAACCCAAATTTGTTTCATAATTTTTCAAGTTTCTTGTATTTTAACAAATTTTGTCCATCAAATTATAATTTGTTTTTAATATGTAATGAGTTTTTGTGCCTAAAAACTCTTTAGATCAGTTTTTGCAACAACTTTTCGTTTCTAAATCATCAATGTATTACTACAATTTTTTAGATATGCTATGTATTTTTCTAACTTTTGATAGATTATTTCTTATGCAAGCATATAATTTGGAGGAACAATATCTTTAGATCTTAACAAACTTTTGCTGTCAATCCATCTATTCAAATATTTATTTATGTTGATTTATAATTATTTTCTTCATTGAAATTTTTTGATATCCTCTATTCAAAATATGTTTTCAGAAAATTTTAAATTGTTATCTGATTAGGAAATAAATCTTTGAGGTTTTTAATTTGGATAAAAAAACTTTCTCAAAATCTGTTTCAAGTCAAGAGTTTAAGTAATATTTGGAAATTCGTTAATCAGCTTTTGATGTGTTATAGTATTGTTTTGTTTGTTTCTTCATCAATATTTTTATACCTCATACAGCGGAAATCATCAAAAAGGAAACTATAAGAGCAAAAACAATTAATATGGAGAAATATGAGGCAAAGAAGATACTGGATAATGCATTGACCAATCAACCTACATGGTTATCTTACAATGCTTATATCTTCCCTGCTTAACCGACAAATTTCGGTCTGTTTTTAAATAAAACTTTGCTTCAAAATTTGGATTGAATTATCTTTCTTTCTGGACTACAAGAAATACATGGATAATAACGATCCAGTTTGTTGTTAATTCGTCATAAATGGGGTTTACATCAATATAACAACAAAAATCAATTTGTCGTAGATTGATTTAAATAAATCTACATTCCAGGTAAATAGGACATATTATTTTCAAATAATTAAATTTATCGTTTATTCATCATAATCGCTAACAATCAATTAGTAAAATATTCGAACGAAATAACAAATTTGGTCATTAAAATGATGGTAATTTAACTCTAATTTTTGTCCAAATAACAACAAATTTAAGATAATAATTGAGATTTTAGGAAAAAATAGAAACCGCTCCCATGCTCTTATATTGAGAAAGCTACCCTAGCCTTGATTTCTGAACCCAATGAAGCTTTGGCTCGCCAACATAAGAATTTGTCTCTTCTTGCTCACAACTTTTGTAATTGTATTACCCCTTTAGTCTCGTTTTGGTCCATATCTCAATCATTTCAATATTTTGTTCTCCTGGAAAGCTTCAAACAAAGCTCAAACAACAGTTATAGAAGACAAAGAAGATACCCAGTGACTCCTCTCTCTTTCCTCCCTCTGTTCACATCCCTCCTCGCAAAGCTGTTACCACCAAATCTGTCTAGAGAGCTACTGCATGTTTCAATATGTGATCCTTATTTTCATCTCCTTCGTCCCTCTTTCTGAGGGTTTTAAAACCCCAAAACTGCCTTCCTTTCCAGCATCGATGAAACCATCTAGGACCTTTGATTTGTTACAGTGCAACCGCCAAGCAACGACCACCATTCACACTTACAAAAAGAAGCCAAGTTTTTAGTGAGCTGGCATGTTCCCCAGTTGTGGCCCATTATTTAGGTTTTGGCCAAGTTTTGTAATGAGTAGATCACTAGTTGGCTCGACGAAACCCTAATCTCTCTAGAGATGGTCCTTAATGAGTTTGATCCACATTCTCATCTGTAGAACTATGGCCTTTCTGTTCCTCAAAGAAAGCTTTCTCTTTTTTTTTGTGCCCCATCACTCTCTCCGATTACTTTGCACATCTCCGATTTAGTTCCTTTGTATTCTTAATTATTTGATTGGATTTCTCTATTCCATATGTTGATTGACTTATGACATCACTATATCCTTAAATCATTGAGTCTAGTTTGGTATTGAATCTTTCTTATCTCGGTTCCTGTTTGCAAGCTCATCTTGGCTTTTGTTTGAAGAACTCTTTAGCACGAAGGATATCAGTTCAACTGCCCCAAGCTCCTTTCGTTTAGGATGGGACCAATATTCTCGGCTTAAATGTTTATATTTTGGCTTGTACATTCTGTGATCCCATGTTAACCATGTTTTTAGTCGCCTTCTCTTCTCAGTTACAAATCCAACTCCCTCAAATCATCTTCCTGAGGAAGTCCAAGCTACAACTTAACACAACATCGCAATACCTATTTGACCTGACCTTGAGGGTCAAAATAATCATATTTACTTTTGATACAAGAAACTGTTGTTACAACAATGCTACTACTTGGAGAAACTTTCGCCACTCTCCTCTATTATGGAGAGAAGTCTTTTACCAAGCTATCCATGGATTCCTACTCGTAAGGTAAGAATCTGTTGCATACTCATAACTACTTTTCATGGTTCGTGTCAGCGATCCTTGAGACTAATGAATTCTTTTCAATGTCACATGATCTCTTGATAGTGACTATTTGTATCTCCCTGTATTATTAACCGTAGTGTGTTTAACACACCATGATCTTGCATGTGGCATGTCGCTTTCTAATCTCTGTCTCCGAGTTTCCAAATTTCATTTTCTACACTTCCTCCTTTGATCATATGACTATTTTATTCGCCATGTTGCAAAATTAACTACATTAGCACAACCCTCAACTTCAAACATTTTCTTTTAATGCCTTCACATATTTTCAATATATAGAAATAAAGAGGAATTATAAAACCATGGATCACCCCAACAAGCATCATATCTCCTTCATTGTCTTTGAAGACAATTTTCTATTGATTGTGGGATTTGTAATTCACTGTTGAGATCAAAGAGTTTCTCTAGTTCCACTCTCAATTGTTCATCATATCCATGTAAAGCATTTAAATCTATAGTTTTGCCCATGGATACACATTGCATCTAGACATGTTCGATAACACCACATAAAGATCATGTGAGGTGAGTAGAGTCATCAACGCCTTACGCAAATTTCTTTCTAAAAATATATTTGATTCTTTTAAAATGTGAAGTACATGGAATGCTTGTTTAAATACACTAGTTTCACATATATAAGAGATGTCATAGATAAATAGTACGAATGGTGATTTTATGTTTGCCTTAGTACAAGAATTCCCTGAAGCTAAAACACAAACCAAAAGTACAATAACATAAACAAATTATAGGCACAAAACCACAATCAAACAAACAAAATCTAATATTTAATATCTAGTTAATTCTTTTGAGAAGCATCTGAAAGACAATTACTTCTTTTCCAAGAACTAAATTTTGCTGTTGATGACGAAAAATGCCACAACCACCGGAAAACTCAGAACTACTTGCCTTCTCTTGTTGTTAAACAGACTTAAGAAATTAAAGCACCTAATTGAAAACCCAGCTTGATGAGGCTTCGCTGATGAAGCTTTGGAACCATCAAATATATGTTGACACCGTTAAGTTGAGATTCACTGGACAGAAAACCGGATAAGCGAAAGTAGACCTTTTAGATCTTGACCAGTTTGTGAATTCTTGTTTGAAGAAGGTGAAGGAGCCGCCTAACCACAACATCTCCCATCTCAGAGATTAGGGATTGGGATCAATCGGTTGAAGGCAAGAGAAAGTAATTTGACGGATTTGAAGAAGCTTAAGAGCTAGGGATCAAATTTGATTTCAAAAGTCTATGGCTTGACCACATCAATGACCACCACGACATAAACTTTATTGAGTCATGAACAACCGAGAGCAAAGCGGCATTGCCGATGGCCACGCCAGTCATCTTGACTTTGAAGGTCAAATTGATATCAGATAAAAGTCAACGAAATACTACAAAGGATCTAGTGCATGTTGGAAGAGAGCCCCCTAAATAGGATTTGATAATCGGAAAAAATTCAGACGAAAATAAGTTAGTCGGCCTCGCTCTGAAAAATTGAAGAGAGAGAAGATAGAGAACCTACCTCAATAGGGTTTTAGCATTTTTTTCTCAATGATTCAGCTACTAGTTTAAAACAAATTTTTCTAGTTAAAAACAAAATAAAAACAAAATTTTCAAATTCAAAATTACTTGGAGGTGGTGGAAAATAGAACTAGACTCCATGCATGAACCAATTTTGTTTCATTCTATTTATGTGTTACTTGAAATTATACATTCTATTTGTGAAAAGAGGTTGCACGATATCTTACACTTTAAAACTATAACAATAATATTTTATTTTTATTTTAGTATTGATTATATTATTTTTAACAAAATAATAACCATTAATATCATATTTTAGACATTTGTTAGTTTTTCTTATAGGTTAAGATTTTAAAAAAACTTTTCGATATATAAAATGTAACTAAGTATATATTAAAAAAAGTCTTTAAAAAAATACATGCAAATTAGTTTTATGAGAAAAAAATATTCTTTCATTAAATAAAGAAATTTTGATTTTTTAATATATGGGATAATATGATAATATAGGAAATAAATCAAAATGTACCATAATTATGTTAATGGCAAATTTTGAGAAACTAAAATCATATATTGACATGTGTAAAACAAAAAAACCTTTTTTATTAATTTTAAAAATATAAAAAGATAACTATAAATACATTGAACGATAAAAACTCTAAATTATCATTTTCTCGAGATAAACATATAATTTGATTTGAATTTGATTTTGTAAGTGTAGCATACTCAATGAGCAATATCAGCTTATTTTTTTGTAGTTTTTTCGATTCAGATAAGGCAATGACGAAGAGGTGGTGGTTCCGGCATCAATAGAGAAAGTGTCCGCTAGGTACATAGTAAGCTTGCTGGATTAGATTCTTGTGATTTTCCTCTCTTATTATTCTGCTATTTGGTCATTTTGAATTTGTTTTGTTATTCAAGTGTCCAAAAGATTTAGAACAAAAAAAAATTACATAATTTTTAAATAAGATATCTTATATTCAAGTGTAACAACAAAAGAATTTGACAACTTGCTTTTTCTTGTATTGCTAAGGTTTAAATTGAAGATTTTATTGCTGATACAATAGCTTTTTCCTGAAACAAGTTTTATGATTCGATTGAAAGATCTGATTGGTTATAGATTAGAATTTTACTATGGAAATATGTTGGTTATAATATGGAACTAGGTCAGTACCCGTGCTACGCACGGTATCTTTGGTTTAATCAATCATCAAATCTCAGTTCTGTGTATTCCACAGAAACTCTACTATATTTTCATTATCTTTAAACATGTAGTTGTTTATCATGTATTATTGGTACCAACTAAATATATTTAGTCTGGTCAAACCATATTTTGTTTAGTATATGTAGTTTCCTCGGTTTGTAGCATAAAAAATATATGTCTATAGTTGGTATGTACGTTTGGATACATAATTGTATATTTTGTATATGTAGTTGTATACATAGAAGATTTGTACATTTTCGTGTATGTCATTAACATGTAAGTGAATTATAAAATTTGACAAATAATAATTGGAAAATGTCTTTCTTCATACTTTATAAATTGGAAAATAATTGGAGAATTTATCAATCAGATTTAAGAAAAAATATTGCATACCTTATAATTTTGTTGTTCATTGGAAGATAGTAGTCAAATTATAAATCATCATCGTGTATCTGCAAATTAACAGGAAAAAGACCGTAATCCCTATCAAAAAATTCAATCAGAATTACTCATCTTATAAATATATAGAGAGGTAAAAAAAGGTTAACATATTACTTTGCATAAAAGATAAATAATTAGAAAGCAAGACATACTTTAACAAAATCATGTGTGCGTCTACATTTTAATCTTCCACATTACCTGCATAAATATTATAAAAAAAAGATGTGAGAAAAACATGAAAAAAATAGAGAAAAACAGAGAGTGTGAGAGGACACCTCGATATATTGCTTTCTCCATGGTCTAGTCGATCCACAACCTCAGTTTTCTTCATGGTCTCGTTTTTTTCTGCTTGAATAAAAAAAGAGGCGAGAGAGTAAAAGAAAATAGGAACTGCTGAGTGAGTTCTTGAAATGGGACGTACAGTATTTATAAGATATAAATTTTTAGGTAAAAAATATGAATAAAATATTAAATCGTGGAAGTCAAGTTTAATGATTATAATAAATCTCATAATTATAAGAGAATGTTTAGCAATTATCTTATAAGTAGTTATTTAATTATGGAAATTGTCCGGAAACTTTATGTTAACTTCAAAAATGAATATCCAACTGAATATTTGATTAGCTATAATTATGGAGAAGTGATATATTTAAATTTAAGAAAGGAATATACGCATTGAATATTTTAAATTAATATGATTCAGTTGCTGCAAAAGGAATTCAATTAATATAATTAACAAAAATTAATATAAACCAAAAATGTAATTAATCTTATTTTTAAATGTTTAAACATATATTTTCTATTTTAATTATCAAACATAAAAAATAATTTAGTTAAAATTATTTTTCCAGTTATTTAAATAAATTTAGAATATTTAACCTAATTTCGAATTCAAACATATTTATTCGATATTTATAATGTTATATCTATAAATAAAGCAGATTTGAATAGAAAATGTTTTTAAAAAATTAATTGGATTAGTAATATTTTAGAATATAACAAATATTGTAAATCCTTTTGATATATGAGTATAATTAGTTTTCCAATTTTAAACCCACATAATTATGAATAGTATTGAATAAGAGAATATATTAATTGGAAATAAATAAAAATTCTCTCTCCAAAAATCTTGTTGTAGGATTTATTGAAAAAAATCAATGGCTACAATTAATTCAATCGAATGACCAAGATTATAACGTATGACCCAAAAGTTTAAATCCGAGTCAAAAGGATCTGCGTGTTTTTACACGGGTTATTTTCATGACATTAACATTTTAAACTTAAGATTTAAAGGTAAAATTTTTTTAACTCAGAATCACTTAACGTACGTCTCAAATAATAATAGTATAGATAATAGTTATATTATTCTCTTAGATTGTGTATAAAATTTCATATTTCTTAATTGAAAAGATATGGAATATATACAATATAATCTCTTGGTTTAATATGGTAACTTCATTATTGTAAATGCGGCTCGGGAGAATATATACAACTCACTACAAGAATAGGTATTATTCATAGCATTAGAAGATAGCAATTTGTATGGTTCTGCTATATTAGCTTTAAGCATGTACTAAATATAACATTTGGCAATTTACAAACGCTATGCTTTGTTTCGGTGGGAAAATATTTCGCGGAATCTGTTTTTTCATTTTGAATTATTTTAATAACACTAGATTTTATTGCATTACAACCCAATAAACGCTATACCGCCTAAAATTAAAAACCCGCGTACCGAAAACAAATATTAGGTGGGAATTTTTTATTTTTTTTTTAATTCTATAAACCTTTTGTCTCCTAACAACCAAGTGCTTCTTCAGAATCTACTACATGTTGTTTTGAGAGGTTTGCTTCCAAAAAGACCTAGGTTTGCAGTAAGTAGATTATGCAACTTCTTTAACAGATTGTATCAGCGTGTTATTGACGTTGAAAAGCTGATAACCTTAGAGTCTGAGCTTGTAGAGACATTGTGTCAACTGGAGAGGTTCTTTCCTCCATTGCTTTTTGACATCATGTTTCATCTTCCACTACATCTGGCTAGGGAGGCTCGGTTGGGTGGACCGGTTCATTTTAGATGGATGTATCCATTTGAGAGGTACTCTCGTATATGTGTTTACATATTTTTTTTCTTTTCTAAATAAGTATTTACAATTATTTTTCTTTATTCACATGCAGGTACATGAAAACACTAAAGGCATATGTGAAAAACTATGTAAGGCCAGAAGCATGCATGGTAGAAGGATACTTGGTTGGAGAATGTATGGCCTTTTGTTTAGAGTTTTTGAAAGATTGTCTACCAATTGAAGAACCGACCAACCAAAATGAAGATGTTGAGGTAGATCCACTCATACTTAAAGGCCGACCTTTGCAAAAGGCAACTAAAGTTACACTTAGTATTAAAGAGATGATATAGCGTATGGGTATGTTTTAATGAACATGGCAATTATAAATCCATATATAATTGCCGGAGTGTAATTCACTATTTACTGTAACTGAATTTTAACTAATTTTCTGGAATTATGAAACTAGGTTGCATTTAGAAGAGCTTCACGACAATGATGTTAGATTGCGAAGGAATCAAACTTTCTTATGGAAAATTCATTTGGAAAAGTTCCCGGAGTGGGTTAAGGATAAGGTCTGACTTTAATTATGTCCTCAAAGTGTTTTTCTGATTACTTAGCTATTTATTTTATTAATTTGCTTTATATTCGTCTTTCATGTACATAATTCCGACTAACTCAAAAGAGTATTGCACACAGTTGAGATGGTTGGCATTTGGACCAGAAATATTGCACAATCGTATAAGAGATATGTCATAAAAGGTCATCGATTTTTAACGAATGACGTGAAGCGGAAGAAACAAAATAGTGGAGTCGTCTGTAAAGCTTTTAGTATGGGTCGGTCTAGTGCTCGTGATACCAACCATATGGTTGACATTGTTACATACTATGAAGTAATAACGCAGATAATTCTACTAGATTATCACATGTTCCAGATTCCAATATTCATGTGTAATTGGGCCAACAAAGGAAATGGAGTAAAAGAAGAAGATGGGTTCACTCTTGTTAATCTCCATCTAAACCAATCTGTATTCCTTAAAGATCCATATATTTTGGCATCTGAAGCAGGACAAGTTTTCTATTCAGTAGAAGATGACTCTTCACCTTGGTCAGTAGTTATGAGGGCGCTTCCTAGAGGGTATCACGAGCTAGAGACAGAAGAGAAGTTTGTTGTTGAATCAGTGTCAATCCGAGACTTTGGTGATTTGGAGGATCAATCTTCTGATGATGAGAATCTTTGTGTTAGAGAGGATTGTGAAGGTGTCATAGTAGCTGAATAATAGTACATTAAAATAAGGTACGTACGTTTTCTTTTCTTTAGTCTTACTTGAGTTTAGCATGTTTGTTTGACTCGGTATGGGTTTTTACATTGTTCTTTTCTCTCGTGCAGAGTTTGACATCAAGACGTTAAAGAAAATTGGCGAGAGGAAGTTGCAGGTGGGTGCTGGAAAAGTATTGAAGAGGCCTTCTCCGAAACAAGTCACTATACGTTAGGTAGTTTAAGTTGAAACTTTTTTTTTTTTTTACACTAGTATTGGTTTTGTATCGAACCTAATGTGGCTAATAAGAAAATTGTGTTAGTCTTCATCTATTCACTCCTATATTGGGTATCACGTAAAGAGCAAAAGACCAAAAAAGGAAAAATTATTGCATAATACAATTGCCATTTTAGTTGAATAAATTATATACTAATAAATGTTATTATAATTAGATTAAACACATTGCATACTAATAAACGTTATTATAATTGGATTGATTACAAATTACAAACGCTATTTTAGTGCAAATAATTGCATAGTTTATCGGCTATTTTCTATATAAGTTATAGCGTGCCATAACTACTATTATACAAGTTAAAATAACAATAAGTAACCGCTGTTATTTGATAATTAATAGCAAACAATACACACTATAAAAACTAATGACATTGCATCACGAAAAACGCTATACTATATAGACAAACAATAACAGCACTCCAAACCGTTATCATAAGACGTTGACCTATTATCATGGTGGCAGACATAGCGCTTTATACTTCGCTCTCGTTTCGTTAAATAGCATTTTTGAGACGCTAAGAATAATCAATTTTCCTGTAGTGATTGAAAGATCCAAAAGACATTGAGCCAAGTCCAATTTCACCATAAATATGCATGACCCTTGCAACAACAAACTTTGTTGGATCTGTTACTAAAAAAGCTGCAGAAACGATGACTACTGACAGGTCCAATCCGTTATATTTTCAGATATTATTCTTTTATATAAAATATAAAAATATATAATCATTTACTTATTCAAATTTAAAGTTACCATTCTAAAAGAAATTAATATTTTTGCCTTTAACATTAAGAAGGGATTTATGAAATTATACAATCAATTAATAAAATACTATAATTAAGGAAATTATACATTTTTATTATTAATCCTAAAAGAAAAATGATTATAAATACTCACCTCTATATAAACAAATAGATAGTATCATATTTTCTCATAACGGTATTAAGAGGCCAATCCTAGAAGATGATATATTGATATCTATTTGTCATAACGGTATTAAGAGGCCAATCTTTGTCAATATATTCTTGTAAGTGTTTATTTGTTTACATAACTAGTCTTTGTCAATACATAATTGTTCATATGTTTACGTAACTAAGACCATATTTTTACGAATTGTACGTATATTCTTGGTTGTTCTTTAAATTTAATTACCTCTAATTTTATTTGTTTTCTTTTAATTTTTAGAATATCTACTATCAAATAAAACATGTGAATAAAAGTTCAAAATACAAACAAAGAATTTATAACTCTAGCTCAGCTAACCAAAAACGTTTATCATCGAACGGTAGAAGAAAGTGGGACATGAGAAATTTGTTTTTAAAAAATAGCTTACATGAATAAATTTTCTCTTACTTGATGAAAAAACTATTTTTCTTAAACCTAATCCTATACTTATTTATCTAAATTTTAATTTATTTCAAACAAAACCAAAAATAGAATTGAAGGCTACGTACATATTGAAAATTTTGAGCTTAATAGGTGAAGAAAGTTTTATCGAGCAGAAACTCAGACCGCCAGGGACATGAACCTCCTCACACCACAACCTCTAAAATATAGTTAAGCTAAAACTCATGTTGATGAAGTTGATGGAGAAATGCCAAATGCTACGGTCTTTCCCACGAAGAAAATTGAAATGAGATCACATCGGTAAAGACTAAAGGAAGAGGAGTCTTCTTGATGCGGATATCAACCTTACTTCACAAATTGCTTAACTACATCATGTACCACGTCCTAAATTACATCATGTACCAGAAGTCCCAGAAGGTATCAGGACACGTTCAAAAGCTAAATAACTCAAGAAAAGGTTTAACTTAGTTGTGCAATATATTATGAGCTCTCTAGAGCTAGAAGGAGTAAACTGGTCCGTAGCACCCCATATCGGATATGATCTAATTGCCGAAGAAGAGTTTGTTGAAGCATTCACCCAAATGATGCTTGAACGAACAACTCCCCCATATATGAAATCTCATTTGACAGGTTCAAGAACCCTTAGAATCCAAGAGAAGACTTTGGAGCTGCAAGAGGGGACGATCCAATTGTCACATCTAAAAGTGATCAAGAGAGTCAAGATCAAGACCAAGACATCAAGGACATGGAAGAGCTCGAAGACACTGATCAAGCTACTCAAGAGGAACTCCAGAAAGACTCCTACTTCAAGGAACCAGCCAGGAAACTAGCACAAGACGTGATTCCATAAGTACCTCAAGAAGTACTACAGAAAGTAACTCATGCAACATCTATTGGGCCTAAAGCGCATGCAGGTAAGGTTTATTCAATTTATACTATCTTTGCAGGTTCACGCAGCCCACACAACGGCTAGACGTGTCATCAAACGTGCTCCTCAAGAGAATTTAATTAGTTTCCTTTTTAGTTTATTTTTCTCTCTAAAAACAATGATTTTTGTGTTTTGATTTTATTTGTTTCCTTGTTGCGTTTTTTGCATTTATTTTCAGCCCTAGGGATAGTTGAAGGACTCTTATAAACTCCCCCAGCAGCAGTTGTACGATTTTTCACACTTGATTATCAATAAAGAACCAAATTTTCTTACTTCTTCTGTTTAAGTGTTCTTGAGAGAATAAGCTTGTTCTTTGTCTTATGTGTGCGATTCAGCAAGGCTAAGTTCTTGTACTGTATCAGAGACTTATCACATTTCTGTGGTGTACCTCAATCCGCCAGCACTTCCCCCTCCTTTCGATCCCACACGAGAGAAGTGATCGCCATCGTGTCAGATCTACATCATCAACCATCATCCCTTCACAAGAGAGAAACGACCGCCAGCTTGTGAAGCGACCATCTTTATCAGATACAAGGCTTACAACCGAGTCGTGTATAGCTTCTCCGGTCACTGGCGAAAAGAGCCGTGAATTGGATATACATATCAAATTAGTTTTTAAGGATTTTGGAATTGAAAAACGAGAGAGAAATAAATCGTTTGCAATAACAAGAAATGTCTTTTTTTGGATTAAAAACATATTTCATTATTTTAAAAAATTTGATAAAAAAATTTATTTGTAAAGTAAAATAATTTTTTTTGTTAATAAATGTCAAGAAGACAGGATTTAACATATAGTTTTGCATCTAAATTATTTTTTAAGAAAGTTGTTAAATTAGCTTTTGGCAAGAACGTAAAATTACTTTGTGGCAATAATAATTATGACAAATAATTTAAAATTTTGGTGATTGATAATTTGTTTTACTAAATTATTATAATACACGTTACAAAAAATTTAAAGTATAGAAATTTAAAAAACATTTCGTCTTTTTGTCGTAAAGTATAGAAATTCAAATTAATATATTAAACCAAAAGAAAGAATATCAAATTAATACTTTTTAAAAATAAAATTTACTTTTAAACGATAATTACTATTTCTAATTATATTAATTTTTGATTTCTGATTTTGTTAATTTTTTTTTATATATATAAAATTAAATTTTAGTATCTAGATATACATTTTGGCAGCCACTTTGTGAAATAAATCCTAGAATTGGGACATATTTACAGTGGCTGCCATTAGCATTTAATTAATTATTATTTTTCGGCAATATTTTGTTTAACCAACTCCATACGTTCGATATTTTCGGTCATTTGGGCCATTTGTTTTTAATACATGCTTTGATTGCCATATCAATCTTTTGGGCCAAACGAAATGCTATTGGGCTTTAAAAAAAGAAGTCCCAACGACTAAATTATTTGCGACAACGACTTATATTTCAAAAGAACAGCGCCAATGCCTATATTACGTAATTAAAGTCGAATCCCTTAAAATGTGCAAAACACACAACAAAACATTCCTTCGCTATTAACTCAAACCAAAATACAATTACAATCCCTTAAAACGAGCAAACGCACAACAAAACATTTCTAATCTATTCGCTAAATCTTATTTATCCAAAATTTGAACTAGAGTTTCAGATAGAATTTAAAACAAAAATTATAAGGAGAAATCGGTGGTATCGTAAAATCCCTTAAAATGAGCTAATCACACCTAAATACATTCCATATCTTCGTTTATATAATCATACGAATTAAATACTATAAATTTTTCAGCATAAAATATAAATCACAACAAATCAAATCAAATCAAAACCTTCAAATAAAGGAATATCCACAAAAAGTCCAGCGACTACTTTACTCCCCATACACGATTTTAACCTATTTTCCTTTCCACTATATAAAGAACCAACGAGCATTCTCTCATCACCACCCACATTACCATTAGCTTTAAAGCAAGAACAAAAAAACCATCCACAGAAAATAGCTGCAACCTTTGCATATCTCAAAGACGTCCGCCGCTACACCACAGCATGGAGAGTTCAAGTCAAAGTTTTCCATTCCTGGAAACAATATACACAAAAAAACTGGTGAAACACTTGAGCTCATTTTCTCTAATGAACGCAGCAATACGTTCTATATTCAAAAACGTCTCTTTCTCCACTTAAAGTTTAATCACAACTCTTAGTTTTAAGCAAACATGTCATACATTCGGTTTACAGCTTCAGCATTTGGTTAAAACAACTATATTCATTACTTCAGAGAATGAGCATTGCAATTAGATTTCAATCTGAAATTCAATTATTAATCTAAATGACGCTATATAGATTGTGTAGGAATCCTAACCATATGATGTTACAACTTGATTTCAGCTTCTGTGTGTAATTCAGTTTCCTTACAATAATCCACTTGCACCTAAAGGAAAGAGATAAAAATTTGTAGAAATATGACAATTAGTATATAGTATAATGAGTACTACTTCAAAAGAGCTAATTCTTTGTAGCAGTAACAAGATAGCAACTTCTGTGAAAATGGATAAGAGAAAACGAAAAAGACTATATGAGACTTTACATTGTTCTTCATCGTCTCCGCTTCCTATGGAATCAGAAACCTTAAGTTCTTCAATACCTTCCATAGCAGCTTCAAGTAGGAGATTGAAATAGAAAATCACACAAAAAAACTCATGATACTCAGATTGATTTATAATGGTTTCTGCATTTTTCTTAGAACATATTGAAACTACTAAGGTATTCCAAGATACCTTCAAACTCGCTTTCAATAGCTTCAAAGATACTTTTTCCTCTTTGCATCTGTAACAAATACACAAAATCAGTAACACAAATACTCAAATAGAGACAAAGTGAGCAGAGAAATCTGAAATTGAAGATGTTTACTACAGTTTTCTTCTTTCTTTGTCCCCGGTGAAGTCATTAACCTTTAGTTGTTCGAGCTCTTGTGTAGCGGCTAAGGTAGGATATGAACTAAAGACAAAGCAGACTCTTACATTCAAGAGCTAATCTCTAAACCGAGTAACCATTTAAGAAAAATGGTGTAAGAATATATACCTTCAAACTCACGTTCAATAACTGCCAACAAACATTGCCTCTTTATACCTGTAACAAGTGACACGGATCCTGTTTCAATGTATCATACTATGGCAAGGAGAAAATGGATTCAAGAGAAAGAGTCTTTTAATGTTCTTGATCAGTTTTGGAGTTTATTTCATCACTCTTTAGCGTTTAAGACTATTTGAAGCAGCTGCAACAAGTAGGAGTAGCAAAAGAAGTCAGATTAACAAACCTTTTTTTATAAGTGAAATACTTGAAAATAATAGCGTTTGCTAGATAAATATAATCTATGAGACAACCTTCAAATTCGTTCGATTTCTTCCAACATTTGATGTCTATGAGCAGCTGAAACAAGACACAATATATCAACAACCTCAACAGATGATAAATAACTCTTGAAGAATCTGAAAATTTCATAAATAGAAAATCTTACATAATTCTTCATCATCATTCTTCGATTTAGCCTTTACAACATCAGATCCAGCTTAGTTAAGAATATTGTGATGAGCTACAATTAATCATGATAGACAATTGTATACACACGCTTTACTAAACACCAAATTCTGATTAACTATATAGTGAAAAAAAATTTGTCATGTTTTTATTTAAATGGCCTTAGCTTCCATGTTTCACACCATAAACACAATCAATAAGATCAAGATCTTGAGATACCTTCGAATTCAAGTTCGATTTGATCCAACAAAGTCGAATGTTTAATAAAATTCATCACTAACAGATCCGACCTAAACAAACACAAAAAAGACAGAATTGTTTTACAATGCAATGGCACAAACACAAATGCTTTAGAAAATCACCAAAAGAAACAGATAAAAAGCACAAACCATCACTTATGGATGCACCAATAAATCCTTAGAAAGAACCACATATACTAGGCTGAGCTGTTGCTAGAGAAGGTGCACGGTTTACTGAAAACCCAGAAACAAAACACAATTACATAAACAAAGCAAAATCTTATAAAATCAAAATTCAGAATCTGAACCGTGTTAATGGACTTAAAAAACGTCCTTCAAAATGCAGATTAACAACAATAATAAGCGGTTCAATAACCAGATTTAAGTCACAACATGTGAGATTTAAAAGAAATATACATTTATTAATATGTTCACCTGAATTTAGCCCGATTTGATGGAGCTGGAAACTGTAGTTCCTAATCCGAAAACAAGCAGACAGAGTTTTAGCATCTAATGAAGGTCTTTTGTATTGATTTATACTCGCGGGAAGCACATCAAGAAATAACTAATTACAACAGAATTGTCAGTCGGAATTTTTGGAATTGAAACAAAGAAGAAGGCGGAATTTTCAGGATCTCAGATAAGATTCCTTAATCTCTCTTACCGACAACAAATTTCAGGAAGGTAAGGTGTGTGTTTTTTTCCGTTTGGGCCGATTAATTACCTTTTATGCATATCAGGCATGCTTCCAGCCCAAAACAGAATATCATTTATAATCAAAAAACTATCATTTATAATCAAAAAACTATATATGGGATTTTTTTATTATTGGGCTTAAGATCACTAATTTGTTTTGTGCCGAAGATCACTAATTTGTTTCTTTTCTAAACACATATCTTCTCTAAATTTTTTAGAAAACCATTTTGAATTTTTTTTTTACTAAAGTTTTTTAGTCTGCCAAAATTTTAAAATTTAGGCACTATTTATAAAACACTCTTACGATATTCGAAAATTCAATAGAAAACAAATTAAATTATATTTTACAAAAATGTCATAAAGTCGACATATATACACAACTCTTCAACATTCCAATTTTGTCTACATTCCGAATAGAAAGAAAATTGTATTTTACAAAATACAAATTATATATATTTTGTAAATAAACTGTAAATTTCAACCGTAATCCCACGTAACATACTAAAAAATACATATTATACAATTAAACCCAATTATAAAATATATTATTTAACTATACGAAATATCCTCAATATATAAATTATGTAAACAAATTAGGCTCGCGGTTTACCGCAGGCCAAAATCTAGTTTTACTATATAAAATAGAGTTTTCAAAGTTGCTAACTCACGTGATCACGACAAATATCAAATACATTGATGAGATATCGACATATGTCAAATCTAATTTTGTGAATATATTTTAAAAACATAAAATAGAAAATTTACTAACCCTATCGGGAATTATATATTCATAGTTTTTAATTATATATTAGATAATAAGATAATTCAAAATATAATAGGTTTTTAGAAAAAAATAGCCTACGTTCAAATATGTGTTTGTATATTTTGTCAAATTATTTATCTTTTTGTTTTTGTTTTATTAAGATAACTTTAAAATATAGATGTCAACAAAACAAATAAAATGGTAAAATGCATAGATAAAGATTATAATAGAAAAACTCATTAGTGTTGGAGACAAATGAAAACTAAATATAGTTTTGTTTAAGTAAAATATTAAGGACTATTTTAATAATATTAAATTATGTCATATAATAGTAGTTATATAGTGAACAATAAAAATAACTTAAGTCATTATTTATTCAAAAATAGATAAATAAATAAAAAGTTAGAATACTAGATACTGAAAAAGTGTGGATTACTATTTAAAAACTAAATATCATCAAAATAAAATAAAATAATGAGATATAATATATAGAATTTCTTTTTATTCACTAATAGGATACTATATTTTTAACCTGCGGTACACTAAGAGACTATTTTTTTAATAAAAACTAAAAGTTTAATTTGTTTATATATTATCTATATGTAATATACTGTTTTGTATTTTATAAATATACAACCCCAATTTCTATATATTATTTGTGTACAATCCCTTGATTTTGTCATGCGGTACACCATAAGTCGATTTTTTATAACTTAAATTTTAAATTAGATATATTTTGTTAAGATAGTTTGTTTTGTTATATGTTTTAAATTATATCTGTAATTTTATTTTAAATGTTAGTTCTAGGCTCTCACCCGTAGTGTACAATCTCGTTTTAATATCGACCAACCCCGTCCTATTATAATACTCTGTCCCATGAAATTAAAAATTATTATTTATTTTTTAAAATAATACTTTTATTTAAAAGACATTGTATATATGTTCTTCTTAAATATATCTAAATACTAAATCTGTTCTTCTTAACATATTTTTAAAATGATCAAGAATTACCAAGAACATCCCAACTATAAAACATAATTTGAAAAATAAAATAAAAATAATATGAAAAAATGAAAAGACAAAAGAAATAATATTGGTATTTTCGTGACGATGTTATGAATATTCATGTTATGCAAAACTATACAAAATATATCACATTGGTATTTAAAAAAAAAAAAAAAAATCCCCACACTACTTTTCTGTTAAATTGTTTGTCATCTTCCTGTCTTGTGAATGTTTTTTCTCTTCAAACTTTGCTTCTCTTTCTAAAAGGAAAGAGACATGAATCCAATCTAAAGTAATACGTTTGTGATATTTGTGTTTAGTGATGGGAAATGAGATTTATGTGTATAGTATTTATAGGAAAGCTAGATAGGTTTCATTAATACATAGCAACCGATCGAAAAAATATAATATCATGCAAGATTTTAGGGAACAAATTATTTTGATTAGTTTATGATCGGAATATGTTAGGATCAATCGTGTATTCGAGTATTTAATTTATCTTCATAATCTAAATTTTTTTAGGTATATTGAAGGAAAGAATTATTTTAGTTAATGCAGAGTGTTTAAAATTAATAAACATCTCGTCACATATAATACAAAATCTCAGAATGAATCTAATTGGAGAAGTGTTTTATATGTGGATAGTAATATTATCGCAAATACAAATTTGTAGTTAGTAAATGAGATTTGGAATTTTGTATGTAAAATTTGAATAAAATTAGTGGAGTCAATACGGAGAAATTTGGGGAAAATGTTGTTAGCGTAAATCTTGCTTTAAATTCTTGAATTGAGTTTGATTTTGGAAAGTTTGATTAATTTCAAATATTTTACTTGAAAATGTTTTAGAAATAAATATCTTCTAAGTTGTTTTAGATTGTTGTGTACGATTATGTGTAGCTAATTTTAAAAAATTGATTTGAAGTTTGTTGTTTGGATTAAATTTGAATGATAATGTGATTGATATTTTAAATCAAAAATTGAAAGTAAAATTAAATATTTAAAAAAAAAAAACATTTAATGCTAATAATATTCTTTGTAAATATATATAAAAATGGAAAAATATTACAAAAATAGATATATAAATATGTGAATTGCTGTAAATGTTATTAAAAAATTATGTTCGGACCTAATATATTTATATAGTTAAGACAAAACTGATAGAATACAATGTGTTGCATTGTGGTAGCCTAAAGAATGTGCTGCCACGTCGGGTGTCCAAATGTCGACAGCCTTCACAGAGACTTTCTCAGCCGTTTATTAAACCGCACTGCCAAACAGTCAGATGTCTTCAACACTAAAAGTCAAACAAGAGTTCTTAGGTTCAATAGTAAAATTGGAAAGAGAGGCGGTTCTTGTCTATGTCGGCTATATTTTAATTTTAATTAATATAAAAAATTTGGGAAAGAAAAAAGTGACGGCGCAGCCACATAACGCATATCTCTAGCCGCCTAACGTGACACATATCTTCTCCCTCATGTAATCCTCTCTTTATATATTACACACGTAGACATGTCACGTTTGGTTAGGGTTTGATGGTGATTCAATACAAACGAAAACAAGAGTTTCCTATGGTGAAAGAAGGAATGGTCATGACCGAGAAGCCAAAGAGGAATCTCATAAGCTCTAATGAGAAGCGATACAAAGGAATAAGGATGAGGAAGTGGGGCAAGTGGGTGGCTGAGATAAGAGAGCCTAATAAACGATCACGGATCTGGCTTGGTTCATACAAAACCGCCGTTGCCGCGGCACGGGCCTACGATACCGCTGTGTTTTACTTACGTGGTCCTTCGGCGAGACTCAATTTCCCTGAAGAGGTCTTTAAGGATGGAAACGGCGGTGAAGGCTTAGGAGGAGATATGTCTCCGACGTTGATACGGAAGAAGGCGGCTGAGGTGGGAGCTAGAGTCGACGCAGAGTTGCGGTTAGAGAATAGGATGGTTGAGAACTTAGACATGAATAAGTTGCCGGAGGCATATGGATTGTAATTTATAGTTTGGTAGTTTATAGGTTGGAGATTGCCCGGAGACAGAGTCAAACAGAGGTTCTCTGACTCATATGAGGCATAATATAGTTAATATAGTAATTTTTGTTTTGAGCATAGTAATTATGTCATAACATGGATCCTGAAAAAACAAACAAATAACGAAACAAATGCTAAGAACCAATGATTATAACGGATGATTAAGTACAATTTGGTTTGTTATAACCAATGATGTGTAACAGTTGT
The DNA here is from genome assembly GCF_000001735.4 of Arabidopsis thaliana. NCBI lineage: Eukaryota > Viridiplantae > Streptophyta > Magnoliopsida > Brassicales > Brassicaceae > Arabidopsis > Arabidopsis thaliana. The sequence continues at coordinate 4,073,850 of NC_003075.7, read as the reverse complement.
ATGAAACTGTCTTCCCGACTTTGTTAGAATAGGGAGAAGTGAAACCATTGTCTTCGTTTCATGACCGTAAAGTCTTGTCTTCTAATGGAACAGCAAAGGCAGCTCCACATATTGATTGGGGTTTTATCCATGAGATACCAAATTGGATTTGCATGGGCCCATAGCTGGTGGCCTAAACGGGCATGTGATGTAAATTTAATTATGTGATCCGTTTATCGAAAACTTTTGTGAAATAAACGATTCAAAAAGGTTCAATCCCTTTAGCCTTTAGGCCTATTCTGGGCTTAGCTTGTTTAATTATTAAAAGAAAAATGTTTGTTGGCAAAGTTAATTTAGATGCTCTCCGAGGCACTTAAAATTCCTTTCTTGGCAAAGTTTAATCTCCCAACAATTAACTTCTTGTCGGTTCGATCAGGTGGGAAAAAAGCCAAAAACCGAAAACCGAACCATATAGAAACGAAATAAATAGTTTGGTTTGGTTATAGTTTTATATAAAAATCCATTTATAATTTTATTAAGATTTCGATTTAGGTTTGGTTTGGTTAAAAAAACGTAAAACCGAATGTTTTTTTTTGCTTTTTTGTTTATTAAAATTAATTTCACCAGGCTTAGTATTATTGTCCTTTTAGTAATTTTAGAAAATAACAAATAATTATATAAGAAAAAAATCCATTACATTTTACTTATTGGTTGATATAGTATTTTTATTTTAAGTTTATTTTTATTTATGCATCATCAAATTTATTTATCCTTGGTAAAAATATGAAATTATCAAAAGAAAAGCGGGCCTAAACTGGAACCAAACCGAACGAAGATACACATTGTTTACATATGGTTTCAATATTTATGAAACCGTAAAACCGTAAAAACCAAATCGTAACCAAACCGAATTACATACGGTTTTTACATTGTTATAGTTTTGGTAAAACTGTAAAATCGTAAAAAAAAAAAGAACCGAAATCAAACCGAAAAACTGTACGCCCACCCCAAGGTTACATAGATCATCGCAATTTGCAAACCCAAAATTTCTGTTTGAACCAAAAGATCATAGTACGATATATAAAACAAATGAATTTTAAAATACATAATACAGTTTGATCTCTAGTGTTTATCACTTGTTTATGTGAAAGAAAATGATTAACCTTAAAAAAGATCAAATAGAAAAAATAATTGGCAAAAAATTTAAAGACTATATATATATTTTTTAAATATGCTATTCTTATTCATATATATATATATATATATATATATATATATATATATATATTTTAACATATTATGATTCTTTTTTAAGAAGTGAAATATTAAAGTTAATTTAAAATTATAAAAGCAAAACAGAATGAAACTTAAGATGGAGAGTAAATGAAAAAATTGTAATAGGTTTTATTCATAATATGAACATAACTAGATGATTATCAATTAAGTACACTATAAGGGATATGTCAAAATTCCGTTGCATAATATTTATTCGTTGATGTTATAAAAATTAGATGTGTTTGATACTTTGTTTTGAGAAAGTGACATGTAAAATCTTGGGCAGGTTTTGATATAAAGTGGGAGTTATCATTTTGTATTTTACTTCCCAATGATTTCTCAATTTTTATAACGTTTTGAATTTCATAAACCTAGTGGCTAGTGATATGATACTCTCAAGAAACCTACCCACCTAAAAAGAGAGAAAAACAAAACAAAAGAATAGTAAGGCACTAAACACTAAAACTACCACTTCTCTTGTATCGCCGACAAAGCTTTGTTCAGTGGCAAAGATGATGAATCATTTGCTTTTGGCTCTTTTCCTTGTTGGAACCATCGCCTTACCAGATAGAGGAACTCAACAATTGACCAACGATGGCCTCACCGGCGCGAGGCGAGAGATACTCTCTTTCTTAGACCAAAGACTTGCAGTGGTGTACCCAGTGATCCAGAGATTCAAGTCACTCATCACTCTCGACCCTTATAACGTGACCAAGACATGGATTGGTTCAGACATCTGCAGTTATAGAGGCTTCCACTGTGACAATCCTCCTCACAACAAAACCGCAGTTACTGTTGCTTCCATCGATTTCAATGGCTTTCAGCTCTCTGCTCCATCCATCGAAGGATTTATCGATCAATTCGCTGACCTAGCTCTGTTTCATGTTAACTCAAACAATTTTGGAGGTACGGTGCCTTCCAAGATAGTCAACCTCCGGTATCTCTATGAACTCGACATCAGCAACAATAGATTCACCGGTCAGTTTCCGACAGCTGTTGTTGGAATGTCCGGTTTGACGTTTATTGACATCCGGTTCAACTCTTTCTCTGGTTCAATCCCACCACAAATCCTCGGTCAGAACCTCGAAGTTCTCTTCATCAATGACAACGGCTTCACTGCGAGCCTCCCGGAGATACCTGGTGATGGTACAACACACATTCTCTTCTTGACTTTAGCAAACAACAAGTTCAACGGTCCTCTCCCAAGAAGCATCTTAAGATCAATGTCAACTTTAACCGAAGTACTCTTCCTCAATAACGATTTTACGGGTTGTATCCCTCACGAGATCGGGTTCCTCACCGGAGCATCAGTGATCGATATCGGTGGAAACAAGCTCACGGGTCCTTTGCCGCTTTCCCTAATGTGTTTAGAGAAAGTAGAGCAGCTCAACTTTGCTGGGAATCTATTGTTTGGTGCCGTCCCGGAGGCAGTATGCATGCTGCTCCGGGACAATCTTGTCAACTTGTCGTTGTCGGATAACTATTTCACGCACGTAGGGCCTTGGTGTAGGGGTTTACTTGAAAAAGGTGTTCTTGACGTTGGTAACAATTGCATTCCTTTCTTCCCAGGACAAAGATCGATGCAAGAATGTGCGGAGTTCTTTGTAAAACCTAAGAAGTACTACTGTCCTCACATGTGGTTCCATAGTTTTTTCTCTTGTAGATATTCTCACATATCTTCTTCCTCTTCTAGTGCTTTCATGCCCATGGTGGCTCCCTCTCCTTAATGTTCATCATCATAAACGTGTTTGATCACTTTTATTGTAAGGAAAAATAATCGGATTATGTTTCGACCAAGAAAATTATGCTAACGGAAGGGCCATAATGGTGATTGTGTTGCAAAATACATGTATAAGGAGTATAAAGTTTTTTTTGTTTTGGTAGCTAGTATTGTTTACATGTCCATTAATGAGTAAACTAATACCATCTTGAGTCATGTCCTATACATTCATGACATACTCATGACTCATGATGAAAAGATAAGGTCAATGTTATAAGTATAAAAGCAATGTCACTAGGGATACGTCTCTAATGTAACACACGTTTCTATCATGATCTTAGGATCACTACAAGCTTCTTCAAATCTTTCCTATGATTTCATTTGTTGAATGTGAAATAATTGTGAAACTTTCAACAAAGGGATACAAACAAACATAATTAGTTTTATAAGAAACAGTGTAAAATCTTAATGATGATTTGTTATTATATTGAGTGCTAATGTAAGTAGAACCACGGAGGGACCATCATATAAATTATGTGGAGTGGGCACCATTCCTCCACGTCCACTGCATTTGATGGGTTAATATCATTAAATGTACTAAAAAGATAAAGAGAGATGAGCAGAGGATGACCCCATTCCTACCAAACCCATTGACATTTTTTATCGACTATCTTATTAAAACTTTTAAAAAGACTTAGTAGTATAAACAAAACCGATTTTTTCCAATCATATATATACACTGCATCCAGCCAGCCCCGGCCCAACAATATTCAATACCTTAAGGCAAAAAACTATTTGAGGCATTTTTTTATTAAAACTTATGTTTTTTTTGGGAGGTTTTCATCGATTAAATTGCTATATTTTTTTAATGTATTATGTAGAGCATTTCCATCCCATCTTTATTTTTACTTTTATAGATTACGAAGCAACGCTACGCGTGATCTATTTTTATAATTTTTAATAAATTTTGATGTGAATAAAAATATATATTGAAAATTTTGAGATATATATTTTATATATCTACTTATTATTAATAATTGAAATACATAAATAAAAATAACTCTAATAGAACTTTTAGGTTTTACAACATTTATCAAGAGAATTTGTTTTGGTTAATAACTTTCTCTATAGTTTTAGATATATTGGATGACCGCGTCTTTTTACATAAGACATTTTAATTGAATCTCATGAAATAAATTGTTTTATGGAGAAAAACTTTGATGACTTTCTCATATTGGTATTCAAAAATTCACTATTTTGTTTCTTTTATTTTTGATTCATTAGTTAGTATAACTCTTATAAAAATAAAATTATATACAGAATTATATTCATAAGCTTATCTATACTTTCTTTTTAACAACTCATATTTTTAAAAATATTGTTATTTATATTGTTAATGTTTCTATGGTTAATTGTGTCACAATCCAATGCATTTTACTAATTAGAAGAGTTAAAGAAGCATTAAAAGTGTTTAGACAACACTTATACCCATTTTGTTCCAAAAGAGGGTAAAACCAATAAAAAATTGCTTAGAAGCACTGAATAGCTTTGTTAGGGTTTCTATGGTAAAATTTTGTCACATTCAAAGCATTTGACTCGTTATTTTGAGTTAGAGATAAATTAAGAGTGTTTAGAAAACACTTATACCCATTTTCACCCAAAAGAGGCTAAAACCAACAAAAAATTGCTTAGAAGCAGTCAATAGATTTGTTAGTATTTCTTTGGTCAAAATGTGTCATAATCCAATGCATTTGACTAATTATCTGAGTTAGAGATGGATTAGGAGTGTTTAGACAACACTTATACCCATTTTGTCCCAAAAGAGGATAAAACCAACCAAACATTGCTTAAAAGCACTACATAGTTTTTTTAGTGTTTCTATGGTCAAATTTTGTAACAATTCAAACCATTTGACTAATTATATGAGGTAGAGATAGATTAGGAGTGTTCATACAACACTTACACCCATTTTCTCCCAAAAGAGGCTAAAACCAACTAAAAATTGCTTAGAAGCAGTCAATAGCTTTGTTAGTGTTTCCATGGTCAAAATGTGTCACAATCCAATGCATTTGAATAAGTATAAGAGTTAGAGATATATTAGGAGTGTTTAGACAACATTTGTACCCATTTTGTCACAAAAGAGGCCAAAACCAACAAAAAATTGCTTACAAGCAGTCAATAGTTTTGTTAGTGTTTCCTTGGTCAAAATGAGTTACAATCTAATGCATTTGACTAATTATAAGAGTTAGAGATGGATAAGGTGTGTTTAGACAACACTTATACCCATTTCCTCCCAAAAGATGCTAAAACCAACAAAATATTGCTTAGAAGCAGTCAATAGCTTTGTTAGTGTTTCTATGGTTAAATGTGTCAGAATCCAATGCATTTGACTAATTAAAAGAGGTAAAAATTTATTAGGAGTGTTTAGACAACACTTATACCCATTTTGTCCCAAAAGAAGCTAAAACCAACAAAAAATTGCTTAGAAACACTAAATAGGAGCGTTTAGACAACACTCATACCTATGGTCAAATTTTGTCAAACTCCAAAGCATTTGACTAATTCTATGAGTTAGAGATAGATTAGGAGCGTTTAGACAACACTTATACCCATTTTCTCCTAGAAGAGACTAAAACCAACAGAAAATTGTTTAGAAGCTGTAAATAGCTTTGTTAGTGTTTTTATGGTCAAAATATGTCACAATCTGATGCATTTCACTAATTATATGAGTTAGAGATGGATTAAGAGTATTTAGACAATACTTATACCCATTTTCCTCTAGAAGAGGCTAAAACCAACAAAAGATTGCTTTGAAGCACTAAATAGCTTTGTTACTTTTTCAATGGTCAAAATTTATCACAATACAATGCATTTGACTAATTATATGAGTTACAGATGGATTAGGGGTGTTTAGACAACATTTATACCTATTTTCTCCCAAAAGAGGCTAAAACCAACAAAACATTGCTTAGAAGCACTAAATAACTTTGTTAGTGTTTCTATCATCAAATTTTGTCACAATCCAAAGCATTTGACTAATTATATGAGGTAGAGATAGATTAGGAGTGTTCAGACAACGCTTACACCCTTTTTCTCCCAAAAGAGGCTAAAACCAACAAAACATTGCTTAAAAGCAGTCAATAGCTTTGTTAGTGTTTCTACGGTTAATTGTGTCAGAATCCAATGCATTTGACTAATTAGAAGAGTTAAAGATGGATTAGGAGTGTTTAGACAACACTTATACCCATTTTATCCCAAAAAAGGCTAAAACCAACAAAAAATTGCTTAGAAGCACTAAATAGCTTCGTTAGAGTTTCTATGGTCAAATTTTGTCACAATCCAAAGCATTTGACTAATTATATGAGTTAGAGATAGATTAAGAATGTTTAGACAACACTTACACCCATTTTCTCCCAAAAAAGGCTAAAACCAACAAAAAATTGCTTAGAAGCAGTCAATAGCGTTGGTAGTAGTTCGATGGTTTAAAGATGAAAGAATCCAATGCATTTGACTAATTAAAAGAGTTAAAGATTTATTAGGAGTGTTTAGATACATTTTTACCTATTTTCTCCCAAAAGAGGCTAAAACCAATAAAAAATTGCTTAGAAGCACTCAATAGTTTTGTTAGTGTTTCTTTGGTCAAAATGAGTTACAATCTAATGCATTTTTCTAATTATAAGAGTTAGAGATGGATAAGGTGTGTTTAGACAACACTTATACCCATTTCCTCCCAAAAGATGGTAAAACCAACAAAATATTGCTTAGAAGCAGTCAATAGCTTTGTTAGTGTTCTATGGTTAAATGTGTCAGACTCAAATGCATTTGACTAATTAGAAGAGTTAAAGATTTCTTAGGAGTGTTTAGACAACACTTATACCCATTTTGCCCCAAAAGAGGATAAAACCAACAAACATTTGTTTAGAAGCAGTAAACAGCTTTGTTAGTGTTTCTATGGTCAAAATGTGTCACAATCATATGCATTTGAATAATAATAAGAGTTACAGATGGATTAGGAGTGTTTAGACAATACTTATACCTATTTTCACCCAAAAGAGGCTAAAACCAACAAAATATTGCTTAGAAGTACTAAATAGCTTTGTTATTGTTTTTATGGTCAAATTTTGTCAGAATCCAAAGCATTTGACTAATTATATGAGATAGAGATAAATTAGGACTGTTCAGACAACACTTACACTCATTTTCTCCCAAAAAAGGCTAAAACCAACAAAAAATTGATAGAAACAATCAATTGCTTTGTTAGTGTTTCTACGGTTAATTGTGTGAGAATCCAATGCATTTGACTAAATAGATTAGTTAAAGATAGATTAGGAGTGTTTAGACAACACTTATACCCATTTTGTCCCAAGAGAGGCTAAAACCAACAAAAAATTTGCTTAGAAGCATTAAATAGCATTGTTAGGGTTTCTATGGTCAAAGTTTGTCACAATCCAAAGCATTTGACTAATTATAAGAGTTAGAGATAGATTAGGAGTGTTCAGACAATACTTACACCCATTTTCTCCCAAAAGACACTAAAACCAACAAAAAATTGTTTAAAAGCAGTCAATAGCTTTGTTAGTATTTCTATGGTCAAAATGTGTTACAATCTAATGTATTTGACTAATTATAAGCGTTAAATATGGATTAGGTGTGTTTAGACAACACTTCTACCCATTTTCTCCCAGAAGATGCTAAAACCAACAAAAAATTGCTTAGAAGTAGTCAATATCTTTGTTAGTGTTTCTATGGTTAAAATGTGTCAGAATCCATTGCATTTGACTAATTAGAAGAGTTAAAGATGGATTAGGAGTGTTTAGACAATACTCATACCTATTTTCTCCCAAGAGAGTCTAAAACCAACAAAAAATTGCTTAAAAACACTAAATATCTTTGTTATTGTTTCTATGGTCAAATTTTATCACAGTCCAAAGCATTTGACTAATTCTATGAGTTAGAGATAGATTAGGAGTGTTTAGACAGCACTTATACCCATTTTCTCTTAGAAGAGACTAAAACCAACAGAAAAATGCTTAGAAGCTGTAAATAGCTTTCTTAATGTTTTATGGTCAAAATGTAATACAATCTGATGCATTTGACTAATTATATGAGTTAGAGATGGATTAAGAGTGTTTAGACAACACTTATACCCATTTTCCCCTAGAAGAGGCTAAAACCAACAAAAAATTGCTTGGAAGCAGTGAATAGCTTTTTTACTTTTTCAATGGTCAACATTTATCACAATACAATGCATTTGACTAATTATATGAGTTACAGATGGATTAAGGGTGTTTAGACAACACTTATACCTATTTTCTCCCAAAAGAAGCTAAAACCAACAAAACATTGCTTAGAAGCACTAAATAACTTTGTTAGTGTTTCTATGGTTAATTGTGTCAGAATCCAATGCATTTGACTAATTATATGAGGTAGAGATAGATTAGGAGTGTTCAGACAACACTTACACCCATTTTCTCCCAAAAGAGGCTAAAACCAACAAAACATTGCTTAAAAGCAGCCAATAGCTTTGTTAGTGTTTCTACGGTTAATTGTGTCAGAATCCAATGCATTTGACTAATTAGAAGAGTTAAAGATGGATTAGGAGTGTTTAGACAACACTTATACCCATTTTATCCCAAAAGAGGCTAAAACCAACAAAAAATCGCTTAGAAGCACTAAATAGCTTTGTTAGGGTTTCTATGGTCAAAATGTGTTACAATCTAATGCATTTGACTAATTATAAGATTTAAATATGGATTAGGTGTGTTTAGACAACACTTATACCCATTTTCTCCCAAAAGATGCTAAAACCAACAAAAAATTGCTTAGAAGTAGTCAATATCTTTGTTAGTGTTTCTATGGTTAAAATGTGTCAGAATCCATTGCATTTGACTAATTAGAAGAGTTAAAGATGGATTAGGAGTGTTTAAACAACATTCATACCTATTTTCTCCCAAGAGAGTCTAAAACCAAAACAAAATTGCTTAGAAGCAGTCAATAGCTTTGTTAGTGTTTCTTTGGTTAAAATGTGTTACAATCCAATGCATTTGACTAATTATAAAAGTTAAAGATGGTTTAGGAGTGTTTAGACAACACTTATACCCATTTTGTCCCAAAAGTAGATAAAACAGACAAAAAATTGCTCAGTAGCAGTAAACAGCTTTGTTAGTGTTTCTATGGTCAAAATGTGTCACAATCCAATGCATTTGACTAATTACAAAAGTTAGAGATAGATTAGGACTGTTTAGACAGTACTTATACCCATTTTGTCCCAAAAGAGACTAAAACCAACAAAAAATTGCTTAGAAGCTATAAATAGCTTTGTTAGTGTTTCAATGGTCTAAATGTGTCACAATCTAATGCATTTGACTAATTATATGAGTTAGAGATGTATTAGGAGTGTTTTAACATCACTTATACCCATTTTGTCCCAAAAAACGCTAAAACCAACAAAAATTGCTTAGAAGCAGTCAATAGCTTTGTTAATATTTCTATTGTTAAAATGTGTTAGTATCCAATGCATTTGACTAATTAGTTGAGTTAGAGATGGATTAGGAGTGTTTAGACAACAGTTATACACATTTTGTCTCAAAAGAAGCTAAAACAAACAAAAAATTGCTTAGAAACACTAAATAGCTTTGTAAGTGTTTCTATGGTCAAATTTTGTCACAATCCAAAATATTTAACTAATTATATGAGTTAGAGATAGATTAGGAGCGTTTAGCAAACACTTATAATCATTTTCTCCTAGAAGAGGATAAAACCAACAAATAATTGTTAGAAGCAGTAAGTAGCTTTGTTAGTGTTTCTATGGTCAAAATGTATTACAGTCCGATGCATTTGACTAATTAGATGAGTTAAATATGGATTAGGAGTGTTAAGGCAACACTTATTCCCATTTTGTCTCAAAACAAGCTAAAACCAACAAAAAATTGCTTAGAAGCACTAAATAGCTTTGTTAGTGTTTCTATGGTGAAATTTTGTAACAATCTAAAGTATTTGACTAATTATATGAGTTAGAGATAGATCAGAGTGTTTAGACAACAATTATACCCATTTTCTCCTAGAAGAGGGCAAAACCAACAAAATATTGCTTAGAAGGAGTAAATAGCTTTGTTAGTGTTTCAATGGTCAAAATGTATCACAATCTAATGCATTTGACTAATTATATGAGTTAGAGATGGATTCTGAGTGTTTAGATAACACTTATAACCATTTTATCCTAAAAGAGGGCAAAACCAACAAAAAATTGCTTAGAAGCAGTATATAGCTTTGTTAGTGTTTCAATGGTCAAAATGTGTCACAATCCAATGCATTTGAATAAGTATAAAAGTTAGAGATATATTAGGAGTGTTTAGACAACATTTGGACCCATTTTGTCACAAAAGAGGCTAAAACAAACAAAAAATTGCTTAGAAGCAGTCAATAGTTTTGTTAGTGTTTCCTTGGTCAAAATGAGTTACAATATAATGCATTTGACTAATTATAAGAGTTAGAGATGGATAAGGTGTGTTTAGACAACACTTATACCCATTTCCTTCCAAAAGATGCTAAAACCAACAAAATATTGCTTAGAAGCAGTCAATAGCTTTGTTAGTGTTTCTATGGTTAAATGTGTCAGAATCCAATGCATTTGACTAATTAGAAGAGTTAAAGATTTATTAGGAGTGTTTAGACAACACTTATACCCATTTTGTCCCAAAAGAAGCTAAAACCAACAAAAAATTGTTTAGAAACACTAAATAGGAGCGTTTAGACAACACTCATACCTATGGTCAAATTTTGTTAAAATCCAAAGCATTTGACTAATTCTATGAGTTAGAGATAGATTAGGAGCGTTTAGAGAACACTTATACCCATTTTCTCCTAGAAGAGACTAAAACCAACAGAAAATTGTTTAGAAGCTGTAAATAGCTTGTTAGATTTTTATGGTCAAAATGTGTCACAATCTGATGCATTTCACTAATTATATGCGTTAGATATGGATTAAGAGTGTTTAGACAACACTTATACCCAACAAAAGGTTGTTTTGAAGCACTAAATAGATTTGTTACTTTTTCAATGGTCAAAATGTATCACAATACAATGCATTTGACTAATTATATGAGTTAAAGATGGATTAGGGGGGTGTTTAGACAACATTTATACCTATTTTCTCCCAAAAGAGGCTAAAACCAACAAAACATTGCTTAGAAGCACTAAATAACTTTGTTAGTGTTTCTATCATCAAATTTTGTCACAATCCAAAGCATTTGACTAATTATATGAGGTAGAGATAGATTAGGAGTGTTCAGACAACACTTACACCCTTTTTCTCCCAAAAGTGGCTAAAACCAACAAAACATTGCTTAAAAGCAGTCAATAGCTTTGTTAGTGTTTCTACGGTTAATTGTGTCAGAATCCAATGCATTTGACTAATTAGAAGAGTTAAAGATGGATTAGGAGTGTTTAGACAAGACTTATACCCATTTTATCCCAAAAGAGGCTAAAACCAACAAAAAATTGCTTAGAAGCACTAAATAGCTTTGTTAGGGTTTCTATGGTCAAATTTTGTCACAATCCAAAGCATTTGACTAATTATATGAGTTAGAGATAGATTAAGAATGTTTAGACAACACTTACACCCATTTTCTCCCAAAAAAGGCTAAAACCAACAAAACATTGCTTAGAAGCAGTCAATAGCGTTGGTAGTGGTTCGATGGTTTAAATATGAAAGAATCCAATGTATTTGACTAATTAAAAGAGTTAAAGATTTATTAGGAGTGTTTAGATAACATTTATACCTATTTTCTCCCAAAAGAGGCTAAAACCAACAAACAATTGCTTAGAAGCAGTCAATAGTTTTGTTAGTGTTTCTTTGGTCAAAATGAGTTACAATCTAATGCATTTGACTAATTATAAGAGTTAGAGATGGATAAGTTGTGTTTAGACAATACTAATACCCATTTCCTCCCAAAAGATGGTAAAACCAACAAAATATTGCTTAGAAGCAGTCAATAGCTTTGTTAGTGTTCTATGGTCAAATGTGTCAGAATCCAATGCATTTGACTAATTAGAAGAGTTAAAGATTTCTTAGGAGTGTTTAGACAACACTTATACCCATTTTGTCCCAAAAGAGGATAAAACCAACAAAAATTTGTTTAGAAGCAGTAAACAGCTTTGTTAGTGTTTCTATGGTCAAAATGTGTCATAATCATATGTATTTGAATAATAATAAGAGTTAGAGATGGATTAGGAGTGTTTAGACAATACTTATACCTATTTTCACCCAGAAGAGGCTAAAACCAACAAAATATTGCTTAGAAGTACTAAATAGCTTTGTTATTGTTTCTATGGTCAAATTTTGTCAGAATCCAAAGCATTTGACTAATTATATGAGATAGAGATAGATTAGGAGTGTTCAGACAACACTTACACTCATTTTCTCCCAAAAGAGGCTAAAACCAACAAAAAATTGCTTAGAAACAGTCAATAGCTTTGTTAGGGTTTCTATGGTCAAAGTTTGTCATAATCCAAAGCATTTGACTAATTATAAGAGTTAGAGATAGATTAGGAGTGTTCAGACAATACTTACACCCATTTTCTCCCAAAAGAGACTAAAACCAACAAAAAATTGCTTAGAAGCGGTCAATAGCTTTGTTAGTATTTCTATGGTCAAAATGTGTTACAATCTAATGTATTTGACTAATTATAAGCGTTAAATATGGATTAGGAGTGTTTAGACAACACTTATACCTATTTTCTCCCAGAAGATGCTAAAACCAACAAAAAATTGCTTAGAAGTAGTCAATATCTTTGTTAGTGTTTCTATGGTGAAAATGTGTCAGAATCCATTGCATTTGACTAATTAGAAGAGTTAAAGATGGATTAGGAGTGTTTAGACAATACTCATACCTATTTTCTCCCAATAGAGTATAAAACCAATAAAAAATTGCTTAAAAACACTAAATAGCTTTGTTATTGTTTCTATGGTCAAATTTTATCACAATCCAAAGCATTTGACTAATTCTATGAGTTAGAGATAGATTAGGAGTGTTTAGACAACACTTATACCCATTTTCTCTTAGAAGAGACTAAAACCAACAGAAAATTGCTTAAAAGCTGTAAATAGCTTTCTTAATGTTTTTATGGTCAAAATGTAACACAATCTGATGCATTTGACTAATTATATGAGTTAGAGATGGATTATGAGTATTTAGACAACACTTATACCCATTTTCACCTAGAAGAGGCTAAAACCAACAAAAAATTGCTTGGAAGCAGTGAATAGCTTTGTTACTTTTTCAATGGTCAACATTTATCACAATACAATGCATTTGACTAATTATATGAGTTACAGTTGGATTAAGGGTGTTTAGACAACACTTATACCTATTTTCTCCCAAAAGAGGCTAAAACCAACAAAACATTGCTTAGAAGCACTAAATAACTTTGTTAGTGTTTCTATGGTTAATTGTGTCAGAATCCAATGCATTTGACTAATTATATGAGGTAGAGATAGATTAGGAGTGTTCAGATAACACTTACAACCATTTTCTCCCAAAAGAGGCTAAAACCAACAAAACATTGCTTAAAAGCAGCCAATAGCTTTGTTAGTGTTTCTACGGTTAATTGTGTCAGAATCCAATGCATTTGACTAATTAGAAGAGTTAAAGATGGATTAGGAGTGTTTAGACAACACTTATACCCATTTTATCCCAAAAGAGGCTAAAACAACCAAAAAATTGCTTAGAAGCACTAAATAGCTTTGTTAGGGTTTCTATGGTCAAAATGTGTTACAATCTAATGCATTTGACTAATTATAAGATTTAAATATGGATTAGGTGTGTTTAGACAACACTTATACCCATTTTCTCCCAAAAGATGCTAAAACCAACAAAAAATTGCTTAGAAGTAGTCAATATCTTTGTTAGTGTTTCTATGGTTAAAATGTGTCAGAATCCATTGCATTTGACTAATTAGGAAAGTTAAAGATGGATTAGGAGTGTTTAGACAACATTCATACCTATTTTCTCCCAAGAGAGTCTAAAACCAAAAACAAATTGCTTAGAAGCAGTCAATAGCTTTGTTAGTGTTTCTTTGGTCAAAATGTGTTACAATCCAATGCATTTGACTAATTATAAAAGTTAAAGATGGATTAGGAGTGTTTAGACAACACTTATACCCATTTTGTCCCAAAAGTAAATAAAACAGACAAAAAATTGCTCAGATGCAGTAAACAGCTTTGTTAGTGTTTCTATGGTCAAAATGTGTCATAATCCAATGCATTTGACTAATTACAAAAGTTAGAGATGGATTAGGACTGTTTAGACAGTACTTATACCCATTTTGTCCCAAAAGAGACTAAAACCAACAAAACATTGCTTAGAAGCAGTAAATAGCTTTGTTAGTGTTTCAATGGTCTAAATGTGTCACAATCTAATGCATTTGACTAATTATATGAGTTAGAGATGTATTAGGAGTGTTTTAACATCACTTATACCCATTTTGTCCCAAAAAACGCTAAAACCAACAAAAATTGCTTACAAGCAGTCAATAGCTTTGTTAATGTTTCTATTGTTAAAATATGTTAGTATCCAATGCATTTGACTAATTAGTTGAGTTAGAGATGGATTAGGAGTGTTTAGACAACAATTATACACATTTTGTCTCAAAAGAAGCTAAAACAAACAAAAAATTGCTTAGAAACACTAATTAGCTTTGTTAGTGTTTCTATGGTCAAATTTTGTCACAATCCAAAACTTTTAACTAATTATATGAGTTAGAGATAGATTAGGAGCGTTTAGCAAACACTTATAACCATTTTCTCCTAGAAGAGGATAAAACCAACAAATAATTGTTAGAAGCAGTAAATAGCTTTGTTAGTGTTTTTATGGTCAAAATGTGTTACAATCCGATGCATTTGACTAATTAGATGAGTTAAATATGGATTAGGAGTGTTTAGGCAACACTTATTCCCATTTTGTCTCAAAACAAGCTAAAACCAACAAAAAATTGCTTAGAAGCACTAAATAGCTTTGTTAGTGTTTCTATGGTGAAATTTTGTAACAATCTAAAGTATTTGACTAATTATATGAGTTAGAGATAGATCAGAGTGTTTAGACAACAATTATACCCATTTTCTCCTAGAAGAGGGCAAAACCAACAAAAAATTGGTTAGAAGCAGTAAATAGCTTTGTTAGTGTTTTAATGGTCAAAATGTATCACAATCTAATGCATTTGACTAATTATATGAGTTAGAGATGGATTCTGAGTGTTTAGATAATACTTCGTTGGTTTAAATATGAAAGAATCCAATGCATTTGACTAATTAAAAGAGTTAAAGATTTATTAGGAGTGTTTAGACAACATTTATACCTATTTTCTCCCAAAAGAGGCTAAAACCAACAAAAAATTGCTTAGAAGCAGTCAATAGTTTTGTTAGTGTTTCTTTGGTCAAAATGGGTTACAATCCAATGCATTTGACTAATTATAAGAGTTAGAGATGGATAAGGTGTGTTTAGACAACACTTATACCCATTTTCTCCCAGAAGATGCTAAAACCAACAAAAAATTGCTTAGAGGTAGTCAATATCTTCGTTAGTGTTTCTATGGTTAAAATGTGTCAGAATCCATTGCATTTGACTACTTAGAAGAGTTAAAGATGGATTAGGAGTGTTTAGACAATACTCATACCTATTTTCTCCCAATAGAGTCTAAAACCAACAAAAAATTGCTTAAAAACACTAAATAGCTTTGTTATTGTTTCTATGGTCAAATTTTATCACAATCCTAAGCATTTGACTAATTCTATGAGTTAGAGATAGATTAGGAGTGTTTAGACAACGCTTATACCCATTTTCTCTTAGAAGAGACTAAAACCAAGAGAAAATTGCTTAGAAGCTGTAAATAGCTTTCTTAATGTTTTTATAGTCAAAATGTAACACAATCTGATGCATTTGACTAATTATATGAGTTAGAAATGGATTATGAGTATTTAGACAACACTTATACCCATTTTCCCCTAGAAGAGGCTAAAACCAACAAAAAATTGCTTGGAAGCAGTGAATAGCTTTGTTACTTTTTCAATGGTCAACATTTATCACAATACAATGCATTTGACTAATTATATGAGTTACAGATGGATTAAGGGTGTTTAGACAACACTTATACCTATTTTCTCCCAAAAGAGGCTAAAACCAACAAAACATTGCTTAGAAGCACTAAATAACTTTGTTAGTGTTTCTATGGTTAATTGTGTCAGAATCCAATGCATTTGACTAATTATATGAGGTAGAGATAGATTAGGAGTGTTCAGATAACACTTACAACCATTTTCTCCCAAAAGAGGCTAAAACCAACAAAACATTGCTTAAAAGCAGCCAATAGCTTTGTTAGTGTTTCTACGGTTAATTGTGTCAGAATCCAATGCATTTGACTAATTAGAAGAGATAAAGATGGATTAGGAGTGTTTAGACATCACTTATACCCATTTTATCCCAAAAGAGGCTAAAACAACCAAAAAATTGCGTAGAAGCACTAAATAGCTTTGTTAGGGTTTCTATGGTCAAAATGTGTTACAATCTAATGCATTTGACTAATTATAAGATTAAAATATGGATTAGGTGTGTTTAGACAACACTTATACCCATTTTCTCCCAAAAGATGCTAAAACCAACAAAAAATTGCTTAGAAGTAGTCAATATCTTTGTTAGTGTTTCTATAGTTAAAATGTGTCAGAATCCATTGCATTTGACTAATAAGAAGAGTTAAAGATGGATTAGGAGTGTTTAGACAACATTTATACCTATTTTCTCCCAAAAGAAACTAAAACCAACAAAAAATTGCTTAGAAGCACTAATAGCTTTGTTAGTGTTTCTATGGTGAAAATTTGTAACAATCTAAAGTATTTGACTAATTATATGAGTTAGAGATAGATTAGAGTGTTTAGACAACAATTATATCCATGTTCTCCTAGAAGAGGCCAAAACCAACAATAAATTGCTTAGAAGCAGTAAATAGCCTTGTTAGTGTTTCAATGGTCAAAATGTATCACAATCCAATGCATTTGAATAATTATATGAGTTAGAGATTGATTAGGAGTGTTTAGACAACACTTATGCCCATTTTGTCCCAAACGAGGGTAAAAAAATGTGTCAAAATGTGTCACAATCCAATGCATTTGACTAATTCTAAGAGTTAAAGATATATTAAGAGTGTATAGACAATACTTATACCCATTTTGTCTCAAAAGAGGCTAAAACCAACAAACAATTGCTTAGAAGTAGTAAATAGCTTTGTTAGTGTTTGTATGGTAAAAATATGTCACAATCCAATGAATTTGACTAATTATAAGAGTTAAAATTAGTCAATAGCTTTATTAGTATTTCTATGGTTAAAATATGTCAAAATCCAATGCATTTTACTAGTTAGAAGAGTTAGAGATGAATTAGGAGTGTTTGGACAACACTTATACCCATTTTCTCCAAAAAGAGGTTAAAACCAACGAAAAATTGCTTAGAACCAGTAAACAGGTTTGTTAGTGTTTCTATGGTCAAAATGTGTTACAATCCAATGCATTTGACTAATTATAAGAGTTAGAGATTGATTAGGAGTTTTCAGACAACACTTACACCTATTTCTCTAAAAAGAGGCTAAAACCAATTAAAAATTGCTGAGAAGTAGTCAGTAGCCTTGTTAGTGTTTCTATGGACAAATTGTGTCACAATCTAATGTATTTGACTAATTTTAAGAGTTATAGATGGAGTATGAATGTTTAGACAACACTTATAACCATTTTCTCCCAAAAGAGGGTAAAACCAACAAAAAATTGCTTAAAATCAGTTAATAGCTTTCTTAGTGTTTCTATGGTTAATATGTGTCAGAATCCAATGTATTAGACTAATTATAAAAGGTAGAGATTTATTAGGAGTATTCAGACAACATTTACACTCATTTTCTCCCAAAAGAGGCTAAAACCAACAAAATATTGCTTAGAAGCAATCAATAGGTTTGTTAGTGTTTCGATGGTTAAAATGTGTCACAATCCAATGCATTTGACTAATTAGGCAAGTTAAAGATGGATTAGGAGTGTTTAGAAAACACTTACCCATTTTGTCCCAAAAGAGGCTAAAACCAACAAAACATTGCTTAGAAGCAGTCAATAGGTTTGTTAGTGTTTCGATGGTTAATATGTGTCAGAATCCAATGCATTTGACTAATGAGGCGAGTTAAAGATGGATTAGTAGTGTTTAGAAAACAGTTACCCATTTTGTCCCAAAAGAGGCTAAAACCAACAAAAAATTGCTTAGAAACAGTATATAGCTTTGTTAGTGTTGTTATGGTCAAAATTTGTCACAATCCAAAGCATTTGATTAATTATATGAGTTAGAGATACATTAGGAGTGTTTTAACAACACTTATACCCATTTTCTCCTAGAAGAGGCTAAAACCATCAAAATGTGGAAGCAATAATCAGCTTTGTTAGCGTTTCAATGGTCAAAATTTATCACAATCCAATGCATTTGAATAATTATAAGAGTTAGAGATAGATTAGGAGTGTTTAGACAAAACTTATACACATTTTCTCCCAAAAGAGGTTAAAACCAACAAAAAATTGCTAAGAAGCAGTAAATAGCTTAGTTAGTGTTTCTATGTTCAAAATGTGTCACAATCCAATGCATTTGACTAATCATAAGAGTTAGAGATGGAGTAGGAATATTTAGACAACACTTATACCCATTTTCTCCCAAAAGAGGGTAAAACAAACAAAAAATTGCTTAAAAGCAGTAAATAGCTTTCTTAGTGTTTCTATGGTTAATATATTTCAGAGTCCAATGCATTTGACTAATTAGAAAAGTTATAGATGAATTAGGAGTGTTTAGACAACACTTATACCCATTTTCTACCAAAAGAGGCTAAAACCAACAAACAATTGCTGAGAAGTAGTCAATAACCTTGTTAGTGTTTCAATGGTCAAAATGTGTCACAATCCAATGCATTTGACTAATTATAAGAGTTAGAGATGGATTAGTAGTGTTCAGACAAAACTTACAACCATTTTCTCCAAAAAGAGGCTAAAACAAACAAAAAATTGTTTATAAGCAGTAAATAGCTTTGTTAGTGTTTCTATGGTAAAAATGTGTCACAATCCAAAGCATTTGACTAATTCTATGAGTTAGAGATAGATTAGAGTGTTTATTTTTTACTTATACCCATTTTGTCCTAGAAGAAGCTAAAACCAACAAAAAATTGCTTCGAAGCAATAAATAGCTTTGTTAGTGTTTCTATGGTCAAAACGTGTCACAATCCAATGAATTTGATTAATTATAAGAGTTAGAGATGGATTAGGAGTGTTCAGACAACACTTACACCCATTTTCTCCCAAAAGAGGTTAAGACAAACAAAAAATTGCTTAGAAGCAGTATATAGATTTGTTAGTGTTTCTATGGTAAAGAGGTGTCACAATCCAAAGCATTTGACTAATTATATGAGTTAGAGATAGATTAGAGTGTTTAGACAACACTTATACCCATTTTGTCCTAGAAAAGACTAAAACCAACAAAAAATTGCTTGGAAGCAATAAATAGCTTTGTTAATGTTTCAATGCTCAAAATGTATCACAATCTAATGCAATTGACTAATTATATGAGTTAGAGATGGATTAGGAGTGTTTAGACAACACTTATACGCATTTTGTTCCAAAAGAGGGTAAAACCAACAAAAAATTGCTTAGAAGTAGTAAATAGCTTTGTTAGCGTTTCTATGGTCAAAATATGCCACAATTCAATGCATTTGACTAATTATAAGAGTTAAAGATAGATTAGGAGTGTTTAGGCAACAGTTATACCCATTTTGTCCCAAAAGAGGCTAAAACCAACAAACAATTGATGAGAAGTAGTCAATAGCCTTGTTAGTGTTTCTATGATCAAATGTGTCACAATCCAATGTATTTGACTAATTATAAGAGTTAGAGATGGATTAGGAGTGTTCAGATAACACTTACACCCATTTCTCTCAAAAGAGGCTAAAACCAATAAAAAATTGCTGAGTAGTAGTCAATAGCCTTGTTAGTGTTTCTATGGTCAAAATGTGTCACAATCCAATGTATTTGACTAATTATATGAGTTAGAGATGGAGTAGGAGTATTTAGACAACACTTATACCAAATTTGTCCCAAAAGAGGCTAAAACCAACAAAACATTGCTTAGAAGCAGTAAATAGCTTTGTTAGTGTTTCTATGGTCTAAATGTGTCACAATCTAATGCATTTGACTAATCATAAGTATATGGTTCAAATTACCTAGAACTACTCTCTCAAATAAGAGACAAATTACAGTATTCAGGATCAAAATCACGGAGTTCTTTTGTTCAAATAGTGAGTTAAGATGTCGAGATTAAGCTAGAAGGGTATGAGTGAAATAGTACGAAAACAAAGTAAGAAAACAGCAAGATGATTGTGTTGTGAACGATTTAATAAAGAGCTAGGAACAGGGTATTCTCAGGAAACTATTGGTTAATAGATCTCTTGAAAGCTAGATTGTTATCGAACCATTCTTAAACTCAAACTCTAATTATGGAATAACTGGTGGGTGTGCCGCGAAACTCCCTATATCTATAGCTAATACTAACCGGAGAAGCCGAGAAACTATCAACCTAAATATGCATTCTTAACGAGTTCAATTGTTCATCTTAGTAGATAGGCCGATTCTATTACACACCTATAAACCAGACTCATCAAATAATAGATCCAACTACAGATACCTATGGCGGACATATCTATTGTCTGGATTCAAAATCTAGTTAATTACTGTTCATCTAACATTAATCATAATTAAAGATGAAGAATTCTACAGATAACCTAGCAAGGGGGCAATATACTAAACCATATGAATCCCTAATGAGAAACCCTATTCCTTACAAGAAGATTACTCAGACATAATGATTGAAAGAAGCAACATATTTGAGTGTGAAAACATAAACACAGTAAATAGAGAAGGGAAAAGAAGGGATCTCTTCACTGTAGTAAGATCTGAATGAAACTCTGAAAACAATCGATGAATAACTTATGTCTTTCAGTAACAGGGTTTGTAGAAAACTTAATGATTAAAAACTAGATGAAAGACTTGATAATGAAAACTAGGTCTAAAAACAATATAAAGACCCTAAAAACGTCTACGGACTAATAATGCAAATAGGGAAGTCTTCTGAGGTAAATTCCTCTTCTGTAAACTCGAAAGCATCTAAGAATTTTGCTGGGCTGAAACTGGTGTCGATCGACACCAAGAGTGTGTCGATCGACACTCCTCGCTGATTCCTGAATCCAAAATCGTCCTTAGCTTCCTTTTCTTTAGCTCTTACTCCAAAATGTCTCCTTATCTCCATTGTTGTCCCATTGCATAGTATACCTGAAAAGACACTAGAAAGACTCGAGAAATATTATAAAGACTCAAGATCATATACCTAAAACGTAGATAAAATCAATGAAAATCGGGTTATATCAACTCCCCAAACTTAGCTTTTGCTTGCCCTCAAGCAAAACACAAAAGCCGAACCCGTGGAAAAGGTTTTGAAAACAAAGGAACTCCCAACATTCTCTAGCCTATTGCCATGATCATTCAAACTAAGTCCATATACCTAACAAGTCTAATCAAATCCTAACCAACATGTACTTCTCTGCAAGCTTACACAACATTTCTAGATTCCATACCTAAGTTCCACAATTATGTCCACCAGGCTTTCATCGTTGGGTCTCATCAAACAAGCCAACATCCCTTCTAAACTCATTCCTGTACTCTACCATGATAAATTGACCATTCTTTATATATTTTTCTTTTTTTTTTCTTTTTCGGTGTTCTTTCTCTCCCCCAGACTTATTCTTTTTAGAGAGTAAACAAAGGGGAACTTGCATACTGGATCGACACCCTCGACATTTTCCAACCTTTGTAATTGATCATTCCAAATAATGTATAATAATGGGGTCATAAAAAACATTCCTACCCCTATACACTATCTGAAAGTTGTCTCAATCTCTCATTATATATATATATATATATATTTTTTTTATAAGGGGAGAGAAACATATTCTTTATATCACACTGGTCTCAATATCAGGTATGAAGTAGGAGTCAAAATCTATGAATACTAACCATTTGAAGAGGTAAAAGGAAGAGCAGTGAGATTAGCTCTAGCCTTAGTGGTTGAGTTGGAAACTAGGATATCCTCAAGTCTGTTGGTTTGCCATCTAGGTTTTCCATTAGTCGGATTGACTCGAACCTGCTGCACTCATCAATCAGACAATAAAAAGAGAAATATAGATCATGATTCCTAACTAAACTAAACAAAACGGTTTTTTTTTTTTTTTTTTTTTTTTACTTAATAAACTGAAAAACGAAAAATAATAAAAATCAAAAATAAAAGCATCATTAGTAAGAACCTCCCAAGACTTAAACGACACTGTTCCCAGTGGCATTGAAATCTAGAGAAAGCGGGAAAACTAAATCCAAAACGAAAGAAAATAAAAGAAAGGGTAAGAAAAATCAAACCAGTGGGTTGCCTCCCACTAAGCGCTTGTTTTGAGTCAATAGCTTGACTTGGCGGAGTTCAGGATGTGGGTGGAATGGTGGAGGATTGCTGCTGCCTCCTCGCCTTCCAAGGCGGTGTGTAAACGGATCTGGTTGGGGCAGCTGCAGGTGTCTATCGACACTTAGGGGTGTGTCGATTGACGCTCTTCTCGTCACCTGCAAGAACAACAAGAGAAACAAGCTTTCGAGGAACTCTAGGCTTGTTATCTTCTGAAGAAGTCTTCGAATAATCTAAAGAATTAATCAAAGGTAAAGCAGGAGAATCGAGAGAAGAGAACTTATCACAAAGATCTTCAAGTGGTGTGGGCTGAAGAAAATGTGCAGAATCATCTGTGAAACCCGAGGGTGTTGAACGACAGGGGTAGGGGTGTCGATCGATATTGTTGCTCTGCAACTCTCATTTGTGAGCTGAGCGAATGGGAGCGTTGTGTGTGGTTATGTGGTGGGATTTTCAGCAGTCTGAGGAGGTGTGTCTGTGCTGGAAGCAATGCAACTGATAGGCTTAGTAAGCTCTGAACCATCCATGCCAAACTCCATCTCCAAATCACAAACCTTGAGAGAGATTCTCACTCTTTTCACATTAAACCTAGCACCAGCTGTAGCTAGGAACGCTCTCCCAAGGATAAGAGGATCCTTGGGTTCCTTCTCATAATCCAGGACCACAAAATCAGATGGGATAATAGAGTTACCAACTTTAACAGGAACATCTTCAAGGATTCCTTCAGGGATTCGCTTGGAACGATCCGCGAAGAGGAGAGTGATGCGAGTAGGCATGTAGTGAGTCATGCCTAGTCTCTCAGCAACAGACTTAGGCATGAGATTGATGCTTGATCCCAAATCACACAAAGAACGGCTGAACCTGCTTGTGGAGATAGAGCAATCAAGAACAAAGCTACCTGGATCGGGAAGCTTCTCAGTGGTCTGACCAGGAGTGATGGTGCGGATGTACTCAGCAATGTCTACTCTTTGTGCCTTCTCCTTCTTGGCATTAGGCAGCATGATTGCACTGATGTCTCTGGTAAGCAACTTAGCTTCATCTGAGCTAATTTCATTGTCAACAAGTCATTTGACATACTTGTTGAGTGAAGCAGAAGATGTCTCTGAAGCATCCTTAGGGAAAAGTGTGGAGCATCTTCTCCATTATTGCTGTGCACCTCTGTTGTGTCGTTCGACACCATCACCATCGTCATTCTACTCCCGATGGTGTCGATCGACACCTCTATTATGTCGATCGACAGCGAGCCCTGCTGTGTCTCTGGCAGCTATTTGCGCGTTGAGGCGCGCCTGATTCTCATCGACGTCATCAGGTAGGATGAGTCCATGATCATCCAATCTCTGACCAGCCTCATTGTAGGCTTGCCCATCCTCATCTCTCAAAACTTCTTCTGCATCAGCTCTGATGACTCTGTCAGCCATTGCTAATTTTTGAGTTTTTCGGTTGGTGCGTTCAAGTTTTCCCAAGTTGATAAGCTCCTTCTGTTTTGTGCTCCTTGTTTGCCTAGGCATACACCTGAAACACAGAAAAGAAGAAAACAAGAAACGCGTGACTAACAAAATAAAAGTAGAAACTAGACGAAATCTCTAAACTAAACTCAATGATGATTCCCAAGAACTTCGGCAACGGCACCAAATTTGATATGGTTTAAATTACCTAGAACTACTCTCTCAAATAAGAGATTAATTGCAGTATTTTAGGATCGAATTCACGGAGTTCTTTTGTTCAAACAGTGAGTTAAATGTTGAGATTAAGCTAGCAGGGTATGAGTGAAATAGTTAGAAAACAAAGTAAGAAAACAGCAAGATGATTGTGTTGTGAACGATTTAATAAAGAGCTAGGAACAGGGTATTCTCAGGAAACTATTAGTTAGTAGATCTAATGAAAGCTAGGTTGTTATCGAACCATTCTTAAACACAAACACTAATTATAGAATAACCGGTGGGCATGCCGCGAAACTCCCTATATCTATAGCTAATACTAACCGGAAAAGCCAAGAAATTATCCACCTAAAGTGTTGAGACAACACTTACACCCATTTCTCCCAAAAGAGATTAAAACGCACAAAACATTCCTGAGAAGCAGTTAATAGCCTTGTTAAGATTTCTTTGGTTAAAATGTATCAGAATCCAATGCATTTGACTAATTAAAAGAGTTAAAGACGGATTACGAGTGTTTAGACAACACTTATACCCATTTCCTCCCGAAAGATACTAAAACCAACAAAAAATTGCTTAGTAGCAATAAATAGCTTTGTGTTTCTATGCTCAAAATGTGTCACAATCCAATGCATTTGACTAATTATATGAGTTAGAGATGAAGTAGTAGTGTTTAGACAACACTTACGCCCATTTTGTCCCAACAGAGGCTAAAACCAACAAAAAATTGGTTAGAAACAGTAAATGGTTTTGTTATTGTTTCTATGGTCAAAATGTGTCACAATCCAATGCATTTGACTAATTATAAGAGTTAGAGATGGATTAGGAGTGTTCAAACAACACTTACACCTATTTTCTCCTAAAAGAGGCTAAAACCAACAAAAAAATTCCTTAGAAGCAGTAAATAGCTTTGTTAGTTATTCAATAGTCAAAATGTATCACAATCCAATGCATTTGACTAATTATAAGAGTTAGAGATGGATTAGGAGTGTTTAGACAACACTTATATCCAATTTGTCCCAAAAGAGGCTAAAACCAACAAAATATTGCTTCGAAGCAGTAAATAACTTTTTTAGTGTTTCAAAGGTCAAAATATATTACAATCCAATGCATTGGACTAATTATATGACTTAGAGATGGATTAGGAGTGTTTAGACAACACTTATACCCATTTTGTCCCAAAAGAGGCTAAAACTTCCAAAACATTGTTTAGAAGTAAAAAATAGCTTTGTTAGCGTTTCTATGGTCAAAATATGTTACAATTCAATGCATTTGACTAATTATAAGAGTTAGAGATAGATTAGGAGTGTTTAGACAACACTTACACCAATTTCTCCCAAAAGAGGCTAAAACCAACAAAAAATGGCTTAGAAGCAGTCAGTAGCCTTGTTAGTGTTTCTATGGTTAAAATGTGCCAGGATATCCAATGCATTTGACTAATTAGAAGAGTTAAAGACGGATTAGGAGTGTTTAGGCAACACTTATATCCATTTTCTCCCAAAAGAGGCTAAAACCAACAAAACATTTCTTAGAAGCAGTCAATAGCTTTGTTAGTGTTTCTATGGTCAAAATGTGTCATAATCCAATGCATTGGACTAACATAAGAGTTAGAGATGGGGTAGGAGTGTTTAGACAACACTTATACCCATTTTGTCCCAAAAGAGGATAAAACCAGCAAAAATTGCTTAGAAGCACTAAACAGCTTTGTTAGTGTTTCTATGGTCAAAATATGTCACAATCCAATGCATTTGAATAATTATAAGAGTTAGAGATGGATTAGGAGTGTTCTAACAACACTTACACCACTTTTCTCCCAAAAGAGGCTAAAACCAACAAAACATTGCTTAGAAGCAGTCAATAGCGTTGTTAGTGTTTCTTTGGTCAGAATGTGTCACAATCCAATGCATTTGAATAATTATATGAGTTAGAGATAGATAAGGAGTGTTTAGACAACACTTATACCCATTTTCTCCCAAAAGATGATAAAACCAACAAAAAATTGCATAGAAGCAGTCAATAGCTTTGTTAGTGTTTCTTTGGTCAAAATAAGTTACAATCCAATGCATTTGACTAATTATACGAGTTAAAGATGGATTAGGCGTGTATAGACAACACTTATACCCAAAATTGTCCCAAAAGAGGATAAAACAAACAAAATTTTTGCTTAGAAACAATAAACAGCTTTGTTAGTGTTTCTATGGTCAAAATGTGTCACAATCCAATGCATTTGAATAATTATAAGAGTTAGAGATGGAATAGGAGTGTTTAAACAACACTTATACCCATTTTCTTCCAAAAGATGATAAAACCAACAAAAAATTACTTAGAAGCATTAAATAGCTTTGTTAGTATTTCTATGGTCAAAATGTGTCACTATCCAATGCATTTGACTAATTATAGGAGTTGGAGATGGATTAAGAGTGTTCAGACAACATTTACACCCATTTTCTTTCAAAAGAGGCTAAAACCAACAAAATAATTGCTTAGAAGCAGTCAATAGCTTTGTTAGTGTTTCTTGGTTAAAATGTGTCAAAATCCAATGCACATGAATAATTAGAAGAGTTAAAGAAGGATAAGGAGTATTTAGACAATATTTATACTCATTTCCTCCCAAAAGAGGCTAAAACCAACAAAAAATTGCTTAGAAACAGTCAATAGCTTTGTTAATGTTTCTTTGATCAAAATGTGTCACAATCCAATGCATTTGACTAATTATAAGAGTTAAAGATGGATTCAGAGTTGTTAGACAACACTTATACCCATTTTGTCCTAAAAGAGGATAAAACCAACGAAAAATTGCTTAGAAGCAGTAAACAGCTTTGTTAGTGTTTCTATGGTCAAAATGTGTCACAATCCAATGCTTATGACTAATTATCAGAGTTAGAGATGAATTAGGAGTGTTTAGACAACAGTTGATGATCGGTTTTTTAGTCAATTAAACCTAAAGCACTATCATGTCGTTGTAGTACTGAAGGTTGTCAATCCAAATGGGTGTGATGCTAACAATCAAGATGTGATCTGAAATCACTAAGTCAAGCCAAGCAATAACAGGTTTTGGTGTGTTCTAGCAGTCCTAAGTGAACATGCAGAAAATAGAAATTCAAGCAGAAACAATAAAACACTCGACCAACACAGCTCCTTGCAGAGCACTGGGTGAGGTCGAGTGACAGGTCGAGTAAAAGACAGAAAATAAAACACAGATACTCGACTGCACAGTCTGTTGCGAGACAACTGAGTGGTCGAGTATGAGGTCGAGTAACAAGAAAGAACTGCAGAAATTAAGCGACAGATAACAAGATGCAGTAAACAATAGTAGAGTAAACAAAGAATTCAATCAGATAAAGAATTCTCGAGGATGGGGTAATTGAATAGTTTCGTTTCCTCAGTTTACAGGTGATTGACATGCTTAATAAATTGACCTTAGATAACAAGTTCATTAACCAAATCTAAGTACCACCGCAACAGAGACCCTCAAGTTAACCTAGTCCCAGACTCAATCACCATTGACGAGAGCTAACCTAACAGCCATTACAAATCAACAAGTTAAAGCTAAAACGCTCCCTACAACCAATACCTTGGAACAGGGTCACGAATCTCTGGTATTAGTGGTTCAGACATTTCATCGAACACCTTTTGGGCGCAAAAATGTCTAGGCTCAAATTCCACTTGATCAGAAAGCAATAGGCATTAAGAAAAACTAATCAAGAAGGGATCTATTAATCAATACTCAATAACCTAGCATACTGAGAATTCTACACTACTCTAACCCATCCTCAGAAACATATTCACTACTCAGACATCATAATAGAAAGCATAAACGTTGAACAACTTGAAAACATGATAACAACAGTGTAACAGCAGGATGATAACAGAATGAACAACAGTAAACGAAATCAATAAACAAATGCTGAATACAAATACTGAATAGATAAAGAGAAATCCGGATTACAAAAGGTCTAGAACACAGTGTCTGTGGAATAAAACTAAATAAAAACTTGTTTGCGAAAATGTGAAGTACATGCTACTTATAGCCAAATATTCCAAACCTCCGTTTATACCATCTGGCATGAGAGGAATCGAAGACGTCATAATGAAGCTCCAAAATCTGCTCTCATTCTTATTCAATGGATCGACAAACAAATGCGCAACAGAATCACCTCCATTCAACGCCACAAGGACCATCGATATGAGGCCACCTTCCAACGATGGCTTCAAAGTCGAAGTTAATCGCAAAGCTTACTCTTTCTACTTCCTGTTTTTAATCTCTCTCGTATAAATTATAAGTTGCACTTGTTGTAAAAACGCAATTTTCTTTTGAATCTAATTTAACATTACTTTCAAAAAAAAAAAATATTCCAAAACCCTAATACTCAAAACGACGAAGTATTGGGACGGATTAAGAACTGTACTCGACCTAAGTGGTCAAGTGGGAGGTCGAGTGAATAGTTGGAGTCTTCTTTTCTTCCTTGTGCTCGAGTGTCTGGTTGAGTGCAGGATGAAGAAGACTCTGGAGCTTGCCATCGAGTATGTAGTCGAGTGGTTGTGATGGAGATACTCGACTTCAAGGTAGAGTGGCGAGATCGAGTAGTGGTCTGGCGATGAAGGTGAAGACACTCGACCTCGGGGTCGAGTGATGTGATCGAGTGATGGTCAGGTGATGGGATGAAGACACTCGACCTCGGGGTCGAGTGATGTGGTGAAGTAGTGATGTCCTCTACTCGACCAGGGGGTCGAGTGATCTGTTGAGATCTTGAAGCTCCTACTCGACCTCGGGGTCGAGTGGTTTGACATGATCAGGTCCGCTTCTTCCAGATAGCTCGTCAACAGCTCCAAATCACCTGAAATCAACGCAAATATGCAACATGCATGCAAATCTATCCTAAACATGTAAAGTGATGACAAATGATGAGAAATGGTATAAAACAGTGATGATATGATGCTAAAGTGATGACAAATGGATGCTCAAAACATGCAAAATACACACTTATCAACTCCCCCAAACTTAGTCTTTGCTTGCCCTCAAGCAAACAATGAAGAACAAGCTGGAGGTGAGGTTTGAAAGCGGGGACTCAGAGCCAAAGCACCAGATAAACCAGATGAAATCAATGTCCAAGTGGAAAGTTCTAAGCTGCAAGATCGAATTCTACTTAAAAACGTTAGCCATGCCTCATCATCAATCAATCCGACTCATATGCTCGACCTACACAAGTTTTCAAATCTACCAATCCCTTTAACATTCATTAGTTCTGGAACATGAATCAAGCAATACATCATCAACGAACTCATTTGGCTAAGGTAAAAGGTCAAGAGACAAAGATGGTCCCTTACAAAATAGGCTTCAGTAACAGGGGATCTCTCAAAAAATGATTAAGCTTTAGTATAATGCTAAAGGTAAGTCCCAAGCTATGCATACAGAGATAAGTTTCCATCTACCCAGAGTACATCAAATGAAGCTCTAATGGTAATCCCTTCTCCAATCCCAATATAAGAACTTAACTCTACCCTTTGCATTCAAGAATCTTTTAAGCCCTTTTTCTAATCATTCTTTTCTTTTCTCTTAACTCTAGGAGAAGCTTTCTCAACACTTTGATACATCTAGCGGATTTGGATTTCTTTAACAACTAAGGTTCCTGTTTTTAACATTTCAAAACCAAGGGCTTTTGCCCATCTTCAATAGCTAACAAGAACTCTTTCTTTTCTTTACAAATCCCAAAACCTTTACTATACTTTTTTTGCTTCTTTAGCTTACTTCACCTAGAGTCTTTTACCTTTTCTTATCAATGAATCAACCCTTTTTTTCTTTTAAACACATCCCAACCCAAAGTATAAGCGCCCACCTAGTCCTATCTAGTCCGAAAAATGCAAACTAGAACTACATGAGACACTATCTCTGTCGTTGCGAACCTAACACTTTCTACCAAGCTTAATCGGAATAAGACCTCACAAACACTCACAAGTGATATAGGGCTTGAAAGAAAGTCTAGGTTTGGGTTTGGGTTAACTGCTCTAATAAGGAGAGTCACCTACTTGGATTAACAAGAGTGATCAAAATGAATAAGAAAATCCAAGTATTTTAGGGTATCCATGAGTTCAAATTTGATGCAGACATGATAAGTAAAGATCAGATTCAGATCAAATTGATAGGGAATGGTATAAGATCATGACAGTGTGGTACAAAATGAATTTTATTTCAAATTCATTGACTACGCAACAGACAACTAGCAACGAGGGCACTGAGTTTATCCGGTGAACCAAAATGCTTACAAGGCTATCTCATCATTATCCCCTATGTATATGCAACAATCCTAAATAAAACACTGTAGAATCGATCCTAAATGTAATACAACTACATGAACACTCTTTTTTTTGTGAAATCATTTTTTGAAATTTTTCAAATTTTTTTGGTTTTTCTATGCCTTAGATGAATGCAGACTCAAAAATATACACAATGCAACACACACTTCCTGAGCCCTCCCCCAAACTTAAATCACACAGTCCACTGTGCGAATAAACTTGGAAGAGAGTACTCAGGACAAATCCAATCACAGAAACAAAATGAAGAAACAAATCACAACAGATGATATAATACAATGGTAAATTGAGGCGCTTACCCCAGTCGAAGAATGAACGTAGTTGCTCGTCAATGGCTGCTTGTGATTGCTCCCAGGCCATAGACGAACCGCCTTGTTCTGTATCAGCTCCAGCAGGTGGGTACTCGACCTCATCAGCTCTGTGGCGGCCAACACCGCTCTGAGGATACTCGACCTCTCTCCTTCTGCTGTGGCCAGCACCGCGGTCGAGTAAACTACTAGACTGCAGAAGTGGTCTGCTCCTGCTGCTAGATCGAGTGAGTGTGGTCCTCCTCTTCCTCCCAGATTCACGAGGCTCGAATGATGAATGCCTCGCAGGGACATGCCGAATCTCCTGCTCTCTAGGCTCAGGCCTGCGCTGACTTGGCTCGGGCGCGTCATATCTCCTCGAAGGCATGTCATGAGGGAGCTGTCCCTACAGAATTGCTGTAGTGGAAGAGGAGCAGCTGATCTTGTCCTCCAGAAACTTGATAGCCCTGAGGCACTTGGCGAGTAACTTATCCTGTTTCTTGCACCACTTCTGCAGCTTGCTGTTGTTCCTGTGAGCTTCGCTCAAACTCTTGCTTTCCCTCGCAGGAGGTATATGCTCACTGAAATGATACATACTCGTGTCAAACTCCGCCTCATCTATTTCATCCGTCTCATCAACATCTTCTGTTCTAGCTCCTTCTGTGTGACTGATCTCCTTAGTTGGCGGACTGCCCTCGAAATAAAGATCTTCAAGCGCAGCACTTGAAGTCAATGTTCCTGCCCTCGAGAATCCTAGTAGCGTCAATGCAGGGGAGAAGAATGTTGGCGATTCTAATCGATGATTGCTCGAACCTGTAGCGGTGAAAGTCGCCAGCCATGTCAAACTCCAAGAACTCACATATGCGTAAATGATCCAAGTTCATCATCCTCAGTGCTAACCCTGGTTCCTTGAGCGGTACTCCACAAGCTTCCAGAATTGGCGTCACAACGCCACCCACGCATAGTGCTCCTCTCACCTTCTTCTTTCCGTTCGTCAACGCCCACTTCCTGTATCCACACAGATGGATCAACAGAG
Source organism: Arabidopsis thaliana (assembly GCF_000001735.4). NCBI lineage: Eukaryota > Viridiplantae > Streptophyta > Magnoliopsida > Brassicales > Brassicaceae > Arabidopsis > Arabidopsis thaliana. The sequence goes on along the minus strand of NC_003075.7, from coordinate 4,042,030 downwards.
GCATTACTGGTGGTGCGTTGTTGAGATCGCCTCTCAAGACATTCTTTCCCTTCGTCCGGCGGAGAATCCCTGTAAGCGTAGAATCTATCATCTCCATGTCCTTGTTAGACACGATGCCTGTAGACTCCCTGGAGTAAAAGACATTGGCAACCGATCTCTGAAAGTAGTGGATCACAGGATTCCGGATTTGGTTGCTCTTGGACCGCGCCGAGTTTAGCGGTAGATTGTTCCCTATAGTGGCCCACAAATCCTTAAGCTCCTCTCTGTCAAATCTGGGTTTGGTTCCCTTTCCACTAGGGAAACCAAACAGTTCTTCCAACTTCTTGATCGAAAGCTGATACCGCTGTTCATCCACTGAAAACGTCAAGAAGCCTAACCCCATGGTATCCAGCTCAAAGTCTGTGAATGCCTCCTACATCTCCACTTGCAGCGTGGAAAGAAACTCGATTGTCTCCTCCTTATAAGCAGCGTAAGGGTAAGACATGAGTGTCTCCAGATGACACTTCTCGAACAGATGCTGCACGTCCTCCAGTAACCCCAGCTGGGCTAAAGTCTCATAGCACGGATACCGCGTTCCCCAGAAGTCATTCATCTCAAAGAACCTGATATACTCCTCCACTGTAACCTCGTCGGGTTTGTTCAGCAGCTTCGTCTCCTTGCGCCATGACTCTGGCTCATACTCAGTTTCGATATCCTCATCAATCAGCTCATATCTACTTGACATCGCCCTCTTTCCTCTAGCGATTTCAGCTCTTCTCTGATTACGTCGGGCTGCAGAGCGTTCGAATTCATCCCTGAAGCTCTGGTAAACATGTTGCTTTCTCGGTCTAGCGCACCAGGACTTAGCTTCATCCACATTGTAATCAGGGTCCATAGAGGATTCTCCACTGTAGTTACTCATTACGAAACTTGAAAGCAAATGTAACTCAAAAATAAACGTTAATACGTTAGTTCCAACAAAACCAAAAACACAAACCACACAAAGCAAAAACAGGTCGAGTAAACCGGTCGAGTATACCAAAGCCGGTTTTGAAATTTTTTTTTTATTTTTTTTTTCGTTTTATGGGTAGTTGATCGAGTGATTATGGAAGGCCGAGTGAAGCGATGGAGCTTGAGTGGTGAAAACGACGAGGCTATGCAGGAGCTTCGGTCTAGTAAACCGAACGACAAGGTCGAGTAGTGTCCTTGGAGAGAGCAGGCGGTCGAGTAGTGAATGACGAGTGTAGAGACACGAATTGGTGATGAGATGATGTGAGAAGAAGTCGAGTGATTGTAGACAGTTGGTAGATGCGATCGAGTGATGAAACGATGAAGAAGATGGTGATTGGGGATCAAGTAAAGTGGAGCTCGCGGAAGAAGAGAAGACGGTGGTGTGAAGGGGTCGAGTGGTTGTGGTAGTGGAGAGGTGATGAGAGCTGTGGCCGAGTGATTTTGAGCGAGAAGTGTTGAAGGCGAATTGATGGCGGAGGTCGAGTGTTGTTAGAGGAGCGGTGATTCGAGTGATTGAATCGGTGGTGGAGAAGCGGAGGCGCTCTTGCGTGAAGTCGAGTGGATTCGTGAGCTAGAGAAGGCTGTGTAGTGGTCGAGTAAACGAAGAACAAGAGCTGATGTGGAGATGGTGAAGTGGGAGGCGAGGTCGAGTGATTTTTTGACTGGATAGATGAGAGAGAAGCGATGGTCGAGTGTTTATGCGAACGGGGAGCTCGGTCAAGTGGTGAAGAGGTCGAGTTCTTTGTGGCTTTGATGAGGATGGGTTTGTTGGTGGTGATGAATAAGGGGAGGAATGGGCTCGAGTTTATTGGGTTATGGAGGAGAAAACAAGGTCGAGTGATGGAGGAGAAATCGAGTGAAGATGGGGTTGCGTGGAGATCGAGTGGGTGTGAAGAGATTCCATGTCTCTTGGTCTGCTTCATGGAGGACATGGGCGTCAGTGGTGGGTTCCGCTGTGTTTTCTTGTCTTTCTTCTGTGCTCTCTGTTTACTGTAAAAAAAACCCAGGAAATCCCGCAATCTTCTGTAAACTTGATAAACTCTTTGTAAGACTCTGCAGCTTCTGTTGGTCGAGTAAAATGATGATTTAAAAAAAAAAATCCAGATTTTAAAACATCACTCATACTCGACCAATGTACTCGATCTATAGGCCATCAGTAGAGTAAAAGTTTTGAATTTTTACTCTGCCTTCACGTTTCTCTTTTTTCCTGAGAACCACAAACACAACTAAAACAAATCAAAAATGACAAGAAAGTAAAAATTATTTACAAGGATAATCATGGGACTTCCTCCCAAGTGAGCTTGTTTAAAGTCTCTAGCTTGACTCCTCACACTTATCAAGAAGAAAATGAACTATAGAGAGGGTCTGCATAATCCTCTCTGATATCATCATCATACTCAGCGTTCTCCCTGGAGAGGTCTGCAACAGAATACTCAATTTTCCTCTCTTCAAAATATGCTTCTTTCTCTTCGGGAGGGTAATCTATCTCTTCAGACCATCTTGAAGTGAACTTCTTTCTCGGGATAGTGTCAATCCCGCCTTTAGGTTGAGCTTCCTTCTGCAACTGATTCAGCTTACTTCTAAGTTCCTCAACAGTGTGGGCTAGCTTCTCTATAGTTTCATCTTGCTTATCAGACCTCTTTTTAAGTTCTTTCACTCTTTTAGTCTCATATCCTTCTTCTGAGATCACTCTATTATTTCCAGAAGTTTTTCCATCTTGTGTTAACCCTTGTGGAGTTCTGTTGATGTCAAACTGCAACTTGATGTGCTTTCCAAGGTTGAGACTTATTTTCCCTTCCCTGACATCTATCACTGCTCCCACTGAAGCTAAGAAGGGTCTTCCCAGGATTAAGGGATCCTTATGCTCTACTTCCATATCCAGCACCACGAAGTCTGTAGGCACTTCTACTCCATTAATCACGACTGGTAGATCTTTCAACATGCATAAGGGTTTTCTGGAAGACCTATCCGCAAGGATCAAAGTTAGGTCACAAGGTTTATAGTGAATAAACTCTAACCTTCTTGCCACAGAGAGTGGCATCAAGCTGACAGAGGCTCCGAGATCGCACAGACAGTCGCTAAAAGCAAATTCCCCAATGGAACATGGTAGAGTGAAAGATCCAGGATCTTCTAACTTCTCTTGAACAATCCTCTTATCAACAGCTCAAGATGGAGTGGCATCACTTTCATCATCTGAATCGTGATACATCTTGATCCTTTCCAGTATCAAATTTCTCATATCTTTGTGAGGATCAGGAATCAGGTTGAGAACTTCCATCAGTGGCATCACCGCTTCATTCTCGTCCAGCTGCTTCGCTGCAACAGACTTGTATCTCTCCATCCACGCCTTCATGAATGTCCACGGAAGAGCACGTGAGGGTAATGGAGTAGGTTTGAATCGTTTCACCATTCTCTCGATTATGGTGGCCTTCTCTTCCGAGGTGGATTGAATGAGATGGCGAGAACCAGCAGAATGGTTGAATTCAACAACAGAGACTATAACCTGAGTAGAAGCCTCCCCATCTTGAACATCACTGTCCTCAGTGATGAAATCAGGGACAAGTCGTGTTGGAAGCTCTCGGTCCTAGCAGATGGTGATGGCGTGAGCAGTTGCATACTCCTTGGGATTCTATATCGACTTCCCAGGAAGTCCTATAACTTTAGGTGCAGAGGTAGATGCTGATTGGCCTTCCAAGTATCTGACTTTGGTATTCAATGCCTCCACTTTGGCATTCAGGTCATTGTAGCTGCAGTCCAGCTTATGGTGCAATTCAGATAATTTCCTAGCAATTTCCATTGAGCTAGATGTTTGTCCCTATAGCAGCTGTTGTACCATCTGTTTCATTTCAGTATCAGGAGCAGCAGGACCTTGGTTTTGATGAGTTGCAAACCCAGGTGGTGGTAGCGGCTGGTAGTTCCCCTGGAATTGCTGCTTTGGAACGAAACCTTGGTTATAGGGAACAAAAGGTTTGTTCTGACCTTGTTGTTGCTATGGTGGATACACCTGATCCTGAGGATTAGCGACGTTGGTGGTGCGGTAGGAGAGGTTGGGGTTGTTGGTTTTGAAGTTGTTGTATCCTTTGTAGCCACACTGGTTGTTGTTGATGTAGCTGACTTCTTCCAACTGGTTACCCTCCCCATCTTGGACTTGAAACTGCTCGTCATCAACAAGGAAGTGCACATGCTTTTCCGGCTAAGAAGAATCCTGTCCAGCTTGTCATTCAGCGCTTTGATCTCCTTCCTGTGTTTGTCATCAGAGTCAGATGTGCCTCCGACGGTCCTATCGCAGTCCTCGTTGTAATTACCATCTGATTGAGCAAGGTTCTCAACCAATCCCAGCCTTCTTCAACATCTTTGTTCTGGAAATTTCCATTGCTGGCGGTATCCAGAAGCATTCTTATGCGTGGTAGGACTCCTCTGTAAAGAGTGCTGAGCAGAGAGGCTTTAGTAAAGCCATGATGAGGGCATTGGTTGGTGTAACCCTTGAAACGCTCCCATGCTTCATAGAAGCTTTCACCAGTCTTTTGTGAGAAACCAGAAATCTCATTTCTTAGTCTTGCAGTTCTGGCATAGGACAAGAACTTTGATAGAAAAGCCTTCTTACAATCATCCCAGGTAGTTCAAATTCTTCTCCCAGATGTGTGCTTAGTCGCCCAAGGAGAATGGAAACAAACGGAGCTTGAATGCGTCTTCACTGACACCATTAATCTTTGTTAGGTTGCAGAGCCTCTCGAATTCATCAAGGTGATCGAGTGGATCCTCCATTGGTAGACCATGGAATTTGTTCCCCTGAATCATCGAGATGAGACCACTCTTAATCTCGAAGTTGTTGTTTTGGATAGCAGGAGGTGCAATTCCTTTCCTTTGACGGTGATCACGTGGTGCATCTCCAGCACCAATGTTTGCAGGGCCATTTTGTAGATTCTGTTCGTCAGCCATTTCGAGTGGTTGCTGAGGTACAAGGTTGACTGTGTTTCTCCTTTCTCTCAGTTCGCGAGCTATGCGGTCGATATTGTCGTTGAAAAGGAGGTTCTGATTGCCTGTTGATTGAGTTCGCATACAGCAGAGGTGTAGCTGGATCAAGAAGACAACAAAAAAAACACACAGTTAGCAACCGATTTGAAAATTGAAAAAGAACTTGATCTAAGCAAGTCTGAAATCTCAAATGTAACAAACAAACACCCAATTGGCAACGACGCCAAATTGATAATCGGTTTTTTAGTCAATTAAACCTAAAGCACTATCATGTCGTTGTAGTACTGAAAGTTGTCAATCCAAATGGGTGTGATGCTAACAATCAAGATGTGATCAGAAGTCACTAAGTCAAGCCAAGCAATAACAGGTTTTGGTGTGTTCTAGCAGTCCTAAGTGAACATGCAGAAAATAGAAATTCAAGCAGAAACAATAAAACACTCGACCAACACAGCTCCTTGCAGAGCACTGAGTGAGGTTGAGTAAAAGACAGAAAATAAAACACAGATACTCGACTGCACAGTCTGTTGCCAGACAACTGGGTGGTCGAGTATGAGGTCGAGTAACAAGAAAGAACTTCAGAAATTAAGCGACAGATAACAAGATGCAGTAAACAACAGTAGAGTAAACAAAGAATTCAATCAGATAAAGAATTCCCGAGGATGGGGTAATTGAGTAGTTTCGTTTCCTCAGTTTACAGGTGATTGACATGCTCAATAAATTGACCCTAGATAACAAGTTCATTAACCAAATCTAAGTGCCACCGCAACAGAGACCCTCAAGTTAACCTAGTCCCAGACTCAATCACCATTGACGAGAGCTAACCTAACAGGCATTACGAATCAACAAGTTAAAGCCAAAATGCTCCCTGCAATCAATACCTTGGTACAGGGTCACGAATCTCTGGAATTAGTGGTTGAGACATTTCATCGAACACCTTTTGGGCGCGGAAATGTCTCAGCTCAAATTCCAGTTGATTAGAAAGCAATAGGCATTAAGAACAACTAATCCAGAAGGGATCTATCAATCAATACTCAATCACCTAGCATACCGAGAATTCTACACTACTCTAACCCATCCTCAGAAACCTATTCACTACTCAGACATCATAACAGAAACCATAAACGTTGAACAAGTTGAAAACATGATAACAACAGTGTAACAGCAGGATGATAACAGAATGAACAACAGTAAACGAAATCAAGAACAAATGCTAAATACTGAATACTGAATAGATAAAGAGAAATCCGGATTACAAAAGGTCTAGAACACAGTGTCTGCGGAATAAAACTAGATAAAAACTTGTTTGCGAAAATGTGAAGTACATGCTACTTATAGCCAAATATTCTGAAATCCTAATACTCAAAACGACGAAGTATTAGGACGGATTAATAACTGTACTCGACCTAAGTGGTCGAGTGGGAGGTCGAGTGAATAGCTGGAGTCTTCTTTTCTTCCTTGTGCTCGAGTGTCTGGTTGAGTGCGGGATGAAGAAGACTCTGAAGCTTGCCATCGAGTTTGTAGTCGAGTGGTTGTGATGGAGATACTTGACTTCAAGCTAGAGTAGCGAGATCGAGTAGTGGTCTGGCGATGAAGGTGAAGACACTCGACCTCGGGGTCGAGTGATGTGATCGAGTGATGGTCAGGTGATGAGATGAAGACACTCGACATCGGGGTCGAGTGATGTGGTGAAGTAGTGATGTCCTCTAACCGACCAGGGGGTCGAGTGTGATATGTCTATAATTTGCATGTTTTCAATGTCCATTCATCATCGTTTTGAGTCCAATTTCGTATTATTCATCATTGTTTTATATCATTTCTCATAATTCTTGCATACTTTGCATGATTCGGATAGCTTTGCATACATATTGCATTTTTGAGTTGTTTTCAGGTAATTTGGAGCTGTTTGCGAGCAAATTGGAAGAAACGAGCGAGAACCCGAAGACATACTCGACCACCAGGTCGTGTGCATCCAGCACCATACTCGACCCCCAGGTCAAGTGACTTTGGAGCCATTCTTCCCATCTACTCGACCCCCTGATCGAGTATCCTCAGCTCAGGCCACTCGATGACGCCACTCGACCCCCTGGTCGAGTATCACTTCGCCACACCACCTGACCACACTAGGCCATTTACTCTACCATGTTACTCGACCCCCTGGTCGAGTATCATTACTCACCACCATCACCATCACTCGACCGGACACTCGATCACATCTTCACAGTCTACTCAAATCTGCACTCAACCAGACAAACTGGATCTCCATCGGATCACGAAGCCCATCTGGCCCATTATCACTCTATGGGCCAAACGATTAGGTTATTGGCCCGTCTACTATCATTTTATTTCGTTTTGTATAAATAGATGTCTTAGGGTTCTGTCCTGACATCTAGTCGACATTGAGTTTTTGCTTCAGTTTTATTTTCTGTTTTACTCTACTGCGCCGCTTTTGCTTCTGCAACCTGTAATTCGAGATTTTTCCAAGTTATTCAGATTCCGCATTTGATTTCATCTGTCATCCTTTTTCTCTACTCTTTATCTCTTTACTTATGCAATATTATCATTTATCTGCGTTTATATCTTTGAGCATGTTGTCTGAGTAGTGACTTAGAATTCTTAGGGATGGGATAGAGTAGTTGTGGAATCCTTAGTTTGTAGAATGGTCAAGTTTTAGAATTGATTGAATCCCTTCAAGACTAGTTGCGTTTACTGCTTATTTCTTTCTAATCAACTGGAATTCGATCCCAAGCATTCCCGCACCCAGAAGGTGTTCGATGGAATGCTTGATCCACTAGTTCCTGAGATACTCGTCTCTATCCCAAGGGATTGGCCGTTTAGAGCGTTTATTGACTTTATCAGTCTATTCTTATTGCTTGCATAGTTAGATTCCGTTAATGGGAATTAGTCTGGGCTAGCTTTGCTTGAGGATTTCTATCACGGGAGTGAATTGATCTGTTGTTGAACCTGTTGTCTACGGATAGCTTGATTGCGTTAGTTAACCATTCGGATAGGCTAGGATACCACTCTATTCGATTACCCCATCCTTAGGAATTTCTCGTCTATATTATTTCTCTGTTTTATCGTTATCGCTTAATCGTTCTCATTGCCTGTTTCTTAGTTTTTACAATTACTCGACCAACTTACTACTGATATGTCTATAATTTGCATGATTTAGGCATTCATTCTTCACCACTTTGTCATTGTTTCATCCACATTTCATCTCATTAGGAGTCGTTTTAGTGTGTTTTACATACTTAGGACGATTTTGCATTAGGATTGCATGTGCATGGCATATTTGGTTGTTTTCAGGTACTTTGGATGCTTTTGGAGTTTAAACAGAGGAAAAACAGAACATGAAGTCAGAATGCCCAATGACGCCTTCAACAAAAGTACTCTATCGCATCCTCGGAGCCCTGCCAGGGCAAATCACTCTATCGCAACCCCGGAGAAGCAAGCAGCTCAGTTTCACTCAATCGAGAAGCCGGAGGAATCACCCCATCGGAACCACTCGATCACCAGGAAACCTATCTGCTCATTCTGCACTCAACCAGACAAGCTAAGAACAAAGAAGAGAAGAGAAGCCGAAGAAACCACTCGATCACCACCTCATGACATCCACTCGATCACAGGGTTGTTGGACCATTCAATCTCGACTTCACTGCATCTCACTCAATCGCAAGACGGAGCCCCTAAAGCCCAGTTTGATCAATGACATACTCGATCACTAGGAAGCTCATTTCAGCCCGTCAAATGCCAATGACACATTCGGTCGCAGGATCATGACGTGAAGATTCCCTATATATTTAGTTTCCTTATTTGTTTCATTTCTCGCTTATATAAACTGCCCCTTAGGGTTTTCCCTAGGGCATCCGCTATTATCCGTTTTTATCTCGCTTTTACATTTTCGCAACTTTGATAGCCGCAGTGTTTCTCCCGCGACTTTGTAGTTTCGCTTTCAAGTATTTGATATTCAGTTTTCGTTTAAGTCTTTCGTCATTTCTGTTATTATGTTTTCAATTGTTGCTTTGTTATTGTCTTTGATTATGTCTGAGTAGTGAACTGTATTTCTGAGGATAGGATAGAATAGTTGTGGTTTACTTGGTCCTTTTAGGTGGTTGAGTTTAGAATTCTAGAATCCCTTCTGGATTAGTTGTGCTTATTGCTTATTTCACTGGCTAATGTGGAGTATGAGTCCAGACGTCTAGCACTCAGAAGGCGTTTAATGGGCGTTGGATCCTATTAATTCCAGAGATATTTGACTCTACCCCAAGGGATTGGCTATAGAGAGGGTATTGACTTTAACATGTTGATTCGATAATGCCTGCTTAGTTAGAGATCGCTAAAGGGATTTAGGTTAGTGTCTAGCTTTGCTTGAGGATTTCTATCACGGGAGTGAATTAATCTGTTGTTGAACTTGTTGTCTAGGGATAGCTTCTGTGAAGTTTTGTCAACCGCCTGAATAGATTAAGTAGACCACACTATTCGATTACCCCCATCCTTAGGAATCGTTTATCCATTTGATTGCCCTTTATCATTTCTGCTTTGTCATTCACTTGCCTGCTATTGCCATTCCTGCTTTTAGTTTCATTTCATTTCTGTTATTGCATACTAGGACTGTTAGAACCAACCAACTTTCTGCTTGGCTTGACTTAGAGCTTTCTGATCATATCTCATCTGTTTGCATCACACCGGATTGGATTGACATCCTAAAATACTACGACGACAAGATAGTGTTTTAGGGATTAATTGAGTAAAATCCTACTATCAATTTGGCACCGTTACCAGTTTGGTGTTTGTTTGCTATATTTGAGATCATTAGAAACGTTAAGATCAAGTTCGTTTTTGTTACACAAGTAACTAACATTGTGCCTTTTCTGTCTTTGTGTTTCAGGTACCTTGCAACCCGCTTTCCAGACGTACCTGATTCGTCTGTTATAGCCCGACTGCTATCTGTTGCATGCATACACGGTCACAAGGAAATCAAAACCTCCTATTCAACGATAACATCGACCGTATTGCTCGTCAACTAAGAGAACAAACAGAAACCGACACAATGGCTGACGTTGTAGATGAGCAAGAGCAACCTACCAACATTGGTGCTGGTGACTTCCCTCATAACCATAACCAGCGTCATGGAATTGCTATGGTTCAGGGGAACAAGTTTCATGGCCTGCCAATGGAGGATCCGCTAGATCATCTTGACGAGTTTGAAAGGCTCTATGGCCTTACTAAAATCAATGGAGTTAGTGAAGATGGTTTCAAGCTTCGCTTGTTTCCATTCTCACTTGGAGATAAAGCCCATTTGTGAGAAAAGACGCTACCCCAGAATTCAATCACGACCTGGGATGACTGCAAAAAGGTCTTCTTGGCAAAATTCTTCTCCAACTCCAGGACTGCAAGACTCCGGAATGAGATATCCGGATTCACTCAGAAGCAAAATGAAAGCTTCTATGAAGCTTGGGAGCGCTTTAAGGGTTATCAAACCAAATGCCCTCATCACAGATTTACCCAAGATTCTCTTCTCAACACACTTTACAGAGGCGTCCTACTTAAGATACGTATGCTCCTTGACACCGCTTCAAATGGGAATTTTCTGAAGAAGGATGGGAGCTAGTTGAAAACTTTGCTCAATCGGATGGCAATTACAATGAAGACTATGACAGAAGCATCTGCACCAGTTCTGACACTGATGACAAGCACCACAGAGAGATGAAAGCTCTCAATGACAAACTAGACAAAATCATCCAAATGCAACAGAAACATGTTCACTTCATCTCTCAAGATGAACCATTCCAAGTACAAGAGGGGGAGAACGATCAGTGTGCTGAAATCAGATATGTTCATAATCAAGGTGGCTACAACAAGGGGTACAATAACTACAGACCCAACCCAAATCTGTCATACAGAAGCACCAATGTCGCCAACCCTCAAGATCTAGTCTACCCTCAGCAGCAGCAGCAGCAGCAGCAGAACCAACCCAAACCGTTTGTTCCTTACAACCAAAGCCAAGGGTTCGCTCCAAAGCAGCAATTTCAAGGAGGATATCAACAACAACAACCACCACCTTGTTTCACACCACATCATCAACAAGCACCTGCACCTCAGAATTCAGACATAATGACTGTGCTCCAGCAGCTCATTCAAGGACAAGCCACAGGAGCAATGGAAATCGCTAAGAAGCTGTCTGAAGTAAACAACAAAGTCGACCGACAAGGCGTCAAACTTAACAGCAAGTTCGAATCAATGAGCAATAGGATGAGATATGTGGAAGGCATCCTCGCTTCACCATCTGTTAACAACAACCCATGCCTGCTTCCAGGGAAAGCAATCCAGAATCCAAAGGAGTATGCCACTGCCCATGCAATCACTATCACACATGATCGAGAGCTGCCAACTCGATATGTCCCTACATCAAACACTGAGGACAATGTAATTCTAGAGGGGGAGAATTTTTATCAAGATGATGTGTTGGCTGACAACCCAATCGAAGAGCCCATACTCACCAGTCAACCCACTCGACCACAAGCTCCCCCAGCTACTCCCTTTGTTGAAAAACCGGAAGCTGCAAAGACCAAAGACATAGACTTCGTGCCACCGCCTTACAAACCTCTGCTTCCATTCCCTTGTCGTTTCAAGAAAGTTCTGGTTGCAAAATACAGAGCCCTCCTGGAAAAGCACATAAAGGATATCCCTTTAGTGGACTATCTCGCGCTAATACCTGACGAGCACAAGTACGTGAAAGATCTGATTACAGAAAGGATCAAACATGTCCAAGGAATGGTGGTGTTAAGTCATGAGTGCAGTGCAATCACTTAGAAGAAGATTGTTCAAGAAAAGTTGGAAGATCCAGGATCTTTTACTCTACCATGCTCCATTAGGCAATTGACTTTCAATAATTGTCTATGTGATCTAGGAGCCTCAGTCAGCTTAATGCCACTCTCTGTTGTAAAGAAGCTGGGATTCGTTCATTATAAGCCTTGTGATCTAACCTTGATTCTTGCTGATAGGACTTCAAAGACACCTTTTGGCCTTTTAGAGGATGTGCCAGTAATGATTAATGGAGTAGAGGTGCCTACTGATTTTGTTGTGCTTGAGATGGATGAAGAATCTAAGGATCCTCTGATCTTAGGAAGACCTTTCTTGGCTTTAGTTGGAGCAGTAATAGATGTTAAGCAAGGAAAAATTAATCTTAATCTGGGAAAGGATGTCAAAATAAAGTTTGACATCAGGGACGCTATGAAGAAGCCAACAATAGAAGGACAAACCTTCTTAGTTGAGGAAATGGATCAGCTAGGTAATGAACTGCTAGAGGAGATTGTTGACAGAGATCACCTTCAAACTACTTTAACTAAAAGTAGTGAAGCTGAATTTCTCTCCAGTGAGACCTTGAGCTATGAGATGTCATTAGACTCACACAACGAAGTACCAGGATCAGAGATCTTTAAAGGTGTCATTGCGTCAGAAACAGAGGATGTTACATTGAACGAGGAAGGCTCAACTAATACTCGACTAGAATGCTCAACCAAACAGCTAGAGTCAAGCGTGAGGGCATCAAATGATTGGTTAGAATTCAAGGAGAGGTCAAAATGGCACGATAGAGCTATAAGAGAGCTAACACACACTGTGAAAGAGCTGAAGGATCAAGTTAAAGAGTTCCATGGGAAAGCCAACCAAGCTCCACTCGACATCAAGGACGTCCCAAATGATGAAGTTATTCCTATGGTTAGAGAAGAAGGATGTGAATTCACATCAAAACAGTCTAGAAAAGACGACTATCCAGATGATGAAAAAGGAGCTTACCAAGAAAGGGTCATTGAGTACTCAATTACAGACTTGTCACGAGAGCATGCTGAATTAGATGTTATATTTTTAAGGAAGGAGAGGAGACGTTAATTCTACTCTATCACCCTCCTTGATCCTAATGAGTGTGAGGAGTCAAGCTAGAGACTTAAAACAAGCTCACTTGGGAGGAAGTCCCATTCCTATCCTTGTATATAGTTTTTATTTTTGGTACTTTTGATTTATTTTGGTTTTGTTTTTGATTCTCAGGAAATGAATAACAGCTGGAGCAACAACAAGGATGCAACCGAGTGTTCAAATAAAAAATTTCAAATTTTTGATGAATCACTCTATCGCAAGACGAGAGTAAAAGCTCGAGAGTGCGATCTAGTGGTTTTGGGACAACATCTTTCTAACCGACAATGTCATACCACTCGATCGCAACATGGCAATGGTGTGATCAAGTGGTCTCCTAGTGGAATTGCCCAAACCACTCAATCGCAAGGAGAAGTGAAAATGCCCGACATGACTTCAATGACAACCCGCCTGAAGACATGTCATCCACCCACCATGACATTGCTCCGCCAAGGCAATTTACTATAAACATAGGGATCACACCGTTCTACAAGTTCCCCGTCTCATGAGCCAATGGAAAACAAGAGGAGGAAGAGTGCTAGAACTGTACATTCATCAAGCAAAGGCCGGATAATGTCGGGCAGGAGAACACATGAGCGTCGTGCTCCACAACCTGCTGGGGTTGCGATCGAGCACAATGACGAGGAGATGGTGGAGCCACATCAAGAACCGGCCATGCATGCGGAGTACACTCAAGCGAATATGGATGACTACATCTCCAGGACATTCTACTGAGGTAACACAACAAAACCCTTTGTAAATACCCCTTTTGTTTTTGTTTCTGTATTTATCTTGAATTCTTTCATAAATTTTGATTACACAAGGGACTATGTAATTTAAGTTTGGGGAGGGTTCAAGACATATTTGACTTGTTTTTTGTGAATATCATTTGAGTCTGCATATCATCTAAGTCATAGAAAAAAACAAAAAAATTTGAATTTTTTTGAAAATGAATTCCACAAAAACAGGGTGATCATTTAGTTGCATTACATTTAGAATCGAGTCTAGAGTGTTTCATATAGGATTGTTGCATATGCATAGGGGATAATGAGGAAATAGCCTTGTAAGCATGATGATTCACTAAAATGAGTTATTAGTTCTCTGAGGCATTTGAATGACTTTGAAGTAAAACCGTACCATGTTCTATAGAAACCACTCGATGCATTTCATGACACCTTTTCCTGTCAATTTGAACTTGAACCTGACTTATAATTATCATGTTTGCATCGTTTTTGAACTCGTGGATAGAATACATATTTGGATTTTCTTTCACTTATTCACCACTCTTGTTAATCCAAGTAGCTGCTTCTATTATTGGAGTAGTTTCCCCACCCTTAACCAACCCTTCTTTCAAGCCAAGTTATTTTGTGAGAGCATGTGAGGCCTATTTTCAGGATTGAGCTTGGTAGAACGTGTTAGGTTTGAGCCGACAAGAGTAGTATCTCATGTAGTTCCAATCCACGTTTTCGGACTTGGTAGGACTAGGTGGGAACTTATTTGGGGATTGAGATTGAGTGTGAAAAGAAAAATAAAAAAAAAATAAAAATGGGTTAGAGTCTTTAGGAGAAGGAAGCTGAAAATCATATTGTGGTCAAGTGAATGTTTGGGAAGCATAAAATTGTTAAGATATGCTCTAAAAAAATAGATGGCAAAAAAAACAAAAAAAGAAAAAAAATATGATAAAAGCCATTAGAGTTTAAAAAAAACCCAATTCACTAGACTATACTCATAGAGTTTAAGAAAAGCTTCTCCTTAAGAACAAGAGCCAAAGAAAAGAAAAGGAAACATTGATCCAAGAAAAAATCAAAATATGCCTTTAGTGCAAAAGGGTAGACTTAGGATCATCATTGGGTTTAGAGATAGGACCATCTACTTGTTATTCACGGTTTATGTCATTAGGTAGATGAGGTGCTATTCTTGTATGCATAGGTTGGCACTTACCTTTAGCATTCTCTAAAGCTCAGTCCTTTTTCATTGAGAGTCCCCTGCTATTAAAATCTGAAGCACTAAAAAGGGACCATCTTTGTCTCATAACCTGTCATTAGCCAAATGAGTTCACTAGCGATGCATATCTTGATTCATGTTTTTGAGAATGTTAAAGGGATTGGTTGATCTTGACGCATTGTGCATTTGAGTGTAGGTTTGGATCATAACAGAGCATGGCTAAAGTTTTTGAGTAGAAGTCGATCACCTGCATCTTAGAACTGTTAACTGGTACATTGATCTTAATTGTCATATCTCATGCTTTGGTTCTGAATCCCCAACTTCAAACCTCTCTTTCCGCTTATGTCTTCTTGTTTGCTTGAGGGCAAGCAAAGACTAAGTTCGGGGGAGTTGATATCTCTATAATTTGCATGATTTAGGCATTCATTCTTCACCACTTTGTCATTGTTTCATCCACATTTCATCTCATTAGGAGTCGTTTTAGTGTGTTTTACATACTTAGGACGATTTTGCATTAGGATTGCATGTGCATGGCATATTTGTTTGTTTTCAGGTACTTTGGATGCTTTTGGAGTTCAAACAGAGGAAAAACAGAACATGAAGTCAGAATGCCCAATGACGCCTTCAGCAAAAGTACTCTATCGCATCCTCGGAGCCCTGCCAGGGCAAATCACTCTATCGCAACCCCGGAGAAGCAAGCAGCTCAGTTTCACTCAATCGCGAAACCGGAGGAATCACCCCATCGGAACCACTCGATCACCAGGAAGCCTATCTGCTCATTCTGCACTCAACCAGACAAGCTAAGAACAAAGAAGAGAAGAGAAGCCGAAGAAACCACCCGATCACAGGGTCGCTGGACCATTCAATCTCGACTTCACTGCATCTCACTCGATCGCAAGACGGAGCCCCTAAAGCCCAATTTGATCAATGACATACTCGATCACTAGGAAGCTCATTTCAGCCCGTCAAATGCCAATGACACATTCGGTCGCAGGATCATGACGTGAAGATTCGCTATATATTTAGTTTCCTTATTTGTTTCATTTCTCGCTTATATAAACTGCCCCTTAGGGTTTTCCCTAGGGCATCCGCTATTATCCGTTTTTATCTCGCTTTTACATTTTCGCAACTTTGATAGTCGCACTGTTTCTCCTGCGACTTTCTAGTTTCGCTTTCAAGTATTTGATATTCAGTTTTCGTTTAAGTCTTTCGTCATTTCTGTTATCATGTTTTCAATTGTTGCTTTGTTATTGTCTTTGATTATGTCTGAGTAGTGAACTGTATTTCTGAGGATGGGATAAAATAGTTGTGGTTTACTTGGTCGTTTTAGGTGGTTGAGTTTAGAATTCTAGAATCCCTTCTGGATTAGTTGCGCTTATTGCTTATTTCACTGGCTAATGTGGAGTATGAGTCCAGACGTCCAGCGCTCAGAAGGCGTTTAATGGGCGTTGGATCCTATTAATTCCAGAGATATCTGACTCTACCCCAAGGGATTGGCTGTAGAGAGGGTATTGACTTTAACATGTTGATTCGATAATGCCTGCTTAGTTAGAGATCGTTAAAGGGATTTAGGTCAGTGTCTAGCTTTGCTTGAGGATTTCTATCACGGGAGTGAATTAATCTGTTGTTGAACTTGTTGTCTAGGGATAGCTTCTGTGAAGTTTTGTCAACCGCCTGAATAAATTAAGTAGACCACACTATTCGATTACCCCTATCCTTAGGAATCGTTTATCCATTTGATTGCCTGTTATCATTTATGCTTTGTCATTCACTTGCCTGCTATTGCCATTCCTGCTTTTAGTTTCATTTCATTTCTGTTATTGCATACTAGGACTGTTAGAACCAACCAACTTTCTGTTTGGCTTGACTTAGAGCTTTCTGATCATATCTCATCTGTTTGCATCACACCGGATTGGATTGACATCCTAAAATAATACAACGACAAGATAGTGTTTTAGGGATTAATTGAGTAAAATCCTACTATCAACTACAATGACATGATTGGTGTTTTAGGATAATTGACTAAAAACCTATTATCAATTTGGCGCCGTTGCCAATTGGGTGTTTGTTTGCTATATTTGAGATTTCGGAATACTTAAGATCAAGTTCTTTTTCAATTTTTCTGAAAGTTACTAACTTTGTGTTTTTTCTGTTTGTCTATTTTGATTCAGGTACTACGAATCACCAGCTTCACCAGTTGGTACTCGTTGTATGCAAACACGGTCACGAGGAAATCAGAATCTCTTGTTCAACGATAACATCGACCGTATTGCATGCCAACTCAGAACACAGACAGAAACAGACACAATGGCTGTAGTTGTAGATGAGCAAGTGCAACCGAACAACATAAATGCAGGCGATGCACCACGCAACCACAATCAGCGTAATGGCATCGTGCCTCCACCTGTGCAGAACAACAACTTTGAGATCAAGAGCGGTCTCATTGCCATGGTTCAGAGCAACAAGTTCCACGGGCTCCCTATGGAGGATCCACTCGATCACCTGGACGAGTTTGATAGGCTCTACAGCCTAACAAAGATCAATGGAGTTAGTGAGGATGGCTTCAAGCTCAGTTTGTTTCCATTCTCTCTTGGAGACAAAGCCCATCAGTGGGAAAAGTCGCTTCCTCAAGGCTCTATCACCTCCTGGAATGACTGCAAGAAAGCCTTCTTGGCTAAGTTTTTCTCAAACTCCAGGATTGCGAGACTAAGGAATGATATCTCCGGTTTCATACAGACAAACAATGAGACTTTCTGCGAAGCATGGGAGCGCTTCAAAGGTTACCAGACACAATGTCCTCATCATGGTTTCTCCAAAGCTTCACTTCTTAGCACCCTCTACAGAGGTGTCCCTCCCAAGATAAGGATGCTTCTTGATACCGCTTCTAATGGGAACTTCCTCAACAAAGACGTTGAAGAAGGCAGAAATCTCGCCTAAAAGATGGCAGAAATCCACAACAAGGTTGATTGCACTTTCAACGATCTGAATATCAAACTTGAGGCACTTACCTCTAAGGTCAGATACATGGAAGGACAAACAGCGTCAACTTCTGCTCCAAAAGTAACAGGACTTCCAGGAAAGTCCATACAGAACCCGAAGGAATACGACACCGCTCACACTATCACCATCTGTCATGATCGAGAGCTGCCTACTCGACATGTCTCCACATCAATCACCGAGGACAGTGATGTTCAGGACGGGGAGGCTTCTACTCAGATTGAAATTTCAGTTGTTGAACTCGACCATTCAGCTGGATCCCGTTTTCAAACCTAGTCCAACCTAGACGAGAAAGCAGCCATCATTGAGAGGATGGTAAAACGATTCAAGCCAGCACCATTACCTTCACGTGCTCTTCCATGGAAATTCAGGAAAGCATGGATAGAAAGATACAATTCTCTTTTGCAGAGAAGCAGCTTGATGAGATGGAAGCGGTGATGCCTCTAATTGAAGTTCTCAACCTAATCCCGGATCCTCACAAAGATGTGAGAAAGTCAATTCTGAAAAGGATCAAGATTCATCAAGATTCAGAAGACGAATGTGATGCTATTCCGTCTAGGACCACTGTTAAGAGGAGTGTTCAAGAAAAACTGGAAGAACCAGGAACTTTCACTCTACCATGTTCCATTGGTCAATTGGTTTTCAGCAAATGTCTTTGTGATTTGGGAGCTTCAGTAAGCTTAATGCCACTCTCCGTGGCAAGGAAGCTGGAATTCACTCAGTACAGGCCTTGCGACCTGACTTTGATCCTTGCTGATAGGTCTTCAAGAAAACCCTTTGGCCTTCTACAAGATCTGCCAGTAATGATTAATGGAGTGGAAGTACCTACATATTTCGTTGTGCTTGAGATGGAAGCAGAACCTAAGGATCCTCTAATCCTAGGGAGACCTTTCTTAGCCTCCGTGGGAGCGATGATAGATGTCAAAGACGGGAGAATAAATCTTAACCTTGGGAAGCACATCAAGTTGCAGTTTGACATCAACGAAACTTTGCAAAGGACAGCTGTAGAAGAAAAGATGATGGCTCAACCTCAACCTTCGAATTCAATCACCAGACCAAGCACAACCTCTACACCTGATTTGCGAGATCTCAAAAAGAAATCTGATGAGCAAGAAGAAACCATAGAGAAGCTAGCTCAGATGGTTGAGGAACTTAAGAGTAAACTGGATCAGATGCAAGAGATAGCTCAATCAAAATGCGGGAATAACACTATCCTAAGAAAAAAGATTACTTCAAGATGGTCTGAGGAGATAAATTATCCACCAGAAGAGAAAGAGGCCTATTTCGAGGAAAAGAATTGAGTATTCTGCTATACATCTCTCAAGAGAGGATGCTGAATATGATGATGAGATCAGAGAAGACTATGCAGATGTTCTCTATCACCCATTTTCTTCTTAATGAGTGTGAGGAGTCAAGCTAGAGACTTTAAACAAGCTCACTTGGGAGGAATTCCCAAGACTGTTTCTGTAAATAAAACTTTTATTTTCTTGTTCTTTTTGATTTGTTTTTGGTTGTGTTTGTGATTCTCAGGAACAGAGAAACAACGTGGAGGTAGAGTAAAAATTTAAAAATCTTACTCTACAGAGCAACAGGGGATCGAGTATGTCAGAATTCAAGAATTTGAAAAACTTCTGTTGCACTCAGAGGCCATGAGGTCGAGTAAGTTGGTCGAGTATTAGTGATGATTTTAAAAAACCAAAATTTTGAAATTATACTTATACTCGACCAACAGAAGCTACAGAGAGTTGCAGGGAGTTTAACAAGTTTACAAAGGATTATAGAAGGTTCTAGTCAACAGGGAACAGTGCTTTAGGACAAACAGACCAAGTGTGGCCCACCTTCTCTCTTCTTTGTCCCCCCCACGCGTTTTTAGTGATAAGGAAATCCCAAGGCTTCATCACAGCCACTCGATCCAACCTCATCTCTTCCCACCGACGCCATCTATTCCTCACAACACTCACTCGACCAAACCTCACCATCTCTCTTCCTCTCCAAACACTCGACCACACAAAGACACTCGATCTCACCCCTCCGGCTTCGTCTCCCTCCTTCACTCGACCACAAAACAACCGTCGTCGTTCGCGCCACCGCCTTCACTCTCTCCTTCACTCGAAGACGGTACTCGATTTTGCCATCTCTTCCTTCTCACCACTCGCCGTTCACTCGACCACTCCGCCCTTCCCTTCGCCGGAAGCTTCACCGTCTCACCGTTGTATCCTTCTCACTTGACCGCAACTCGACCTCTCCGTGCTTCATCTTCATCTTCATTTACTCGACTTCGCCGGAGCTCCTCGCCGTTCCAGCTTCGCGTACTCTCTCACCGTCTCTCCTTCACTCGACCACTTTACGCTTCGCCTCAACATCTTCGCCGGAGTTTCTCGCCATTCACCGTGCTTCCGTCGCCTCCGTTCACTCAGCCACCGGACTGGCTTCACGATCTCTCAACTATCCACCGTTCACTCGACCTTGCCATTCACTTCGCCTCCGTTCATCTCTTCACTCGACCGCTCCTCAAACCGCCGTTGCAATCAACCGAACAAGCCTCGCCACCATTCACTCGACCACGCTATTACCGTCTCTCATTGACTTTCACTCGACCGCTATACTCGAAGCCACAATCTCACTGTACTCGACCGTTTTACTCGACCGCGTACTTGACCGGTTTAGTGTTTGCGTTTTATTCGGACTAACATATTGATATTTGGCTTTGAGTTACATTCTTTTTCAGGAAATCAATATGAGTAACTACAGCGGCGAATCCTCCATGGATGGGGATTACAACGTCGATGAAGCTGAATCTTGGTCAACTGGACCAGAGAGAGAGCGACAAGCTTATGAGAGCTTCAGAGCTGAGACCCAACGCTCAGTAGCTCGACGCAATGAGAGGAGAGCTGAGATTGCTAGAGGAAAGAGAGCAATGACCATCAGATATGAGTTGATCGACGAAGATATTGACGTCAAGTATGAGCCCGAGTCATGGCACAGAGAGACGAAGCTGTTGAACAGGCCTGATGAAGTTACAGTGGAGGAGTACATAAGACTTTTCGATCTAAACGACTTCTGGGGAACGAGGTACCTCTGTTATGAGACTTTAGCCCAGCTGGGGCTACCGGAGGACGTACATAGCTTCCAAGAAGGAAACAATAGAGTTTCTCTCCACTCTACAAGTGGAGATGTATCAGGGACTTACATCAGATGAGCTGGAGAGTGAAGGGTTGGAGTTCTTGACCTTTTCAGTGAACGAGCAGCGTTACCAGCTATCTATCAAGAGCTTGGAAGGATTGTTTGGTTTCCCCAGTGGAAAGGGAACTAAACCCAAGTTCGAGAGGGAAGAGTTGAAGGATTTGTGGTTAACCTTTGGGAACGATATGGCGCTCAACTCAGCGAGGTCTAAGAGCAACCAGATTTGAAGCACTGTGATCCGCTACTATCAGCGCTCTGTAGCGAATGTTCTGTACTCTAGGGAATCTACAGGCACCGTGTCTAACACAGACATGGAGATGATTGAATCTGCACTCAAGGGCATTCTCCGCAGAACAAAGGTGAAGAAGGTCCTGAAGGGCGACCTCAATGATGCACCACCGGTTATGCTTCTGTTGACCCACCTGTGTGGATACAGGAAGTGGGCGCACACCAAAGGGAAGAAGAGGGCGCGAGGAGCCCTTTGTGTAGGAGGTGTTGTGACACCGATTCTGATTGCATGTGGTGTACCTCTCACGTCTCCGGGGTTTGATCCGAGGATGATGGATTTAGATCATTTGCGTCGTTGTGAGTTTCTGGAGCACGACATGGTTGGCGATTTCTATCGCTACAAATTCGAGCACTCCTTGACCCGAACAGCCAACATTCGGCTTCCCTGCATCGAGGCCACAACCATACTTCAGAGTGAAAACATTGACTTCAAACCTGCGCGTGATTACCTCTACATTGAGAGCGCTCATCCGACTGATGACAAACGACGGAAGCTACAGAGGATGAGATTGCTGAGACAGATGAGGATAGGGAGAAGGAGTACGATACGAGCATATATCATTTCAGAGAGCACGTACCTCCAGCGCGGGAGAGCAAGAGCTTGAGCGAAGCTCACAGAAACAACAGTAAGTTGCAGAGGTGGTGCAAGAAACAAGATAGGCTACTCATCAAGTGCTTCAAGGCCATCAAGTTTCTGACAGACAAGCTAAGCTGCTCCTCTTCTACCACAGCTATTCCGCAGGGAGAGCCTCCTCAGGACATGCCCTCGAGGAGATATGATGCGCCAGAGCCAAGTCGCCACAGGCCTGAGCCAAGTCACCACAGGCCTGAGCCTAGTGATCGAGCAGTCCCACCAGTCCGTGCGAGGCATTCATCATTCGAGCCTCGGGAGCTCGGGAGAAAAAAGAAGGCTGCACTCGCTCGGTCTGGCAGTAGGAGTACACGACTTCTCCTGTCGCGTAGCTTACGCGACCGCGGTGCTGGCCGCAGCAGAAGAAGAGAGGTCGAGTATCATCTGAGCGGTGCTGGCCGCGACGAAGGAGCAGAGGTCGAGTACCCCCAGGGGGAAGCTGAGACACAACAGGGAGATTCTTCGATGGCCTGGGAGCAATCATAGGCAGCTATTGACGACCAACTCCGCTCCTTCTTCCACTTAGGTATGCACCTCACTCCACCATTGTAATATACCATCTCTTGTTTTTATTTTGTAATATACCATCTCTTGTTTTTATTTTGTTTTTGTGATGTGTTTTGTCCTGAGTACTCTCTTCCAAATTTGGTCACACAATGGACTGTGTGATTTAAGTTTGGGGGAGGGCTCAGGAAGTGTGTGTTGCATTGTATATAATTTTGAGTCTGCATTCATCTAAGGCATAGAAAAAACAAAAAAAATGAAAAATTTCAGAAAATGATTTCACAAAAATAGAGTGCTCATGTAGTTGTAAGCATTTAGGATCGAGTCTAGAGTGTTTCATGTAGGATTTTTGCATTTGCATAGGGGATAATGATGAGATAGCCTTGTAAGCATTTTGGTTCACCAGATAAGCTCAGTGCCCTCGTTGTTAGTTGTCTGATGCGTAGCCATTGAAATTGAAGTAAAACTGCACCATGCCTAGATTGCTCTACTCGACCACACTATTAGGATCTGATACCATTCCCTATCAATTTGAACTTGAATCTGATTTAGAATTATCATGTCTTGGCATCGAATTTGAACTCATGGATACCCTAAAATACTTGGATTTTCTTACTCATTTTAAACACTCTTGTTAGTCCAAGTAGCTGACTCTCCTTATTAGAGTAGTTAACCCGAACCCAAACCTAAACTTTCTTTCAAACCCTATATCACTTGTGAGTGTTTGTGAGGTCTTATTTCGATAGAGCTTGGTAGAAAGTGTTAGGTTCGTAACGACAGAGATAGTGTCTCATGTAGTTCTAGTTCACATTTTTCGGACTGGATAGGACTAGGTGGGCGCTTATATCATGGGTTGGGATGTGTTTAAAAGAAAAGGGTGAATTCATTGTTGATAAGGAAAGGGAAAGAATTCTAGGAGAAGTAAGCTAAAGAAGTTGGAAAAAATCTAGTAAAGGTTTTGAGAATGTTAAAGAAAAGAATGAGGTTCTTGTTAGCTAAAGAAGAAGGGTTAAAGCCTTTGGTTTTAAAGATTAAAAACAGGAACCTTATTTGTTAAAGAAATCCAAATCCGCTAGGTGTATCAGAGTGTTGAGAAAGCTTCTCCTAGAGTTAAGAGAAAAGAAATGAATGATATGAAAAAGAGTTTGAAAGATTCATGAGTGCAAAGGGTAGAGTTAAGTTCTTGTATTGGGACTGGAGTTGGGATTACCATTAGACCTTCATTGTTATACTCTGGGTAGATGGGATCTTATCTCTGTATGCATAACTTGGGACTTACCTTTAGCATTCTACTAAAGCTCAATCATTCTTGAGAGATCCCCTGTTACTTAAGCCTATTCTGTAAGGGACCATCTTTGTCTCTTGAGCTTCACCTTAGCCAAATGAGTTTATTGATGATGCATAGCTTGATTCACGTTCCAGAACTGATGAATGTTAAAGGGATTGGTAGATTTGAAAGCATGTGTAGGTCGAGTATAAGAGACGGATTGATTGATAACAAGGCATGGCTAACGTTTTTGAGTAAAATTCAATCATATCACATCTTAGAACTACCAACTTGGACATTGATTTTATTAGCTCTATCATATGCTTTGGTTCTGAGTCCCCGCCTTCAAACCTCTCCTTCAACTATGTCTTCTTATTTGCTTGAGGGCAAGTAAAGACTAAGTTTGGGAGAGTTGATATGTCTATAATTTGCATGTTTTCAGTGTCCATTCATCATCGTTTTGAGTCCAGTTTCGTATCATTCATCACTGTTTTATATCATTTCTCATCATTGTTGCATACTTTGCATGATTAGGATAACTTTGCATACATATTGCATTTCTGAGTTGTTTTCAGGTGATTTGGAGCTGTTTGCGAGCAAATTGGAAGAAACGAGCCAGAACCAGAAGACATACTCGACCACCTGGTCGTGTGCATCCAGCACCATACTCGACCCCCAGGTCGAGTGACTTTGGAGCCATTCTTCCCATCTACTCGACCCCCTGGTCGAGTATCCTCAGCTCAGGCCACTCGATGACGCCACTCGACCCCCTGGTCGAGTATCACTTCGCCACACCACCTGACCACACTCGGCCATTTACTCTACCATGTTACTCAACCCCCTGGTCGAGTATCATCACTCACCACCATCACCGTCACTCGACCGGACACTCGATCACGTCTTCACAGTCTACTCAAATCCGCACTCAACCAGACAAGCTGAGCACAAGAAAGAGAATAGGAGAAGACAAAGTGTTTGGAAGCGGCCTGGACCTCCATCGGATCACGAAGCCCATCTCGGCCCATTATCACTCTATGAGCCGAGCGATTAGGTTATTGGCCCGTCTACTATCATTTTATTTCGTTTTGTATAAATAGATTTCTTAGGATTCTGTCCTGACATCTAGTCGACATTGAGTTTTTGCTTCAGTTTTATTTTCTGTTTTACTCTGCTGCGCCGCTTTTGCTTCTGCAACCTGTAATTCGAGATTTTTCCAAGTTATTCAGATTCCACATTTGATTTCATCTGTCATCTTGTTTCTCTACTTTTTATCTCTTTACTTATGCAATATTATCATTTATCTGCGTTTATATCTTTGAGCATGTTGTCTGAGTAGTGATTTAGAATTCTTAGGGATTGGATAGAGTAGTTGTGGAATCCGTAGTCTGTAAAATGGTTAAGTTTTAGAATTAATTGAATCCCTTCAGGACTAGTTGCGTTTACTGCTTATTTCTTTCTGATCAACTGGAATTCGATCCCAAGCATTCCCGCACCCAGAAGGTGTTCGATGGAATGCTTGATCCACTAGTTCCTGAGATACTCGTCTCTATCCCAAGGGATTGGCCATTTAGACCGTTTATTGACTTTATCAGTCTGTTCTTATTGCCTGCATAGTTAAATTCCGTTAATGGGAATTAGTCTGGGCTAGCTTTGCTTGAGGATTTCTATCACGGGAGTGAATTGATCTGTTGTTGAACCTGTTGTCTAGGGATAGCTTGATTGCGCTTGTTAACCATTCGGATAGGCTAGGATACCACTCTATTCGATTACCCCATCCTTAGGAATTTCTCGTCTATATTATTTCTCTCTTTTATCGTTATCGCTTAATCGTTCTCATTGCCTGTTTCTTAGTTTTTACAATTACTCGACCAACTTACTCGACCACACCCAGTGTCTGGCAACAGACTGTGCAGTCGAGTACAGTTGTCTCATTTCCTGTCTGTTACTCGACCAGTATACTCGATCACAGCAGTGTCTGGCAACAGACTGTGCAATCGAGTATATCTGTTTCATATCCTGCCTGTTACTCGACCGCATCCTACTTCTGGCATCAGCCTGTTGTGGTCGAGTGATTTTAGTGTTATTGTTTCTGTTTTCTGCATGTTCACTTAGGACTGTTAGAAACCCCAAAACTCTTATTTCTTGGCTTGACTTAGTGACTTCTGATCACATCTCATCTGTTTGCATCACACTCATTTGGATTGACACCTAAAATACTACAATGACATGATTGGTGTTTTAGGATAATTGAATAAAAACCTATTATCAGAGTGATCTGTTGAGATCTTGAAACTCCTACTCGACCTCGGGGTCAAGTGGTTTGACATGATCAAGTCCGCTTCTTCCAGATAGCTCGTCAACAACTCCAAATCACCTGAAATCAACGCAAATATGCAACATGCATGCAAATCTATCCTAAACATGTAAAGTGATGACAAATGATGAGAAATGGTATAAAACAGTGATGATATGATGCTAAAGTGATGACAAATGGATGCTCGAAACATGCAAAATACACACTTATCAACACTTATACCCATTTTGTCCCAAAAGAGGCTAAAACTAACAAAACATTTCTTAGAAGCAGTCAGTAGCTTTGTTACTGTTTCTATGGTCAAAATATGTCATAATCCAATGCATTAAACTAATCATAAGAGTTAGAGATGGAGTAAAAGTGTTTAGAGAACACTTATACCCATTTTGTCCCAAAAGAGGATAAAACCAACAAAAAATTGCTTAGAAGCAGCAAAGAGCTTTGTTAGTGTTTCTATGGTACAAATATGTCACAGTCCAATGCATTTGACTAATTGTAAGAGTTAGAGATGAATTAGGAGTGTTTAGACAACACTTATATCCAATTTGTTCCAAAAGAGGTTAAAACCAACAAAACATTGCTTAGAAACACTAAATAGCTTTGTTAGTGTTTCTATGGTCAAAATATGTCACAATCTAATGCATTTGACTAATTATAAGAGTTAGACATCGATTAAGAATGTTTAGACAACACTTACACCCATTTCTCCCAAAAGAGGCTAAAACAAACAAAAAAATTGCTGAGAAGCAGTCAATAGCCTTGTTAGTATTTCTATGGTTAAAATGTGTCAGAATCCAATGCATTTGACTAATTAGAAGAGATAAAAACGGATTAGGAGTGTTTAGACAACACTTATACCCATTTTCTCCCGAAAGAGACTAAAACCAACAAAAAATTGCTTAGAAGCAATAAATAGCTCTGTGTTTCTATGGTCAAAATGTGTCACAATCCAATGCATTTGACTAATTATATGAGTTAGAGATGGAGTAGCAGTGTTTAGACAACACTTACACCCATTTTGTCCCAACAGAGGCTAAAACCAACAAAAAATTGGTTAGAAACAGTAAATAGTTTTGTTAGTGTTTCTATGGTCAAAATGTGTCACAATCCAATGCATTTGACTAATTATAAGAGTTAGAGGATGATTAGGAGTGTTCAAACAACACTTACACCCATTTTCACCCAAAAGAGGCTAAAACCAACAAACAAATTCCTTAGAAGCAGAAATAGCTTTGTTAGTTATTCAATAGTCAAAATGTATCACAATCCAATGCATTTGACTAATTATAAGAGTTAGAGATGGATTAGGAGTGTTTAGACAACACTTATATCCAATTTGTCCCAAAAGAGGCTAAAACCAACAAAAATTGTTTGGAAGCAGTAAATAACTTTGTAAGTGTTTCAAAGGTCAAAATATATTACAATCCAATGCATTGGACTAATTATATGACTTTGAGATGGATTAGGAGTGTTTAGACAACACTTACACCCATTTCTCCCAAATGAGGCTAAAACCAACAAAAACTTGCTTAGAAGCAGTAAACAGCTTTGTTAGTGTTTCTATGGTCAAAATATGTCAAAATCCAATGGATTTAACTAATTATAAGAGTTAAAGATGAATTCGGACTGTTTAAACAACACTTATACCCATTTTGTCCCAAAGGAGGATAAAACCAACAAAACATTGCTTAGAAGCACTAAACAGCTTTGTTAGTGTTTCTATGGTCAAAATGTGTCACAATCCAATGCATTTGACTAATTATAAGAGTTAGAGATAAATTAGGAGTGTTTAGAGAACATTTATACCCATTTTGTCCCAAAAGAGGCTAAAACCAACAAAACATTTCTTAGAAGCAGTCAATAGCTTTGTTACTGTTTCTATGGTCAAAATGTGTCACAATCCAATGCATTGGACTAATCATAAGAGTTAGAGATGGTGTAAAAGTGTTTAGACAACACTTATACCCATTTTGTCCCAAAAGAGGATAAAACCAACAAAAAATTGCTTAGAAGCAGCAAAGAACTTTGTTAGTTTTTATGTTACAATCCAATGCATTTGACTAATTATAAGAGTTAGAGATGGATTAGGAGTGTTTAGACAACACTTATATCCAATTTGTCCCAAAAGAGGTTAAAACCAACAAAACATTGCTTAGAAGCACTAAATAGCTTTGTTAGTGTTTCTATGGTCAAAATGTGTCACAGTCTAATGCATTTGACTAATTATAAGAGTTAGAGATGGATTAGAAGTGTTTAGACAATACTTACACCCATTTCTCCCAAAAGAGGTTAAAACCAACAAAAAAATTGCTGAGAAGCATTCAATAGCCTTGTTAGTGTTTCTATGGTTAAAATGTGTCAGAATCCAATGCATTTGACTAATTAAAAGAATAAGAGATGGATTAGGAGTGTTCAGACAACACTTACACCCATTTCTCTCAAAAGAGGCTAAAACCAATAAAAAATTGGTGAGAAGTAGTCAATAGCCTTGTTAGTGTTTCTATGGTCAAAATGTGTCACAATCTAATGCATTTAACTAATTATAAGACTTAAAGATGGATTAGGAGTGTTTAGACAACACTTATACCTATTTTGTCCAAAAAGAGGCTAAAACCAACAAAACATTGCTTAGAAGCAGTCAATAGCGTTGTTAGTGTTTCTTTGGTTAGAATGTGTCATAATCCAATGCATTTGAATAATTATATGAGTTAGAGATGGATTAGGAGTGTTTAGACAACACTTATACCCATTTTCTCCCAAAAGATGATAAAACCAACAAAACATTGCATAGAAGCAGTCAATAGCTTTGTTAGTGTTTCTTTGGTCAAAATACGTTACAATCCAATGTATTTAACTAATTATACGAGTTAAAGATGGATTAGCAGTGTTTAGACAACACTTATACCCAAAATTGTCCCAAAAGAGGATAAAACAAACAAAAATTTTGCTTAGAAACAGTAAACAGCTTTGTTAGTGTTTATATGGTCAAACTGTGTCTCAATCCAATGCATTTGAATAATTATAAGAGTTCGAGATGGATTAAGAGTGTTCAGACAACACTTACACTCATTTTGTCACAAAAGAGGCTAAAACCAACAAAACATTACTTAGAAGCAGTCGATAGCTTTGTTAGTGTTTCTTTGGTCGAAATGTGTCACAATCCAATGCATTTGAATAATTATATGAGTTAGAGATGGATTAGGAGTGTTCAGACAACACTTACACCCATTTTCTTCCAAAAGAGGCTAAAACCAACAAAACATTGCTTAGAAGCACTCAATATCTTTGTTAGTGTTTCTTTAGTCAAAATGTGTTACAATCCAATGCATTGGAAAAATTATTTGAGTTAGAGATGGATTAAGAGTGTTCAGACAACATTTACACCCATTTTCTCTCAAAAGAGGCTAAAACCAACAAAAAATTTGCTTAGAAGCAGTGAATAGCTTTGTTAGTGTTTCTTTGGTTAAAATGTGTAAGAATCCAATGCACATGAATAATTAGAAGAGTCAAAGAAGGATTAGGAGTGTTTAGACAACATTTATACTCATTTCCTCTCAAAAGAGGCTAAAACCAACAAAAAAATGCTTAGAAGCAGTCAATAGCTTTGTTAGGGTTTATTTGGTCAAAATATGTCACAATCCAATGCATTTGACTAATTATAAGAGTTAAAGATGGATTCGGAGTGGTTAGACAACACTTATACCCATTTTATCCCAAAAGAGGATAAAACCAACGAAAAATTGCTTAGAAGCAATAAACAGCTTTGTTAGCGTTTCTATGGTCAAAATGTGTCACAATCCAATGCATTCGACTAATTATCAGAATTAGAGATGAATTAGGAGTGTTTATACAACACTTATACCCATTTTGTCCCAAAAGAGGCTAAAACTAACAAAACATTTCTTAGAAGCAGTCAATAGCTTTATTACTGTTTCTATGCTCAAAATATGTCATAATCCAATGCATTGGACTAATCATAAGAGTTAGGGATGGAGTAAAAGTGTTTAGACAACACTTATACCCATTTTATCCCAAAAGAGGATAAAAACCCAAAACATTGCTTAGAAGCAGCAAAAAGCTTTCTTAGTGTTTCTATGGTCAAAATCTATCACAATCCAATGCATTTGACTAATAATAAGGGTTGGAGATGGATTATGAGTGTTTAAACAACACTTATATCTAATTTGTTCCAAAAGAGGTTAAAACTAACAAAACATTGCTTAGAAGCACTAAATAGCTTTGTTAGTGTTTCTATGGTCAAAATGTGTCACAATCTAATGCTTTTGACTAATTATAAGAGTTAGACATGGATTAAGAATATGAAGAAGCTTGGTTAGTGTTTTGGAGTCGAATATGACTTGATGTCATGTGTATGATTGAGTATAAGAACTTAAACCGCAATCTTATCCTAAAAGCCTAAGTAGTGTTTCCTTGTTAGAAGATACAAATACAAAGACTCATATGGACTTTGGCAAAAACCATCAAAGCTTTGAGAAGCAAGAAGAAGCTTGGTTATTGTTTTGGAGTCGATATGACTTGATGTCATGTGTATGATTGAGTATAAGAACTTAAACGGCAACCTTATCCTAAAGGTCGAAGTAGTGTTTCCTTGTTAGAAGATACAAAGATAAAGACTCATATGGACTTTGGCTCAACCATCAAAGCTTTGAGAAGCAAGAAGAAGCTTGGTTAGTGTTTTGGAGTCGCATATAACTTGATGTCATGTGTATGATTGAGTATAAGAACTTAAACCGCAATCTTATCCTAAAAGCCTAAGTAGTGTTTCCTTGTTAGCAGATACAAAGACAAATACTCATATGGACTTCGGCTAAACCATCAAAGCTTTGAGAAGCAATAAGAAGCTTGGTTAGTGTTTTGGAGTCGAATATGACTTGATGTCATGTGTATGATTGAGTATAAGAACTTAAATGGCAACCTTATCCTAAAAGCCTAAGTAGTGTTTCCTTGTTAGAAGATACAAAGACAAAGACATATGGACTTCGGCTAAACCATCAAAGCGTTGAGAAGCAAGAAGAAGCTTGGTTAGAGTTTTGGAGTCGAATATGACTTGATGTCAAGTGTATGATTGAGTATAAGAACTTAAACCGCAAGCTTATCCTAAAAGCCTAAGTAGTGTTTCCTTGTAAGAAGATACAAACACAAAGACTCATAAGGACTTCATCTAAACCATTAAAGGTTTGAGAAGCAAGAAAAAGCTTGATTAGTGTTTTGGAGTCGAATATGACTTGATGTCATGTGTATGATTGAGTATAAGAACTTAAACCGCAACCATATCCTAAAAGCCTAAGTTGTGTTTCCTTGTTAGAAGATACAAACACAAAGACTCATATGGACTTCGGCTAAACCATCAAAGCTTTGAGAAGCAAGAAGAGGCTTGGTTATTGTTTTGGAGTCGAATATGACTGTATGTCATGTGTATGATTGAGTATAAGAACTTAAACCTCAACTGTATCCTAAAAAGGCCTCAGTAGTGTTTCCTTGTTAGAAGATACAAAGATAAAGAGTCATATGGACTTTTGGCAAACCATCAAAGCTTTGAGAAGCAAGAAGAAGCTTGGTTAGTGTTTTGGAGTCGAATATAACTTGATGTCATGTGTATGATTGAGTATAAGAACTTAAACCGCAATCTTATCCTAAAAGCCTATGTAGTGTTTCCTTGTTAGAAGATACAAAGACAAAGACTCATATGGACTTCGGCTAAACCATCCAAGCTTTGAGAAGCAAGAAGAAGCTTGGTTAGTGTTTTGGAGTCGAATATGACTTGATGTCATGTGTATGATTGAGTATAAGAACTTAAACCGCAACCTTATCCTAAAGGCCTAAGTAGTGTTTCCTTGTTAGAAGATAAAAAGATAAAGACTTATATGGACTTTGGCTAAACCATCAAAGCTTTGAGAAGCAAAAAGAAGCTTTGTTAGTGTTGTGGAGTCGAATATAACTTGATGTCATGTGTATGATTGAGTATAAGAACTTAAACCGCAATCTTATCATAAAAGCCTAAGTAATG
Source organism: Arabidopsis thaliana (assembly GCF_000001735.4). Lineage (NCBI taxonomy): Eukaryota > Viridiplantae > Streptophyta > Magnoliopsida > Brassicales > Brassicaceae > Arabidopsis > Arabidopsis thaliana. Next base: position 4,009,998 of record NC_003075.7, on the reverse strand, counting down.
TTTCCTTGTTAGAAGATACAAAGACAAAGACTTATATGGACTTTGGCTAAACCAACAAAGCTTTGAGGTGCAAGAAGAAGCTTGGTTAGTGTTTTGGAGTCGAATATGACTTGATGTCATGTGTATGATTGAGTATACAAACTTAAACCGCAAGCTTATCCTAAAAGCCTAAGTAGTGTTTCCTTGTTAGAAGATACAAAGATAAAGACTCATCTGGACTTTGGCTAAACCAACAAAGCTTTGAGAAGCAAGAAGAAGCTTGGTTAGTGTTTTGGACTCGAATATGACTTGATCTCATGTGTATGATTGAGTATAAGAACTTAAACCACAATCTTATCCTAAAAGCCTAAGTAGTGTTCTGTTGTTCGGAGATACAAAGACAAAGACTCATATGGACTTTGGCTAAACCATCAAAGCTTTGAGAAGCAAGAAGAAGAAGCTTGATTAGTGTTTTGGAGTCGAATATAACTTGATGTCATGTGTATGATTGAGTATAAGAACTTAAACTGCAACCTTATCCTAAAAGCCTAAGTAGTGTTTCCTTGTTAGAAGATACAAAGATAAAGACTCATTTGGAATTTGGCTTAACCATCAAAGCTTTGAGAAGCAAGAAGAAGCTTGGTTAGTGTTTTGGAGTCGAATATGACTTGATGTCATGTGTATTATTGAGTATAAGAACTTAAAACCGCAATGTTATCTTAAAAGCCTAAGTAGTGTTTCCTTGTTAGAAGATACAAAGACAAAGACTCATATGGACTTCGGCTAAACCATCAAAGCTTTGAGAAGCAAGAAGAAGCTTGGTGATTGTTTTGGAGTCGAATATGACTTGATGTCATGTGTATGATTGAGTATAAGATCTTAAACCGCAACCTTATCCTAAAGGCATAAGTAGTGTTTCCTTGTTAGAAGATACAAAGCTAAAGACTCATATAGACTTTGGCTAAACCATCAAAGCTTTGAGAAGCAAGAAGAAGCTTGGTTAGTGTTTTGGAGTCGAATATGACTTGATGTCATGTGTATTATTGAGTATAAGAACTTAAAACCGCAATGTTATCTTAAAAGCCTAAGTAGTGTTTCCTTGTTAGAAGATACAAAGACAAAGACTCATATGGACTTCGGCTAAACCATCAAAGCTTTGAGAAGCAAGAAGAAGCTTGGTGATTGTTTTGGAGTCGAATATGACTTGATGTCATGTGTATGATTGAGTATAAGATCTTAAACCGCAACCTTATCCTAAAGGCATAAGTAGTGTTTCCTTGTTAGAAGATACAAAGCTAAAGACTCATATAGACTTTGGCTAAACCATCAAAGCTTTGAGAAGCAAGAAGAAGCTTGGTTAGTGTTTTGGAGTCGAATATAACTTGATGTCATGTGTATGATTGAGTATAAGAACTTAAATCGCAACCTTATCCTAAAAGCCTAAGTAGTGTTTCCTTCTTAGAAGATACAAAGACAAAGACATATGGACTTCGGCTAAACCATCAAAGCGTTGAGAAGCAAGAAGAAGCTTGGTTAGAGTTTTGGAGTCGAATATGACTTGATGTCAAGTGTATGATTGAGTATAAGAACTTAAACCGCAATCTTATCCTAAAAGCCTAAGTAGTGTTTCCTTGTTAGAAGATACAAACACAAAGACTCATAAGGACTTCGGCTAAACCATCAAAGGTTTGAGAAGCAAGAAGAAGCTTGATTAGTGTTTTGGAGTCGAATATGACATGATGTCATGTGTATGATTGAGTATAAGAACTTAAACCGCAACCATATCCTAAAAGCCTAAGTTGTGTTTCCTTGTTAGAAGATACAAACACAAAGACTCATATGGACTTCGGCTAAACCATCAAAGCTTTGAGAAGCAAGAAGAGGCTTGGTTATTGTTTTGGAGTCGAATATGACTGTATGTCATGTGTATGATTGAGTATAAGAACGTAAACCTCAACCTTATCCTAAAGGCCTAAGTAGTGTTTCCTTGTTAGAAGATACAAAGATAAAGATTCATATGGAGTTTTGGCAAACCATCAAAGCTTTGAGAAGCAAGAAGAAGCTTGGTTAGTGTTTTGGAGTCGAATATAACTTGATGTCATGTGTATGATTGAGTAAAAGAACTTAAACTGCAATCTTATCCTAAAAGCCTAAGTAGTGTTTCCTTGTTAGAAGATACAAAGACAAAGACTCATACGGACTTCGGCTAAACCATCAAAGCTTTGAGAAGCAAGAAGAAGCTTGGTTAGTGTTTTGGAGTCGAATATGACTTGATGTCATGTGTATGATTGAGTATAAGAACTTAAACCGCAACATTATCCTAAAAGCGTAAGTAATGTTTCCTTGTTAGAAGATACAAAGACAAAGACTCATATGGACTTTGGCTAAACCATCAAAGCTTTTAGAAGCAAGAAGAGGCTTGGTTATTGTTTTGGAGTCGAATATGACTGTATGTCATGTGTTTGATTGAGTATAAGAACTTAAACCTCAACCTTATCCTAAAGGCCTCAGTAGTGTTTCCTTGTTAGAAGATACAAAGATAAAGAGTCATATGGACTTTTGGCGAACCATCAAAGCTTTGAGAAGCAAGAAGAAGCTTGGTTAGTGTTTTGGAGTCGAATATAACTTGATGTCATGTGTATGATTGAGTATAAGAACTTAAACCGCAATCTTATCCTAAAAGCCTAAGTAGTGTTTCCTTGTTAGAAGATACAAAGACAAAGACTCATATGGACTTCGGCTAAACCATCAAAGCTTTGAGAAGCAAGAAGAAGCTTGGTTAGTGGTTTGGAGTCGAATATGACTTGATGTCATATGTATGATTGAGTATAAGAACTTAAACCGCAATCTTATCCTAAAAGCCTAAGTAGTGTTTCCTTGTTAGAAGATACAAACACAAAGACTCATATGGACTTCGGCTAAACCATCAAAGCTTTGAGAAGCAAGAAGAGGCTTGGTTATTGTTTTGGAGTCGAATATGACTGTATGTCATGTGTATGATTGAGTATAAGAACGTAAACCTCAATCTTATCCTAAAGGCCTAAGTAGTGTTTCCTTGTTAGAAGATACAAAGATAAAGAGTCATATGGAGTTTTGGCAAACCATCAAAGCTTTGAGAAGCAAGAAGAAGCTTGGTTAGTGTTTTGGAGTCGAATATAACCTGATGTCATGTGTATGATTGAGTATAAGAACTTAAACCGCAACCTTATCCTAAAAGCCTAAGTAGTGTTTCCTTGTTAGAAGATACAAACACAAAGACTCATAAGGACTTCGGCTAAACCATCAAAGGTTTGAGAAGCAAGAAGAAGCTTGATTAGTGTTTTGGAGTCGAATATGACATGATGTCATGTGTATGATTGAGTATAAGAACTTAAACCGCAACCATATCCTAAAAGCCTAAGTTGTGTTTCCTTGTTAGAAGATACAAACACAAAGACTCATATGGACTTCGGCTAAACCATCAAAGCTTTGAGAAGCAAGAAGAGGCTTGGTTATTGTTTTGGAGTCGAATATGACTGTATGTCATGTGTATGATTGAGTATAAGAACGTAAACCTCAACCTTATCCTAAAGGCCTAAGTAGTGTTTCCTTGTTAGAAGATACAAAGATAAAGAGTCATATGGAGTTTTGGCAAACCATCAAAGCTTTGAGAAGCAAGAAGAAACTTGGTTAGTGTTTTGGAGTCGAATATAACTTGATGTCATGTGTATGATTGAGTATAAGAACTTAAACCGCAATCTTATCCTAAAAGCCTAAGTAGTGTTTCCTTGTTAGAAGATACAAAGACAAAGACTCATATGGACTTCGGCTAAACCATCAAAGCTTTGAGAAGCAAGAAGAAGCTTGGTTAGTGGTTTGGAGTCGAATATGACTTGATGTCATATGTATGATTGACTATAAGAACTTAAACCGCAACCTTATCCTAAATGCCTAAGTAGTGTTTCCTTGTTAGAAGATACAAAGACAAAGATTCATATGGACTTTGGCTACCATCAAAGCTTTGAGAAGCAAAAAGAAGCTTGGTTATTGTTTTGGAGTCGAATATGACTTGATCTCATGTGTATGATTGAGTATAAGAACTTAAACCGCAATCTTATCATAAAAGCCTAAGTAATGTTTCCTTGTTAGTAGATACAAAGACAAAGACTTATATGGACTTTGGCTAAACCAACAAAGCTTTGAGGTGCAAGAAGAAGCTTGGTTAGTGTTTTGGAGTCGAATATGACTTGATGTCATGTGTATGATTGAGTATACGAACTTAAACCGCAAGCTTATCCTAAAAGCCTAAGTAGTGTTTTCTTGTTAGAAGATACAAAGATAAAGACTCATCTGGACTTTGGCTAAACCAACAAAGCTTTGAGAAGCAAGAAGAAGCTTGGTTAGTGTTTTGGACTCGAATATGACTTGATCTCATGTGTATGATTGAGTATAAGAACTTAAACCACAATCTTATCCTAAAAGCCTAAGTACTGTTCCGTTGTTCGAAGATACAAAGACAAAGACTCATATGGACTTTGGCTAAACCATCAAAGCTTTGAGAAGCAAGAAGAAGAAGCTTGATTAGTGTTTTGGAGTCGAATATAACTTGATGTCATGTGTATGATTGAGTATAAGAACTTAAACTGCAACCTTATCTTAAAAGCCTAAGTAGTGTTTCCTTGTTAGAAGATACAAAGATAAAGACTCATTTGGAATTTGGCTTAACCATCAAAGCTTTGAGAAGCAAGAAGAAGCTTGGTTAGTGTTTTGGAGTCGAATATGACTTGATGTCATGTGTATTATTGAGTATAAGAACTTAAAACCGCAATGTTATCTTAAAAGCCTAAGTAGTGTTTCCTTGTTAGAAGATACAAAGACAAAGACTCATATGGACTTCGGCTAAACCATCAAAGCTTTGAGAAGCAAGAAGAAGCTTGGTGATTGTTTTGGAGTCGAATATGACTTGATGTCATGTGTATGATTGAGTATAAGATCTTAAACCGCAACCTTATCCTAAAGGCATAAGTAGTGTTTCCTTGTTAGAAGATACAAAGCTAAAGACTCATATAGACTTTGGCTAAACCATCAAAGCTTTGAGAAGCAAAAAGAAGCTTGGTTAGTGTTTTGGAGTCGAATATAACTTGATGTCATGTGTATGATTGAGTATAAGAACTTAAATCGCAACCTTATCCTAAAAGCCTAAGTAGTGTTTCCTTCTTAGAAGATACAAAGACAAAGACATATGGACTTCGGCTAAACCATCAAAGCGTTGAGAAGCAAGAAGAAGCTTGGTTAGAGTTTTGGAGTCGAATATGACTTGATGTCAAGTGTATGATTGAGTATAAGAACTTAAACCGCAATCTTATCCTAAAAGCCTAAGTAGTGTTTCGTTGTTAGAAGATACAAACACAAAGACTCATAAGGACTTCGGCTAAACCATCAAAGGTTTGAGAAGCAAGAAGAAGCTTGATTAGTGTTTTGGAGTCGAATATGACATGATGTCATGTGTATGATTGAGTATAAGAACTTAAACCGCAACCATATCCTAAAAGCCTAAGTTGTGTTTCCTTGTTAGAAGATACAAACACAAAGACTCATATGGACTTCGGCTAAACCATCAAAGCTTTGAGAAGCAAGAAGAGGCTTGGTTATTGTTTTGGAGTCGAATATGACTGTATGTCATGTGTATGATTGAGTATAAGAACGTAAACCTCAACCTTATCCTAAAGGCCTAAGTAGTGTTTCCTTGTTAGAAGATACAAACATAAAGAGTCATATGGTGTTTTGGCTAAACCATCAAAGCTTTGAGAAGCAAGAAGAAGCTTGGTTAGTGTTTTGGAGTCGAATATAACTTGATGTCATGTGTATGATTGAGTAAAAGAACTTAAACTGCAATCTTATCCTAAAAGCCTAAGTAGTGTTTCCTTGTTAGAAGATACAAAGACAAAGACTCATATGGACTTCGGCTAAACCATCAAAGCTTTGAGAAGCAAGAAGAAGCTTGGTTAGTGTTTTGGAGTCGAATATGACTTGATGTCATGTGTATGATTGAGTATAAGAACTTAAACCGCAACATTATCCTAAAAGCGTAAGTAGTGTTTTCTTGTTAGAAGATACAAAGATAAAGACTCATCTGGACTTTGGCTAAACCAACAAAGCTTTGAGAAGCAAGAAGAAGCTTGGTTAGTGTTTTGGACTCGAATATGACTTGATCTCATGTGTATGATTGAGTATAAGAACTTAAACCACAATCTTATCCTAAAAGCCTAAGTACTGTTCCGTTGTTCGAAGATACAAAGACAAAGACTCATATGGACTTTGGCTAAACCATCAAAGCCTTGAGAAGCAAGAAGAAGAAGCTTGATTAGTGTTTTGGAGTCGAATATAACTTGATGTCATGTGTATGATTGAGTATAAGAACTTAAACTGCAACCTTATCTTAAAAGCCTAAGTAGTGTTTCCTTGTTAGAAGATACAAAAACAAAGACTCATTTGGAATTTGGCTTAACCATCAAAGCTTTGAGAAGCAAGAAGAAGCTTGGTTAGTGTTTTGGAGTCGAATATGACTTGATGTCATGTGTATTATTGAGTATAAGAACTTAAAACCGCAATGTTATCTTAAAAGCCTAAGTAGTGTTTCCTTGTTAGAAGATACAAAGACAAAGACTCATATGGACTTCGGCTAAACCATCAAAGCTTTGAGAAGCAAGAAGAAGCTTGGTTATTGTTTTGGAGTCGAATATGACTTGATATCATGTGTATGATTGAGTATAAGATCTTAAACCGCAACCTTATCCTAAAGGCATAAGTAGTGTTTCCTTGTTAGAAGATACAAAGCTAAAGACTCATATAGACTTTGGCTAAACCATCAAAGCTTTGAGAAGCAAAAAGAAGCTTGGTTAGTGTTTTGGAGTCGAATATAACTTGATGTCATGTGTATGATTGAGTATAAGAACTTAAATCGCAACCTTATCCTAAAAGCCTAAGTAGTGTTTCCTTCTTAGAAGATACAAAGACAAAGACATATGGACTTCGGCTAAACCATCAAAGCGTTGAGAAGCAAGAAGAAGCTTGGTTAGAGTTTTGGAGTCGAATATGACTTGATGTCAAGTGTATGATTGAGTATAAGAACTTAAACCGCAATCTTATCCTAAAAGCCTAAGTAGTGTTTCGTTGTTAGAAGATACAAACACAAAGACTCATAAGGACTTCGGCTAAACCATCAAAGGTTTGAGAAGCAAGAAGAAGCTTGATTAGTGTTTTGGAGTCGAATATGACATGATGTCATGTGTATGATTGAGTATAAGAACTTAAACCGCAACCATATCCTAAAAGCCTAAGTTGTGTTTCCTTGTTAGAAGATACAAACACAAAGACTCATATGGACTTCGGCTAAACCATCAAAGCTTTGAGAAGCAAGAAGAGGCTTGGTTATTGTTTTGGAGTCGAATATGACTGTATGTCATGTGTATGATTGAGTATAAGAACGTAAACCTCAACCTTATCCTAAAGGCCTAAGTAGTGTTTCCTTGTTAGAAGATACAAAGATAAAGAGTCATATGGAGTTTTGGCAAACCATCAAAGCTTTGAGAAGCAAGAAGAAGCTTGGTTAGTGTTTTGGAGTCGAATATAACTTGATGTCATGTGTATGATTGAGTAAAAGAACTTAAACTGCAATCTTATCCTAAAAGCCTAAGTAGTGTTTCCTTGTTAGAAGATACAAAGACAAAGACTCATATGGACTTCGGCTAAACCATCAAAGCTTTGAGAAGCAAGAAGAAGCTTGGTTAGTGTTTTGGAGTCGAATATGACTTGATGTCATGTGTATGATTGAGTATAAGAACTTAAACCGCAACATTATCCTAAAAGCGTAAGTAATGTTTCCTTGTTAGAAGATACAAAGACAAAGACTCATATGGACTTTGGCTAAACCATCAAAGCTTTTAGAAGCAAAAAGAAGCTTGGTTAGTGTTTTGGAGTCGAATATAACTTGATGTCATGTGTATGATTGAGTATAAGAACTTAAATCGCAACCTTATCCTAAAAGCCTAAGTAGTGTTTCCTTCTTAGAAGATACAAAGACAAAGACATATGGACTTCGGCTAAACCATCAAAGCGTTGAGAAGCAAGAAGAAGCTTGGTTAGAGTTTTGGAGTCGAATATGACTTGATGTCAAGTGTATGATTGAGTATAAGAACTTAAACCGCAATCTTATCCTAAAAGCCTAAGTAGTGTTTCGTTGTTAGAAGATACAAACACAAAGACTCATAAGGACTTCGGCTAAACCATCAAAGGTTTGAGAAGCAAGAAGAAGCTTGATTAGTGTTTTGGAGTCGAATATGACATGATGTCATGTGTATGATTGAGTATAAGAACTTAAACCGCAACCATATCCTAAAAGCCTAAGTTGTATTTCCTTGTTAGAAGATACAAACACAAAGACTCATATGGACTTCGGCTAAACCATCAAAGCTTTGAGAAGCAAGAAGAGGCTTGGTTATTGTTTTGGAGTCGAATATGACTGTATGTCATGTGTATGATTGAGTATAAGAACGTAAACCTCAACCTTATCCTAAAGGCCTAAGTAGTGTTTCCTTGTTAGAAGATACAAAGATAAAGAGTCATATGGAGTTTTGGCAAACCATCAAAGCTTTGAGAAGCAAGAAGAAGCTTGGTTAGTGTTTTGGAGTCGAATATAACTTGATGTCATGTGTATGATTGAGTAAAAGAACTTAAACTGCAATCTTATCCTAAAAGCCTAAGTAGTGTTTCCTTGTTAGAAGATACAAAGACAAAGACTCATATGGACTTCGGCTAAACCATCAAAGCTTTGAGAAGCAAGAAGAAGCTTGGTTAGTGTTTTGGAGTCGAATATGACTTGATGTCATGTGTATGATTGAGTATAAGAACTTAAACCGCAACATTATCCTAAAAGCGTAAGTAATGTTTCCTTGTTAGAAGATACAAAGACAAAGACTCATATGGACTTTGGCTAAACCATCAAAGCTTTTAGAAGCAAGAAGAGGCTTGGTTATTGTTTTGGAGTCGAATATGACTGTATGTCATGTGTATGATTGAGTATAAGAACTTGAACCTCAACCTTATCCTAAAGGCCTCAGTAGTGTTTCCTTGTTAGAAGATACAAAGATAAAGAGTCATATGGACTTTTGGTAAACCATCAAAGCTTTGAGAAGCAAGAAGAAGCTTGGTTAGTGTTTTGGAGTCGAATATAACTTGATGTCATGTGTATGATTGAGTATAAGAACTTAAACCGCAATCTTATCCTAAAAGCCTAAGTAGTGTTTCCTTGTTAGAAGATACAAAGACAAAGACTCATATGGACTTCGGCTAAACCATCAAAGCTTTGAGAAGCAAGAAGAAGCTTGGTTAGTGGTTTGGAGTCGAATATGACTTGATGTCATATGTATGATTGAGTATAAGAACTTAAACCGCAACCTTATCCTAAAAGCCTATGTAGTATTTCCTTGTTAGAAGATACAAAGACAAAGACTCATATGGACTTTGGCTAAACCATCAAAGCTTTTAGAAGCAAGAAGAAGCTTGATTATTGTTTTGGAGTCGAATATGAGTTGATGTCATGTGTATGATTGAGTATAAGAACTTAAACCGCAACCTTATCCTAAAAGCCTAAGTAGTGTTTCCTTGTTAGAAGATACAAAACTAAAGACTCATTTGGAATTTGGCTTAACCATCAAAGCTTTGAGAAGCAAGAAGAAGCTTGGTTAGTGTTTTGGAGTCGAATATAACTTGATGTCATGTGTATGATTGAGTATAAGAACTTAAACCGCAATCTTATCCTAAAAGCCTAAGTAGTGTTTCCTTGTTAGAAGATACAAACACAAAGACTCATAAGGACTTCGGCTAAACCATCAAAGGTTTGAGAAGCAAGAAGAAGCTTGATTAGTGTTTTGGAGTCGAATATGACATGATGTCATGTGTATGATTGAGTATAAGAACTTAAACCGCAACCATATCCTAAAAGCCTAAGTTGTGTTTTCTTGTTAGAAGATACAAACACAAAGACTCATATGGACTTCGGCTAAACCATCAAAGCTTTGAGAAGCAAGAAGAAGCTTGGTTATTGTTTTGGAGTCGACTATGACTTGATGTCATGTGTATGATTGAGTATAAGAACTTAAACCACAATCTTATCCTAAAAGCCTAAGTAGTGTTTCCTTGTTAGAAGATACAAATACAAAGACTCATATGGACTTCGGCTAAACCATCAAAGCTTTGAGAAGCAAGAAGAAGCTTGGTTAGTGTTTTGGAGTCGAATATGACTTGATGTCATGTGTATGATTGAGTATAAGAACTTATACCGCAACCTTATCCTAAAGGCCTAAGTAGTGTTTCATTGTTAGAAGATACAAAGATAAGAACTCATATGGACTTTGGCCAAACCATCAAAGCTTTGAGAAGCCTGAAGAAGCTTGGTTAGTGTTTTGGAGTCGAATATGACTTGAAGTCATGTGTATGATTGAGTATAAGAACTTAAACCGCAACCATATCCTAAAAGCCTAAGTAGTGTTTCCTTGTTAGAAGATACAAAGACAAAGACTCATATGGACTTCGGCTAATCCATCAAAGCTTTGAGAAGCAAGAAGAAGCTTGGTTAGTGTTTTGGAATCGAATATGACTTGATGTCATGTGTATGATTGAGTATAAGAACTTAAACCGCAATCTTATCCTAAAAGCCTAAGTAGTGTTTCCTTGTTAGAAGGTAAAAATACAAAGACTCATATGGACTTCGGCTAAACCATCAAAGCTTTGAGAAGAAAGAAGAAGCTTGGTTAGTGTTTTTGACTCGAATATGACTTGATGTTATGTGTATGATTGAGTATAAAAACTTAAACCGCAACCTTATCCTAAAGGCCTAAGTAGTGTTTCCTTGTTAGAAGATACAAAGACAAAGACTCATATGGACTTTGGCTAAACCATCAAAGCTTTGAGAAGCAAGAAGAAGCTTGGTTAGTGTTTTTGAGTCGAATATAACTTGGTGTCATGTGTATGATTAGTATAAGAACTTAAACTTCAATCTTATCCTAAAAGCCTAAGTAGTGTTTCCTTGTTAGAAGATACAAAGACAAAGACTCATATGGACTTCGGCTAAACCATCAAAGCTTTTAGAAGCAAGAAGAATCTTGGTTAGTGTTTTGGAGTCGAATATGACTTGATGTCATGTGTATGATTGAGTATAAGAACTTAAACCGCTTGCTTATCCTAAAAGCCTAAGTAGTGTTTCCTTGTTAGAAGATAGAAAGACAAAGACTCATATGGACTTCGGCTAAACCATCAAAGCTTTGAGAAGCAAGAAGAAGCTTGATTATAGTTTTGGAGTCGAATATGACTTGATGTCATGTGTATGATTGAGTATAAGAACTTAAACCGCAACCTTATCGTAAAGGCCTAAGTTGTGTTTCCTTGTTAGAAGATATAAAGATAAAGAGTCATATGGACTTCGGCTAAACCATCAATGCTTTGAGAAGCAAGAAGAAGCTTCGTTATTTTTTTGGAGTCGACTATGACTTGATGTCATGTGTATGATTGAGTATAAGAACTTAAACCACTACCTTATCGTAAAAGCCTAAGTAGTGTTTCCTTGTTAGAAGATACAAAGATAAGAACTCATATGGACTTTGGCCAAACCATCAAAGCTTTGAGAAGCAAGAAGAAGCTTGGTTAGTGTTTTGGAGTCGAATATGACTTGAAGTCATGTGTATGATTGAGTATAAGAACTTAAACAGCAACCATATCCTAAAAGCCTAAGTAGTGTTTCCTTGTTAGAAGATACAAAGACAAAGACTCATATGGACTTCGGCTAAACCAACAAAGCTTTGAGAAGCAAGAAGAAGCTTGGTTAGTGTTTTGGAGTCGAATATGACTTGATGTCATGTGTATGATGGAGTATAAGAACTTAAACCGCAACCTTATCCTAAAAGCCTAAGTGGTGTTTCCTTGTTAGAAGATACAAAGATAAATACTCATATGGACTTCGGCTAAACTAACAAAGCTTTGAAAAGCAAGAAGAAGCTTGATTAGTGTTTTGGAGTCGAATATGTGATATGTCTATAATTTGCATGATTTAGGCATTCATTCTTCACCACTTTGTCATTGTTTCATCCACATTTCATCTCATTAGGAGTCGTTTTAGTGTGTTTTACATACTTTGGACGATTTTGCATTAGGATTGCATGTGCATGGCATATTTGGTTGTTTTCAGGTACTTTGGATGCTTTTGGAGTTCAAACAGAGGAAAAACAGAACATGAAGTCAGAATGCCCAATGACGCCTTCAGCAAAAGTACTCTATCGCAGCCTCGGAGCCCTGCCAGGGCAAATCACTCTATCGCAACCCCGGAGAAGCAAACAGCTCAGTTTCACTCAATCGCGAAGCCGGAGGAATCACCCCATCGAAACCACTCGATCACACCCTCATGACATCCACTCGATCGCACTCGATCACAAGGTCGCTGGACCATTCAATCTCGACTTCACTGCATTTCACTCGATCGCAAGACGGAGCCCCTGAAGCCCAGTTTGATCAATGACATACTCGATCACTAGGAAGCTCATTTCAGCCCGTCAGATGCCAATGACACATTCGGTCGCAGGATCATGACGTGAAGATTCGCTATATATTTAGTTTCCTTATTTGTTTCATTTTTTTGCTTATATAAACTACATCTTAGGGTTTTCCTAGGGCGTCGGCTAGGGTCCGCTATTATCCCTTTTTATTTCGCTTTTACATTTTCGCAACTTTGATAGCCGCAGTGTTTCTCCTGCGACTTTGTAGTTTCGTTTTCAAGTATTTGATATTCAGTTTTCGTTTAAGTCTTTCGTCATTTCTGTTATCATGTTTTCAATTGTTGCTTTGTTATTGTCTTTGATTATGTCTGAGTAGTGAACTGTATTTCTGAGGATGGGATAGAATAGTTGTGGTTTACTTGGTCGTTTTAGGTGGTTGAGTTTAGAATACTAGAATCCCTTCTGGATTAGTTGCGCTTATTGCTTATTTCACTAGCTAATGTGGAGTATGAGTCCAGACGTCCAGCGCTCAGAAGGCGTTTAATGGGCGTTGGATCCTATTAATTCCAGAGATATCTGACTCTACCCCAAGGGATTGGCTGTAGAGAGGGTATTGACTTTAACATGTTGATTCGATAATGCCTGCTTAGTTAGAGATCGCTAAAGGGATTTAGGTCAGTGTCTAGCTTTGCTTGAGGATTTCTATCACGGGAGTGAATTAATCTGTTGTTGAACTTGTTGTCTAGGGATAGCTTCTGTGAAGTTTTGTCAACCGCCTGAATAGATTAAGTAGACCACACTATTCGATTACCCCATCCTTAGGAATCGTTTATCCATTTGATTGCCTGTTATCATTTCTGCTTTGTCATTCACTTGCCTGCTATTGCCATTCCTGCTTTTAGTTTCACTTCATTTCTGTTATTGCATACCAGGACTGTTAGAACCAACCAACTTTCTGCTTGGCTTGACTTAGAGCTTTCTGATCATATCTAATCTGTTTGCATCACACCGGATTGGATTGACATCCTAAAATACTACAACGACAAGATAGTGTTTTAGGGATTAATTGACAAAAATCCTACTATCAATTTGGCGCCGTTGCCAGTTTGATGTTTGTTTGCTATATTTGAGATCATTAGAAACATTAAGATCAAGTTCGTTTTTGTTACACAAGTTACTAACATTGTGCCTTTTCTGTCTTTGTGTTTCAGGTACCTTGCAACCTGCTTTCCAGACGCATCTCTGATTCGTCTGTTATAGCACGGCTGCTATCTGTTGCATGCATACACGGTCAAAAGCGGTCTCATTGCTATGGTTCAGGGGAACAAGTTTCATGGCCTACCAATGGAGGATCCGCTAGATGGTTTCAAGCTTTGCTTGTTCCCATTTTCACTTGGAGATAAAGCCCATCTGTGGGAAAAAACGCTACCCCAGGGATCAATCACGACCTGGGATGACTGCAAAAAGGCCTTCTTGGCAAAATTCTTCTCCAACTCCAGGACTGCAAGACTCCGGAACGAGATATCCGGATTCACTCAGAAGCAAAATGAAAGCTTCTGTGAAGCTTGGGAGCGCTTTAAGGGTTATCAAACCAAATGCCCTCATCACGGATTTAAGGAAGCATCTCTTCTCAGCACACTTTACAGAGGCGTCCTGCCTAAGATACGTATGCTCCTTGACACCGCCTCCAACGGGAATTTCCTGAACAAGGATGTCGAAGACGGATGGGAGATAGTTGAAAACTTGGCTCAGTCGGATGGTAATTACAACGAGGATTATGACAGAAGCATCCGCACCAGTACTGAATCTGATGACAAGCACCGCCGAGAGATTAAAGCTCTCCATGACAAAATCGATAAACTCCTCCAAGTGCAGCAGAAGCATGTTCACTTCGCCTCTGAAGACGAAGTATTCCAAATCCAAGAGGGGGAGAATGATCAGGGCGCTGAAATCAGTTATGTTCAGAACCAAGGCGGCTACAACAAAGGGTACAACAATTACAGACCCAACCCAAATCTGTCATACAGAAGCACAAATGTCGCCAATCCTCAGGACCAAGTTTACCCTCAACAGCAGCTGCAGCAGAACCAACCCAAACCGTTTGTTACTTACAACCAAAGCCAAGGGTTCGGTCCTAAGCAACAGTTCCAAGGAGGGTATCAACAGCAACAACCACCACCTGGTTTCACACCACAACAACATCAGGCCTCTGCACCCCAGGAATCAGACATCAAGAATATGCTCCAACAGATCATGCAAGGTCAAGCCGCAGGGGTAATGGAATCTGCTAAGAAGATAGCTGACTTAAACAACAAAGTTGACAGACAGTTCAATGAACTGAGTAGCAGGTTGGAATCATTGAACACAAGGGTACGGTATCTGGACGGCGTCACTACTTCACCACCTGTTACAAACAACCCAGGCCAGCTTCCAGGAAAAGCAATCCAAAACCCTAAGGAGTACGCCACTGCACACGCAATCACTATCAGACATGAGCGAGAGCTGCCAACTCAACATGTCTCTACATCAAACACTGAGGACAGCGTAATTCAAGAAGGGGAGGCTTCCACTCAGATTGAAGTCTCTGTTGCTGAGATCGACTATTCAGCTCAACCTTTCAATCAGGCTCAGTCTGACTTGGAGGAGAAGGCTGCTATAATCGAGAGGATGGTAAAACGATTCAAGCCAGCTCCATCACCCTCACTTGCTCTTCCATGGACGTTCAGGAAAGCTTGGAAAAGCAGATATGAATCTCTGACAGAAAAACAACTTGATGAGATGGAAGCTGTGATGCCCTTAGTAGAAGTCCTAAAGTTGATTTCAGACCCTCACAAAGATGTGAGAAACCTGATACTAGAAAGGCTCAACATATGTCAGGATTCAGATGACGAAGACGATGTCATTATGCATCAAACCGCTGGTAAGAGGATTATTCAAGAGAAGCTGGAAGATCTTGGATCTTTCACTCTGCCATGTTCCATTAGGCAATTGACTTTCAACAATTGTCTATGTGATCTAGGAGCCTCAGTCAGTTTAATGCCACTCTCTGTGGCAAAGAAGCTGGGATTCGTTCAGTACAAGCCCTGTGACATCACCTTGATCCTTGCTGATAGAACTTCAAGGAGACCTTTCAGCATTCTAGAGAACGTGCCAGTAATGATAGATGGAGTTGAGGTACCCACTGATTTTGTCGTGCTTGAAATGGATGAAGAGTCTAAGGATCCTTTGATCTTAGGAAGACCTTTCTTAGCCTCAGTGGGAGCAGTAATAGATGTCAGATATGGCAAGATTGATCTCAACCTTGGGAGGCATGTCAAGTTACAGTTTGACATCAACAAATTTCAGACAAGGTCACCAACAGAAGGAAAAACCTTAGAGGTCCAGAGAGCGGTTCCAAGTGAAGGCCTTGAGATCAAAAGAGGGAAGGAGCAAATTTCGGTTCAAACTCCGCCATCGAACTCGACTACTCGATCGAGTATACCCTCCTCACTTGATTGGCTGGAACTCAAAAGGAAGACTGATCTACAGAACAGAACCATTCAGAAGCTGAGCTACACTGTTGAAAAGCTTAGAGACAAACTAAGTCGAATGCAAAAGGAGGTTCAGCCCCAGCTCAACCATGACACGATTTCAAGAAAGGAGATCACCTGGGATTGGTCAGAAGAGAAAGACTACCCTCCAGAGGAGGAAGCAGCCTACTATGATGATGATATCAGTAAAGAGGAGGACTTCTCAAGTTCCCTCTGTCACATTTTCTCCACTTGATTAGTGTGAGGAGTCAAGCTAGAGACTCTAAACAAGCTCACTTGGGAGGAAGTCCCATGACTATCCCTGTATATACTTTTTATTTATTTGTTACTTTTGATTCGTTTTGGTTATGTCTTTGATTCTCAGGAAATGAATAACAGCTGGAGTGATCAACAAGGATGTGATCGAGTGTTAAAATGAAAATTTTCCAAATTTTTTTTTCAAATACTCGATCACAACATAGGAGTGAAAGCTCAGGAGTGCGATATAGTAAATTCGGGATAACAATTTTCTACTAGATCGCAAGGAGGAGTGAAAGTGTCCACAGAACGTCAATGACAAACCTCAGTCCCATTAAGCCTACTGGATTTCAATCTCCACCAAAACTCCAAAAAGCCCATGCTGTGTCCAATTGTAGCCCATGACACGAAATTAAAGGATCAACAACCCATACTCGATCACAAGGCGCGTGACTTGAAGGAAGCCCATCCTGCCGACATAAAGCACCATGTTTTGTCACCTTATCACGTTGCCGACATCATAACGGGCATTGCATCCCATCCGTCCGTTTAAAAGCAACACACCTCCTCCACTCATTCAAATCGCAAAGGGAGATAAGTGTCACTACTCTTCACTTTTCTTCATCACTTGTGATTTCAAAACATCTCTCTTGTTTATCTCTCTACTTCACTACCAAAAACGCTCTCAATTCTTTCGTTGTTGCTAGCTGTTATTGACTAAAACAGAACCTCAGAAACTACTCTATCGCAACCCTGTCTCTCATTTGCTTGCTTCACTCGATCGCGACCTGAGCTGTCACTATCAAATTCTACTCGATCACAACTCTGGGAAGTCATTTCTTTCATTGTCTTTGTTTGTTTCTCACTAACTTACTGAGCTTTAGTTGTGAGTTTCAAATCGATTTCAGCTTCAAGATGAGTTCACACAGCTACGAATCATCTATGGATGCCGACTACAATGTTGATGATGCTGAATCTTGGTCAACTAGGCCAGAGAGAGAAGCAGATGAGTATAGGCGATTTGTGGAGGAAACAGAGCGAGCAGTCGCCAATGACAGGAGAAGAGAAGAGATAGCCAGAGGGAAGAGGTCAATGACGGAAAATTATGAGCTAATTGATGAAGAGATGGAAGATGATGCTGAGTACATTCCAGAGCAAACCCGCAAGACCACCAAGTCCCTAATGAAAGAAGACAAGCTGACCCCGGGAGACTACTACAAGGCTCTCAAAAGAAATCCGTTTTGGGGAACAAGATATCCTCACCCGGAGACAATGGCGGAGTTAGGCATCTTGGAAGACGTTCAGCTCTTGTTCGAGAAATGCCACATGACAACACTCATGTCTCATCCCTATCCTACCTATGAGGATGAGACACTTCAATTCCTTTCATCACTTCAAGTGGAATTGTTTGAGGGGTTGTCAGCTGTTGAGTTAAGAGAAGAAGGGCTTGGTTACTTAAGCTTCACCATCGACGACCGCGACTATATCATGGCGATCAAGACGCTGGAATCCATGTTTGGGTTTCCCAGTGGCACGGGAATGAAACCGAAGTTTGCCCGAGAGGAATTGAAATCTTTGTGGAACACAATCGGAGACACCACCAGCTTCAACTCCGCAAGATCCAAGAGCAACTCCATCCGCAATCCCGCCATTCGCTATTTCCAAAGAGCCATGGCCAATGTCCCTTACGCTAGGGAGATATCTGCCACTGTGACGAACCAAGACATGGAGACGTTAGACCTGGCGCTGCTAAGTTTCCTCCGTTACACCAAGGACGGGAAAACGATGAAGGGAGATACCAATGACACACCACCGTCAATGTATCTTCTCAATCACTTATGCAGCTATAGAGGGTGGGCAATGGCCAATGACAAGAAGAACGCGAAAGGAGCCCTTTGCATTGGAGGAGTGGTCACACCAATTCTCCTATCGTGCGACGTCCCGCTGCGACCGGATCCAATCCAACCACGTTGGATGGATATCGCCCATCTCAAGCTTGCCCATGTGATCGAACATAAGGTCTATGACGGGAGGTACGCTTTCAAGTTTGATCACCCGTCAACAGGCGAAGCAACTTTTCTTCTCCCATTCAGTGAAATGACAACCATCACGGTGAGAGACAACATCGACTTCTCGCCACCACAAGAAATCCTCCATGCTGTGATTGGAGGATCCGCGTCCCGGAATGCTGAAGAAGTAGAAGGTCAGAGTGACAATGAGGAGACCAATTGGGAGAACTATGACACGAGCCGCTACCACTTTGAAGAACACAAGCCCCCTTCACGAGAAAGCAAGAGTCTCGCTGAAGCACACCGGAAGCTCAGTCTAACCCAAAGGTGGTGCAAGTTTCAAGACAAGATCATCCATAAGTGTGTCAAGGCCATTGACAACATGCAGAAGGCAATCAGTTGCACCACATCCACCAGTGCGATCACCAGGGACAACCCGCCAGAAGACATGCCATCCAGGCGTCATGACATTGCCCCGCCAAGGCAATCTGCTTATCAATAGAGAGAACGCGCTGTCCCGCAAGAACCCGCACGACACTCGTCTCATGAGGTCAGGGAGCACAAGAGGCGGAAGAGCGCTAGGATGGTTCGATCATCAAGCAAGGGTCGGATAATGTCGGGGCGGAGAACACGTGAGCGTCGTGCTGAACAACCTGCTGGGGTTGCGATCGAGCACAATGACGAGGAGATGGCGGAGCCACATCAAGAACCGGTCATGCCTGCTGAGTACACTCAAGCAGATATGGATGACTACATCTCCAGGACATTCTACTGAGGTAACACACCAAAACCCTTTGTAAATATCGCTTTTGTTTTTGTTTCTGTGTTTATCTTGAATTCTTTCACAAATTTTGATTACACAAGGGACTGTGTAATTTAAGTTTGGGGGAGGGTTCAAGACGTATTTGACTTGTTTTTTGTGAATATCATTTGAGTCTGCATATCATCTAAGTCATAGAAAAAAACAAAAAAATTTGAAAATTTTTGAAAATGAATTCCACAAAAACAGAGTGATCATTTAGTTGCATTACATTTAGAATCGAGTCTAGAGTGTTTCATATAGGATTGTTGCATATGCATAGGGGATAATGAGGAAATAGCCTTGTAAGCATGATGATTCACTAAAATGAATTATTAGTTCTCTGAGGCATTTGAATGACTTTGAAGTAAAACCGCACCATGTTCTATAGAAACCACTCGATGCATGTCATGACACCTTTCCCTGTCAATTTGAACTTGAATCTGACTTATAATTATCATGTTTGCATCGTTTTTGAACTCGTGGATAGAATACATATTTGGATTTTCTTTCACTTATTCACCACTCTTGTTAATCCAAGTAGCTGCTTCTATTATTGGAGTAGTTCCCCCACCCTTAACCAACCCTTCTTTCAAGCCATGTTATTTTGTGAGAGCATGTGAGGCCTATTTTCAGGATTGAGCTTGGTAGAACGTGTTAGGTTTGAGCCGACAAGAGTAGTATCTCATGTAGTTCCAATCCGCGTTTTCGGACTTGGTAGGACTAGGTGGGAACTTATTTGGGGATTGAGATTGAGTGTGAAAAGAAAAAGAAAGAAAAAAATGGGTTAGAGTCTTTAGGAGAAGGAAGCTGAAAATCATATTGTGGTCTAGTGAATGTTTGGGAAGCATAGAATTGTTAAGATATGCTCTAAAGAAATAGATGGCAATAAAAAAAAAAAAAAAAAAAAAAAAAAAAAAAAAAACAGAAAAGAAATGATAAGAGCCATAAGAGTTTAAGAAAAACCCAACTCACTAGACTAGACTCATAGAGTTTAAGAAAAGCTTCTCCTTAAGAACAAGAGCCAAAGAAAAGAAAAGGAAACGTTGATCCAAGAAAAAATCGAAATATGCCTTTAGTGCAAAAGGGTAGACTTAGGATCATCATTGGGTTTAGAGATAGGACCATCTACTTGTTATTCACGGTTTATGTCATTGGGTAGATGGGGTGCTATTCTTGTATGCATAGGTTGGCACTTACCTTTAGCATTCTTCTAAAGCTCAATCCTTTTTATTGAGAGTCCCCTGCTATTAAAATCTGAACCACTAAAAAGGGACCATCTTTGTCTCATAACCTGTCATTAGCCAAATGAGTTCACTAGCGATGCATATCTTGATTCATGTTTTTGAACTTAATGAATGTTAAAGGGATTGGTTGATCTTGACGCATTGTGCATTTGAGTGTAGGTTTGGATCATAACAGAGCATGGCTAAAGTTTTTGAGTAGAAGTCGATCACCTCGCATCTTAGAACTGTTAGCTGGTACATTGATCTTAATTGTCATATCTCATGCTTTGGTTCTGAATCCCCAACTTCAAACCTCTCCTTCTGCTTATGTCTTCTTGTTTGCTTGAGGGCAAGCAAAGACTAAGTTTGGGGGAGTTGATATGTCTATAATTTGCATGATTTAGGCATTCATTCTTCACCACTTTGTCATTGTTTCATCCACATTTCATCTCATTAGGAGTCGTTTTAGTGTGTTTTACATACTTTGGACGATTTTGCATTAGGATTGCATGTGCATGGCATATTTGGGTGTTTTCAGGTACTTTGGATGCTTTTGGAGTTCAAGCAGAGGAAAAACAGAACATGAAGTCAGAATGCCCAATGACGCCTTCAGCAAAAGTACTCTATCGCAGCCTCGGAGCCCTGCCAGGGCAAATCACTCTATCGCAACCCCGGAGAAGCAAACAGCTCAGTTTCACTCAATCGCGAAGCCGGAGGAATCACCCCATCAAAACCACTCGATCACACCCTCATGACATCCACTCGATCGCACTCGATCACAAGGTCGCTGGACCATTCAATCTCGACTTCACTGCATTTCACTCGATCGCAAGACGGAGCCCCTGAAGCCCAGTTTGATCAATGACATACTCGATCACTAGGAAGCTCATTTCAGCCCATCAGATGCCAATGACACATTCGGTCGCAGGATCATGACGTGAAGATTCGCTATATATTTAGTTTCCTTATTTGTTTCATTTTTTCGCTTATATAAACTACCTCTTAGGGTTTTCCTAGGGCGTCGGCTAGGATCCGCTATTATCCCTTTTTATTTCGCTTTTACATTTTCGCAACTTTGATAGCCGCAGTGTTTCTCCTGCGACTTTGTAGTTTCGTTTTCAAGTATTTGATATTCAGTTTTCGTTTAAGTCTTTCGTCATTTCTGTTATCATGTTTTCAATTGTTGCTTTGTTATTGTCTTTGATTATGTCTGAGTAGTGAACTGTATTTCTGAGGATGGGATAGAATAGTTGTGGTTTACTTGGTCGTTTTAGGTGGTTGAGTTTAGAATACTAGAATCCCTTCTGGATTAGTTGCGCTTATTGCTTATTTCACTGGCTAATGTGGAGTATGAGTCCAGACGTCCAGCGCTCAGAAGGCGTTTAATGGGCGTTGGATCCTATTAATTCCAGAGATATCTGACTCTACCCCAAGGGATTGGCTGTAGAGAGGGTATTGACTTTAACATGTTGATTCGATAATGCCTGCTTAGTTAGAGATCGCTAAAGGGATTTAGGTCAGTGTCTAGCTTTGCTTGAGGATTTCTATCACGGGAGTGAATTAATCTGTTGTTGAACTTGTTGTCTAGGGATAGCTTCTGTGAAGTTTTGTCAGCCGCCTGAATAGATTAAGTAGACCACACTATTCGATTACCCCATCCTTAGGAATCGTTTATCCATTTGATTGCCTGTTATCATTTCTGCTTTGTCATTCACTTGCCTGCTATTGCCATTCCTGCTTTTAGTTTCACTTCATTTCTGTTATTGCATACTAGGACTGTTAGAACCAACCAACTTTCTGCTTGGCTTGACTTAGAGCTTTCTGATCATATCTCATCAGTTTGCATCACACCGGATTGGATTGACATCCTAAAATACTACAACAACAAGATAGTGTTTTAGGGATTAATTGACAAAAATCCTACTATCAATATGACTTTATGTCATGTGTATGATTGAGTATAAGAACTTAAACAACAATCTTATCCTGAAAGCCTAAGTAGTGTTTCCTTGTTAGAAGATACAAATACAACGACTCATATGGACTTCGGCTAAACCATCAAAGCTTTGAGAAGCAAAGAAGCTTGGTTAGTGTTTTGGAGTCGAATATGACTTGATGTGATGTGTATGATTGAGTATAAGAACTTAAACTGCAACCTTATCGTAAAAGCCTAAGTAGTGTGTCCTTGTTAGAAGATACAAAGATAAAGACTCATATGGACTTCAGCTAAATCATCAAAGCTTTGAGAAGCAAGAAGAAGCTTGATTAGTGTTTTGGAGTCGAATATGACTTGATGTCATGTGTATGATTGAGTATAAGAACTTAAACAATAACCATATCCTAAAAGCCTAAGTAGTGTTTCCTTGTTAGAAGATACAAAGACAAAGACTCATATGGACTTTGGCTAAACTATCAAAGCTTTGAGAAGCACGAAGAAGCTTGGTTATTGTTTTGGAGTCAAATATGACTTGATGTCATGTGTATGATTGATTATAAGAACTTAAACCGCAACCTTATCCTAAAGGCCTAAGTAGTGTTTCCTTCGTAGAAGATACAAAGATAAAGACTCATATGGACTTTGGCTAAACCATCAAAGCTTTGAGAAGCACGAAGACGCTTGGTTAGTGTTTTGGAGTCGAATATAAATTGATGTCATGTGTATGATTGAGTATAAGAACTTAAACCGCAACCTTATCCTAATATGGACTTCATATGGACAAAGACTCATATGGACTTCAAAGCTTTTAAGAAGCAAGAAGAAGCTTGGTTAGTGTTTTGGAGTCGAATATGACTTGATATCATGTGTATGATTGAGTATAAGAACTTAACCCGCAACCTTATCCTAAAAGCCTAAGTAGTGTTTCCTTGTTAGAAGATACAAAGATAAAGACTCATATGGAATTTTGCTAAACCATCAAAGCTTTGAAAAGCAAGAAAAAGTTTGGTTAGTGTTTTGGAGTCGAATATGACTTGATGTCATGTGTATGATTGAGTATATGAACTTAAACCGCAATCTTATCCTAAAAGCCTAAGTAGTGTTTCCTTGTTAGAAGATACAAACACAAAGACTCACATGGACTTCGGCTAAACCATTAAAGCTTTGAGAAGCAAGAAGAAGCTTGGTTTGTGTTTTGGAGTCGAATATAAATTGATGTCATGTGTATGATTGAGTATAAGAACTTAAACCGCAACCTTATCCTAAAGGCCTAAGTAGTGTTTCCTTGTTAGAAGATACAAAGATAAAGACTCATATGGACTTTGGCTAAACCATCAAAGCTTAGAGAAGCAAGAAGAAGCTTGGTTAGTGTTTTGGAGTCGAATATAACTTGATGTCATGTGTATGATTGAGTATAAGAACTTAAACCGCAATCTTATCCTAAGAGCCTAAGTAGTGTTTCCTTGTTAGAAGATACAAAGACAAAGACTCATATGGACTTCCGCTTATCCATCAAAGCTTTGAGAAGCAAGAAGAAGCTTGGTTAGTGTTTTGGAGTCGAATATGACTTGATGTCATGTGTATGAGTGAGTATAAGAACTTAAACCGCAACCTTATCCTAAAAGCCTAAGTAGTGTTTCCTTGTTAGAAGATACAAAGATAAAGACTCATATGGACTTCGGCTAAACCAACAAAGCTTTGAGAAGCAAGAAGAAGCTTGGTTAGTGTTTTGGAGTCGAATATGACTTGATGTCATGTGTATGATGGAGTATAAGAACTTAAACCGCAACCTTATCCTAAAGGCCTAAGTGGTGTTTCCTTGTTAGAAGATACAAAGATAAATACTCATATGGACTTCGGCTAAACTAACAAAGCTTTGAGAAGCAAGAAGAAGCTTGATTAGTGTTTTGGAGTCGAATATGACTTTATGTCATGTGTATGATTGCGTATAAGAACTTAAACAACAATCTTATCCTGAAAGCCTAAGTAGTGTTTCCTTGTTAGAAGATACAAACACAACGACTCATATGGACTTTGGCTAAACCATCAAAGCTTTGAGAAGCAAGAAGAAGCTTGGTTAGTGTTTTGGAGTCGAATATAACTTGATGTCATGTGTATGATTGAGTATAAGAACTTAAACCGCAATCTTAACCTAAGAGCCTAAGTAGTGTTTCCTTGTTAGAAGATACAAAGACAAAGACTCATATGGACTTCCGCTTATCCATCAAAGCTTTGAGAAGCAGGAAGAAGCTTGGTTAGTGTTTTGGAGTCGAATATGACTTGATGTCATGTGTATGAGTGAGTATAAGAACTTAAACCGCAACCTTATCCTAAAACCCTAAGTAGTGTTTCCTTGTTAGAAGATACAAAGACAAAGACTCATATGGACTTCGGCTAGACCATCAAAGCTTTGAGAAGCACGAAGAAGCTTGATTAGTGTTTTGGAGTCGAATATGACTTGATGTCATGTGTATGATTGAGTATAAGAACTTAAACAACAACCATATCCTAAAGGCCTAAGTGGTGTTTCCTTGTTAGAAGATACAAAGACAAAGACTCATATGGACTTCGGCTAAACCATCAAAGCTTTGAGAAGCAAGAAGAAGCTTGGTTATTGTTTTGGAGTCAAATATGACTTGATGTCATGTGTATGATTGAGTATAATAACTTAAACCACAACCTTATCCTAAAGGCCTAAGTAGTGTTTCCTTGTTAGAAGATACAAAGATAAAGACTCATATGGACTTTGGCTAAACCATCAAAGCTTTGAGAAGCAAGAAGAAGCTTGGTTATTGTTTTGGAGTCGAATATAACTTGATGTCATGTGTATGATTGAGTATAAGAACTTAAACCGCAATCTTATCCTAAGAGCCTAAGTAGTGTTTCCTTGTTAGAAGATACAAAGACAAAGACTCATATGGACTTCCGCTTATCCATCAAAGCTTTGAGAAGCAAGAAGAAGCTTGGTTAGTGTTTTGGAGTCGAATATGACTTGATGTCATGTGTATGAGTGAGTATAAGAACTTAAACCGCAACCTTATCCTAAAGGCCTAAGTAGTGTTTCCTTGTTAGAAGATACAAAGATAAAGACTCATATGGACTTTGGCTAAACCATCAAAGCTTTGAGAAGCAAGAAGAAGCTTGGTTAGTGTTTTGGAGTCGAATATAACTTGATGTCATGTGTATGATTGAGTATAAGAACTTAAACCGCAACCTTATCCTAAAGGCCTAAGTAGTGTTTCCTTGTTAGAAGATACAAAGATAAAGACTCATATGGACTTTGGCTAAACCATCAAAGCTTTGAGAAGCAAGAAGAAGCTTGGTTAGTGTTTTGGAGTCGAATATAACTTGATGTCATGTGTATGATTGAGTATAAGAACTTAAACCGCAATCTTATCCTAAGAGCCTAAGTAGTGTTTCCTTGTTAGAAGATACAAAGACAAAGACTCATATGGACTTCCGCTTATCCATCAAAGCTTTGAGAAGCAAGAAGAAGCTTGGTTAGTGTTTTGGAGTCGAATATGACTTGATGTCATGTGTATGAGTGAGTATAAGAACTTAAACCGCAACCTTATCCTAAAACCCTAAGTAGTGTTTCCTTGTTAGAAGATACACAGACAAAGACTCATATGGACTTCAGCTAGACCATCAAGGCTTTGAGAAGCACGAAGAAGCTTGATTAGTGTTT